>NW_024870731.1:43190000-44690000 GCF_019054845.1 Dipodomys spectabilis
CCACCCCGCTCCTCACCCCTCCCGCTGTCCCTGGTCCCTGCCCTGACTGCGGCTGGAGCACAGGACCTCTGACAGAGCCACCCTTTCCTGGATCCCTCCAGTTTCCAAGGAGCACACAGCCCTGGGGTTGACTATCTTTGCAGGATCTGAGGCTAATGACACCCCCAAACCTAGCACCCTATTCCTGCCTGTCTAAAGCCCCCTGAAAAGTGTTCAGCTAGCTCCAAAGCTCCAGCCTGCAGAAGCGAACTGGCACCCAAACTCTGAGCTTAAGCAAGAGTGCCCTGTGCCAGACGCGCAGCTGGGCACTGTGCCGGGGTAGCCAGGAGCAGGTGACCCTGGGGATGACCTGGGGGGGCCTGGCCCACTCAAGGCTCCTGTGTCCCCACTTGCAAGTCATGGTACCTCGCATTTGTATTTGCTGGGTGCTTGTTTTGTTCACTTGTTCTGTATGACTTAGTCCTTTCAACAAACCCATGGGGCAGGCATTGTTTATCACCCATGTTCCCCCGGCTCCACCAGGCTTTGCAGGCTGGTTCTGGAGCTGGCTTCCTCTCCCAGCAAGTGCTCGATACGTGATGCTTACCATTTAAATGATTAGTACATCATTGGTGCTTCATAAATAGTTACACACTGCTCTCTCCAAGAGCTGGGACACGGCAACCTCACCATCGAAACAGGAAAGGGCCAGAGCAGAGCACTTCTTGAGTACCATCTGCATACTGGGTGGCAGAGTCGGGGGGCAGAGGTGAAGGACAATGCGGGAGTCCCCCGGGAGCCATGGGGACCAGGCTGGGGCTGTGCTTCCTGCCCCAGCTCACAAGGAGGTGACAGCAGCTTTGTTTCCTGCCAAGACAGAGCCCTTCCTTCCGGCCTGCACTGCCGCCACCTCTACATCCCAGCCTCCTGCGGCCCCAGTGCGGACCCGGAGGTCTGCTTCACCACCAGACAACTGCGCCTCTGAAAGGGGCTGCGGCCTGGGGGGCTGGGCCTCACCCGCCTGGGGCTCAAGTGCCCAGAAACTATTAAGTAGCCTCCTGGACAGGGTTTGGCCAGGCTGCACTTCCTCTCCCTGGTGGGAGATCAGGTAGCCATCCTGCCCTGGGGTCCCCAGGCCCTGGCGCTGGGGAAGCCACAGTTTTCTCCGCAGTACACTGAGGATAACCAGACCCTGGCCAGCACAGTGCGGCTGCGGCGGTCAGCTGGCGTGATCCAGTGGTGCTGGGCTGAAGCAGGAGCTCCATGGGCAGGAGGGGCAGAGGTGACTTTGGAGCTTTAAGGTCCAGTGGCACAGGCCAGGAGGAGACGTGGGCATGAGGGTGTCCCCCTCAGGCCGGGGGAAGCCCCCAGCAGCCACCCCAGGCAGGGAAGCGGACCTAGCATGCCAGGACCTCCAAGCGTGGAGGTGAGATCGCCCCACGGGGGAGCCACAGACCTGCCCCAGCCAGTTACGCCTGCACTCCCCCGTGCCCCACCAGCCCGAGCATGCTGGGAAGGCTTCCGGGAGGGGGTGGGCTTCATCTCCTGAGAGGCAAGGAGGGGATAGGAAATGAGGGCTGAGCCTACTGAGCGCAAGCACCCCGTGTCCAGGGCGGGGTACGCTCAGGCAGGGGAGTGGGCAGGAACCCTCATGGCCTTTGCCCAGCTGCCTGAACTCTCCAAGGAGGGCGCCAGGCTGGGCAGGGCCAGCGTGGAGCTTTATCACTAGGTGGGATTCGAGGTCTGCGGAGGAAGCACACCCCCTTCCGGCCAGGCAATCCCCCCCTCTTTGGCTGGCTTGGCCTTTTCCAGAGGCTCCGTTTCCACCCGGACCCCTCCTGGCCCTCTGGGCGTGGGCACGGCTTCGCCGCACACCGGCAGCAGGCGGCCAGGCCCCGGCTTCCTGCCCTTCTCTGGGCAGGCGGATTGAGGAAAACAGCCCTGGGCTTTCTTCAAAACAGGAAACTGCTCTCCCTGCTTCCTGAAGGGCAGGAACTGTCCCCAAGGCAACCATGCTACAAAGAGGCCCCATTAACCCTTCCTGGGCAGGCCAGGCTCGGGGCTGCTGCCCACCAGCCTCCTGGGTATGACACTGGATGGGGGGGGTGTCGGCCATCCATGGCCACAGTCCCCAAGTGTCCCCCCATTCCAAGGAGGGGCAAGGCGAGGCATTGCTACCACACGGAGGTCAACCTGGGGGACACAGGCCTGGCCTGGGGGAGCCGAGGCCCGCGGGAGGTGAGCGTGGGCTTGAAATGCCCGCCCTTGCTTGCTGTGTGCGAGCGTATGGCTGAGCCTTCCCAGAGCTCAGTGTGTCTGCGGGTGAGGAAAGCCTGTCCTGCGGACGATGGATTCTAACTTGCATTTTTAGGGCTCCATCCCAACACCCCATGAAAGGTTTCTCTGTGCCTGGGATTTTCAGGGCCTGGGACTTGGAGCGTGGGCTTTGCTGAGGACCCACGCCCAGCAGCCTCCAAATCCTGGAGAGGCGGCCGGGCTGTGCGGGGGGGACAGAGGCGAGACTCGGGGGCCTGGGCCCTGGTATTGCCCCCACTCAGGCCCGGCCTTCACGCTGCCCAGCCCCCCAAGTCCAGGGCCGCCGTGAGGAAGCCATGGGCCCTGTGTCTGGCGCTGAAGCCACACGCGTGGCCGCTCAGCCATCACTGCGGAGTCACAGCTGCTGGCCTTACCGAGAACCCGAGCCGGGCTGTGACCCCCTTCCCCTCCACTCCCCACCCCACCCCCACCTTCTTTACTGGCCACACAGACCCTCCCTTCCATCCCCAGTCTGCCTGGCTCCTCCAGGCTCTGGGCCTTTGCACCCACTGTTGCCACTCCCTAGAAAACGCCTTTCCAGACGTTCACACAACGGGGCTGGCTCCACACACATCAGGTCTAATGTCAGAGCCTTCCCCAGGCCCCCCCTGGTCCCCCACCCTCCTGCACCCTGCTTTCATGCAAACCCAACACCCTCCCGTCCACCTTGCTGCGACCTGCAAGCCCCTCATCCACATGCTCTGCAGCACATGCCTGAAACCATGCCTGCAACTGGACCTCTAGTACTGTCCGTCTTCCCTGATCTGTGAGGCCCAGTTAAGAGAATCGCGACAATAACTAATCATAAAATAGAACAATTACAATGGGCAGTAATAAAAGTTATTTAAAACTTGGGAATTGTTTTTATCTGGAATTTTCCATTTCATGCTTTTGCACTGTGGTGGAGCGAGGCTGTGGAGGAGAGCTCTGCCAGGCGGACGGCAGGGCCGGTGCTGGGAGCGGCCGCGCACCCTCCCCCCAGCGCTGCCCCTTTTCTGCCACTGAAACAAACACCTGAGGAAAACAGCAGCCTTCCATTTTGGCTCCCAGTTTGGCCTGTAGGTTTGAGCCGGTGACGGATCATCACGGTAGGTGTGTGGCAAAGCAAATCGTCTCCCCTCACGACAGGGGCTGACCCTGCGGTCCCTGCCAGGACACTGCCCAATGACCTGGATACCTCCCATTAGGCCTCGCCCCCTGGCCCGGTCCACCAGCTTCTAACAGCCCTGGGCTGGAGGCCAAGCCTTCCACTTGTGCCTCTGGGGGACATTCTAGGCCCACACCCCGTAGAGCCCCCGCTGTCCCCAGAACAGTGCTGGGGGCTGAGTACACTGGAGTGTGTGTGTGGGTGGGTAGGGGGTGACACACGGTCCCATAAAACCAGAGGCAGAGGAGGTGAACGCTGTGTCCGTGCTGGCAAGGCCTGGCGTACAGCCGTGACTAGGAAAAGGTGTCCTGAGCCGTGAGGGCCCGCAAGCCCACTGCCACCATGGGACCCCAGTTGGAGGAGACTTTGGGGCTGGCTAAGCATGAACTCCAAGGCCTCCCCCCACACCCTGGGGAGGTTCTGGGGCTCTCTCTCCTGGGAAGCCTTGGGCTCAGGTTATCTGAGGGGCCTCGCAGGCAGCGGGCCATGGGAGGGGCTCCTGGGCACGCGCTATCCACACCCTGCCATGCCCAGAGTGGGAGCCGGGGCAGCCTGGACTCCTGACCACCCACAGGCCCTCTGGACTTGAATTCCCCCTGCAGGCTGCTCCGACGCGGGAAGGTGGTGGTTTAGAAGAGGCACTCCCATGAGCCACTGGGCCCTGATTTATCTCCCTGCCGGGACTGCAGCTCCCTGCGGCCTGGGCTGTGGGGGAGACCTTCTTAATTAGTTTAATGCTGCTGTGGGCAGCCATGCATTTGCGTTTACGCAGACAGGGACGGCGGAGGTGACTGTGACCCCATCTGCTGATGGGGATCTCCTCCGCCTGGTGCCTAGACACTTAATGAAGCAGGCCCTGAGCTGCGTGCGTTACAGTGCTTGCCTGTTCCCTCTGCCCCGCGTACAGAGGCCTCTGCTCGCTCGAGTCCCCGCTGAGGGCAGGACCGCGCAGCAAGAGCCGTGTGCAAATCACGCTGGTGACTGTGTCCCCCCGTGATTGGGGACACAGCTGAGCACCGGGCTCTGAGCCCCAGTCCCACCACTGGCTGACCAGCCAGAGCCCCAGGCCAACCATTCCCTTCCTAGGTTCCTGACTCGTCTGCCTACCACAGCATTTCCACAGCGTATGTACAGGGGAAAGGAGGAGAAAGACCAGACAGCCCGGAGCTCTGCGCCCGCGCACAGCAATGTTCGTGACTGCTTCCCTGGGACACACAGGCCCCGCGTTCACAGCTGCCGGTCAGGATGGGACTCTTCCTGCCGGGGACATTTTCTTGGGCCACTCACTGACTGAAGAGCTTGGTTCACTGTCGGCCCCCGACCCAGTTCCTCGGTTCTGGAGTCGGAACTCAGGACCTTGAATAGGGAAGGCCGGCGCTCTACCACTTGAGTCACACTCCCAGCCCTGTTTTTAGCCTCACTTTTTGTCAGGGCTGAGGCTTTTCCTGCCTCCGTCTTCCCAAGTAGCTGGGATTATAGGGCTTATAGGTGTACACAACCACACTGAGAGTGTCCACGCATTCTTAACTATTTAGTCACGTTTCACGAGGGGTCAGGTGGCAGCATGAAGCCTTTGCTGTCCAGGTCAGCGTCCCAGGGTCAAGTCACACTCAGTGTTCACACTCAAGCCCCTCCCCCAGGAGCCTCACACTCCCAGCCTGGGTGGCAGCCAGGCTGGCAGGGCGGAAGGCCTCCTGAGCCTCCGTGCGCGTTGGGCGTGTCCTGCGTAATTACCCCCCGTGTGCCGACGAGGGGACCGGGCAGGCCGCAGCCTGGCCTGACACGGGACGTCCCTCCCGAGCGGGGGTACTGCTCTTGGACACGGCGGCAGCCGTGCCCTCAGGGGTGAAAGGCTCTCTGTGGCCAGGAGCGGCTGGGCAGGCCTGGCCAGCCATGTCCGTGCCCCGCGGCTCCCTCCTCCCACGCTCAGTGTAAGCCTCACTTGTCAGTGCCTTCTCTGACCCAGGGCCTGGGAGCGTCTACGGGGTCAGCACTAGAAGGGAGAGGTGTGGGGCCGACTGCAAAATGACAACACAAGGCCTCTTTTCACAAGTTTAGCATTCCTATAGCCGGTCACCCCAGCTGCTCAGCAAGTGGAGCTCAGAGTGGTTGCAGTTCAAAGCCAGCCCAGGCAGTAAACGCCATGAGGCTTTGTTCTCCAACTGGCCAGCAAAAAGCTACAAGTGGAGCTAGAGCTTAAGTGGTAGAGTGCCAGCTTTGAGCAAAAAAATGCTCAGGGACAGCGCTGAGGCCCTGAGTTCAGGCCCCAACGCCAGTGTGCGTGCGCACACGCACACTCGCGTGCACGCGCACACACACAATCAATTTCCAAACATTGTGAGAAGATGGGGATAAACCACCACAGATCCTCCCAGACTTGGAACCAACACTGGCCGCTTCCACACAGAGCTCGTCCCGCACATCCACGTGCCCGGAAGGCAAACCCCGCCCGCCTGCCCAGCCCAGCCCAGCCCCAGCCCAGCCCCAGCCCAGCCCCAGCCCAGCCCAGCCCAGCCCCAGCCCAGCCCCAGCCCCAGCCCCAGCCCCAGCCCAGCCCCAGCCCAGCCCAGCCCCAGCCCAGCCCCAGCCCAGCCCAGCCCCAGCCCCAGCCCCAGCCCCAGCCCCAGCCCCAGCCCAGCCCCAGCCCAGCCCAGCCCCAGCCCAGCCCAGCCCCAGCCCAGCCCCAGCCCAGCCCAGCCCAGCCCAGCCCAGCCCAGCCCAGCCCCAACCCCAGCCCCAGCCCAGCCCCAGCCCAGCCCCAGCCCAGCCCAGCTCAGCCCAGCCCAGCCCCAGCCCAGCCCCAGCCCAGCCCAGCCCAGCCCAGCCCCAGCCCCAGCCCAGCCCAGCCCAGCCCAGCCCAGCCCAGCCCCAGCCCAGCCCGCCCCAGCCCCAGCCCAGCCCAGCCCAGCCCCAGCCCCAGCCCAGCCCAGCCCAGCCCCAGCCCCAGCCCCAGCCCAGCCCAGCCCAGCCCCAGCCCAGCCCCAGCCCTGCAACGTGGACACAGGTAAGCAAGGCTCTGAAAGGTGCCCACCACACCCAGAATCACCCCAACCCTGGTTGGCCTCCCGTCTCCCACGCTGCCCCATCCTCAGCCTTCGTTTTCCTGACCCAGAGAGGAGGCTGTGTGTGCCGACGCTAACGTTTATTTGTGTGTATTTCCAATCATGGCTCCCAGCGGCTCCCACAGACGTCCTGCCTGAGGAAAACACGGTTTTCTCACTCAGCCTCCGATTTCCTTAGGGCGCCACAGCGTGCAGGCCCTGGGCGGCAAGGACAGTGGGGTGACTTCTCCCGTTTTATTTTTCCCACCGCGTCGTGGGGAACCACCAGCCGCGCTTTGCTTTTCATCTGAGCGGAGCCGGGACTCCGGATGGCCTCATCTGTGCCTGTGCATCCCATTCTAACAGCTACCTGAGCGGGGCTGCGAGCGGCGTCAACACGGGGAAGCAGCCTTCATCTTCCAACTGGACGGTGACTCGCCCGCGGCCCGCGGCCCACTCCGCTCTGTCCATCCTGCGTTTGTCTGCGGCAGCCCTGACGTTGCTGTCCCAGCTTCTCGTGCATGGAGTGACACTCTGGTGCGGATGGCGGCTGCCTGGGGTTCACGGAGGCGGAAGCGGGGTGCGGTGTGAGGTTGGGATGGAGGAGTTTTTGCTTCACATCACGTCCAGCTGGCCCAGCGCCATCCTTCCCCGGCGCACCGCCCGTCTCTGCCGCCACAAACCAGGCGGCTCTGTACCTCTACGCGCTCTCTTCTTGCTCTGCTTGCTCATCTTTGCACCAGTGCCGCTGTCTCCATCCCCAGTACATCCGCTGAAATCGACAAATCATGACTGGCTAAGCAGCTCCTCTGCTGTTGCACACTTAGGCTGTTTCCAGTGTTTTATTGTTACGACTTGCGTCATACTAAGTCGTGGTCGTAAAGAAGCAATCTTAGTTGAGACTTATGACGTGACAGGCTCTAAGTGCTTCGCTTATTAATTCATTTAAGCTGTGCAGCAGCCCTGTGGGAGAGGAGCTCCTCTGAAATGTGAGGAACTCCAGGCACAGAGAGGCTAAGGTCTTTGCCTTGGGTCACACAGCGACTACAGGGTGAAGCTGGGCCTTGAACCGAGGCAGGCTGTGGAAGCTGCACTTCTATCCCCACCCCTTCAGTAGGTGAGTAGATAAAGGGAGCACCCTGGAGGTAATGAGCCCCACCTTGAATTAATGAAGTGGCTTGATGGACCTGAAGCCCAGGGACTGAAGCCCGCTCCACCCCACTCAGCGTGGGACCTTGGGAAAGTCAGCAGTGTCCTCATCCGCAGGTCGCACGGCACGCGGGGACCAGCACGGTGCCCGCTGGCTCCAGGGGTGTTCCCTGACACCCCCGCCCTCCCGAGAGCAAGGCTGGAGCTGAAGAGGCCTTCCCAAATGGGGAAACTGAGGCCTGAGGCTCAGAGACCCCCAGAACTTGCTTCCCACAGCCACTCTGTCCTCGTGGATCCAAAGCTGAGAGCTCTGTGATCAGCTCGCAGGGTGGGGACTCAGCCAGAACCCCAACCCAGGCGTGGGCAGCGCCCCCTCCCCCCGTGGGCGTGCCCACGCTGCCCACATCACCCCAGTGCCCTGGCTCCCTCTCCTCACCCTCCACCACCCCAAGGTCCTCCAGGACTGCTCCCCAGCTCCCGGCCCACAGCCTCCGACACGGGGAGGAGCCACCTCAAGGCCACAGGTCAGAAACATTTCCTGGTTCCCTAGAGCCTGTCTGTCCCCTGCTGGCCTTTTCTGCGAACTCTGGGGCAGTGAACCCCTTCTCCCGAACCTCTGTCCTCCATCTAAATGTGCTGGCAGCTCTGGGGGTGGCGGGTGCTGTCCGCTGGGTGATCAATGTGAATAATAAACGCTTAGAGTTAATAAGCTCCAGTTAACTTCTGGGCTGTGGTGACTAATGGGCTTCCTCCAGTCCATAACTCAGGCTGTCTGTCGGCAGCGCCTGCTGTGAGCGAGCTGGCTGGGCCGCCGCCTTATTTATGTCTAGGCACCCAGCCCTGCGGGGGACCAGCCGTGTGGCCTCTGGCTAGTGTGGCCTCTGGAAGACAAGGGCTGGGGAGGTTTCTGCCGCCTCAACTTGCTTGTCCATCAGTGACGTTTACAACCAGCACCGCTGCCAGCCTGGGACGGAGTGATGGATTTAAAAGGAGGGACGGCTGGGGAGGGCCGGCCACTTCTGTTCACAAACGTGTGGGAAGCTGAGTGGGAGGAGCAGCAGCTGTCCAGGGGCCTCCCAGAACCTCACCCCTCCAAGGCTGACCCTGGGGCCCGCAGCGCTGCCTCCCTGTGGGGGAGTCCGGAATTGCAGCGGCTCAGGCTGCCCACGCCCCTCTGGACCAGAACCTGGTCCAGACCTTCCAAGCCACTTGGGCACGCCCACCTCCCAGCCCCTGGCCCGGAGGAGACCTCACTAATCAATCACAGCACTCTTAGCTGTGGTGCCCAGAAATGAACTCAGAATCCATGTCTGCAAAACACCCCTGTGACAGTCTACAACTGCTCAGAGTTGGTATGGGGGGGGAAACCCTGGGTACTGCACCCCAGACCCTTGACCAGGACTGGGAAACCCTGGAGAGACAGACACTTCTGGAACTGTCATTCACTGGACAGGTAGAATGCAGCGTGGAAAGGGAGTCAAAGCTCAGCGGGGAGCGGATTCCCGCTAGTGGGAGGGTGAGAAGGGGCGTGAGCACCCTGGTGTCCCCCGAGAGGCCCAGACAGGGTGGGTCTGGAGAAAGCTGCTCCCCAGCCGCTGGGAGAGGAAAACCTCCCATCCCCGTCCTTGGGCTGATTCCTGCCTTTGTGTCTAATGATTCATGACGGGCAGATCGCCACAGGAACTGCTTAAAAACGACTTTTAAGAAAAAGCACTTACAGGCAGGCATGGTGGCTCATACTTACCGTCCCGGCTAACTTGGAGGCAGCAGTGAAGAGGACTGTGGTTCAAGGTCAGCCTAGGTGAAAGTTAGGGAGACTCCAAGCTAGCAAGCCAGGTAGGGTGGTGTGAAGCTGTAATCTCAGCTACCAGCTACTAGAGATAAAGGTATGAGGTCCTGGTCTGAGGCTGGGCCCCACACAAAAAGCCATGGGGTCCAATGAGAGGGGGACTAAAGGCAAAAAGAGGCGCAGGGAGTGTGGAGGAAGACTTTAGAGCCTGACTCCCGTGGTAAAGAGCCCGCATAACAAATGTACTGTTCAAATACTAGTGCTGCCAGGGACAAGCACTTACTACTGGACATATAAAAGTCCGTGCAGAGATGACCTAGACTAAATGGCCCACAATTCACTGGCCTGCTGCCTTAAGGATCCACATTTTGTGCATTCTTGTCTTTTCAACACGCATCACGTGCATACCACTTTTGGTGTCTACAGATAGTGTTCCAGGGTTACTTACCCAAAGTGGAATTTCAGGATCAAAGGCTGTGCGCCTTTTCAACTTCCAGATTTCCTTCCCAGCGGATGACAGCACTCCCTGCCCACCCCCACTACCGTGGTGTCTAACCTGCCACTGGATGTCATCAATATTTAATATTTTCTCCAATCTGATGGGAGAGAAATGGCATTTCATTGTTCTTTTGATTTGCATTTCCACAGCTGCCGACGGAGAGGCTGGGCACCTTTTCATTTGTTTATTGGCTATCTGCATCTCTCTGTGTCTGTGGAGATGCCTAATTGTATTCATTACCCATGTCTCTTTCTTTATCTTCATTCTGCATTTCTTATCAACTTTCAGGCGCTCTTGGTGGGTTGAGAATATGGGGTGTACCTGTGTGCGAGGCCAGCTTTGTGGACAGAATGCCACAGGAGGAAATGTCCCTTCTAGCTCTGGGGTCTGGCGGCTGCAGAATCTTGGAGCCGTGGGGTTAGGCAGACCATTCAGAGGCTGGAGCGGTCAGGAGCAGGTGACAGCGGCAGATGGGCCTTGAAACAGCTAAAAGGGCCTTGGGGCATTGAGAGAGAGAGAGAGAGAGAGAGAGAGAGAGAGAGAGAGAGAGAGAGAGAGAGAGAGGGCTTAAACACTGGGTTTCTGGGCAAGGCAGGCAGTTCCAGACTCCTGAGGCACATCAAGGGGACCAGGAAGGAGGGTCCCAGCTGAGAGTGTGGAGACATTTCTCAACCATTTTTTTCTAGGATTGTACCCCCTCCCCCTGACACACACACACACACACACACACACACACACACACACACTCCCATCCTCTTCCCTGCTCAAAAGTGCTTGTGTAATTCCAACGCTGGGTCTTCTCCCTAGGTTAGCTCTGCCAGGCAGGAGTTTGGGTGTTTGGCTCACTCTGTATTTCCTCCACACGCATTTGCTGTTTTCTCTCCCAGTCAGCTGTAGAGACACGGGCTGAGCTATCCAGGGCAGTGAGCGCCCTGTCAGCAGAGGTGAGCAAGCAGATCCGCTTGACTACTCTGCGGGCTCTCTGGGTGGAGGAGCCCAGTATTTGGCTGCAGTTTGACCACTGGAGTGAAGTCTGGAAGGGCCTTTGAATCCACCAGAGACCCCAGGCCTCCCAGAGCTTCGAGGGGCCGTGGGCCCGCATTCTGGAGCACTGAGCTCTCCAACTGGGTCAGCTTCTGTGTCTGCCGGGCCCCACCCCTGGGCAGCCCTCCCCCGCCAGCAGAAGGTTGTTTTGTTTTGGAAAATCAACCAGTATCACTCCAGACTGAAAATATCTCAAAATATCGTTGAGACTTCCTCCTGCTCCTGGAGGTCCCCACCCCGCCAGCCCGCCAGGCCAGGCAGGCAGAGACCCGACCTCTCCCCTGCTGTTGATTTTCAACAACAGGCCCGTCCACGCTTCCATCCATTGCTGTGGCTGGGACACAGGGAATTTCCAGTATTTTTCTTCCTGGCACACGGCCCTCAGACACCCACATTGTGTTGTCCTGACGTAGCTGCAGGCTCAGCGGGCCGCAGCCCCTGCTCCTCGGGCAGGAACAATGCCTGCAGGAGCACTGCCCTCCGATGGCTTTTTCCTGTTGCTGATTGTGTCCACGTCCCAGGCCTACACAAACTGCTTTTTCCTGCGGCTAAATTTACAAGGGCCAGGCTCACCCCACCGACGGCAGAGGTGGGGAGCTGCGGCTCTGCAGCCAGAGGTCAGAGAGCTGCCAAGAAGCTGCCAGGGACCACGCGTGACCCAGTCAGCACAGACGCTGACCAGGACCACCGGCAAGGGCTGAGGATGCCCAGTGATCGGCGGGTGCCACCAAGGCGCTATGTGTGCAGCCGTGAGCCAGGCTGGTGGGGAGGAGCTGGTCTCAGGTACCGCAGCCTTGGCCCCTCGGTCCACGTGGGCCTGCTCTGTGGCTCTGGACACAGTAGGGCTAAGTTCTCTGGGCTTAACTTCCAGCCCTACGGTGTGACCTTACAAGTCTTCTGGGCTCTCTGTGCTTAAGAGGAATGAGGAAGCACTCCACCTCTGGGCCGCTAGGAGTAAGTGTAACATGCTTAGAACGCGCCTGGTACAGCGCACACAGGGTCGAGATGATTACTGTTGATGTTATTTTGTGCCGGCACTGGGACTTGAACTCGGGCCTCACACTCTGGCTTAGCAGCTTTTGCTGCTCCAGGCTGTCCCTGGAGCCTCACCTCCACATCTCCTGGTTAAGGCGAGAGAGTTGCACAGACGTTTCTGCCCCAGGTGGCCTTGAGTTGGGATCCTCAGAACTCAGCCTCCTGAGTGGCTAGGATGACAGGCGTGAGCCACCGGGCTGCTTTATTATGATGGAGAAACTCCCACCCCCACAGAAGAGCCTTCTCCTCCCTGTCAGGAACAGCAGCTTTTGTGCTGTCACCCTCCGCCCACAGTCAGGCTCCTGGTATGTGCATGAAGCAGGAAGGAAAGTCGCCAGTGTTCGGGAACTTGACTTCTGCTTGGAACGGGCTGGGCTGCAGCAGGGCTGGCCTGGCCTCGTGGCTCAGCTCCCCCACCCCACGGTCCGGAAGAAGCATATGCTGTGTGTCCCCACTCACCCCGCTCCTTGTGCCCCCGGGGGGCTTTCACTGTCTGTGTCCCGCATCAGCTGCTTGCTCCCCGGGCACTTGGGCTGGCCTCTCCGCTCTCCTCATCTGTAAACCCGAGATGGTTCTGATCTCCATGACACAGAAGGGCTAAGAGGGGAGGAGGGCGGTGTATGGGGGACCAGCCAAGCCCTGGAAGGCAGACCAGCTGCTCTGTGGGAGGGAAAGAGCATGTGCAGATGCTGGCGTGGGCACAGCGCCCCCCAGTGGACTGGGATGGGGAGGGTCCGGTGGGGCAGGAAGGGGGTGCGGCTGAGTATCAGCCGGGTAAACGCACCAGTCTAGAGGTGAACAGGATGAGGGGGAAAGCTGGAGGAAGACAGGGAGCATGGGGGTCCCTGGGCCTCCTGCTTGACTTTGCAGTGGCCCCAGAGCCGCTTGGACTGTAACATCAATCAAGAAAGCAAAGTGGAGAGGAGGAGGGCCTCTGCTGGGAGGGACGCTCAGCTGAGTGAAGGCAGGCCTGTGGGACCAGCTCTTAGTGCAATCTGAAAACAAGAATCTACTGCAATCCCTTTGGGGTTGTAGGTAGGCGTGGCTCGGGGGTAGAATGCCAGCCAGCAAGCAAAAGTGTCAGATACTGAGTTTGAGTCCTGATCTTGGACCCCCCCCCCCAAAAAAAAGTCCGTTAGTCTGGAGACCAAGGGAGTCACAGGTGGTTCTTCTGACTGGGTGAGGCCATCCTCAGACCATCTCTGCAGACTTGGGAGGATGATGGAGGACTTCAGGACTCCTCCACTTCCTTGGCCCCTAATCTCATGTCTACAGATGAGGAAACTGAGGCTGGAAAGAGAGATGATGCCGAGGGATAGGCAGCTGATGCTCCTGCTCCTCCCCTTCCCTCCACGTGGCAGTCACTTGTCCCTGCCTGGCCCAAGTTCTAGTTTCCCTGGCAACGGCGACTGACTGACCTGGGGAGCAGCCAATCCGAGTCCTTCCCAGAGACTGATGCACAGTTGCTGGGAGGCGGGGCCTCAGAGGCCCCCTGAGCATCCACGCAGACCTATGGAGATGCAAGTTAGGAAAGAGGGAAGACAGGTAAGTGGCACTCACTTCCGTGGCGTCTCTCCCCCGCCTCCTCACCCCACCCCAAGAAGCCCTGCAGATCCCAGACCAGCAAATACCCAGTCCTCACCGACATGGCCACCTGTCTCTGCCTTTGCTTCCCTGGCCCTGTCTCCCCATCCTTAAGAATTTTGGAGTTCCTGACTATAGCAGTACCTGCTCCCGTCAAGGTGACCTTTTAGCTCCTTTTCAGTTATTCTCATTTCCTTGAGGGGAGGGGGATTTAAACCACAGCCTCAAGCCCACCACGTAACGAACATCCATCTTAGAAGGGGAGGGAGGAACTAGGGATGTGCTCCCGCCAACGTCTGGCTGGGGGGGGGGGGGCGCCGAGGCAAGGGGCTGCCCGGCCTGGCCAGGTGCTCTGTTCTGCGCCTCCATTTCTCCATCTGTAAAGGAAGCTGCCCGGGGGACTCCATGCCCCACAGTGGGTGTTCCAGGAGACAGCTGGGAGGAGAGAAGGCCAAGGTGTGGTGGAGAGAGAGGAATGCACAGCCAGGCTTAGCTTCTGACTAACGGGGGTGTCTATCAAGTGGCTGGCTCCCTCAGCCAATGTCCTCCTCTGAAATCCTAAGGGAAAGACCCGGCCAGGGCCTGGTGAGGATGGTGTCTGCCCCACAAATGTTCCTGGGTTGTTAGGGATTACGAGAGCATCCATCCTAGGGCCTCTGATAACTCATCCCTAATGCAACAATCTAATTGTCTGGTAACATGAGCTTTACCTCTCTCAGGAAGAGAAGAGCTGTGCAAAGGCCCTGGGGTTGATAGAGCCAAGCATGCTTGGAAGAACAGAGAGGAGGCGGGAGAGGATGATGGAGGTGGGGGGAAGGAGGGGCGTGGTAGGCAGAGAACAGCTAGCTGGCTTCCAGCTCCGGGCAGGGTCCTGTGGCAGTGGGGTTGTCCCCGGAGCGTGGATACCTGGGTTCCATCCTGTCCACTGCAGGAAGGCTGTGGGGTCATGGGCAGACTCCTCTCACTCCTGGATTTGCTTTACCATTGAAAACGAGGTGGCGAATGCTTGAGGCAGAGGTAGACATTGGACCCGTTTCTGCAGATCAGTTCCACTCCTGCCATACACGGTAGAACGAACGATTTCTGGAGGTTCTCAACATCCTCAGCTCTTCAGGCCCCTCCCTCCTGAGATGCTAAAAGGAATCTCCCTGACCGCGGCTTTGCCCCAAACTCTTGTCTGTAACAGCCCCTGAGTCCACTGGCATTCAGGCTTTTACAGTTCTCCCAGGAAGGCAGAAATCCCTCCACATAAAGCTTGCTGTGGCCCAGTGTCTCCCCAGCCGCATGCCCTGCTCCCGTACCTCAGTGCAGCCATGGGGGTGCTCTTCTCCCTGTGGCAGGCAGGGAAACTGAGGCTTGGGTGGGTGTACCCCAGGACCTGCGTTCTCAAGCTCCTGGAGCATGGGTGACTGAAGTCAGGCATGTCATCCTAAGACGTGCAATGTACCTTATTGTCTATCCCAATTCAACTCTCTCGGGAGGGGGACCACACCCACCAAATGGATTTCACCGTGCATTAGGGGTACAAGCCCGCAGATCCACGGCAGGAGGTACTAAGAGTCTGGGGTGCACAGGCCGAGCATCCCTACCTGCTGCTGCTAACCCCATCCTCCCTCAGGACCCGCCCAAACCCCAGCTTCCAACCCCAGTCCCTCCAAACTCACAGGACCAGCAGCCGAAGGACCCAATCTCTCTCCCACATGCCAGTTGACAGCTGGGTGACAGCTCAGGGGTCCCCAGACCTGGAAAAGTGAGTGAGCCCAGAGAAGAGGGAGGTGGGAGGGGAAGCTCACCCCCACCTCCCTGGCAGAGAAGTCATTAGGATGCAGCCGGCGATTGCCTGGGCTGGCTGGGGTGGGCTTTCATTTCCTAAGGCGAGGCTCCCCGCCCCCCCAGGAGATGGCTCACAGATAGGCAGGGATGCTGTGCTCCAGCCGAACTCCTTAACCCTTGCTGGACCTGGAGCCTGGAGGCCGCTGGCTGGCGGGTGAGCCCTGCTGGCGGGCAGGTTGGCAGCATGGGGGGGTCTGTAATCATTGAGTACTTCCTCCCAGGGCATGAGCTGAGTCCTTTCTCAATGTATTTAATGTGTGGAACACCCCAGGAGGCTACTCCTGTGAACATCCCATTTATCCCATTGCGTGCCGAGTCTCAGGGCGTGGCTGGGAGGGGGAGCACCCGGACTTGAACTCAGAGCTCTGAGCTCTCATGGACTTTCTTGCTCACATCTGGCACTCTACCGCTTGAACCACACCTCCAGTCTGGCTTGGCTTGCTAATTAGAAGCTCACAGAGTTTTCCGCCTGGGGCTGGGCTTCGAACCTCGGTCCTTCAGGTCTCAGCCTCCTGAGCTGCAGGGCTGCAGGTGTGAGCACCAGCCAGGGCTGCAGGTGTGAGCACCAGCCAGGGCTGCAGGTGTGAGCGAGCACCACCCCGGGTTTATAGGCTTTCATCGCTGCTGGCACGACCCGCCTGTGGCACCGCCTCAGCCCCGCTGGAGATGGAGCTGCGTGGACTTTCCTGCCCAGGCTGGCCAGGACGGCAGTCCCCCTCATTTCAGTCTTCCATGGAACCGGGAATGACAGGCACATGCCTCTGTGCCCTGCTATGGGTTGAAAAGGAATCTGAAGAACTTTTGTCTGGGCTGGCCCCAAACCAGGATCCTTGCAGTCTCAGCCTCCCACGTAGCTAGGATCATAGGCCTGAGCCAAGTACCGGGCTCCTTTTCTCTCATCTTTCAGGGAATGCATCTGAAGTATCTCTATTGACAATAGTATTTGCTATAGGCTTCTGTTACATAAAATTTGCTAAGAAAGGATATTTCTATTTTTGGTTTGCCGAGGTTTTATCTGATGAATTTTTTTTCACCAATAAGGTATTGGACTTTCCTTCTTTAGTCCGTTAACATAAAAAAAAATAACATTGTTTTTCTGATGTTGAACCAACTTGCATTGCTAGGATAAACCTTACCTGATATATTATTTTAAGAAATACACCATTAGACTCGGCTTATAATTTTCTCCAGTCTTTTATCTGACTTTGAAATCTGCTAGGTTCAGAAAAACACATGTTCATCTACAGTTGGACGGATACATACATTGAGTTACATCTGTACAGCAAAATTCTGTAAACAAGTAAGACCAGATGAGCTGCACCCACACACAAGAATGAGCACAGTGAACATAAAAGGAGCCACACAGAGGGGACGGCTCAGGAATACAGCAGTTGACTGGCACCAGCAAGGCCTGAGCTTTGAGCAGCACTATCATGAGCAACAAGTACAGGGTTGCACTTAAATAAAGCTCAAGACAGACCCAGCTACCTATGGGGAGAGTCAGGTGTGTGCGTGTGCGTGTGTGTGTGTGTGTGTGCATGTGTGTGTGTGTGCGTGTGTGTGCATGTGTGCGTGTGTGTGCGTGTGTGTGTGCATGTGTGTGTGTGCGTGTGTGTGTGTGTGTGACATAATCTTGTAAACATTCATTGACATGCATCTTGCACAGTTTACCTCTCTGTCTTTATGCTACACTTTGACATAGCTTACCCTAAAAAGAACACAGGGCTGAATGCAGCTTGGTGCAAATCCTTGTCTAGTAAACTGGGAAGTATTTGCTATTTTTAGAAGCAACTGGGTTTTGGAGGGCATTGGGGGCCCGTGAATACTATCATTTCTATTTGTTAAAATTTGTAGATTTTTTTCACAGCTCTTTACTTCTTTTTGCATCACTGTTGGCTTTTTTTAAACCTAGGAATGTATCCATTTTAAGTCAGAGAGGAAATTGATATGCAACAGTTCAATACAAAGCGGTGGTTTTAGGGCTGGGATTGCTCGGTAGTAGAATACCTGCTTAGCATATGAGGGGCCTGGGTTCAATCCTCAGAGGGGAAAGTTACACACTGGTTGTGTGCAAGTGCTGGGGACAGAGTCTGGGCCTCTTGCAGCCCAGGCAGACGCTGCTGCACCTGCCAGCACTTCCTCCCCAAGCTGCCGGGTGTGGAGCGGACAGGCGGCTTCTGGGGCCCAGACTCTCCAGTCCCCAGGAGCTCAGGGGCTGCTGCCTCTGTGGTCCAGTGAGAGGGAGGAGCTTCGGGTGGTTAGCTGTCATGGGCTAGGCCTGGAGGTGGCTGGCCTGATTGTCACCCGTGTGCCATCAGCCTGACGAGCTGGACACACAGTTGCAGCTGAAGGTATGGAGAGGATCTCCTGCTTCTCATCAGTGCCTGGCTTGTGGGAGACACTGTTGAGGAGTGACACCTCATGTCCACCTCCTAGGCTTCCATAGAGAAGAGGGCCCCTCTCCTCCCCAGGGAGCAGTGAGGCAGTGCCAGCAGCGGCCATCCCTGGTCTGTGAGCTCAGGGGAGGCGTCCCTGCTTACACGCAGAGCATCTGTGCACCTCTTCCGCATGGTTAGCAGTGTCCGCTTTCCCTTTGCACACCTCTCCCTTCTCCATCCCCCTTCCCAGGAGGCCTGTGTCCCCAGTGCACATGTCTGAAGTCACAGACACTCTTAGCACACACATACACGGAGCACAGCCAGGCACGCAGGCCTGGAGCTAAGCAGCCTCACTCAGACCCGGGCCTGCTCCGCTCTGATCCCCTGTGCCAGGCGCTGCCAGGGCCTGCGGCTTGTCTTGCAGTGTCCCCTTCCTGTGCTCAGAGGTCCCAGTGTGGAGGAGGAGGGGGGAGAGCGGTCAGAGCCCCGAAGTCCCCGAACATCAAGGCCCTGACTGTCAACGCGTGCGTCTTGGAGAACACAGCAGGCTATTTCCTATCCATTTCTAGCACAATTATCTAATTTAAGCAAATCTCTCTGATTGATACAAAGGAAAAAACTAAATCTCAAAAAGAAAAAGTCAGTAGTAAAAGCGCGTGTGACAGAGTGCGCACAACCGTGACAGGTAAAATGCTCCCCAGAGGCTGCCCGGCGGTCAGGGCCTCAACTCTCTTCTGGGACTCTGGAGCCCTCACTCCTAGAAAACATGTCTCAGGAGCCCAGAGGCTCAAGCGTGAGCCGCCGGCTGAGGGCTGGTGTGAGGCTCAGCCCTCTGAGGCTGGACAAGAAGATAGACTGTCCCAGATGGCCTGGCTGTCCCAGGTCCTGGTGCTGCAGGGAGCCTGCCGAGGGGGCGGGCTGGACTGGGGTGCCCAGAGGACCCTGCTGCCGCTTCCCGTGGCTACGCACTCTAGTCCCGTCCGTGCTCCTCTTCTCCAGTTCTGCCTCGTCTTTGCCACCCCCCCCCAGCCTTCTCTCTCCATCCCTCACCTTGACTCTGCTACTAATGTGTCTCCACCTCTCCTCTCCGTCTCCCTCATCCTCCCTCCCACCTAGGCCAGAACACAGTGGGTCTGGGCCTCTTTCCATGGCACCTTTGCTTCTTGGGCATGAGAGTCTCAGGCTCTCTACCTACCTAACGGGAGAACACCACGTCCTCCAGGACTCAGCTGGGAACTAGGCCCTTGGGGCCTCTGTTCTTCTAAGAGTCTACCCACCCGGGCCTCACCCAGACCTGGAGGTACGAGAGTTTATTAGAGGAGGTGGGGCTGGGCCAGGCCGTCACTTCTTCGAGCCCTGCTTCTTGAAGGTGCTAGTCTTCTTACTGCCCCTCCGCTGCTTGCTGGCAGGTTGCACCTCTATTTCAGGGGGTTTCAACCTACACAGGAAAATGGGAAGGGGCTGTGGTGGAGAGGGGCTGGGAGCCCTGGCCTGGCTGTGTGTGGGGGTGGGGGTGGCCTTCCCTGGCACTGGTGAGGCTGGGCCTTGGGCTGCTCCAAACTGGAAGGCACCGTTTGTGCATCCATGACTTTTTTATTTCTCTTGGTCGTGGGGCTTGAACTCGGCCTGGGCGCTGTCCCTCAGCTCTTCAGCTCAAAGCTAGCGCTCTACCACTTGGGCCACAGCGCCACTTCCCATTTTTAGAGTGATTCATTGGAGATAAGAGTCTCACGGCCTCTCCTGCCCAGGCTGGCTTTGAACTGCGATCCTCAGATCTCAGCCTCCTGAGTAGCTAGGATGACAGGCGCGAGCCACTGACACCCGACTGGTGTCCGTGCCGTTCTACCTGCCTCTCTATCTTCCCGGCAACGCGATTCTGCAGAACCTGATTCTGTCCTCCCCCTCTCCCACATCCTGGTATGACTCCTGCAGGAGACAGGGCTTATGCTAGGAGGGCGCTCGGGTCTCCACCGTTCCCAACGGCTGTGTCCTTCCACCCGGAACTGCCGGCAGCTCTAGGTGCAGTCCTGACGTCCAAGGACGCAAGCTGATAAAGCAGGCCCCTGTCAGAGGCTGAGCTGCACTGGGTGACAGACGTGGCCTATACGAGGTGGTCAGGGTGGATGCTTACTTGTCAGCCGGGGTTTCCTCCACCTTCTCGCCCAGGGCTGAGGAGAAGCTTCCTTCCAGGTCTTCGGACATGGCTCTCTTGGCTAAGTCAGAGCTCTCCAGAATGGAGAGGGAGGTGGTGACGCTGAGGAGGGGGCGGGATGGGAGGGCAGCGCTTAGAGGGTCCGAGGCCGCGCAGCCTGGGCTCCTCGCTGCCCCTTTCAGGATCCAGCTCTTCCAGTGACCGGTACCAGTGCTTCTCCTCCTGAGGCTTGTGCGGGAGAAGCTGACCGCCCTGGGGACCCCAGGGAGGGGGAATGCAGACATCACTTCCCCAGCTTCTGTGAAGGTGGGGGTACACCACACAGTTGGCACTGGGCACAGGCAACGCCCACAGGGGCAGGGTCCCATAATGAGCCAGAAAGCAGACAAGGTGGAAGAATGGCATCATGCAAAGTGGGCCAGAGTTCCTAGCCCCAAGACCCTAAAATGTGACCGTATTGCAAAGGCACTGCAGGCCCAGTTAGCTGAGACAGGCTGGAACAGGGCGGGCCCCCACTCACTGGTGTCAGCCTCTCAATCAGCCTCTCAAGCACCCAGGGAACCACCATCAGCGGAGGTGGCCTCAGTGTGACCGCAGGGGGAGGGGCCCAGCCTGCACCTGGGCCTCAGATCTCCAGCCTCCACAACCCACAGATAGGAGGAGACCTTGTTCTCCAACTCCCTGTACGAGCTGCCCAGTTCCAGGAGGTTTTGAGCAGCACAGCAGCTGCAGGGACAGGCCACTCGGGGACAAAGGCGCCGGCAGCCCAGTGCAGTGCAGCAGGGAGGGCCTTGCTCAACAGAGACAGGGCTGGCATTTCACTTGCCGCCCGGCTGCGTGGCCATGCCCACGAAACACCTACAGCACCTGGCCTGATGAAGCTCAGCCTATTGGGAGGCGTGTGCCGACCGCCGGGGAGATGGGCACAACACAGGGTCGGGGGCTTGCGTCTACGTCAAAGATGGGATGGCTGGGCACAGTGGACCGGGGCAGGTAGGGCTCACTCTTCACTCTCCTATTTCTAAAAAGGAACCATGGGCCAGCGTGGGGCGTCACACCTGTACCGGCTGGGAAAGCAGAGATGACCAAGCCTAAGACTCCAGCACAGCCTGGAGAGGGGGAGGGGCCCTCGAGACCTCATCTCAACAGAAAGCTGGATGTGATGGCTCTCACGCTATGCTAGAGGCTATATAGAGGATAGTGGTCCGAAGTTTTCATGCAGGAGACCCTGCCTGAAAAATAACGAGAGCAAAAGCAACAGAGATGTACTCAAGTGGTAGAGTGCCTGCCTGGCAAGTGTGAGGCCCGAGCGCTGCAGAGAGGTGCGTGTGGGGAAACAAATGAGATTAAGAAGTGACTGGTCAAGTCCGGGCCGCTGCGCGCATCTTAGGAATCTGAGGAAAGGGAGGGATACCAAATGGCTTCCATTTGCCCTGCTTGCGCCCCACAAATCAGTGCCACCCACAGACAGGGCCCCGCGGAGGCCCTGTGAGGAGGGAGGCCCTGTGAGGAGGCGAGGCCCGGGAAGGCTGCTGTCCAGCCCTGGAGGACAGCCAGAGGGCGGGTGCGGTGAGGGGAGCAGGCTAGGCGGGGCTCTGGGCAGGGAAGCCGGCATCAGGTGGCGCACAGTGGCGTGTGCAATCCTGACGTGTGTGTGTGCGCGCGCGCGCACACACGCCATCCCTGCCGCCCTTTCACAGAGCTCTCGAGCACACACCCTGGGGACCCTGGCAGCCCTGTCTAGGGTTAATGAGGCCCTGAGGGTCGGGAGGCTGGCCAAAGGAGTCCGATGCCATCTAGCAGAAACAGAGCGGAGCAGGGTCTCCGACCCTCCTCTTGGGACCCCTGACCCATCAAGTTCTCCAAGGCACCACACTGCTGAGCCTTCTGGAACCTACTACTCCCCCTCTAAGGCAGCCTTGGGGAATGTATGAGGACTGGGCTCCTCCTGGGCTCTAGGCTGCCTGGGATTTGGGGGCAAGAGACTTCCCCAGTCCTTTCTCTTACCCTGGAGCTGAGCCGGGTAAGGGGCCAGGCAGGTGATGTTGCCTGGCTGAAGGGGTACAGCGAGGCCTGCCCACCAAACCTGTCTTCGTGATTTCCTGACGTCACTCTTTTCTCTAAGACAGGCCTTTTCCCAAACTTGTGTCCTCAGCTACCTTGGGCACGTGGGCCCAAGGTAGAGGCTGCGCGTCCCTTCTCTGCTCACCCCCATCTGTTCCGCACCCCAGTTCCCCCCACAGCCACCGGCCTCCGTTCCTTCTCCTCCCTTCCCACTCATCCTCCACACCTCCCAGGTACCTGAACTTGTAGTCGTCTGGCAGGAAGTAGCCCATCTTGCAGTCCTGTTGAGCCCGCAGGATCTGTTTCAGCAGATTCTGCTTGCTGAAGCCGTATCCATTCAGAACACAGCCCCCGAACAGGAGCTTCCCCGTGGCGAACATCTGCGGCCAGACAGGAAGGAAGGGTAAGAGCCGTGCAGGGCTCGGCAGAGCAGCAGGGCTGACGAGAGGATCGGGTTCAGGCTTCGCGCCTTGCAGGGCTGGGCTGGGCTGTGGGCCTTTGGTGACGGGCCTCCTCCAGCTTCTCAGACCCCTGCTCAGGTGTCGCTGCACACATACGCCCCCTCCCCAGGCCCCTCCTCCCCCCAGACCTGGGGCTGACAGAAGTGTCCTCCCTAATCTCAGGATACCCCCTGCCCCCAACCCCTGCCCCGGGCTGTCTGCAGCCTGCCTCTCCGGATGGTAGATAACCCTGAGGCAGGGCTCTCTTTCTACCAGTCTGTGCCACTCAGACATCAAGAGGGGCTGGGATGGCCAGACACCAATGCTAGATGATCGCGGCCCTAGCAGGTGCCCACAACAGCAAAACTCACTGGTGAACAGTGAGACACTCTGGTGGTGAGAGGGGGCCGTTATTTTCTAATTCATGCGTCTCCAATAGTCAGTAAGTTCCGTGTAAGTGGGGAACAGTGGTTATGTGTCAAGTAACTTAAAGACGACAGACAAAGGCAATTTAATTCCCTGGACTCAGTACCAGCAGATCCCTCCATCTCTCAGGACCTTGCCATGCCGGGTCCCGGGTCCCCTGTTGTGTTGCTCCCAGAGCCGCAGGCTGAGTGGGGAGAATCTGCGCCCCCCCCCCCCAGGATTCCTGGGGGCCTCCCGCAGCTCCGCCCTCTCCGGACCCAGCTCACCAGAACCATCCCCTGCACCACGGCATACTTCTTCACCAGCAGGGACTGCTCCTTGTGCAGGGGGTTGTCCAGGTCGTACCGCAGCAGACGGTAGGGGTCGTGCCGGCACTGGGAGAGAGTAATGAGGGAGCTGGTGGCCCCCGAGGGTCACACCCAGTGCCAGGACCCACACCAAAAGTAGACTTCCCTTCTTCCTGAGAGCTACAGACCCACCATACAGCCAGTGAGCTGTCTTTCAGTGAGCTCTTTCTGGCTCTACCTGTCTTTTAATTCTAGATGTTACAGCCTGCAGTTTAAAATGTGAAACCCAGAACCACACAGGAAATGCAGCGATCAGTGAAGAAGAGCATTAGGAGATGGTTCTGCTTAAGCAATGGTGGAAAGCAGGTCTCTGTGAAATCCATTTCGATCTTCAGGTCCCACCCACAGTCACATGGTGAGGACCGGCTTGGGGCACCTGAGCATGCCTGCTGACTGACAATGACCAGCATCCAGAGGAGCCAAGCCAGCTCTAAGCTGAGGGCAGGCACCATGTCTGTCTGTCTGTGGATGGGCAAAGTAGGTTCGCAACAAGCATTCACTGAGGGAAACTACATCGGAAGTCGGTGGCAGTGTTCTGCTCTCCTGCAGAAAGGCAGTCAAAGGGCTCCTGGTGTCTGGCAGAAGGGCTCTGGTGCTGAGCTCCGGGCATCAGCTGGAGCGCAGGCCAGAGGGTGGGCAGGGGTCCTGGGGGACAGGATCCATGAAGACCCTCCCCGGGGCACACATGCAGACTCACAACTCTGTACCAGCAGAGGAGACATGACTCAAAGACAATGGCTCCAGTAGGCAGGAAGGGAAGGCCAGCGTGGGACACATCACGTGTGAACTCCCAGTTCCCATGACCACATGGCCTCCACCTTAGTCGGCCTTCCACATGTGCAAATACTGTGGGGAAAGATGAGGAGTCCCAGAATGCACTGGGGGGAAGGCAGTGAGGGCCTGGACCCTGAGGACCTTGGGGGAGATACTGTCCCTGTCTACATATCCACACCGGTGATAGTCACACACCGTGGCAAGCGCTCTGGAGGAAAAAAAAGACCACAGTGCCTTGGCTTTGACTCGAGGGTCCCAGGAAGCACCTGGCCTGCTGTGACACCGTGCAGGAGGATGAGGGGCAGAGAGATGAAACTTGGCTGACAGAAGGGAGTGCGCGCGCCAAGGCCCAGGGGAGGAAAGGAGCCGAGCGAGGCTGGCGTCTCGGTGGATGGGCGGCCCTGCTCGCCCGGGCCCTCCCTCCAGCCCGTCGGAACTCTCACTGGGCACAGGACCCACCTGGATGCAGGGGGAGGCACGGCCCTGCTGCTGATGGCTGTACAGTGTGTCCAGCAGCCACTGGAGCTGGGCGGAGCTGGTGGGGTTCTGGCTGGAGAGGATCCCAAACACCAGCACTTGGCTGGGGTTTCGGGGTGCGGACAGGAAGCGCTCCAGCTCCAGGTCGGACACCAGCGGTGCCTTCACCATACACTTGCAGCCGGCGCGGATGTCCTCCTTGCATATGAGCTTCCGCAGCACCAGCGGGCAGTCGTAGGGCGAGGCCGCCCACCACATGGGGCTGGGCAGCTTCCTGGCCTTGTCCCTAAGGAAGAGCACAGCCGAGGTTGCAAGCTCCCGGCCCCCTGCTCCGGGGACAGATGCACAGTGCCGTGTGCGGCTCAGCCGGGGAGGGGTCCCTCACCTCCCTGAGCCTCAGGGCAGCTGACGCTTCGTTCTCAGTCCTTTCTCCATTCCACAGTTGCTTCCACGCTCTCCGCAAGCCTGTCCTCCACATTGGACAGATCCAGAACCGGCCCTGCCTCCTTTGCCACCAACACTGTCCGAGCCCCCTGGGGTTCACTGTACACTTCCTCGTGGATCCTGCACATCCTTCCCTGGCCTCCCCTCCACGCGTGACCCATTGAGGAAGCCAGCCGGAGCACCAGTCACATTAGGTCACTACTGTCTTGAAAACCATATCAAGAGGCCAGGTTGGGAACCATGTTTGGAAAAGACCTAAGAATAACCTCATCCCTCACCTCTGACTGACCTATGGACAGAAGGCTAATACATAGTTGTATTGGCCGAAAGCATTGCTGGAGTCCCCAACAGAGAGCCATCCTCACACTGAGTTTTCTGGCTTGGAAACTTGTCAAATCACTCTAGCTAAAGCTAGGTGCAATGTCTTATGCCTGTAATCCTAGCTACTCAGGAGGCAGACTTCTGGAGAATTATGGTTCAAAGCCAGTCCAGGCAAAAAGTCATTTGCCTGTGTAAACGTGGGACAGTCTATGTCCTCAGTGGGAGCCTTCTGATGGGAATGCTTAAACCCTGCCTATTCCACAGTGTTGTTACAGACTTAACCAGGGCACCGTACACTCCAATTGCTGTGGGTGCTGCAATGTACTAAGCATTATGCAAGGATGTACTAATGAGAAAAAATAAAACCATGGCATGTGCTTTATTCCCCTCTAGGCCCAACCAGTGTAGTGTTTGGTACATAGCAGGTGCTTACATGCTTATTAAATCCCAAGGGAACATTTACAATTTGCCAAGTGCTCCTATTTCACTCCACTCAGTAAAACACTCCAAATATACAATTTCCCAGTACTTGTGTTCTAGTGAGTTACATAAAGGCACTGATAACAATAAAGTATGCAAGACACACAGCGAGCAGTGCTAGGGAGCAAAAGGCAAAGGTGTGTGTGTGTGTGTGTGTGTGCGTGTGTGTGCACGTGTGCGTGCGTGTGTGTGCGCGCGTGTGTTTGTGTGTGCGTGTGTGTGCGTGTGCGTGTGTGTGTGTGTGCGTGTGTGTGTGTGTAGCAAGCATGAGACTCTGTGTTCAAACCCAGGACCACCAAAAAGCAAAATAAAATTAAAAAGAACTAGTAATACATGCAAAAATGTATGGATGCACTTTCCTGTCCTGAGTGAAAGAAGTTAGATTTAAATGCTGTACATAATACCTTTCACTTACATGACATCTTGTGGAATGTAAAACTATAGCTTCAGAGAATACACCAGCAGCTATTAGAGAATGAAAGTGAAGGGCCTGGCACCCAGGTAATGTAAGAGAATAGCCTTTTCCCCTTGGAGGGGAGGGGTTGATAAAACTGTTACGCCACTGCAGGGCTGCTGGTTATACAACTCTATGCACTTGTTAAAACTTGACTACAAATCAAAAATAAATGTAAATGGAAGGTAGAACCAATTGCTTTCCTATGTATCAGCCACAAATAGAGAAATCATGTTAAACATATCATCTATGATACCACCAAAAATATTAAATGCTATAGCGGAAACCTAGTGAGAAGACATACAAACAGAGAAAGACTGGCTATCCCATGCTCATGGACTGAGCCATCCCAGTGTCACTGGGACATACAAACAGAGAAAGACTGGCTATCCCATGCTCATGGACTGAGCCATCCCAGTGTCACTGGGACATTCACAATCCCATGGGAATCCCGGGACATTTTTTTTTTAAAATATTGAAGGCTTATTCTAAAATGATACAGAAACTTAAAGGGCTGAGGCCAGGGAAACAATTCTACATTCTGTATTTGAGTACTTATTCTGTTATGTACCAATGACTCCAGCAAGGCTGGCGGTGGCCGGCAACCAACCCCCTGCCACGACACGTTGCTCTGGCATTTTTTCATCCTACCCCTGGGATCACTATCTAAAATTACTTCTCTAGTCTGTGTAAAACTCATCTCTTTCCCGTGCCTAGAACTTGAGCTCTAAAAGGGGGTCTCACTACCCCTGTGCTATCTGCCTGTTGCCTGTCCCGTCTTTTCAACTTAGCATAGCACGGGAACTATGGAAGAAATAAATAAAGGATTAAGCCAACCTGTGTGTGGCTGTGCTCTTGGCCTGCCTTTTGACGATCTTCTTCCGGGCAGTGGTGGTAGAGGTAGAAGGCGCTGGAGGCTCTTCCTTTGGAGAGTCCTCGACTCCGGACTCTTGGCGGGCTGACTGGGATCGGAAGGGGATTTCTCCATTTATACTTAGCTTGGAAGCTCGCTCAGAATACGTTCCAGATCTCATCCTGGCCCAACTCAGGTCGATATCTTCCTTTGGGGTTGGGTATGTGATGGTGAATAGACCTGTTAACAGAGATGTGTCACTTTCCTCCACAGCTGGGCTACGTCTGTACCAACTCATGGGCCCCCATCGGACCATCGGAGCCCACTCCCGCTCTTCCCACTGATCCTTCTTGCCTGGCCTCCATCTGCACCAAGCCCCCTGCCCCAGCTTCATACAGTCAGAGATCAGAAAGTGCTGGCTAAATGGAAGAATGAAAAAAAATCTCATTTTTATACTTTCTCCAAGACCCAGCTTCAACCTTCCTTTCCCAGTGGGGACTACATTTCGCTCAGCTTTGTGTTCTCCACAGCACCCAACTGCAAAGCTAGGCCCATGAGGCCCTGCCGGCTTGCGTGTTTCCCTTCCTATGAAAGTGCAGTTCCCCACGACTTCCGGGTGAAGTCCAGGTCCTCTGCTTTCTTTGTGGGGTTGTGTTTCTTTATGGAGACGTTTCTGAGGCCAGGGATCTCTCATTCCTTCATTCCCTTAGCAAGCAGTGTGAGTGCAGGTGCTAGGCGTACGCAGATGGACTGAGCCAGGCCTCCCTGCGTCTGAGAACCACTAGCGGGGAGCAGGCAGGATGGGAGGACAGACTCCCCGTGCTAGGTGGTTAGATCAGTACAGGGAGCAGAGGGAGCCTGGAGTAGGGTGCGACTCAACTGCTAGGGAAGTCACAGAATGTGCCTAGGAAGGATGGTTGAGCCACATGTCTAGAGACAAGGATAAATGCCCAGGCCTGGTGCCGTCCCTGGGGGGAGTGATGGGGACTATAGCGGCGTGAGGTACAGGGCTAGCGCGTGTGTGGCATGCAGCACACACTGCATGGGGAGGGGAACACGGAGCACAGGCTCTGGTAGGCAGAGGAATATGAAGAGCAAGCTCCTGGGGGCAGAGGGGCATGGAGCACCTGGGGGAAGGGGACATGGAGCGCAGCTCCTTGGAGGGCTGCAGCCTGGACTGAGGTGCAGGAGTACTGGGTTAGGAGTCCCTTGGTCGGTGCACACGTGTGGAAGGGTCCTAAGGCCACCCACGCTCCGTGCTTACAGGGACAGCCTAGGGAGGTACCCGCAATTTTCCTTCTGAGATCTTCCCTACGGGAGAGAGAGCTGTGGACGAGGGAGGTGGCTGTCCAGAGATGAAGCAAAGGGTCAGGACGAATACAAAAAGACAACGAGGCTACGCAGAGACATGAAGGCGTAGGGGGAGAACGTGGAGACTGGAGTCAGCCGTTCACCATTCCCAATGCAGGGCCTTGGCCCAGAGGCCCCATCTAGTGTGGGGGGAGCCTGCCACTTCCTCCTGCAAGCCCAGAGGGGTGGGTGGTGACAAGGCTAGACTTGATGCAGGCTACCCAGGACTCAGGAAGACCTGGAACAGGTCTCCATCCCTGCCCACCCCTTACCTGCTACCACCAGGACAGCGTTCATGAACTGAGTCATTGTCTTCTGAAACCGCTTTTTTATATCAGCAAGAGCTCGGTTCATCTTCAGTATTTTCTCATCCATGACAGTGATTCTGCGGGTCATCTGGAGGGAAAGTTGGGGGCAGAGGTCATCGGCCCTTGGAGAACCCATTTGCCTTCTCATCAGGACCCGCTCTGGCTTGAGGGATGCTGCCCCCTCTCTGTCCCTCTCCACGCGGTGACTTGCTAGAGACGGGCCCAGACCTGGCTCCAATGTCTTCAGAATGGAAAGTTTCCTGAGCTGTTGGATAGCACTGTCCCTTGCTTTGATTCCTGACGTGTCTCTATGCAGATGTGCAAGACAGAAATGGGCACTTTACCAAGTAACTACGTGCGCTTCAATCTGTCCTGACACTGCAACTCCCAGAAGGCAGGGACTGAGCGCAGGGGTCTCCTTGGTGGTCGTGCAGATGCTTTGCATTCACGAGTAACAGGATGGACAAAAGCCCATCCAGAGTGTTTGAGGCCCATTTCCTTCTGTTGTGAAGGCCAGACTACAGCCCCCCAGAACTCCTTTCACCCCAGAGTACTGGTTGCTGACAGATCACAGCTGAGAAATGGCCGTTGGACAAGGCTAGTGCATCAAGGTTCACAAAGGCCAGGGCCTCTCCCCTGGAACCTGGACTCCCCAATCTGATTCTAGGCTCCCTGTGGGACAGGGGAGGCTTCTGCTTTGGAAGCCTTGCCATTCAGCCTCTCCCTCCACCCAGATCCACAAAGAGCCATTCCCAGCTGCCCCCAGGTAAATCTCTGCACACCTATCTCTATCACAGACCCTGGTTCCTGGGCAACCTGGGCTAATGTCTGCTCTCAACAACCAGGGCATCTCAGAGACTCTACAAAAACAGGCTCGGATTCCTTAAGAGTTGGATCTGACCTTTTCCTCCAGGAAGCTTTCCCTACTTTCCCCAGCCAAAGGCGCCTGGCTCTCCGCTGAGCATCCACCCCTGTCTGTCTGCCCAGGGTCAACTTCATGGTTACTTTCTTTATCCCTAAATTTGGTCAGCTCCCTCAGGATGGATCTATGCTGTCTAGCTCTCTCACCTAACACAATGGAAATGCTCCAGAAACATCTTACGTGTAATGAAAGCGTGGGGTGGACAGAGGAAGGGAAGCAGTGGACAGCTTTCTGGGAAAGGGAAGTTGGCTCCCCTGTTCTTTCCTCTGAAGGTAAGAATTCTATAAAGGATGCCCCAATTAATAGCAAAGCCTCAACCATTCTTCAGCAAGTGTTGGTACTAGCTGCTGCTTCTGGCTAATTTTATTTTATTTTATTTTCGTAATTTATACCCAGCCTGCTTCCAAAAAGGATCTGAGGCAGCACTCTGGGCTAATAAAGCATTTAGATCGGAGCATTGCCTTGCTTCCAAAGTGTTGCCATGATTGAGGCCTCGGGGCTGTAAAAGCTGGGACTGCCATTCTGCCTGTCACCATGATGGGTGGCTCTTTCTGGGATGATGGGCATCTGGGGAAAAACCATTTAACCAGCTTCCCGATGACAGAGGCTACAAGGCAGAACGCCACCCTGCCCCCAGCCCCAGCCTTCCTAGGTAGCCACACGTTTTTTGCAGAACCAAGCCCCAGATAAACTCACATAGGGTAGAGCTGAATAAATTCTGAATGCCTAGAATGGGAGCCTGCTAAGCTTGGACAGACTGCACTCACTGCCATAGAGATGACACACAGAAGCTTACCCAGGGAAGGGCCTGGCACAAGGCCCTAAGATCCCTTCCTAGCATAGATCTAGCTAGCCCTAACACGCAGCGGATTGTATTGTTCCTGTAGCTCTCCCAGACAAAGAATCTAAGATGGGCCAACTGTCTGAGCGTCGGGAGTTCGTGTCAAAATATCCTGAGATACTTAGCCAGGTAGCTACTGCAACATTTGGAAATCCTGCTGCTCACAGGAAATCATGGTATTTCTGTTGTGACGTACACTGTCATATACACTGTGCATTCTCAAATAGATGAGGTTGTCCCCTCAGCACTTGACTGGCAAGCAGTCTCCTCCACTCTGCATCCACTCCTGTCATCTGTATCTGTTTAACTGTGCTGCATGCCCCAAGACAGATGTGCCCTCTGAGCCACTGTGTTGTTTGCAATAGCGTTACAGCCCTGCTCCGTCCAGCCACCCTTTGTGAGGGTCCCCTTCTGAAAACTGCCCTCTCTCCAGCCTGGTCCAGCTGGTGAGCAGTGACATTTAAAACTCGTAGATGGGCAATTGATCCTAACAAGGTATTATTTTTCTCACTAAATAAAGTGTATGATCACTCAGAAGCCTAAGATCCGAGGATTGAAATTCAAAGGTGGCCTGGGCAGTGAAGTCTGTGAGATTCTTCTTTCTCATTAGCCATCAAAAAAGGAATCATAGGTATTTTCTGTGCTTTCTTGAGATAACCTCCATCTCCAGCCAGAGCCCGTGTGCACTGTGTCCCTGTGTGCCTTGAGGGAGGATGGCTGGCTGTCCCTTGCTCTGTCAGCTTTGAGAGTTCATGAGCTTGCTGTATACAGTGACAAATGTCCCCATAGCTTATGAGCCCTCAGAACTGGGGCTTGACCTCAGGGCCTGGGCACTGTCTCATAGCTTTTTCGCTCAAGACTTATGTGCTACCACTTGAGCCACACCTCCATTTTTGGCTTTTTTTGGCTTTTGTTTTTGCTAGTTAGTTAGAGATAAGTCCCATGGACTTTCTTGCCCCAGCTGGCTTTGAACATGGATCCTCAGATCTCAGCCTTCTGAGTAGCCAGATTATAGGCGTGAGCCACTGGCACCCAATTCAAGGCAGTTTTGAGATGTAAACAGTTTTATTTATTATTCCTCCAGGTAGACAGGTGTGAACTGGGACTGGCTCTGGGGAAACTGGGAAACAGGAGACTGTGCCTGCTCCTGCTACTAGAAGCCAATCCAAAGTATCACTTAGTAGCCCTGCCCATCAAAAGGAGTCCTTGGTGACTGCAGTCTTATTGCCTCTTGGATTCAAGGTTCAGAGATAATATTTTCTTCACGCTTTCCATCTCTCTCCAAGATGTTGAATGGAAGACCTGGACTTTAACATTTACCCAACAAACACCAGGAAAGAAATTAGCCTTTCTGTCAGGTTCTGCATCCTTCGATTTAAGCAATCATGAATCCAATATTTTCAGTAATAATTTACTGCATCTACACTGAGTTTGTACAGATTTTTTTCGCATTGTTCCCTGAATAATGTAGTACAGCAATTATTTACATTGCATTGTAGTAGGTACTATAAGCAATGCAGAGGATGATTTAAAGTCCACAAGAGAGTATGTGCAGGTTATATGCAAACACTACATCATTTTATAGAAGGGACTTGAACATCTTTCAGATTTTGCTATCTGTGGGAGCTGCTAGAACAGAATCCCTCACGGACAGTAAGGCCTAATCATATGTAATCTGAAGCAGCTCTTCAGTAAGCAGTAGAAGAAATCCTATAGATTCCCAGTTCGGCAGAGGAGACTGTTAAAGGAAGGAGTGCTGGAAGGAAGCCAGTCACGGCAGGGAAAGAGTCAGAGAGACACCTGGGGAGGGAAAGGCATGGTGGAGAGCAATTACTCTGGCCAGCACCATTTCTCCTCCTCTTGGGTGGGTGCCCTCATCACTTCAGGAGCTGGCTCATTTGGGGCTGATCTCATGCCGGGGCCCCAGGATGAGTGGGAAATTCAAGTCTAGCTGCAGCAACATATACCTGTTCATGGAATGTGTCGGCCACACGCAGCTGGAGAGCCCATCAGAGTGCTGATGTGGGCACTTTTTCTTCTTTGTATTGTTTTCTTTTTTTTTCCCCCCTCTCTAGTGCTGGGATGACCCCAGAACTTGTGCAAGCCAGGCACAATGCTACACTTCTTCTGTAGTACTGGGGGGACACTGGAGCTGGGAAAAAGGAGCCCAGAGATACTCCTGGCCTTCCTGTTACCATCATGAAGGGAAGTGAGAATAAATCTGAGAAAGCAGAATGCTTTCATCCAGTGCGGCCACATGCAGGCCTGGATCTTGTTATCTGAAGCTGCACATCAACAGCTTCTTGGTTTACTCTACCAACCTATTCTCTTTGTGCTTAAGCCAGTCCAGTCCACACTGGGTTCTACTGCATACCACTGACCGAATTAACAACAGGGACAAGGCGGCGGCAGAGAAGGGGGTAGGGCCTTGCCTGTGGGGGAGGGAGCAAGGGCTGACATAGAAAGAGGCTGCCCGGGAATCTTAGGGGATCTTACCCGTTTATCGTGGGTGGTGCTGTGGGGACAGTTTTTGGCCGATAGAGTGAGTGTCACCGTCTCATTCATGCAGGTGAAGGTAACCATGATGGAGTCCTGTCCCAGAACTGTGAGCTTCATTTGCTCGTTCATCTACGGAAGAAGCAGCAGCACTCAGAGAACCCCTACCCAACCCCTCGCACTGGGGGGCTGAACATCTGTGAGCTTTCTCAGGTTCTGATGCTGGAACTCCACTTGCAGGGAGAAAGCAGAAGAGTTCCAGTCTGCTTTGGTCTTCTGTTCCCTTCCTGTTCCAGCTGTTGGCCTGGAAGCTAGCACCCCATTTTCTCACCACCAAGTCTCTTTCTTGCATTCTGCCACCCAGGCACTGTGCCTCCCCCAGCACCCCAAAGACAGAGAACCACAAACTTGCCAAGTCTTCTGATATCTCCATACTTGACTCAAGAGAAAATCAACCCACTCTGCTCTCCTTCTAGAGACATGGGGAAGAGACGCAGTCGCAAGCTCAAGCTTTGCAACAGGACAGGCTTCAAGTCCCAGTGCTGCCATTTGCCAATTGGTAGATTACAGGAAAACCTATTAGCTCATTGAGCATGCAGGTGAGAACAAAGCCCTCTCTAAGAGTACTGTGCATACTCCATGGACTAGACACCATGAACACCAGGGCTTAGCTGTTCTTTATGATCTGCTTCCTGGTGCTGATTCTTCCTTTTCCCCGGGGAAAAAGGCAGGTGCTCTATGAACTCAGTTATGGTTCCTCTCCATTTGTCTATTCATTGGCTTCTCCATGTCTGTTAAGCTGCCATACTGAGGCTGGGCTGAACTTCCAGCCCTCAGCCCCAAACCTAACCCTCTGCTTTCACTTCCATATAGCTGAGCCAGCTCCTAACCAGCTCACCCTCTCACAGATAATAACAAGCTTGAAACATACAAAAATAAAACCAACTATCCAAAGGCTGTGAAGAGGGAACAAAACCAGGAAGATTTTGAAAAGAAGCTAACACTTCTGAGAGGACCAGCCTGGGTTAGTGTGCTTCATGCTTCTAGCTGGCAGGCAGGCCATAGCACCAGCCCAAACTCCACCAACTACACCTGGACAAATCAAAACTGAGATGTGAGCTGCCATCCAACTATAGATGAGACAAAAAAAGTATATGGCCTCCAAGTACAACCAAGTTCTCTGCCCATTACAACATGAGCATCAAATCTCTGGAAGGAAGACAACAGAACTTGCGCATGACATCTACAATGCCAACCTCCAGCCCATAATGACTCATGGGGAGGAACCAGTGGCATTTCTAGACTAGGACTTTAAGGCAGCTAATTCAATTAGATTCAGTGAAGTGAAAATACACTTGTGATGAATTGCAAAATCTTGCCAGAAAGATATAAAGTATAAAAATAAGAACAAGAAAGTCTAGATATGAAAGCATGCAATTTAAAAAGTGGCTCAAACTGTAATCCTACCTACTTGAGAGGCAGAGATCGGGGGATTGTGGTCTGAGCCAACACCCCCCCCCCGCCCCCCCCACCCCCGCTTAAAAAAAAAAGTTCACAAAACTCCATCTTGACCAACAGCTGGCCAGGGTGGTGTGTACCTGTCACCCCAGTCTCAGGAGCAGCACAACGGCTGGATTCAGGGGCATATCCCAGTGACTGGGAAGCACACACAGGACCAGTCCAGGCTGGCCTGGACATAAAGTGAGCCCCTATCTTGAAAACAGCTAATGCAAAAAAGGACTGGCAGAATGACTCAAGTTGTAATTTTGCCTAGCAAGTGTGAGGCTCTAAGTTCAATCTCCAAGGCTGATAAAAAAGCTTACAAGAATGAAGATGACAGGAGAAAAGTACATGAACTTGAAGACAGAGCTAGGCAAATTGTCCAAGTATCCAATCTGAATAATAAAGAGAAAGTAATTTGAACCACACAACCACAACACAAAATAACAAATCTAAAAGGACCTTTAAAATAAGGTCCTGAGTAAAGGTCTGAAATAAATATAATTGGAGTCACAGAACAGGAGAGAGAATTACTTTTTTTCTAAAGATGATGGTCTTCATAATTTGGTGAAATAAAAGTACATAAATATGCAGATTCAAAAAGTTCAGTAAGCCAGGCACTGGTGGCTCACACCTGTAATCCTAGCCACTCAAGAGGCTGAGAACTGTGGTTTAAAACACAGCCCAGGCAGTAAAGTCTGTGAGACTCATCTCCACTAAACTACAAAAAACAAACAAACAAAAAAGCCAGAAGTGGAACTATGGGTCAAATGGTAGAGCATTAGCCTTGAGCACAAAAGTGCCTAAACCCAGAGTTCAAGCCCCATGACCAGGAAAATTAAAAAAAAAAAATGAAATTCAGCTCAGCAAGTAGTACATGTCTGTAATCTCAGCCCTCAGGAAGCTGAAGAGAGGGGGAATCATGAGTTTGAAACTAGCCTGAGCAACATGAGAGCCTTTATCAAAAATTAAAAAAAAACACCAGTAAACCCCAAATAAAATAAAAGTGGAAAGGTTAGGGACAGCATCCAGGCCCTGGGTTCAAGCCCCATGACTGACAAAAACAAAAACAAAAAAGTAGCATTTGTTGCCAGAAGATCTGAATTTCAAGAAATGAAGGAGCTGGGCCAATGATGACTCATGCTGTGTATTCCTAGCTACTCGAGGGACTGAGATCAGGAGGGTCCTGGTTCAAGGCCTTCCCAGGCAAGAAGTTCTCAGGACTCTCCCAACCGCCATCCTCACCCATAACTGGGCACAGTGGTGTATACCTGTCACTTCAGCTCCAGGATCATGGTGGTAGGCCAGACCAGATGGAAATGTTCACAAGACTCATCTCAACAAAGCTTGGCATGGTGGCACACAACTGTTATCATCCTCGCCACTTCAGGAAGTATAAACAGAAAGACTGTGGTCCATGCCAGACCAGACCATACCTACTGCACAGACCTTCTGTCGTGCAGCTCTAAGGAATATAACAGTGCCCTGGAATGCATTGCTAAATAGCCAGACATAGTAGCACATGCCTCAGCCTGTGCTTACCTCAGCACTTGGGAGGCAGAGGTAGGAGGATTCTGAGTCTGAGGCCAGCCTGCACTACCTTGTAAGTCTCTGTTTCAAAAGAAAAAAAAACCTGGTACCTATGACTGTAATCCTAAAATTACCCACGAGACTGAAACCTGAACAAGCTCAGGCAAAAAAGTCTTGTGAGACATTATCTGCAGTGATCCAGCAAAATGCTGGGCTGAAGGCATGGCTCAAGTGGTAGAGGACCAGATGTGAGCAAGAAAGATGAACAAGAGCCTAAGACCCTCAGTTCAAGTCCCAGCACTGGCACAAAAGAAAAAAAAAGTTGCTAACTTTTATTATTGTTATGAATAGCCTTTAAAAATAAAGCTATTAAGGGGCTGGGAAGGTGACTTAGTGGTAGAGTGCTTGCCTTGAATGCATGAGGCCCTGGGTTCGATTCCTCAGCACCATATAAGCAGAAAAACAAATACAAAAAAAAAAAAATAAAGCTATCAACTGCTATAGCTATTGCTTTATAAAAATAAAAGGAATTTTTACAGTAAAAATACAACAATGATAAAAATGAGTTCTGGGACGGTGTCACGGAAGGTTGGTATGGCAGCCAATAGTTGCCATAGCTTCTCAACAACTGCACTCGGCCTGTCATGCCAGGCAGGCTCGGTCGGCCGCCACCATGGCGGTGCTGCCTGCCTTACCTTGTACTCCAGGGAGAGCAAAGTCTCTGTCTTGGACGTCCAGCTCCACCTGTGCACTATGTAGCCCTTCTGGTCATTGGTGGTTCCACCTTCGTCGTCGAAGAACAGAATATACGGACAGCTAGGAGATACACAGAAGTGAAAAGCTGCTGCCAGACCCTGGCAAGAAGCCTCCTCATGATAGGCTGCAGGCGGGCGAGGCTGGGAGTGTGCCCAGGCTGGGGGACAATGGAGGCTTATGGGTAGCCTGGCTTTCCTCACCTGCTGTGGTCCAGACCCCTACACACCTATTCATGCTACCATGACTGCCTGCAGCAAAGGCCAGGCTGAGGGAGAGAATAATCACAAGATTTATTCTGTCACCTAGAAGGTTGAGCACAAAATATCAGGCACCAAAGAGGGAATTGGAACCTCCACGACAGTAAAGGGAACATTCCTTCCCAGACAGCTACTTAGGAAAAGCCAGACGACGTCAACTTTTGCCTGGCAAGGACAGGTGCCTCTTTGGGCAGAAGCTCCATTTCATGATGAATCTTGTCACCTTGACTGGAAACACCTCTCATATAGGTGTTATTATAGATAGACCGTGAGGGAACCGACCTAATCAATGGGCGAACCCCTTGATAACTTCATAATCTGATGGTATAGTTGGGAGGCGATGAAAGGTAGGAGGTGGGCTTCAGTTACAGGAAGCAGAGCTTTGGAAGTATGTCCTGGGGAACCCTGGGAGTCCACGGGCCCCTTCTTGTTTGTCCTTTTTCCTGCTTCCCTGCCACCATGATGTAAACTGCTCTGCTCCGCCGTGCCAGGATGGACCAATACCACTGGAACCATGGCCCAGAATCTGTCTTTCTCTCCCTTAAGTTGTTTCTGCCAGACATTTCATCATGGCAATGGGAAAAGAACTAATATACCACAGAAGTGCTGTCCATGCCTCCCCTCACCTACTCCTAGCATAAGATAATTTTGTCACTAAGGAATTCTCCAGGGGGGTAGAGGCAGGGAGCAGACAGGATTCAGTGGTAGAACACATGCTCACCACAAGGTTTAATCTACAGCACCACTAAAAAAAAAACAACTGTGAATCTGACTAGTAATCAATCTGTTGGTGTGAGGTACAAGAGGGAGGGGGGGGTTACGCTGCCATTCTCCTTGGCTGTAACATGGAGCCAACCGGCAAAGGCTGGGCCTCAACACACCTGTGTCTCTGCAGACACTGCACACCTAGATCTCCTTCACCCCACCCCGTACCCTAAGGAACACGTCTATGGAAGAGACTTCCTCCAACCCACTTACCAAGCCTTTGAGTTGTAGTGGACACAGGCTTGGCCTTCAGCACTGAACAGTGCCAGGAACAAGTGAGGTATGTCATTAAAGAGGCAGGTGATGCTTCTGCCTGTGCAGCACGTGGGGATCTGACACACGGCGATGTTCCCGGAGGGATAGCTGGCAGGAGTGGTCAAGCAGAACTAACAAGAGACTCTCTCAGGTCCCCGGGGAAGCAAGTCACAGTGTTAGCTACTGGGTGCATCACTTTTCATCTTTAAAGACCCTGTCTGCACTTCACACATGTAACGGTTATATGGTTATAAAATCCAACTATGACCCAGGTATCTTCCTGCATTTTCTCATATAGGTGTTATTATCTCTGTCTCACAGACAAATAGGGTTTTCCTGAGTCTGACCGCTTTCAGTGGCATGGGACTTCCAAGGCTAAAACCAGGAAATCCAAGGAAAGACAGCATGAGTTAGTCACCCTCCTGCTGGGGAGTCAAAAATGGCCTGCTCCTTTTCATGAAAGATGGAAGGAGTGGAGTTGATGTGGTCTTCGGGGCCAACAATATTTCCAGTGTCATCAGAGCACTTTCCATTTTTACTATTCTAGGAAAAGTCCTACTTAAGAGTGTCTGAAAAGCACGGGGCCCAACTAAGGATGACATTACTGGTAACTATTGTCATGTATACAGGAGATTCTGAAGTAATATCCCAGACTTAAGAATTTCTGGGAAAAAAATAGAAGATTTCACCAGCTGAAAAAAAAATCAATTAATGGATAATAGCACAACAACTGAAATGAAAAATTCACTCAACAGATCAAAATGCTGAAGAGACTTCTTTAGGTTAAAATACAAAGGACACTGTCATAATGAAAAATTGCAGACATATCTAAGAGTCACACTCTAAGATGTATAAAGCAAAACAACAAAACTGAGGGAAAAATTATTCTATAGTAATAGCTAGAGACATCACTGCTTCACTACCAATAATGGATATGCAGAAGATTGATCAAGAACTAGAGGAGCTGCGCTTGGCATGGTGGCATATGCCTATAACAGCACTAAGGACCTCAGATAGAACTATGAGTTTGAGGCCAGCTTGGGCTACACAAAAAAATGAAGAAAAAGAGAGACAGAAATAGAGGTTTTGAGCAATACTATAACAGACAGCCCTAACTCACTGCAGAATCCAGAAATTTCTTCTTGAATTTATCTCTAGTAGAGATAATAATGTATGGGATCACAAAACAAATCTCAGCTGGCGCCGGTGGCTCACACCTGTAATCCTATCTACTCAGGAGGCTAAGATCTGAAGATCTTGGTTCAAAGCCAGCCAAAGGCAGGAGAGTCCTATTTCCAAGAAAATACTCAGAAAAAGCTGGAAGTGGCACTGTGGCTCAAGTGATAGAGCACTACCTTTGTGCAAAGAGAGGCTCAGGGGCAGGGCCCAGGCCCTGAGTTCACACTCCAGGACTGGCAACACACACACACATACACACATACACACACACACACACACACACACACACACACACACACATCTCAATAAGTTTCAAAAAGAGTTAAACCATAGAAAACTTCTTTAATCACATGGGATGAAATAACAATCAGTAACAGAAAATAGTTTAGAATATTAATAGATCTCTGAAGATTATTAACCCCCCAACAGATAAATTAGTCACAAAGGAAATTAAAAAAATACCTTTAGACCAGGTGCTAGTGGCTTACATCAGTAATCCTAGCTACTCAAGGGGCTGAGATATGAGGACCAGGTCCAGGTTCAAAGCCAGCCTGGGCAGAAACATCCCCATGAGAATTTTATCTTCAATAAACCACTCTAAAACCAGAAGTGGTACGGTAAAACACCAGACGAGCACAAAGGCTCAGGGACAGCACCCAAGCCCTGAGTTCAAGACCAATACTAACAAAAAATAACTTTAGATAAAGGAAAACAAAACCATAACCACGTAGCAAAAGTTACTTAGAAGAGGAAGTAAAAACAGCACTCAGGGAAAACTGTAGCTCTGAGTAGCCACACTGAAAGACAAGATCTCAGATCAACAAAGAAAAGAAGAGTGAGCTGAAGCAAAGCTAGCAGAGGAAGGAAAGCATTAAGATTAGAGTTAAGAAAGATAAGATAAAATTATAGGCTCATGCCTATAAACCTAACTACTCAGGAGACTGAAATCTGAGGATCACAGTTTACAGCTAGCCTGGGCAGGAAAGTCCAATACATCACAGAAAAAGCCAGAAGTGGTGCTGTAGCTCAAGTGGTAGAGTGCTAGCCTTGAGCAAAAAGGAGCTTAGAAACACTGCCTAGACCCTGAGTTCAAAGCCCAGGACCAGCAAGGGGGAAGAAGGGAAGAGAGGAGGAGAGAGGGAGAGAAAATACAAATAGAACCAACATGTGTGAGGATGGGGGGGGGGAACTGGGAGAGAGTGAGGGAAGGGGTGACATTGTCAAAACATAAATGTGCTCTTTATCCGGCTAATATAACTGTAACTTCTCTGTATATCACCTTTATATTAACAATAAATTTTTTTGGGGGGGGTCCGGTCGTGGAGCCTGAACTCTGGGCCTGGGCGCTGTCCCTCAGCTCTTCAGCTCAAGGCTAGCGCTCTACCACTTGAGCCACAGCGCCACTTCCGGCTTTTTTCTTTTTGCTTATGTGGTGCTGAGGAATCGAACCCAGGGCCTCAGGCATGCAAGGCAAGCACTCTACCACTGAGCCACCTTCCCAGAATCAATAAAACCAGAAGCTGGTTCTTTGACTAGATGAGTAAAACTCTTAAGACTGTTTTTTTTAAAGGGAGGGAAGGGGAGATTTGGCTGTAGCCTTACTTTGGAGGCTGAGATTGGGAACAGAGCCAGCATATGACCCCAAACAGGCACCTGTGCCTATTGGCCATTTGAACACAGAAACACGTAATTTCTCTTTTAAGACCACTAGGTCCAACTTTCTAAGTTATAATCAAGAAAAGCATGGAAGTGAAGTGATATGTGCAGGTCACACAAGTACTAAACACACAGCCCTGGCCTCTTTTGACTTCCAAAGAGAAAAGGGATCATCAGGTCACTGTTGAGATACGAATCAAACGTGCCAGTAGCAATTGACCGAAGGTTTAGGATGGTCCCTCTTACAGGCACCTTGGAATTCTGGGAAAGGTGAAAAAACAAGGCTTCCAAGCCATGCCCATCTCAGGTCCCTCCAACAGAAACCTAAATCATATAGTATTGATCCTATTAAACACTGTTAAGAGTCAGAAGAGGAGGAGCGGGAGCCCTACCACCAGATGTGATCAGCAGCTGCCATCAAAGGAGTTTGCTGTGCTCTAGATTGGATAATGGGAAGGGAGAGCCAAGTGGAATGTGATGAATGGATTCATTTACAGCCAGAGAAAGGAGACTCCTTTGACAGGGCACTTACATTCTGAGTTCCCTGCTCAGCCAAGAGGAGGCCGGATGAAGTGAGAGGGCTGTCAGTGGGCAAGCCTGGCTGGCATGCTGGCTTCTGGAGAGACACTGGGAAAAGCGCAGATACCTGTCCTCTCCCCTGCAGGAAGGCAGCGGATCCCAAGTGCCCAGACTGAGGGAGACCTCAGCCACAGAGCAATGGACACATGGACAGAGCACGAGGGGGTGAGCTTACACTCTTGATGGAGTAGGTGAACCTCTGGGATGACGTAGGAAAAGATCACAGGGGTCACGAATAGGAAAACAAATACCTCGAACACATCACCATACTCTTTTTTTTTTTTTTTGCCAGCACTAGAAGGCATCTTTTATTGAAAAAAAAAAAACCTACATAAAATCATCAATCTACTTACTGTTAAGAGAAAAGAGGCCAGAGAAAACTAAGATCCCTCAAAGAAAACTTTGGGCTTCCTCAGAGTAATTAAACCAAAGTGATTCCTTGGTAAGACCAGCACAACAAATGAATTTAAACAGTAACAAAATCCTAACACTTTATTAAATCATATGAGAGATAGACTGACAGACAGACAGAAAGACAAACAGAGATCTCACCATGAGGAGCACAGTCACTTTGGACAATTATACTGGAATCTATGCATCCACTTGTAGAATGCATTAAAAGCTGAGCATGTCTGTGTCAGTAAGACCTGTGAGGACTGAACCCTCACAGAGCAGAGAGGCCATCTGAAAACACACCGACAACTCAGAACACAGCCTTCAATTTATTAGTCAAAGCCTGGCATCAGTCATAAGCAAGTGAACAGTTTATGAAATAAACTGTAACAAGCAAAATATCAATGTATCAAAAGACGGTAAAAATATGTAAAATGCTTAGAATTAATTCGAGACTTAGAAAAATAGTTGAGTGGTAAAGTAATAAATGAAAGAAAATTCTCTGTTCATTCTACCTTCTATTCATACTTCATATGTATAAAATTTACACTTTGACTTTTCTTAAATTCCACTTCCTTCTAAAATCAGACTACTTCAAGAATTAAGGCTTGTCTACCTTAATATTTACATAAATACTTGTAGGCACATTTTAAGCTCTAAAATCTATGCTAACTCAACAGTATAAATCAAAGGAAAAAGCAATACCAGGTAACACTTTTCCATCATCTAATCAAAGTGAATTTAAAAAAAAAGAATTCTTAGGTACCTCTAGATATTCTCTATATTTGGGTAAGCGAAAGTTATTTAAAGCTACTCAACTAGACAAAAAAATTAAATAAAGGAAGAGTTAGACAATGCACAGGAGAATGCAAATAATTTGCATGAAGATCCTAAATCAGCTATTTAATTATTAATTACTGATAGGCCACAAAAAATAGAATATTAATTAAAGAGTAATATGCAGGAATGTCATTAATCTTTAATGAAGTTGTAGACACGTAAAATTTCCAAAAGAGAACTTTGCAAAGAACTGTGAGAAGGCGAGCTAGCTGTGTGTTACACATGCACATATATAGACCTATGGTACATGCAGCCAAGACACAATCTCCAGTGACTTCTCAAAGGTCATAGGGTTCAAGTTGCTGTGCTCTAAGGAAGAGATGACCCACACTGTTTTTACCGTCTCTCTCCTGGCAGAGGGCCAAAGACAGGGTGTCACTTGCACTGACAAACATCCACAGGTAGCTGGGGTTTGGTATGTTCCTGTGATCAGATCTGAATTCAATTCAAAGCCTAAAACTTGGATCATCTTCCTCTGACTCTCCTTAATCTGACCCAGACGCAGGCTTACTATCCTACAAGGCCCTGGCCAGACCTTTGCTTAGGTTATTTCAAGGCCTAGAATTCTCGGGGGCTCAGTGGTGGTTGAGGAAGGGTAGCACCGGGCAAAAGGATATTAAATGAAGGAGGACCCATCGTGGAAGGCGTGGTGGAACTTGAGGGGCTTCTTGAGCGCCTTCGTATCTTGCGATTGCGAGCCGCCCTGAGCATGGTGACTGACGGGCTGGTGAGAGGCGGAGGGGGAAGTGTGAGTCCCCATGGAGGAGTGGTGGGCTACCTGAAAGTCCACTTTGGAGGCTGGCGCTGGCTGGCCGGGCGGCTTGCACTTGTAGTTGCGTAAGATCAGGGGGTGGCAGACACTCCTCCCTTTGCATGTGGCCTTTTCAGTTTGTCTGCAGGGAAGGAGACAGGTGAATGGTGAATCTTCAGGCCTCTTGGCTCTCACTGGCCAATAGGTTGTCCACAATCCCTCCTCGGCACCAAAATCCCTGTCCTGGCCCCATTCCCCCTGCTAGTGTCCCTCACACCCAAGGCGGTGTTTTAGGAGGAAGTCAAGGGTTGAGGTGCTCCCCTGAGACTCAGCAAGCGCAGCCCGTAAGGTCCCAGAAAGAGGACCTGAGGAGCTGAAGACTGCTCACCCCTCCAGCCCACATCCCCAGCGTCCAGGGCAAAGGAGCTTCTAGAATGCCACAGTACAGAGATAAGCTGGGTGGCTGTCCTTTACCCACGCTCTGACACAGAGACCACCCCCCCCAGGAGACATATATGGCTTATAAATCTTAAATCTTTTGTCTGGCCCCTTGCAGGAACATTGAATTTCTTGCTAGGCCTTAGAACACTCACAAAATCGTAAGTATTCGCATCATCATTTTGTGGTCATTGCCAGTCCTGGGCTTGAACTCAGGGCCTGAGCTTCTTTTGCTCAAGGCTAACACTACCACTTGAGCCGCAATGCTACTTCTGGCTTTTTCTGTTGGTGTGGTACTGAGGAATTAGACCCAGAGCTTCATGCATGCTAGGCGAGCACTCTACCTTGAAGCCACATTCCCAGCCCCATGTAGATTTTTGTTTGAGAGGTACTAGGTGGTGGTGGTGGTGGTTGGTGGTGTTTTTGTTTTTTTTTTTTTCCTTTTGGTAGAACATCTGGGCAGATAATACTAAGAAACTGACACTCAGGCAAGAAACTGGACCTCCAGTTGCTACACAAAGGGGCTTCCTGGGAAAGGCAGCATGCTGCAGAGGCAAAAATCACTGCGTAGGAAGCCAGTGGCCATCTGACTGCTCAGGCGGCCTCAGGTCTCAAAATGAGCTGCAGAGTGGGAAGGACTACTGCCGTGCTTGAAGGAAGGATGACAGGGCGGGGGGCGGCGGGGGCGGGGGCGGGGCCCGGTCACCGAGGGCTCACTGCTAGCTCTTTGTCACAGCGGGTTTCCCAGGACCATACCCATCTCCCAGCCACTCAGGGGCTCACATGTGGCGACACATATCCTGCAGCATCTCGCGGGCCTCGGGGCAGGGGTCAGTGATTTCGATGTCGGGGAAGGCCTTCGTGTGCGAGGTTGGCGACGACTGGGTATCCTCCAAACCCTTGGACTTTCCTGGAGCTGAAGGAGGCAAGGTTAGGGAGGTATGTTCTCCAGCACCGCGTGTGTCTCAGGGCGAGGAGGCGGGGAGAATGGAGAGGGGATTATTTGTTTCGCAGGGATGAGAATTGATCGACTGGTGACATAAAACGATGTCATTCTGCAAGTCAGTGGTCATGCCTCGAGCCCACTGTCTGAGAGAAGTCAAAGCTGAGGTGAGCGTAGGCAGCATTAGACCAGACAGCAGCCTTATGGATCATGATGGGAATAGGGCTTAGATGAGGAAAGCCTCTGACAGTCCCCTCCCTTTTACTAAGGAGAGAGGATCCGGGGGGAAGGTACGTCACATAGCCGGCCGCATGCAGGGTGTAGAACAAACTCCAAGCTTTTCAGCTTCCAGCCTCACCTCCCGTGTCTGTGGGAATGAAAGCAACAGGGTGAGTGACCCACGTCTCCAACAGTCCTGCTCCTTTGCCATGTCAGCCGCCTGGCCCGCCCATCCTGTCATCAGCACGTCCTAGAGGTCTGCCTGTGCCTCAAGCCCTGTCCCTCTGACAAGCTGTTCTCCTGTGTGCTCCCACTTGCTACCTGCTCTTCCCTAAGCCCTTCTTTCTTGAGGGTCTTCCTCAGCAGGTCAGGGGTATGGCCAGGTCTGTTAGGCTTGCGATCCAAATATTTCTGTTCAAATATTAGCTCTCCATTTGGGGGATGGCTAAGAAGCGGAGGACAGAGGTGGAGATGGTGTGAAGGATGGAAGGTGCGGGCTGGTGGGCTGCTGTCTGCTGCATATTCTGAATGGAGCTGCTGGGGGTGCTCAGCCACCTTGACATGGGTGAGAATCGGTGTCTCCAAGGCCAGGCGGCCGAGAGTCTTCCTCTCAGAAACTCAGGCCTACCCATCCCACCAGCCACTCGGGCAGCCAAGGTCTCCCGGGGCTTCCTTTCCCCAGGCTTCTATCCCCAGACCACCACCAAGTGAGCCCCAGACCTTGCTGGGAGTACTCTACCTGTTTTCTTCCTGGGTTCCTTTGCAGTTGAGAGGGAAAAGCTCAGACAGGCAGTAGAAGACTGGTAGACGAGCTGATAAGGAGAGTTCACTCCCATGACAGAGATGTTCACAGGGGACTCTGGAGAGGAAAGAGCGAGCGAATCTTCTGCTTTAAAACTGTAACTGGTTTTTGTTGTTGTTGTTGTTTTCTGTGTGTGGAGTATGTATATGTGTCAGTCCTAGGGCTTGAACTCAGGGTCTGGGCACTGTCCCTGAGCTTTTTTGTTCAAGGCTAGCACTCTTAACACTTGAGCCATAGTTCCAACTCCAGTGGTTAATTGGGGTAAGAGTCTCATGGACTTTTTTCCCAGGCTGGCTTCAAACCACCATCCTCAGATCTCAGCCTCCTAATGCCGGGCATAAACTTTAACTGTTTTTAAAACAAAATGTAAATACAGACTTACTTTAATAGTATAGGATGCAAATATGAAGCTATTGTTACAAAACAACTACGTCGTGGGAGGAACAGACTTTTCGATGAACGGGTAAGCTCAGAGTAATTAGGGGACATGCTGAAAGGTAGCCTCTACAGTGCGTCCGCCTCCCCACAACCTCTCAGGGGTGCATTAGCACCAGGGCAGGAAGCAGCGCTCAAGCAAAAGGTGACGTTACCCGAGGGTAAATGAAAAGGAACGGGTGCCACACACGGTGGAGAGAATGACCTTTGGGCCAGCGAGGGGGACCAGATGCTTCTTCAACCATGTGTCCATCAGGACACATGGACCCTCCTATACGGAACCACGTAATGTGTGAGCATTTGAGATCTCACATGCAGCATTCTCCTCACCGGTAGAAAACCTGCATCCTTCTGATGCGAACCTCACCACGCCATCGCTTACTCTTTCCCCAGAGATGGTCCTGTCCGTAAGCAGGCACAAAACCACTGTTAGGAGATACTATGCAATACACCCCTCATAGCATACTGGAAAAGAAAATGGCCAACCCAACCACACAAGTAACAACTATAAACACGCATCACAAAACATGGAGATGACTGCCATAGCTAGTGATCCAAGCACTGAAATTCAAACAACTTCCAGTCTCCTCTACTTTAAGCAGATAAAGACCAACAAGAACCAGTCCTGGTAAAGGTGAAGAACAAAACCCATCATCCCTGTCAGTGTAGGAAACCATTCTTGCAGAAAGAGGAGATCTACATATTCTGTGACCCTTTCTGCTCACCAATCCCTCCCTTGGGAAATTAATTTTAATAACCAATACAACTGAAACAAGAGATGACACACATACAGTGGCCATGTTAGACTAATACAAGTCATGTAGGTAAATATGGAACATGAACAGTAGGAGGAGTCTGCACACATTCATGACAATTATTGAGCCGATATAGCCTTGCTGGAAAGTGTCTGTAATCTGCCACATAAAAGAACCTGATTACAGGTGTGTAATCCTAGCTACCCAGGAGGCTGAGATCTGCGGATCACAGTTCAAAGCCAGCCCAGGCAGGAAAGGCTGAGACACTCTTACATTTAATTAATGATCAAAAAAGCCAGAAGTAGAAGTGGTAGAGTGCCAGCCTTGAGCAAAAAAGCTAGCAATAATGCCCAAGCCCTGAGTTCAGGACAGGCACAAAAAGAAAAGAAACAGAAAACTGTGTTACTTAGATTTGGGTGCTTTTCTTTCCCTGAACTCTAGGCTCCTTTAAAAAGGTGACTTCAGTGCCCGTAGTGCCAGCTGTCGAGCATGCTTTCCCAGTGACAGGGGTCTTCTCTGCCCTCCCTGGGGCAGACGCCACCGAATCTCCTCAGAGGTCTCCAGAGACTGATCAAGTTCTCCCCCCACTCCCCTCAGAATCAGAGGCTACACAGGATACAGGAGTCCTGGAGACACAAGGCTGTCATCCTGAAAACAACCACAACGCTGACTCAGAGTAACTATGAGATAAGCACTGATGGTGAAGATCTGAACATTGGGTTTTGTTTTGTTTTGCCAATACAGGCCAGCATTTTGCTGGCTAATTGGAGATTCAGTCTCACGGACTTTTCTGCTCAGTTTTGGCTTCAAACAGTGGTCCTCCAGGTCTCAGCCTCCTCGGTAGCTGAGATTATTTTTCTTTTAAAGGTGATGGGACATAATACAGTTGTCCCTGATAGCCACAGGTCATTGGTTCCAGACCCCCGGGCATGCCAAAATCGAGGATTTAGGCCAATACAGTCACATAGCACTTATATAGAACATGACCTACTATATACCTTAAATCATCTCTAGCTGGCTTAGACTTTACTCAGTGCAAATGCTATGCAAACAGCTGTGTTCTATAAGAGACTAATGACAGGGGAAGTATGTGCACATATTCAGTAGGAGAATTTTTTTTTTTTTGGGGGGGGGGTCCGGTCGTGGGGCATGAACTCTGGGCCTGGGCGCTGTCCCTCAGCTCTTCAGCTCAAGGCTAGCGCTCTACCACTTAAGTCACAGCGCCACTTCCGGCTTTTTTTTTCTTTTTGCTTATGTGGTGCTGAGGAATCGAATCCAGGGCCTCAGGCATGCAAGCCAAGCGCTCTACCACTGAGCCACCTTCCCAGCCCCAGTAGGAGAATTTTTAAAAAAATATTTTCAATCTGTGGCTGGATCTACACATGTGCATCTGGAACCCACGGTCAGAGTTCAGCTGTGTTCAAGTAGGAGAGCACAAAGGCCTGAGATGGAGAGGGTGTGCCCGGTCCTATCCTGTCCTGCACACCTCATCACTGTGAACAGACCACCGCAGGCAGCTATGATCCCACAGGAAGTGAGCGCTAAGCCCAGTATGTCCATTACCGTCCACCTGAACAGTTCAGCGAAGTTCAAGGACAGGTGGTCACAGAACCTGGCTGTTCGATACCAAATGAGCTTGTACAATGTCAGTCCCTTCAATGGGGACCTCTACTTCATGGTAATTTGGAGAGAAGGAGGTTAACTGTAATTTATCTTAGAAAAAGAAACCAAAATCTATCAAAATAAGCTTCTTTATCCTGACAAAAATCAGAGCCAGATGCTGGTGGCTCACACCTATAATCCTAAAGGCTGAGATCTGAGGATCATGATTCAAAGCCAGCCCAGGTAGAAAAGTCCACGATACTCTTATTTCTAATTAACCACCCAATACCAGAAGTGGAGCTGTGGCTCAACTGGTAGAGCACCAGCCTTAAACAAAAAAAGCTAAGGAACAGTACCCAGACTGAGTTCAAACCCCAGTACTAGTATGCACGTACACGAATGCACAAATTATATTTGATAACATAAGTACATACCAATTCTTATAGAACTTAAAACTGGTTACACCAGGTTTTTGTTCCAGAAAAACTATGTATAGCCACAAAATAGGATCTTCTTATAACCGCCTTTTGTAAAAATATTTAAGGACTTTATCACTTTTTATCTTTAGTTCTTTAACACTCCAAACAGCTTTTATTCAGCTGTTATTGAGATTTCCCCCATTGGTGGCTAAATAGTTTCATCCTGTCACAGGGAACTGAGGACCTTTCCCTTTAGGGATTTCACTGACTTCCATGAAACCCTACATTTCCCCCCAAAGCTGCAGTTTTAACTATTCATTTTATTTGCACTGGATTTCCATATCACCAGATGTTTGGCCTCCAATCATCAGGGAAAACCTGACAAAGAAACCAACTCAGAAGACAAAGAAAGACACCAATGAGTAATGGGTGGCTTACTTTGTATATGAAGGTGAGTGATTAAGATACAATTTTTTGTGTGTGTGCCTATCCTAGGGCTTGAACTCAGTCCCTGTGCACTGTTCCTGAGCTTTGTGCTCAAGACTAGTGCTCTACTACTTTGAGCCACAGTGCCATTTCTGACTGTTTTTTTTTTTTTTTTGGTGGCTAATTGGAGATAAGGTAAGGAAAGTCTCATAGACTTTCCTGCCTCAGCTGGCTTTGAACTGTGATCCTCAGATCTCAGCCTCCTGAGTAGCTAGGATTACAGGCATGAGTCACCAGCACCTGGCAAGATACAATTTTTTAATTCTTTTTCTAGTGTGTGTTAACTGCTTCAAGGGATTTCACTGTAGATACATTTTGGGGGAGCACCGGGTTGTGAGGTGCATAGGCCTCCCACAAAGAGGCACTCAGACTGCTCTTTCTGGGTGCAGCACCAAGTGTTTACTCACCAGCAGCAGCAGAGGGCCCGTGGCTCTATATTTGCCTCTATGCTTGGGTTTTACCTTTGCAACGGCCTTGCTGACACTGCATGTACTTTTTGCCTATAAGCAGCAGCTCAGGCACCCACCTTTCCCTACATGTCCCACACTGTAGACACTTCTCCCAACGGTGCCAATCAGAGAGTCAAGGGCCATCTCCTTGGCATTAAGGTGGAGCAACTGGCTGGCCTCCACGAAGCGCCTGGTGATATCCAGGGGGTTGGCACCTGCAGAGGAATGATGACAGGCATGGAGACGGCACGGGGCGGCGCCTCCGGGATGAGACACTTGCAAACAGCCAAGGGGAATAAGGGCAGTGAAGACTTCCTAATGGAAGGTGAGGGGTTCCTAAGGAAATAGTCTCCTGCTTTTGAGACCCAGCAGGCAGCATTTCTCTCCCTGTCTGCCCACCCTGCCTCTCCCTGGTATTGGCTGAGTTCCCACCAACTGACCCTCTTCATTCACAAATTTGTGCGTAGCTTTACCACCCTCTGTACCTCTGACTGCTTATTGCTGTACTGCCAACCTGCCAACCTGAGCTCCACAGAGCTGGGAGATGGGAGGGGAGAGCAGAGAAGGGGAAAGGGACGATTCCTGGCAGGGTCGAGGGGAGAAATTCAAGTTCTATAGCAGACCCTCGACCACCGTCCGTATCTAGCACAAACCTATTATATTCAAGTTGAATATCTCTTATTCAAAGTGCTTAGGACCAGAAGTGTTTTGGTTTGGGGTTTGCACATTATTTAATCAGCTACCTTGGGGACAGGACCCAAGTCTAAACGTGAAACTCACTGATGGCTTGTGCACATCCTATACACAGAGCTAAGGTAATTTTATACAGTGTTTGGAGCACACCTGCCATTCTCACAGGACATTAGGCATGAAATTTCTCACTGTGGCACCGTATCGCCAATCGGGAAATTTCGGGTTTGAGAATGCTTCAGACGCTCAGGTTAAGGATGCTCAACTGTCACTGTCCATGGTGGCCGCGACGAATACACACACCCACGGGCTGGGATGGAGGGAGATGCGTGACCATCCTTACCAGAGACAGCCTCCAGCATGGCCTTCATCTTCAGGGCGAGGAGCTCCGTCAGCAGATGGATGGACTGCCTCTGAAACTTGTTTAGGGACTCCTGGCCAGAGGGCCCATGGCGGGAGGGCTTGCGAGGGATGGTGGGTTGCTTGGCCAGCGCCCCTGATGTGGGTTGTGGTGTGGAGGGTAATGGCTTCCTCTGGACGAGGATTTGTGGCTGAGCCATTTCTGCAGGTGTAGGGGGGGGTCCGAAGCTGGTCTCCAGGCCCGCGATGTCGGAAGGGGTGGTCACCATGGGGTCAGCAATGAGCTCCTCCCAGGTGAACTCAAAGATGTTCCTGATGCCCTTTGGAACGGCAACGCCCGCGTTGCGGCAGATAACGATGAGTTTGCAGATGCGGGCCAGCAGCCTGGGAGCCATGGCCGAATATTCCAGAAACAGCTGCCTGTTACCCTTCACCATGCTCATGCTGCCTGCGCACACATCATGTTAGGTAATGCTGTCCATTTCAGAGAGGTTCCTTCTGTAGTCAAGACTTGGCGCAAGCGCTCTGACACGTGATCGAGGACAGCAGCTCACACTATAGCGAGGCCTCCCAGACAGGCGGGGTGTGCATGCTGAAATGGCCCTCACAGGTCATTCCACCAGCAGTTCCTGACCTGCAGGGACAAGGAAGTCCCCGGTCATTCCCGCACAGTGGGGGTCCCCAGAGCTGCTTTCAGAAGGATCTGCTGTGGGGATAGGTCCAGAAAACCTTCAGGGACAGTCAGACAAGCTGAGTGCCAAAGGGAGGGGCCAGGGGTGGGAGGGTGAGGGGGGCGGAGGAACAGAAAGGCAAGGAAGAGAGGGAGACCTGCCATACCTTTGTAGTCACACATCCAAAACAGAAGATCTGCTATGGTCTATTGGTAAAAGCCTGGAAAGACAAAGAGACATTCTGTTGGCATTCAACACCAGAACAGGCATGGAATCACCCAAGATGCAAGAGGGTCATGAGTTTGAGACCAGTATGGCTACATAAAAAGAGCTGTGTGTTGAGGAACCAGAGCTCTTGGGAGGTTGGGGGGTACTATCTCTAGAGGCCAAGCACGCAGGCCTTTCCAGACACTACAGTCCTCCTTCATGGCCTCTGTGCTGTTGCTGTCCAGGAATAGAATCTGAAGGGGAGCCACACGGAGCAAATCTTGCTCATGTTCTGCCGGCCTGCTGATACAGTGGCTTCCTATGTCTACTGCTGACCCCTCATCCCCATTCCTTAGCTTTGCAAGCTTTGAGAAATAGATGAGCCTTTGAAATGTAAGTCTACAGAACAAAGAAACCACTCAGAATCTCAAGTCACATGGGCAGCCCGGCAACCAGCCAGCAGGATCTGACCCTGACCATGCAGGAACGGTTCTTCTTTTCTTTTCTTTCTTTTTAAGTTAGGACCCAGATGAAGATAATGGTTAATAGAATCCTTGAAAATCTTTGCGATATTATCTCATTGGGGAATTCCTCCTCCTACACCCCACCCCCATCCAATGAGTTCCTTTCTTCTGAGGTTAATTTTGAAGATAGGATTTACAGACAGATAAAAGCTGACTTTTAAAGCAGTCTTACAGATACCGATTTTAATATATATATATATTAAAATGGTATTTACTATATCACTAATTTTAGAACATTTCATCAAAGAAATCCATCAGTAATTTCTTTCTCGGAGACAACCATTCATCCAGTTTCTGTCTGCAGAGATCTGGCAGTTCTGCACGTTACATGTAAATGGAGTCATGTCATTCGTGAGTGGCTCTTCGTACTTGCTGTTTCCTGAACTTCAACCACGATGCCGTAAGTGCAAGTAATCCATCTCTTTTAATGGCCGAGTAATAGTATTCCGTTGTATAGATATGTTAAACTTTGTTGGTGTACTAGTAGACATGCATTTCCATTGCTTCTGCGTGGGGCCTTCATGAATGCTGCCACAAGACTCTGCACGAGTGTTTGCAGACAGAATCAACAATTACTAATGTTAATGTTCATCGTCTTATCTCAGTGCAGAGGAAGCTTTTCATCCTCCAGGCTGTACCTCTGTAAGTGTAACTGCTGGGTCATAAGGTCACTCACTGTTGAATTTTTTTAAGAACTGCTGTACTGTTCCAAAGTGGCTGCATTACCTGGTCCCATCAGCAATATCATAAGCATTCCAGACATGATTTAAAAGGAAGCTACTTTTTTGGAGAGAATGCTTTTCCTTTACCCTCTTCCTTTCATCGTTGTTGTCCAAAATAGATGAGACTGCTGTAGCTCCAAACAGCTATTTTGAGCCATGGAGAGGGAAACCAAACATTAGTGGTGGCTACAGAGCAACAGAGCCAGGGCTCCTGACAATCGTGGCACCCCCACATTACACCTTAATCTCCTGCCTCCAAACTGCCATCACAAGATAATAAACCCTTAGTCTCTGCAATCCACTCCGATCTCTATCCTTGCCACCAAATGTGGTCCTTGACAGTCAGGTGATTGTTCCTGTTTATCCCATTATAACCTGCCACTCACCTTTCCATCACCCAGACACAGCCCTTATCCCCAAATAGCTCAAAATCTGAGAGGGTGGGGGGAGGTAGACCAAAACTAGCTATTATGCTTGACAGGATCACTACAGAAAAATGAGCAAAGGCCACAGAAACCTAAAGAGGAAAGTCAAGAGGAAGGAACAACAGATGGCATAAGATAGCAAAAAGCCAGGTAGAGAAGGTGAGAGGGAGGCCCCGCAGAAGGAACAGCATGCAAAGGCCCAGGGCCATCTAGAGCCCCGTGGGGGCCAAGGAAACTGTAGGATGGCAGAAGACCAACCTGGTAATATGGCCTGAGATCAGGCCAGGTGAAGCCTTGCATGTCACGCCAGAGAACTTGTACTTGCTGTATCTTTGAATGCTGCAAACAAGTACAGTCTCCAGGCCTATAAAGACAGGCCACATAGGAGGCATAGGGGTCCACATGAGAGCATAATGGAGCTGTTAACTTCCTAGTCTGGTTATGTCACATTATGTTGTCATCATACCCATCACAATGCAGTGCTAGCAGTGTTTCCTTCTTTGTGGCGACACTGATGCCAGTGCACGCAATACCCATGCTGATGGCTGTGTAAATGCCTGCACACATGACAAAGGGGAAATGCAGGGGCACACCTTCCTTGTACTTGCACTCATCCACCAGCACATTTTTCAGTATACACAAACTAAACACTAAAAGCAAAATGAAATCAGCCTTCCTCCAGTTATCTCCCGCAGGTTATCTGGGGCTGGCTCTCTCTCTGCCGTTTTGTGTAGTTTCTGGTTTCCTCTAGATCAGCTTTAGGAATCTGCATGGAATCCAGATGTAAGTGCGCTGGGCGAAGACAGCTGCAGACCAGGCCACTTGAGGCAGGAAAGAAACAGAGGCGGGAAGGCTCACTGATGCTGTCCTCTGGCCTGGCTGATAAAGATTCTGGCAAATGCCTGACTTTTCATCAGAGAGGAAAGCAGGAGCGCCTGACCACAGAGAAGTGGTTTTCCAGCACCGTCAGGGCCAGCAGACACACAATCGAGTTTCACACAGTACCTTGCCAAGGCTCAACACCAACCCAAGGCGGCCCACATTCCCATCCTTTCTGAACCCGTGCTTCCTCAGTCAGGAGGACTACTGCGGTGGCAAAGGCATTCACAGAGATGGGCCCCAAAACAGACCTAACAATGACCATCCTTCTGACCCAGTGATGTCACTCCTGAAAGGGGCTGGATTCAAAAGCAGCAGCCTTCCTATAAATATCTATGCTTGTTAAATTTTGATTTAGTTCAGTTTAATTGTCTTTAAAGACCTTTCAGCCACATCCTTCCTAATTAATAGAGATAATACACAGCAACAACTGAAGTGCTGAACAGTGAAATCTATCACTTTGATGATTAGGCAGCAATTAAAAATATCTGAGCAGACCAGCTTTAGAACTGGTAAGTGGAAGCAAGAGAACCAAATGGTAGGGTATGCCTGCACACTGTCCACAGGTTCTTTGAAAACCAGACAAATGGTATGTATACCTGGCACTCTGACCAGACTCCTGGAAAACCACACAAATGGTTGCACACCAACTACAGGTCTGCAGACCAAAATAAAAAGGAAGGAAGGAAGGAAGGGAGGTAGGGAGGGAGGGAGGGAGGGAGGGAGGGAGGGAAAGAAAGAAAGAGGAGGGAGAGAAAAGAAAAGAAAAAAGGGAAAAGGAAAGGAAATGCCGATATATTAAGATGTACAGGGAGACTTAAAAACAGTTGGGAAGAAAATAAAAATTCCGGTGCCCCACAAAGCTAGCAGGGCAGTTTTCAGAGGTACTTGTGGCCTGGGTCAGAGCCCACTCTTGAATATTCCTGTTTTCACAAACAACAGACAGTGTGTGGACAAGGTGGTGTGGACAGAATGGACACCCGTTTCCAGCTCAGGGAAGCTTAATACTAAGTGACAAAGCAGAAGAAAACGAAGGACAGTAGGCCATACTGCAGCCACAGCGAGCCCCAGAGAACACACGTTACCCAGGCCACACTGCCGCTAAGCATGGTGAGATTTCAGAGTTAGGGAGAACATGGCAGTTAGAGATGGAGTGGAGCAGCCTATTTAAATTGTAAGTGGAAGCGGGAATGTTTCTGACCACTCCTCTACCAGACAAACATGCATTTGCTATGCATGGATGTACACAGTCCTGGATTTATTAAGAAACACCATGGCAGACTAGGCTAAAAACAGGTTTTCATAAAACACCTTGCTCTGTGTGAACATTCTGATTTTCCAGTTTTCCTAGACAGTAATACCAACCGCTGTCCCCAGCTCTTCTTCCCCAGTGTGTACAAGTACACACACATACACTTAAAAAGACAGGGAGATATCCAAAACCTACACCAGCAACATGCTTCCCAATAATACCTAACAGGAGAGAGGCAGGAGCTTCTTTCATTGTTTTCAGGGGATCGACAAATTCTTTGCAATTATCACCATTTACCTTAGTCATGGAAGTATTATATATGAGCAGTTTGACTTACAAGTGATGTAACTTGACTTGCTGGCTTAAAAGGAAACGACCTGCATATGGTATGGCTATGTTAACTGTAAAGACCAGTACCCACCCCCATTCCAAATTCTACTGCATCAGTATGTCACAAGGTTAGCTGAAAGCCAGAGCACAGGCTGCAAGCATTGCAGCCTTCAGGGGAACAAATGATCCCCAAGTCTATGGCCAACACAGGGCTAAGCAGAGAAGGGTTCTCATGTATATGGATTTGAATATTCTTTTGGGAATTTTACACGTAAACAAAATGATTTAGTGAGCTAATTCAAACGAACTGTTCTAATATACACAAAGGCCTGGAGGAGAGGTTACAAGGAAAGCATGAGGTGTGGCCACAGGCAGGTTTTGCCTCTACTTGTTCCCAAGTTTGCATGTGGGGTATCTTGACTTCACTTGCTGATTGTTCACTTACCAATGGAAGCTGTATGGCTGGACAGAGCCAGTCATGTGGAGCTGCATCAGGTGCTGAGGACCTATATCGCTAGTTTTATTTACTGTAACTTAATTCTATTGTTGGATATCTTAAATATTTGGGGAACAATTTGGACTGGAACATACTCCAACTGTCTTTTAGGACATCTCAATATGGATCAAATATTGCACATAATGTCCAAGCTATGGATGACTATGGGTGGTACACACCTGGAATCCCTAGACTGGGAGGTGGAAACATGAGGTCTGTGGAGTTCAAGGTTAGCCTGGGCTGTATCTTGAGATCCTATCTCAAACACACACACACACACACACAGCAAAGAGAGCATATTCAAACGGAGATATTCGCTGTGATGCAGTACACTCTGAAAACAGTGTAAAAAATTTTAAATTATCTCACTAATAATTTCCATGAATTAACTACATGCTACCTTTTGGCCAGCTTGGGTTGAACATGAAACATCCAAGTTAATTTGGCTTTAATTTTTTTATTTTGTGATATTGGGGTTTATTATTTTAATTGGATTTTTAAATACTGTTCTTCGTAAACAACATTATAGTTCTATTTCTATGTATTTCTATTAGACTGCTGCTTTAGAGCATGGATCTGAGTACACCAACGCCATCTGCTGGATACACTAAATGGTACCAAACAAGCTGGAGACTTGCTGAAGGGGTACTAACACTTGAACTGTGGGTCTAAAGCAGAACAGGATATAGCTGGACTCACAAAAACTGAAATTTATGCTACAAGGAAGGTACTAGGAACAGGCTTGTACAGTCTCTCAAATCCCAGGGAACTCATGACTTATTAGTCACAGCCAACATGCACACTGATTCTGTTCACACTAGCTGCTCTAGGCCAGGACAAAAAATGCCACTCGGGGGGCCCACCCTGAAGTAGGCTCTGGATGCCACCTGGCTGATCTTCTGGTCCCTCATTCAAGGGTACCACTGCCGCCCCCTCCCCGCCCCCCCTCCCGCCCCCCCCCATCCCCCTCCCGAGTCCTCGCGTGCCCCGCCTTACAAACATTCACTACATCTTTCTCATGGTCTATCCCTGTTTCCCATCTCATCTTCCTTTTTCCATTTCTTATGACTCTTAACATACAGTCATTATTTCTTTTTAGTTTTTTCGCCTTTTCCTCCTTTGTCCTGTAAGCTGTTTCAACTGGTTGGTCTTGAGTCTATTTAAGTTGGTCTTTTGTAGGAGTAATTGCTATCCAGGTGTCCCAGCCCTGTGTGTTGAAGGGACTATTAGTTGCCCACTGGATGGTCCTGGTGCTCCTGTCAAGTCAACTGACCATGAGTTCACTTCTACTGCACTGATCTATCCATCTGTACCCATGCCAGGACACAACAGGTATTACAGCTTTGCAACTGGACTTGAAATCAGCAAGTGCAAGTCCTCCAACTTTGTTCTTTTAACAAGACTGTTTGGCTATTCCAAATTGAATTTTAGGATCAGCTTGTCAATTTCTGCAAAGAAGACAGTTCAATTAGTGGGGTTACACTTGCATTTATTCAGAGGTATTTGCTAGATTAGGCCGACAGAATGACAATAGGTAGCAACTCTGCCAATGCTATGGATTCAGAAGTAAGAAAATTTTTGTCCAAATCTGCTTCACTTGAGGCAACAAGGCTATGAACAGAGAGCACTTGGAGCATCACGACTTCTGTAGAGGTTAGACATAGTGGCATTTTGGTGGCCAGTTGCTGACCCTCTCCCCTGCTCCTGCATGTCATCTGTAGTGAGGATGAGGGCACTCCTGTCCGACACCACCGTGCTGGAGAAGTCAGCCATCACAGAGACCCACAGAGGCTAGATGCTATCTCCTTCCCACTTCCTCCTTCAGGGAACTTTGAAGACTTCAGCTGAGTTCCAACAGGACACCCACCAGCCTGGGGCCTGCCCCAGAGTCAGATGGGCATGGCAAACAACTCCCAGCTACTTATCTGTGCTATACAGGGGTCCCTCTGGACGACAGAGGCAGGGCGGTCTCTAGCCTAGTGCCATTTCTTGGAACCCTGCCTACCTGGACACCTCTTCATAGTAAGGACACAGGGACCTACCTGCTTCACTCCACACAAGCATACATCTGATCCAATCAGGAAGGCCTAGGGCAGTCTGGAGTGTCAGCAGGAGGACAGGACAAGCTAAAAAACTCTAATTGTTATACCCAAGATGCACTGAGTCCACTGAATCTCTGACCAGTCTCAGTGGACTCCAGAAATGTTTCATCAGATAACTACTGTGCACAGGAATGTGGAAAGCCTTCCTGGATTACAAAGGCACTCTCCCTGGCCTCACTGTTTCAAATACTGCACCAGATCCAGGATCTTCTGGGGAAATGGAATACTTTGCCTCTCTTAAGATACTCTTCCTTTGCCTGCTGGACAATCAAGAGCTCCTTCTGATCTATGCTCCAACTAACCTGGATGCTGAACCTTTAAATAAAGATACCTAATATGCTAGTGTTTGCAAAAGGACTGAAATTCATAATTCATAAATCTAAGTCATGGGAGTAGGTATGAAATAGAGAGCATAAGCCCAGTGCTGGTGGCTCATGCCTGTAATCCTAGCTACTCAGAAGGCTGAGATCTGAGGATCACAGCTCAAAGTCCCCATGAGACTCTTGTGGTAGAGTGCTAGTCTTGAACAAACAAGAGCTCAGTGCATAGGCCCTAAGTTCAAACCCCACAACTGACAAAAAAAAAAAAAAAAAAAAAAAACCATTATAAATGCCTGGACTGGCGAGGCACTGGTGGCTCACGCCTGTAATCATAGCTACTCAGGAGGTTGAGATCTGAGAGTCATGGTTCAAAGACAGCCTGGACAGGAAAATCCATGAGACTTATCTCCAATAAACCACCAGAAAACCAGAAGTGGTGCTGTGGCTCAAGTGGTAGAGCTCTAGCCTTGAGATGAAGAGCTGAGGGACATCATCCATGCCCAAAGTTTAAACCCCATGACTGACCCTCTCCCCCCAAAAAGAAGCCTGGACTGCACTTGCATGAAGCAGAGCAGGTAGGTTTCTTCTACACCACCCATTAGTAATAAATACACAGTAAGGTAATGAAAAATTCCCATTCTCCCATTTACCTTCTCCCCTACTGATAAATCCAGCCTAGGACCAGCCTGTGCCTTCCCGGGAAAGGGAAAGAGGATACAGGTACATTTCAGTCCCCAAAGTTATTTCTCCTCCTCTGGGAGAGGAAGTCACCACTAAGGGTACAAACCCAAGTTCAAAATGCTGTTGGAGATCATGTTACTTGTTTATAGTATGATATCATATCATCCAGCGTTTCAAAATTGACTGTGGGGGCTTGTGGTGTGGCTTCACGAGCAGGCGGGGGTGGCATGTGTGCAGTGCGGGGCTCCGGGCCCTGGGCACAGGGCTGCTCGGGGTCACTTGGTGCAGGTCCAGATCTGTTCCACATCTGGCTACTCAAAGAAGTTCTCTTTTGACCCACAAAGTAATCTGATGGTGGGGCAAACTCAGGATCCCGCTCAGCCCGGAGATCTGACTGTCTCTTCGACCAGTAACCAAAGGAAAATTCTAGTGAAGATGAGAAAGAATAGTTAGAATACTGATTAATTAATTACGAGATAAATTCATTGTTATTATTTGCCAATTAGCTTATACATGTATTTCTGAAAAGCCATTTTCATGCCTGTAATCCTAGCTACTCTGGAGGCTGAGATCCAAGGATCCTGGTTCGAAGCCAGTCTGGGTAAGAAAGTCCCTAAGACTCTATAACCACCAAAAAGCTGAAAGTGGAGCTGTAGGCTCAAGTGGTACAGGACTAGATTTGAGTACAAAAATTCAAGAACAGCACCTAAGTCCTGAGTTCAAAACCCAGGACCTAAAAAAAAAAAAGCCATACTGAACTCTGGAAGATAAGAGAGGCCAATGACAAAGCTTTGTCATTTGTCATTTGTCAAAGATATTTTGTATTGTCGGGTGCTGGAGGCTCACATCTGTAATCCTAGCTACTCAGGAGGCTGAGATCTGATCACAGTTCAAAGCCAGCCCGGGTAGGAAAGTCTGTGAGACTCTTATCTCTAATAAACCACTCAGAAAACTAGAAGTGGTCCGTGGCTCCAGTGGTAGAGCGCTAGCATTGAGCTGAAGAGCTGAGGGACAGCACTCAGGCCAAGTTTAAGTCCTACAACCAACAAAAGGGGGGGTGGTATTTTATATCTACAAATAGTATTAGCAGCCAGGCATCAGTGGCTCATTCCTGTAATCGTAGCTACTCAGGAGGCCGAGACCTGAAGGGTCAAGGTTTGAAGCCAGCTGGGACAGAAAATTCTGAGACACTCTACCTTCAATTTAATCAGCAAAATGCCAAGTTGAAGATATGGCTCAAGAGGTAGAACTATTTAAAAGTTGAGTATGAGATATTAAGTGAGAGTGCAAGGCCAAGGTGAAGCCCTGTGCTGCTGGCACACGTGTGTACGCACACACACAATCAAGAAACTAGGATAAGATATGGGAGTGACTTTAGACATGGAAAGATTAGAGAAAGACTGTGAAAAGGCTTGCAGGTTCTGAAGACTGTCAAAAAAGGCTCTAGAATTCACTTGAAGAGAAAAAAAGAAAAAAAGAATAGTCAAATCATTTGTTTGACAAGATACGGTATATGCCATACCAAAACCTAAACTTTCATCTTTTGTTGAATTTTGTTGTCTTTCGTTGAGACACAGAAGAAATGTGTACAAACCTTAACTAAATTGGCATTCTACAGTATAACGCCACACAAAAACAGCACTAACTTAAGCTTTTCCTTTGTGCTTCAATAAACAAAAGGAGCTCCGTCCTCCTGGCATGACGCCTTTGCAGACCCTGCTCTTTCATGCTTGCATTTTTCAGGTCTCCCAACTAGTGTGGAAAGAAACAAGTTCAAGACTTTGAGGTTTCCTCAGACCTCCAAGGACCTTCAATATCACCAAGGGGCTGGGGGGTGGCTCAGCAGAGGGCCTGCCCAACATGTGCGAGAGCCTGGGTTCGATCCCAGCACCATAAACAACAGTACCATACCAGAATCACACTTGGATAAAACAATGCACCCCTCGTAAGGCTGCTGACTGGAAAAGGTTTCACACCTGACACCTTCTCCCTTACCTTTTCCTCGGTCCCACTCTCTGACGTGAGGTACTCCTGGCCTGGTATCCTTCCTCTCCTGGATGATGACTTCCACCTTGCTGCTCTGGGCAACTGGAGCTGGAGCTGGAGCTGGCATAGCCTTTGCCTCTGATGGCAAAGGTCCAATAATGTCTCCATCTGTTTTACATATGGAAACAAGACCTCATTGTAATACTTTTTAAATGACCATGCTAGTCCTGAGAGTAAAAGCAACATCTAGTATTTGTAGAGTACCTATTACATCCCAGGTGGTGGGCTTGTAAGCACTTTATATACAACTAATTATTTAACTCATAACAAATTAATAAATGCAGTATTCCATTTTATTCCCACTTTGACTCTGAGGAAGACTCAGCTCAATGTTAAGAAAGGACTCAATGTTGAAAACAGACTTCACAACTTCGGGGGAGGAGGGGAGGAGGAGGAGTTGGGGAGGTATGGAGGGAAGGAATAGTAGGGGAAAAACAAAGGAGATGTAACAATGTTCCATAGGAAATGCATTCATTACCTTACTCATGTAACTATAACCCCTCTGTATAGTATCTTTACAATAAAAAGTAACTTAAAAAAAAGGACTCTAAACCCAGGTTCAGAGATTTCAAAGACTGCTCTGTTATGCCCCCCAAGTTTTCCTAAGCCAACAATCAAAGGATCAGAAACCTCCAAATTAGCCAAGTAAAGCATCAAGCCCAGACAAAGCAAACACAGTCAGGGTGCTATGGAGCCATAACCTACAATGTGCTATTCAATTATGGCCATTTCTAAAGTTTCTAAATTTTAAAGAAAATACTTAAACAACAACAACCACCCCAACAAAAACCCACTATGCTGGCACTTCACATCTCCTGGCATATCCCAGAGACAGAATAAAAACAGATAATATGCAGAGGTTAACATGTTACCAAGATACCATTTAATGAAATTAAATAGATAATTTTCCAGTTTGTAACTTTTCAAAGGTAAAGTTTTGTCCAGAGGTTATAAAATGGCCCACTGTCTTTATCTTCTCGGTAATAAAACAGTCCAGGTTCAGCTGGGCGTGTGGTCACCTCAAATGTGAGGTCATTTCCCAACTTCCCCAGTGCTAAGCACAGCCTAGTTTTGACCCTGCCATCAGGAGCAGCACTGGGTAACAGCAAGATGGGAGAAGCCTAGGATGTGATGAGCTCTGAGGCAGAGCTACTAAGATACCCTGATCACCCCACACTCTGAAGAGGGAAAACAGCCTTCTGCGCTCATGAAGGCATTGTGGAAAGGGTGTCTGTTGCCTGGTTCAGAGTCCGGCCATCACACATAGGAAGAGAAGGCTGACTGCCTGGGGTGCTCTGTGGTGTTCCCCAGGGACGCGTGCTCCAAGCTCCCAATCCCAGTCTAGGGCACAATTCTTTGGAAAACTACCTATACCCATTTCTCTAAATTCTTTAGTTCCCAACTTTGGGAACATATTTTTTGTGACTATATTATCACAAATAAAATTAAAATCTAAAAACTAGAAGAAAGAATTTTCAATGGTTTTACCACAAAGACATGGTAACTATTTGGGGAAACAGATCTATTCACCCTGACTTAAAAGATTACACAATGTATACTTGTTTCAAAACATCAAAAAGCACTCAACACAATTTTTATTTTTTTATGTACACTTACATATGTATAAGACTGAACTTCACCTTAGATGCCTTTGTCTAAGTCAATATCTATGTTTTGAATACCTAAGTCTCCCTTACTAAAATGACATTCCAGGAAACAACCCCATATATAGTTTATTAATATCTCTGTCTACTGTCGAAAAGGACTAGAGTGTCACTCTGTACCACTTTTGTTCTAAAAACTGCTTCTAGCAGTGCCTCAAAAGTTCACTTTCTGCCTACAGATAAAACTAAGTGGTGATTCCCACAATGCCAATCCCATCAGTGAGCATCAATGGAACTAGCATGCTCACCTGTGAAATTCAGCAAGCAAGACACAACTTACCTCCATTTTCTTCTCCTGCCCCATCTTCTTTGCTTTTCTTCATCTTTTTTTGTCGAAGCTTAGAAAGTCTTGCTTCTAACATAGCTTTTCTTTTTTCCTTTATGTTTTCTCGTTTTGTTCTTTGATCTGTTGTCTTAACAGGATATAGAAAGTTACAAAATTATTTGAAGCCAAATGCACAGTATTTCTGCTTAAAAGAATGAAATGATTTTTTTCTAAAAGACTGATTTTCACAGTATCTCTAAAAAGCTCTCCTTGAGACCCTGAAAACAAACTTATTACACAAAACATCTGATGTTTTCCCTTAAAGAAACTTTATTTTCTTACTCAAACCATCCCCAAAGCACTGCAGATTTAAAACATGAAAGTCACATTAGGTCTGAAAAGTTTCTTTTGGGAAGGAGGAGGGTACTATTGGGAGTTTGAATTAGGTCAACAGTGTTCTACTGCTTGACCCATAGCCACCAGCATCTTTGCTTTAGTTTTTTTTGTTTTTGTTACTTTTAATTTTTTTAATTGTTTCTAGAAAGGTGATAGACAGACGGGCTACTGTTACATAAGTCAGGTATAAAGTACATTTCATGTGGACAGTGTTACTCCTTTCTTAATTCTCTCACCTCCCCTTTTTTTTGCACTGTTTACCTTGGCCAACCTCACATCATATACCTCCCATGTAGCTAGGAGGCCTACGCCACCACCACGCCAGCTTGTTTGTTGATAGGGGGTCTTGTTAATGTTTTTGCCTAGGCTGGCCTTGGACTGTAACCCTCCTGATCTCCATCTCCTGAGTAGCTTGACACAGTTCTAATTTTAAAGTTTAAAAGCACAAGAAACCTTTACACAACCTACTACAGCATTTTGAATTCCTACTTTTATTTGCTGCATTTTCTGCACAACAAGCCCAACAAAAACCAGTTACTGAAATCCTTAATTTGACTTTGAATTAATTTGTACCTGTTCCCGTAGCATCTCTAAAGTTTTCATCTGCTTGTTTCTCAACTCTTTGTCTTGGGCAAAGGCAAAATATCCAACACCGAGTTGTCGGGCCTCTGAAATAAGTCGAAATTATTCAAAAGATTAGATGACTCTATCAGTAAAGCACTCAAGATCTCCTAACCCAAAGGAAACACAGTGATATTTACACACTTTTAAAAAAATTAGAACTAGTTTTCATTGTGTCCCATGTGAGAAACATAACAAAGATGTATATATTTTAGCTATGGCTGTTCCTACTTTTCTCTGGAAATGTAATGGAACCCCTATGTAATGGAAGATATTCCAATTTCTAGTCTTTTTTTTTCTATAAACAGAGGGATTATCTGAATTTCCAAAGCAGCATCTTGACTTCTGTCAGAGCTGCTGGCAGGGGTGAGAGCAGTCCTTTCAGAGCACTGGAGGACAAGCATACCATTTTCTCGGATGTCTTCATAATGGACGGGCCCCACTGGCTTTTTCAGGGCTTCCCTTTCCTCTTCCTCCCATTGCTGGCGCTGAAGTTCTTTCCTCATGTCTTCAGATAACAAGGTTTTCTCATTTGCAGGACTAACAAAGCTAGTAGAAGAAAAGAGCAAAAAAACTTTCAAAAAGACTGTGAGACAGCAGTGCCTAAGCTCAATCCATTGGATCTGGACAGGGAACAGCACAGACACATTTTAGTGGTGATACTACAGCTGGAATCCAGGCTTGGAGCTTGCTAGGCAGGTGCTCTGTCTGTCACTAGTCACACTCAATATTTTTTTCTTTACTTATTTTTCTGGTGGGGGTTTCATATATTTGCCAGAATGAACAGCAATCCTATTACACAAATAGGATCCGTGCACAGCTGGGATGACAGACATGACTATTTTACACCTGGCTTATTTGCTGAGACAGTCTCACTGACTCTGCCCAAGCTGGCTGTGAACTGCAGTCCTTCACTTCCCAACAGGTGTGCCCCACCTCCACCTCTAAGAAACATTATTTGATAAAGACAACAGTTACCTAGCAAAGCTTTCTGATCAACAATACTGGTATTTTCCTTTTAAATCAAGAGCCAGATTTATTACACAGGCAAACTGGTGTCTTGCCTCAGCATTCAAGACAAAAGCGATGGGCTGTAGTAGTACATGTCAGGAGTCTCAGCACTTGGGAGTTAAGAGACAAGAGGATCATGAGTTCAAAGCAAGCCTGGGACATGGCACGACACTATCTAAAAAAAACCAAAACCAAAACCAAAAAAAACCTAACAAACCAAAAGAAAACCAAAAAGACATAACTTTCCTTCTCATCTTGGTTCTGGGGGGGAGGAAAAAAGAGGCAGCACCGGCAAGGAGAAAGAACTCCTAGGAACTGTTAGGAAGGGCCTAGCCCCATGCACAGACACCACTTCTTGTCCTGGCAGATGGCCATGGCCTCTGCTCTCCCTTTCCTGCTGAGTCCAGGCCTACCTGTAGGACTCCTGGCCTGGAAGGCTCTGACAAGATGGAGCATCTTCCAACAATTCTCACACAAAAGTTACTTGTGATGAAAAAAATGTAGGCATTTTACAGATATTCCCCAAATACTTCAGCAAGTCATCTCATTCTAGCCCTATCCACCAAACCCTCTCCATTCTCTCCCACACACACACAAATATATAAGAAACAGAAAAAAAAAAACTAGGCTGCATGCATGATTGCAGTGGTATAGCACCAGCTATATAAGCAAGCCAAGCAATTAAGAACCCTAATACTGGGCAAAATAGAAGAGATGATAATCCACGGAAACTGTTTCCTGGGCGTGGCTCATGTGCATACAGATACTCTATCCACTGAAGTGCTTCAGTAAATATTCTCAAACATCAGAAAAAAAATCTTCGTGGAACAATAATGATAACTGGCAGTGATTAAACAGTGTCTCCTGGCAAGAGGTGCACACCAAAACTTACAGTCTCCCCTGAAGGTTTTTGTCCATCTCCAGCAGGTCTGGCAGGTCCTTCCTCATGCAGCGCCGGGACCGCCCCAGAGAGTCCACGTAGTCCACCCTGAAAGGAAAGTGAGAGGCTAGGGACAAAGTCTGGTGCACAGGGAAGGTCTCTCTGTCAGGCAGCTAGTGCAGTGAAGAAATGCAGGCCTGTGAATGCAATTTTAAATTCAGCTGAAAGAATTCAATCTAGACAATTATTTGTGGTTTGATAAACATATAAATAACATTTTTAATAAAAAAGAAATAATATGACTTAATTACCAAGAACCTTGAACCTCAGAGATCACTACCATTAAGAACATGTTTTCTAAAAGACTCACTTTCTAATTCTGCCCTGCTTTCTTCTCATTGGTACAATTTTTTCCATTGTTACAGACTTCCTGATTGAAAGAGGTGGTATTTTTCAGGTATTTTTATTAGAAGGAAGCAATCACTATACCTATTTCTTCATCTTTGCCCTAATTACACAGCAGAGACAAGGCAGCCAGCAAACAGCACAGCACGTGAAATTCTGCGACTTTCTACCAATAGGAAAGATCAGTGGGTTCTCACAGAAAACATTTTATTTACAGTAAGATACAATGTAAGGTATCTCACATAGCCTTTTGCAGGATGCTGACAACACCACAGGAACCAATAGGTACTAGTGAACCAATTCAAGGTCCATCAGTCTCTTTCCTCTTAAGTAATGCTGATTTTCATTGTTAGCCCATTATCTAAAAACGTAGAAATCTGCTACTATAGTTTATAGCTGATTGCCACAGATATGAAACTTCCAACTGCTAAAAGCAGATTTAAAAAAAAAAAAGTGAATGGGAGGAAACCAGCAGGCCAGATGGTCTGTGTAATTTACAGTATTTTTACAGGAAGATTTTTCCACCACCTGGAATATAACTACTGTTACAAGGATTTTATGAACAGTTGTAATTCTAGCATTTAGTATTAAAATAATACTTGCAGTGTGCCTTATTTCATATATGGTAGCATGTGGCGCTTTGCATTGTCCCTAGACTCAAATCACTGGCAAATTGCTTGTAATCATATAGGCATTAATAAGCAAAAATAAAATGAGCTTTCAAAGGAAATGTGATTTCTTTTCAGAAAAGCAATCACAAAGTATTCTGTTCTTCAGTGGGCCTCCAAAACAGATCCTGTCAGCAGAGAAGGAAGACAGCAGTCAGCAATGGCTCTGTTTCGTTAGTAATTGCTTACTGAGCAGCCTGGCTGCCTGGGCAAGCTTGGAACTTCCAGGCAGACTGAGCTCCCCTCTGCCCCATCTCTTGGGGAAGGTGGGAAACATGTGAGAAGTCCTTACTATTTTTCTGAAGCCCATCCAAGATCAGATGAGCATTCAGATGATAAAGGCACTGATAAAAGAGGATACATGTTCTCCTCTTTGTTCCTACAGCAGAGCCAGACAGTGGCCAAATGTTCCTTAAGACATAAGGTAGAAGGTAGGTAGAAAGCCACCTGTTTTACCTTAATAGAGTGTTATTTCTGGACTACCACAGACCTTCAGTAGTATTTGAACATAAGTTCTTGGCTTCCTATAAACAACGGCCCACAGGATCACAGCCTGATAAAATGACAAAATATGCCACAGTCCTAAGCAAGTTCTAAGAAATACCCCATAATGAGGACACGGAGTTTGACAGCAGGTCAAGGACTGTTTCTTCAGAAGAAACAGTCAAGATCATTAAGTCTCTAAGCAATGTCCTGTGTGCTGAATGAGTGTCTAGGGAGAGAAAATAATTACAATGGAATCTTCCTTCTAATTTCTACTGACTTGACTGACTCATAAGCCAGCAAGGATGTGGCATCCTTCACATATACAGAAAACCCAGGAAGATTTCAAAAATGAAGCTTTACTGAGTATCTGCTTATACCCCAGAGAGTAATTTCTTGGGCAGCCTAGATTGTTTATCTCTTAATGCTAAATGATTGTGGAAACATGGAATGAGACACTCTAATCTCTATTTCACAGATAAGACTCTGGGTCTCAGAGAAGTCAGGAATTTGGTTGAGGTCACATAGAGAGCAGAAGGTAGCATCCACATCTCACTAGCAAAAAACATGCTGGACAGGGCTTGCCCACGACCAACAACAACAAAAAGCTAACGTAAGTCTGAAAGTGTCACTCTGCTCTCTCCCGCTATCACCCACCATTCCTCACTGGGGTCCTGCGGAGGAGGTATGTCTCTTTCAGGAAGGTTGTCGCCATCTTCGTCATCATCCCTTTCTATTCCTTTCAAGGACTCTCTATCGACACCAAATGCCTCCATTTCTCTGCGTCTGTCTATGATCTTCTGTGTGAAATCCACAAGGTACATATCTTCTACTTCCTCATCTAGGACACAAAAATCAATTTTCAGGTTACTGACATCAAGGAAGAAAACCATGCCTGGGACTGGCAGACAGTCATCACGCTCACTGCCTGGAAGCTCAGGTGCCCATGGTTCACAGTGTTTCCACCCTAGAGTGCTTTGCAAAGACTCAGGGCACTGGCACCTAAGAGCAAGCTGTCAATTGGCCACTGGAAACATGGATCACACACAAAAAGATCTTTTAAAAGCCCCAAATTTTTCTTCTTACTCAGTAAGTCATCTGAGCAAGCAATAGTGTCAGAACACCATTTTACAACCACCAAAACCCTCATTTTCAGTTACTTTCGTAGGAGCAGCAGAACAGCATTTCTTCTGCTGCAGATCAGGACAGTGGATCTGCAGGTGCAACAGCCTTTCTAAGCAATGGGCTGTACCTTTGCCCCTTATTAACCCGGTAATGGGCAGGTCATAACTCAGGTAAAAGTAGCCATCTGAACTTCTTTCAAGCTCATGGACAAGGCTGTAGAACACACAGCGATCTACAGGATACTGTCTGCCCTGGGGCTGAAGAGCATGTGAGGAGCTAAGACACATGCTCACCAGGACACAGCAACCCACAATGTTAGTTTAATTCACCCAGGACAGCTCACATAATTGTAGACAATATCATGTGAAGTTTTGCTATGGTTAAGATAAGTATTTTTCTCTGAGGACACAGATAAAGATATACTGAGCAGCTACTAAGAGTCTCTGTCACCAGCAAGCACTGTAATCCCGTTTAGAGGATAGTCTCCGAAGCTTATTGGCTCAAGCACACAGGTCAGTATTGCCATCAAGATGCAGGGCTGGAAGCCTTGTCCAGACTAGATCTGGACATCCACAGTCCTTTGGACCTGGTTTCTGTTTCAGTGACTCAAGCCAGAATCAACAAAAACGAGTGCAGTAATATCTCAGAGAAGAGATGTGCTCTTTGGAGCCCAGGTGCAGGAGCACACTGGTGAGGCCACCTGGTGACAATCACCAGCTGATTCTGCAGGAAAGTAGCAAAGCCTTCCCACACCTCCCAGCTCTTGAGTGTCTGTGTGCGAAGGGACACTGGTTGGCCCATGCCCAGCCTTCTTCTGCCCCAGCTAGGGAAGATGGCCCTGCTCAGCGCTGGCCCTGTCCATGCCCTGCTGATCTACTTGCATACCATCCTACCACAGAACCCATTCCCCAGTTCGCCAAAACCCTTAAGACAGTATCAAAGATGCTGTATGTCCAGAAAATATCCTAAGCACACCATCATTCTTCCTGCCTTCTGGCAATGAGAAGTGTCCTGCCTCTCAAAATCCCTTCTACTATTTTTTAACCCAAATTAGTGTTGAAAAAGAAGAGGTATGTTATTCCCTTTGTTTTAAAGCAATCATATGTGCCTCAGAGAAATAAAACAAAGAGGAAAAACGGGAGAAAAGAACCTGGACACAGTGATATAACTCTAATTCTCACCTACTTTTTTTTACTTAAACAAAGATGTAAACTTAACCTTAAACTTCAGCTATAACCTAAGGACGGCCCACTGAAGCCTTTTCAGACCCACGAAGGGCTCTGTGGCTGCCCCACCATGACACCTGCCTCACTATGGCCACTGGGCAATCAGTGGACCATCCCATCCTGTTTTGGAGCAGCACTGAAGGCAAAAATCTCTCCCTTTTCTTACAGCTCTTTAAACATTAATATCCATGCTACATATGAGTTACAGAAAATGAAGTAAATACAGAAAATAAATTATTGATGTTACCTATAAAGTCTCCTTTAGTCATTTTTTCATATAACTTGGCTTTTTCTTCTAATTTTTCCCTAGGAGAAAAAAAGACAAGTATTAGGAACAGTCTTACAACTGCCGTTTCTGGTGAGGCTGCCACATCCCCAGCCCAATCACAGCCATCTCCCCAGTGCCTGGTGCAACTAGCACCGACTGCCCTGTCCTGGCACTTGTTAGATATGGACACATCTATGTTAAAAACAGCATGAACAATACTGTGACACACTAATAAGCAACACTGGCAATGGAATAAGCAGCTTCTCTGCTTGTATTAATTCTGGTAATATTCTGAGTACTAGAGGCAAACACCTGCAGACCATGCACTGTGAGACTGAAATACCACATAAATTACTGGCCAGCTGGGCATAGTAATTCTTGCCTGTAATCTTAGCTACTGTGAAGGCAGAGATGAAAAGGATCAGTTTTGAGTTCAACCTGGGCAGAATGGTTAGGACTCCAGCAGGAATGTCAATACAATGACAAGCAACAAAAAGGCAAGAGACTTATGATAGATTAAAGGGCTTGTTTTAGTCAGACTTTGCATCATTGTGATGAAATACCTGACAAAAACTCCTTTTGAGATGAAGGACTTATTTAAAAATAGCTCAGTTCAGAGGTTTCAGTCCATCATGGTGGTGGGAAGACACAGTGAAGGAGGTTGTTTAACTCATGGCAGCCAGGAAGCACAGTGAACACAGGAAGGGGCTAGGCAGAGTGGGAAATCTTTTCTCTTCTAAGGGACATTCAGGTATTTGTAACATTATTGGAGGGTCACAGACAGGCCCTTGGCAGCGCACAAACACGAGTCTGTCCTGTCCTGTCCTGTCCCATACCAATGATTTTGAGGGCCCAGACCAAACAATCCCCACCCTTGCTGGATGCACCCAGTGACTTCTTCTTGCCACCAGGTCCCATTTTCCAAAGTCCCACTACCTCCAATATCTATTCAACAGCCTAGTCAAAATTCAAATCCATCCACTGTTATCATTCACTAGGTCTCAGCCCTCATGATCTAATCATCCGTGGAAACACCGCACAGATACCCCAGAGGTGGGCTTCCTAATTTTTTAGGCACTGCTCAGCCCAGTCACATGGACAACCAAGATTAATTATCAAGATAGGTGTCCATGGCTCCCACCTGTCATCTTAGTTACTCCAGAGGCTAAGATCTCAGGATCCCAGTTCAAAGCCACCTCAGGCAGGAAAGTCCATGAGATTCTTATCCAATTAACTACCAAAAAGCCAGGAGTAGAGATGTGGCTCAAGTGGCAGAGTGCCAACCTCAAGCAAAAAAGCTAAGGGATAGCACACAGATTCTGAGTTCAAGCTCTACTACTGGCACACACATGCACACAAAACCAACAAAAAACATTAACCATCCCAAGGACCAAAGAGAATTGATAACTAAATATGTAATCTCTAAATCTTGAATGTAAAAACAGCTATATAGGATGTAAATGTACTGCATATTCTGAAATATGGACCACAAAATGTTAAATTTGTCTTACCAGTGTTACACTTCTTGTGTATGATAGCAGTATTGTGACTATGTGAGCTAATGTCTTGGTACTTGCAAGACATGATGAAAATAACTCTGAGATAAAGTGTCATGACACTCCAGTGTCCCTGTATCTGTACATCTGTGCATGGGGTGGAGAAGAAAAGGGAAGGAGCAGAGAAAAAAAAAGGAAATGAGAAAGTATGTTATTTGCGAATTTAGGTGAAGAGTACTTTGTTCTCTTCTTTGGGAGAGGGCAAGTTTGGGGTCTATGATGCTAGACATTATATCAACTAGTCCAAAAACACATGGGACACTTCTTCAAAGAGTGCTGACAGGGCTGGGAAGGTGGCTCAGTGGTAGAGCGCTTGCCTTGCATGCATAAGGCCCTGGGTTCAATTCCTGAGCACCACGTAAGCAAAAAGAAAAAAGTCGGAAGTGGCGCTGTGGCTCAAGTGGTAGAGCGCTAGCCTTGCGCTGAAGAGCTGAGGGATAGCACCTAGGCCCAGAGTTCAGGCCCCACGACTGGACCCCCATCCCCCACCCCCGCTCCCAAAAAAAAGAGATCAAAGAGTGCTGACAAGGGCAGTGGTGGGGGTAAAGCTCAGTGGCAGAGTGCTTTGTTCAATATGCATTCTATTCCTAGAACTATAAAAGTAAGTAAATATTGCTTGTTAGTCAGTTGTGGGCTTGAACTTGAGCCCTGGTTATTGTCTCTGAGCTCTTTTTGCTCAAAACTAGTGCTATACCACTTTGAGCCACAGCTCCACTTCTGGTTTTCTGGTGTTTAATTGGAGATGAAAGTCTCAAGGACTTTCCTGCCCAGCCTGGTTTTGACCTGCAATCCTCAGATCTCAGGCTCCTGAGTAGGTAGGATTACAGATTTGAGTCACCAGCATCTGGCATAAATATTGTTATTAGCATGATGATCTAACAAAAGCTCAAAGCAGGACCCTTAAGCAAAGAATGTTTTGTTTTGTTAATCTAGCAAGCATAAAGCTTTGAGTTCAAATCCAAGTACCATCATAACTAAAAAATTAATTTAAAAAAACCATAACATGCATGGCCTCTTATTTTTAAGAGGCTGGCTGACCGTGCATAAACCCATATTTAATTAACTGGGAGTCAAAATATTCAGAAACATGTTACATTGTTGCTGATATGTGCTGCATTAAGAATGCAATAAGGCAGGTGCTGGTGGTTCCTGCTTGTAATCCTACTACTCAGGAGGCTGAGATCTGAGAATCGTGATTTGAGCAGTCTCCTTGAGGCTCTTATCTCCAATAAACCACTCAAAAAAAAGTGTAAGTGCTGGGTGCCAGTGGTTCACACCTGTAATCCTAGCTACTCAGGAGGCTGAGATCTGTGGATCACAGTTCAGGAAAGGTTGTGAGACTCTATCTCCAATAAACCACTCAGAAAACCAGAAGTGGTGCTGTGGCTCAAGTTGCAGAGTACTAGCCTTGAGCTGAAGGAGCTGAGAGACAGTGCCCAGGCCCAGAGTTCAAGCCCCATGAACGACAAAAAAAAAAAAAATAACAAAAAAAACCCCAGAAGTGGAGTTGTGGCTCAAGCGATAGAGTGCTAGCCTTAAGCACAAAGAAGCTCAGGGATGGCGCCCAGGCCTTGAGTTCAAGCCCCACAACAACCAAAAAAAAAAACAAAAAAAAGACTGCAATATTGCTTTTGCTTATACTAAAAATATACGGATTTGTTGTGGTTATTATTATTATTCCCTAAATGCTACAGTGTAACAACTACAGTGTTAAGTCCTCTAGGGAGGGCAGGGAAGTGTAAGGAAAGATTGCACATATGTAAACGCTCTAACACTTTATATAAGGGACTGAGCACCCTCAGGTTTAGATACCTGAAGGAAAAAGGAATGGGGTACTGGATCAGAGATGCCCCTCAGATATTGAGGATCAACTGCGTATTTATAAGTGTATTTGGCTTAAAAACTGATGTGCATCTCATCTGTACATCAAAGAGTGAAACCAACACTGCTTGGGCATCCTCAATGTAACAGTACCTTGCTTTGTCCAAAGTCTTCTGTTCCTCAATCTTCTGCTCAACATCCTTCTCAGCTCTATTTGAAATCCCTGTGTTCTGTTTGTTCCAAATACCTGGTTTCTGGAGAAAAATTCAAAAGGACAAAACAGAACCACATTACCGAGAGAAAAAAAAAAATCTCTTGTCTTAAATAGGAGATCTGCACATGCAAAGCTGGGGCTAAGAGCCCAAACTCCACTAACTGCATCCAATTGCTTCTCCACCTCATAACTTTGCTCTAGTTCAACATGTTAACAGAAATGTATATACTACAGAGAATTAGCCATACAGATAGTGGATGCTCTTGCCTAGAAAACTCAAAAGCTATTTACAACTCAAAGACCCTGATTTTTTTTTTTTGGTCGGTCGTGGGGCTTGAACTCTGGGCTTGGGCGCTGTCCCTCAGCTCTTCAGCTCAAGGCGAGCGCTCTACCACTTGAGCTACAGCGCCACTTCCGGTTTTCTGGTGGTTTACTGGAGATAGGAGTCTCAGAGTCTTTCTTGCCTGGGCTGGCTTTGAACCTCGATCCTCAGATCTCAGCCTCCTGAGTAGCTAGGATTACAGGCATGAGCCACCAGAGCTCGGCAAGACCCTGATTTTTTGGGGAAAGGAGTGGGGGTGGATACAGAAAACCTATATAACAGATTATCTTCCATGAGAATGTGAATAATCCTCGAAAGTATTATAATGTGCTTGAAAAACATTTTACTGATTTCTATTTTAAATGACTGTATGCAAATGTTCAAATAGGTTTTTTTTCTTTTATCACATTTATGGTATATACAATACTGATGCTTTCAAAAAATATTAGTACGGTGTAACTTTCATGTTTGCAATCAGCAGAGATAGATTTTTTTTTTTACCTTATTAGTTGTCTTGGGTTTTCCCAAAACTCCAGAATCCTTCAGAAGTTTTTCTTGTTTGAATTCTTCTTGTTTTCGGAAGAGTTCAGCCTTAAGATCTACCAACTAAAATAAAACCAATAAGTAAAAATATTTTAATTCTCGCAGGTGAATGGGGCTAAGTCACTGTAACTCTCGAAGCAGTACTTCGACTTCCTCTAAATGAACTCAGACTGAGTCACCTCAGTCCAGTCGTGTTGCCACACTCCAGGCTCTCCAGCAGCGAGGGGAGAGCGGCACTACGACTTTTACGTGTGTATTCTTCAGACTCGAGGTGTTTTCGAGTCAAGGTCTCACTGTGTAATCCAGGCTGACCTGGAACGCCTCGACCTCCAAGCAAAGGCTCGGCAGTTGCTTTTCTACGGATAGGGTGTGTGTGTGTACGAGCACCCCCGGTAAGTCACACGTACCCCGTAAACGACCCTTGTGGAGAGCGGCGGTAACTGGGCTCAGCGATGTGCGCGTGCGCAGTGCGGGCGCCAGGCCGGGTCAGGTCGCGCGCCCTCCCCGCGCGGCTCTCGCTCCGCTCCCAGCTTTCCGGCGGCTCGGCGGAGCGGCGTCACGGCCCTCCCCGCCCCGCCGGCTCGGGCCCGTGTGAGGGGAGGGAGGCCGAGGGCAGCCGGGCTCTCCCGGCCCGCACGGGGCCCGGCCCACACTCACCGACGACGCCGTCACGTCCAGAGGCTTTTTCCGACGGTCCATGGCCGCGCCGTCCGGCCGGGCGAGCGCCGACGCCGCCTCCCAGGAACGCCGAGGGTCCGCGAACGCCGCGCGGCGCGACCGGAAGTGAGCGGTGATGACGCCGACCGCGTGACCCCGGCGCCATCTTAAGCGCGGCCGCCGACCGCCATCTTGGGACGGTCCGCGGCTAAGGCCGACGTGCGGCCGGCGGGAAGGGCGCGGTCACGGCCGCCATCTTGGGGAGGGAAGGACGCGCCCGGCCGCGTCTCGGGGGTGGGGGGGAGGGAGGGCGAGGCTGCCTGCGGACCCGCCGTGCGCCGCACGCGCCGCTTTGCCCGCGCCGACCGAGGTTCACAGAAGTCACGTGAGACGAAGGCTGGGTGTCACCCTCTGTGGCAGCCGCCCGCACTCACGTGCTTAGTGACCCTCCGCGGCGCCCCGCCCCTCCGCTCTGCCCCTCCGCGGCGCCCCGCCCCTCCGCGGCGCCCCGCCCCTCCGCGGCGCCCCGCCCCTCCGCGGCGGCCCCGTCCCTCCGCCCCGCCCCTCTACCCCTCCGCCCCGCCCCTCTACCCCTCCGCCCCGCCCCTCTACCCCTCCGCCCCGCCCCGCCCCTCCGCCCCTCCCCTCCGCGGCGCCCCGCCCCGCCGCCCCTCCGCGGCGCCCCGCCCCTCTGCCCCTCCGCGGCGCCCCGCCCCTCTGCCCCTCCGCGGCGCCCCGCCCCTCCGCGGCGCCCCAGCCCATCCCGACGAGTTTCGCGGCTCCTCTCCCACACATCTGCATCTTGTGAGAACACGAACTCCGGAACCTGGCTTCGGGCGCAGCAATTGCAGTATCACCATTCGCTGGCTCTGTGAGCTTGGGCAAGGTCCTCTCTCTGTGCCTCAGTTTCCAAGTGGCAGTACACCTCTATCTGCCTCGTGAGACCTAGTTAAATGAGTGAGGATGCAGCCAGCCCAGGGCGTTCTTTTCAGAGCGCCAGCCCATCTCAGGTAGCGTCTCAGGCACGGACCTAGATCTGCTGGGGAAAATGGCAAGCGCCAGGTCTCCTTAACCTGGCAAAAGAGCCCAGGCTTTCCCACTGAGAGCCTGGGGCTCAGACCCACCTGCACCCCTTTAGTTACCTTGAGATGTCCCATCACCCTCCAGGCCTTGACGCTCCTCTTTTCCAGCTCGGTACACAGGATGTGTGAGCTCAAGAGATGGAAATGGGGTGCAGGCTGAGGTTCTACACGCACATCACCTGCAGGGTTCCGAGGCTGAGCTGGGCGCTGGCCTCCAGGCAGAAGGCACATTCCTAACAGCAGTCCGTGCTGTCGCACTGCATGCTTTGCAGTGTTTTGAGTGCCAGTTTGTTCTCACCCCAGTTGGGTCCCCAGGGTGTAGGACTGGGTGGCTAATGGATTCTCTTCCTCTTGTTATCTCTACAGGATGTTCTTTGTGTATTGAATCTCTTAGGTGCTTAAATAAATGGGAGGGAGAGATGACCTTCTGAAACAGACAGCAATTACTTTCCCACAAGCACAGCCACCAGCTCTACTCTTACCTGCAATGACCAGACCCTGCTTACCAATGGGAAAGCTCCCAGGGACACAGTTGCAGTCCAGACCTGCTGAGCTCAGCCAGTACTACTACTGGAATATCTCAATAGGCGGCAAAGTCAACAGGTTTAGTTTAGTCCAGGGCACCTTTTAACATGTGAAAACCATTTTCTACGTATCCTGCCTCTGCAAGTAAACAGTGTGCCTCCCCCACTCACCCAGCCCACAGCACCTTCACCTTTGTTCCTCTCCAATGCCACTGTCTCTGACAATAAATTACTCAGCAGGGATGAATGAGCAGAGTCCAATGTGTGAAAAAAGATTAGGTGGAACCTAAGAAAATTAGCTTCCAAGCAAGGGCACAGGATGAAGCAGAAGGCTATGGAAGCCTGGGTCCTGGCTGACAAAGTAACTAGCTTTGATTAGCATTAGGCAAGAATCTGTAATTGGCATTATCTTTTTCAATGTCTGCAGCAAGCAACCTCAGGGCTGGTGACCTTATTATTCTCACAGATGAAACCCAGAGTAGGCAAGCAAGGTCACACAGCTTAAATTGACACTAGGATTTAGACTAAAGTAGCCCAGAGGCAGACCACATGGTTTCATGTTATGTGAGTTTTGTCTTCATTCGTGTGTGCATTCAAGCTGCAGGAGAAAGGGGAAATTTAAACAAGTGGCCCTAGAATGTTCCAGTAGGAGGGACTAAGGCATTCAGGAGGCCTGACTGGACACCGGCATGCTGGAAGTCAGCTGAACTCACAAGTCTAGAGCAACAGGATGTTAATGAAGCCTGGGGGACAGAAGCTTGAGGCCCACAGTTGGAAACAGAAGTGCTGAGGGCTCTACCGCAACAACTGGTACCCAAATGCGGCCCTCGCCCACGTCAGAGCACAGAGCACAGAGCTCACTCACCACGTCACAACGCACCACACAAACTCACACAGCTGGAACGGGGTCCAGACCCATCCATCCAAATGCGGCCCTCGCCCACGTCAGAGCACAGAGCACAGAGCTCACTCACCACATCACAACGCACCACACAAACTCAGACAGCTGGAACGGGGTCCAGACCCATCCATCCAAATGCGGCCCTTGCCCACGTCAGAGCACAGAGCGCAGAGCTCACTCACCACGTCACAACGCACCACACAAACTCACACAGCTGGAACGGGGTCCAGACCCATCCATCCAAATGCGGCCCTCGCCCACGTCAGAGCACAGAGCACAGAGCTGGCTCACCACGTCACAACGCACCACACAAACTCACACAGCTGGAACGGGGTCCAGACCCATCCATCCAAATGCGGCCCTCGCCCACGTCAGAGCACAGAGCACAGAGCTCACTCACCACATCACAACGCACCACACAAACTCACACAGCTGGAACGGGGTCCAGACCCATCCATACCATAAGATGTTGGCCTCATAGGCAGGGATGTGAAGGATATTTCTCCAAATTCTTGGAGCCAAGCTGAGGCTCCCAAGAGGAGAGACAGAGGGCAGGTGAGAGACCAGCTATTCTAGAGTACAGGCTTGGAAGTGACTCAGCTGAGCTCAAGAAATCAGGATATGCAGAAAAACAACTGCTTCCTTCTCACCCTGTCTTCTACAGTCACCCTAAGAATGGAATCTCAAACTGAACACCAGTGGCTCACACCGGTAATCCTAGCTGAGAAGGCTGAGATCTGAAGATTGTGATTTAAGCCAGCCAGGCAGGAAAGTCCGTGAGACTGTTATCTCTACTAAACTACTGAAAACGGTAAAAGTAGAGCTCAAGTGGTAGGATACTAGCCTTGAGCTTCAAAAAAAGCTCAGGGACAATGCCTAGTCCTGGGCGTGCATGCACACACACACACACACACCCAGAATGTTATCACAAGAAAGTAACAGAACTAGGCCCCAGTGAATCATGCCTGTAATCTTCCTTACTTTGGAGGCTGAGATCTGAGGATCCAGGTTCAAAGCCAGCCCAGGCAGGAAAGTCAGTGAGACTCATCTCCAATGGCCCACCAAAAAGTCAAGTGGCAGAACACTAGCCCTGAGTGAAGAAGCTCAGGGATAGTGCCCAGACCTGAGTTCAAGACCCAATACTGGCACAGAAGAGAGGAAGGGAGGGGGGAGGAAGGGAGGAAAGCAGGGAAGGAGGAAGGGAGAGAAGAGGGAAAGAGCAACCTGTTGTCTCCAAGTTCTGTAGGCCAGAAGTCCACAAGCAGGGTGTTACAGAACCATTTGACCTCACCTCCTCACTCCAGGTGGCGGCTGGCAGTCCTTGGCTTCCAGGCCTGTCTTCACAAGGATTTCTCCCCAAGTCTGGCTTCTTAGAAAGCCATCCTGCTACATGAGACTGGCCTCTCTGGGATCAAGCAGACTTCATCTTAACCACATTGGTAATGGTCCTGTTCCAAAATAAGGTCACAATCTGCGATCTGAGGCTTAGGACTTGGACATAGTCTTTTTTTTTTTTTTTTCTTTTTCTCTTGTGAAGGGTTCAAAGACATAAGTGAACCCAGACCAGGCCTCCATGCCAGGCTTGGGAAGGACTCCTTGAGCTCTAGGAAAAGGAGAGACCTGATACTCCCCACCCCAGAAACCAGGGTTGGTTAAAAAGTGGCTGAGAAGAGAATTTGTTGTCATTCAGAAATTACAGCAATGAGTGGGCAGAGAATGGTGTAAGGCACATTTTCCTTACCCATGTATTGATGATGGACAGCTAGGTTGCTATTAACACTAGTGCAGCAAGAAACAAGAGGGAGGTTTACAGCCATAAATGTCTACAACAACAAAATGTAATAAACAGTTTAACATTCTCAAGGAACTAGACAAGAGAAAAGTGTGTGACACCTGTCATCTTAGCTACTCGGGAGGCTGACATCTGAGGATCGAGGTTCAAAGCCAGCCCGGGCAGGAAAGTCCATGAGACTCTTATCTCCAATAAACCACTCAGAAAACTGGAAGTGGTGCTGTGGCTCAAGTGGTAGAGCGCTCCCCTTGAACCGAGGAGCTGAGGGACAGCGCCCAGGCCCAGAGTTCAAGCCCCACAACTGGAAAAAAAAAATGTGTGTGGATGAGTGGGTGGAGGGATAAAGACCAAATTGGTAGACAGAAAACAAGGAAGGTCAGAGTGTAGCATAGATTTTGACTCATTTACTCTTCAGGACAGCCTAACCTGTCCCCGTTTTATAGGTGTAAACTGAGGCAAGGAGGGCGGTGGGGGAAAGGAGGGGAATGCTCACCCCACACTCTACTTCCCCCCCTGGGGAAGAGGGCTCCGGGTCATCTCTGCTCCTTGTTGCCTCCTCTGCCTCCTCCTGTCTATCCCCACTCCTTGTACCCAAGAGGCCAATCAAGCCCCTCTGCAGCCACAGTACGGAAGATGAGTCCTACTGGAGAGAAAGATGCCTGAGTCATGGTCCTTTATGCCAATAGCTCAGAGCTGGGCCTGAGCTGATACTGCAAATGCCTTAAGGCCCACTTTAATTTCCTGCCTGTCTAGATGGCACAGATAGAGAACCAGAGCTGGGCCCAGGGACTGTGCTCCTCAACGAGGGACAGAACTGAACACAGTAAAGGGGTGCCTGGGAGGTGGGTCTCCAGAGACCAGGAAGACTATACATGGATCCATCCACCTTGGGATGCCTGGGGGTGCCAGCAGGGGGCAGGAAGCTGAGGTCCAGGACAGCCAACAATGTTGCTAGTGCCTTAATGTGACAGGAAAACTTTCAGCATGCCAGCCTCCACTTAGATGCCTGCGTGAAGGAATGCTTATTCCTTTAGATTCTGGCTTATGAACCACTAACCTGATCTGCCTGTGCCATAAGCCACTGAGGGAGATAATGTGAGGCTCAAGAGGCTGGGAGACGGGCCAAGGTCGAATGCTTACCCTGTTGCTTAAACCAGATCTCTGACTCCATAACCATGCGCTGTTTTGTTTCTATATAGAAAGTTCTAATATCTTCCAGAATTTGTTTTAAAAGACAAAGCCTGCTACGCGTGGTCGTCCCACTTACATGGAGTTTGAGGCAGGACACCTTGTGGTGTGTGTGTCCCTGGTCCACACCAAGTGGACGTGAGGTCACACCTGGGAATCACCATCATACGCCAGCCTATGCAACACAGCAAGACCCTTTCTCTCACAAATAAGTAAATAAAGAAGCCCTCTTCCTCCTGCTCCATGCCAGAGCAACCTGCCTTGGACAGACAGCGCACACAGAAGCACTGCTAGGTCACACAACAGCTGCTGCTGTGTGCACCGGCCCGCCTTCCTGCAGGTGGGTGGGGCAGTGTGGGGAACGCAAGCTAGACATTCCCACCAACTATTTAAGGGTGTAGGAATGAGGCTTTTGGGAACCAGGTGCCATCACCAGCCCTAGGCGTGGGGCACATGCCTCCTTCAGGCACGGTGTGCGTGGGTGTGGCTGGTGGGTCCTGAGCGCTCACTTGTGGGTTCTCCTCCCAGTCAGAACCAGGAAGCCTCTGCTGGAGCTGAGGGTGTGTCAGCCTGCCGTGACCTGGGACAAGATGCTTCACCAAAATGCCTCTCCTTCTCCTTCCCAGGATGCAGTGTCCTTATGGAGGTGGGGGACCTTCTGGTGGTTAAGAGAAAGACCAAACAAAAACCAAACCCCAACTCTTAATGAGTCTCTCGTGAGACTCATTAACGTCAGAGTCTTTTATTCACAAGAATTGTGTTTCTGGGAGCTGGGAAGGTGGCTCAGTGGTAGAGTGCTTGTCTTGCATGCATGAGGCCCTGGGTTTGATTCCTCAGCACCACATAAGTAGAAAAAGCCGGAAGTGGCGCTATGGCTCAAGTGGTGGAGTGATAACCTTGAGCTGAAGAGCTGAGGGACAGCGCCCAGGCCCAGAGTTCAAACCCCACAACTGACAAGAAAAAAAAAAGAGAGAATTGGGTTTCTGTTCATGTAAGTGAACCTGCAGAGACCTGTTTCATCCAATCAGTGCTGATCACTGCTGTGGTCTGAGTGCTGGTATCATATACTGAAACTCTGACCCCCAGGCCTCTGGGAGGTGACGAGGCCATGGGAGTGGGCCCCTGTGAATGGCTTAGTGCCATCATGAAAGAAGTCACAGCGAGAGGACAGTCTGGGAACCAGGAAGTGGCCCTCACCAAACACTGAATCTGTGGGTAGCCTCTAGTCCAGTGCCTGCGAGCTTCTGTGATGTGCAATCTGTGCTGGCTGTGAAGAAGCCCAAATGGGTTCAGTGGAGGGGCAGCATGGGCTGACTTCCCTGAGGCTCCATCCCAGCCACTGTCCTGGAAGGAGACTAGACAGTGGGTGTCTTCTGGCCTGATGGGTGGCTAGGTCAGAGGGCCTGTGAACAGCTGAGGTTTAGGTCTTTCTTATGTCTCTTCGTTCTTTGTAGCTGCTCAGTTTATCATGGAGAGCTGTCACTTTCTCTCCAGTGACAAGGAAAGCTTGTGTGTGGCTGATAAAGACTGAAGTTAGACACCCAGAGAGGAAATCTTCTTGGGATGCCCTCATGGGGGGACAGCAGAGTAAACTCTCAGGTCATTTGATGAGGTCTCCACCCCATGACCTAATTGCCTCCCAAAGCCCAACAATCACATGGGCCGGGGGAGGGGGTGGGGGACACCCACCAGTGCGTGGACTGGACGAGGGTGCGGAGGCTGGAAAGGTGAAGTGTCTTCCCTGCTGGCCTGGCAACTGAGCTTCAGACCCATGTCAGCTGGCTTCCAGATGGACCTGTCTATGGGCAGGAACCTCCCTGTAGGCAAACTTGGTTCAAACCTCAAACAGACTCGGCCTCCAGCACTGGCCCTGACTGGGCACACTGTCAAGGTAAGTCTGAGGTTTCATCCAGGCTCGGGGGTGAGGATCAGACCATTATCATTGGTTCTGTCTGGCTTCTTTCTCCTTTCTATTGGCAAATGTCTGCATGGGGGCTTATGAGATGCCAATCCTAGTAACCAAGGACCGACTCCCTGCCACTGGGTACTTGGCCTCATCTGGCCAATCAGAGACCTACCTAGCAGTCTGCAGGCTGGAGGGGGAGGACCTGCTTTCAACTTCTTCCCCTGAGCCATGAACTAGGGATGAGCTGCCAGCTAAGGGTCTTTGGTCATTTCCAGGACCCCTGCCAGCAAATGTGCACATACCTGGGGGAGAGTGGGGAGGAGAGGCCCAGTGAGATTCCCTGGAGGGCCCAGGAGCTGCCACATCGCCTGAAGTAACTCCTGTGGCTTCTGGGGCTGTTCTAGTGTCCACACAAGAAATCTCCTTTTATGGGCTGGGAAGGTGGCTCAGTGGTAGAGCGCTTGCCTTGCATGCCTGAGGCCCTGGGTTCGATTCCTCACCACCACATAAGCAAAAAGAAAAAAGCCAGAAGTGGCGCTGTGGCTCAAGCGCTAGAGCGCTAGCCTTGAACTGAAGAGCTGAGGGACAGCGCCCAGGCCCAGAGTTCAGGCCCCACGACTGGACCCCCCCCCCAAAAAAAGAAATCTCCTTTTGATTAGACTAGCCAGTCATTTCCACCAACAAGAGTACTAACCCAGAATTCTGCCTTTTATTAGTAATCTGTGTCTTAGGTCAGTGAATGGGGAATGGAGGTTCAGCTGGCAAATATTTTTGCTTAACTGAAGATTTGTCCAATACTGTAAACGGGTCTTATAATTAATGTTCTTAAAACAGTGAGCCTATGACTTATTGATGTACTTTATTGAGTATTTACTGAGCCCATCCAGATGCCTGAGCCTGTGCTAAGTGACTGGGAGCCACAGACAGGAAGTGTGAGAGCATCAGCAGCAGTGAGCCTGTATGCTGGTTGCTTCCCACATATGCTCTCCAATGTCCTCTAACCACTTCATAGGTGCTGAATGGAGGGCCATCGCTGGTGGGGCAAAGACTGCACTCAAATCCAGGCTTTGGATCTCTGGTCTGAGTATAGGCTCCTCACCCCCATTTACTCAGTCCTTGTTCATACACTGGGTTCTGTATCACAACAAAAGCACTGAACAAAATGGAGACCAACAGCTTTAATATATGTCCATCACAGCTCTAAGTACCTTGTTCCTACAACACACCTAGAACTGCCATGGTTCTGGGGATGAAATCCAATGCCTTGTGCATGTGATGCAAGTGCTCTACCACTGAGCACTTTCCAGTCCTACCCGTGGCCAGGTTCTGTGTTAAGCAGACAGACAGGTCGGCTGATCCTGACTTTGAGGAGAGCTTGAGTGGTCCAGCAAGTGAGATAATTTTATGTTCATGCCCATGCTCAGGGGTCACCTCCAGTGGGACTCCTCCCCATTCCTGGGCTGGCTGGATGCCTCTCCCGGTGCTGGAGAGCTGTCTGGTATCCATGCCCACCATGCAGTGCCCAGTACAAGGTCTTGCCTGGAGCAGGTGCATGTGTGTTTGCTGCAGGAACGTGTGCATGGGAGTCCTAGGCAGGGGCAGCTGAAGAAGGCAGATGTGAACTCCGGGGCTGCTGTGATGGCAGCAATGCTGGGTCAACAGGACCAACAGTCCCTTGGGGACTAAGACACACTGAGCCAGGCCTGTGTTTGGGGGGGGGGGTTCTGATATGCTACTAATAAAAACATACTATCACAGAAATGGCATGTTTCAAATGAACAAACATTTAACAACACACCCCAAAGCATGAAGAAGAGCGTGTGAGAGAAAGCTACCAGGAGACCATACAGTCCTCTTCATTTGGGGCTAAGGATGAGGCTCAATCGTAGAGTGTTTGCTTAACACGTGTGAGGCTCTGGATCCCACTCCAGTACTGGCAGCAAGCCGACTTCCCATGGTTGGACAGAGGTGGGGATGTGGCCAGCGTGGCGCCCCCCTGTGGCAGCAGCACAGTGTGACAGCTGCTGTCCCTCCCTGAGGACACCAGTCCCCTTCTGCTCCTTAGTTCTGTGTCCACATGTGGACGGGGGGGGGGGGGGGGGGGGGGGGGGGGGGGGGGGGGGGGGGGGAGGCCGTTCTGCAGTAAAGCGAGACCTCGTTTGTGTTTTGGCGTAAAGCGTGCCTCATTCATAGATGGAGGACACAATGCTGGAGTGAATGGGGGAGTGTGAGGAAGGGATGACAGCCGCTGCCGACCCTCGACAGTCCCGAAGGCTCCCATGTTCACCGTCCACACCCTCTTTCGCTGGGGCAAGCCCGGGGGCAGGGAGTCGCTCAACCAGCATGGCTGTTCTGGACACTGCAATGCTGTGGGACCTGCAGGGGTCCTCCCGGTTGAGATGCTGGGCACATCCTCCTCAGACGCCAGCCCTGGGCTCTTGGGCTCTGAGCAGCCCATACCAGTCTTGGGTTTGGGATCCTAGACATCTTCAATTATTCACTCTGATGAGTAAGTATTTGGGGGCACTTTACTATGCACGTGGAGCTGTGTTCTGCCTGGGCCCTGCTTCATGTGGGGTCGGCATGTGGCTCGTTTGGACAGCATGAAGACAATTCTAGGCCTGGTACTTTCCCAAGGGCAAAGGGGAGTCACGGAACATTCAGTACAGTATTCCTTCCTTTTAGTTCTGGTCCTGGGGGGCTTGAATTCAGGACCTCAAACTCTCACTCAGCTGTCTTGCTCATGGCTGGTGCTCTACCACTTGAACCATGCATCCAAACAGGATTTTTTTCTGGTTCATTAGAAACAAAGTCTCTGATTTTTCTGACCACATTGCCTTCAAACTTCAGTCCTCAAGGACTCAGCCTCCTAAGTAACTAGGATTACAGGTGTGAGCCTCTAGCACCTAGCAAATGCTCATCATTATTTAAAAAGCACCTACTATGTGCCAGACTCTGTCCTAGGCACTCAAGGCCAGCAATGAATGAGACAGGCAGGCTCTGCCTTTGGAGGGCTGCCATTCTAGTGAGGAAGACATCATCGTTCATGGATTCCATAATGACTCACATTTTACACTTTGGTCCTGCGCACTCACAGAGGAAACGCAGCAGATCTACAGCTGGTTTTCAGCATGTTCCTTCTCTTTATGGTACACAGGGTAGGGTCCATCCTGCTGTTGCTAATGTCTGAGTTTCATGTGCTATTGGGTTAGTCAGTCTCCTCTTGCTGTGACAAAATCAATCAATCCATTGATGCAGGAGGAAGTTTCTTTTGCTTGTGCTGGCAGAGGCTGCCTGGCCCCTGGGCCCTGCTGCTTTGTTGAGGCAGCATGGCAAGGTAGAAGGAAGGAAACTCAGGCCCCAGGAAGCAAAGAGACAGGAAAGGCTGGCACCCCGTTCTCTCCTTAAGGACATGTTCCCAACAACCTAACCTCCTCCCCCTTCCTAAGGACTTCATCACATCCCAACAGCGCACAGCTGGTGACCAAGGGGACACTTAAGACCCAAGTCATGGCAGCTAGGCCGTAGGCGGGCAGAGCTGGGATACAGAGGAAGCCAGCGGTGAAGCAGAAGGTATGGTGGAAGGTGGCTGCATTCTTCAGTCAGAATTCAGGGAGTTTGATAGAATCGGTTCTCTATCTCCTGGATGGATAGGGGAAAGGGTGAGTTTGAGCAACGATTTAAAGGAAGTGAGGGTCCTCTAGAGCCATGTGGCTATCTGAGGGAGTAGCATTTTGGGCACAGGAAACAGCATACACGAAGGCCCTGAGGAAGGTACGTGCCTGGAAGAGTGTTCAGAACATAGCAAGGGGAAAACGAGCAGTAAAGGCTCCGTCAGGAGGGAACGAAACCAGATGGCTTAGCTTTTAAGGTCTAATTTTAAAGGACTTTATTACTAAGTGAAATTCAGCAGCAATATTGGCTTCCTGATGCACATCCTGCAGATGAGAAAACTGAATTTCAGGGAAGATTTGTAAATGTCCCAGAGAGACTCAGGAGAGTGCTACAGTCCAGACTAAGCGCCAAATCTGCCTCTGAAAGGCGGGCTCCCCTAGGACAGGGTAGGAGGGATGACAGTACAGGAAAAGGCTCCAGGGGGCGATTCAATGAGCCAGCTTGGGGAAGAGGCCTGTATTCCAGGCTGGCGGGGCATCTCCTGTGACTCTGGTGGAGTGGAGAGTCCCCTCATGTGTTCAAGCCCCTCAAAATCACAGCGCTCCAGCTTAGAGACAATGACTGTCAGGGCAGCAATGCCACTGGAACCCAACTCCATGTTTATCTCCCCACTGAGAACGGGTAAATGTGTCTCACAATTAGAGGCTGGTTTCTGCTGCAGTGATGCCCTATTAAACCAACTTAGAGAGCTGTGTTGGAGATTTACTAAAAGCATCAGGATGCCTGGAACACGGGGTGTCTAAGCAAATCATTCCCGGCCTGTTGAGGGGCAAGGCAGGGAGAGAACCCAAGGCTATACATGCTGGGCCTTGCTCTGCTTCCTCCTTCTCCCTCTCCTCTGCTCTGAGGTATTTTTTTTGGGGGGGGGGGTTGGTCGTGGGCCTGAACTCTGGGCCTGGGTGCTGTCCCTCAGTTCTTCAGCTCAAGGCTAGCACCCTACCACTTGAGCCAGAGCACCACTTCCGGCTTTTTCTGCTTATGTGGTGCTGAGGAATCCAACCCAGGGCCTCATGCATGTGAGGCAAGCGTTCTACCACTGAGCCAACTTCCCAGCCCCTGCTCTGAGGTATTTTGAAGACCACAGACCCTGGTAAGCGGAGGGGCGCCAAGGAAGCCATGGGTCGATCCTTCCAACATGTCTGTTACAAGAGATTCCCGAGTGCCCATCACCTGCAACATGAGTGATTGTCTTCCCAGGCACGGGGCACCTGTGTAAGCTAATTAATGCTGCCACTGTAGCAGACTCCCACTCACAGATACGCCTGCACCTGTCACTGCCAAACATCAAGGAGCAGCCAGCCTGAGAAAGACCGATAGCCACTGAAACTTCCCGAGCGAGAACTGTAGCCATGGAAAGAGGCAAACAGATGGAGAGACTGACTTATCAAGAAACTCAGTGCATGCTAGGTGCCGGTGGCTCATACCTATAATCCTAGCTACTCAGGAGGCTGATATCTTAGAATCAAGTTTCAAAACCAGCCTGGTCAAAAAAGTCTGCAAGATTCTTTTCCCCAGTTCACCAGCAAAAAACCAGAAGTGGAGGAGGTGTGTTTCAGATGGTGGAGCACCAGATTTGAGTGGAAAACACCTAAAGGACAGCAGTCCGGGGCTGAGGTAGGCGTTGGGTACGCTCCCTATTTCATAACTAAGGGAACTGAGGCTCAGAGAAGTGAGCTGCACAGGGTCGCACCGCTGAGAGAGGCAGGTGGAGCAGAAGCTGCAGTTCCTGCCTCCTTGAGCGAAAAGCAGCTTCTAATGTCTACTTTTCCAGCCAGGGTGGCCCTGACGGTGACCACTGCAGTAGTTTCTCCTTCTTATGTCTGAGATATTTTATCCTAATTCTGTTAGAAGCAATGAAAACTAATTCATTGCCAGGCACCAATGGCTCACACTTGTCATCCTAGCTACTCGGGAGGCTGAGATATGAGGATTGTAGTTCAAAGCCAGCCCAGGCAGAAAAGACCGTGAGTCTCTAACCTCCAACTAACCACAGAAGTGGCCCTGTGGCTCAAGTGGTAGAATGCTAGCCTTGAGCTGAAGAGCTGAGGGGCAGCCTTCAGGCCCAGAGCTCAAGCCCCATGACTGACAAAACAAAAAACAAACAAACAAACAAGAACTAACCTGTGTGGTTACCCAAACCACAGTTGGCTGGGTTTCAACTCTCCAGTGTGTGTGTGTGTGTGTGTGTTTTATATTTTATTGTCGGTCATTGGGCTTGAACTTGGCCTGGGCACTGTCCCTGAGCTTCTTTTGCTCAAGGCTAGCACTCTACCACTTGAGCCACAGTGCCACTTCCAGCTTTTTCTGTGTATGTGGTACTGAGGAAGCAAGCAGCCTACCACTGTGCACATCCCCAGCCCCTCCAGTATATTCCTTACGAGCCTCTTGGTACAAGAGGGAGAAGGAAGGGCCGAGGAGAAACAAGGCGCGTGAGCTATGGCCCTGCCAGCCACGCATGCGTGCCACAGGGGCTCCCTTGGGCTTTACAGACAGCAGGGGCACCAAGGAGCCTGCGATGGCCCTGCTCCAGTGTGCTGCCCTGCTTTCTACGGAGAGTGGTTCCCAGCGGTCTCTGCCTGCCTTGTGTGAGGCCCCTTTCCCTCTTCAGCCACAGAGGCCTGCCCATCTGGCAGTGCCCAAGGCCTTTTTCTTGCTGCTGGACTTGCTGGCAAATTATCACCCTCGTGGGTGCAGCTCCAGCCAATAGCTGACAACAGCCAGGGTAGCAACACACCAGCGCCCTCAGCCTGCAAGTAGGCAGCTCTGAGCTGTTCCTCCCTAGCTCCCAGGAGTCTCTAGCATTCTGCTCCAGTTGTCCACAGCGGCTGGCAGGGCTGGAGTGCTCCTCGCTGGCTGCTTTCCTTCCGACTCTCCTCTTTGCCACGCCCCTCGGCCCTCCCACCACGCTTCTCTTTCACCCTATCTCAGAGTCCACCTCTGAGGAAGCCCACACGAAGACATAGAACTGTTCCTTCAAAGCCCCAGGTAATTCTGTGTTATTTGGTCTGTCGTGGGGCTCAAACTCAGAGTCTGAGTGCTGTCTCTGAGCTCTTTTGCTCAAGGCTAATACACTACCACTTTGAGCCACAATGCCACTCCCGGTTATTCTGGTGGTGGCTGACTTTGAACCATGATCTTCAGATCTCAGCCTCCTGATATAGATCAGCCTCTGATAGCTAGGATTACAGGTGTAAGCCACTTGCACCAGGCTGTTACACAATTCTGTGTTGGTTTGTTGTTGTTACACTGAGGATTGAACCTAGGGACTTGGCGTTTTTTCCTTTTTTTGCTCAAGGCTGGTGCTTTACCACTTAAGCCATACTTCTACTTTTGACTTTTTGCTGGTTAACTGGGGGTAAGAGTCTCAGATTTATCTGTCTGGGCTGGCTTTGAACCACAAGCCTCAGAGCTCAGCCTCCTGAGTAGCCAGGATTATAGGGGTGAGCTACCAGTACCCAGGGGATTCTAGATCCTCCCTGCCCCCCTAAACCGTCAGAAAGTCGCAGAATACCAACCTCTGTGCAAACAAGGCAATGGGAAGCCCACAGCTCCAGGGGCAGCTGTCTGGGACGGGCCCCTGGCCACCCCGCCCACAGCTGTCTCCTCAATTCTCCCTACTTCCCCCAGTGCTGCATGGCTCCATGAGGCACATGGACTCGCCCTGCACTAACACAGAGACCAAGCACAACCTCAGTTTATGATTCAAAAACCGTCAGGAAGCTTTGCTTAATATACATGTCACAGAAACCTGTGACACTCTCTCTTCTGACTGACTGGCTTATGTGACCCACATTGCCAGTCAGTGCCTAAAAAGCACAATTTAATGACCACTTATGAAACTCCTCTCCCCTGGGCTGGAATAATGTTCTAGAATTAGAAACTAGAAGGACTCTTGTTTCTTACCTAGTTGGACAAGAGAAACATCTGCAAGTCAGAGAACAGTGTGAGCAGTCCTCCAAGTGACATGTTTGGTTGGAACCTGTGGGCTCCACCGGGCCTTGGGTACCAGAACCCTCATCTCCCTCCAGACTTTGCCCTCCTCACTCTCTTCCCTCGGGCTCCAGGGGTAGTCATGTGATTCAGGGAGGGCCAGTCAGAGGTGTCAAAACCCTGGCCACAGTGGCTGGTTCCAGAAGGCACTGTGGAGCAGAAAGCTCAGGATCCTGCCTCCTCTTGTGGGCGGTCAAGTGGCTGGGCTCCTAAAGAGCTAGAACCAGATTATAATGCCTCATTCTCTAGAGTAGAGTGGCTCTGTGTGTATCCACTGCGGTACTACCTCTTTGTGTTTGAGATGTGTGTCTAACTCTGTTAGAAGCGATGAAAAGCAATTAACCTGTGTGGTTACCCAAGCCACACAGGAGGCTGGCTTTCAACTCTTCAGTATATTCTTCATGAGCCTCTTTGTACAGACTGAAAATTGGTTCCATGATCAGCGTGTGACCCAAGCGGGACCAAAAAGACCCACCTCTGAGGTGTTTGCAGGGTTACTGGGAAAGTGAGGGCTCTGCTAAATTCAAAGCTGAAAGGGTGAGGTGCGGACCACGGAAGGGTTTATGGGGTTCCGGAGAGAAACGCCCACACAAAGGAAGCAGAGCGCATAGAGAGTTGGAAGAGGCCTGTAGCAGCTCAGTTCAATCCTGTGTCTAAACTGTATCCCAAGTTAGCTCTGCCACCTGGACCTACACATGTCCCTTCCTTGTTTCCATTCTAAGCTAATGGCTACCAAGAGCCCCTATCTCCTGTAAGGGGTGAGCAAGTACAGGGATGGCACGAGAAGAGGTTAGCCTCTTCTGAAGAGGGGGAAATCTCTGGTCTGGGCTCTGGGGGATGAACAGACGTTTGTTCTTTGATGGACATGACAGGGAACACAGTTGAAGAAGAACAAATAACAAGACAAAGGCTCAGAGGTGGTACCTGAGTGTCTGTTAGTCTGGATGGAGCACTGAAGAGAAAATACGGGCATTCGCAGGAGTCAGACCCCAGGTGGGCGAATGCCAGCTGCATGGCTGAGTGGGACAAGGTGGACACACGAATCACCTGGCACACCTTGGAGGCAAAAGCTCATTACATGTGCACGCTTGCGTGAGGGAGGTGTGCTGCCAGGCCCAGAGCCACTCCACACTCAGCCTTCCACTCCCTTGGGTAACCAGAGTCCAGCAGTAACTGACCACACTCTACAGAAGTTACTGGGCCCCCACTCCTTGGAGCACCCTCTGGGACAACTTCCCCCGGGTCTCACCCCAGCTTCTCCACGTTGTCCTTTCAAGTGCACAGTTCTCTCGGTGCCATTACAGCAGTGCTTAGACCCTGAAGCCTCCTGGCTCTAGTCCAGTTGGGGGTTAACAGAGACCCACCCCCTAAGTACTAGGATATGCAGACTGGGACAAAAACGCTCTGTGGGCCATGCAGCCGGGAGCCGGTCTCTGCTCCACCACCGTCTGAGGTCCAGAACTGCATGGTATACCCTGCGGCAAACTGGAAACGCAGAATTCTACGTGCAAATGTGACACGGAGTCTCACTGATGACTAATACACACTAATGAAACAAAAGGAAAAAATGCAGAAGCCCAGGCCTGATCGGTCAGTATCTGCATCTTAACAAATAACTGGTGACTTCCGCACACATTACCGCTTGAAAGATGGTCTATATACTGCACAGAATTTGCAGTAAAAAAAAAACAAACTAGAAAATACCCCAAATCTAACTTCAGTTGGGCTGAAATGAGGAAATTATAAAGAGTTATTGTTTCTCTCCTGCACATTCCAAAATGTAGTTGTATTAGTTTCATAATTAAAAAAATTGCTTATAACTGAAGAAAGTCCAAAACACAAAATGCTATGATGTTATAAAACCAGTAAATTATAAAGCAGGCCCACTTACAGTGTACAATTGCTTTTTGTTTTAACTGTTCTTTCCTTTTCCTTTTTCCCTTTCCCTCCCTCCCCCCCTCCCTCTCCCTTTTCCCCCCTTCCTTCCCACCCTCCCTTCCTTCCGTGAAGTACCAGAGCTTGAACTTGGGGCCTTTCATTCTCACTTGATCTTTTCACCCACAGATGGTCCTCTACCACGTAAGCCACACCTTGCCTCCAGCCTGGCATTTTGCTGGCTAATTGGAGGTACAGTCTCACAGTCTTTTCTTCCCAGGCTGGCTTTGAACCTTGATCCTCCAGGTCTCGCTGATGTCTGGCTTCTTTCTTTTCCTCCTTCCTTCCATCCCTCTAGGCATGGCCATAGCAGGGAAGGGCATTTTCATCTCCACAGGGAGCTCCGAGAAGCATAGGTTTTATCATAACTGAATAAACATCCCCACGTTTACTGAAATGAAAGAGAACAAATGACTTAAGCATTAAGAGTGACTGCGGCTAGTCCCCCACTGTGGTGATCTCCATTCCTTAGCTCTGCGGCTGCTCCTCCCCATCCCTGAGCTCCTCAATGCTTTAAGCCCTGAAATGACTGGCTTCAGTCACAGCCTCTTTACCGGGTTCCCTTTTCCCTGTCCTTCCGTACTCACGACTGTCAAGCCTTACAAGACCTTCCCATGTAAGCAAACTAAAGCGAAAGTGTGTTGCAGGTAACTGAAAAACCCAAGGGTAGGTATAGCTAGATCTACAGTGTCAAATGAAATTGCCAAGGAGCTGCCTGGTAACAAAACTCTCTTTGACCTGATGGCCCCAGGTTTGGTGAGTTCAGGAACCTTTGACCTTTTAACCTAAGAAAACCTGGCAGAATGAGAACTTCCTTTTTTCCACTTGTTTCTACAGAAGTTCTAAAGTTCAATTTCATTGGCTAGACTTAGGTCACATGCGTAGCTCTGACTAATCATTTAAGTGATTAAAGAGTAGAATGCTCTAATTGGCTGAATCACGTCCCACAAGGACTTTAAATCCATGTCCCACTATAGACTGAATCAACATCATCTGAGGGGATGCAGATCTGGGTCCTTAAAAGAACTGGCACTGGTGGCTCATGCCTGCAGTCCCAGCTACTCAGAAGGCTAAGATCTGAGGATCATGATTTGAAGCCAGTCCAGACAAGAAAATCCATATTTTTTATTTGTATTTTATTTTATTTTTTGCTCAAGGCTAGCAATCTACTACCATCATGTTGGTGATTATTTGGAAATTAAGGGTCTCACGGACTTTCCTGCCCAGGCTAGCCTCAAACTGCAATCCTCAGGACCTCAGCTTCCTGAGTAGCTAGGATGACAGGCATGAGCCATTGGTGCCCAACTTCCATAAGATTCTTCTCTTCAAAGAACCAGCAAAAAACTAGAAGTGGAACTGGGGGGGGGGGGGGGGGAAGGCAAACAGTAGAGCATTAACCTTGAGTGAAAAAAGCTAAGGGACAGCACCCAGCCCTGAATTCAAGCCCCAGTACCAGTACCAAATAAATAAATAAACAAAAATAACACAGCAACAACAAAAAAGCCATTAAGAAAATGAGAGCAACAAACAATGCCAACAGCAGCTGTTGTCACCATTTTCCTATGTGCCTCACAACATTTGCAGGCTTTAAAATCTCCCTATAGACTGAAACTGCCAGGGCACAAACGCTGCACGCCAATGATGCTGTCCAGCACGCCTGACATGTAGTAGGTGTTCATCAAACACGTAGTTAATGCATGAGCTCGTTCTAGCTTCTGTAGCCACAACTTTGCTCACAGCCTTTCCCAGAGGCAATCCTGGAATAAATACTAGCAATCAGGACTCCCACTTTGAATCAGACTGGGCTGTTGACACAGCTAGAACCTCTGCCTAGCTGTGCCCAGGGACAATCTGTGCTGTGCAAAGGCCATTCTGCAGAGAAGGGACATCTAGGCATGGCCAACAGCAGCTAGAAACCGTGGCCAGAGTACAACCCTAAGCTGGGCTGGCAGCGGTCGTGCTGAGGGAAGGGGAGGTATGGAATGCACTGCACTGTAGGCTGGGCATGTCCAATGGGATGAGCTCAGACCTGAGGCTGGTGCAGCACACAGGTCTCCCAGCTCTCACCCAACACAGACAGCACAAGGTAAGCATGTCTAGTCTGAAAATCCAAAATCTGAGTGCTCCAAAACCAACACAAATGGAAAATTCCATACCCTAAATAGTGTATAACATTACCTTCAGATTGTATGTTTAAGGTATATATGATACAAAAATGAATTTTATGCTTAGAGTTAGGTCTAAACATGAGCTATTCCCAAGATATCTTCATTGTACATACGTAAATATGTTTTAAAAATCAAAATCTGAAACCCGTCTGGTCTCAAGCCTTCCACAGATACTCAATCTGTACTTGAAAACGAACCCAGGTTCTACCACCAGCTGGCTATGTGACTTCCAGCAGGCTTCTGCCTCTGGGAGCCTGCTCTCCTCCTGGTGTGTAAAGGGCCTGGTTATCCAGTCTCAAGGGAGAATCCTGGGTGTGTCCCACGCACTTGCCTGCCCCTAATAGATGTCCATACAGCTAAGGTGCATATTCTCAGTGCCTCCCTTGCTGAAACTACCACCAGGGTCTCTCCGGGTTCACTCCACCTGTCCACAGGACCCACATCTGTCACTCAGAACACAGCACAGCAAGTGGCTCTGCTCCAGGAGACAAGATTGGCCCTGGGGTTTTCAGTATGAACCTAAAGATTCCTGTATCTCTTGTAATGACAGTGCTGTACACACAGCTCCAGGGTGCCTGGGACATAACTGGTCAGGAGAGTCATCCCAGAGGCCTGGTTCCACCAACCAGATAGTCCTATACCTTCCTAAGACAGATTAGTGTCCTAGCAACTGGAAAAAGGGGATAAGTAGCCTGTTTTTCTCTGGGAATGGATTGGACAAAAGGCGAGTTCCATCTTCTAGCAAAACCCTAAGGAAGGGGATGCATTTGATGACAAGAGTATTCAGGTGCACACCCCACTTGAGCCCTGCAAGGTAAGCAGGCTGATTTCCTGTCCTGGACACTTGGTGGCGCCCTAGTGTCCTTTTGAGTGAAGAGAATGGCACTCCATTTCATCTACCAGATCTGTTCCTGCCCTTGCCCCCCAACTCTAACTCTTCCTTGTCTGATTTGGGGTGTGGCAGCCACCCACAAACCTCATATGTAACCTAATGGCAGGTCCTGGGCCTCTGCCTTCTAGTCCCCATTTTCTCTCCCTGCGTATCAGTTATGTAGGTAACTGTGCTGCTGACTAGAACATAATTACCAACCACATGGTCTACACAGACATCCTCTACCCCGGGGGTCCTCGGGAGGGTTGGCCCTGGCCTGGGGACTGTTCCGTGTGGCTTGCATCCTCTACCAGGTATCCCGGGAGTTGGTCGTGGCAGAGGCACAACAGAGAATAGGCCCGGAGTGCACAGTAACATTCTGGTCCCTGTGGGTGCTACACCACCGATCAGCCCAGTGTGTCCCCCTACCCCAGCCTGCTCTGCAGGTCCACGGCAGCTGCCTGGCCCAGGCCTTCCAACAGCTCCCTGCACTCTTCCCGCCGTTACCAACTCCTGCCCAGCCACCTTGCAGAGCAGACTCCTGCAGCCCAGCCCACTCAGACGACCCGTGCTTCACCTACACCTGAACCCCTGCCATGGCTTCCTCTTGTTCTCAGAATGGAGTCCGAGCTCCTCAGTGGGCCCCATGAATTCTGAGAAATGGACCTTGACACTTGTCCAGCAGCATTTCTGTCCTCCCACCTGCCTCTCCCCACCTCCATCCTGGCCTTGCCTGAGGCTGGCTGGGCTGGCTCCGCATGCACGCGCAGGCTGCAGGGCCCAAAGCACGCACCCGGCCCTCTCATGACTGTCCTCAGGGGAGCGCCCCTACCCGACTCTGTAAGCCCTACCTGTTGCTTCCTTCCACCACTGCTGCCTCACACCGTGCTTAACTTTCCCCTTTTCTTCCCCTTCCCACTAGTATGTCAGCTCCATCACACACACACACACACACACACACACACACACACACACACACACATACACACACCAGTTTCTTAGTCAGTGGGCACCTAAGCTGCTCCTATAGTTTGGCAACTGTGAACAGTGTCTCGGTGACAACAGCCCTCCTCCCTTCCACAGCCTGGGTGAATGCCACCTCCTCTAGAAACCCTCTTTAGTGGATGCTGCTGGGGGCCCATGGGGAGTGAGGGTGGCTGACGGCCCCTGGCCTCCCCCTCGCTCTCAGGACCTCTAGGAAGTGATGTTCCTCCTATGACTGGGAGTTCCTCCAGCCTGCTTGAGTCAGGCTGAGTAGACTTTTCCTGAAACCCTATCCTTGCTCAATTCTGCCTGCCTCCTTTCCTTCAGGATGCACTGGCAGAAAGAGTCACAGTCTAAGGCTTTGCCTCCAGGAACCTAATCTAAAGCAACACATTTGAAATTCCTTTCCTTCTAGGCCTGGGCTGTAACACCAGCTGAATGAACATGCATGTGTTAAAATGGTGGCCACAGTACAGAAGCTAGAACCTCCAGTTTGACCCCTAAGGCCTGGGAAGAGGCTATCTATATTCACCTTAAACGAGTTAGGATCCTCTAGGTAGAAACAAAGGAGGAGCAGAGCATAGTGCTGTATACCTGTATTTCCAGCTACTCAGGTGGCAAAGATAGGATTGAGGTTCAAGACCAGCCCAGGGAAGTTAACAAGACCCTATCTGAACAACAAGCCAGTTGCAGTTGCACACACTGGTGGTCTAACTACTTGGGAGGCAAAGACAGAAGGATTCTAGTTCAAGGACAGTCCAGGCTAAGTTAGCAGGAGACACTATCTAAAAAATCAAACTAGTAGAGTGCTTAGTTGTCCAGCAATCATTGTGAGTTCAAATCCCAGTACCACTGAGAGAATGGGGGACAACAAGAGAGAGAGAACTACCAAAATATGAAGCAAATAAGCAAAAAGAAATAAATAAGCTTGGGAAATGTTAGTTTAAACTATAAAGAGAGCCGGGCGCTGGTAGTTCACCCCTGTAATCCCAACCACTCAGGAGGCTGAGATCTGAGGATCACGGTTCAAAGCCAGCCCAGGCAGGAAAGTCCGTGAGACTCTTATCGCCAATAAACCACTAGAAAACTGGAAGTGGCGCTGTAGTTCAAGTGGTAGAGCACTAGCCTTGAGCTGAAGAGCTGAAGGACAGCGCCCAGGCCCAGAGTTCAAGCCCCATAACTGAGAAAACAAAACAAAACAAAACAAAACTATGAGATATTAGTCTTATTTGAATGGTTCTAAACAAGAAAGGGAGAAGAAAACATTTTTAAAAACCTTACAAATACCCAGTATGAGAGAACACGGAGCAATTGGGACTCACTGGTTGTTCCAGGGAAGCTATGGGTACAGTACTTCAGAAGCTCACTTGACCATTTCTCATACAGTTAAACTTCACTCACCATGTGAACCATCAGCCCTACTCTGGAGTTGTCTACCCAAGAAATGAAATCTAATGGCCACGTACAAAAGAGCCACGCATGGACATTTATATCAGCTTTACTCCTAATCACTCAACAATGACACAACCCCAATTGTCTTCCAATTGTGAATGGTGTGTCAGGCTGCAGCACAAGCACACGAACATTAGTGCTCAGCAATTAGAGGCATCAACAACTTGTAGGACAGCTGGGATGAGTCACGCGCAAAGTGCTAAGTGAAACAAGTCAGACTCCAGAGAGTGCATTCTGTGTAATCATCTGCCAGCCGGCCTAGAAGAGACATGCCACGGGCCCACTGAGCACCGCAGAGGAGGAATCTAGGAGGACCACAGAGAGCAGTTCTACGTCCAACTGCGATTACACACGAGCCACCACGATGGGCCAGGTGCTGCTCACCCACCCACCCACCCTTCCTTCCTTGTTTCTTTCCTTCCTTCCTTTTCTTTCTGTCGTGGGGCCTGAACTCTGGGCCTGGGCACTGTCCCTCAGCTCTTCAGCTCAAGGCTAGCTCTCTACCACTTGAGCCACAGCGCCACTTCCAGCTTTTTCTGCTTATGTAGTACTGAGGAATCGAGTCCAGGGCCTGATGCATGCAAGGCAAGCGCTCTACCATTGAGCCACCTTCCCAACCCAGGTGCTGCTGTTTCTACAAGGAGCCTGGGATACCATTGCCCTGGGGAGCACTTGGTGGTAGGAGGACAGGAGAGGGCTAGCATGAGTGCTCTGGCTGACAGTGTAAAGGGCAGACTCTGGGGTCAGAGAGCTTGCTTTCTATTTCAGAATATTATGGCTTTCGTATCCCAGGCTGGGCTGTACAGAGAGCCTCAGACTCAAAAGCAGGTATCTGAGAGCCCCAGTTCTTGTTCTGCCCCACCTCAGTGAGTGACAGAGTCCCCTCTGTGGTCTGCTGCCAACAGCTGCAGACAATAGGGGTTAGAACAAGGTCTGTCCTAGATCCAGGCGGTTGGGAGTCCTTCTACCAAAATTTCCATCTCATTAGCTACTTTTAGCATAGCAATACTGCAAGGTTGGGGGGTATAAGCCCCACTTTCAAGCTCGGAGAGCTGCAGTAACTTGGCTGCGGTAAGATCCATGAACAAAGGTTTTGTCCAGATGACTGGTGTAGCCACACAAAGCACAGTGCTTTGCACACAGTAAGTGCTCAGCAAATGGATGACTGACTTGTGAACTAGGACTTGGATCTGGATGAGTCTGGGGTGACTCTAAAGCTGTTGCTTTTCTAACGCTCCATCCCCAGATCCAGTATCAAAACTAAATTTAGATTATTTCTTGAAAGAGAAAGGGTATAAAAGATATAGAATACCAAATTCTGATAGCAATAATAGGAGAAGGGAAGGAGACAAGGACAAGACAATGAGAGGCCAGGCCTAGAGGCAGAGCTCAGAGTGAGGCCCGCACAGGAGTTTGAATCAGATCACAATGGTTGTTCCCAAGCCTGCTGGGTCCTGCAGTAACTGCAGGGCAATGTTAGTGCAGGATTGCAGGTGAACTCCCCTGGAGGGCCAGTTTAGACCATGTGATCGATCACCTTCGCACAGCTTTCTCTGAACCTCAGGGGTATCTCAGCAATAAATGATTCAGGAACACATCCTCCAAAATGTGTCTACTTATATATGCAATGTATACCACTGTCAGTCTACTTATTACATACCAGTAAAGCTTCTGGCTTCAATTTTTTAGATTCATAAAGGTAACTGGTAATAGATCCTTCCTCTATCCCAGTGATGTGGCTCAGCCCACCACACATCCCACGTGGCCAGGCCCAGTTCTGCCTGCTTCCACCAAAGGCTGGTGCACTCCCTGGAAAAGCAGTCCCAGGGCAGAGCTCTAGGGCTCCTGTCCCAGGTTACTGGAGCCACAACTACCCCTCCCTTCCCGAAAGGTCCTGGCTCAGGACCTGGAGGCGTGGTTGGGCCCTTTTGGGGAGGACCCTGAATGTGGTCCTCTCTGGTCTTGGCCCTGCCTGTGGCAGATCTCACAGCCCTCACTGCAGAGAGGCCTGGCGTGTGTGCAATGGGGGTGGACACCCTGGAGCAGAAATGCCAAGGAGGCGGTAGCAGCGGAGGCGGGCCTCCAGGTACCTTTCCCAGTGTTCTTCTAATCAACACAGAGGGGATGCCACACAGCGCTCCTGCACGTCAGACACCAACAGCTTTACTCACACCCATACACTTGACCCTGACACCAACGACATCGCGGAGGTGTCATTAGCACTGCTCCCAGTTCACAGATGAGAAAATCGAGGTCACAGAGTTTGGAGGTAGATTTGAGGCTAGGCAGCTGGTTGGCCCATTGTTTCTCCTCCTTTGGTTTCTATTCATCTGCTACGACTTATTGGTTCTTGCTCTAATAGCTGTAACAATTTTCTCTAGTCCTATTCCAGGGCCCCTCCTGCCATTCCAGCCACTAGCCTCACTAGATATGTGTCTGTCTTCCAATGGGGCTGTGTGCAGATGCACCCAGCACAAGTCAAGAACATCACAACTTGAACATATACCATACACATCTGCCACCCGCTACAGCCCAGCAGCAGTCCTGGCGGGGTCTATGTGGTTTCCCTTAGTGATCACAGGGCTGACTGGGGGTTGTGGAAGACAGGATCCTTTGCACACAGAGCCTGGGGAAGGAGCAAATCAACCTCTGAAGTATAGTTGCTGCTGACTGTGCATTTCTCACCTCTAGAAAGCCAAAAAAAGTAGTAACTCATACCATCCCAGGCTGGGGACTATTTGCATATTATTCTCTGGCTGTCCTTGGCATAGTCAATACCCCTACTCATGTGAAGACAAGACTCAGGTGAGGTAGTAGTCTATTGTTTTAAATAATTTTTTATTTAGATTAAGTGTTTACATAAACTTCACAAAATTCAGTATTGTGAGATAGTGATACTCAGTCAAAGCCACAAACACATTCTAACCTTCACGAGGCAAGTGATCATTATCTTGGCCTATGTTTGTGAATTCTATGAGCTTTGACAATACAGCTATCTCTTCCACATCGGGTGGAATGTACGTTTCTTTCCTCTTGGTTAGTGTGAGCTGCTCCCTCTTTCCCTCTCATTCCCTCCTTCCCATCGCTGCCTTGAGCTGCTTAGTTTGTTTTCATCCATGTCCGGTGCAGCTGATGGCCCCTCTGTTGTATTTTTCCCCATTTCCCTCTGATTCTGTGTCCTCCTCCTAGCTTCCCTCAGATTGTACATACATAGATGTATATATACATACATATATATATATACATACACACCATATACATACTATTTATACCATATATATATGCCATACACATATATACTATGTATACCATATATCATATGCATATATATATACCATATATGTGATATATATATACACATACATACACACACCATATATATGGTCAAGAACATGAAGTCATTTAGAAATGATACCACAAACTGAATGGAGGTCCTTTGTTTCTCAAGTCCTGTTTACTTTGTCGTATCTCCTTGCATTTTGGGCAAATCAAGGAGAGCATGTGCCGTTTGTCTCTCCGCTCTTGGCTTACCTCGCTCAAAATGAGTTGTTCCAGTTCCATCCATTTCCTGCAAATGCCATTGTTTTGTCCTTCCTAATGGCTGCATAATACTCCATTTTATATAGGTACCACAATTTTTGGACCCATTCATGTGTGGTGGGACATCTGGGTTGTTTCCATATCCTGGCTATTGTGAACAGTGCTGCAATGGACGTGGAGGTGCATGTGTCCTTGTATCCTGGTTCCTGTTGCTCAGGGTAGATGCCTAGGAGTGGTATGGCTGGGTCACAGGGGAGGTCTGTATTTACCTTTCTGAGGTAGTGAGGTGGTAGTCCTTCTGAGGTAGGGCTTAGTGAGAGGTGCTCAGGTCATTGGGGGGTGCCCTTGAAGGCGACAGTGGGGTCCTGGCTCCTCTCTCTTTGTATCTTTCCCTTTCTGGTCATGTGGTAAACAGTTGTTCTCTACTAGACATTCCAACACAGGCCTACAGCAATGGGGCTGATCAATGCACTGATGGATCGGGAGCCCAAGTCAACCTCTTCTTTGTATAAGCTGCAGATCTCTGGTGCTTGTTACAGTAACAGAAAGTTGCCTAACACATCCCCCAAATATTGGTCTTCTGTTCCTAACTCTTCTTGTGCTCTTCCTTCCAGATTATTGTTTCTCCTCATTTATTCCTCCCACTGCTACTACAGCTCTTCCTATTCAGACTATGACTTTATTACTATTCTTTTTTGAGACAGGGTCTCAATTCCATACCCTAGGCTGACCTGGAACTTCTCAGCCACTGAATGCTGAGCCACCACAACTGGCTGGTTACTGTTTTTAGTATTATTATTCTCATTATTGCCTGTCTTTCTATTACTACTTCTGTTCCTCCTAGTGATCTATGATTTCTCTTCTAGCTCCTCCTCACCCCTGCTTTTGCCCTTTCTCCTCATCAACAATATGTCTTCTGTTGCTTTTCCTCATCCCCCTTCCTCTGACTTCCCACCTCTGTGAGTTTCTAAAATAGCTTCAAAACTCCCATGAGAGGTGGGATAGAGGGTGTCAGAAAGCAATATGTCAAGGTTTCCAAAGCCAGGTTACACAAGAGATGTCGCTTTTGAAACACTGGCTCTCATAGCCTCTAGACCCCAGGTATTGGGTCACCCTGTGCCCTACCCCATTCCATACTTTGAGCCTTCCCAACTAATGGCCCTGGTATCACAGAACTGAGACGTCCTGACCCACAGAATTCACAACCATAACAAACTGGCTATTAATTTTATGCCACGCAAGTCTACAGTGGCCTGTTCTGCAGTGATAGAGAACCTCGTGCCTGTTGTCCACCTGCTTTCTGTCACTGGTCCCGGGCCGCCTTTGCTGGGTGTGTCTTGTCCTCACCACTGGGATCTTTGCCTCTGCCATCAGAAATTCCAGCCCTGTCATCACCGGAGCAGCAGGCATCCTAGCTGGAGAGGCCATCAAACTGGGCACGGCCGGGAGCAACTCAAAATCCCACTGCCTGGGGAGACTGACTTTCTTGTCAGAGGCTCACAGCCATTAAAACAAGTTCTGGAGTCAGCACTGTGCAAGCCTGGGCCTGCAGTCCAAGTGCCCCTCCCACACCCAGCCCCCTGGGCCTGAGCCCTACTGCCCAAAGAGATGAATAATTCAGAACTAATAAAGGGCAGAGATGTCACCTATCAAGGGTTGAAGGAACATGAATAAGTGATAGGTATATCTGTTAAGACTTTGTGGATGTTGGCTGAGGGTGCCTTGGAGCTGGGAAGATCTGGACAAGTATCAATTCTGTCATTCTTGGTGTGTGACCTTGTGCAACATATACTCTCTCTGGGCCTTAATGACCTCATTTGCTAAATGTGGCTAATTATCCCAACCTTGCAGAACTGTGAGGGATCTGACATTATAATCTTCCCTACAAAAGTGCTATGTGCTTCTACCAGGCACTGGTTGCTTGTAATCTTAGCTACTCAGGAGGCTGAGATCTGAGGATCACAGTTCAAAGCCAGCCCAGGCAGGAAAGCCCACAAGACTCTTATCTCCAATTAAGCACCAAGAAAAGCTGGAAGTGGAATTGTGGCTCAAGTAGTAGAGCACTAGCCTTGAGCAAGAAAGCTCAGGGACAGAGCCCAGGCTCTGAGTTCAAACAGTAGGTCTGGCACCAAAAGTGCTACTTCTGAAATACAGATTCTATCACTGAATTCCCTCTTTTGGAATACCAGACCTGGCATCCAGCTCGACGCAACTGTTAGGTCATTATTTTGACTTCCGGTTTGCAAGTGGAGTCTGAGGCTCAGAGAGATTGGTGATTTTCCCAAGGACACACAGCTAAACACGGGATCCAGGCATAGGCTTTTTACTTTCCTCCCAACATTCATGGGGGTTCTGTGCTTTGCCTTCACCACCAGGGTCCTATTTCAGTATTCCTGATCAGCAAAGACACTCCCCTTCCTTAGCCAGAGACAGCAGGGAAGGGGTCCAGTCAAACAGGCTGACTTGACTAGGCGTGGAGGCAGCCTTCACCGAAGTGTAAATGCTTCTGAATATTGTAGAGGTTTATTGAAAATCTTTAACATATATTTGGATACATGATCCCCTGTTCAGGGTTCAAGTCACAAAAGGGGAGCCAATGAAAAGCTAGTCTATCCTACCGGGCCTGACATGTGACTCTGCCTCTGGAGGGGCAATTATCTTCTGGGTAATGTCCGTGTATCTGAGAACACGGGAATGTACAGCGCTCCCCCCTTCCGCATACACCTCAGCCTGCTCTTCCCTTAGCTCGGGTCACCTAGCAATGCACCCCAGAAATGGCTTCCGGTGGGCACATGAAGAATGCTCCGTGGTCTGGGCTGCACACCCCTTCCACGCACCTCCCCTTCTCACACAGAAGGAGCGAGCAGGACGGCCCAGGCTGCTCTTCCTCGGGCCTCTCAGATCTGTTCAGCCAACGCTGGCTGTGTGGAACGGACAAGCCCTGGCCTCCCTGAGCCTCCAGGCCCCACTGCAGGATGGCCCTGGGTGTCCCGGGGAGAAAGAGCTCCTGGGCAGCCCGAACGGGCCTGAGGCTTAGACAAGGACGGTTCCGACTCCTTCACCTAATCTCCAGACAGCTCCCCGCTTTGTTCACTGCTCTTTTCACGAGCTCACTGATTCACGCGCTCCTCGACCCATTCCCATTCATTCGCTCGCGACTCCCCGCAGCTCAGGAAGCTGGCTGTCAGCTGGCGAGCACGGGGCGAACACATCTCCCGCGCGGGGGTGGCGGCAGGACCAGCGGCTCGGGCTCCGGGGGCGCCCGTCCCCGCGCCCGCCCCGCCCCGCCCCGCCGGGAAAGCGCGCGCTCCGCGAGCGGCGCGGCTGCTCAGCCGCGGCTCCGGCTCGCTCGCTCGGGAGGCAGAGCCGAGCCGTCGGCCGCGCCGCACCCCGCCCAGCGCGGCCGCCCATGCCCGGCGCCCCGGGCCCGCGGCCCTCGCCAGCGCTGCGCCGCGCCGCTCGGCTCGGCGGGGCCGGGGCCGGGCCGGCCAGGCCGGGCCGCGCCGCAGGGCGGCCGCGGGGATGCGGGGCTGGCGGAGGAACCTCGCGCTCTGCCTGCAGCGGCTGCCGGACGAAGGTAGGAGGCGACCCGTGCTCGGGCCGGGGGCGCACGTGGGAAGCCAGGCCCGGGAGCTTCCCGGGCGCGATCGGGGTCGCCGCGGGACACCGGGACCCGGGCGCGCGCGGTCCGCCCCGGGACCGGCCAGCGGCCACGTGCCGCCTCCCTCGCGGCCACCCGGCCCCGTCCCTCCCGCGGGCGCTCCCGGCGGCGCCCCTGCGGGCACCCGAAGTTGTGGAGCGCCCGGCCGGCCTGCCGCAGCGCTGCGGCGCTCCCGGAGCCCAGCTCGGCTTACCTGTTGTCCCGGCCGGGCCGCCTTCGCCAAGTTTGGGACTGGTGCTGATTAGCGGCCGGGGACCGCTCAGCTGGGGACCCCCGCAGGCCCTGCCCCGCAGGCCTGCCCCAGGCTGCCCGCCTGTAACCTTCACGGGCTCCTGCCGAGCGAGGGAGGCCAGCCTCCGGGATGAGGCCTCCCTTCCCAAGGTCACTCCGCCAGGAGGCGGGCCGGGGTGCGACCCCGACCCAGGGCACTTTTCTGACATCTTCCACTCCCCTTCCCTCCAGCCTGGATTGTACCCAGACCCGCGGGAGAGGCTCCATCTCAGGCCAGGCCAGGGCGCACGGGTGCTGTGTGGTGGTGCGGGGGGGGGGGGGGGGGGGGGGGGGGGAGGCTGGAGAGCCGGTCTTGTCCCGTCCTCTCCTAGCCCTGGCCACTGAGGGCTGGGAAGCTGAGCAGCCACGGGTCCCGGCTCGGACCCCACCAGGCCTTAGCTGTTACCCCGGACGGCCTCCGAGCCAAGCCCTGTGCACAGAGCCGTAGGCACAGGCTCATGCTGAAGTCCAAGGGGGCCGGCAGGGGGCCGGAACTGGAGTGTGGGCTGCCCCAGGCGCAGAGCAAACTCAGGACCCCCTGCAGAAACAGCTGACCTTGAGGATGAGTGTGGTTCGGAGCAAGTCACCCCCGGGGCTGACTTCCAGTCTCGGACCCAGCAGCTCACACGGGCTGAGGCAGGCTCAGCTCTCTAATGTCCCCAGGGCTCACTCTTGCCCCTGACCCTGCCACCCACGCGGAGTGTTTGTGCACACGGGTGGGGGAACGTGGCGTGCATGAGGCACTATGAGAGCACACGAGGTGTTCTGGAGGCACCTGGTGGCATGTTTGAGACCAGGTGGGGTGTACATGTGTGACGCACAAGACGCTGGCCAGCTGTTGGGCCAGGGTTGCCTTCTCAGTCCAGGAGGTACTCGACATTTGAGCCTTCCCTGGAGAATCTCAGTTGGGACCGATCCTTGAGCTCAGAGGACGGCTGGAACAACTGTCTGCACTGGCAGAAAATCACTATTCTGAAAGACAAAAACCTCTCGCTTTCTTTGGGCCACAGGAAAATCGGTGCCTGTGGGATGGGTCTCAAATGAGGGGCCCCGAGATGTGGATCCAGGATCCAGCATCCAGTCTGACAAGAAGCTGGTGGAAAATCAGCCAAGCTGAGGGGGTCAGAGATGCAGAGACAGGGCCACAGGCAGGGCCGCTCTCAGAGCAGCGCTTCAATCTGCCAGAGGGATGTTTTGTACAAGACCAGCTCCTGTGGGTACCGTAACATTGGGTAGTTTAAGGCCTTGGGGAAAAAGAGCAGGCTTAAAGATCAGTTCTGGACCCCCTTACAAGTGCCAACTTATATGTGACCTTGGATATGTTTCTTTTAAGTTTAGCTTTGTGGAGTTTTTTTTTTTTCTTTCTTTCTTTCTACCCATTAAGTGGGTAGGATGGTCATGAACAATCTGTACTGGCATAGCCTAGTGCAAGGACCAGCACCTAGTAGGTGCTCTAGAAACATGAATCCTACCATTCCTTCATTCTATCCTGCTCACCTTCAGGTTTGGGGAAATGATTTGGAGCATGATCCGGGAGGACTCAGGACCCCAGGGTTATGAATGGTCAACACAAATCTCTATACTGCTAGAGTCTTGGGGAATGCTGCAGGATTTTCCCTACTTGACCCCAGCCTGGCCTTGCCAATGAAGCTGACTAGAGCAGTAATCATTGCCTTGAGGAGAGACGCGTGCACTCACGAGACTGGGGCCCTGTAGTTCTTGCTCCATTAATGCTCTTGGAGTATGTGTGATTCGTGACTTCCTTGTTCATCTTCCAAGAAACTTCCATTGGACCACTGGAAACATGTTGTCTTCCTTTCATTGCATCAAATACTTTCTGATGACTCTTGGCCCCCAGGACCAGCCAATGTCCATGAACAGTCAGAAAAATCAAGCCGGTCCTTAGTCTCGAGTTGCCTAGTTCTTCAGACAAGAAGCGTAAGGTGTCCTGTGCTGGAGGATGTGAATGAGGGCCACAGCACAATCCTGTCAGGGCAGCTGCTTGGACAGTCCAGCTGAGAAGTCGGATTTCTACCAGGAGCATCTCCCACGGTGTAACTAATGCTGTCCCTTATGCCAGTCTAACAGACATCTGGAATGTTAGCCAGAAGGGTTAATAGGAGTCTCTTAATAGAGAGAATGGGACACAAAGCAGCATCAAGGAGATGGCTGTGGGGACTGGGGACTCAGCTGTGAACAAGATGGGAGAGTTTCTGAGACAAGGGAGACAAAGAATCAGTAAGTCCAAGCAAGTGAACAGGACAGTTTCAAACACCTCAGTGATAGGGGACCACCTAGGAACTTGGGTAACTACAGGGGAGAGACCCAGGGTAGAGTTTCTCTCAATGAGGCCTAGGTCAAGGAAGGTGACTTGAACAGGAACGAGAGAATGAGAAGGCCCAGCCAGACACAAGTACTGAGGACAGTGTTGCTCCGCAGGGTGCTGTACAGATAAGTCTGACCTGTTGCAGGGAGAGCGGAGGGAGCATAAGGAGGGCTACTGGAGCCCACCTCACAGAAAGCAAGCTCACCGCTGGACCTTGACTGCCAGGGCAAATAATGGTTGTACTCCGTGATGGGCACCTTGATCAAGGACTTGATCAAGGACTTGGGCTGGCACTGAAGATGAGCGAGACTGAGCAAGGTGGAGAGCAGCGGGAGAAGCATCGCAGGCTGAGGAATAGCGAGTAAGGGGGCGGAAGCCGGGAAACTAGGAAAAGAGGCTGCCAAAAGGACGACATTGAATGCTGCTGTGGAAGCTGTCCAAGGTGCTGATGTGTGTTCCTGAGCATGGAACTATGGGCCGGTAGGATGGGTGTGTGTGTGTCCCCTGTGATTCCCTGCTAACTGATGTGTCCCTGTGCCAGTTACCTAGGAGACAACAGGAAGACGACAGAGCAGGATTTGATTGGCTACTCACTGGTGCTGCTCAACTCTCTGTCAGAACCGCATGCAGGGATTACAAATGGTCCTTGTAGCCATGCCAAGTGCCAGAAAAGGAGGTGTGATGTTTACTGCCCTGGGTTGTGTGTGTTTGTGTGTGTGTGTGCGTGCACGCGCGTGCACGCACTCACGCATGTGTGCACCTACTGGTACATGCATGTGTGCATGCTCAAGACTTAAACAAAGCACATCTGGAGCTAATGAGCTCCCTGCTGTGAAACATCTGCTTGCTGCCTGAAATCAGGTAGTGGGGACCCAGGTAAATTTAAGAAGAACCAGCCAGACTTGTGGAGGAATCTTGTTTGGCTTTAGTAACTGCAATGTCAACAACCAAGCTGATTTGAAACCAACAACCAAGCTGATTTGAAACGTCTCCTCATATATCCAAAAATGTAAATAAAGCTTGAACGGCAGAAGTTATTTCTCGTGACGCAGACCATGATGTCAGGGAGCAGAATTCCCTGCCCCACCTCCTGAAGCCAGGGCAAGCCAGGAGGTGGTATGAGATGGTGGCTGACTTTTCCTCCCTTCACCTTTAAAACAACCACATCTCTCTTTTACTGTGTGCGTAAAAGGACAAGGAGTCCACATCCTGATTTTGTTTGGAAAGGGGAAGGAGGACACTGAAAGGATTCCTGTGTGGCTGGTTCTTCACAGTGGCAGCCCAGGTAGGCTTGGAACAAAGAAATGTAATTAAAATCAGCTTCAGGGTTGCACAAGATTAGCACTGTCCATCTCTCTCCCTCTGCCTCTGCCCCCTACACTGCAGGGCTAGCGGATTATGCAGCTGGAGAAGAGGCAGCGAGGGTTTCCCTAACCTGCTCTTGGCTTCTTGGTCCTAGGCTCCATTTCACATCGCTGTGTGAGCCACCTCAGGCTTTTCCTTGTTTCCTGTTGTCTCCCTCACTACTGGTCAAACGTATTGTCCTGGAAACACATCCAAAAGTGGTTTTCATGTGTTTGCACATTGCCCTTTTTGCTCCACTACTTACTATAGGGCACTAACATTGTACATGCCTACACAGGCAAGGCAAAAGACCCAAAAGATGAGCGAAGACCCAGGGCCTTTGCATTCTCTGTCCTCCCCGTTCCTGCATCTAGACCCCCCCTTCATTTATGTCCACCTCTGAGAAACCTTCCTTGACCACCCATCTACAACAGTGGTCCTTTAGCCCTGCAGCTTTTCCCTTATGGCACTATACAGCAGTGCCATGAGAGCTGGGTCTCTACTCACTAGAACAGTGCCTGGCCCATGTGGACTGAGTGAGTGAGCTGGGCCTGAGGGGCAGAGCTAAAGCAGAGAATGTTGGCCTCCTAGGAGCTCTATCTCAACCAACCAGATTTTCTTTTTTTTCTTTTTTTTTGGGGGGGGGGGGTCCAGTTGTGGGGCCTGAACTCTGGGCCTGGGTGCTGTCCCTTAGCTCTTCAGCTCAAGGCTAGCGCTCTACCACTTGAGCCACAGCACCACTTCCGGCTTTTTTTTTCCTGCTTATGTGGTGCTGGGGAATCAAACCCAGGGTCTCATGCATGCAAGGCAAACGCTCCACCACTGAGCCACCTTCCCAGCCCCCAATCAGATTTTCTGATAAAACCTAAAAATCTACAGTTTTACCTATGATCTCTTGACTTTAAACTGTTGACTACCAATTCAAATAAAAGCCAGTGTGGGTCAAATGAAGTCAGCGCAGAGGCTCTGGTTTACTTTTGGCCCTTCCTGGCGACAGTAAACTTTTCTCATCACCTTACCCCGCGGGAAGACTTGTTCTGCCCCAGCTCTGAGCCCTTGCTATGCTCAGGCTGCTGCGCTGCCTGCAGTGCCTCTTCCTGCCATCTTTGGCACTCAGCTTGTGACTGTCCCTAAGGCCAGGCTGTTGGTACCACTTCCTGTTGCCCCTTTCCCAACATAACAGAATTAGTCCCCCTTTTCTGTTCTAGCTCTTCACTTGTTGGCACGTCACTATGTTTGCTCCTTCCCCATGTGGGAACTTTGTCCTATTTACCTGTAGTCCTCAGGGGCCAGCATAGGTGTTCACCGCTCACTGAGTGACGAAAGAAAACAGAGGAGCCAGGCCTGAGCTGACTGTTCTCACATCCGTCCCCTGTGAGGACCCTGTGAGGATGCTGAAACTGAGACAGGGCAATGACTTGTCCTGACCCCCTCTTAGCAAGGAGAATCCTGAGAAGATAAGCAGCCTCCCCCTAGCTTGTCTGCAGCCCCCACCCTTCCTGATCCTTGATCAACCCTTCAGGCCATACCAAGGGGCTGACTTGCATCCTAGCTCAGCTTTTCCAAGCTGTATAACTAAGTAGGAATGACTTTGTCTCTGAGCCTCCCTTGTCTTCTCTGCAAAATAGGAGCATCCCTGCCTGTAGAGTTATAGTGAGAATCCAGAGATGACAAATACCATAGGTGGCCCGGTTGCTCAGTATCTCTGTCCTGGGGGCACACTCCATGACCACAAAGCTTGAGGGCTGAATGTCAATGGGTATCCCAAAGCATGCCTGAGCCAGAGGGAGGAATGTGGGGTCTGTCTCAATTCTTTGGGCAATTCCCAGGGCTACTTGTCTAACGCATCAGGGTCTCATTTACTTCTCAGGAAAATCACAAAATAACTGTCCCCAAATGGACGCTGTGTCAATCTAGTGAGATTAAATGGAATACGTTCTGAAAAGCACCTGTGAGAATCCTCTAGAAGAATGGTGGTGGGGGTGGGCACGGCCTGACAGGTGATACTGGAGCAGAGACGTGGGCCGAGTGAATGGGGCTACACTACTAACTACAACCAGCCATCTGGCTGTACCTTAGTGCTTTATGCATCAACTACATTACTTGTTGTGATAACCCTAGAAGGTAAGTACTATTTTTTTTGTCCACTGTGGGTCTTGAACTCGGGGCCTGGGCACTGATCCTCTTTGTGCTCACAGTGCCACTTCAGGTTTTTGAGTGGTTCACTGGGGATAAGTGTCTCACAGAGACTTTTCTGCCCAGGCTGGCTTCAAATTGTATCCCTCATATCTCAGCCTCCTGAGTAGCAAGGATTACAGGCATGAGCCACTGGCACCTGGCTCTTTTTTTAAATGGTAATAGGGATTGAACCCAAGACCTTGCACATACTAGGCAAACATTTTACCATTGAGCTACATCCTCTGTACTTGGGTTTTTGAAGACAGGGTCTCATTCTACAGCCCAACTGGCCTCAAAGCTGAGATTACAGGTCTGTGCCACCACACCCAGCTGAGGAAGTTACTATTCTTTTTGTTTCCTCTCACATTAAGCTTTGTTTTATGCAGGTACTATTCTTTTTGTTTTTGTTTGGTAGGTTGTGGGGCTTGAACTCTGTCCCTCAGCCCTTCAGTTCAAGGCTAGTGCTCTACCACTTGAGCCACAGCACCACTTGCAGCTTTTTCTGCTTATGTGGTGCTGAGGAATCGAACCCAGGGCCTCATGCATGCAAAGCAAGCACTCTACCACTGAGCCACCTTCCCCAGCCCTGCAGGTACTATTCTTTTTTTTTTTTTTTTTTTTTTTTTTTTTATTGTAAAGCTACTATACAGAGGGTTACAGTTACATGAGTGAGGTTATGAGTACACTTCCTCTTGAACATTGTTACCCCCTCCATTGTTTTCCCCCTACCATCCCCTCCCTCCCTCCCTTCCCCGAGGTTCTTTTTTTTTTTTTTTTGATTGTGATTAAATGATTACATAATTTCAAAGTCACAAGTTCATTCTAACTTCCCTGGAGCAAATTGTCTACCACAGTCTGTAATATATAACAGTGTTCACATGTTATATACCATATTTGTGATCAGCAGCATGAGGATATTTAGTAGTGGTTCAACCAGATGAGCGGGAGTTCTTTGTTTCTTAAGTCCTGTTAGTTTTGTCGTATCACTAACCTTTTGGATTTAGCATCCACTTATGAGGGAGACCATGTACCGTTTGTCTCTTCGTTCTTGGCTTACCTCGCTCAACATGATTCCTTCTAGCTCCATCCATTTCCCTGCAAATGCCATTATTTTGTCATTTCTAATGGCTGCATAATATTCCATTGTGTATAGATACCACAATTTTTGGATCCATTCATCTGTGGTGGGGCATCTAGGTTGTTTCCATATCCTAGCTATTGCGAACAGTGCTGCAATAAACATGGAGGTGCACGTGTCCTTGTATATTGGTTCCTGTTGTTCAGGGTAGATGCCTAGAAGTGGTATGACTGGGTCGTAAGGGAGGTCAATCTTTAGCTTTCTAAGGACCCTCCAGACTGCTTTCCAAAGTGGTTGTATAAGTGTACATTCCCACCAGCAGTGTAATAGGGTTCCTCTTTCTCCACATCCCCTCCAGCATTTGTCGTTGGCTGATTTGTGGATGTGGGACATTCTGACTGGGGTAAGGTGGTATCTCAGGGTTGTCTTTATTTGCATTTCCTTCACCACCAGGGATGATGAACATTTCCTCATGTGTTTCTTTGCCATTTTTATTTCTTCATTTGAGAAGTCCCTCTTTAGTTCCCTTGCCCATTTAGTAATTGGTTTGTTAGGTTTGGGAGGGATTAGTTTCTTGAGTTCCCTGTATATACAGGATGTTAACCCCTTGTCTGATATATTGCTGGTAAATATTTTTTCCCAATTAGTTGGTTGTCTTTCTAGCTTAGTTGCGATAGATTTAGCTGTGCAGAAGCTTTTTATTTTAAGGTAGTCCCATTTGTCGAGTCTCTCTCCAACTTGTTGTGACCCTGGGACTCTGTTCAGGAAGTTCCTTCCTGTGCCTATTAGTTCAAGTGTCTCTCCTACTCTGTCCTGCAGTAGTTTCAGAGATTCAGGTTTAATGTTAAGGTCTTTAATCCATTTTGAGTTGATGTTGGTGCATGGTGATAGGCTGGGGTCCACTTTTAGTTTTCTGCATGTGGCTGCCCAGTTTTCCCAGCACCAGCGGTTGAAGAGGCTGTGTTTCTTCCATTGTATGTCTTTGGCTCCTTTGTCGAATATCAGCTGGCTGTAGGCCTGTGGATTTATATCTGGATCTTCTATTCTGTTCCATTGGTCTTCGGGTCTGTTTTTGTGCCAGTACCATGCTGTCTTTGTGATTATAGCTCTGTAGTAGAGTTTGAAGTTCGGCATGGATAGCCCTCCCATATTGTCTTTATCCCCTAGAATTGTTTTGGCTATTCTAGGTCTTTTGTTGTTCCATATAAATTTTTGGACTGTTTTCTGTATTTCAGTGATGTACGTCATTGGGATTTTAATAGGAATTGCATTGAATTTGTATATTAATTTTGGAAGTATCACCATCTTTACTATATTAAGTCGGCCTATCCAGGAGCATGGGAGGTCTTTCCATTTCCTAGTGTCTTCTGCAATTTCTTTCTTTAATTTTTTATAGTTCTCATTAAATAGTTCTTTTACATCTTTGGTTAGGTTAATTCCTAAATATTTTATTTTTTGGGAGGTTATTGTGAATGGGGTTGCTCCCTTTATTTCCCTCTCTTCCTGTGCGTTATCAGTGTATAGGAAGGCAACTGATTTTTGTGGGTTTATTTTGTATCCTGCTATTTTGCCGAAGTGACTTATGATTTCTAAAAGTTTGGGGATGGAGTTTTTGGGATCGTGGAGGTATAGTATCATGTCGTCTGCAAAAAGGGATAGTTTCACTTCTTCTTTCCCTATGCGGATCCCTTTAATGTCTTTTTCTTGCCTTATTGCCCTGGCTAAGGGTTCTAGGACTATGTTGAAGAGGAGTGGAGACAGTGGACATCCTTGCCTTGTTCCTGTTTTTAGGAGGATTGGTTGTAGCTTTTCCCCATTAAGTATAATATTGGCTATTGGTCTGTCATAAATGGCTTTTATTGTTTTTAGAAATGTTCCTTCTATTCCTATTTTCTCCAGAGCTTTTAGCATGAATGAATGTTGAATTTTATCAAAGGCCTTTTCTGCATCTGTGGCGATAATCATGTGATTCTTGACCTTGGCTCTGTTGATATGCTGGATTACATTTATTGACTTACGTATGTTAAACCATCCCTGTGTCTCTGGGATGAAGCCTACCTGATCATAGTGTATTATTTTTTTTATGTGTTTCTGGATTCTGTTAGCTAGAATCTTGTTAAGGATCTTTGCATCTGTGTTCATCAAGGAGATTGGCCTGTAATTCTCCTTTTTGGTTGGGTCTTTGCCTGGTTTGGGGATGAGTGTGATATTGGCTTCGTAGAATGAGTTTGGGATAGCTCCCTCCTTCTCTGTTTCTCTGAAGAGCTTGAGGAGTATGGGTATTAGTTCTTCTTTAAAGGTCTTATAGAATTCTGCTGTGAATCCATCTGGTCCTGGGCTTTTTTTTGTTGGAAGACTTTTGATAGCTTCCTGTATCTCATTATAGGATATTGGCTTATTTAATTGGTTAACTTCTTCTTTGCTCAGTTTGGGTAACTTGTATTTCTCTAAAAATGCATCCATTTCCGCCAGATTTTCTTCCTTTAGAGAGTATAGCTTTTGAAAGTAGTCTGTTAGAATTGTTTGGATATCTTGGGTACGTGTTGTGATGTTTCCCGTGGCATCCCTAATCCTATTAATATGGGTTTCCTCTCTTCTTTTTTTAATTAATCTTGCCAACGGGCCATCAATTTTGTTTATTTTTTCAAAGAACCAGCTTTTTGTTTGGTTTATTTTGGTTATGGTTTTCTGATTTTCTAATTGGTTAATCTCTGCTCTCAATTTGGTTATCTGGCTTCGTCTAGTAGCTTTAGGTCCCATTTTTTCTTGTTTTTCTAGCTGTTTTAGTTGCAACATGAGATTATTTACTTGGTCTGTCTCCATTCTCTTGATGTGGGCACTGAGGGCAATAAATTTGCCCCTCAGGACTGCTTTTGCTGTGTCCCACAAGTTTCTTTGTGAGGTGTTTTCATTTTCATTGAGTTCTAGGAAATGCTTTATTTCTTCTCTGATCTCTTCTGTTACCCAGGCCTTGTTAAGGAGTGTGCTGTTCAATTTCCATGTATTAGAGAAATTTCTGCGGTATGCTTTGTTATTGAGAGCTAGCTTGATTCCACTGTGGTCAGATAGGATACAGGGGATTATGTCGATCCCTTTGTATTTGCTTAAGTTCCTTGAATGAACTATGATATGGTCTATTTTGGAGAAAGTTCCATGAGCTGCTGAGAAGAATGTGTACTGTGTTGTTTTAGGGTGAAATACTCGGTAGATGTCAGTTAATTCCGCTTGAAGTATGGCCTCACTTAATTCGGTAGCTTCTTTGCCAATCCTCTGGTTGGTAGACCTGTCCTTTGGTGAGAGTGGCGTGTTAAAGTCTCCTAGTATTATCGTATTGGGATCTATTTTATTCTGTAAGTTTGAGAGCATTTGTTTAACATATCTGGGTGCACCGATATTTGGGGCATATAAGTTGATGATGGTTATATCCTCCTCTTGGATTGTTCCCTTTATTAATATGTAGTGTCCGTCCTTGTCTTTCTGTACTGATTTTAATGAAAAGTTTATTTTGTCAGATATCAGGATAGCTACACCTGCTTTCTTATTGGGGGAATTTGATTGGTAGATCCTTTTCCACCCCTTCACTCTGAGTTTGTTTGTATGTTTGGCTGAGAGGTGGGTCTCCTGAAGGCAACAGATGGATGGGTCTTGTTTTCTGATCCAGTCCTCAGTTCGTTTTCTTTTAATTGGCGAATTCAGCCCATTTATATTAAGAGAAAGTATAGAGAGATGCATTGTTGTCCCTGCCATTCCGTTTTCCTAAGTTTTTCTTCTTTCCTTTCCTCCTGTGCTTGCTCAGTTAGACTTTGAGTAATGCCTGTTTGGGGCAGGTCCCAGTTCCTGGTTGCTTTCTTCAGGTTGTGTCCCCCCTCTTAGAATTCTTTGTAATGCTGGCTTAATGTTTATGTATTCATTTAGTTTTTCTTTGCTATTAAAAGTTTTCAGTTCTCCATCGAATGTGAATGCTAGCTTTGCCGGGTATATCAGTCTGGGTTGGCAGTTATTGGCTCTCAGGGCTCGTATGGTGCTTTCCCAGGCTTTTCTTGCATTCATTGTTTGTGTGGAGAGATCTGCAGTGATTCTAATTTTTTTCCCGTTGTAGTATAGCTCCTTCTTCATTTTTGCTGCATGCAGGATTGTTTCCTTATTATTCAGATCCATCATTGTTACTATTATGTGCCTAGAAGTGTTTCTCCTGGGATCTTGCTTGTTGGGTGTTCGATAAGCTTTTGTGATGTAGTTAAGATGGTCGTTTTTGAGGTGGGGAAAATTTTCATTGACTATCTTGTTAAATAGGTGTTGCATTCCCTTGCTCTGGAATTCCTCACCTTCGTCCACTCCGATTATGCGAAGGTTAAATTTTTTAGCATTATCTGCTTGCTCTTGAATTTCCCTTTGGTTTAATTTGAGTGATTTTTCCATATCTGTCACTTTTTGGTCCAGTTGGTGTATTCTGTCTTCTGTATCTGACACTCTACCTTCCATTTCATTCACTCTGTTGACCGTGGCTTCTATTGTGGTTTGCATGGTGGAAATGGATCCCTTTATGGATTCAATGTTGGTTCTCAGAGTACTGATCTCACCTCTCAATGAGGTGATATCAGTATGCATTACCTCTAATTTGGCGTTTATCTCACTTCTTACTGAGGTTTGTGCAGCTTCTATTTTTGCATCCAATTTTTGTTTGATATCCTGTATATCTTTTGATAGTTCATCCTTGTGCTCTTTCAATTTCTGATCCATTTCTCGCTTTATTTCTTGAGTCATTGCCTCCAGCAACCCTTGGATGTAGTTTTTGTCTTCCATTCCTGCTTTGCTCCCACTGGGGCTCTCCCCTGCGTGGCTGCTGGCTTTTGAGGTGAGCTTGCTGTCCTGGGTAGTGGTAAACCTTGTGATTTTTCTCTGTGATTTTCGCATGGGGGTTCAGGAGACTGCTCTTCAATCTTGTTTTGGTGTGTCTGTCTTTGCTTGGTTGCTGATTCTCTATTGGTAGAGAGAGTCTGTGTCTGATCTGGATTCTGTTGGGAGCCTATTTCCAGCTGCTATTCACTTAGGATTCTCAGCTCTCTGCTGTAGCAATTCCCGCCTTTGGAAGGGTTGAGCAGCCTAGACTGCTTGTGTTTGCTCCTGAGGGTGCTCTTGGGAAGATCAGATGCTCTGGATGCACTCTCCCAAATACTGGAGTCTGCTATGGGCTCCTGATGTGTTTTTGTTTGTTTGTTTTGGGCTGGTTGTGGGCTTGAACTCTAGGTTTGGGTGCTGTCCCTCAGCTCTTCAGCTCAGGGCTGGCACCCTACCATTTGAGCCACAGCCCCACTTCTGACCCTTTTTGCTTTGTTCAGGCGCCGGTCCCCTGGCCTGGTTCCGGCCCCAGCCTGGAGCGCGCTCGTTAGGCCTGTGCTAATGTGTATACCACCTTGGTTATGCAGCCTGGAGGATACAGTTCAAATTTCTTCTACTGTTGGTAGTCTTGACCCAGGGGCACTGTTCCTGGCTTGAGCATTTAAGCTCCCTTCCCGGGGCGCTCTTGCTCTGGCCTGGCCAGCAGAGTGTGCTCCACCGGCTGGTAGGGCTCTCGAACAGTTCCCAGTTTTAGTGGGTCCTGTGGTCCGGGTGTTGGGGTAGGGAGTCTAGGTCAGGGTCTGGGGATTCCCTCCAGCTCTGGTCTCCCTTGATGGATTCCCTGTCCCCTGATGGGTACTCACCCTGTAGGTCGTCAGTTGTTGTTGCAGTCCGTCAGTTGTTGTTGCAGTCCGAGTTCAGTTGGGGTGGTTGCGGGCTGGGTTGGGCGGCCCCCCGCCGGGTCGTTGCGATCGCGATTGGGTGGGTGGTCTGCGGACAGGTCCCTTTGTGGCGCTGCTGGTGCCGGGCGGCTTTGGCGGGATGGAGCCTCTCCGCTCCGGTGGAGAGTGATGGGTGGGGTGGGATCCTCCTGGAGACTCCCGGCTGGTAGGTTTCTCTGTTCCTGGCGATCCGCTGTTCTGCAATCCGGTACCTGGTGATCTGCAAGCAGCCCCCTGTGTCTCTGTGGCTCCGGCAGCCCCTGCCGGGCCGGCTGGCCGGCGGCTTGGCGCACTGCCGCGCGGCCAGTAAAGGTTGGGGGAGGGGTCTTCGCTCTTCTCTGTTCTGAAATTCTTCTTTTCCTCTCTTTCTTTTTTTGTTATTTTCCACCTCTGGTTTTTCTCTGAGTGTTCGTCTTTTTGTTGTTGTCGGTCTCTTGGGGAGATTAAAGGTTGGAACTCGAACTCTCTTTTTGGTTGGAGAGAGCTGTGGCGTTTCCCTACCGCCCCGTCGCCATCTTGAGAACTCTCCAGGTACTATTCTTAACTCCACTTTCAGATGAGGAAACTGAGGCAGAAAGGTTACAGACTTGCCCACAGGCATACAGTAAGGAATGGAGCTAGGATTTGAAGGCAGGCAGTGAACCAGGCAGTTTTAACAATGACCAACAATGCAGAAGTAGATGTTTGTATCTTAGAATGAGCTCCTTCCCTCCAAGGACTACATGTGGAGCTCTACCCCAGATCTCTGACGGACACTGCTAATAGAAGATATGGGGAGGGCAGAAGTGATTATGTCTGGCTCACAGCCAGGAAAACTTATTTCCTGGTAAGCTTTAAGTGAGAGGAGATTTCAAGCAAAAGCAGAGATTTTCAGCTTTCTTCAGAAGCTCTGGGAGCCTTGAGCTTGCATTTCTACTGCCAGCTGTGAGGTGCATTGCCATGGCCCCCGCCCAGCCCTTCTACACACTGACTCACTAGCCAGCCCCCAAGCCCCTGTGTTCCAGACCTTGTACTCACTAACAAAAGGAATTTGAGTTTCACTCCTTTTTTTTCTCTCCAGAGAGAGAACGATAGCGTCCAAAAGCTCCGGCTAGCTGCTAGAGGGGACAGGAAGCAAGCTGAAGGCGGGGGAGCACAAAAGTGTCTTTATTAGGAGCATCAGCTCAGCACGCTCAGGGTCTTCTTCATATATGCTCTGCCCTTATCACCTTATCAGATGAGGAAACAGAACCTTCAGATGTAAACTTCATGGAGGAAGGATGAAAAGACGGGGAAATAGTAAGTACCAAGTGTACAGGATACATTACTGTATGTCACCTTTATGGTAAATTTAAACTAAAAGAAAAGGTGTATAGGACAAAAGAAACCACCCACAAGACTCAAAGCTAAGACCCAGAAGGGAGCAGAATTTATGAGACACATCACTGATAAAGAATAATATCCTGAATGCATAAAAATCTCCTGCAAGTCAATAAAAAAGATAAGCAATCTAGGGGATGGCACTGGAGCTGAGCAGTCGGTTATTAGAAGGAGAAACATAAATGGCCAGAGAGAAGATGGAAGATGGATAGCCTCACCATCTTAGGGGACTATTCTATTAGCAGCATGGTATGTTCACAGAAACAACAGTATGATATCAGTTAAGGAGGAAATTTAAAAATTCCTAGCTCCTAGCACTGGTGAGACTCTAGGAGCAGTAGACCCTGAACATAAACTGAGCGAGTAGGACCGTGCCGGAGGGGACTGAATAGTTCTCTCAGTGTACAAAGTAAGTGCCTTGGCCAAGTCCTTCCTTCCCTAAGTATCCATTCTAGAGCATCAGGCAACGTGGACAAGGATGTCGGGAAACGGCGTAAGAACTGTAGGGCCACACAACCCAGTCACACGCCTTCCATCTGCAGCATCTCCTCCTTCCCTGGGGTAGTCAGAGTTGCCCAGTTGCATCCTCCTCATCATGCGGGTGTACAAAAAGGTTACAATCCCACGGCAGGTTATGAGGACAGTGCGTGATCAACGTCACCCCTCGCATCGTTCCCGACCCCATCCCATTACACCCTCTAGCACTTCTTTCTTGAGTTTTCTTCTGTGCCTCTGTAACTCTCTGTGAATGCTTTTCTTCCCCCCCTTTTTACACAAATGCTGGTGAACTGTCATATGCTCTGCCCTCTGCTCTTCTATCATGAGATACAGGGCACACAGAGGAAAGTGCTAAGAATGTGTGCTTTCTATAAAAGCAGTATAGGAAGTCCCCATTGCTTCTGTCCCTGGCTTAAGCCACAGAATATGCCTGGCAAGCTCTCCCAAGGACTGTTCCACTTGTGCTGCCTCTTAAGACTTATGTAATTTCACAGAATAGTTGAGCTTAGGGCCTGTCACTAAGCAGGATGGAGACCCTTAGCTGAAAGAAGGGGAGCTGGCAGGGGAATGGGCCAGCCATGAGGTGACAGAGGCGGAGGCTAGGGCAGAGTCTGGGAAGACGTCCAGGGTTTCCAGTCTGGAGACTCCTGGCCCTGGGGGACTCGCCCAGGGGAAGGAGCCCTCCAGACAAGCCACTCTACCTTCAACCAAGTGAACAAATGCTTATGCCCCTCTCTTGTCCAGGGACTTAACTTACTGCAGGGTAAGAAATGAAGTCTCTGATGAAACTTCCCCACCAGATCCCCTGGAGCCTGACAGGTATGACTTGCCTTCTGGGCGGCAGACAGGCTTCAAGACTGATATCTGGGATGTTCAGTGGGCTCAGCGCTAGTGGAGTCCTGCAGGGCAGGTGAGCAAAGGTAGTGGTATTTCATGGTGGCGGTGGGCCCAGGAGTCTCTAAATCAGCAGCCTCCCTCAGTGGGTGTGAAGGGGCTCAGAGAATCCATAGCCAGCAGGAAGGACAGCAGGAAGGACAGTGATCTCCCATAGAGATCACTTGGTCTGGCCCTCTTGGGTCCTGGGGGCGGGACAATGTCCAGAAAATGGGAGGGGTAACCCAAGGTCCCAACAAAGGACCCAAGGAGTTAGACACTATTTTTTAGTACCTTTGGTCATTCTTTTATTCTAAGAATAAACCAGACCTAACATAATGGACCTTCCTCTGAACAACTCTGGATCGAGTGCCATCAATTTTTTTTGGCTGTAGTAGTGGCTAAGAGCTTGGTGAACCTTGACCTCCAAGAACTCAGATTCAGCTAGTGATCTCAGACTCCTGAGAAGGGTGGAAAACGATGAAGAGCTTCAGTTGACATCTATGTTCTATTACATATTGATTTTTTCACTTTTGCGTAGGTTGTATAATGTGCATGATATACAAATGGAGTGAAATGACACTAGTCCATAAATAATAGGTACATATACATTATATACATATATTCCTGCAGAGGAATGCACAATTTTTATTTTACAGATGGAGGTTCACAGAGCATAAAGAATCACCTCTCCACAGGGAATACAGTAGTTGAGAGGACTCTGGGCTGGACTCTTAGATAGCACAGGGTAACCAATATTTACTGAGCACCTACCAGGTGCTGGGCAGAAACCTAGAGTGGAAGGCAGGATGGGTAATCCCAAGTTTTTTTTTTTTAATGTGGTGCCTACCAAACTCAAGCTGGAGATTAATCCTCCCAGTGTCTATGTTAATGGTGCTGAGAGGATGAGACACCTAATTCACTGTGGCAACTATAAGTAAGGCCTTTGGAAAGCCATAAATTTTACATAGGGTCATTAAGGTAGGGCCTCCATGACTGAGTACACGCACACGCACACAGGCGCACGCACGCATGCACCATCTCCTAGCGTGCTATTCTTTGCATAGGCTGTACTCTGAAAAAATAAACTCTAACCAAGATAAACCTTCTTTATGCAGTTAGCCTGCCTCGGGTACTTAGATCAACAAAAATGTACCAGTGTTCCTTTTTACAGATAAGACGACAAACTCAGGAGGAAGATTCATCCAGCTTAGTGCTCAGCTGCACTTAGACTCAGCCTTCTTGGTGCAAAGTTTCCTGGCCAGTTTCATGGTTCTTTTTTCTGTCTCTCCAACTTATGAAAAGCTTTTAAAGATACTGTTGGACACTTAACCTATTTTTTTAGTAATGCAAAGGCAATATCAATAAATAGGCATACATCTTTCCAGCCTCTGGCTATCATTTAAAAAAGTAGTTAGCTTATACTAAGTGACTTTCAGATTCAACATGTAATTGCTAGCACTCTACCAGTTGAGTCACAGCACCACTTCTGGCTTTTTCCCCCCTGCTTATGTGGTGCTGAGGAATCGAACCCAAGGCTTCATGCATGCTAGGCACCACTCTACCACTGAGCCACCTTCCCAGCCCTGATCTTTTTGATATTAAGATAAAGACCAAGAAGAAAACTATGATCAACTTCAACCAACCCATTTTCCAAGGTACTGTGGTGTGCTTCCCTCCATATTTTTTCAGTTTTTGTTGTTTTGTTTCCTGGTTTTTGGTTGTACTGGGGATTGAACTCAAGTCCTTGACAAGTGCTCTACAATTTGAGCCACATCTCAGCTCTTTTTTCCTTTTAGTTATTTCCCAAATAGGGTTTCATGTTTATGCTCAATCTGGCCTATTTCAAATTCCTGTATTGTTGGGGTGACAGGCACACACAGCCACACCCAACTTTTATCAGTGGACATAGCATCTGGCAAACCTCTTGTCTAGGCTAGCCTGGAATAGAGATACTCCTGATCTCTGCCTCTGAATAGCTGGCATTATAGGTGTAAGCAACTGTGCCTGGGTCATTGTCTGTTTTTTTTTTTTTTTTTTGTCGGTCATGGGGCTTGAAGTCTGGGCCTGAGTGCTGTCCCTCAGCTCTTCAGCTCAAGGCTAGCACTCTGCCACTTAAGCCACAGCGCCACTTCCGGTTTTCTGGTTGTTTATTGGAGATAAGAGTCTCATGGACTTTCCTACCCGAGCTGGCTTTGAACCATGATCCTCAGATCTCAGTCTCCTGAGTAGCTAGGATTACAGGTGTGAGCCATGGGCGCCCGGCTTTTCATTGTCTGTTCTTGTTAGTATCATACCACACATTCTTGTCTTTGGCTTTTTACTCACTTGGTTTCCAGGGCCAGCATGTCCTCCTGCTTCATCCTGCCCCAGTAAGTAGCATACTGTGCCCCTATAGTTGGACACCAAGGTTATTTTTAGCTCTTTGCTTTCATAAAAATGCCGCTGTGAGACTCCACTTTCCTGTGGCTGTCATCGGCCTGTGATGCAGCTCTGTAGGCTTCCCCCACAGACGTTATTTCTTACACTTGTCATTTCTAATGGCCACATAATCTGGAGTGTTGCTTGCTATTCCTCACGTTCTAGGCCACTTCTCCCGCTCCATATCCATATTGGCTTCTCGCTTTCCCTCTAGGAATGAGGCTCAGACTCTCCAGCTCCTTTGATTTGGAAATCCGACCTCTGGAGGGAGAGGTTGCTGTCACTGCAGCTGGACCCCAGGCATTTCCAGCCTCCTCCTGCACCCTGGCACTGCACTCGGGTGATGTGTCCTTTTCTTCTTCATGTTCTCATTGTCTTGTCTAAGGAGCATGAGCCAGTCACTGTCTAGTGTGACTCGGTGGGGCACAGCAACGAACAAGCCCAAGTCTGTCCTTATGGAACAGGAGAGGTGGCCTCCACAGCAGGGGACCAATGAAGACGTTCAAGGGAGAAGTGCTGCTTAGGAGACCGGGAAAGGCACGGAGAGTAGAGGGTGGTCACCGAGGGGCTTCTGGAGTAGAGGGCAAGCGTGCGCCTGGGTGTCTGAGGAAACAGCATGCGTGAGGGAGGAGCAGGAACATGGGGTGGAAGATGAGCTGGGGAAGGACTCTAGGTTCCTCCAGGGTCAAGGTTTTACCAAGGCGCTGCTATGTGACCTAATTTGTCACACCTGTCTCTTTTCCTGCTGTCCCTTCTGTCTTAGAACTTTCCATGTCCTCATCTGCAAACAGTAACAGCAGTAACCCTGGCCCCTAGGGATGGGGAGGGAGCCAGGGAGGCAGTGAAGACAGCATCATGGGTTCCATGTGCTGGCCGCCATAGTCGTCTCTGCCCACGACAGACACAGGACAAAGATTTCTGCCTCCTTCTAGACTTCCCCTGCAGACCCACGGCCGCTCACATGCTCCCTCTGACAGGTACCCTAGGACAATGTGCCCTACTATCTGCAGTCCCTCCCTCCACTCCTCAGCCCTAGAGCTGGGGGCCTATGGACCTGTGTTTGCCTGGGGAACTGTCCTGCTGGAAGGCATGGGCTATTTCTGGCCTCCCAACCCCCACAACCATCAGGAGGCTCCAAGAGTACCTGATGGGGCTCACCAACACCAGCTCGAGATACTGAATCAACCAGCCTATCTCCCTTCCCTCCCTCCCTCCCCCTTTCCTTTCCTTCCTGTCTTTCTTTCTTGGTCCAAGACCAGGTCTCAACTTGGTACCTGCTGCTTTCACTCGCTGGCTAGCCACCTACCAACTGAGCCATAGTTCCAATCCCGAATCAAGCATCTTTAGAAATACTCTTTTACCATGAAATCTCCATCATGATTGTTTGAGTGGGAGTGCCTTCAGGTGCCCTGGAGGGAGGTGGCAGGTGGTCCCTTGGGGACAATCCAAAGCAATTGCATTGGATTCCTTGCACTTAATTTAATGAAAAGGCCCTGCAGGGAGGCAGACGCAGTGAGGCGGGCAGGGCCTGTGGGCTGCGGGATGGAGTGATTCGGGGAGATTTATAGTGCTTCATAAAAGATTCAGCTCAGGCTGAGCTTGGAGCTGCTGGCTGGGCTCAGTGCCTGGGCTTTGAAGCCTGGGAGCAGGGTCCGGGACTCCCCACCACTCTGAAGGCTTCGTGACTGTGAGCAAGTCCTGAGCCCTGACTCTGCAGCACCACTAGACAGTTTTCTCCCTAGCCCATGGCTCTGAAAAACATGTTTCAAAGCAATGCCACCCCTGTAAGTTCCTCTTCCTTGCAGCCTGCATCCCTCCCTCCTAAGGTACTGAGGCTCCAGGAAGTCCCCTGGAAAGCCTGGACTGCTCTTAGGGACGGTGTCGTTGCTTGGAGGCGGGGAGGCAGGCACCCTCATGGAGTCCAAAGCCTCCATGACAAGCTAGGATACTGGGGCCTTGCAAGAAGGGTGATTTAATTCACACAGCCCTGTGGAGCTTTTCAACAGAGAAGGGTCCAGAGAATTACAGAACCATCCTGGACCTAGAGCAACTAGTGCTGGAGGCAGGGATGTGACACTGTCCTCTCCTGGTGGTCTTTTCCCCTGCCCATTGCTCAAGGATTTGGGCCTCTCTGTCTGGAGCTCAGCTACTCCACTCACTTGCTGGGTACCCCTGGGCATGTGACCTGCGCTCTCTGACCCTCAAGAAATGAGGACAACAAAACACCCACCCTTCAGATAGCAGCAAATGGCCTAGATTAGTTCCTGGCATCCATTCCCTCTCAGAAAGGTTCTAATGTAGGACTGCTCACACTGGAGAGGGCATTGTGCTCAGGAGCTCTCCTTGTCGCCGTCCAGGGGTTCCCTGGGGCAGCCTGTGCTCCTGAGGCAGAGGAGGAGGAGGCAACTTGGCACAGGCTGGGGTGCAGATGGCAGGCAGCTCATTTATTTACCTCTCCCTAATAGATATGCACGGCACATAAATAAAATATCTCACTTGTCCCACTCTGCCAGGATCCAGACAGCGACAGCCTCTTGGTGTGCATCTGACTGCTCCTGTTTGCACTTCTTGCCACACACCCAAAAGTGCTCCGACGCCCAGGTAGGGGTGCTAGGCTTCCCTCCCTGCTGCAGAAAGCCCAGTGAGATTAGACTAGATTGTCCCAGTGATCCCTATGATAGAATACCTGAAAAAGTCAACTTGGAGGAGGAGGAAAGCTTTTACTTTGCCTGCCAAGTGCAACCTTCCTGGCACACCTCTGGAGGCCAGCCCCAACTGCTGGATTCTATCCACTCATCCACTGGGAGCCAGAGCCCTCAGCATTCAGTCATTCCCAAAACCAAACCAGCAGGCAACCAAGCCTCTCACACAGAAGCCTTTCAAAAAGTCTGGATTCAAACCATAACATCCCCCCCCCCCCCAAAGATATTTTGGATTCAAATCCTAATGTCCTCCCCATCAAAGCTGCTGCCCCAAGTGTTCCTGTCCTAGGTTGGGGTGGACTGGAGGATTCTTGGGACATTTAGACCATGGGGGGGTGGGGAGAGCGCTATGTTTGCAGGCCTAACCTGCTTGAAGTTGATGCTATGTTTGCAGGCCTAACCTGTTTGAAGTTGATGCATAGGTCTCCTAGAATGGTTCCTGACCTTCACGTTCTGCCCATTGAAGTCAGCCCTCCCCTGCCTCTCCTTTACCTAGAGTATCTGTTCACAGAATTGTTACCCTAGAGCTGAGAGAGTCAGCTGAGAGAGAGCTGAGAGGAGTCTATGGAGTCAGAAATCTGATTCCACTCCTGCTCAGCCTTGGAGAAGTCACCCATATTCTCTGAGTCCGTGTTCATCTGTGAAATGGGCAGTCTTAATATAGTTGTGTGCCAGGCGCCAGTGGCTCACACCTGTAATCCTAGCTACTCAGGAGGCAGAGATTGGAGGATCACGGTTCAAAGCCGGCCTGGGCAGGAAAGTCCATGAGACTCTTATCTCCAATAAACTACTAGAGGGCTGGGAAGGTGGCTCAGTGGTAGAGCGCTTGCCTTGCATGCCTGAGGCCCTGGGTTCCATTCCTCAGCACCACATGAGCAAAAAGAAAAAAAAAAAGCCAGAAGTGGCACTGTGACTCAAGTGGTAGAGTGCTAGCCTTGAGCTGAAGAGCTGAGGGACAGGCCCAGAGTTCAGGCCCCACAACCAGACCAAAAAAAAAAAAAAAAATAGAAAACCAGAAGTGGCGCTGTGGCTCAAGCGGTAGAGCATTTACCTTGAGCTGAAGAGCGCAGGGACTGCGCCCAAACCCAGAGTTCAAGCCCGACAAACGACCAAAAAAATAATCAAAAAAAATATATATAGTTGTGTAAGAAATGTTCATTTATTCACCCTACAAATGTTTACTGAACAGGCACTGCCTACACCCTGGGGAGCCAGTGGTGAAGAGGCAGGCCACGACTCTGCCCCAGTGAATTTGACATCAAGTTAGGTAGGCCAGCCAGACACTCTATGAACAGATGCATGTGCACCAATGACAGGCCACAGAATGAAAGTAAATGAATTAGAATACTCCACTGACACTCGGGGAAGGAAGCACCTTTGCCCCAGGTGTCAAGCAGATCACAACAGAGAGAGGCTGCAGACCAGTTCAGCCTGATACCAGAGCTGGGGCCACCTTGGTCTGGGGTGGTAGTCACTGTCTTTGGTAATAATCACAGAAACCACCATAATCCCTCATACCTGTGAACTGCTTTTCAGGTTGAGAGCTTCTGCACATGCTGTTGGTCAGCATCCTGTTACTTTAACAAAATACGGGAAGCATGTAACCTGTAAGAGAAACTGTTTCTTTGCTCACAATTGGGAAGTTCTGGTCTAAGATTGTATAGCCCATTGTTTTGGGCCTACGGATAGGTGGAGAGCACCTCATGGTCAGAGCATGTGGAAGAGCAAAACTATTTAGTTCACCAGCCAGGAAACAAAAGGGCAGGGAGAGAGGTGGAGGGAGGAACAGGGTCTTATGGTCCCTTTCAAGGTTATGTCCCTAATGTTCTTAAAACAGCTGGGTGCCAGTGGTTCACACCTGTAATCCTAGCTACTCAGCAGGCTGAGATCTGAGGATTGCAGTTAGAAGCCAGACTGGGTAGGGAAGTTTGTTATCTACTACCCTGCCAGAAGTGGAGCTGTGGCTCAAGCGGTAGAGCACTAGCCTTGAGCAAAAGAAACTCAGAAACAGTACACAAGCCCGGAGCTTCAAGTCCCAGGATGGGCACAAAACAAACAAACCAAAACCTCAAAAAGGCCCTAACTCCTAGACATTATGGCAGAACAGTGCCACCCTCGGGACAAGCCTTCCAACACATGGGCCTGTAGGGGACCCTCATCACCCAACCAGAGCAACCATCCTCTTTGTTCATGTGGAGTTCACAGGAAGCCTGTTCTCAGGAACATTTTTTTAAGCTTTACTGGGGTGTAACATATACAGTAAAGCACACTCATGTCAGGGTAGTATAGTGCCAGTGTAGGGCCTGCCTCATACTTGCTAGGCAGGCACTCTGCCACTTGAGCCACACTCCCAGTCCTTTTTTGCATTTACTTATTTTAATTTTTTGTGCTGGTACTGGGGCTTGTACTTGGGTCTCTCACTTGGCTCTTTTGCTCACAGCTGGTGCTCTACCACTTGAGCCACAGCTCTAATCCAGCTTCTTGACTTTTCTGTCTTGATTGGCTTTGACCCATGGTCTGTGTTCCTGACCCAGTCTTAGCTTGCTTGCTGGTTTACCCACATATACTTTCTCTGGGTCTCTTTTTGTCTTCTGACTCATAATGTGTCTCAATGTCTCATGGATCTCCTAAGAAATAAACATGGACCAATTTGTCTCTTGTTCAATCCATCATGTATAACAAATTGCAGAAGTAATCAACACAAAATAAAACTGACATAGGCTAAAACTATGCACAGGAAAAATAGCCACTGATCTAAAAATTGACCAAAGAATCTAATCACCATGCCAACTTTAAGTGCTGCAAACACCTGACCTGAGAGAATGAAGCTGAGAGAAATAATGGCCAGAGAAGCCCAAGGGGTATAAGTTGTCTGTAATCAGTATGTGATTAATGAATCAAGTCTTCATTATACATTTTAATTAGGAAAGGCTTGATATCAATGAAATTGACCTCAATAAAGCAAAAAAAATGAGAATGGAAAACCATGGACATGGCCAGACTGCTGTTTAGAGGATGAATCAACAGTCTAAGTGGAAGTGACAAGGTTCATGCTAGAAAGAGTCCTCAGTCATCAAAGTTGCTGAGATGTGGACGTTTGTGTCGGACATGTCCTTGCCATCTGACAGAAGAGCCAAAATGTTCTAATATCTGGAAGGAGAACTTGTGCCTGAGGCATTCCGTAAATGCGGAGTGGAAAAACAGGTGTCTGATGATGGTCCAGTACTGCTCTACTACTGGGCTGTGTGCTGGCACACCACATCTGGTCTTGCTTCCTCTCTCCACCCTCAGAAGTGGCTCCCGCAGCCCACAGGCCCAGCATGGCTGGCTTCCAGCTACGCTGGCATTTCCATTCTTGGGGAACAAGAAACAAATGTGAGGAAGAGTGGCATAATGGGTCCGGTTCAGCTTACTTACGAGCTGTAACCTTTGTTTGCGATACCTCGCCTGATTCTCCTTCTGGAGGGAGGGTGAACGGTGCCCCCAGTCCTGAGGGTAGTGTGAATGGGTGCAGCAGAGCAGGGGCCATGCCTGCAGCACGGTGCTCTCAGGACACGCACTCCCCCTCATTCTTGGCCTTCACCCGTGCGTTCTCTGCACCGGACCCCGTGCAATCACACTGAGCTTCCAGGTCTCACCCCAAGCCTCCTAGACTTGCTCTACTGTACCCTCACACAGCAACAGTCTTGTCCTGTGAGCACTCATGGCCTTTGGTAAGGCGCCTGGCCCCCAGCTCCACAGGTCCTGGTCTGTCCCTCTCCCGCAGTAGAGATGCTAGCATTTAGCAGATAATCTACTGGGTGAACAGTCTGCTCCCTCTCCCTCAAGTGGTGCTGAGTGCCCAGGCCTCATGAAAACCTGCCAGTGTCCTCCTTCCTGATAAGGAGTTGTGGGCTTATACAGCTCACTGCCGCCAGCAGCTTCTCACACTGAGATGGACCTGAATGCTGCTCCTCTCCCTTGCATGCCTCCCCTGGCTCTGGGAGGACAGAGCCAGCTTCAGCAGATGCCCAAACAGATGCCAGCTGCCTCCCTGATGACAGCTTCTTAATTGCTTTCTCCTCATCCGTTTTGTTTTCCTGGCCCTAGGGCAGGCTCCGGAGGCTGCCACTCCCACTATGGGATTTTGGTGACAAAATGATAACTCCACCTGCCCTCTTTCCAGTACTCCCCTGCATCCAGAGCTGCCCAAGGCTGCTCTTGATTGAAACATCGCATATGCATGTGTGAAACACAGATTAAACCCTTTTGAGAAATTTGATTTGAGTGTAAAACAAGTCCTTTCAGGGATGGGGGTACTGGTGGGAGGAGGGAGAGCAAATGGAGAGGGAGAAGGAATTATGGCCAAAACACTTTGTGTGCATGTGTGAAATGAACAAGGAAGCTTGTTGAATGGGTTTGGGAACAGGGGAAACTGGAGAGTAGTGAGGGTAAGTCTGATCAAGGTATCCTAAATGCATGTATGAATGCTAAAATGAAATAACCTGTACAACTAATTGATTCTAGTAGAAAACGTGGGAGAAAAAAAATTAGAACATTGCCAGCTCCACAGACTCACCTCAAACTGTGTCCCCTACCCTGCTCCACCCAGAGGCAACCATAGTTCTGATTATAGGTATCCTCCTCTTTGGTTTTAGTTACATGAATAAGTTTGGTTTTTGACTGTTGTTCAATTTCCTGTATCTGGAATAACACAATGTATAATCTATGTAGCTCAATGACATGTATCTTATATACATCTATTCTGTTGTATGAAAGAGCAGGGCATTCTTCTTCATTGCTGCATAGTATTCTATTGCACAATCATGACTTCTGGGACCCAAATACATACATTTTTTGCGTCCCTGTCAAGTACAACTACCAGGTCATGGGATATGGACATCCCAACAGTTTTACTTCATTGCATCTATGGAATATTGGGGGGAGGGGTGTTGTTTTTTTGTTTTGCCAGTCCTGGGGCTTGAACTCAGGGCCTGGGCACTGTCCATGAGCTTCTTTTGCTCAAGGCTAGTGTTCTAGCACTTGAGCCACAGGGTCACTTCTGGCTTTTTCTGTTTATGTGGAATTGAACTCAGGGCTTTCATGCATGCTAGGCAAGCATTCTACCACTAATCTATATTCCTAGCCCCTATTTCAAAGTTTTTGATAGATGCTGCTAAATACCTTTCTAAAGTAGGTACCAATTTAGAGTGCTATAGTCAGGGCATGAGACTTCCAGTTGTTCCACATCCTCACCAATACTTGTGCACATCTTTTTTGTATGAATTTGTTTTATGCTTCCCTAGGGGTTTGGATTCACTCGGAAGGAGGCATCAGAATCATATGTCAAGTTTGAATACAGACCTAAGCTGGGTGTGGTAGCATATGCCTATAACCCCAGCACTCTGTAGGCTGAGGCAGGAAGACTGTGTTTGGTATATATCAACGCTCTGAGAAAAAAAGGATGCTAGGGGTATATAGCTCAGTGATAGAGCTGCCTCCCCAAGAAAAGCTGCAGAAGATGGGGACTTCGAACGCTTTGAGTTCCTGCCCTGTTTTCAGTCCTTGGAAATGAGGGTCTCTGGTTCAGTCCTAGCCTTGCCTCCTTACTGGGTGATGTGGCACAAGTGTCTGTCTCTGTAAGGGGGGTGCGGGGATGGAGGACAGGAACAAAACATTTTGTCTTGAGCAACAGAACTGAGAGCAAAGAGCAAGAACATGCTTCAGGGTTGGGTAGTCAGAATGGGGCTTTGCAGGTGACAGGTGGGCAGCAGCCTCAGGACTCCTTCATGCAGGCCTCTGGTCTTCTATATGCCAGATGGGGAATACACTCACTGACCACCCCAGGAAGGACAGCGCCAGGACATGGCTGCCTCCAGGAATCTCAGCTGCCTTCCGAGGCAGTACTGCAATTTGGGCCGTCTGCAGTCATGCTGAAACCAGAGTAAGTGGGTTCTCTGCAGCCCCTTCTCATCCTTGGCACTGCCTACTGGTGGGGGCTTCCCTTCCACATATCCCGGCCTTGGAGGATCTTTGGGGCATATGATCTGTTTGGGAGGGGAAAACAGGCAGGGTCCTGAAGCCATAAGGCCCAGCGGGTCCCTGTGGTTGCTGTGGTTGCAGTCTGGGACACCCAGCTTTATTCACACAAGGCCCCATGGGCATAGCTGGGTGGGAACCTAATCAATGGGTTCCAGCCCTGACAGTGGTTTGTTTATTTTATTTTTTGTTGTAAAGATACTATACAGAGGATTACAGTTACATGAGTACACTTCCTATTGAGCATTGTTACCCCCTCCATTGTTTTCCCCCTACCATCCCTTCCCTCCCTACCTTCCCAAAGGTTCTTTTTTTTTTGATTGTGATTAAGTGATTACATAATTTCCCAAATTTCACAGTATTGTGGAATAATGATGCTCATTTAAAGTCACAAGCTCATTCTAACTTTCCTGGAGCAAATTGTCTATCACAGTCTATAACATATAACGGTGTTCACATATACACCATACACGTGATCAGCAGCATGGGGTTATTTAGTAGTGATTCGGCCAGATGAGTGGGAGTTCTTTGTTTCTTAAGTCCTGTTAGTTTTGTCGTATCACCTAACATTTTGGATTTAGCATCCACTTATCAGGGAGACCATGTACCGTTTGTCTCTTTGCTCTTGGCTTACCTCGCTCAACATGATTCCTTCTAGCTCCATCCATTTCCCTGCAAATGCCATTATTTTGTCATTTCTTTTTTTTTTTGGGTCCGGTCGTGGGGCCTGAACTCTAGGCCTGGGCGCTGTCCCTCAGCTCTTCAGCTCAAGGCTAGCTCTCTACCACTTGAGCTACAGCGCCACTTCCGGCTTTTTTTCTTTTTGCTCATGTGGTGCTGAGGAATCGAACCCAGGGTCTCAGGCATGCAAGGCAGGCGCTCTACCACTGAGCCAACTTCCCAGCCCTTATTTTGTCATTTCTAATGGCTGCATAATATTCCATTGTGTATAGATACCACAATTTTTGGATCCATTCATCTGTGGTGGGGCATCTAGGTTGTTTCCATATCCTAGCTATTGTGAACAGTGCTGCAATAAACATGGAGGTGCACGTGTCCTTGTATATCGGTTCCTGTTGTTCAGGGTAGATGCCTAGAAATGGTATGACTGGGTCGTAAGGGAGGTCAATCTTTAGCTTTCTAGACCCTCCAGACCGCTTTCCAAAGTGGTTGTATAAGTGTACATTCCCACCAGCAGTGTAATAGGGTCCCTCTTTCTCCACATCCCCTCCAGCATTTGCCTGACAGTGGTTTTTAACAGTTTTGTGACCTTGAGCTAGTTCCTTCCCTTTTCTAGACTCCAGTTTCCTTATTTGCCAAATCCTCTTACTGACACATCTCCCTAAGAGTGCACTCAACCTCTGTCCCCTCCCTCAATTCTTACTGTGTTTCCTAGACTGGGTCCTCACTAGTAGGGGTCCTCACTGGCTGGTGTCAGGGGAGAAGATGAACTTGTTATCCACTCCCAGCTCTGAGGTGGGGGTTGGTTTTCCTAATGTGAACTGAGAGCTAGAGCCCAGGGATTTACAGCTGCTCAAAGCAATAAAGAACCACTCTCCCTAGTCTGTCTAAGAGGAGGGCACCTTGGACACTCCGCCTACACCGCCAGCCAGGAGGTGGAGATCCAGGTCGGAAGGTGCAGGGACCAGGACAGCAGAACCTCAAGGTGCCCGTGTGGACAGCTATGCCCTAGTGCCCACTGTCCATGTGCGCTGTATTTAATCCCAACAACTGCACTCACACTCAGACACTGCTCAGAGCGGCGGGCCTTGGCCTGGCTTTCCCTACCTTGGTCTCCACACCTGCAATACGGAATAAGTCTAGCCCCTCCTTCTCAGGATGTCCCGATGGGTCATGTGCCTGAAGAGCTGGAAGCTGCCCTTGATGCTGCAAAGTTGACTTAGGCATTTTTTCCTCCCCGTGTTTCAGATGGAGACGCTCTGAGAGGAAATGCCACCCCTCACCCAGCACAGGCTCTCTGTCTGGGTCAAGGTGGGGAAGGGCGCCGCTGCCCGGCCGGGGCTGCAGCAGGGGGTCGGGTGGGGTGGGGGAGGTCAGCAGCCTGGCAGGGCAGGGGGTCGGGTGGGGTGGGGGAGGTCAGCAGCCTGGCAGGGCAGGGGGGCGGGTGGGTGGGGGAGGTCAGCAGCCTGGCAGGGCAGGGGGGCAGGGGGTCGGGGCAGGGGGTCGGGTGGGTGGGGGAGGTCAGCAGCCCGGCTGGCGGGGCAGGGGGTCGGGTGGGGTGGGGAAGGTCAGCAGCCTGGCAGGGCAGGGGGTCGGGTGGGTGGGGGAGGTCAGCAGCCTGGCGGGGCAGGGGGTCGGGGCAGGGGGTCGGGTGGGTGGGGGAGGTCAGCAGCCCGGCTGGCGGGGCAGGGGGTCGGGGCAGGGGGGCGGGTGGGTGGGGGAGGTCAGCAGCCCGGCTGGCGGGGCAGGGGGTCGGGGCAGGGGGGCGGGTGGGTGGGGGAGGTCAGCAGCCCGGCTGGCGGGGCAGGGGGTCGGGGCAGGGGGGCGGGTGGGTGGGGGAGGTCAGCAGCCCGGCTGGCGGGGCCAGGCGCGGGAGCGGGCGGGAGGCCTGTTTCCTGGCCGGTGGCTCTGGGGGTGCACCTGTCTGACCGGCCTCGGCCTCGGCGGAGGCCTCCTGGCCTCTGAGACACCTCCTCCGGCCTCCCCTCCCTGGTGCCCCGCTCCGTCGCCCCCGCTCCCCTCGGCCCCCTCTGCTCTCCCCACACTCACCCCTCGGGCCTCCCGGCCTCCCCGCGAGGCCGGCGGCGGGGAGGGGCGCCCCCAAGCTCCCACGCTGCACAGAGATAAATAAAAGGCTCCTGGTCACTCACGGTTCGGAGCTCTCGGCCCACGGCCGGCTAGCCGGGGCGGTCTGGGGCCCGTGGCCACGCCGAGCAACATGGCGGCCACGGCCAGGCCCAGGCCGCTGGCTTCTGGCGGGAAGCGGAGGGACAGAGCGGAAGGGGCGGGGCCTGCCCCCGTGACCTCACTTCCGTGTTCTGGGCCCCGCCTTTTATAGGCTCCAGCCCCATCGCGCACGCACGCACGCACGCGCACACACACCCACCCCCCCCCCCACACACACACCCCCGCCCGCCTCTGGCCCTGGCGCGGTGGCGCGGTGGCGCGGTGGCGGTGGCGGCAGCACGTGGGCCTCGGCAGACCCGGCCGCTGCCGCCATGCTGGAGGCTCGGCCTTCCGCCATCAGCGGCCAGGCCAGCGTGGAGGCCCGCACCGGGCCGCGCCCCTCCCGGCCGCCCCGCCCTGGGGCCCGCACCACCCCTTCCGGTCGGATGCGCACCGGGCAGGCCGGAGGCGCGATGACAACCCCGCCCAGCCCCGGCAGCCTCTCCTCTCTCGGTAACAGTCCCCAGCCGCCCCGGGCGCTCTTGGCATCCTCTCTCGGGGGTCCTTTCGCGGCCAGAGGTTTCCACGTGCAGTGGATTCAAGCTAGGATCTTGCTAAGATGCTGGTACCGCGTTGATTGATCCATCTCTGAAGTCTCTTCATCCATAACAATCCCTTCGCCCTCTTTTGCGCCCCCTTCTTGGCTGGGGAGTGGGGTCCTCTGCCCAATGGGATGTTTTCATGGTATTTTGTAATACGCCCGTTTTGCCCCGTCCCATCCGTCACCTGCTCTTTGGGTCTGAGGCTAGGTTTGCTTTAGCCCAGTGGTTCAGGCAGGCCTCCTGACAGAGCGCTGTGGGCTTCCTCCTCCGCCCGTCAGGAGGCCCAGAAAGTCAAGTCAATCCCTTTGGGTGATGCCCAGCCCCACTCAGGGGCTTGAGAGCTACCTGCTCTCCTTCTCAGGGTCACGGGCCATCTCTTCTTTCCTTCGGACTGTACAGCATGGGTCCCTTCTTTCATCATTTCTTTTGTACTTATTTTCTGTGGTTCTATCAACAATGACTTTCCCTTACTCGGTTCTCCTAAAATACTGCCAGCCTAGGACACAAAGGCAGGTGGGTTGGTGCTTCATTCTTTGCCTTCAATTGTTGGTTTACAGAAAAATGAGTCCATACCTTAACTACCTCCAAAGGGACTGGTAAGGGTTTTTCTTCTTCTTTTGAAAGTCATTATGCACACATGGAATATTACAATTTTACAGTTATTCTTTTTGATGTTCAAGTTGTCCTAGATTTGGCCAGTGGGAGCCTCAGGACAGGTTTCTACATCCTTCCAACCTTCTTCTCTCAGACTTTTAGCACTTCCTTCATTTCTGAGACTAAAGAAAGAGGCCCAGGTCTGGATTTGGGGAGATGGAATGTTCTTGAGTATATGAGTTCTGGGAAGACAACATCAGCTGTGCTCTGGTTATCTGTTAGCTTGTGTTATTATTCCTCCTGTTTTTCACCTCCTAATTTGTGATCCCTCCCCCCCCCCCCTTTGAGACCAGGACTTGAACTTGCTGACACTTGCTTTCACTTATTGACTAGCACTCTACCACCTGAGCCTTGCCTCAAACCCAGCATCACACACATATTGCAAATCATTTATCCTCTCTCCTCCACAGAAAATCAAGACCCACAAGGCCTTGCTTTTGTTCATAGCTGTATCTCTGGGCTGACACACAGAAGGTGCTTAATATGTCTGAATGAGTAAATAACCTGTGCTGTACCTCCACCTAACAGGAAATATAACAGTTCCCCCCTCTCCCTCCCCCCATCCCCCCCGCAGTCCCCAGTCCTGATCTTCAGAGACAGCCTTGAAAGCCTGGGTCTCATTTAGATCAGTAGCACTGGGCAGCAGAAATGTCATATTGGGCCCGTAGTGGGAAGCAAAGGCCAGGAAGATTAAAGGAAAAGGATCTTTAATGAGATGCTAATTTGTTTCAGGAAGCAGGTGGGGGTAGCAGCAACCCAGAGCCCCTGGAGGCTGCATGAGGCTAAGACAGGAATGGAAGAAAGAGAATCATGGAGGCTTCCCTGGACCTCTTGAGATTGTTTTCCTTGTTTCAACCCATCTTGTGGCTCTGTACAGCTCTTTCGTGTGTGTGTGTGTGTGTGTGTGTGTGTGTGTGTGTGTGTGTGTGTGTGTGTGTTTCTGGGCCTCAAACTAAGGGCCTGGTACTTGCTAAACAGGTATTCTATCATTCCAGCCCCTATTTGTACTGACTGTTTTTTGATAGGATCTCATTTTATGCCCTGGTCAGCCTGACCGTGAGCCTTTATTTTGGGTCGGTTGTAGGGCTTGAACTCAGTGCCTGGGTGCTGTACCTGAGCCCTTTGGCTAAAGGCTAGCACCCTGCTACTTTGAGCCCCAGCTCCACTTCAGTTTTCTGAAGGTAATTGGAGATGAGTCTCACGGACTTTGCTGCCCAGTCTGGCTTTGAACCATGATCCTCAGATGTCAGCCTCCTGAGAGCTAGAATTCCTGGTGGGAGCCGTTGGCACTGGGCTGGTGAGTCTTTTATTTGTGGCTGGGATGACAGGCATAGACCAGCGGCACAGCCATTGGTTGAGATGGAGTCTTCAGAACTTTTATGCCTGGGCTGGCCTCGAACCATGATCCTCTGATCTCTACCTCCAAGTTCCTAGGATTGCAGGCTTGATCCACCATGCTCCACTTGTGGCTCATTTTTAAGGGGAATCACATGACCCTGTGTTTGAATCCTTATTTGATTGTGTGATCTCAGACAACAGGAAGAGCACCTCTAGGCCTCAGGACACAGGAAGTAAGAATGTCATTGGGCATATAAATGCTGCTTAGTGATCTCAGTGTACAGCCATAGCAGCCAGAGAACAGCAAATACTTTCTTGAAACCACACAGCTGGATGGGCCCTGAACTCCAGCAAGACCGGGCTTATCTGCCCCTGCTTTAGCACAGCCGGTCAGCCTGTAGTATCTCAGGGCCTCATCTCCCTTGAGAGATTCCCTGCTTCCTCCTACGCTCACTGGGGCTGCCTTCTCTGCAGAAAGAAGGCTGCATAAACCTATGGAGCCTGGGGGCCTGGCGTGGGGGACCAGCAGGCCTGCAGTAGCTGGAAGGCAGAGCCCCAAGTCCTCCTCCTGTGCTGACTCTGCTTCTGCAGGATCTGCTGCTGCCACTGCAGAGTCAGGGCTTCTGCGCCAGCAGAAAATCATTGCGGGCTCTGGCCTCCTCCTACCCAGGTGGAGAAGGAAGGGGTTGTCGAAGGCTGCTTTTCATTCATTCACCCACTTTTTCATTCATTCATTCATTCATTTTGTCTTTGCTGAAGTCCGTGCTGTGCACTGAAATCTGGGACTGTGGGACAAGGACAATGCTAGATTTGTACCAAAGAAAGCAACCTGAAGCCAGGAACTGGTGGCACACACCTGTCATCTTGGCTGCTCAGGAAGCTGAGATCTAAGGATCGAGACTCTTATCTCCAGTTAGCCACCAAAAAGCCAGAAGTAGAGCTCCCTGTGGCTCAAGCAGTAGAGTGCTAGCCTCGAATGAAAAAGCCAAAGGACCACACTCAGGTCCTGATTTCAAAGCCTTGTACCACACAAAAAAGAAAAAAGAAAGAAGGGAGGGAAGAAGGAAGGAAGGAAAGAAGGAAGGAAAGAAGGAAGGAAAGAAGGAAGGAAGGAAGGAAAGAAGGAAGGAAGGAAGGGAAAGAAAGGAAAGGGAAGAGAAGGCAAGGGAAAACCCAACTTGAACTAAGTTAAGCAAAACAGGGAATGTATTGGTTTGAAAACCTGAAAAGAAGAAAATGGAGGGACAAAGGCAGCAGTGGTACTCAGCAGACACTGTGTGGAAAATGAACTGTACAACTTGTGGGTAGGGACAGGAGGGAAAAACTGGAAGAGAGCGAAGGAAGGGGCAGCATTGCCCAGAAAGAAATGTACTCATTACCTGACTTAAGAGATTATAACCCAGGCCAGGCACTGGCGGCTCATGCCTGTAATCCTAGCTGCTCAGGAGGCTAAGATCTGAGGATCAAGGCTCAAAGCCACCCCAGGCAAGAAAGTCCATGAGACTCATCTCCAATTAACCACCAGAAAACTGGAAGTGGTGCTGTGGTTCAAGAGGTAGAACACTCACCTTGAGCTGAAGAGCTCAGGGACAGCGGCCAGGCCTGGAATTTAAGCCCCACAACCGACAAAAAGAGAGAGAGAGAGAAAGAGAGAGAGAGAGAGAGAAGAAGGGATGGAGGGAGGGAGAGAGGAGGGAAGGAAGGGAGGGAGGGACGGAGGGAGGGAGGAAAAGAAAAGACAGACCCCTGTGTACATCACCTTCATAATAACAATAAAGAATATTTTTAAATAATTAAAAAGGGACGCAGGAGTATGTGGTCCCAGCTCTGCCCTTAGCCAGCGGTCACCGTGAACAAGGCAGGCTGTGCTCCGGGCTGAGCTGGCAGGACACTCGGCACAGGAGGGCATCCACGGGGCTTGCTCCCTTGGGTCAGGTCTGGCCGTGTCTGAGAGACTTTGCTCTGCCGCATTTGAGCTGTGTGGCCCTGGTGGAATCCCGCACCTCTCATTTGTAAAGTGAGGATGCCTGAGGACCACTGGGGACAGCAGGGAGATGCAGTGGGGTCGTCACTGGTGAGGTCATTGTGGAAAGCAGCAGTGTCCTGGTTTTCCAGCCCCCACCTGCCATTCCCATTCACGCATATGGAGTAGGCTTCTTGATTGGCCACCGCAGGAGCAGCTGTTACCTGCCAGGTGCAGGAAGCTTGCTCGCCTTACTCATGGGTAGATTGCACAAGATTTTGACCAAGCATGATCTACAATTTCAGAACAAATTTATGTATGTATTTGGTGCCAGTCCTGGGGCCTGGAAGTCGTCCCTGAGCTTTTTTCTTTCGGCTGGTGCTCTACCATTTGAGCCAAAGCTCCATGAATGGCTTCTCTTTTTTTGGTGGTTAATTAGAGATTAAGAGTCTCATGCACTTTCCTACCTGGGCTAAGCTTGAGCCACCATCCTCAGATCTGAGCCTCTTGAGTAGCTAGGATGAATGGCACTTGGCTCAGAACAAATACTCTAAAGTACAGCGTGTGCCTATGTTGCTCAGGTGATGTCAAGAATCTGCTCGTCGGTCGGTCGGTCCTGCACTGTAATGAGCTGTGTAAAAATGGTGTCATCTGCCCTTCATTTTGTGAAAATACAGCCTGCATCCCCAAAAAGCAAAGGGTGCTCCCCCAAATCAAGGTCAAAGAGGATGTGCTTAATCAAAATGGTAAATGCTGGGCTCCGGTGGTTCACACCTGTAAGCCAGCTACTCAGGAGAGAGAAAATCTGCGCTTGGTTGAAAGGTGGCATTCTAGCAGAAGCCAGATGATGTTAAGACAAAGGTGGATCACACATGCGCACTACAGTGCTGAACTCTGCACCCCGAGCCCCTGCCATATCCCCCACGGCGGCCTCCTTGGGACCACATACCCACAGACCTACAGACCCACCGTCCTGAGCACCTACTGCGTGCCAGACTCAACCAAGTGCACCACACACCACTCATCCTGCTCTGGCCACATCACACGCAGGAAGGAACTGCCAGTCCCTTGAGCAGACGAGGAAACTGAGGCTGAGACTAGCCAAACTGAGATTTGAACTCAGGCCTGCTCATCCCCTAAGACCTGTGTTCTGTGATCTGTCCTCTGGACTTGCGAGGCTAAGCCAGTCAAAGCCTCTGCTCCTCGGGGGTGGCCGGGGCGGGGACCCAGAGCCGCTGCCTGTCCCCACACGTCCGGAGTGAGATGGGCAGTCTGGAGCCAGTGCCCAACTCCAGCCAGGTGGCAAGGCTCTGCCAGCGCGCCTCACAGAGGAAAGGGCAGCATGCCCTGGAGGAGTGAGGAGGGAGGCACTAGCAGCGTGGAGGCTGTGGCTGGATTCCCATAGAAGTCTTGGTTATCAGATCCACTGTCTGGGGCTACAGTAACTAAGATGACCGACTAATCAGTGCTGCATGTCAGGAAATCCCATAGCATGCCAAGTGTGGGACAAGGGGTCCTAGTCTGCCTGGTCATTAGATATGGTAGGATCAGCAGGCAGATGGGCAGGCGACTCTGAGGATGAGAAGTTCCCATGGAGCCCATTCCAGGTTGGCGGGGCCTGCTGGCCAGTGCCAAGATCCAGGGGTCACCTGGCAGGCTTTGGGAGGTGGACTGACGGGAGTTCTTTGTGGGAAAGGAGCTTGCAGGCTAGAGGATGCCCAGTGAAAGCTTGTCACTCCAGGGTGTTGGGGCTGAGCTTTGCCAGTGCTGGTGACGGCTCTTGCTGCCTCTGTGCCACCACACTCGGGCTCTGGGGAGGATTATCTATTTTAGCAACTCTGGGAGGGAGGGAGGAGGAGGCAGGGAGCGCCCGGCCTCTGCCAGGCAGGCAGCTCTGCGCGGTGGAGAGCGAGCGGGACTCCAGGCTGCGTTGGGCTGCGCGTCCCTGGTGCCCCAGGGTGCGATGCTGGCCGTGTCACTCAAGTGGCGGCTGGGTGTGGTGAGGCGGCGGCCCAAAGGTACCTGGGGGGCGAGGACGCGGGTGGACCGGGTGGGCGCGGGGCGCTGCGTGGAGGAGACAGTTGGGGCTTTCCCTGCTGCGTTTGCAGGGATCTGGGTCTCTTCCCTCAAGTCTACCTGTGCCCGTCCAGTCTCCCTCTGCCCCACCCGCCCCTTGCTCCTCTCCGCATCCCTCCCCTCTGCGCCTTCTCTCTCTTTCCATGTCTTATCTGAGGCTGACACTGCTGTCTCCTCTCCATCTCCACCCAGCTCTCTCTCTCTTTGTCCGGTCCTCCTCTCGGTCTCCCTGTCTCCCTGCCTGCTGTGTGGCCCTTTGTGCCCCAGCTCTGCTCTTCCCATCCTCCTCCTCCAGGGCCTTGTCCCCGTGCAGGTCCCTCCCCCGCCTTCCCCCCTCCCCTGGCTCTTCTAGGGTCCCACTGTCTTGGGGCATGTCTCTTTCTCCCTGCTGCTTACCCCCAGGGGCAGGCCGGCGTGTCCCAGGTGTGAAGGCGCTGGGTGGGGAACTTTGGGGTGACAAGCTCACCCAGGACAGGGCTGCTGTGTCTCCCTGGGTGGTCCCATCCCTAGGCAAACACCGGGCTGCTCAGAAGGACAGAGGAAGGGGCCTAGTGCGGGCAGGGTTGGAGTGGGGGTGGGGAGGGGAGGAGCTGGGCCTTACCCTCCCCCTCCCAGACTTTACCTCTCCATGCGCAACACACGGGTGACGGGTGACGGGTGAGGAGGTAGGGGGTGTTCAGACTGCAGCAGACATGAATTCAGTGCCACTGAGTACCCGGGAGTGCATGTGCTCTTTTGTTCTTCACTGTGCCCGCCGACACTGTGCCCATTGCTGTCCAGACTATGCAGAGGGACACTGAGGCGCAGAAAGAGTAAAGCGCCTGCCCAAGGCCACACAGCCGCTGTGTGGGAGCTCTGTCCAGCTGGCTCTCCTACCTGCTATGAGCATGTTCTAGCCTCTGAGGGGTCTACAGAAAGGGGAGGGCAAGGAGGGGGCCTCTGTGGGGCAGCAGAGTGCTCTAGGCCCCCTCTGCCAGCTAGATGGCTGGAGTCTGATGCCCCAGCCATCCCCGGTAGCCCATGCTTTAGGGCTTGAGTGGCCACCGGTGGGAAAGGGGGTCAAAAACAGGGTTTCCCCTGGGGCTGTCCAGGGGTTCCTGTGTTGGGACACACCAGAGGAGATGCAGCTCCTCCCTGGGGAGCCATGGGACAATCCCCGCTTGGGGAACAGGGGGACGCATCCTGGGGCTGCTCTAAATTGGAGCTCCCCTGGCGGGTGGAGCTAAACAGCAGCTGATGATGAACGTTGGGTTCTGTGCCTTGGAGCTTCCCGGTCGGCAACAAAACAGGTGCTCCGCGATGCCCTTTCTTTGTTGAGGAGTCTCAGGAACTTATCTGCCCAGGCTGGCCTTGCTCCTCTCTGGTAGCTAACATTACCGATGTGAGCCACCAGCCCCTGGCTCGAGGTACGTTTTGCTTGTGAATGCAGGCTCTCAGAATCTAAAGGATGAGCAGACGTTTGTCAGGTAGAGAAGAAGGGCACCGTTTGTGCGGGTGTCTGGGGCTGGCCAGATGTTCCCTATTGGACTGGGAGAATCTGGGGAGGGGGGAACACGGTGAGGGGGGGAGTCAGTGGAGGAGAGAGAGAGAGGAGGGTTGGTCTGGGAGACAGAAGGTTCCGGTGGAGGACGGCTTTGAGTGTGGAAGTAGATTTCTGTCTATAGATCACCAAGTAGGCCAAGGGGAGGGCGCTGAGGTGGGTCCAGGCAAAAGGTGAGGGACCACAGGGCACAGCCAGCCAAAGGAGTCCAGGCAGAGTCCACCGTGCCGTTCTCTCATTCAGAAATGAGTTATTAAGATGTGTATTGCACCCGGCACTGTTCTAGGTCATGGGGTACAACATGGAATGAGACAGACAAAAATCAAACCTCTCCACTCCATCCGGAGCCATGTCCGGCTGTGCCCCTCCTCGCCACCCGCCTTTGTGAGTCACTGTGTCCCTCCTGGTCCTCTGGAGGGAGGCTTCCCCTGAGCCCCCCACCCAATTCCAGCTTCAGGCATCTCGCCCCCCCCACCCCCCACCCAATTCCAGCTCCAGGCATCTCGCCCCCCCCCCCGCCCCCCACCCAATTCCAACTCCAGGCATCTCGCCCCCCCCACCCCCCACCCAATTCCAGCTTCAGGCATCTCGCCCCCCCACCCCCCACCCAATTCCAGCTCCAGGCATCTCCCACCCTGGGGGCAGCAGCAGCAGCAGGAGCTGAGCTCTGCCTTTCTCTCTCCAGGGCGTTCAGTGCCCGCTCCTGGGTCTCCCTCTGCCTCCCTGCTCTGGGCACCAGGACTGCAGAGGGAGGAGTCTGCCCAGCCTTCTCAGGGCGGACTTGATGCCGGGGGCGCTTCCCTCACCAAAGTGCCCGGGATCGCCGAGTTGCGCTGGGCAACATCCGGTCCTGGATCCTGAGGCACTGCTCTGTTTGCTTCTTTGTTCTCCTGAGCAATTCTTGGGCACCGACCGCATGCCAGGTGCCATGTAAGGCCCTCCACGTGCCATCTCCTGTCCTCTTACTGGGCTTCAGAATTGCGAATCAAATGGCTGACCAGGCAGCTGGGGAAACTGAGACTCGAGAGGAGGAAGTAGCTTTTCAAGGCCACACCCCTAGAAGGAAGTGATGGAGCGGAGCCCTAGCAAGTCGCCTCCCTGGTGGTGGGGAGGACGGACGGTCCTCACTGGTCAGTTTACCCAGCATCCCTTGCTCACAGGGACTTGCACTCTGCTGTGCGTGCTCAGCATGTGCTCCTGGCCTGGCTCCCCCAGCCCTCCCTCCCCTGACCCCCCCCCCCCGTCCTCTGGCATAGCCTGGCAGTGACAGCAATGGGCCCCCCAGGAGCCTCTGCTCCAGGCAGAGTGGCCCCCTTTCTCCCTCAGCACCTCCACACCTAGCCACCATGGCTGCCCGTGGTCCTTTATCAGAGCAGTTGGAACTAAAGTCCGAGCCGGCAAAGCGGGCAGAGCAGCCCAAGCCCCCTGCTTGTCCGGACACACTGGGTGAACTTCCAACACAGTGGGTGTGAGCCTGCGCATCCACTCGCCGGAACCTGGGCTGATCTTGTCAGCGAACACACCAGTGCCTTCCCGGTTGTCGGCTTGAATGCCCAGCCTGCGGGACCATCTGCCCACCCTAATTGCCCTGATCATGGTGAAGGCTGCCTGCGCTGCCCAGCTGCCCGCCTGGGAAGACAGCCTGGTGGGGCAGGAAGAGCACCCATCCATCAGGCCGGGACCTGGGCTGACCCCGACTCCTGGTGGGCCTCCTTGTGGGAGTAGATCCTACTCCCCCCAGCCTCCGTTTCCCTTCTGTACCCCAGCCCTGCTTTCCTAGGGCTGAGAACCTCCTATTCACCATTCACCACTCTCTGCCTTTGGGGTGACCTTGTCTCTGCAGCCCCCGCATCTGGCGGTCTTGGCCGAGGTGTTGGTGACTCACGAGCAGATGTGGTGGGCAGGTGGGCGGATGCAACCGGGCCCGGAGCCAGCGCTCTACCCGCCGCATCACTGGCGGCTGGGGCCCTGCGGGGCGACCTTGAGCAAGGTCTCTGCACCAGGCCCCCCAGCCTCAAAGCCCTGCCAGACTGTGTGTGGTGAGGGGCATTCAGCTCCCTCCCCTAAAATGGGGGTCTCGGAGCAGCCTCACGGGGTCAGGTGAAGGCCGCTGGAGGTGGGGGCAGTCTGAGATCTGGGGGGCCCTGCAGAGGCCAGCTGGGGTGGTCACCCAGCTGGAGTGGTCACGAGGACTGGCTGGCTGCTCCTACTGTCACAGCGTGGCTTTTCCCCGTGGACCATGAGCACTGCGGAGGCATGGGGGAGGTCTGCCCCGCACAGTAAGCTGCTGTGGTTAGGGAAGATGGTTTGTCCCGGGGGGAGGGGAGCTCCTCAGGAGGAAGCTCTGGACATAGATCAAAGGCCACCCACCCCATCCAGCCACGTACCGGGTCCTCACCAAAGCCACATGTAGGGTCTGAGCCATGGCTTCTCCTGCTCGGGTTCAGAAGTCATGGAGTTGATGGGGGTTGAGGGGGCGCGTAACCAGGGCTGGGGCATGGCGCCCCACCGCGCCTGCTCCTCACAGTTGCTGAGGTACAAGTGTGTTTGCAGCTTGGGTGGCTAGCTCCCCATCTGCAGCGGTGAGCAAGTGGAAGCAAACGGCCGCAGGCGGGACTCCTGGTCCAGCAGGATGAGCGGCTTCCTTCTGATTCAGGAACTTCATTTCTCAGTCACTCAGCCAATGCAGGGCGGCGCTTGCCATACACACAGGGCTGCGAGACGAGACGTAGAGTCCCCGCCAAGTGAGAGAGTACAGGGCGACACTTGAAGGAGAGGCTGAGGGTGAGGACCGGCGTGCAGGCAGGCAGGGGGAGGAGGTGGAGACTGGGCGCCAAGGGCAAATGGGGACCAAGGGTGAGGATGGAGAGAGGATCCTGTGCACAGCATCAAAGAGCTCACCCGACGCAGCCGCGGACACATCCCTTTCTCTCTCAGGGCAGCAGTTTTTCCTCTTTTGCAAAAGGGGCTACAGTGCCCACCTCCTGAGACTCCTGAAAGAATCTTCACAAAAGCTAAGGTGCTGACGAGGTGCTCCGTGAATGGCTGTGCCGTCCCTCCGCCTCGGGCATTTGCATTCGGACGGAAGGGAGCACTTGTTCCTGGGTGTGGGAGGTGGGATCCAGGCTGACTCAGCCTGAAATGGGAACCATTGTCCCGACTCTTCTCCTGCCCTCCTGTGTGGACCTGCACCTCAGCTGCTCTAACTCCTGCCTGTCCCAGACTGCCCACGTGTACTCTGCCCATCTGCCTAGAACCTCTTCCCTTGTTCCTCCTCTGTCTCAGCTCGAAGGTCACCTCCTCCCAGGGGCTCTTGCTGCCTCCAGCCCTGTCCTTGTGTCTCTTACAGCCCTCCTTCATCTCCAATCTCATATTTGCCTCTGTATGGGTCCCTGGTTTCCTCTCTGCCCTTCTCCTGGATGGGAAGTTGCAGGAGAGCTGGGTCTGTTTGCTTTCTTCGATGCTTAGTTCCTGGCAGGTACTGAGAGAGAATGAGTGACCAGAGAGGGAGTAGGGCCTTGGACCGGCTGGCCACATCTGGGTGTCTGTGCTCCGTCATTGAGCTGCTCAGCAAACACCCCACAGGAGCAAACTGCTTCCTGGTGTATATCTTTAAGTTATTATTATTTTTAACTATTATTTTTGTTTTTTCTTTTTTGGTACTGGGTCTGAACTCAGGACTTGCCTAGCGGCAAGTGCTGTGCCACTGAGCTACCTCCCAGCCCTCATTGTGTGTATTTTAGAGGAGGGCCTTGAGGCCTGTGATTGATTGGTTTTTCACAAGTGCACCTGCTCTGGCCGGGGTGGCAATGGTGGCAGAGTCGTGGTGGTGGAAAGGGTGGTAGTGGAAAGGACAGAGCTGAGCTGTTGGAAATGGCTGTGGCTGGGATGGTGCCTTCCGGAGCCGGAGCTGCGCTCGGCAGCGAGCAGCTGTGGTTGCTGCGCAGCCTCCTCGGGGTCTCTGGAGGTTCGGGGAGGCCCGGCCGTGGTGAGGCGTCCACCGCGGGGCGCCGGGCCTCAGTCCTCCGCTGGAGGCAGCAGTAAAGGTCTAACTGCTGTCAGTGAGGGCACAAATCGCTGCCCTCACAGCTCAGCTTCTTTAAAGGAGAAATGGACATTGAAAGGGACGCTGGGCCCTAAGGGCCTTTGAACTCTGCGGAACATTAGGAGTACTTAACTGTACTTAACAGTGCCCAGGGAAGGTGGGTCCCCGTCCTCCACCTCAGCCTCCTGAGGCTGAGGCTGAGGCTCTGCAGCTAGTCCTGGAATGGCAGCTCTGTGGGTCTTCAGGTGGCACTGTCCCTGAAGTGATTCCCAGGGGATGGGAAAGACATGGGATGAGAACCAGACCAGCAGCACCACCACCAGCTCGCCCGTGCCTCCCCTGTGACTGGTGGAATCGCAGACAGATCCTCAGTTTCCCCATCTGTACAGTGAGGATCGGTAATGCCAACCATATGGAAATGTTCAACATGGCTATACAAGATCTGAGGAGGTCCAAGCGGGAGGGAGCAATGGTCTAGGCCTGGCCCTTGGGCTGGGAGAGAGGAAGGAGGGAGAAAGGTGGCTGACAGCCCACAGCACGAAGGGGTTTATCTTGCATTTCCTGAGATCGCCATCTCTGCCCTCCTCCCTGCCAGCCTTCATTTCCGGCTGCCACTCAGCCGGACACGGCTGTCTGGGGCAGTGATGGGCTCTGCTCTAGAGGCCTGGGTCCAGGCCCAGCTCTGTGCTGTCCAGGTCTCTGGCATAGCATCTCTGGGCCTCAGGTTCCCTCGGGGTACTGTAGCACTGGCTCCCAGCTGCTGCGGTCCCAGCGCAGCCCAGGACACCGTAGGGCCAGGCACCCCATCTGCAGCAGGACCCGCCCATCCATAGGGCCTTTCCAAGGTCTCCTCCCACGCGCACCCACGCAGGAGGGAAGCAGAGGAGACTCCGGGAACGGCACAGATCGCAGTGACAGGCCCGACGTGCGCTCTCGAGAGAGGCTGCTCCCCTCCTGGGCTCCCGCTTCCCTTTTGGAACCCTTGAACCCCGAGGGCCACGGCAGTGCTGGAACACACGCGGGCCCCAGGCATCTGGGGTACGAACTTGGCTTCACTCTCACAGGCTGGGTGACCTCAGGCAAGTTGCTTCACCTCCCTGGGCCCAAGGATGTATGTCCAGCATTGTTACAAAATGGACCAACAGCCATTTCAAGCTCACACTTCCATAAAAGCAAGTAAAGATGTGCTTTGTGGGGCTCATGGTGAACCAGAGCTTTAGACCCCAGGCTGAAACTCCTGGGCTTCTACAACTCCTGTTTGGTGCCTCTGCCCTGGATGACAGATGACCGACGGCTGTGGTGGAGGCGGGGGAGGATTTATCCTGTGGCTCTAACATCCAGGCCAAGTCGGAGCTTGAGTTCATCCTCGGCTGTCTTCCGGGTACAGACATGAGCTGTAGGTTCAAATAGACAAAGGATGGGGGGCCGTGGCGTGCGGTGTGCAGAATTGTTTAGGAGTCCAGGTGAAAACTCGGCTTGCTTGCTCATTATCCGTCGTTCTTGGTGTTTTGGGGGAAGGGGCTCTGGAGAAGTTGCTTGTCATCCCTGTGTCCTGAGGGGGCGCTACGGTTCTCTGGGGTCCTTCCCATCCCTTGTCATAAAGATACTCTGGATCGGCCCTGTCCTTCCCGGAACCGAAGGACTGCAGAGTGACTGCGGTGAGGAAGGTTTACACGAAGACAGAGGCAAGATGGAGACAGGGCTGCCAGCTCTCCCGCTCATCCGTGGGTCCAAGAATTAAGGAGTGGGTGCTTCTCAGCAATGGCGTCTTTTAGACCCCTGTTCCCATGGGGGCGGAGGACAGGCGGAAGGCCCTGTTTTCCTCCCAGTCTCGTCCAGGTCCCCCAGGGCCTGGTGGTGGAGGCGTCTGGAGAAAGGCTGAGCGGAAGCCTTGCGGTAATCCACGGCATGACCTTTCCAGGGCTTCGCGTCCACAAAGGTAAATTCCAAAGGCCGAGTGAGAGAGAGACACGGAAACGCAGCCGCTCGCACGCACCTGTGCAGAGCAAATGTTTCCCTAGCAGAAAGGGCGGTGTCTGGGAGAGAGCGAGGAAAGGGGCGACGTGGTCCAAAAAGAAACGACTTTGTCACTGGAACCCCTGTGTACATCACCTTTGTAATAACTATTGAACAACCTAAATAAGCAAGGGTGGACGTGAAGCTGAAGACGCGCACACACACACACGCATGCACACACACACACGCACACACACGGTCCTCTGTTGGGGTCACAGGCAGGAGGCTGGAGCAGTTGGGTGCCCCCCCCTTCCTGTCTGATGAGCTGATGAGCCAGGGCTCTGGGCCCCCCCATTTCCTGGCAAAGATCAAAGTCTTCTTTGCCAGTACCGCCCCCACCCCCCCATGGCCACAGGGAGCCCTCCTCCCCGCCACGCTCTCCTGAGAGCCGCTGGCTGCACCCGTGCCTGTGGCTCGGGTCTTTGGCCTCCCTGGTGGTTGGGGAACCATGCCTAGCAGCCAGCCCCAGCCCCCCAGGACACACACGACGTCACCAAGGAAAGAAGGCCGCAGGGAGGGGCCGCCAGGGAGGGGCAGCCGGGGGAGACTCGGACCCGCAGATTCCTCTGAGTGCTGGCCTCGTGTGGGAGGCGGGGTGTGGCAGCTGAGGTCTGTTCTGGAAGGTCCCTAGCCACAGGCGTGCTCTCTGAGGACCCTCGGGACACGAGGACGTGGGCCTGACTTGCTCACAGGCAGCGCGCCCTCGTCCGGCCTCACCGCGTCTGGCTGGGTGCCCCGCACGGGCGCACACTGCGTGCGGACACCCCCATTTTCAGCACCTTGTGGCAACTATCACTCTGCCCTTCTCCCTGGCACCCGCCCAGGCGGTGATTGCCCTGGGGTGGCGGGGTGGGATGTGAGTACCGCCGGCACTCCTCTCATGGACAGATGGCGGGGTGTCCATGAGCACCTGCCTGGCCAGCCCTGAGCCGCCATGGCGGGGGGGGGGGGGGGAGGCCCGGCTGGGGCAGGCAGGGGGCAGCCTGCCATCTGTGCCCGGAGCCTGGGACCAGCTGCGCCCGCCTGTCAAGCCCAGGGGTGGGCGGACTCCCTCCTGGCACGGCGCGCAGGCCTTCCCAAAGTACTGGTGAGAGTCCATGCCGCAAACGGGGGCCATGTTCCCCAGTCCTGACGTGAGGGGACAGGGCCTCACTACCGGGAGGGGGCAGGGGGTGCTGCTGTGAGCACATGCTTTGCACACAGCCTCCGGGTCCCTGGTGCCCTGCCTGGCCGGGACCCTGGATTCCGTGCCACCTCACTGAGATCTGGGATTGTTTAGTGAGAGGGGATTCGAACTCAGGGTCTCACTCAGGACAAGGCAGCCACTCTACTGCTAAACCACACCTCCAGCCCTGTTTTTCCCTGGCCATTCCGGGAGCCATGGTCTCATTTCCCTTGGGTATGTGTATCTGGACCGCATTCCACCTATTTTAGACTTCCTGTCCTTGCTGGCATGAGGAGCTGCCGCCAGTGTGGCCAGCTTCCCTCGGTGGAGACGGAGGCTTGCTGGCTTTTCCGCTTGGGCTGGCCTTGAACTGCCATCCTCCCTTCTCAGCCTCCCAGCTGGGATTCTAGGTGTGAGCCACCGGTGCCAAAGTAACCTTAGACTTAAGCACTATTTCCAGACTGAAACCAAAGGCCTGGGAGGGCGATGGGTTTGAGTCCCAGGGCAGCCAGGAGCAGCCCTGGGTGTAGGGTGTGTGTCTGTAGGCATCCCGGGGAGGACTGCGCAGAGCGGCCACCCTCTGAGAGCCCTGTCCAGCCGCAGCTATGGGGCTGGGGCCTTGGACCTCCCGTGGAGCCAACAGCCAGCGCCAGCTGTGTCTCCTTTAAGTGCAGAGCCCTGGGCAGCACAGGGTGGCGGCGGTGCCGGCCAGTGGGTGGGGGCTCACCTCTGGCTCCTCCCAGGGAGCCAGGCGGGGGCCGTGGAGTAGCTCCAGTTGGTGGGCAGCCGGCAGGACAGCGGCCACATGCTGTGCGGGCTCAGCCCTGGAGAAGCAGGTACGGCCGGGCTGGGGGCTGTGTCCACTGGACGGGGGGGGGGGGGGGGGGGGGGCATTGAGGATCAGGATGGCCACGGCATCGCTGTGGGTCTGGGGAGCAGCAGCGGGAAGGGGCCAGGGCACCCGGGCCAGGCGGACGCTCTGTGCCTCCACCTCTGGAAGGTTGTAGCCTGGGCCACAGGAGGCCTTGGGGCTTGCAGGGCTGCACCGTGCCGGGCTCAGCCCACTCCTCCCTCCGGCCTGGACAGGCCAGTCCCGGCCCCACACCGGGCAGGAGGCCGGCCTGGAGATCCAGGAATTCAGCGGAGGGGTGGGGAGCCGCCGCTGCGCTCCTCGGCAGCTGAGGCCGGGCCAGGGCAGAGGCGGTTATTATGGGGTGATTCCCCGCCCCATGCATCCGTCCATCTGGCTGCTCATCCGTCTGTCCATCTCCCCAACCTCAGCCTTCTGGAGCAGCCTGCCCGTCTTTGGGAGAGGCTGTTTTCTAAGTTCTCTCTGTGTATTTTGTCACTTTCTCCTTACAATGGCACTGTGTGTGTATGGGGTGGGGGGGGGAACCAGAATCCTAATTCGACCGTTGGGGAAACTGAGGCACTGTGCTGGGTGAGCGGCATGCATGGTGACACAGCACAGACAGGGACTGCCGCCGTTCCCTCTCCTGTCCAAGTCCACCGTCCAGCCCGAGTCCAGCGGGGGTCACGGTGGCCGCGTCTGTGGAGCCAGGCCTCCACCGGGGCTCATGGAGGGAGCGCTCCACACTCCCAGCCCGGCACCCAGGGCCTTTCCCCACCTCCTGGCTGGGTGCCCCTGCAGCCCCCGGAGTCTCCTCCCTAACACCTGCCTCCGCGGACATCAGTTCCCGAGACTGCTTTTTATTTCAGTCCACACTTAGAGCTTGGGTGCGGCAGGACCCGGGTGCTCACCCAGCATGAGGAATCGGGGTCTCTGCTGTTGCAGCACGAGGAACCGGGGTCTCCGCTGCTGCTCGCGTCTCCGCCGGCCTTCATTTCCAGGCGGCTCCTCAAGCGCAGGGTCGTCAAGGCCGCCAGCCCTGAGGGAAGGGCTCGGTGCTCACACTCGGTTACTCTCGGGGGCTGGCTGCCATTGGCTCGGTGTGAGACACACACCCCTTGCTCACCCATCATTGGCCGGGCCTGTGTCCTCCCCTAGAGCTGGGGAGGACGGCGGCCCTGTCAGGTGCCCACTGCCCACCTCCACGCCCCACCAGGAAGGCAGGCCGGGAGAAGTGGGCCACTCGTGTTCCTCCGTGAGGCCTGGGCCTGGGGGACGGGCGGCCCCGCGCTGTCGTTCAGCCCGGGCTGGATGTGGCCAGGCGCCTCCTGGGAGCTCGCTCACCTCTGCTGCGCCAGGGGCATTGTGGGACAGCACGGTGGGCCAACCTCCTGGTTGGCTGGGGCTGGGACCTGCACGGTGGGCAGGAAGTCCCACCCCAGCCTCGGCTCTCCTGCCCCTGGCGGGCCGGGCCTCCTCCCACTCCCCGTCACAAGGATGGCTTGGCCCCCCCTCAGGCCGCTGAGCCATCACGTGCTGGCAGCGAGGACCTAGGGAGCTCAGACAGGGCATGTCCGCCCAACACCGCCCCTCCTCCACCCACAGCACCTCGCCGTGGACTGGGCCGCCCCGGGATCCTTCAGAGGCCACGCGCTCAGGGCTTAACAGCCGGGAGCCCAGGACCAGGGAGGTGTGGGTTCAAATCCAGGCTGTGCTTCTTCCTATTCCTTGGATTTGGGGCACCCCGTTCCAGCGCCCGGATCCCCGTCCTGCTCATGTGTAATGGGAATTGAGTCCAAGAAAGATTTGCTGGGCACTTGCTGTGTGCCACCAATGTTCTGGGTGCTCACGTCGGTGGGAGCAGACAGACCTCTCCGCCCCTCTGACGTCCTAGAAGCACAGGCGGATAGAACATAAGATCAGGGAGAGTGCAGAGGTGTGTGTGGGGTGCTGATGGATGGTGAGTCCATTCACACAGTCACCCCCCGTGCGAAGGCCCTGGGGCAGGCACATAGAAGGGTCCAGAGTGGAAGTGGAAGCAGGCATCTGCAGTGGCACAGGAGAGGGCGGAGCGCGGCGAGGTGGGATCATGAGGCGTGACGCTGTTCTGTCCCATGGGGGCTTCTGCCGTCCTCCCCCTGCTGCGGGCGGCCCCCTTGGAAAACGGGAGAGGACCCAGCACGCAGCCTGTCCGGCCTGTGCCCCTCCTGTGAGGTGCGGGCCGCCCTGGCCCTGCCGAGGGGAGGGCTGTTGGCGGGGTGGGGGCTCCGGGCTGCCAGGCAGGCCCCATGCTGTGGCTGGGAGGGAGGGGACGCTCTAGGGGGTGGAGGAGAGGGGGAGCAGGAGCAGGCCTCCATTTTCCTCAGCCCCCAGAGCCCTGTGTGCTGCTTGGACTGAGGCGGAAGCTGTGTGTCCCTAGGGAGTTCCCTTAACCTCTCTGTGCCTCAGTTTCTGCATGTCTCATGGGGATGCCGATGGCAGGCACCATCATAAGGGTTATCGTAAGGATTAAGTGGTCTAGTATTAGGTTCTTAGAACAACCTCTGCCCCTTACCATGGGCTATTACTTAGCCTCTCTGTGTCAGCTTCTTCTTCTGTACCTCTCAGAATGCCAGGTTGTCCTGGCTGCCTTTGCTGACGACCAGTGACAGCTGCCACCCCAGGGGAGGTCGCCCGGGCTCCCCTGGGAATCTCAATGCCCACCCGTGCCCGGGAAGGGTGGAGGGGGGCTGAGGGCGGGTCAGCACCCGGTCCTGGGGCGGCCCTCCCCGCAGGCCAGGGGTCCCATCCAGCCTGTCCACGTTGGGCTGCGGACCCCTGTGAGCTCTGCGGGCTCTCTCATGCGCTGAGGGCCCCCCTTCAGTCCCACCCAACGCCCCGCCGCTTTTCCTGGGCACCCGGCTCAGGCGGGGCCTTGGCAAAGCAGCCTGGCAGGGGACTGACTTCCTTCCTCTTTGTCAAAGCTCAGTGGCTTCCCAGGGCTGCTGCAGGAGCGGGGAGGAGGGGGCAAGTTAGTGAGAATTTCAAGAGAATTCAGATGGGGAGCGACCCCTCCCTGGTCCAGCCATCCACAGCGGGCAGGGCCCGGCCTGCAGGCCGCGGTGGTGTGGGTGCTGTCCCCTCCAACCCCGCGTCCTGACGCTGTCTGGAATGGCTGCAGAAGCAAATTCCTCTCTGAAGCGAGTTCTTTCGGCACGGGGTGAATGAAGGCAGAGTGTATCATTGCCCATTACCGGAAGGAGGAGACCAAAAAAAAAAAAAAAAAAGAACTGGATAAAAATATCCCTGTTTTTTGTGCACGTTTCCAGCTGAAAATTGGGGGGAAAGATGTTTTTGAAAAGCCTTCATCTCTAAGCATGTAATTACTAGGTCCCAGAACAAAAACCGAGAGTGGGAGGGGGCTCATATTTGCTGAGGGGAGGCCCTGGGGTCTGCACCCCACAGGGATTACATGCAAGCCAAGTGACCCCCCCAAGCTCCAGCCACCTGTCCTCAGCGAGAGGAGAGACCCCTCCATCTTACAGAGAGAGGAACAGAGACGGGGTCACACAGGCAGACGGGCAACTAGGTGAGGATTGAATGAGGAAAGATGGAGGCCACCGTCCGATGCCCAGGGAAGGGGTGTCGTCCTTCAACAGCCATCTGTCCAGCCTCAGTGGCCAGCCTTGGGGGGTCCCATCGCCTCGGTCTGGGTTTACAGTTCCTTTGTGTTCATTATCGGGAGCAGAACTCGGCCTACACACGCCTGCCCAGTCACACTGCACTCCGTTCTTTGGGAATCTGCTCTCTGCATTTGGCCAGTGGGGTCCTCAGTTCCTTGACCTTTCCTGGGAAGTTAGCCCCCAAGCCCGCCCCCCCCCGTTACCCGCACCCCTTCCGGGGCCCATCCGGGGTCGGTCTGGGGTGGGAGGGATTTGCCTGTGGCAGGAGCTAATTTACATGGTGTAAGACATCTAATTTCCGAGTGGCCCTCGGAAACACGGTCACGCAGCCTTTCTCATTTTATTGGCTCAGAATCATCTTGTTGAATCTGGAGGAAGGGCGTATTAAGGAACTGTGACAGGAGCATTATACTTAATAGGGTGTTGCCTGAATTGGCAGCTGATCAGAACCAGGATCTGGAAAAAGGAGTGTGCAGCGCTGCGGGTACCCTACCCCAGGGGGCCTGGAAAGGATTCTGAGCTCAACTGCTATTTGTTTGGCTATTTAGCAGCTTAGGACAGGCAAAGGGAGCCAGTGACTGGCTGTGGCAGAGCGACTGGGGAGCTGGGGGGCGGCAGGCAGTGGTCAAAGGGAAGACGCAGGAAATTCTCATAGCCCCTGGCTGAGCCACGCCCATTCTCAGGCCAAGCCACGCCCATTTCCCCAGGCCAAACTCTGCCCTTCCTTGCCCAAAAGGAGCCCTTCCCCAGGCAGGCCCTGCCCCTGGCTCACAGTCCAGAGAGTGCTCCCCAGGGAACACTTGGCAATGTCTGGGGCCACTGGGGTTTAGAAGCCGGGGGCACTGCCTAAGTTCCCACCATGAAGAGAACCGCCACCCCCTCAGAGCAAGGAATCGGCTAGCAAAAAAACCAACAAAAACCCTCGGTAGCTGGCGTTGGTGGCTCACACCTGAGATCCTAGCTACTCAGGAGGCTGAGATCTGAGGATCAAGGTTCAAAGTCAGCCCAGGGCAAGAAAGTCTGAGACTCTTATCTCCAATTAATCAGGAAAAATAAAAAAGCCAAAGCCAGAAGTGCAAACGCTCAGGGACAGCACCCAGACGCTGCGTTCCAGTTTCAGGTCCAGCAAAAAAGTAAAAATAAAACATAATAATAACTGCGCTTGCAGTGGAGAAGCCTGCTGTGGACAGAGTCCCGTCCTGACGGTGGCTGAGCCCCAGCGGTGACCCTCAGCCCTAACCGATCCCACCCCTCATGGACAGGCCTGGCCGAGGCCGGCTGCAGGGCCTCTGCCACCTGCCAGCTGGGGCAGTCCTAGCAGCCAGTGGGCCTCAGGCTTGGGATGGACGGGGCAATGGGCCTGGTTCTAAGCCAGACGGCAGACCTCCACAGCTGGCCCAGCCCACGTGTGGTCCATCTCTGAGCCACAGCCTTGTATCTGTGTAGTGGAATGATACCACCCCTGATTAATAATGATCACACTCACGGCAATGGAGCTGCCCAACCACCAACCGCCGGGCACCGGTGGGCTCACGCCTGTAATCCTAGCTACGGGGGAGGCTGAGGCCTGAGGATCAAGGTTTGAAGGCAGCCTGGGCCAAAAAATCCATGGGACTGCATCTCAATTAACCAGCCAAAAGCTGGGTAGGAGGCATAACTCCGAGCCCCAGCCGAGTGAGTGCAAACCCCAGGATCAGCCCAAAACAAAAAGAAAAGAGACCACCGTGTCACACAGCTCTGGCACACGGCGGGCGCCGAATCCGAGTGACTCAGCCCCGACAGGAAGAGAGGAGGCCCGGGCAGAGGACGGGGGTGGGACCAGCACCCCGCAGAAGCGCCCAGACGGAGGGGCGTCGGGAGGAAAGGCAGGTGGCTCAGGCCGCGTCCCTCTTTATCCCCACAGATGATGGGCCTTACTCCAAAGGAAGCAAGGACGCGGGAGGGGACGCGGCCCTGGCCAGCCGGCGGCAGAGCATTCCAGGTACCCAGGCCCCCTCCCTCCCTCTGGCTGTGCGGTCAGGCAGCCGGAGTCCCGAGACCCGTGCGGTCTCGGGTGAGCACGGGGCAGGCAGGGCTGACCGCTGGCCCTCCATCTGCCGCAGAGGAGTTCCGGGGGGTCACCGTGGTGGAGCTGCTCAAGAAGGAAGGCAGCACGCTGGGCCTCACCATCTCGGGGGGCACGGACAAGGACGGCAAGCCCAGAGTCTCCAGCCTGAGGCCCGGGGGGCTGGCAGCCAGGTGAGAGCGCGGGGAAGATGGGCGGTGAGGTGGGTGTTTTCAGGATGCCCTTTCCAGGGCCCGGCCCCTCCTGCCCCCTTAGGCCAAGCATCTCCCCGCCCACCCTCTCCCGGCTGTCCTTTCCTCAAGATGGCTTGATCCTCTGTGCTGCTCCCTACAGCCCCACCCCCCCAGACGCCCGTGCACCCAGAGACCCCCGCCTCGGGGAAGCCCACGGACGCCCGTCCCAATCGGCGTGGTGCTGTGTGCACACAGCCTCGTGGGTAGCTCTGGGGCCGCCTTCCGCGGTCCCTGCCTTTCGTTTCTGCGCTCCCCTTTGCCCCCGAGGCCAGGAGCCTGGCTCTGCCCAGCGCGGCCTCTCTGAGCAGCTGAGCCCGGCAGAGGATTTCAGGATCGGGCAGGAATGGCCGGAGGGAAGACCACAGGCCAGGACGGCCGGGCCATTCTCCAGACTAGCCCCGGGTGCCCAGAGCTGTCACTAGAAAGTGAGGTCCCCCCCCCCCACCCCGGGCACACATGTGCTCCGCCGCTCACTCCAGGAGCGACCTGCTGAACGTGGGCGACTACATCCGCTCGGTGAACGGGATCCACGTGACCAGGCTGAGCCACGATGACATCATCACCCTGCTCAAGAACGTGGGCGAGCGCGTGGTGCTGGAGGTGGAGTATGAGCTGCCCCCGCCCGGTGGGTGCCCGCGGACGGGAACTGCCTCCATGCCCGGCCTGGGGGGACACAGCGGCCTCCCCACTGGGGTCTGGGTGACGGGACCACGCCAGCTAGGGTGGGCCGTGCCCAGCGTCCCTACCCTGCCGAGGGCACCCGGCGGGGACCCCCATCCCGGACCTCCTGTCGTCTGTGTAGTTAGAAGCCCCTCCCCTGGCCTGGGGCCCCCACACCCTACTATGAGGACGTAGGCTGGGTTACCCCGAGTTCAAAGTTAGCCTAATGTCAAGCTCTGAGTGACTCTGGAACTGACCTTGGGCCCAAGTCCCCCCATCCCCAACACCCTCAAGCCACAAGCCCGGCCTCGGCCATCTTCTGTCTGAGTGAGGACCAGGTGGGCCCTGGGGAAGAGCGGCGCTCTGAGCCTCACCACCCGGCCGTGAAGTGGAGAGAGGGTCTCCTCCTCGGAGTCCCGGGCCCGTCCCTCCGCCCTCCTGGAATGAGCTTTGGGTTCCTCTGCGGGCTTGGACAGGCGGCAGGGGCTCAAGGGAGGCCTCCGTCTCTCCACAGCGCCCGAGAACAACCCGAGGATCGTCTCCAAGACAGCGGACGTCGCCCTCCACAAGGAGGGCAGCAGCTTCGGCTTCGTCCTCAGAGGTCAGGGGGGACGCCCGTGGAGCCCAAGGGTGGGAGGGGGGAGGCTGGGGGGGGAGAGGCCGGGAGGGAGGCCGGGGGAGGGAGGCCGGGGGGAGGAAGGCCGGGGGGAGGGAGGCCGGGGGGGAGCCGGGGGGGAGGGAGGCCGGGGCTCGTTTCCTGGGTGCCTGGTTCCCACGCGAACGAGCACAGTGTAGATCTGATCACTTCTGACCTTGAAGGCCCGTGCCAGGCCATGCCCGAGGCGCTGCATGGAGTGAGATGAGAAGGAGCCCGGGGGGGGGGGGGGGCGGTGCGTGGTGTTACTGGGGGCTGCTCGGGCTGGCGGGGGCGGGGGCGGCAGGTAGGCGCGCCCCACCGTCCCCCCTCTGTTGACTTCCGGCCAGGAGGTGCTCACGAAGATGTGCACAAATCCCGGCCGCTCGTCCTGACCTACGTGCGGCCAGGCGGCCCCGCAGACAGGTGAGCTGACCCCCCCCACCCCCGTGGCTGAGCAGCCCCAGGCCGGGAGGGACCCCCCCCCCCCCAGGGCAGCCAGGGGCAGAGCCTGGTGAGGCCTGGCCTGGAGGACAGGATGTGGGGAAGGAATGTGTCAGAGTCCCGCCCCTGACCCCTGACCCCCTGACGGGACAGTCCTCCTGGCCCAGGCTTGTCCCAGACCTAAATCTGTCCCTGGGATAGGCCTGAGTGAGCTATTCCTAGAAGCTTCTAAAATAGCGCTGGCACCTGTCGCTGGCGTTCCGGGGTGGGCTGGCACACGCGGGGGAGAGGCCAGTGTGTTCCCAGGCCGGTCTCCCGGGCCCGGGAAGCAGGGAGGGGCCGGAGTGCCCTCCCCCCTCCCCTCCCCCCCTGTGCTGTGTGTGGCCCCGCCCGGCCGCCACCCTCTCTGGACCCTGTCCCCCGCCCGCTCTGTGCTTGGCCCTGAAGGAGCTCTGTCCTCCTCCGTCCTCTGAGCCCGGCCCCCGCCCCACAGGGAAGGCTCCTTGAAGGTGGGTGACAGGCTGCTCGGTGTGGACGGGACCCCCCTGCACGGGGCTAGCCATGCCGCCGCCCTGGCCGCGCTCCGCCAGTGCGGCCACGAGGCCCTCTTCCAGGTGGAGTACGACGTGGTCACCCCGGGTACGTCAGCGTCCGGAGGGAGGGCCGAGAGGGATGAGTAGGGGCTGTGCGGCCTTGGCCCAGTCGCTCGGCCTTTCTGAGCCTCTCTAAGCCACAGACACTACGTGCTGGGCATTGTTTAAGGCCCTGGGGACCAGAGCAGGCCCCTAGTCTCCTGGAGTGGACACCTGCAGGGGAGAAGATCAGTTAGCAGAATATATGTCCCAGGGCCGCGGGAGGGGACAGCGGGAGGTAGATGAATGGGGAGCGCCAAGGCCCCGAGGTAGGAGACGGGCTGGCACGTCGGTGTGCCAGCGAGGAGGCCGGCAGCAGATGGAGCGGGGGGGGGGGGGGGGAGGGTAATTACAGCTGAGGACAGGGCTGGCCGGGCTGCCGCCGCAAGGGCAGAGAGGCGGGGTGCCAGGAGCACCGGAAGGCTGGGCCTGAGCGGGAGCACTCCGCGTGCAGGGTGCTGTCAGAGGGGTGGAGGGAGATGCCGGCACGGGGGTTCCAACCCCCCACGCCCGGCCCCCTGGGCGTCTCCCGGCTGCCCTGAGGCGTCCGAGCCCCTGGGCATGGCCGTGCCCCAGCCTGGGCAGCGAGCGCGCGCGTGGCCGGGGAGGGGAACCCAGGATGGCTGCCCTCCAACCCTCCTGTCCGCGGTGCCAGACACGGTGGCCCAGGCTTCGGGGCCCTTGGTGGTGGAGATCGCCAAGACACCGGGGTCCACGCTGGGGCTCTCCCTCACCACCGGCTCCCACCGGAACAAGCCGGTCATCACCGTGGACCGCATCAAGCCGGCCAGCGTGGTGGACAGGTAAGGGGGCTCTGCGGCGCGCAGGGGCGCCCCGGGAAACGGCGGCGGCGGCGGCTCGGGCTCCTCAGCCGGCCCCACCCCTGCTCGGTCCCCTGCCCGGCCAGGAGCGGCGCCCTGCACGCCGGAGACCTCATCCTGTCCATCGACGGCGCCAGCACGGAGCACTGCTCGCTGCCCGAGGCCACCAAGCTCCTGGCGGGCGTGTCTGAGAAAGTGAGGCTGGAGATCTTGCCCGCGCCCCACGGCCGGTGGCCCCCGAGGCCCCTGGAGGCAGGTGCGGCCCTCAGCCGGGTCAGGGCCCCAAGCCAAGGCCAGCGGGGGAGGGGACGAGGCTGAGCAGCCCGAGGGACTGTCTGTGGCTACCGCTAGCACACTGCATGGAGAAGTGGAGGCAGCAGAGGTCGGGAGGCCGGGAGGAATGGAGTCCGTGTGGCCAGAAGCTGGGGCTCCTTAGATGCAAGACGCCAAGGCTGAGCCCTGCGTCAGCACATCGTCCGCACCCATTCAACTGGCGTTAAGTCTCGCGTGACCCCGGGAGGCCACTCCTCTCTGGGTCCTATTTATGAATGAAGCACAGAGAGATCAAGTGACTAGTGCAGGTCACACAGCAGGTCAGCAATGGAGCAGGCTCTCTGCCCCAGTTGGCTCCAGAGCTGCCCATGTCCCACAGGACGAGGAGGAGAGAGCAGGGAAGCTGAGTCCTCCTGCTGCTGCCCTGGGCCAGACAGAGAGGAGCAGAACAGGCAGGACAGGCCTGGAGGAGGGGTGTGCAGGTCCAGGCAGGGGGAGAGAGGGGGTCCCCGGAGGGCCCGGAGAGCAGCCACCGGGGTGCAGCAGGGGTGCGGGCATGGAGGACGCAGCCCGGCCGGGCCTCCACCCCCTCCCGTTCCCCTGTGCACACAGTGCGGGTGCAGAGGAGCGAGCGGGGCTGGGACCCCGGCCGGCCCTCCTGCCCCAGCCCGAGGCCCGGACCCTGCCGCACACCGCCGCCCTGGGCCGCGCCCCTGGGCCAGGACCACAGCCGGTGTAAGTCCCCTGCTCCCAACGGCCTGCACCCTTCCTGGGGGAGGGGGAGGGGGGAGCTGTGCCTCGGAGGACACCAGGGCTGAAAATACCGCCCTGATACTGCACGGGGCCGGGGACAGAGGGTCCCGTGGGAGGGCACGGGGCCGGGGACAGAGGGTCCCGTGGGAGGGCACGGGGCCGGGGGACAGAGGGTCCTGTGGGAGGGCACGGGGCCGGGGACAGAGGGTCCCGTGGGAGGGCACGGGGCCGGGGGACAGAGGGTCCCGTCGCAGGGCACGGGGCCAGGGGACAGAGGGTCCCGTGGGAGGGCACGGGGCCGGGGACAGAGGGTCCTGTCGCAGGGCATGGGCGCCCGCTCTCTCCGGGCCAGGCAGGCTGGAGCTCTGTGGGGTTCACCGGCTGTGCCCCTTCCTCTCCCCAGCCTTGTCTTCCACCCCCTTTTCCTCACCCACCATGAACCACACCTTTCCCTGCGCCAACGCCAGCACCCTGGCCCGCGGGGCCCAGCCCGCCAGCCCCCGGCCGGCGGCCGCGCGGAGGAGGCCGCGGAGGAGGGAGCACCGCAGCTCACGTAAGCCGGCCGCGCTCCCCTGCGCGGGCTTCCTCGTCTTCCCCTCCCCGCCCGGAACCCAAACCCCATTGTAGAGGTGGGGAAACCGAGGCAGGGAGCGCGGGGACCCGTCCATCCCCAGGCCGCGTGGAGTCAGGACGCTCCAGACCGGGGCGGGCAGCTCTGTCTGTCCGTCCGCAGTGTCGCTGGCCTCCACGGTGGGGCCGGGCGGGCAGATCGTGCATGCCGAGACCACGGAGGTGGTGCTGTGCGGAGACCCCCTCAGCGGCTTCGGCCTGCAGCTGCAAGGCGGCGTCTTCACCACCGAGACCCTGTCCTCGCCACCCCTGGTCCGCTTCATCGAGCCCGACAGCCCGGCCGAGAGGTGAGCCGGCCCCACCCGCCCCGGCCAGCGAACCGCTCACATCCCCAGCCCGCGCCCTCCCACCGCGTCCACCCCACTGGGACCGCGTCCACCCCGCCGCCAGCCCCTCGGGGCAGCTAAGGCCCTCAGGCTTCAACCCCTTGAAGTCTGTACACCTTGTGAAGTCACCGCTCTCCCCCAGTGGACAGACAGAGAGACTGAGGCAGAGTCACACCCTCGGATAGGGCGGAGCTGGGCCTGCGCTGAGCCCCGCCCTGCTCTGCGGGTGCCCCTGGCCTCCTGACGGTGCTGCCCCGGCCTCTCTGGGGCAGGTGTGGGCTGCTGCAGGTCGGGGATCGCGTCCTGTCCATCAATGGCGTTGCCACCGAGGACAGGACCATGGAGGAAGCCAACCAGCTGCTCCGGGACGCCGCGCTGGCCCGAAAGGTGCTACTGGAGGTGGAGTTCGACGTGGCGGGTGAGTGGAAAGAGCCCTTCCCTGCTGCCGCGGCCTCCTCTGCGCGCACCGATCGCTTCCTCCCACTCCCTCAGTTTCCCCATCTGTGAAATAGCAGCTAGAATTCCCTACAGCCCTCAGGCCAGGCCTGGCAAACCTGCGCCCAGTTGATTTGGCTGTAACCCTCCACCCCCCAACACACTCACACTCGCCACGCTGGGCAGCGCATCTTGGGTCTGGGGTCCCCCCCACACCACGCTGGGCAGCGCATCTTGGGTCTGGGGTCCCCCCCACACCACGCTGGGCAGCGCATCTTGGGTCTGGGGTCCCCCCCACACCACGCTGGGCAGCGCATCTTGGGTCTGGGGTCCCCCACACCACGCTGGGCAGCGCATCTTGGGTCTGGGGTCCCACACCACGCTGGGCAGCGCATCTTGGGTCTGGGGTCCCCCACACCACGCTGGGCAGCGCATCTTGGGTCTGGGGTCCCACACCACGCTGGGCAGCGCATCTTGGGTCTGGGGTCCCCCCCACACCACGCTGGGCAGCGCATCTTGGGTCTGGGGTCCCCCCCACACCACGCTGGGCAGCGCATCTTGGGTCTGGGGTCCCCCACACCACGCTGGGCAGCGCATCTTGGGTCTGGGGTCCCCCCCACACCACGCTGGGCAGCGCATCTTGGGTCTGGGGTCCCCCCCACACCACGCTGGGCAGTGCATCTTGGGTCTGGGGTCCCCCACACCACGCTGGGCAGCGCATCTTGGGTCTGGGGTCCCCCACACCACGCTGGGCAGCGCATCTTGGGTCTGGGGTCCCCCACACCACGCTGGGCAGCGCATCTTGGGTCTGGGCTCCCCCCCCCACACCACGCTGGGCAGCGCATCTTGGGTCTGGGCTCCCCCACACCACGCTGGGCAGCGCATCTTGGGTCTGGGGTCCCCCCCACACCACGCTGGGCAGCGCATCTTGGGTCTGGGGTCCCCCACACCACGTTGGGCAGCGCATCTTGGGTCTGGGGTCCCCCCCACACCACGCTGGGCAGCGCATCTTGGGTCTGGGGTCCCCCCCACACCACGCTGGGCAGCGCATCTTGGGTCTGGGCTCCCCCACACCACGCTGGGCAGCGCATCTTGGGTCTGGGGTCCCCCACACCACGCTGGGCAGTGCATCTTGGGTCTGGGGTCCACACCACGCTGGGCAGCGCATCTTGGGTCTGGGGTCCCCCACACCACGCTGGGCAGCGCATCTTGGGTCTGGGGTCCACACCACGCTGGGCAGCGCATCTTGGGTCTGGGGTCCCCCACACCACGCTGGGCAGCGCATCTTGGGTCTGGGGTCCCCCCCACACCACGCTGGGCAGCGCATCTTGGGTCTGGGCTTCCCCCCACACCACGCTGGGCAGCGCATCTTGGGTCTGGCGTCCCCCCCCACGCTGGGCAGCGCATCTTGGGTCTGGGGTCCACACCACGCTGGGCAGCGCATCTTGGGTCTGGGCTCCCCCCCACACCACGCTGGGCAGCGCATCTTGGGTCTGGGGTCCCCCCCACACCACGCTGGGCAGCGCATCTTGGGTCTGGGGTCCCCCCCACGCTGGGCAGCGCATCTTGGGTCTGGGCTTCCCCCCACACCACGCTGGGCAGCGCATCTTGGGTCTGGGCTCCCCCACACCACGCTGGGCAGCGCATCTTGGGTCTGGGCTCCCCCCCCACACCACGCTGGGCAGCGCATCTTGGGTCTGGGGTCCCCCACACCACGCTGGGCAGCGCATCTTGGGTCTGGGGTCCCCCCCACACCACGCTGGGCAGCGCATCTTGGGTCTGGGGTCCCCCCCACACCACGCTGGGCAGCGCATCTTGGGTCTGGGGTCCCCCACACCACGCTGGGCAGCGCATCTTGGGTCTGGGGTCCCCCCCACGCTGGGCAGCGCATCTTGGGTCTGGGGTCCCCCCCACGCTGGGCAGCGCATCTTGGGTCTGGGGTCCCCCCCCACGCTGGGCAGCGCATCTTGGGTCTGGGGTCCCCCCCCCACGCTGGGCAGCGCATCTTGGGTCTGGGGTCCCCCCCCATGCTGGGCAGCGCATCTTGGGTCTGGGGTCCCCCCCCCACGCTGGGCAGTGCATCTTGGGTCTGGGGTCCCCCCCCACGCTGGGCAGCGCATCTTGGGTCTGGGGTCCCCCCCCCACGCTGGGCAGCGCATCTTGGGTCTGGGGTCCCCCACACCACGCTGGGCAGCGCATCTTGGGTCTGGGCTCCCCCACACCACGCTGGGCAGCGCATCTTGGGTTTGGGGTCCCCCCCACACCACGCTGGGCAGCGCATCTTGGGTCTGGGGTCCCCCCCACACCACGCTGGGCAGTGCATCTTGGGTCTGGGGTCCCCCACACCACGCTGGGCAGCGCATCTTGGGTCTGGGGTCCCCCACACCACGCTGGGCAGCGCATCTTGGGTCTGGGGTCGCCCACACCACGCTGGGCAGCGCATCTTGGGTCTGGGGTCCCCCACACCACGCTGGGCAGCGCATCTTGGGTCTGGGCTCCCCCCCCCACACCACGCTGGGCAGCGCATCTTGGGTCTGGGCTCCCCCACACCACGCTGGGCAGCGCATCTTGGGTCTGGGGTCCCCCCCACACCACGCTGGGCAGCGCATCTTGGGTCTGGGGTCCCCCACACCACGTTGGGCAGCGCATCTTGGGTCTGGGGTCCCCCCCACACCACGCTGGGCAGCGCATCTTGGGTCTGGGGTCCCCCCCACACCACGCTGGGCAGCGCATCTTGGGTCTGGGCTCCGCCACACCACGCTGGGCAGCGCATCTTGGGTCTGGGGTCCCCCACACCACGCTGGGCAGTGCATCTTGGGTCTGGGGTCCACACCACGCTGGGCAGCGCATCTTGGGTCTGGGGTCCCCCACACCACGCTGGGCAGCGCATCTTGGGTCTGGGGTCCACACCACGCTGGGCAGCGCATCTTGGGTCTGGGGTCCCCCACACCACGCTGGGCAGCGCATCTTGGGTCTGGGGTCCCCCCCACACCACGCTGGGCAGCGCATCTTGGGTCTGGGCTTCCCCCCACACCACGCTGGGCAGCGCATCTTGGGTCTGGGGTCCCCCCCCACGCTGGGCAGCGCATCTTGGGTCTAGGGTCCACACCACGCTGGGCAGCGCATCTTGGGTCTGGGCTCCCCCCCACACCACGCTGGGCAGCGCATCTTGGGTCTGGGGTCCCCCCCACACCACGCTGGGCAGCGCATCTTGGGTCTGGGGTCCCCCCCCACGCTGGGCAGCGCATCTTGGGTCTGGGCTTCCCCCCACACCACGCTGGGCAGCGCATCTTGGGTCTGGGCTCCCCCACACCACGCTGGGCAGCGCATCTTGGGTCTGGGCTCCCCCCCCACACCACGCTGGGCAGCGCATCTTGGGTCTGGGGTCCCCCACACCACGCTGGGCAGCGCATCTTGGGTCTGGGGTCCCCCCCACACCATGCTGGGCAGCGCATCTTGGGTCTGGGGTCCCCCCCACACCACGCTGGGCAGCGCATCTTGGGTCTGGGGTCCCCCACACCACGCTGGGCAGCGCATCTTGGGTCTGGGGTCCCCCCCACACCATGCTGGGCAGCGCATCTTGGGTCTGGGGTCCCCCCCACACCACGCTGGGCAGCGCATCTTGGGTCTGGGGTCCCCCACACCACGTTGGGCAGCGCATCTTGGGTCTGGGGTCCCCCCCACACCACGCTGGGCAGCGCATCTTGGGTCTGGGGTCCCCCCCACACCACGCTGGGCAGCGCATCTTGGGTCTGGGCTCCCCCACACCACGCTGGGCAGCGCATCTTGGGTCTGGGGTCCCCCACACCACGCTGGGCAGTGCATCTTGGGTCTGGGGTCCACACCACGCTGGGCAGCGCATCTTGGGTCTGGGGTCCCCCACACCACGCTGGGCAGCGCATCTTGGGTCTGGGGTCCACACCACGCTGGGCAGCGCATCTTGGGTCTGGGGTCCCCCACACCACGCTGGGCAGCGCATCTTGGGTCTGGGGTCCCCCCCACACCACGCTGGGCAGCGCATCTTGGGTCTGGGCTTCCCCCCACACCACGCTGGGCAGCGCATCTTGGGTCTGGCGTCCCCCCCCACGCTGGGCAGCGCATCTTGGGTCTGGGGTCCACACCACGCTGGGCAGCGCATCTTGGGTCTGGGCTCCCCCCCACACCACGCTGGGCAGCGCATCTTGGGTCTGGGGTCCCCCCCACACCACGCTGGGCAGCGCATCTTGGGTCTGGGGTCCCCCCCACGCTGGGCAGCGCATCTTGGGTCTGGGCTTCCCCCCACACCACGCTGGGCAGCGCATCTTGGGTCTGGGCTCCCCCACACCACGCTGGGCAGCGCATCTTGGGTCTGGGCTCCCCCCCCACACCACGCTGGGCAGCGCATCTTGGGTCTGGGGTCCCCCACACCACGCTGGGCAGCGCATCTTGGGTCTGGGGTCCCCCCCACACCATGCTGGGCAGCGCATCTTGGGTCTGGGGTCCCCCCCACACCACGCTGGGCAGCGCATCTTGGGTCTGGGGTCCCCCACACCACGCTGGGCAGCGCATCTTGGGTCTGGGGTCCCCCCCCACGCTGGGCAGCGCATCTTGGGTCTGGGGTCCCCCCCACGCTGGGCAGCGCATCTTGGGTCTGGGGTCCCCCCCCACGCTGGGCAGCGCATCTTGGGTCTGGGGTCCCCCCCCCACGCTGGGCAGCGCATCTTGGGTCTGGGGTCCCCCCCCATGCTGGGCAGCGCATCTTGGGTCTGGGGTCCCCCCCCCACGCTGGGCAGTGCATCTTGGGTCTGGGGTCCCCCCCCCACGCTGGGCAGCGCATCTTGGGTCTGGGGTCCCCCCCCCACGCTGGGCAGCGCATCTTGGGTCTGGGGTCCCCCACACCACGCTGGGCAGCGCATCTTGGGTCTGGGCTCCCCCACACCACGCTGGGCAGCGCATCTTGGGTTTGGGGTCCCCCCCACACCACGCTGGGCAGCGCATCTTGGGTCTGGGGTCCCCCCCACACCACGCTGGGCAGTGCATCTTGGGTCTGGGGTCCCCCACACCACGCTGGGCAGCGCATCTTGGGTCTGGGGTCCCCCACACCACGCTGGGCAGCGCATCTTGGGTCTGGGGTCCCCCACACCACGCTGGGCAGCGCATCTTGGGTCTGGGGTCCCCCACACCACGCTGGGCAGCGCATCTTGGGTCTGGGCTCCCCCCCCCACACCACGCTGGGCAGCGCATCTTGGGTCTGGGCTCCCCCACACCACGCTGGGCAGCGCATCTTGGGTCTGGGGTCCCCCCCACACCACGCTGGGCAGCACATCTTGGGTCTGGGGTCCCCCACACCACGTTGGGCAGCGCATCTTGGGTCTGGGGTCCCCCCCACACCACGCTGGGCAGCGCATCTTGGGTCTGGGGTCCCCCCCACACCACGCTGGGCAGCGCATCTTGGGTCTGGGCTCCGCCACACCACGCTGGGCAGCGCATCTTGGGTCTGGGGTCCCCCACACCACGCTGGGCAGTGCATCTTGGGTCTGGGGTCCACACCACGCTGGGCAGCGCATCTTGGGTCTGGGGTCCCCCACACCACGCTGGGCAGCGCATCTTGGGTCTGGGGTCCACACCACGCTGGGCAGCGCATCTTGGGTCTGGGGTCCCCCACACCACGCTGGGCAGCGCATCTTGGGTCTGGGGTCCCCCCCACACCACGCTGGGCAGCGCATCTTGGGTCTGGGCTTCCCCCCACACCACGCTGGGCAGCGCATCTTGGGTCTGGGGTCCCCCCCCACGCTGGGCAGCGCATCTTGGGTCTAGGGTCCACACCACGCTGGGCAGCGCATCTTGGGTCTGGGCTCCCCCCCACACCACGCTGGGCAGCGCATCTTGGGTCTGGGGTCCCCCCCACACCACGCTGGGCAGCGCATCTTGGGTCTGGGGTCCCCCCCCACGCTGGGCAGCGCATCTTGGGTCTGGGCTTCCCCCCACACCACGCTGGGCAGCGCATCTTGGGTCTGGGCTCCCCCACACCACGCTGGGCAGCGCATCTTGGGTCTGGGCTCCCCCCCCACACCACGCTGGGCAGCGCATCTTGGGTCTGGGGTCCCCCACACCACGCTGGGCAGCGCATCTTGGGTCTGGGGTCCCCCCCACACCATGTTGGGCAGCGCATCTTGGGTCTGGGGTCCCCCCCACACCACGCTGGGCAGCGCATCTTGGGTCTGGGGTCCCCCACACCACGCTGGGCAGCGCATCTTGGGTCTGGGGTCCCCCCCCCCACGCTGGGCAGCGCATCTTGGGTCTGGGGTCCCCCCCCACGCTGGGCAGCGCATCTTGGGTCTGGGGTCCCCCCCCCACGCTGGGCAGCGCATCTTGGGTCTGGGGTCCCCCCCCCACGCTGGGCAGCGCATCTTGGGTCTGGGGTCCCCCCCCATGCTGGGCAGCGCATCTTGGGTCTGGGGTCCCCCCCCACGCTGGGCAGCGCATCTTGGGTCTGGGGACCCCCCCCCCACGCTGGGCAGCGCATCTTGGGTCTGGGGTCCCCCCCCCACGCTGGGCAGCGCATCTTGGGTCTGGGGTCCCCCACACCACGCTGGGCAGCGCATCTTGGGTCTGGGCTCCCCCACACCACGCTGGGCAGCGCATCTTGGGTCTGGGGTCCCCCCCACACACCACGCTGGGCAGCGCATCTTGGGTCTGGGGTCCCCCCCACACACCACGCTGGGCAGCGCATCTTGGGTCTGGGGTCCCCCACACCACGCTGGGCAGCGCATCTTGGGTCTGGGGTCCCCCACACCACGCTGGGCAGCGCATCTTGGGTCTGGGGTCCCCCCCACACCACGCTGGGCAGCGCATCTTGGGTCTGGGCTCCCCCCCACACCACGCTGGGCAGCGCATCTTGGGTCTGGGGTCCCCCCCCCATGCTGGGCAGCGCATCTTGGGTCTGGGGTCCCCCCCCACGCTGGGCAGCGCATCTTGGGTCTGGGGTCCAGTACTGACTCTGCCCTCACCAGAACCCGTCAGCCCTGTGGGATTCGCCTCCCTCACCTGTTGGGGCGTGCTGGGCCGGGGCGGCCGTCGGGGGCCCTCTGGCCGGGCCAGCACCGTCACTGCTGTCCCTCCTTGTCCCCGCGGTCTGCAGAGTCTGTCATCCCCAGCAGCGGGACCTTCCACGTGAAGCTGCCCAAGAGGCGCGGGGTGGAGCTGGGCATCACCATCAGCGGTGAGTTCCTGCCCCGGCCCCACAGGGTACCGCCCGCCTCCCGGGCCTTTCCAGAGGCCCCGACACCCCCGTGCTGGGGAGAGGCTCCAGGGAGGGACTGGCCACCTTTAGTACCAGTCCTTCCACCCGTGAGGCCCTGTGGGATGTGCTCAGACAAGCCCAGGACTCTGGATGCCTCAGTTTCCCCGTTGTGCACTGTGGGGAGGGGGGAGGTTGGGTCTCGCAGCCTCACCACCTCCCAAGTGAGGGTAACTGGTTTGTCAGGACCAAACATGGGGCCAGGCTGGGGTTCCTGTCTCCCTGAGTGCCAGAGCCAAAGGACTGGCATGAAGATATGCAAAGAAATGGTGAATTCACAAGCTTTCCTACGAAGCGGGGACTGAGGGCACGCTGCGTCCTCACTGGCCAGGAAGGCTGAGGGCCTGGAGCACACCCAGCTCCTTCCTGCCCCGGGGCCTTTGTACCGGCTGCTGGCTCCGCTCTCTCCCCTTCATTCAAGTCTTTGCTCAGTTGCCACCTACAAGTCTGGAGAATGTAGTACACTGCAAGAACACTTGTCTAGTCTCAGGTTTGCGCACGTGCGCACACACACACACACACACACACACCCTTGATAAAGAATTTGTGCCTCGGCACAGGCCCTCTTTAAATTATTCATGTTTCCCGCCCTGCCCGCGGCGTCAGCCCCTGAGGAAGTGCGGATCGCACGGTGGCTGCTCATGATGCTGAGGCCCCACACACGAATTCACTGGCTCCTCCTGCCTGTGCCCTGCCCTGCTGTGTCCTACATGCCTGGCACACAGCAGGGCTCTGGGGCCTGGGGCCGAGCCACCAGCCCACTCCAGGCCTTGCTGGGACAGCTCGGGGAGCGGCCAGGTGGACAGGAAGGGCTGCTGGTCACCGGCCCAGAGCCCTTGTGGGGCCTGTGATGGCCACAGCCCTGTCTGATGTGATCACCATCTCCATTTTTCAGAAGGGAAACTGAGGCATGGGGAGGCAAGCCGTTGGCTGGCCATCCCCCCACCAGGAGGTAGGGGTCCCCTGTCCTGACTGCCGGCCTCCACCGCCCACCCCGGGGCTGAGGCCGTCCGGGATCGGGCTCGCTCATGGCTCCTCTCTCCGCAGCGGCCAGCAGGAGGCGGGGGGACCCCCTGATCATCTCGGACATCAAGAAGGGCAGCGTGGCACACAGGTAGGTGTGCCCCAGACCGCTGGCACCCTGCGGCTCACGGCACCCGCCTACACACGTCTCCTGCCCTGCCCCGTGCACGCAGGACGGGCACCCTGGAGCCGGGTGACAAGCTGCTGGCCATCGACAACATCCGCCTGGACCACTGCCCCCTGCAGGACGCCATGCAGATCCTGCGGCAGTGCGAGGACCTGGTGAAGCTCAAGATCCAGAAAGATGAGGACAACTCGGGTGCGCCCGCCCTCCCCCCACCCCCCTCCACGCCACGCCCGTCCCCCCCCCCCCCCCCCCCGCCCGGTGGACGCCCAACGAATGCCTGCAGGGCCTCAGGCTCTCCCCAGGTCTCAGGGAGCTTGAGCCGCTGCCTTTGGTCTCCCTGTGTCCCAAACCTGCATGGCGAAAGAGGAGCGGCTGCTGAGTGGGGGTGGGGCTGTGTGTGCTGGTGAGGGCTGAGAACGCCAGCCCCTGCCCGCCCCCCCCCCCCCCCCCCCCCGCACAGGCGCCCCAGGGGAGCGAAGCGGGAACTGCAGAGGCTGGAGAGGGGCGAAGCAGGGCGGACCTGAGGTCCGGCAGCGGCCGCTCCCGCCCCCGTGGACGAGCCTCTCACGGGCAGATTCTTCTTCCTTTTTAAAAAAGCTAGAAACCTGGGTTCTTCCAACCACCATCTTCTTGTTCTTAGGGTGATGCACAAAATCAGTCGTTTTCAGCATTTCCCATGCCTGTCATCCTAGCTACTCAGGGGGCTGAGATCGGAGGATCTCAGACTGAAGCCAACTCAAGCAGGAAAGTCTGTGACTCTGACGTCCAATGAACCACCAAAAAGCTGGAGGTGGAGGTGTGGCTCAAGTAGCAGAGCTCCAACCTTGAGCAAAAAAAAAGAAAAAAAGCGCCCAGGGACAGCGCCCAGGCCCCGAGTCTCTGCATTTCATCTCTTCTATGTCTTTTTTTTTCTTAATGGCAAGCAGGCAGCAGGCTGGGGAGGAAGGGAGACTCAGGGCTGTGCCGTGTGGCTGTGTATGGATGGGTGATGAATACCACGGCTGTGCCAGGACCCCGTGGCGGAGCCCAGCTCCTTCCTCTCCTGCTGACCCCCACCGCTGTCCCTCGCTGCTGTCCCCACCCTTGACCCTTGCCACGACCCCTTGCAGATGACCAGGAGGGCTCGGGGGCAGTCAGCTACACGGTGGAGCTCAAACGCTACGGCGGCCCCCTGGGCATCACCATCTCTGGTACAGAGGAGCCTTTCGACCCAATTGTCATCTCTGGCCTCACCAAACGTGGCCTGGCCGAGAGGTGAGCTGGGACCCGTGGGGATGGGGGTGGGGGGGCAGACCTGGAACCAGACGAGGGCTTCGGGCCCAGCTAGATTCCGACTTCTGTTCCGAGTCCATGCTGAGTGATACCGAGCAAGGCACTGGCCCTCGGTGAGCAGCAGCTCCCCATCTATACAATGAAAATGTCAGTCCAGCCTCCCAGGGGAAGGGACCGGTCAGGCTGGGGGTGGAGGGGGGCGGCCGGCAGACCCAATCCAGGAAAGTGCTGGGCTACTCTGTCCCCTCCTGAAGTGAGCTTCAATGCCGCTCTGGCAGCGCCTCTGGGCTCCTGAATTTGGGGGTGGGGGTGGCAACGGCACCCCGGTGCTGGGACCAGCCCAGATGGGGAAATCAAGGCCTTGGGGCTTTCTTGTTACCCTTCCCCTAGGAAGTGCCCCCCTGAAGCACTAGGGGCCGTTAAGAAGGGGGCCCCCACTTTCCCAGAGAGAGTGAGTCTCCGCTTTCTCCTCTGGCAGCAAGGTGTTAGGTGAGCTTTGGGGCAGGAGGCCCTGGCTGATAAGGGGACCCCTCTCTGCCGCCCCTCCCCCCCCCACCCCGTCCCCGCTCTGGGACAGGCCACTCCCTGGAGAAGCTAGCACTTGTCCTTGATGGACAATTGAGGGAGGGTGGGATCTGCCGGAAGGCGAGGCATGGCGCCCCCTGCTGGGCTCCAGGCAGATTGTGCGGCCATCCTCCTGCAGAGGCCAGGTCCGCTGGAGTGGTACACCGAGGGTGCCGGCCCGGCACGGATAGGCCAGGACGGACCCCTGCCTGTCCAGGGTGAGGCCCCAGGGGTCCAGATACAATGCAATGTGTCAGCTTCAAGTGGCTGCATTCTAAAAGGACAAAGAAACCAAAGGAGACTGAAATGGGATTGATGTCAAACTATTAACCAAGGACCCGAGCCGTCCTCACAGAACAGCCGCCCAATACAGTGTGGACTTTAGATTATCTGCTAATCTTGGTTGGGACCGGTCAGTAACCCCTTCCTGAAGGTGTTATCCGGCCCGCCCCTTCCCCGGCCTCCAGAGCAAGGGCTTTCTGGGCAAGACCAGGTCTCTGCCCTCCTGAGCCCCCACTGAAGGTGTCCAGTGTTCAGTTCTCGCTCCTGGACCCCAGCCCTCCCCAGCTACCCCTGCCAAAGCGCCTTTCCCACCGCAGCCCTGGGCACTGTACCACTGTGCTCCTCCACTGCTCCCCCCTCACCCCCCCCCCCCCAGATCACAGAAGAGAGGGGCATGTGGCCAGGTTTCTGCATTTTTCAAAAAGCTCTTGGGGGTAATTTGAATCAATGACCCCTTAGAAAACTGCTGGGCCAAATGGGGCCTGCTCTGTCAGCCCTCCACGAGGCTGGCCCGGCCCCGGGGCTTGTGATCACGCTGCAGCCAGGGAAAGTGAGGCTCGGGAAGAAGAAAGGCTACAGAGACTCTCTTCTGGGGAGAATGAATCCACTCCATATATTTCACCCCTCGATTAGAATTGGAAAATAAGCATCAGGGATCCCCCATGTTAAAGGGAGACCCTGCCCAGGACCCTGTACTTAGTGTTTGGCAGCTAGTGTGGGGAGCTCTGTCATTCCCAGAGCGCCTGCTGGACGGTCCCCTCGCGATGGGCTTGAGCCCTCTGTTCTTGGGGCCCTCGATCGTGGGCAGCGGCGCCTCCCGTTCTTTGTCTTCTCTGCGGTAGGAGGTCAGCCAGGCCTGGCCCCGGGGCGTCCCGTGCCGAGCCGCTGCGTGTCTCACCCCGTGCCCTCGTCCCTCCTCAGGACCGGCGCCATCCACGTCGGCGACCGCATCCTGGCCATCAACAGTGTCAGCCTCAAGGGCCGGCCCCTGAGCGAGGCCATCCACCTCCTGCAGATGGCCGGCGAGACAGTCACGCTGAAGATCAAGAAGCAGCCGGACTGTGAGCCTCGCTCCATCCCCGGGCCGTCCCTCCACACCTGCCTGGCCTCCGGGCCGAGCCGTGTCCTGGCCACCGGCCCTGGGAGTGGGAAAGGGAGGATGGCTCAGACAACGGAACGGGACACTCCCGGGGCGGGGCGGGGTGAGGGGGAGGGGCCCAGAGCGTGCAGCCCCTGCGCCCTGCGGCCCCCGTCCTTAATGCTGTGCGCTTCCGTTTCCCCTGGATTTGGAGGGTCTTCCTTCTAACTGGGGTGCCACTACTGCTCCCTGTTTGACCTTGTGCAAGTTGTTCAGCTTCCTGAGCCTCCATTTCCCCATCTACGAACGAGCGTTGCCCCCTTGGCTGCCCACCCACACGGTAGCAGCCCCGGGAGCTGCCAGCCACGCTCGGGTGGAGAAACTGACTGAAGTTTGCTCGAGGTCAGAGGTCATGCCCCCTCCTCCTAGGTGCCCCCTCGCCCCGCAAGTCAGGCAGTCTCAGCGAGGCCAGTGATGCGGGCGAGGATATGCCTGAGGCCCTCGGTGGGGGCCTGCTGGCCGCCCGCTGCCCACCAGCTGTGCCCGGCGTGGACAGTGCCGTGGAGTCCTGGGGCAGCTCGGCCATGGAGAGGGGCTTCAGGGGTTCAGGTAACACTGGGCTCCTGGACAGGCCTTTGTGGGAGCCGGTTCCCTCAGCTGCCCCCGCCCCGCCCCTCTCCAGCTCTACTCTTCAGGTGCAGAGCTGAGCAGGCCCAGCCCCAGCCTGGGCCCATGGCCGCGAGTGTGGAGCGGGGCCTGTTTGGTTCAGATTTCCTCACCATGAGCTCGAGGACCAAGCCAACTCCTTTTCGCGCCCCTGTGTCTGGACGTAGTAGGTGCTCAGTCAGTGCACTCTGCATCCACTGGAAGACGTGGGGGGGGGGCGCAGAAAGCGGCCTCCCAGCCCATCCTGTAGGACCAGGCCCCCATGCCACCGCCAGGCCACCCCCTCTGCCCCTGTGCGGAGGCCTGTGACCTGCAGTTGAGCCCCTGGAGCTCCCCAGCTCCTCCTCCAGCAGCAAGGCCGGTTCTCCCTGGAGGCCCTTGCCTGCTGGGTGTCTGCTTCCCCAAGCCCAGCTCTAGATGGTTCAAGGCAGGAGCATCAGAGCAGGACCACCAGAGGCTGAAAGAGGAGGCATCAGTATAGGGCCTCCCTTCCTGGCTGGGCACAGCCATGCTGTGCCCACTGGAGCCCCAGCAAGAGCTCTCTGTTAGACAGGCAGCATAGCTGTGGAGGATGCTGGCTGACATGCACAGAGAGCGGCCGTTACGGTCCTGGTCCCTTCAGGTGGCTGGGCATGAGTCGGGGTGGGGGCGTGGCGAGGATGGACGGGACCAACACTGCTGCCCCTCTCCGCCCGCCAGCGCGCGCCCCGCAGGCAGCAGGCCGGGCTGCGATCCATCAGGAGTGGCAGCCTGGCAGGCTGAGGAGCCCCGCACCCGTCGAGCCCCGCAGGGCCAGCTACCCCCGGGCATCCCGTGAGTTCCCCGGAGAGGAGGAGGAGGAGGAGGAGGACGGGGCCTGGAATCCTCCAGCGAGGTCTGTAGTGGGACACCATGGCCAGGGTGGGGGGTGGGGGGGGGGGGAATAAGCTGGGCTCTGGGCCAGAGAGGTGGGGATGGGGGGTGGAGGGGGTATACGGGCAGATCTGGCAGCCAGGCCAGAGGAAAGGCCCAGGAGAAGGTGAGGGGTGGCGGAAGGGACTCAAGGGCAGAGGTGGGGGTGGGGGGTGGCCTGGCCGGCTCTCCTGTTCTGGCAAGTTCCTGTGCTCACGGGAGCCATGGTAGACCAGAACTCATACTCGTGCCTGGTTCCTGTCAGGCCCAGGCCCCTGGGCTTCAGGCATGCGGCCTACAGAATGGGAAGGGAAGAGCCGGCCTTCGGGCTTAGTGGAGGCGAGCGCTGGCAGGCCCCGGTGCCAAGGGCCATGGGGGCTTTGCACGTGACCTCCCTGCGGCTGACCGCTTCCTGGGGCAGTCCTCCTGTCCCCTCCATCTGTCTGTGTCCTGACGGACTCCAGCTCTGCCCCACCCCCATCCTACAGCACCCCATGTCTGGGGAGGGGGCAGCCCACGGCCCTTCCTCTGGGCTGTTCCACAGATCTCCTCTGTCTTTCTGTCCATCTCTCTGTCGGTCTGTCTCTCTTCCCAGGCGTCCTGTGTCAGCGTTCTCCACCCCATCTCATCTGCCCCTGTTCTAATTGGTCACCAACAGTCCTGGTCACCCCTAACTGCGTCCCTCCCATTCTGTGTCACCAACCACTGCCCTGGGGTCCCAGCACTGCCACCAAAGACACACGCCTGCCCGCCTGCCCACCCCATGGCCCCACGAGCCAGGCCCTGAAGACTGAGGCCCAGCCCGCAGTCCACCCACCGGCCGGCCAGGAGCTGATGCTGTGGTTCCTACGTTACAGCCCAGGCCCCGGCCCTGCCCGAGACGAGGGGCTCTGGAGAGTGCTGGGGGAGGCATTGGAAGACCTCGAGTCCTGCGGCCAGTCAGAGCTGCTCAGGGGACTAGAGGTATGGGGCAGGGGCCGCTGGCCGCAGGCCAGTGCATCTGGGCACACTGGGTGACGTGTGTGTGTGTGTGTGTGTGTGTGTGTGTGTGTGTGTGTGTGTGCATGCTCTCACATGGGTATCAGGGTCCAATGAGGCCTTAACACAACCATATATTATACATATATAAAACTGTGCATATACATATATGTATGTATATATATGTATATATTGCACATATACATATATGTGTATATGCACAGTTTTATATATGTATTTATATAGCCATGCAATATAGCCATGGAATATATATATATATATATATATAAAACCGTGCAATATATATATATATAGCCATGCAATATAGCCATGGAATATATATATATATATATAAAACCGTGCAATATATATATATAGCCATGCAATATATAGACATATGTATATGTGTATATGTGTGTGTGTGTGTGTGTGTGTGTGTGTGTGTGCGTGTGTATGTGTTTTGGTACTGGGGATTGAACCCAGGACATTGCACTTGTTAGGCAAGTGCTTTGCCACTGAGCTACATCCCAACCCCTTATTCCGTTTTGTTTTTGTGTGCCAGGACTGGGACCTGAACTCAGGGCCTGGGGGGCTACCATTTAGCTTTTTTGCTCAGGGCTAGCGCTCCATCACTTGAGCCACGCCTCCACTTCAAGTCCTAGGTTTTGGGGGCTTCTTTTGGTGGTTAATTGGAGATAAGGATCTTACAGACCTGCCCCCAGGCTGACTTCAAACCAGGATCCTCAGCTCTCAGCTTCCCCAGTAGCTAGGATTACAGGCGTGACTCACTGGCTCTCAGACACCTTTACTTCTTGTTCTATGAAAGCAATGCTACCATTGCTGTGCGTTTGGCGATGTCTCCTTTACTTTGTCTCTGGTGGGAGGCGGAGGAACCCCTGGGCCTGTGCACAGCTGTCCCCTCTGCCGGGACCCCTCTCTTCTGTCTCTTCCCACTGTTCTGGGCGCTTCCTTCTTCTGTCAAGCTCACCATTTTCTTATTTGTGTTTATGATTAGCAAGAGCATAGGGGTTAGGAGCCCTGACTTTGCAGCAAGACTCTGGGTTCAAATCTTATCTTGCTCATGAATAAAGTGGGAGAAAATGCTAAGGTGTGCAGAGGAGAAAATGAGTTCAGTGTGGATGGAGAGATGAACCAGTGGCAGCTGCAGGGCTCTCCTCTGGTTTGATTGGTGAATGACGCTCCACCCCGCCTAGGGCTCAGGGCCACCACAGTGACCCCAGAGAACAGTGCCCAGGGCAGGGGGGGTGGGGCGGGGGGGGTGCTGACTGACTGGTGGAGCAGGTGAGAGGCATCTGAGAAGTGGCCCTGTCCCCTCACAGAACTCCATCATGATGGGCACTGTGCCCAGCGCGGCCCTGGAGGGCAGACCTGGTCCCCGGCCCTGGCGGAGGGCCCGGGACATCCAAGAGTCCCACGAAGACCTGCAGGAGCTGCTGCTACCAACACCCTTGGAGATGCACAAGGTGGGCACTGAGGGCGGGCACGGGGGGGGGGGGGGGCTCTGAGGGCCACGAGCACCGGCCGTGGACTCACACAGCCCTGCCCCGTGGGCCTCTCCTCCACCACAGAGGAGGGGTGTTACACTAGGTGGTCTCCTGCAACGCTCATCGTGTGGGAGTGAGCACACCCGGACACGCACATACACATGCCCGTGACACTAACGGGCCATTTCCCACATGTGGTTTTCTATGGGCAGCTTGTGAACCCTGCTTGGTGGTGTTTTCCTGTGATCTCAGCACTCCGACGATTATGAATTCCAGGCCAGCCTGGGCTACACAATGAAACCCGGGTTCAGAAAACAGAAGGTGGGCACCAGGCTCACACCTGTCACCCTAGCTACTCAGGAGGCTGAGACCTGAAACCAGCCCAGGCAGAAAAGCCCCTGTGAGACTCTTACCTCCAATTAACCACCAGAAAACTAGAATTGGAGCTGTGAATTCAAGTGATAGAGTGGTAGCCTTGAGCAAAAAAGAGCTCAGGAATAGCACCCAGGCCCTGAGTTCAAGCCCCACAACTGACGGGGGGGGGGGGGTAGGAGAAGGAGAGAGAGGAATAAAACCTTTTTTTTTTTTTATTCCTGCTTGTATATACATATACAAGATATATATATACACACGCACACACACACGCACATACATAAAGATTTATAGAGCACACATATCGCTGTGCACGTGTGTATGTAATCAGCCCTCCTCATCTGCCAATTCTGCAATCAGACATTAACCAACTACCTATCTAACATATATGTAGGGGGAAGAACCTTTTTTGGTGTGCTGGGGCTCGAATCCAGGGCCTGGGCGCTGTCCCTGAGCTTTTTTGCATAAGGCCAGCACTCTACCACTTGAGCCATAGCTCCACCTCTGGCTTTTTTTTTCTCTTTTTGGTAATTAATTGGAAGTAAGAGTCTCATGGACTTTGCTGCCCAGGTGGGCTTGGAACTGTGGGCCAACCAAACATCAGTTTCTCTCACATCTTTCCATAACTACCTGGGGCCAGAAGCTGGCACCTGCCGGCACTCTGGCAGGAACACCACCGACCAGAGACCCCTGCGAGCCACGGCTGCCCACAGCCTGTGGGTGGCAGGCAGCGTTGCCCTTAAGGACCACAGGTGTCCGGGTGGCAGGATGCCCGGGGCCTCTCAGGTTCCGCAGGCCCAGAGGAAGCGGGACTGGGGCCTCCAGCTAAGGCCCCAGGGGCGCGGGGTGCTGTGACGTGGGGCCGGGGCGCATGGGGGCCTGGCATGGGCTCAGCAGGCTGCTGTCTGTGGAAGTGAGCTGGACAACAGCCTGGACCTGGACCCCAGGGGCACCGAATGCCAGCCCAAGGGGTGAGCTGCAGCAGGGCACAGTTCCAGGGCCGGCGCCGCCTCCTGTCCCCAGGTGACGCTGCACAAGGACCCATTGCGGAATGACTTTGGCTTCAGCGTCTCGGACGGTCTCTTGGAGAAGGGTGTCTATGTGCACACGGTACGCGCTGACGGGCCGGCCCAGCGTGGGGGCCTGCGGCCCTTCGACAGGCTCCTGCAGGTAAGGTGGGTCGCGGCAGTGACGGGGACCAGGCCAGACCCCCGCTTGCAAAAAGTGGGAAGGGTGGGTAGGAGCGATGCCCAGCACCAACACCTCCACCTGCAGCACCGGGCATTGGCACCAAGGAGGCAAGGCCCTGCGCCCACCTCCTTGGGGTCCCCATTTCCCAAGTAGCCTACACAGACACCTCCACAGGAGAAATGATTTGCTTTTTTTGGCAGTACCGGAGATTGAACCCAGGGCCTCATGCTAGCTGAGCAGATGCTCCGACCCCTTTTCCAAGATAGGGTCTGTTTACCACTGCAAGCCTGGGTCCAGACCCTGTGTGCTGCGATGCCAGGCGAGCACCCCTGGGCCCTGCCGTCTGTGGAGACAGAGTCTCCTGAACTTTTCTGTCCCCAGTGGCCTTCCACAGCCACTCCTCGGCTTCTGGAGGAGCCGGGATGACAGGCTTGGTTCCCCCTGAATTCACCTGTCTTCTTCCTTCACAATCTATTGGCCAGAGCCAGTCATGTGACCTACCTTACTTTCCCAAGGGAGCCTGGGCCGTGTGGCCTGGCCATCTAGGCTACCCTGGACCACCCAGAACCACTTCAGAACCACCCTTGCCCCCTGCCTTAGCTGATTATGTTCCTTTACTTGTTTTAGCCATTTTTATTTTCAATGTACTCATGTTTTCTCTAAATCGATGAGCCTTTTTCAATTTATGTATTTTTTATATCTTTTTTTTCTTTTTTTTTGGTCCATAGTAGGGCTTGAACTCTGGGCCTGGGCGCTGTCCCTCAGCTCTTCAGCTCAAGGCTAGTGCTCTACCACTTGAATCATAGCGCCACTCCCAGTTTTCTGGTGGTTAATTGGAGATAAGAGTCTCACAGACTTTCCTGCCCGGGCTGGCTTTGAGCCACGATCCTCAGATCTCAGCCTCCTGAGTAGCTAGGATGACAGGCGTGAGCCACCGACACTTGGCTAATTTACATTTATTTTTGAAAGGGAATTATCTCAAGAATGAAAAATCAGTATCCCTTGTCTAAGATGGACATTCAAGGTAAAATACAAACAAAACAGAAACAAGGACTGTCACCAAACAGTAGGCAGGAGGCTGTGTGTGTGTGTGTGTGTGTGCATGCGTGCATGTGTGTGTATGTGTGTGTGTGTTGCTGATGCTGAGTATGGACCCCAGACCCTTGAGCTCCATCTACCCTGCCTTCCATATACCCTACCTTTTATGTTGAAAAGAGAGAAAGCTGGCTACCCAGAGCTCACGCCTGTATTCCTAGCTACTCAAGAGGCTGTGATCTGAAATCTAGATAAATCTGAAATCCAGGCAGATAAATTGGAGTAACTCTTAATCTCCAGTTAACCAGCAAAGAGTTGGAAGTGAAGCTGTGGCTCAGATGAATAGTGCCAGCCTTGAGCGATAAAGCTAAGCAAAGGTGTGAGGCCCTGAGTTTAAGTCCTAGTGTCACCCCCCCCCACATACACACACACACACACACACACACACACACACAGAGGAGCAAAGTTAGAGGAGCCTGAAAGGTATGCAGGTGTCTCCCTAGAACATTCTCTTTGCTGCCTAACCAGAAGAACTGAGTTAATGACGAGCAACTTCCTCTGTGTGTACAGGAATTTAACCAAGGCTGGGGCAGGCCCCTATTTTGGGAAATCATACAATTCCCACCTCTTCAGCCACTCTACACATCCCCTGCCCTGTCCCTTGCTTGTGTCCCTTGCAGGTCAACCATGTCCGCACGCGGGACTTCGACTGCTGCCTGGCAGTGCCACTCCTGGCAGAGGCAGGCGACATCTTGGAGCTGGTCATCAGCCGCAACCCCCTGGCCCAGAGCCGCCGGATGCCCCGCACGCCAGCCCCCAGCAGCGCCCAGATGCTCTGAAGGCCTTCTGTGGTCCGGACATGGCAGGGCTGGGCTAGAGAAGGGCACACCTTGCTCAACTGTGTGCCTGGAGGTTCCGAGCCAGGGCTGGGCCTTGGTCTCTGCGCCCCACTTCTGTGGTCCCAGGCAGCGAGGTCCCAGCCTTAATTGGAGCTACATCTGGGTCTTCATCAAGTTAGGTCTCTGAGATGCCCAGAGAAGCCCCTTCCGAAGGGGCTGGGATGGCTGCGCAGCCAGGGAGAGAGGTGTAGGTGGGGGGAATGGGAGGATCCCCAGGCCCTGCCGGGAGCGAGCTCCCTGTCAGGAGAGGTAAGCAACGCAGGCTGAGGCCCTCCCTGAGTCAGGGACTGAAGTGCCAGGCGAGCGGGTGATGTTCCACTTCCTGATGGGCGGAGGCTCAGGAAGGAGCCAGCACCTTCCCTGGGCCCGACTCCTGGCGTTGGGGCTGGCTGGCACGAGGACCTCTAATTCTGCGTACCTTCTTAGGACGCCCCAAGCCAGGTGTCTGGTGTCCCAGCCACTGAAGGTCGGCGGCTTGTCCGTGGGCAGGAGGCAGAGGGGAGGTGGGCGCCTGGCGACGTCCCAGCCGTGGAGGGGGAGAGGAGCTGGGGTGGAGGTGGCGGGGGGGGGGGGGGGGGGGGGGAGGCCCGCAGGGACAGCCTCCAGGGTCCCGAGGTGGAGTCTGTCTCTCTTGCAACCTGGAAGCCCCGGCGGCCCTGGCGGCCCCACACCATTGCCTCCAGTTTCACAATGCAGCGAGAACCATTTGGTGTTGAGCACGGCCCAGGTGCGGTCTGGCCGTGGGTTTGGAGGGCTGCTGGGGGTTCCGCCGGTCCCCGTTTCCCTCCCACAGGGCTCTGAGATGGGTTTCAAACCAGGGGCCTCTCCTCCCCCGCCCTGCTGTGTGCTCCACTCCTGGGCCCCACAGAGGCCAGGGAAAGGCGCTTCCACCCAAGACCAGTTGCAGGAAGGAGCCAGCTTTCTCGGCCCTGGTTCCCTGTTGGCTGACCCCTGCGGGCTCGTGCTCCTCTGGGAAGTTGGGTGGACAGTGGCTGAGCCCAGGCCCTGCCCTCAGAGCCTCTGCGGTCACACTAGGGAGAAAGGCACTAGCCCCCCATGCAGGGGCGTCGAGTAAAAGCGGAGCTCTGCTTGGAGGGCTGAGGATAGCAGAGATGGCTCCTGGGCCGCCAGCAGCCACAAGCTGTGTGACCTTGGGCAGGCTTCTTGGCCTCTCGGGGCCTGTTAGGTAACATGGCTGGACCGGACACTCTCAGGGTCCCTCCCCTTAGGAAAGCCACATGACTCCAGGATTCCGGGACTCCAGGCAAGAGAAAGCACATCCAGGCTGGCCGTCCTCGGGCTGGGCCTCTGCTATTTTCCCACACATATGCAATTGGGCCTGGCTGGGGGTGGGGGGCGGCCCTGGCCAGGCCTCCTCATATGCAATAGTCCCTCTGGCATCTCACACGCATCCGTCCAGACCTGACCTTCACCAACCCCGGAGCCCCCCCATCCCTGCATTTTGGGTGACATTCCCCCACCCCTAAAGCTGTATTTTTCTCTGGCTGAGAGCCTATTCTGTGTAAATTATTTTTCTACTGGGAGTTCTTGGGGCTCTCTGGAAGCACAAGCCAGCAGGCCAAAAGCTGCCAGTGATGTTTGGGCCCGTGTGTACCTCTGTCCTGCCGGGACTGCAGCTGGGGGCGGGGCGGCAGGTCACTGTTGGGATGAATTTTTAATAAATATTAAAATGCACTTAAGAGTAGGCTATTTGCTTTTTTAAAAAAAAAAATTCATGGGCTTACCAGGGTCAGTTTGTGTGTCAATCTTGTGTGATCTCACTTGCTTTCTAGAGCATTCATCCACTCAAAACCTCTGTCATGTCAGGCACTGGTGGCTCACACCTGTAATCCTAGCTATTCAGGAGGCTGAGGGCTGAGGATCATAGTTCAAAGCCAGCCCAGGCAGGAAAGCCAGTGAGAGTCTTAGCTCCAATTAACTAGGGGAAAAAAAAAAAAAAAAAAAAACCCAGAAGGGGAGCTGTAATTCAAGTGGCAGAGCGCTAGCCTTGAGCAAAGAAGCTCAGGGACAGCGTCCAGGCTGAGTTAAAGCTTCAAGACACACACACGCACACACACACACACCCCTCTACCATTTACTGGGTTTCAGGTGGTCTGAGCTAGAGTGCAGATTCTGGTGACATCAGCAAGCCAGTAAGCAGCACGGGCTCATCTCAGGAGGCTACCTTACACCTTAGTTCAGAGTAGCTGGCTGATAGGCTGAGTCACCAGTGCCTGGCAAAAGATCTGAAACGGTGTGTGTGCGTGTGTGTGTGTGTGAGTTCTAGGCCGGGGTGCCGTCCCTGAGCTGTTTTTGCACAAGGCTAGTGCTCTACTGCTTGAACTACAGCTTTATTTCCAGCTTTTTGGTGCTTCACTGGAAATTAAAGTCTTGTGGATTTTCCAGGCTGGCTTTGAACAGTAATCCTCAGATCTCAGCCTCCTGAGTAGCTAGGATTACAGGAGTCAGCCATCAGCGCCCAGGTGCTGAAACTTTGAGCATCAACCCAGCACCACCTCTGCCTGGCTCACGGGCCTACCATCCCCCCTGCTTCCTGCATCCCAAGGTCGCAGTCAAATCGTGGGAGCCCTCGAATACTGTATAAAATGGCCTTCAGGCTGGTGCATTATAAAAAGTCCTATCCCGAGGTTTCTCATTATGATACGCAACTATTCCCAACCCTGACAGCCTTCTGCTGGAGAGCAGGCCTGAGCCCGCAAGGCGCTTGCCAAATACAACACACGTGTTGAATTTTAAAAAGGAAATGTTTATTGTCATGTTATAAGGTGATTACAAACTCCTCTAAAAAAAGCAAAGATGAATTTAAAATATTGATATACATATTTATCTAAAAAGCAAAAGAGGGGAAAAAAACCCTGCAAAATACAGGGATCCATATCATAAAACATTTATACACAAAAGCTCGTATACTGCGAGACTGGAGACTGACTCACACGCCAGGGTCTTGCTCAGATACAAATTCCTCCTCTCGTTGGTTGATTTCAGTTTTTTTGGTTTTTATTTTTTACAAAAGTTTAAAATACCTTAAAAATATTTTGAAGTTTTTAAAAAAATGTCCTGATGAGCCAGACATATTTCTGGAAGGAGGCAAACCCACGTTCTTGGCTTTTTCTTGTGCTGAATACAGAGTCACAGTTGTTAGGGATTGGGAAGATTAATTGGGTAAAAAAATAATAATAATGGAGTAACCATCTCAGATTGAAGCCAGATATATAACAAGACGCCCACGTCCTCCTTGCGGAAGGAGAGCAAGCCTGCGGAGACGGCCCAGAGAACTAGGGCAGCCAGCTTTCTCTGAAGATGCCATGTTTCTGAGGGAAGGCCTGGAGGGGGAGGGGGGGCTCTCCCTTCTGCTCCCTGGGTTTAGTCTTGTGGCTTTGCACTGGATGGGGGTTCGCAGACAGAGGTATTTACAGCACCCATGCGACGGGCCTGAGGGCTAGGTGAGACCTTGAGGGGCTTTCGCTCTGGGGTGCCTTCCTGGCTTGTGTGTCTTGGGGGAGCAGTAGGGGCTCTGCTCTGACTGGCTGCCCAGAGCGCGTCTGGTGGAGAGCTGCAGTGCGGGCGAGGCTGGTGCTGTGCTGGGAGAGCCGCGGGAGGCCGAGGGGTGCCTCCTGCTCCCTCCCGGGGACCAAGGGCTCCTCCTAGGAAGCCTTGGGCCTGGGCTGCTTTCCTGCTGTGCGGGGGTCTCAGTCCTCCCCATCTCCTAGCCAGGAAATGGAGGGTCACTGGGGTGGTGGTCAGAGCTCATTTCTCCTCCAGGCTGGGGCCTGGGGTCTACGGGTGGGGGAAGGTGTGTGTTTCCTATGGTGGAAGCCGGCCACGCCCACCTCACATGCACACCTTGGAGATAGTACAGCAGGCAGTCAAATCTCCATCCCCCCCCCCCCCCCCCCCCGTCTGCTCTGGGCCTCGGTTTCCCCATGTACAATGAAGACATTGGATCAGGGACCTTGGCGCCCTTCCCCCACTGACCATGGCCCCAGGACCACCAATGACGTGTCCCCCGGGGCAGCTCAGCCATTTGTTTCCTTATGGTGCCTCTGCGCTTGCTGTCTGGCCCTGGCAGGCTGGGCGACGTGCGGTCAGAATGTCTGACCGTCCCAAGCAGAGAGCTACTTGGCAAGACACGGGTGGACCGGAGTCACGAGCTCTAATGAAAAAAATGTCACTCATACGGCGACACGAAGACAATCGTCACTGCACATGGGACAGAGCCCGGGAGCGGGCGCGGGACTGGAACTGGAGACAGGTGTCCGGGAGGCCGGGGACACGGGGGAGGAGGCGACCTTTCATCCAGGCAGCGCTGGAGACTTGGTCTGCTTGTGTCTTTGGTCTAGAATTTGGTCTGGGAATCTTATGAGAAGAGACTTTCTTCAGGCCTTTCCAGAATGTTGCAATTTGTCTACCAACCCAGAATACTGACGCCTTGCACGCGGGGTACCAGGGAGGGAAGGGAAGACGGAAGTGACCACAAGGCCCGCCCCGCTCTCCTGTCACCTGTCTTCACCCATCAGTGGTTAGTTTACTAAAGTTCCGTAAGACAGAAGAACACAGGTCACATAGCTACGCAGTAAGATGACGACAAAACAACAACACACACTCGATCAGACACCACGGCAACCATAAGTACATAGAAAAATAGGAACATGGTAGAACTGGTTGATGTTTGGAAAGGACTCGGCGTGGTTTGGCAGAGTACATAGCTTTGGAAACAGAGAAATGTATACACTTGTTGGAGACACGAGGTCCAGACTTGCCCCCGGGGGGAGGGGGGGGCGGGGGCAGGGGGGAGTCCTGACTCTTGCATTTGAGGAGAACCCCGCTCTCCAAGCTGCCAGCAGCCTTGTGGCCGCACGTGTGACGATGTGTCGGTTGGGACCATCGCTGGGCAGGCGGAGGTGTGTCTGCCCGTGTGCCCTGCTCCTGGCCCTGGCCTGGTCTGCCAGCTCAGGGGGGCCAGCCCCCTGCAATTCCAACCTTCTGCCAACCTTGCCTTCTCTCCTCCATCCCCACACAGTGAATGTCTAGCAGCAGCTACTGCCAGGCTTAGCGTGGAAGGCTCAAGGCCAGCCAGCTCACCACCACCAAGCTGCCCCCCGCCCACCGCACCCAAGATCCAGCCTCAAAAGTAGCTCTGGGCTCTACTCAAAGGTAGCTCCTTGCTGGCTGGGGTGGCCCTGGGGTGGCGTTCTGAGCGAGAGCGTGGCGAGTCTCCCAGCCCAGGGCAGTGAGGTCAGAGCCAAGGGGGCCGGGAGGCCAGGAGGGGCAACTCTCCGGGGACACTGCCGTCCTCACGCTGGGGCCACATGGCTTGGTCCACTCGCCTCCCCTTCCCTCCTCTCCTGTACCCTCAACAAATCCACGGGGCCTGGGGAACACCTAGCTCTAAGTGTCTCATGCCCACACTTCTGAGCTGGCTTCAGGCCCGAGCATGGAACGGCCCAGAACTGCCAGCATCGCCAGACACATGGGCCTCTGCAAGACCCCCGGCCCAGGGGCTCCCAGGAGCCTCTTCATGCTACACCTCTCCCTCTCTCCCTCTCTTTCTCTCTCTCTCCCTCTCCCTCTCTCCCCTGCCGAGGCTCCTGGTGGCTCTGAGAGTCCTACTGATTGTTCTCCCCAGCAACCGTTTCTGCTGGAGGCCTCAGCGGTAACCTCCGTCAGTTGTTCTGGTCTTGAGAGTTGGCTCATTATTTTGGCATCTATCTTCCTAAGACAAACAACGAAGAGGGTCTCCGAGTCCTCCTGCCCCTGGGCCTCTGCAGCTGGTGGGTCTTTCCTACCTGCACCAGGCATCAGAAGGGCTACACGTCTTAGATGTGCCTGCCATCCCAGGCAAACTGTACCCAGTGTGGATCTTTTGTTTCGTGTTGTTTTCTGGGGTGGGGCTGGGGGGAGCAGAACTTTCTGCCAGCTACATAAGCACCGAAGGACTGCTTTTGAGAAATTGAGATGTATTGCTGGCAAGAAAATCAATTCAAGTGGTAAAAGTGTATGACAGTCTCTTAAGTGTCTGTATAGTTACATGTTTAAAAAAATTACAAAGGAAGATTTTACCAAGTTCCCATCTAATTCAGTATGAAAGCTTGGCCTCCCCCGGGACATCTGCCCACAGGTTGTCTTTTTATACAAAATATCCCGAAATCAAAACAAGAGACACACATACACACACAATAAACACGCACGCACACACACACACCCACTCACACACACACACACATTTAACATTAACATTTTCTGTGACAATTAAAAAAAAATCCTAGTGCAAATGTAAAGCTCTGTAAACCTGGTCCTATGAGAATCTAATGTTAGTAAACAGCGGGAAAGCGGCCGGCCCGGGCGAGCTCACATCATGGTCTCCACGATGATGTGTGTTGGTTTCACCAGGGCGCCGTTCATGGTGGTGGTGGTGTTGAAGGGCACGGCCCCCTCCCGCTCCACAGCCCAGCGGTTGGGCTCCCTGGGGGTCAGCAGGTACTTGACTCTCTGCAGAAGCAAGCCGGGGGGGGGGGGGGGGGGGGGGGCGGGGCGGGGAGAAGAGGCCGTGAGCCGGCTGGTTGGCCTCACTGATTCACCATTCCTAGGCACTGCTGTGCCTGCAGCTGGGTGGGCCGTGTGGCAGGTCCCTACCCGCCCCCCACCTCCTGCTCTTGGGTCTCTCTGGGAAGGAAGGAGTGGGGCCACGGAGTTTGCTGGTCCCCTGAGTTGGAAAAGTAGTTTTCCCAGCCGATTCCAGGTGCGTGCCGCACACGTCTCCCTGCAGGTGCCCTTCCTGTCTGTGCCCTGGTGCCTTCAGTGTGGCTGGCTGCTGTGTAGCCCCGCAGCTCCGGGGGGAACCCTGGGCACCCCTCGGCCTCCTCAGCTGCCAGCTCCTCCTCACAGGCAGGCCCAAGTCCCTCAGACTCCCCCACAGCTCTGGGTTGGGGTGGGGGGGGGAGCTCTGGCCATTCTGGGCAGGTGAGTCATCTCATCATAGAAGGGAAGAACCCCAGACAAGCCATGCCAGAGCTGGCCCGGGGCCCGGGACGCCTGTCTCTAAGCCTGTGTCCTGCCAAGTGTCTGCGCAGACCTCGAGAGGCCAGCAGCTACAAAAATAAAAACGTTGAACAATGCAGTGCATGCGTGGTAGGTGCAAGCTAGGAAGTCTCATTTAAGATGCCCCTCTTCCATTTCTTTTCTTTTCTTTTTTTTGTCGGTCATGGGGCTTGAACTGGGCCTGGGCACTGTCCCTGTGCTCTTCAGTTCAAGGCGAGCGCTCTACCACTTGAGCCACAGCGCCACTTCTGGTTTTCTGAGTGGTTTATTAGAGAGAAGGCTCATGGACTTTCCTGCCTGGGCTGGCTTTGAACCACGATCCTCAGCCTCCTGAGTAGCTAGGATGACAGGCGTGAGCCACTGGCGCCCGGCTGCCCCCTTCCATTTCTTAAGACCTGGCAGCTCTTGGCCCGTGGCCCGCCTGGCTGCCAGCTGTGGACTTGGTCTTTGCCCGGCTCCAGCCCGGCCGCCTGGCAGCTGCCGGGGCCCACTGCTTCCTGCTGGTTGGGGGGCTGTCCACACTAAGGGCAGTACGCAAGCGCCGCAGGCCACCAGCGGGGGCCCAGTGTGGTGGTGTGCCGGCCAGGCATCCAGAGAACCTTCCTCACATACCCCAGCCATGCTTCTGCCCTCCCTCCCGTGCCAGCCAAACTCTGAGCGCAGGCGGACCAGTACTTTAAAAGGTGAGTGACCGCTAGGTGTCCCCACCCCGGCAGTGGGTCTCTAGAGACCCACCCCGCCCCCAGCAACACTGTGCCCACCTGGCACTCTGGGGGGCCTGGGTATCCAGGGTGGGGGCCTGGTTTGGCTCAGAGCCACGGCCACCCCAGGCTGGTGTTCCGCACGCACTGCGCAGTATGTCAACTCCTCAGAACCTACACCAGGTCCAACCCTGTGATACCCAGGAGGCCTTGCTGCCTGAGGCACGGTGCTGTCCCCCTCAGCCCCACCTCCGCCCCACACCTTCCCCCTGCTATCAACAGCCCCTCGGGGCGACTCCGGGCCCAAAGGAAACACAAGCCGCCTGTGGGGGAGGCAGAGCCCCGGGACATCCTGGCTCCAGATTTTTTTTTTGAAGAGAATAACAATAAAAAAGGTCCCAGAACAAAACAGTGTAGACTTGGAATCAGCCCAGACCCAAAGGTTAAAAGAGATTCTGAGAAGCGAAGTTCTTGGAAAGAGCCCTGGCCCTGCTGGCCTGGAGCACTGTGGGAGGAATCTGCAGGGGAGCTGGGGAAGCCGGGGGTGGGGGGTGGGGTGTCCCAGGCAGAGGGGGCCGCACAGCCCCAGGTCTGGAACCCGGCCGGGCCGAGCCAAGACGGGCTCACCCTCGGCTGGCTCCTGGCCAGGGGGGTAGGGGTAGGGGTTCCTGTCTCCCTCCTGGGATGAGGGATCCACAGGACCACTGTGCCCCCCACAGCCCAGCTGTCCCCCTCAGTGTCCCATGCGGAGACACCTTCCCCCACACTCAGCCCACAATGCACGTCTCCCACGGTCAAGCTCAACTTAGGACTCATAAAGGGCAGCCATCTTGCCTAAGGCCACCCAGAAAACCAGCAGAGAGCTGCCCTGGGCGCTACCCCCATTGCCCCTCTCCCCACTCACCACGAGGAACGGCCCCTCGGTCTGGCAGAGGCGGATGATGACGACCAGAGGGATGCACACCATGGAGGCCAGGGCCAGGCTCCAGCCCAGCCCGATGGCCCAGGTCGGGTACACATAGACTTTGTTGTAGGTTAGGGGTACATACTTGACCAGAGAGAAGACAAAACACCCCTGTGGAGAAGCAGACGGGGCGGTCAGAGTCCCAGGCTGTGCGGAGGCAGGGCTGCTGGAGCTGGGGCAGGCCTCAGCCCGGGGTGGATCTCTCCTAGGGGCCGCCTCACACCCGCCCTGCGGCCTCACATCCGCCCTGGGGCCTCACACGCACCCTGGGGCCTCACACCCGCCCTGGGGCCTCACACCCGCCCTGGGGCCTCACACCCGCCCTGGGGCCGCCTGCTCTGCCACCTTAAGGGTCTTGCTGGTGCCAGTCTGACAAAGCTGCCGGGTGCCTCCTGGTGCAGGAAGGCTGCACTCTCAGCGCAGCCGCCCTGGTCAGCCCGTGTACCCTCCCCTTACCTCTCCCCTGCCCCCACCTGTGCGATCTGGCCATCCTGGACTCCTCCCAGTTCCTGAGCCACTTATCCCGGAGCCTTCGTATGGGCTGTTCCCTCTGCCCAGCCCTCTTTTCCCTCAACTCACCCCACTCTCTCCAATGCCCCCCCCCCCCCCCCCCCCCCCCCGCTCACCTAGGCCCATTCAGACTGCACGCAGCAGGTGCACAGTAATGTGGGGCAGGGGTGAATGCCTGTTGTCTCCCCTCCCCCTGCCAGCCTCCCCCTTCCAAACCAAGCCACGGGCCCAGGCTCCAGGCTGGGATTTGGTCGCGAGATTCCAAGTGGGGTGGGGTTGGCCCTGAGGGCCCCAATACTGCGCACCTCGGCCTGGCAAAGAGGCTGGTAGGAGCCCCGCTCCTGAATGAGGTGGTCATAGGCCATCTACAACTGGGCCCAACTCCATCCTGTGACAAATTCTGCAGGGTACAGCATGGTGGGAGGGCGCCCAGCCCTGCCCACTTTCTCATGGTTTCTGCCTGTGGGGCTCTGGCCCTGGGGCGGGGGGGGGGGGGGGGCAGAGAGGAGTAGACAGGGGTCAGAGTGGTAAGAGGGGCGGGGGGCAAACACAATGGAAGATCAGACCCAGAGAAGTGAGTGTGTGCTGGGGCCAAGTGTGCCCACCGCTAGTGCTGCTGGTGTTTCCCGCTGCAGGGGGGAGGGGCACACCGTCCTGATGGGAGTCCCGTGTCATGTTAAACAGTGATGGGGAAAAGGCCTTGCTTTAGAGGTAAGGAAACTGAGGCCCAGAGAAGTGGTGCGCTTGAGGCTGCAATTTGCAATTGGCTACGTTAGCAGCAGTTTGACCCCGCCAGGGAGCAGAGGTCACTGGGCCCGTTTACCCCCCATGCTGATTCCTAAATGCTAGGAGTGTTTCCGCCATCTGTGTTCCCTGTGGTGTGACAACGGGGTGCAGACAAGGTTTCCCACAAGCATCTAGGGTCTGGGCCGGACTTGGACATGGACAGGGCAGCGGCTTTTGTGATAGAGGAACTGCCACTTGCCAGTGGTTGAAGCACGGGCTGAAAGGTACATACCAAGGTGGAGCCTAAGATGGCGGCAGGGAAGGGAGAGCTCAGAACAGCCTGCTGCCACACCCCCTCCTCCATGGACAACGAATGGGCAGAACTCCCGACTCACCACGCCGCAGCCTCAGCTTGACCACTCCCCCCCCCACCAGCTCCTCGCCAAACACACCGCGACCAGCCCAACAACCAGCCCTTGCAGAATGGAATACTGGCTACCCGGTAAACATGCTGAGCCAGAGCCTTGTGGAACTCACCACACACAGGACTGGAGTGATGATAGCCCAGCTGTACTTCATCCAGGGCCCGGGCCGATAGCCGATCATGTCCTCAATCCCATCATAGAAGCTGTTACCGCCTGCAGGACACAGCGGGGGACACGGGTGATTGGGGTCCGAGGCCGGCGCCGCCCTGGGGCTGGGGTGGCAGGGCTGGGGTGTGGCCTCTGGGATCATCAGGCCTCTGTCTCCACACAGGTGTGGCATAACCAAAATGGTGTGGAACACAAATAATACAGGGCATCCTGTATCTTTTTGTTCTTGGTCAGTGTTAGGCAGAGCCCAGATCCCGGTATGGCAAACTTAAGCCTTAGGAGGTCAGCATGGGCCACTTGGGGGTGCTAGTTGATCACACACAGACCCTCATTCATCCAGGTTCTCTATTGGTCAAAGCACCTCTCACACCCGGCACCTCAGCACGGGGCTGTCTGTGATGTGACTACAGGGTGAGGCTTGCCCTGGAAAGGGCCCAGGAGGGCAAGGCCTTCCAGCCAAAGCCTCTCACACCTCAGTGAAAAGAAGCCCCAGGGAGAAGCCTGAGAAAGGATCTGCACAATTCTGTACTCACCATATATCCAGGCAATAACAAAACATTCAAAGAATGCAACCCACAAAAGGCATACACCGCTAGCTGCATAGTAGTCAAAGAGTTGAAACACATACATGCCACCCTGTGGAGGAGACAACAGAGAGGGTGATTGATTATCTGGTCTCTTACTGATCATATATAAAAATCTCTGGCAAATAAGCTAGAAAACACCAAAGGGAAATGCTTAGCATGCCTAGCAGCATGTGTACATACATGCATATATTATTTTAAGTGCTCGGCTTGACTCATGTCTGTACTCCTAGCTATTCAGGAGGCTGATGCCCAAAAGATCATGGTTCAAAGTCAACCTGGGCAATTAATCATCAAAAAACTGGATGGGAGGCATGCTTCAAATGGTAGCATGCCAGCCTAGCAAGTTCAAACCCTAGTACTGCTAAAAAAAAAAAAGTAAAAATGATCCAACTTTAGGTTTGACAAATTTCATTAAAACACAGGAAGAGAAAAACTGGAGGGAGGCAAATGACATGTCTTAGCAAAAGAGGGGGCCCATCTGAACAATGGGCCATCTATATCCAAAGGAGACGCCGCTGCTCCCCAGCGGCCCCAGCTGCTCGGTGTGTGGCCCGGGGTGCGGAGCGCGCCCTCGGTGGTGCTGGACGTCCATCTTCTCTTACATGTGCATCTCCTGCTGCCGCTCCTGCTCCCTCTACCCCATACGAGATCCCCCGCCTGATGCACCTCCCACTGTCCAGACGCCTGTACAGTGGAAGACCACTTGCTGAGCATGTGCGTGGCCCTGGGGTCTAGCTCAGCATTCAAAAGTAGGGTAGCCAGAAGCTGGTGGCTTAAGCCCATCATCCTGGCTACTTGGGAGGCTGAGATTGGGAGGATCGAGGTTTCAGGCCAGCTCGGGAAGAAAAACTTCATGAGCCCGATAAGCTGAATGAGGAAGGGAAGAAAAAGTTCATGAGCCCGCTAAGCTGAATGAGGAAGGTGTCACGCATCTACCATCCCAGCTATTCCAGGAATCCTAAGCTAAGGAGATTGCAGTCTAGGTGCTTGGCCTGGGAGGGAAATGAGATCCAATAAAAAATAAGCATAAAAACAGCTGGAGAGCTGGGCGCTGGTGGCTCACGCCTGTAATCCTAGCTACTCAGGAGGCTGAGATCTGAGGATCGCGGTTCAAAGCCAGCCCGGGCAGGAGAGACCGTGAGACTCCTATCTCCAATAAACCACCAGAAAACCGGAAGTGGCGCTGTAGCTCAAGTGGTAGAGCACTCGCCTTGAGCTGAAGAGCACAGGGACAGCAGCGCCTAGGCCCAGAGTTCAAGCCCCACAACCAGAAAAAAAAAAAAAAAAAAAAAAGGCTGGAGAGCTAGACACCAGTGATTCACACCTGTCATCCTAGATACTTAGAAGGCTAAAAGCAAAGGAATGTGCTTCAAAGCCAGCCTGGACAGGAAAGTCTGTGAGATGCTTATCTCCAATTAAACACACACAGACACACACAGACACACACACACAGACACACACACACACACACACACACACACACACACACACACACACACACACACACACACACACACAGAGGTTGGGGACATGAGTCAAATAGTATTAAGTGTGAGACCCTGAAATCAAACCCAAGTAATCCGTCCCTCCAAGAGCAGGACAGTTTGGCTGTGGAACAGAACAGCTGTGGTCAGCTGCTGGGGCCTGAACCTCTGCTTGCTGCCCTCACAGGGCCTGGGGCACAGCACACTCTGATGAGGGCATGAGGGAGGTGAGCTGCACTGGGGTGGGAGGGGGTGGGCTGGGGTGGGAGGGGGTGGGCGGGGTAGGAGGGGGGTGCACTGGGGTGGGAGGGGGTGGGCTGGGGCGGGAGGGGGTGGGCGGGGGTAGGAGGGGGGTGCACTGGGGTGGGAGGGGGTGGGCTGGGGCGGGAGGGGGGTAGGAGGGGGGTGGGCTGGGGTGGGAGGGGGTGGGAGGGGGTAGGAGGGGGGTGCGCTGGGGTGGGAGGGGGTGTGAGGGGGATAGGAGGGTGGTGCACTGGGTGTGAGGGGGTGGGCTGGGGTGGGAGGGGGTGGGCTGGGGTGGGCTGGGGTGTGAGGGGGGTGGGCTGGGGTGGGAGGGGGTGGGAGGGGGATAGGAGGGGGGTGCGCTGGGTGTGAGGGGGTGGGCTGGGGTGGGAGGGGGTGGGCTGGGGTGGGCTGGGGTGTGAGGGGGGTGGGCTGGGGTGGGAGGGGGTGGGAGGGGGATAGGAGGGGGGTGCGCTGGGTGCGAGGGGGTGGGCTGGGATGGGAGGGGGGTGGGTTGGTGTGGGAGGGGGTGGGCTGGGGTGGGAGGCGAGCTGCACTGGGGTGGATGGGGGTGTCCCGAGCCAGGGTCCCGTGTGCCGCCCGGGGACAGCGCTTACCTCCGTCACCATCGTCAGCCCCAGCAGGTAGCTGATGCTACACACGATGGCGATGAAGATTTCCCGACGATAACCCTTCCTTAGGAAGGACGGGTAAAGATCAACCAAGGATGTGATCTGTCCTTCGACCTCGACAAACTGAGGAGGGAAGGGAGAGAGAGCCAGTGAGGGAGCCGCCGCCGCCGCCGCCGCTGCTGCTTGGGGAGGGGAGAGGAGGGGAGCGGCCCAGGCACACACAAGGAGCCTGCCATTTCCCCACAGTCAGGCCTTGGATGTGATCAGGCCACGCTGGTCTATACACACAGCAAATAAGGCCCCCACTCTGGGCATCTTGTTCAGGCTGTTTCTGCTGCCAGAATGCCCTTCTCTCACAAGACTGAGGGAAAACTGCTTCCCCAGGAAGCCAGTGCCGACCCTGTGTTTTAGTTGTCATGACAACCACTCTCCTGGGGTAAGGGTGGTCCATGCTCTCTGGACCTTCGATACCATGCCAGGCCACACCGGTATGGCTGCTCAGACACGTGATGGAGCTGTGCCAAGCAGAGGTGACTCAGAACAAATCTGGGCCTCAGTTTTCTCATCTGTGGAATGGAGCAGTTCAGGCCGGACTCCTGTGATGGTTTTAACCCTTTCTCTCACAAGCCCAGAGAATGCCCAGGTATGCGTGGCTGTGTGTGGCAGCCGGACTCTGGGAATCTACCCCAAACATAAGATTTGCAAGTGCTTCCACAGTGGATGCTCTTGGTCTTTCTGTGACTAGCTGACCTTGCAGAGCACGACATATTACCACACAGAGCGCCACCTGGCTGCTTTAAACAGCAGCCTCGAGTGCCGTTCTCTGGACCTGCACCATCACTATCTAACCAATACCAAGAGATGCTGTCCACCCTTCTGCTCCTCCTGCCGGGGCGCCGCCCCTCCACCTACACTCAGCAGAGTGTGAGCCTGTCTACACCAAGTTCCTCTAGGGCAGCCTCCGGGCTTAACAGCCCACAGCAGCCAGACCAGACGGCTCCGCGGGCCCTCACACACCCCAAAGTGGACCTGGCTCCTTTGCATCTCCAAGCGCCCACAGCTCAGGCAGCAGGAAGGATCAAGGAAAGGGGCGGCGAGCAGTCCAAGAGAAGACGCCCGGCTGCCCAGATCAGGGGAGAGGCCCGGGCGGGGGGGGGGGGGGGGGGGGGCGGGGTTTGCAGGGAGAAGGCGGGGGATCTTCCACCCCCATGGCTGGCTAGCAGGGGGAATCCGAACCTGAGCAGCTGCTGTGCTTTAGGAGTAACACAGCTCCTCCCTCCCTGGAGATGCTGGCAGCACAGCTCCTGTGCTGCCAGGAATCGGGACCAAGCCTGCCCAAACCCTCATTTTCCAGCTCCCCGCACAGCCTCTTCCAACCTTCCTGGCTCATCGGAGATGGGCCTCGGTTTCCTCCTCTCCCAAGTGGCAGGGTCTGGCCAGGATGTTGAGAGAGATCTGACATTGTTAGGAGTCACCTGACAGCTGAGTATGGCTGACTCACCTCTGCAGGGGGAGCTGGGCACTGAAGTCAGCTCCCTCCTCCTGGCACTGCCCGTTTGGGGGCCCCTTGGCTATCTATCAACAGGGACCTGCCTCCCCCGGGGGAGGGGGGCTCCCAGATTGGCCCACCAAGAAACAGCAGTGCGATGCCCCGAGCCTCAGCAGGCCACTCCCCACCACGGCAAGAAGCCCTGGAAGAGCGCAATGGCTACTGCCTAAGTGACCACGTCCGGCACACGAGGCCCTGCCCGAGGCTGCTGTGCACTTCCAGCTTCTGGAACTCACAAGGAGAAGCTGACAGAGACAGAGCAACAGCTCGGGGCCAAGCCTCCAACTAGCCGCAAGGCCCAGGCCTTCGCTTAAGCCTCGGGGCGGAATAAGGAGACAGTGGGGCAGTGGCCACGCCTGCCTGCCTGCCTTCCCAGGCCAGGGTCCCCTCCCCTGCCCTGGGGGCAGGCCAGGGCAAGGCTGGTGCTTCTCAGGGCAGAGCTACTGTGTGGGAAGACTGCGTGGCTGCCCCCTGCAGCTGGTGTGGGTGACTTTTGTGTACTGTGCCACACAGGGGGGCGTAAAAGCTGGCATGGGGCCTGGAACAGGCTAGCACCTAGCATGGTGGCGTTCCTATCCCCGCTTGGGGACACCTCCCCTAGGGCTCAACCACACGTGAGCCATGATGACATCAGCAAGCTCCTCCCATCCCGGGATCCTGGGGTCTGGGGGCTGAGTGACACTGGCAGTCGCCAACCACCAAGCCTCAAGGTCTGGGCGGACTGCAGCAAAAGGGCAGTGGCATCCTGGGATGGTGTTGACGAGATTGGCCCCAGCCTGGGTGTCCCCCCCCCAATCCCTGGTTCCCCCTCCCTATAGGGCAAAAACCTAGTGACTAACCACCTCTATTTGCTTACTCGCAAGTAGGTGCCATTCCCAAGCAGTCCATCTTGGGCCATGGAGATGTCATGCCTCGCTACTTATTAATCTGCTTTTGTTTTCTTCTTTTACTTCTGGAAGGAGTTCTAAAAGCCATGTGTGTGGGGCCTCTCCAAAGGCCAAGCTCATGAACCCAAGATGATGAAGGCGGCCCCCACTCTTGTTTACACGGCCCGGGTCTGTTTTCTGTCTCTGGGATGTTTTCATTCTGTTTGCTCTGCTGACCGGGGCCTCTCTTATGCCAAATTCTCCCTGCTCTGCTCTTGGCCCTGCGCGCTGACCACCTCCTCTCTGGACTCTTGCTCCCCTGCCTGACCCTGTAGGACTCTCCTGCCAGTTCTCACTCCCTGTGAGCCAGCCTGGCCACCTAGGGGGCTACGGCCCTCAGTGAGAGTGATGCTGGACACGGGCTCTCCTGTGTGCTCTGAACCCAGCACTGTTGCCCCTGCCCACAAGGGCATCATCACAACACTAGCCAAGATAAGGAAAGGATGCTCAGGAGACGGGTGACGGCCTGCAGCTGGGGGCGGACAGGTGTCTTCCAGCTGCCCTGTGTCCGTTCCCACTCCAGGATCCCACAGGATCCTTGGCTGGCCAGAGGCACTTAGCAGCATGATGGGGGTGGGGGTGGGGGTGGTATTGACTACAGACAATCCCAGATCCCAGTGTCAATGGATGTCACCTCTGCACGGTGCCCCAAGTCCTCTCCCAGGGCCGCGCCTCCCAGCACTCACCTGGCTATCCAGTCCAAGCAAGAGAAGCATAATAAAGAAAAGAATGGACCAAAACGTAGGGAGCGGCATCATCGTCACAGCCTTGGGGTAGGCGATGAAGGCCAAGCCGGGACCTACGTGGGAGAGAAAATGGGGAGGGGCACAGAGGGAGGCACATCAGCCGCCGGGCCCCCCGGAGCCCCCGGCCTCACATAACGGCACTGGCATCTGAGCTGAGCTGCTGCCTGGGAAAGAGACCAGGCCTGTCTTGCTCACTCTGGGGTGGGGCCGGGGGGGCCCCGTGACTCAGGAGGGGCCCCGTGTTAGCTTCTGTGCTCCTAGACGGTACAGGTGGCCTCCTTGCCGGCACGAATCCGTGGATGTGGGCTACCGGGCTGGGGCAGGATGCGGGAACTGGGCCTGCGGCTCAGGCAACTACCGACTCCAGATGACGACCCAGCCCCTCCCAAAGCAAAGCCATCCTGTCTACACTGGCTGGAAGGAAGCCAAGGGAAAGTTCTCGTAATCTGACCACATTATGAAAAATATAAAGTTTCTATTTTTGAACTGATGGCCAACACACCATGAGTAGAAAGGAAAACAAAAGACACACATTAGAACCACGCCCAGTAGGGCAAACGGCTCTTCAGGGGTACAGCCATGGTGGCCTCGGACCTCCAGCCTCCAGCCTCAACAGGCACCAGGCCAGAGGTGGGCAGAGGTAAGGGGAGGCCAGCCAGGGCCTGGCACAGAAGGAGAGGGTGCAGGCACAGGACCAAGCCTGGGAGACAGGAGCCACACGCAAGTCTTTATCTACTGTTTCCTCTTTGTATCTCCCTAGACCCGCCCAGGCCCCCAGTCTCCCAGCTGACAGGTTGAAGGAGAGGTGACCCCAGGAGCCTTCTTGCATTCAGGTTCTCTGAGACGCACCAATGCCCAGAACAGGGGTAAGAGGGTGCTTGGGCCAGACCCGCAGGTGGACTTGGGGAGGGGGCCTGCCAGCTCAGGGAGCCTCTTACTGAGCTCACTGGGATGCAGAGAACCGCTTTGTCCTGTCCCCCGGGGACCGCAGCGGACACCAGGGGAGGGACGCCAGGGGTTTGCCAGGGAAGGCAGGGCTCGCGGGCCTGGGCTGAAAACAAAACCGCCCTGCCCCAAAATGGACAAGAAGCAAAAAAGGGTCGGAGTCCAGGAGGCATGTGTTCAAGCAAACGTCAGAAGCCAAATGAAAAAACTATAGAGTAAAACTCCACAAAAACACACCATTTTTTACAAGAAATTGGCATCCGAAGTCACACATTGTCTGGCACTGACACTCCCACACGGGACGGGGAGAATGGGTCTCCACAACGCAGAGTCCACACAGCCTGAGGTCCCCAGCGACACAACGACCTGGGCGGCGACGGAGGGCGGCTGGGCTGCCCACAGGGAGGACGGGGAGGGGTGGGGGACAAGGGCATGCTTCCTGCCTGGGCACCTGCAACCCTCCCTGGAACAGAAGCCAGAGTCCAAAGCCACGGGCTGTCCACCTCATCTGACCACTCTGGCCGAAGACCAGGACCGCGGGAAAGGCCCACGGTGACGGGCGGGCACCACTGCTGACTCGGGACAGGGCTGAGCTCCTCTCAAAGCCCAGGGCGAGCTCAAGGTCGGGGGAGAGTCCAGGAAGAAAACCCAGGCGCTCAGATCCGGATCTGCCTCCTCGAAAGGGAACACACGTGTGACTCCCGGCCTGCATGCCAGCGCTTGACGCGGTGATTACCTCGTTCAAACGCCCTTCTGCTTAATACTGTGCTCGTTAAAAGCTTATTAGGGAAACAATCACCCTTGATGTGCTGGCTGCTCAGACATCACCGTGGGGAATGAACGACATCTTGGAAGTGGGCAGGAAGAAGAAAACAACTTAGGCTGACCACACATACGGATGCAAAAATACCCAGCTGTCCACAGGGAAAGAATTACGTTCACCTCCCGCTGCCAAGTCCACGGCCAGCTATCGGCGATTAGCAGTCAAGAAACTGGCCTGCAGGCCCTCAGCAAAAACACAACAAAATAAAACAAAAACCCCAAACCCCCTGGGTGGAGGGGAGGGGCTCTGAGCTGGGCTTCCCAGCTCTTTTCCCACCTTGCTCTGAGAACCCACAGGTGGCCGTGGGTGTTTCCCGTGTCCTCACTCTGTGGGCTTCAAGGGGGACCCCCCCCCAAAAAAAAGGGAGCGATGTAGACGGCCGAGTGGTGGATTTGCGAGGATGGTTCTACAGCTCTGAGGCTCACAGGGCCCTGGGGCTGCGAGAGATGAAGGACCCAGGCTCATTCTCACGCTGGCAAGCCCATGAGTGTGCACGGGGTAGGATGGGGAGGTGGGCAGGGCCCGTACTGGAGTGCCCCCCCACCCCAGGCAAGGCTCCTGCCGCTCTCAGACTGCTGAGCTCATCCGAGATGCCAGACGGGTGCTAGGGCAGGAGCTTGGGGTTCAAATACAAGAAGGCAGAAAATATCGGGGCTGAGGAGGAGAGAGGGCACCTGCCCCAGGTCTGCGGAAGTCCCCGCATGACACCTTGCCTTTCCTTCTGCTGCAGAAGTTGGGCCCAGCGCCCTTCCCTGCCTCTGGTGGGGGGCAGGGGGGAATTGGTGTGAACCCACAAACCCTTTCCTGCCGACAGCTGGCCACCGGCCGCCCTCCAAGGCCTTGCGAGGGACTGGGGGAGGGGTCTGTGACCCAAACCACTGTCGTTTGAACACAGCGGGTCCAGGACCTCAAGCAATCAAGGCCAAGTCCTGGAACCCAGTCCCTAGGATTCCAGAAGCATCTTTTCTGGAACTCTGGGGTCCTGGGGTCTTAAGCTCCAAACTATGCAAGCCTGTGATCCTAGGGCGTCGACTCTAATGACTCTAGCTGTTCCCAGGAGCAGCACCTGGCCTGGGAGGGGGTGCACCCCAGGGGTGATGGGATCCTCGTGTCCCACACCCAGATCAGTTTGGTCACCGCCCCCAAGGGTGGCCTTCCCTGTCCTCAGTCCCCCTTTCCCGCTTCCAGCCCCCACTGAGCTCCGAGCCCACAGTGGAGGGGGTGGAGCCCAACAGGGAAGAGACGGGGCAGAATGGAGGAGCAGGTCTGCCTAGAGGGGACTCGGGGCGCAAGTACAGAACAGAGCGGTCGGCTGAGAAGGCGGCGACGGGTGCAGGTGGCGGCTGCCCGGGCGGGAGCTGGGGCACGGGAGGGAGGGAACCACCCCACCACGGTGCTGTCCCGCTCGAGCCGCCCCATGGGCCAGGTCGCCGTGGAGACCGTGATGGCTCCTGCATTCTTTGCTACTGGGGGGGAGCATCCTGGTGGGAGTGGGGGGTTGGTACAGAAGCCAGGCTGGCCCCCCATCCCCCTGGGGTCTGGCTTCATGCCTACAGTAGTACTCACTCGGCTTACACACTAGGTGGCAGTGCCCACCACCACTGCCACCAACACCACCGTACCTGACTCAGCCACATCGGCAATGTCCACCCCTTGCTCTTGTGCCATGAAGCCCAGGATGGAAAAAATTGCGAAGCCAGACACAAAACTGGTACCACTGTTGAGGCATCCCAGCAGCATACAGTCCCTAAGTTACACATACGTCAGGGAGCAAGTTAATTCACAACACAGGAAGCCACGCTCCCTACTTGTCTTCTTTAACATCATCGCGCACGCGCGCCCGCGGCCGGCCGGCCGGCGCAGCACTTGCCTGTATGAGTTGTACTTGTACTTGTTGTAGCTCCCCAGCGAGGTCATGGCCCCCAGGCAGATGGCGTAGGAGAAGAATATCTGGGTCCCGGCATCAATCCACACCTGGGGGGAGGGGGGGGGTCGGCAAGGAGAGGGGGTTGTTAGGGCCGGCCGAGGATGGGGCTGGCGGGGTGGGTGTGGGGGGCAGGCTCCACTGCAGAGGGGAATGCCTGTGGTGGTCTCAGCGCCGCACTGACACAATGCTGAGTGGTAAGGAACCCCGAGAAGCTGAGGCCACGTCTGCTCCCCGCCTCCTGCACCGGCTGAAGGACTGGGCTGGAACGTTTCAGTGACTGGCCCAGCGAGGGTCCCCCTCGGGCCCCTCATCTCTGAAGGGTGTCCTGCACAGCACTCGGGGCTCAGGGCCCAGGTTACGCCCGACCGGGGTGCGGCTGCCGGGGATGGCTACCTCTGGGGACCGGGCTCAGAGGGGAGCAATTCCCTGTGGGGTCTGCAGGCAAGGCGGCTCTCTGGAATCTTCCAGCCCCCAAGGCTGTGAAGCTGCCTTCCTGCTGGCTGCCCCCACCCCACCCTGCCCGGGCACAAGGGAAGGAGGCCCAGAGAACCGCCAGTCCCCTGGGAGGTAACCAGAAAGCTGGAGCGTTGGGGCCCCCTGGGCGCCCATGCGGCCCAGGGGGGAGGTCCTGGGAGCCCCACCTTCTGTTCCCAGGATGCTGGGGGCAGAAGTCCAGACTTCTGGGAGTGCCCGGCCCAGAGCCTGAGGCAGCCTGCCCGCCACTGGCTGGCTCCAGGAGCCATGTGAGCCATCAGCTGGACAAGCAACTCTCCAGCGGGGGCCCATGGAAAAGTACCAGGGGGAGATGCTGGGGTGCAGCTCCGGCCGGCGCACTGCCCGCCGCACACTGCTTGCCCGCCCGCCCGCCCACCCGCCCAGGCGCTGGGTGGAGGGAAGGCCGTACACCGGCCTTACCTGTGGGTCCTCGAGGCGGGTGATGTCAGGATACAGGTAGAACTTGATGCCTGCACCCGCACCGGGCAGCGTCAGCCCTCGGACCAGCAGCACCAGAAGCATTGCGAACGGGAAAGTGGCTGTGAAGTAGACAACCTGTAGAGGGCACAGAGATCAGCTGGGCCCGGGGCACCGCTGGCTGCATCCTTTCCTCCCCAGGAGCCGGCGCGGGCTCCGAAGCCAAGTTTCCTCTCCTGTAACCTGAGTATGACACAGGACGCTCTTCCGTCACTACCCCGCCCGGGTGTGGGGCTCAAACTCAGGGCCTTGTCCCTAAGCCCTTTCACTCCAGGCAAGCGCTCTACCGCTTGAGCCACAGCACCACTTCTGGCTTTCTGGTGGTTCATTGGCAATAAGAGTCTCACAGACTTTCCTGCCTGGGCTGGCTTTGAAATGAGATCCTCAGATCTCAGCCTCCTGAGTAGCTAGGATGACAGGCGTGAGCCACCAGTGCCCATTGACACAGCGTGTGTGTGTGTGTGTGTTCCTGGGACTTGAACTCAATGCAATTCAGAGCCTTTTGTGTTGGAAGCTAGCTACCACTTTAGCCATGCCTCCACTCTGGCCTTTTGTTGGTTGAGAGTCCCACAGACTTTCTGCCTGGGCTGGCTTCAAACCTTACTCCTCTGATCTCAGCCTCCTGAGTAGATACGATTATAAGCATGAGCCAGCATCAGGCCACAGGAACTTTTTTTTTTTTTGGTCGGTTGTGGGACTTGAACTCTGGGCTTGGGCACTGTCCCTATGCTCTTCAGCTCAAGGAGAGCGCTGTACCGCTTGAGCCACAGCGCCACTTCTGGTTTTCTAGTGGTTTATTGGAGATAAGAGTCTCACAGAGTTTCCTGCCAGGGCTGGCTTTGAACCGCGATCCTCAGATCTCAGCCTCCTGAGTAGCTAGGATGACAGGCGTGAGCCACCAGCGCCCGGCTCACAGGAACTTTTAAAATGGAAAAAGTCCTATAAAGATTTGTATTTGGACTTGGAACGTGGCTCAAGTGGTAGAGTGCCAGCCTGGAGCAAAAGAAGATCAAGGACAGTGCCCAGACCCTGAGTTCAAGTCCCAGGCAGGTCTGGCAAAAAAGAAAAGGAAAAAAAATTGTATTTATTGTGCTTTAGGTATCACATAAGCCAGGAACACAGTGGTGGAGCAAGAAAAACAAATCCTTGCCCTGGGGAGACAGAAAGCACAGAAGAGATTCATGTATGGCTGCAAGAGGCCCAGCCCGGTGATGGGCACGGGCACTCGGCACGGCCCGTGTGGCCCTACGGATAAGCCACTGCTGCTGTGTCCACACCTCCGGCATCACAGGACTGCCAACACATGGCAATAACTGTCTCAAAACAAACTGAACCAAAACAGGAAGGTGAGGGCTCCGGCCCCAGCAGCCTGGTCCCCTCACTCTCGGGGACACGGGGCCTGTGGCGGAAGCGAGACCACCGAAACCACATCGGACCCTGAGCAGCTGCTCGGGAAATGGGTTTAGGGAAAGAACAGCCAGCGAGGGCGGGGCCGCCTCCCCCTGGCCTCTGGGAGGCGCCGGCCTCCCCTGAGTCATACTTTAAGTCCCTGCCAGGCTGAGGTCAAGTGTGCGGTGGAGCTTAGAAGTGCTGGGCGGCTCCATGGACGAACCCGCCCACCCACCTCCTGCCCCGCCTGCCCGCCACTCCACAGGGCGACAGGAAAGCGTCCACGATGGGCAGGTCCTGAATTGCCCTGAAGACACCCTCACCCCCGGGCTGGAGCAAGACCCTCGCTCTGAACTGGGCTCCTCCCTGGACGCCCCCCCGCCCCCCGACCTGGGAGCAAGGGGCCTTTGCACAGGCTGGAGTCCCCAACAACAATCCCAGCCAGGGAGGCCTTCTGTCCCTACCACCCATCCCTGGGTGCTTTCTTCCTCTGGCCTCCGTCTCCCCAGAAAGTGGCTCTTCCTTCTCTTCTCTGAGGCTGGGAGCCCTCACAACATTCCTCGGACAGGAAGGTAGACCAGGAGGGAGAGGGCAGGGAGAGGGAGGGCACGGGGAAGTGGAGGGGGGGGACAGAGGGGTAAAAGAAGGCAAGTTCGCCTGTCCCCTTCCTTCCCTGCCCAGTTCCGGGCTCTGGGTCCTGAGCAGGCCACACCGGGGCTGGTGAACAATGGCTGCAGACGGCTGCCCAGCAGGGGTCCCCGGAGGCCCCAGCTTCAAAGCCACCAGGCTGTGGCCAGGCCTGAGGGGTGGGGTGGGGGGGTGACGCCCTTGTTTTCCAGACCTCACTGATTTGACCAGTGTCTGCCCAAAGCTAAGCCTCCTTGGCTTCTTACACTTTCTTGAGTTAGCAGGGGTGGGGCGGAACTCGCTTTAGGACAGGTGCTTTCAGGGTGCCCATCTTGTGTGTGTGTGTGCATGGGGGGGTGCTGGCTTGGCTCACCCCTGTCTCTGGACAGGAGTCCACCAGGCCCGGCTGCGCCCCCAGCCCCGTCTGGGAAGTGCTCGCTCTTGTTTTACAGGCCGGGCTGCCCAGCCCCTGAGGGCCAAGCCGTTCCCTCAGCTTTTCCATGCCACCCCTGGGGTCCCAGGGGAAAGGCTGGTGCCAGCCGCCGTCGCCGGCGGGCCCTGGTGGTGACCCAGCAGGTCTTGCCGTGGGACGCGGTACTTTTCCACTCTAGCTGGAGAACCGCGGTGGCTCCTCTGAGCCCTGGATGCGGGTGGAGCCTTTCCCCAGACCCCTGGGACACGGTGGGGGGGGGGGGGGGGCGGGGACCTGCCAGGCACAATGGAGCCACCACCATGCCCTTTGGGAAGCGAAGGTCCAGGCAACAGGGGTCACTCCTACGTGCACGGAGGGGAACCACTCACAGGGGAAACCGAGGCTGGGAGGAACAGAGGACCCAAGCAGTTTACAGGAGCAGAACAGAGCTCCAAACTGGGCCTGGCCCTGCCACATTTCTGGGCACTGGACAGAGGAGCCACCCCAGAGGGTGGCGTGGCACAGGTCTGTGGTCTTCCTGTGCCGGCATTGGCCCTGCCCCTGCCTGAGCTCCGTCCTTCGTGGCAGCAGGGTCCTGCCCGGCTCCCGCCTTACAGCTGCACCTCAGCCTGGCCCAGGAGGTGGCAGAAGGGGGCACTCAGGGCAGAAATGGGGGTGCCCAGGGCTAAAATGCAACTTGGCCACTGACAAGCTTGGTGACGTGGGCCTCGGTTTCCCTAACTGCCTGTCTGAGAGGTCGGCACGCAGAGCTGTGAGTGGCAGCGTGGCCGGGGCACGTTGCAGGCCCTCGGACCAGCAAGAGGGGTGCAGGTGCTCCGTCTCCCGGGCAGCCTCTCTCCATCCCCGGCCCTGGGCCCGTCCCGGCCTAGCCCCCACAGTGGCAGGGAACTTGGCCCAAAAGCAGGCTGGTGGGTGGCTCACACCCAGCATGGCTGTTTGCCTTGGCTTCCTGGGGCTGGCCTGGCCCTGTATTGTTCTGGGAACCATGCCTGCCCAGCGAGGAGGGTGTACCTGGGGGTGGGGCCGGGAAGACGGCTGGCCGGGCACGTCTTCCCTCCTAGCCCACTGCCTGCCACACTCCTGCCTGGCCTCAGCCGTGTTACCCTGCCTGCCTTGCTGCACTTCAAATGTCGCTCCCAGCACCCGATAGGCATCAGCCTCTTCCATCAGACTGGAGACGCCCCACGGACAGAGGCTGAGCACACCTCAGGGCCTTTGCACGGGCTGTTCTCTCTCCCTGCAATTTCCTGCTTCACTTCCTTCACATCTTTGATTGTAAGTCTCTGGCCTCCTCACTTAAAATGACTCCAATACTCCCTGCCTTCCTTCTTTCTTCCCGTTATCACAGGATTCCTGCCAGACTCTTCCTGCCCAGCCACCAAAGCCTGCACAGTGGGGCTGGACAGCCCCATTCCAACCACAGGCCTGGCACACAATGAGGGTCAGAAGTCACCAGTGAGTAAGAACATGATCAGGTGTCTGGCACTGCTTGGCACCAATGTGCCACAGGAAATTCCTAGACTGACTTCTGCATGGGGAAACTGAGGCAGACTGAAAAAGGTGATAAGTGTGCAAGTCTGAGCAAGCCGTGTACTGGGTGTTTAACCTTCACGCCTCTCCTTTCACAGATGGGGCAAGTGAGGCTCGGAGCTGTGGGCATAACCTCAGACACAGGTCACCATTCCTCTCCAAGCCTTGGGTACCGCGCTGCTTCCGCAACAGTGACAAAATGGAGTGCTTTCAAGGCGGAGGTGGGCTTGTGGGAGCACGGCGCCCCCTCCCCGCCGCCCAGCCCGTCCCCACGGTGGCTGTGTGAGCCGAAGGCTGGACCGCTTCCTCTCCCAACGGGGGGCCAGGGTGGCAGAGTGGGCAGAGGGAGAGGAAGCCATGGCCTGGGTCAGGGCCCGAGGCCGACGCAAAAGGCTGCGGCACTTTGGGGAGGTGGTGGAATCATTAGGATCTGGGGGCCTAGCCAGAAGGAAGTGAGGTCATGGGAGGTGTGGCCTTCAAGAGGATGTTAGGGCTGCCTCTTCCTGTCCCTGTCTCTGCTCACTCTCTCAGCCTCCTCGGCTCACACACAGCCACTACGATGTATTCAGCTGCCACAGGCCCCAACGCAAAGGGTCCACGTGGCCACGACTAGAAGGTCAGATAGCATGCACCAAATAAACCTTTCCTCAAGTTGATTTCTCCCAGGTATTTGTCACAGCGATGGGAAACTGACTGGTGGGGGCTGGGGGGGGGGGGCTGCACACAGCATGCCCCATTCCGGGACACTTCCCCTGCTACCTGGCACCCTGCATCTTGAACAGCAGGTGTTGGATTTCTGGAACCTTTTCCAGATCCACAATTGTGCCTTTGTCCGGGGCACATGCTTGGCCCTAAGTTCAGGTGAACGTGTCAGCCACGGACCTTTCTCCAGACCCTGCTGTATTCAGCTTGCTGGTGCCCTCGAGTGCCACCTAGAGAGATGCTTTTATGCCGGGGTGTCTTTAATCCTAGAGAGCTTGTGTCCCACAAAGATACAAATGGCCAAGTCTGTGTGGCGACCGCTAACATCCAAGGCCCATGCCTGGGTGTGGATGACCCAGCACCTGAGGTCAGCTCCCCGCTGACAACAGCTCCCCGTAGGGTCTGGATATCAGCCAGAGCCCTGCCTGACAGGAACCTTAACAGATTAACATCACCACTGCTAGCACACACCAGACACAGCTCTGCAAGCCTTCACACACGTGTGTATCAGTGGTCAGCTGACCACTCCTTCATTGCCACTATCAGCGAACGGCACGCCCTGCAGCTGCAGCGTTTGCTCCGGCTACGGGCGAGCCTTCTATTGGCTGTGAGTGGCTTCATTATTAGCTAATGTTTGCAGGAACAGGCAGGAGGGAAGTTACGGTGAAACTTTAGTTATAACTCAGTCTGACCCAGCCCTATCGACACAGTCCAGTGGTTCCCAAACCATCAAGGGCATCTGGTTTACCTGAAGATGGGGCCCGGCCTAACCTGGCCTGGGACGTGTGGGCAGCCGGTGCTCTGAGCCCCGGGTGTTGCTGAGGCTGCTGGCCCTGGGCCTGGGCAGAGCCAGGGCCTGTACTCGCCTCAGATACCACATACTGAACCGTGGGGCCGCCCGGCTGGCCTCTGCCTGGCAGCTGACGTTGCTTACAAGGCCCACAGTGCCAGTGTTCCTTTATTGCTAACATCTGCATCTACTACCAACACCTGGGGCTAGGAGGCAGCAGTGAGGGGCCGGTGGCAGGGGGGACGAGCTCATGGGAGGGGCCTGGCTGCTTAGCCAGGAATTGTGGCAGCTGGTCATTAACACCCACAAAGTGCAACGGGACAGCGTGACAGGGCAGCTCTGCCACTGGGCTTTATTCATCTCATCTACCGCTTCCCTCCCTTGGCTGGGGCTGTGTGGGCAGGGGGGGGGGGGGGGGAGTCCGTCTGTGTTGTTTCTGTTCCCTGAGGCAGGGGACAGGTGTCCAGCTTACCTTCCCCGTGGACCTGACGCCCTTCCAGATGCAGAAGAAACAGATCAGCCAGACTAAGAGAAGGCAGAGAGCGAGGTCCCACTTCAGAGCGCCTGGGTGGTCGATGCCGGGGGACAAGCTCAGCACGTTGCGCCTTCGAGGAAACAGAGGAAGAGGTCAGGGGCCAGCCTGGGGCATCGCGCAGGCCCCCGCGACCTTGTTTGTCTTGGGACGGAGTCGTTGGGCCGTCAGAAGCAGATGGAGGGCTGCAGCTGGGCCTCAGAGGCCCGGGGCATGTGCGGCACATGCACAGGTCTGGCGTATGCAAAACCCCTCCTAAGCCAAGTGAACTCCGGGTCATGAAGTCCCCAAACCTCCGTTTCCCCATTTATAAAAGGAGAAGTCGCCCTCACCCAGCATTATGGGCCCTGTCCCTTTCATTCTGCCCAACCCTGACTGTGAGCCAGACCTGGTCGTGCATGCCTCTAATCCCAACACTAGAGAAGCTGAGACGGGAGGATGGTGGGCTTGAGGGCAGTCTGGGCTACTCAGCAAAGCTTTCCCAAAGACCCGCTGAGGTTTGAGCCCCTGTGCCAGGTGTCGGCTCCCCCTCGGGAAGCACACTCCCACGCAGAAGGGGCCCCATGGCCTGTCTGTCCTACAAAAGGGAAAGATGGCTGGCCAGGCACTGGTGGCTCACTCCTGTCATCCTAGCTACTCAAGAGGCTGAGATCTGAGGATCGTAGTTCGAAGCCTGCCTGGGTAGGAAAGTTTGGGAGACTCTCATCACTGATGAACTACTCAGAAAAGGCTGGAAGTATGACTGTGGCTCAAGTGGTAGAGTACCAGCCTTCAGCACAGCCAGCCAGGTTCAGGGACAGAGCCCAGGCCCTGAGTTCAAGCCCCAGGACTGGCAAAAAAATAAATAAAAAGGGGGACAACAGCTTCCACCCTGCGTGCACTTGGAAGCCACAGCATGAAGACCGTGAAAAAACCCGCAACTCCTGGCCTGGCCTCCGGCCCCTGACCTCCACGGTGGGGCTCGTCCACCAGTGGGACAGATCAACCAGGTGACCGGGGCGAGGTTCTGATCCTGAGCACACTGCCCTGACCCTAAGCCTTTGGCCTCCTCTTCCCGACACTGCCCACCCCACCTGGGACTGTGTGCCCCTCAGACTTCTGCCAGAAAACAGGAGCTGGCACCCACTTGCCGGGGAGGCCGGGCCCAGGGATCTCATGGATCTAAGCGCGCAGCTGAGCTCACTGGGGAGGCTCAGGCTGCCGCCTCCAAGCGAGCAGAGCAGGCGACTGTCAGCCTGGCCTAGGGGGTCTCCGGACCTTTGCACCGTCCACACGCTTCCGCAGCTCGCCTAGGTCTTTTCCTTCGAGGCCCTGTGCGGATGCTACTGCCCTGAGCAACAGCCATTCCCGGACACCTTGGGTCACGGCCCCCTGCCCTGGCTCCTTTCAAACATCCTGACATGTACGTCAGCCTTCTATGGTGTCTGCTTTGGGGGCGGGGCCTGCACCTGGAGCGGAGCACAGGGCGGGTGACACTCAGGACTTAGCCAGCAGTAAAAGGATTAGTTACACCCACTTGGTTGGTGGGGGAAAGTGAGGTGCAGAATTCACCTGACCCCACTCAGGAATTAAGCCTGGGTACCAGCCGCCCTCTGTGCGGCTGACGCTGTCCTTGGCAGACACCCCCAGCACCCCAGGCATCCTTGTCCTGGGTGAGGCCTCATCCCTTGGGGACCTGGAGGTAAGTGACATTCTTTTCTTTTTCTTTTTTTTTTTTGGTCAGTCGTGGCCCTTGAACTCAGGGTCTGGGCGCTGTCCCTCAGCTCTTCATCTCAAGGCTAGCGCTCTACCACTTGAGCCACAGCGCCACTTCTGGTTTTCTGGTGGTTTATTGGAGATAGGTATCTCACGGACATTCCTGCCCGGGCTGGCTTTGAACTGCGATCCTCAGATCTCAGCCTCCTGAGTAGCTGGGATGACAGGCGGGAGCCACCGGCACCTGGCAAGGGATGCTCTTATCCAAGAAAAGAAACGCCTCAGTCCAGGGCAGGATCCAAAGAAGAATGGGCTGGCCGTGTGTTTGGAGTCGGCCGCCCTGCTGCCGTCCAGCCAGCACTCAGAGATGTAAATACGTCCTGGAGTGGGCCAAATCGCTTCCTTTTGACTGCAGGCCAGCCATTTATTGGCCTCGGCTCTCCCCTGGAGACCGGCGGAGGCAACAATTATAAAAAGGGCCTTCCGCCGGAGCCCAGGCCCGCGTCCCTGCCCTGCGCGGCTGCCTGACAGCTGCACGGGGAGATGGGCCGAGCCCACTTGTTTGCAAATATGACTCACGTCTTTGATTCTAATAGAGTCTAATGATCCGTGCTGAGCTCCCAGGGGCTCCGGAGGAGCCAGGGAGGAAGGCCCGGGCTCCAGCCTGATCAGGGCACCCAGCCAGACCTGGCCCCGCCTGTCCTCCAGGGCCTGGGGACAAACGTGACCTCAGACCTCCAGGACTGGCCTCGGGACGGGCTGGCCCTGCTTCCCACCGAAGCCACCTCCCTCACCCCACGAGGCCAGCGTGAAACGCTCCTCTGGGGCCCGCAGTGGCTTCTTGTTGCGAGTCTGAGCAGCTCTGGCTGAGAAGGGAAAGGTCGCGCTGCAGGCGCGGTGGGCGTGTGCGTGGAGTTCAGGCCTCTGGAGACGCACACACGCAGGCACCACCTGATGGGGCTTGTGACTGTGGACTTGGCTCCCGGGCCGGCCCTGTGCGCTCCCAAGGTGGCTGCCCACTCCCCACCATCCTCCATCCTGCCCTTTCACCTCTAGCTCCTGGGCTAGACAGTCCTGCCCCAGGGCCTTTGCAGTAGGGTTCCCAAAGCCATCAATTTCCATAGTTCACATACTGCCTCTTTCTTTCAAGCCTCTGGGACACAGTTAAGAAGGCTCCACTAGAGAACGTGTCCACTGTCTGGTGCCAGAACACAGATTCACTCACGCTACTCCCTTCTGCCCATCCACGACTGGAACAATGCTCAGACTTGGCCTTTCCTGTCACTGCCCCACGCAACTCTTCTCCAGTCCACCTCTTCTGTGCTTCTGGAATGCTATCCCTCTGCCAGAGCTGCTCACACTGCCCAGTGAGCTTCTACTCATCCTGCAGAGCCCAGCCGCTGTGGCTGGCCATTTGCAGGTGGAGAAATGAGGGCAAAGAAGGGTAGTGACTTGTTGCTGTGGGCTGTGTGGCTGCGTGGGTGCGGACACAGAGCCAGGACGCTGGGCATACTGTCATGAGCCCTCCCGCAGGCCTCGGCTGGACAACGCACCTGCCCGGCCATTCCTGGGCTCAGCCCCCAGCTCGTCATGCATGGGGCGGTCCCGGGCCTTCCCTCAAGCTTGTTTCTGGGGCTCCTGCTCATGAGCCCCAACCTTCCCTAGGAGTCTAGACAGGAGGCACGGAGCAGGCAGATGCTGACGCGAGGCTCTGCTAGACCCCGGCTGGTGAAGGGCAAGCGTGTGTTGGGGGGGTGCTCAGCTGACAGCTGTCCAGACAGGACAGACCCTGCCGGCTGCACCGGGGCCTGGGCGCAGGACAGACCGCTGAAGTTCCCAGAGGGGACCACCGCCTCGTGTCTTCCTGGCCAGAAAAGGGAGCCCTGGGGCTCAGAATAGATTCAGGAAGGCAAGGGCCCTGAAAAAAGTATGGGCTAGGACGGACACTGAGTTCTTCCCTGAGACCCCTGGGGCCTCGGACGACAGGAGCCAGGCACACCAGAAGGGGGCTCGTTTGCCGCCGAGGGGCGGTGGGCTGTGGACGGGGTCAGGAGTGAGGACCCCAGGGGTGGGGCGCGAGGTGTAGCCGCTATGGGGGTCTGATGTAAACTGTGTGTATACTGTAGCCCGCCCCAGGGCACAGGGCCTCAGCTGCCCCCACAGGAGCCGCTCACCCCGCCACCCTGCAGAGCTGGGACCACCCAGGTCTGGGGAGAGGCGGGGCCCGGCCCGGCCAAGCCAGCAGGGGCAGCCCACCCTCAGCAAGGGCAACAAGGCCGGGTGCACGGTGCCCGTGACAGGCACGGTGCCGGCGTCCAGGCAAGAACAGCCCAGTCTGCGGCCTCGGGCCCCAGCCACCTGAGAAGGACCGAGCACGCGTTCCTTATCTAAAGTGGGGGTGCGGAGGGGGGCGGACTGTGTGGAAGAGAAAACTACGCACACACAAAGACCCCCAGTCCAGGCGGCCGGGGGACCCGCCCCTGAGCACAGCAAAGACCCATGAGTGACACAGACTGAGTAGGGGCCCCCACACACAAGGGGGGGACCCCCAACCCTTCCCTGGAGGGTCTCCAGCTCGACCCTATAGCATGGCAGGGGCTTGGGAGCAGGCAGCACCCTCTCCGGCCTGTCCCCGAGCTGGCTCATCAGGTGAGCGGACACCTGGAAAACAGCAGAGCTACAAGCTTGGGAGGGGTGCCCCGTGGTCTCGGATTACGCGCTCCCCCTCCTCCCCCTCCTCCTCCCCCTCCTCCCCCTCCATGCCGGCCCACGCTCAGGCCAGATGACTTGGGCATCTCTGGGGTGAGGCGGACACGCCCCCCCCCCCTGCCTGGGCGTGACATGCATTCCCATCTGCCTGCACACAACACGCTATGTGTCCTCTCCGAGGCGAGTCTCCCTCCCACACTGCGGCCAAGCGCGCGAGGTGGCTGCCGTCCTCCTCTCACGCAGAGCAGAGATGACCTTCTCACCTCCTGAACTGGGCTCGTCCTGGGCTCCCTTTGGCCCAGGGGGTTTAACACAAATGACGTGAGCAGAGATTAAAAAAAGCTCACAACCGGGCTTGCCCATCTGTCACTCCTGTGACAAGCTCAGGCCTGCTAGGTGACACACCAGTTGTTCCTGGCCTCCTGACACCCGGCCAGGCCCGGCCAATTCCCAGAAGTGCTGCCCTCGGGACAGCTGCAGGCAGATACACGCAGGCGTCTAACACAGAAGGGCCGAGCTGAGCCAAACGGCCCATGCTGTCAACAAGCAGCTGCTAGCTAAACAAATACCGGGTTTGGGGATGGTTGTTACGCACCAAAAGCTAACTGATACTATTTTTGCTCTACTGACTCACTTTTTCATTTGAGTATACATGAGTATATGAGTATATATTCTTATATATGCAGTTTCCAATATTTTCCTTTCCCTCTGCACAGATTTATAAACCCCTTTCTATAGTATATGTTAGAAAACACAAGTTTTCTTCATACATTTTAGTATATATATATGTATATATATATATATATATATATACTATATATCTATACACACACTTATATGTATATATATGTATATATATATGTGTGTGAATGAAAAAAAAGTTATCATTTTCAAACATGTTTCCCTGTCTTAGGGGAGATCTTGGGGGGTTCACTTCTCTCAATTGACAGTGAAAGAAACTGAGGCTCATCAAGGGGGCCAGAGCAACGTTCCTAAATTCAAACAGCCAGTGAACGACAGAACTGGGTTTCCTCCCAGGCCTGTCAGAAACCAAAAGGCATGGATCTGTCTCCAGACAAGCGGCCTCCTTCCCCCCCACCCGGGGAGGAAGGGCAGGTGGCTGTCCTTGCTGCCCGCCAGGCCCCGCCCCGGCCCCGCCCCGGCCCCGCCCCGGCCCCGCCCCTGGCCCCGCCCCTGGCCCCGCCCTGGCCCCGCCCCGGCCCCCCTGGCCCCGCCCCGCCCCCGCCCCGGCCCCGCCCCGGCCCCGCCCTGGCCCCGCCCCTGGCCCCGCCCCGCCCCCCACCCCCAGCGAGGTGGCCTTACTCCCAGAACTCGATGACGGGGGAGGTGAAGTTGGTGGCGCTGAGGGAGACCCAGAGGCTCTTGTTCTTGCGCAGTGTGTCCTCCATGCACTGGGGCGTGTTCCAGCTGTGGTTGCAGTGGGCCCAGGGCAGCTCCTTCTGGAAGGACTGGAATAGGTAGTAGGTGGCCCAGGCCAGGATGACGATGTAGTACACGTTCAGGAGAGACACGATGACGATGGACGCGTAGCCGATGCCTGCGGTAGGGGGAGCGAGATGAGCAAGGGTCAGAAGGCCACCGTAACCATGACCGCAGACTCAACTGGAAGGCCTCTGGTCAGAAGCCCTCCACAGTGACCAGCAGTGTTTGTAGGTTGAATGGGTGCCTGGAGGGATGGACCTATGAGAAAGTGCTCAGAGAAATGGAATGGCGGGATGGCAGGGAGAGAGCAATGAACATGCTGGATGGGTGGGTAGATGGATAGGAAAGTGGCGAGATGGCTGGTTGGATGGATAGATGGGTAAAGAGATGGATGGGTAATGGGTGGCTGGATAGATAACGGATGAATAGGTAAGTAGACAAATGGATGAATGGATGGACAGAATAGGTAGATGAATGGATGGGTTGGGTGGGTAGGTGGACAAATGGGTGGATAACTAGATGGATGGCGGATGGATGGTGGATGGATGGTGGATGGATCGGTGGGTGGGGTGGGTAGATGGAGGCATGGTAAATCTATCAAGCACACTTACTTATTTGGAAATATGTACATATGGTGGTTAGTTAGAAAGTTGGGGAGATGAATGGACAATGATGGTTTATTTATTTATTTATTTTTGGTCGTGGGTCCTGAACTCTGGGCCTAGGCGCTGCCCCTCAGCTCTTCAGCTTAAGGTTAGCACTCTACCACTTGAGCCACAGAGCCACTTCTGGCTTTTTCTGCTTATGTGGTGCTGAGGAATCGAACCCAGGGCCTCATGCATGCAAGGCAAGCACTCCACCACTGAGCCACTTTCCCAGTCCATAATGTTCTAATTTTTTAATGGTTTAGTGGAGGAAAGGGTTAAGGTATGGACAGATGTTTGCACAAGCGACTGACGTTAGAGACTCTCATACTTGACATTCTAACGTTCTTGCGCACAGTAAGTACTCCGCACAGGGCCAGCGAGGCCACCATTCATCGGGTGCTCGCTGTGCACTTGGGCTGCTGCATGTGACTCACACTGTGAAGGTCAGCACGGTATTTTTATTTCAGAAATGAGGAAGCTGCAGGAATGTGATATGCCCAAAGTCACCAAACTGAAGTGGAGGAAGTGGGTCTTGAACCCGGACAGAACCTCCTGGCCTGGCTAGAGCTCTTGGTGTCTGAGGGGCAGGCTCAGCGTGGCCATGCAGAGCGGCCACGTGTGCCCGGCGTGTGCCGTGGCCCCTTCTCTGCTCTCAGTGCAGCCTCCCTGGGTGGCAAGGGCCTGACGCCTGGCAGAGGAGACGCCCCAGCCCAGGGGCCTGGCCCCACACTCACCAGAGAACAAGGGGCAGATCTTCTCCCAGCAGGTGATGCCCCCTTCTGAGGTGTACTGGCCTATGATGACCTCCAGGAAAAACACGGGCAGGCCGCTCCCGAACAGGAAGATGAAATACGGTATGAGAAACGCACCTGCGGGGAGCAGAGGGGTGAGGCGAGGTCGGAGTGCCGCGGGAAGGAGGTGAGGGCACTACCTGCCAAGCCCCCAGCCACTGGAGCTGGTTGATGACCTTTCCACGGGCTCAGCCCTTCTTCCCCTCCACCCCACCATCCTCCTGTCGATGTGCCCGCCTCTGCCCGTATCTCGAAATCTACCACATCTTGGCAGATGCCTCGTGTAAGCTGGGCCTCCACCTGCCTGCCTTCTCCACAGTGTCCCTCTGAACAGGGACAGCTAGGCCCAGGGATCGGGACTCCTACACCAAAGCCAGCAGCGGGGAGATGTAGGAGGGGCCCCGGTGAGAAGCCAAGGGGGTGGCCCCGGCGTGGGGCCATGATGCCAGGTGGGGGAGGAGGACACAGATGTCCACTAGTGGCTTCAGCAGGCCCACAGCCCTTAGAAGCTATCTAAGCATGGAAGGTCTGTATGTAGGCTTTGCTCTGGGAGCGTCCAGGACACTCAGAGCCCCAAAGGAACCAGATACCTATGAAAGGATAAGAGACAAGCTCTACTGTTCGCAATAGCTAGGATATGGAAACAACCTAGATGCCCCACCACAGATGAATGGATCCAAAAATTGTGGTATCTATACACAATGGAATATTATGCAGCCATTAGAAATGACAAAATAATGGCATTTGCAGGGAAATGGATGGAGCTAGAAGGAATCATGTTGAGCAAGGTAAGCCAAGAACGAAGAGACAAACAGTACATGGTCTCCCTGATAAGTGGATGTTAAATCCAAATGTTAGGTGATACGACAAAACTAATAGGACTTAAGAAACAAAGAACTCCCGCTCATCTGGTTGAACCACTACTAAATATCCCCATGCTGCTGATCACAAATATTGTATATAACGTGTGAACACTGTTATATATTACAGACTGTGATAGACAATTTGCTCCAGGAAAGTTAGAATGAACTTGTGACTTTGAAATTATGTAATCAATTAATCACAATCAAAAAAAAAAGAACCTCGGGGAAGGGAGGGAGGGAGGGGATGGTAGAGGGAAAACAATGGAGGGGGTAACAATGTTCAAGAGGAAGTGTACTCATTACCTCACTTATGTAACTGTAACCCTCTGTATAGTATCTTTACAATAAAAAATAAATAAATAAATAAAGAGACAAGCTCTAAGACAGAAGTCCCCAAAAGGTGGCTCTCCTAGCCCAGCAGAATGCAGGCCACGCCCACTTCTGCTGCCCTGCAAGGCCCAGGTCACCTCCAACCTCTCAGGGAGCCAGTGCTGCCCGACTGACACCTCCCCCAGGACCCTTAGCAGGCAGAACTACCAAACCAAAACATCCAAACCTGAACCCACCAACTAACCAGACCCTCTAGGCCGAGACCTTACATTTGATAAATTATCTTCATTGCCAGGCGCCGGTGGCTCACACCTCTAATCTAGCTACTCAGGAGGCTAAGATCTGAAGATCACGGTTCAAAGCCAGCCCGGGAGGAAAAATCTGAGACTTTTTTTTCATTTTCTTTTTTGCTGGTTCTGGGGTTTGAACTCAGGGCCTGGAGCTGTCCCTGAACCACTTTGTGCTCACGGCTAGCTCTCTACCACTAAAGCCACAGTGCTACTTTCAGCTTTTTCAGTGTAGTCTGTTAGAGATAAGAGTCTCACAGATTTCCTACTGGGGCTGGCTTCAAACTGATCCTCAGATCTCAGCCTCCAGAGTACCTCGGATTACAGGCCTGAGCCACCAGCACCTGGCTTCGGAGCTCCTTTTTGCTCAAGGTTAGAGCTCCACCACTTGAGCCACAATGTCACTTCCAGCTTTTTTTCCTGTGATTATTTGGAGTTAAGAGTCTCACAGACTTTCCTGCCCAGGCTGGTTTTAAACCATGATCCTCAGATCTCAGCCTCCTGAGTAGCTAGGATGACAGGTGTGAGCCACAGCAGCCCAGCTATGAGACTTACCACTAATTAACCAACAAAAAGCTAGACGTGGAGCTGTGGTTCAAGTGGTACAGTGCTTGCCTTGAGCACAAAAGCTCCGGGACAACACCTAGGCCCTGAGTTCAAGTCCCCAAAAGAACACATACACAGGAAAAAAAAAAAAAAAATATATATATATATATATATATATATATATACATATTCATTATGTCTTCCTTACCCTGCATCTCTCTCTACACTGTGTAGGATGGGAACGTAACTCTCTTGACTGTATGAGGGTCACTTGGAAAAACAGAAGCAGGTAAAAAGAGGCACATAAATACGGCACACAGGAGGAATGGGGCTGTGAATGAGGTCTGGGCAACAGGGACCTGACAAGCAAGCTAGAGGATCCGCTTGGCTGCCCAAGGTAACACAGCCGATGCTCCGTGTCACCGCGAGGCTGGCGGGGGCAGCACAGGGGAAAGGCAGGCTGACCCGCACACAGAAGCTGCCCTGCCCTGGCCTCCACCTGCAGGTCACCCCCGGCTCCAGACGCAGCCCACTTCAGACTCACCTCCACCATTTTTGTAGCAGAGATACGGGAAACGCCAGACATTGCCCAAACCCACGAAGCCTCCGGCCACAGACAGCACAAAGTCGATCTTGCTGGCCCACTTCTCTCGCTGGGGGGGCTTGCCCTCGGCCTCGTCCTCAGGCCGCGTGCCCGGGCTCTTTCCTGGAGATGGCTTCAGGATGTCCTTGTGGAAGTCTTTGAGACACTGCAGCTTCTCCTTGGTGGCCATGTCCTCGCTCTCTGCGCAGGACAGAGCAGGACAACGTAGGGTTACCAAGGCCACCACGGTGCCTGGGGACAGCCTCCCCTGCCTCCCGATGAGCAGCTCCCACCTTCTGGGCTGGGGGGGGGCCCTTCCCCCTTCAGTCCACAGGAGGAGCCATTGGGGTCTCTCTAGGGACGGAGAGCTTCACTGCATTGGGCACACTTGCAAACCGGAGGCAACAGGCTCCAATTCCCGGATACTTGATAAGTAGAAGACAAGGGGGAGCACGGAGGCCAGCCCCCTGGACCCCCACCCTAACCCAGCACCACCTTCCACAGAGTAGAACACAGCCAGTAACAGGCTGCCTGCCTGCAGTTCACACAGGAGAGATCCTGTCTTCTGACTTGAGATCTGTATAGGAAATGACAACTTGGCAGGGCATAGCAGCTCACACTTGTAATCTCAGCTATTCAGGAGGTGGAGATCAGCAAGATTTTAGTTCAAAGACAGCCTAGGCAAAAAGGCAGCAATGTTCTACCTCAACTAACAGGCTAGATGTGGTGTCTCACATTTGTCACACCATCTATGTGGGAGGGTTAAGTAGGTGCTCCACATCTGGGCCTGGGCAAAATGTGAGACTCTACCTGAAAAATAAATCAAAGAGGGCTACTTGCCTAGCAAGTACAAGGCTTTGAATTCAAACTGTAGCTAAGAGGAGGGGGGGGAATAGAGGGAAAGGGAAAGAGGGAGAGGGAGGGGGAAAGAGGAAGAGGAAGAGGGAAAGAGGAAGAGGAAGAAGAGGAAGAGGAGGAAGAGGAGGAAGAGGAGGAGGAGGAGGAGGAGGAGGAGGAGGAGGAGGGAGAAGAAGAAGAAGAAGAAGAGGAGGAGGAAGAGGAGGAGGAGGAGGAGGAGGAGGAGGAGGAGGAGGAGGAGGAGGAGGAGGAGGAAGAAGAAGAAGAAGAGGAAGAAGAAATAAAATGACAGTTCTTAGCAATGTATGAGCACTGCACATGACACATGGGAAAAGTCAGTTTGTGGATGCAAAGACGTGGATATTTGGGATGTTGCCAGAGTGCAGACAGTGGGTATCTATGAAATGGATTTGCAACTTATTAATGAGCCCCATATGTGTAGCAGGAAGCTAGGGTATCTTCACTGAGTCCTGCAAGAGTGCTTCCGTGGGCTGAGGGTGCGGTTCAGGAACAAGCGCTTGCCCAGCACATATGAAGAAGGCCTTGGCTCCATCCCCAGCACCAAAGAGAAGGAAGACTGCTTGCCGGTCATCTCAGCCTGCCCGGTGCCCCTTGATCAGCTCTCTTGCCCTCTGGCCCCCAGCTGCCTTGGCCAGAGGGAGGCCTAAGCCCCTGGGGCTGGTTCATGACCCCAGGCCATAGGTGCTCCGACCCCAGCTCTAGAAAGGTCTGCCAGAGTCAGGGCACAGACTCCTGCTTCTCAGGTTCCAGGACTCACTCTCCCGGGAGCTCAGGCCTGAGGACCACAGCCAGCCACATGTCCGTGCGCGAGGAGGACGCACCTGCCACCGGAGGACCGTGCCAGGGCCAGGTTCCCCCACAGAGCTCCACCTGCAGCTCACATCAGGGGTCAGGGACAGCTGGGAGACCCAGAGCCGCAGGCCTCTCCTGCTTTCCCCTGAGCCTCGGTTTCCCGCTCTGGAGGATAGAATGAACCGCAGTGAACACGGCCAACTCCAGCCAGGCAGCCTGGGGCACGTGCTCTGTTTTCCTGATCCACATCAGCGGCCAACGCAGAAATACCAGACTTCAGAGAAGAGTAATGATTTCAAGGGTCTCTTGAGAAAATAGGTCAGAACACATGGCCGCAAGCAAGCTGGCGCAAGCGCAGCTGTCCCTTCCACAGACAGCCTGCGAGTCTCCATCCTCGCTCCTCCTTCCCACCACCCCTACCTCGGACGCCACCCCGGAGGGCACCAGGGAATTCCTGTGCGGCTCCCCTCATTTGGCTCTCCCTGAGGCCAGACAGTTGGTTTGCCCCCTCCTAGCTGTCTCCTTGGTGACTCAAACAGAACTCATGGAGACAAAGACCTGGCCACCGTGCCCGGTCCTTCTCCTGGCACACGTAGGCCATCAGGAAAGCACAGCTGGGTGGCCGGTTCCCAGCCGAGCCCCACCAGCAGCCAGCGTCAAATGCAAACCTCAGCTCTGCGGGGCGTGATGAGCCCTGGCCTCGGAGCCTGGAGGGCGGCCTAAGGGGAACGTGCCGACCTCGCCCAGCAGTCCGGCCTCTGGGGGCTCCAGGAGCAGAGGCACAACAAGCCCGTTTCCCCCACGCCTCTTTCCTCTCCCGGGCTCCCTCGGGGCGGGGGACCCCAATTGTTTCACTATCTGACAGCCAGCAGACCCAGAAAGGCTTCCTGGAGCCACCGGGCAGCCCACGGAGCTCTTCCTCCGTCTGGCGGGGCATCCGCACGGCCTTTCTCTGCCCGGCTCCCTCGGGACCAGGCGCGGGGCTCGGCCGGCCCACGGCCACCGCTGTAAAAATAGCCCGGGAGGCCAGCATTGTTCCAGCACTCATCCTGTGGCCCACGATGGTTATCTAAGCGCTCACGGCGGGCAGGAGGGGGATAATTGGAGGATGTGGACTCACGCCCACCTTCGCTGCTCAGGGAATGACTCCGTGCAGAGAAGGCCTCGTCCACCCTGCTGCATACTTCTTGGTCCTCTTGGATGGGGGACTGCGGAAGGTCAGCTTGGCCTTTGAATTTAAAGGGGGGAAGCGTGAGGGGGGGACAGGGTATCAGGACCACACAGGCAGAGAGACTCAGCCTCGCTAGGAGCCCAGCTCTGCTTCCCTGGGGTGCCCTGGCCCCATCTGCCATGCCACCTCCTGCGGAATCTGAGTGAGAGATCGCGTCAGGCAAAGCATAAGCTTCAAGGAAGCATGCCTGCAGGAAGGGGGTGTTGGTGCAAGGCTTCCTATACACTTAGCTGCACCTTTATTGCCTCTACCTTTATTCTTATTATAATCTTCTCGGCAGTACATTCGTTGCCTTTATTCTCATTTTGGCTATTTTTCTATTGATCCGCAAACAGAGCATGTTGTTTCTTTCCAGTCCAATAGAGACGGCTTTTCTGAATAATAAAGACTAGGACCAAAGATTAAATGTGGACAATGCCCCAATCAATCTATCATCTGAGGTGATTCTGCCTCCAGAAGCTTCTGCAACTTCACAAGCAGTTGCAGCTCATAGTAAATATAGAAATTTAAAATTTCCAGATAGGTTACAACAGGAAGAATTAATGAATTAAACTAAACCAGGAGTTATCCCAGAAGCACAGAGAGTTATAAAAAAAGGGACCCCTAATAATAAAAGGAAAAGAAAGATTCCCCCAATAGTTATGACTAAGTTTGGTCCAGCTTACGTTATAGGGAATAGACGGTGGTTTCCCACAAAATATAAAGTTAGTGACATCACATTTCCTGAGCTGACCGATGAACCATTGCCTTATACAGGAGTTTATAAAGATGAAAATAGATGGATTAATGTAAAAGGAAAAAGAGTATCTTAGTACTCATTAGATTTTATGCAAAGATTAGGTAAGCTTTAGACCATTATGGTGTTTATTATCAAAATAAAACAAGATAGTTTAAAATACAATTAGAAATTTATGTAAACAAATATTGGGATTAAAATAATAGGAAATGGAGAATGCCTGACTCAACCTGGAAGTGGTTTCTAGGATGGTTTCAAAGGGACTTGAAGATATATGGAAAAAATAAAAAGAGTACAATATACGTACAGCCCTGTCTTAAGTTTCTTAATTGTTAAACATAAAAAGGCTGAATAGATGAGGCATTGTATTAAACAATATGCTAGACTTGTCTCGCACCACTTAGCTCAAACAGCTGGTGGGATAGTCATCAATTTTCATGTAACCCATTAACACTTCGCTTTTCTTAAAAATTGCTTATGTGCTTAAATAAAGAATCTATGTCACAATCACACACTATAAAAATGTTAATTCTCCTCAATAAAGATACACTCAGGGGCTGGGAAGGTGGCTCAGTGGTAGAGCGCTTGCCTTGCATGCATGAGGCCCTGGGTTCGATTCCCCAGCACCACATAAGCAAAAAGAAAAAAAGCCAGAAGTGGCGCTGTGGCTCAAGTGATAGAGCGCTAGCCTCGAGCTGAAGAGCTGAGGGACAGTGCCCAGGCCCAGAGTTCAGGCCCCACGACCGGACCTTCCCCCCACCCCCCCCCCCACCAAAAAAAAAAAAAAAAAAAAAAAAAGATACACTCAGATGCAACTCTTTTGAGTCTGTGTCTGTCACTTGGCCGACTCTTTGCCCACCTATCCCGAGATCCCCATCCCGTCAGTCCCAGTGCTCCGGCCAAGCTGGTCCGTCGCACCCATCTCTCATTAGAGAGAATACTCTAGAAATTTGGGGAGTGGCCAGCATCCAGGGTTACCTAAGATCCTGTACTCTAGTCCCAGGTTTCCTATTAAACAAGGACTCTAGGCCTTTCCACAGTTAGAAGCCTATCATCTGATGAGCCAGCGAGGAATCATCAGGACAGAACGAGAGGGTGTCCCCGCACCCCACCACCTGAGGACCACTGCCTCCCTCCCCCCACCCGCCCCGTCTGTGGAGGCACCATCGCAGCCCAGCCGGCCACACACCGGATGACCACTGTCCACCGGGGGCCCGGCCCAAGCCTCAGAGCCACCTACTGTGTCTGATATGGTCCGACATAGACTCAGGCACCCTGCCCCTTCCTGGGGGGCTCACGCCAAGCTTTTTGGGGGGTGTCTGACCAGCCCTGCCCCAGCGAAATACCATTACAGCGAGACCTGCAGCTCTGCTCCTGCATAGTCCTGGCATCCGCCCACAGCTCCCCAGTTGCCATGGCAACTGCAGTTCCAGGCCCAGCATCCCCAGCTCCATCTGTGGCAGTCTCCCCCACGGGTCTCCCCGCCGCTCTGCCCGCCCCCCGCCTACTCTCGATGTGTCAGCTGAAGGCAACTTACAAAACACGATCAGGATGTGAGTCGGCCCCTATCCCAACCCTCCGCTCCTCCCGGGGGGAAACGCAAGCTCCTCCTGGCCCTCTGTGTCCCAGGGAGGCATGGCTGCCTGGTGGGACCGCGTTAGTGCCTCCCGCTCCCCAGGCCCCCATTGAATGTCTGAGCCTGGATCCAGGAGCTCTGAGACCTAGGGCAACTTCGTTAGCCTCTCTGGTCTCCAGTGGCCCCATGTGTGAAGGGTGAGTAAGGAGGTGGTATCCACATCATGGGGTGTTGTAACAGTAAATGCTGGGGGACTGTTTCTGCTACCATTCATCAGGTGTACCCTAGTCCTGGGAGACGAAAAGTCCCCATCCAACTCAGGATGAACTCAGCAAGGCCCAAACACTCTGAGGTTCCCTAACTGAGCTAGTAGCAGGAGACCATGCTGTGCCCCTGGCTTCTGCCTTGGCTGACCCTGACACCCTCTCTGAGCAGGCTGTCCATGTCTGTGGACGCTCGGCTAGGCCAAGCGGCCACCCCACAGGGCAATGCGTGCTCAGGCACCAGTCCCCTAGACCCAGCTTCCAGGGACCCACTTCCCTGCAGACGGGAGCTGTTTTCCTTGGCACTGGGCCCAGGGTTATTTTGTAGCAGCTGAGATGCATAATTCCCCATTTTAAGAGCTTCCTCCTGCTTATGACAGCAGCAGGAGATGCGAATGGACTCCAAGGCAGAGGCTTGAGAGGAAGCCCCCTCCTCACCGCCCCGCCCGGGGCTAGCCCTGGGGTGGCGTCTGAGTGCCAATGGCAAGCAGACCACCTGGTTAGGTTTTTGCCAAAGCTCCGTGCCATGCCCTGCCTTGCCCAAAGAAGCACTGTCTGCCCACCCTGCTCTAACTGCCACTGCAGACAAGGTTCACGATGAGCTGTGTGGTCCAGGGAAAGGGACAAGTTTCTGTGCTCCAGTTACCACACTCGGTCAAATATAGAGGTAAAAGTAATACACACCTTCCAGGGATTAAATAAGACAATGCCTAGGGCTGGGAAGGTGGCTCAGTGGTAGAGTGCTTGCCCAGCATGCATGAAGCCCTGGGTTCAATTCCTCAGCACCACATACACAGAAAAAGCCAGAAGTGACGCTGTGACTCAAGTGGTAGAGCGCTAGCCTTGATCAAAAGCATCTCAGGACAAGAGCCCAGACCCTGAGTTCAAGCCTCAGGACTGGCAAACAAAATAAAAATTAAGACAATGCCTGTAAAATGTCACACATGGCCAGGCACATGGCCAGTGCTCCATATATGCTGGCTATTATAGAAGTAAAATTCCAGCCCACTGAGATTTTATGGCACTCTACGATAGGCAATGTGTACTCTATTTAAAACAAAGACCAAATAGGTGTGAGTGCGGGGTGCTCACTGGACCTCAAACTACATTTATACACAAAGGAAAAACATGAGGCTGAAGGGGTATGGCGGCACGCACCTGCAGTCTCAGCACTCCCGAGCAGAGGTAGGAGAGCGCAGAGTTGGAAACCAGGCTATATAGACACCCTGACTCAGAGAACTTACGAAGCTCAAGAGGCCTACTGTACATGGGAACCACATTTTACAACCGTATATTGAAATGTGTTAGGACAGATTAGGACAATTCCCAATGGCCTTTTATTTAGTCGTTCTGTGTGTTTGCATATATAAAAACATGTAGTGAGCCAAGTACCGGTGGCTCACGCCTGTCATCCTAGCTACTCAGGAGGCTGAGATCTGAGGATTGAGGTTCAAAGCCAGCCTGGGCAGGGAAGCCCACGAGACTCATCTCCAATAAACCACTAAAAAAACCCAGAAGTAGAGCTGTGGTTCAAGTGGTAGATTGCTATCCTTGAGCGAAAGAAGCTCAGGGACAGAGCCCAGGCCCTGAGTTCAAGCCCTAGGACTGGCACAAAAAAAAACAAAAGGCCAACTGAATTGCTTCCAGATCTACCTTGGCCTCCAAAGTCCCTGCCGTCCACTGCTTGCAGCTGTCACGAGTCATCTGCTACCACACTTTCACACAGGGAAACAGGCTCTGGTGCCTTTAAGAGGCCAGCTGCAAGCTGACAAATAGGGAACTAAACTCAAGGGCAAATAAGGAAGTGAAGGGTCACATGACTTGACAAGACATGACTGGGCTCAAGAGGCTGGACCTGGGGTGGCTCACGAAATAGCACAGGTGCAGCCAGGCACGGGGCGTTTCTCTAGCTAATGTGAACTTTGGGTAGGTCTGAGGGGCTCCTTGGAGCACTGTCCCCACAGACCAGGTGGTACAGGCACAGAGGAGGGATGGGATCCATTAGTAATGGATCCCAGCATGCTCAGGCATCGTTCATGGCCGTAGCAACTGTTTAATCAGTACCATAAAAGAAAGGAGAGCTATGTGAAGAGAACTGTTCTAGCCTAGCGCCGTGGTTCATGCCTATATTCCCATCTACTCAGAAGGCAGAGATGGGGAGCTTCCGGGTTGAGGTCCCGCCCTCATCTCCCAGGGGTAAAAGTCAGTGAGACCCCATCTCAACCAATAAGCTGGCAGTGGTGGCCAGCTCTTGTCATCCCAGCGAGGTGGCAGGTGTAAACAGGAAGATCATGTGGAGGCTGGCCCCAGGGGAAAACACAAGATTCTATTCCCAAGATCACCAAAGGCAAAATGTCTGGCAACCATGTCACTCAAACCCAGTACTGCCAGGAAAAACCCTCTAAGTGAACTTCGTGTGTGTGTGTGTGTGTGTGTGTGTGTATGTGTGTGTGTGTGTGTGTGTTTGCTGGTACCTGTGTGTGTGTGTGTGTGTGTGTGTGTTTGCTGGTACCTGGGCTTGAACCCATGGCTTTAAACTCGCTTTCTTGCTCATGACTGGCAGGCTACAACTGGAGCCATGCCTCTAGTCCTGCATTTTGCTGGTTAAGTAGAGATGGGAGTGTTCTAGACTTTTCTGTGCAGGTTGGTTATGAACCAGCACCCAGCTAGCACAGACCATTTTTTAAAATTGGGCTGAGGGTAGAGCTCATAGGAGACCCTGGGCTTGACTTCCAGCACCAAGCAAATAAAACAAATGCTCCGAAAAGGAAATGAATCAAAGGAAGCCTTTCTTTCATAAAAAGTACACATTGCCAAGTGGCAGTGGCTCACGCCTGTGAGCTCTACACACGCAGCAGCAGGAGAGCTGGCAGAGCACTACTCAGAGCCAGCCTTGGCAGAAAAGCCCGTGACACTCCATCTCCAAGACAACAACCCAAGGCTGGGTGGGGGCATGCCTCAAATGCTAAGAGTATCAGCTCAGCAAGTGAGAGACCCTGAGTTTAAACCCTGGAACGGGCCAAAAAAACATTTTGTAAGTACACGTTGGAAGGGTTTAATCATTTAAGTCATGTGGGCTGTATCCTTTGCTATCTATTTCTAAGAAAAGACTAACCCAAGCATGACAGCCTGAGATGGCACTAGGGCATGGCGGGCAAAGGACAGCAGGACGGAAGAGGTAGGAGCTGCCTGGGGCCAGGTCCTCTGGGGCAGAGCCCGCCACACGCCCCTGCAATCCCACCTCCTGCACACTTTCCAACTTCTCTAACACCATGTGGGCCAAATGCAAAGAAAAAAGCCAGTTTGTCCTCTATGGTCAGATAGTGGCCCAGGTCCCCAAGGTGTCCACACAAAAAGCAGGACCAGGATCCTCTGGAGATGCTAACCAGGCCAGCCTCCCACCCGGACGGCTCGTCCTCCGGAGGTCAACCAGGAAGCCGGGCATTGTTTGGCCTAGAACAAAGCCGAAAACAATGAGCAACAATATTCTGGCCTGAGTGAAAGTGAATTCCACTGGGGGGATGGTTTTAGCTGCCCTGTCTGGGCCAGAGCCGCTGCCTGCCTGGGGCTCAGCACAGCCCCCGCTGGCTCACCACAGAACTTCCAGCTCTGCCGGCCGCCCGCAGCCTCACCTGCTCAGATCAGGGGATCTCGGGCACTGGGAAGGGTCCACCACGCCTCATGTCCCACGGCTACTGGCCAGTGAGCCGGGATCTGCACTGACCGCATGACACAGGAAGCACCTAGGGCCAGGTGAGCCCTTCCAGACTAGACTGTCCTTATCTTAAGGTGTACAGAGAGAAACTGGACAAAGGTAACCAGGCTTGAGGAAGACGTGGTCCCTGGGAAAATGCTAAGGGGGGGGGGGTGCAAGGTGGATCCCCAGCACAAGTATAAACTCAAGGACTGGGGAGGACCCTGATTGCTTTACCAAACCTCCTGGAGGTAGCAGGACTTGACCCAAAGACCCAGAGAGCCAGAGTGGCAGTAGAGAAGAAACAGGAAGGAAAGAGCTGGAGCTGGGTAATGGAAGGCCTGCCTAGTATGGAAGGCCCTGGGTTCCATGCCTTGGTCCACAAAGAAGACACCAGGAGGTGAAGGAGGACAAGCTGGCCTCTCTGGGCTGTACCCGGGGGCAGAAGGCCCTGGCACTGCCCAGGTCGGGGGAGCTGAGGCATATCACATGCCCCCAAATAGAGGTAGCCAAGGTTGGGTCTCAGCAGGCTGTTAAGTTGGAAAAGGACGATAAGAGGGCTGAGAGTCAGAGGGCTGGGTCACGTGGGACAAGTCAAAGGCCAAATCACTTCCCTCAGAGGTCCAGGGGGCGATGGAGAGCAAAGCAGCGAGCAGGCGCGGAGTGTCTGCCTGCTGCCTAGTGTGTCACTGCCCAGCAAGGGAGCACGCACAGGCAATGGTGACCAGCAAGGGGTGGCCCCCAGGGCATCCACCAGACCTGGTGCTAAGCCCTTCCTAGATAGCAAAAGGGACTGGAACTCAGCCACAACAACCCTAGCATCCATTTTCCAACCACAGCAAGACCAGGCTGGACTCTCCCAAGGTCTGGGGAGACGGTGTTCTGAGAGCAGGGGACAGCACATGCATGGACAGTCATACCAGGCAAAGCAAAGACACACTGGGCCCTGAGGCCAGCGCTGCACCTGGGTGCCCTGAGTTTTGTGACCCTCTCATTCTCCACCCAAGCCCCCCCCCCCCCCCGGGCTCTGGGTAGATGTGAAGGGCCCAATACACTGGCGCTACCCAGTGCCACCACAAGCTGGGCGGGCATGGGGTGGGCAGCAGCTGGCTGGCCTCCCCCCTGACCCAGGAGGACAGAACCTGGCATTCCTCGTACCAGGGGAGGTAACTGGTGGGGACCAAACTCTGGGCATCATCTGGTTCACACCAGAGAGGCAGTGACCACACACTGGCTGGGCTACCAGTCACCCCCTGACCCCAAGTACTAGAGGGTGGAGGGAGAGGGGGTTTCATGAAAGCAGTGAGAACTTGTTGGAGGATCCGAGGAGACGGGGGTCTGGCAGCAGCATTGCAGGGTTAAAAAGGCTGCAGAGCGGAGGGTCCTTTGAGGAAGGGCTCCCCTGAGATGGGCCTGAACCGGGGCTCACGCAGGAAGGTCAGGACCCCCAGACTCCACATGAGAAGCCGGGTGCTCAACCTCCATGCAACCTCCAGAGAACCCAAGCCTCAGAGGAGAGAGGAGGGGAGAGGAGACCCCTGGGGTGTCTGCCCAGGCCCGCAGCACGTGTGGGCATGGGCTGAGGCTGGGGTCCCAGGGGCCCGCTGGGTACACCAGTGGCAGGGTGCCCGGAGGGAGGGGGCATGGTGAGTCAGCAGGCTGCCAGTTCCTGGCACTGACTCACCTCCCCCACCCAGCCTCAGCTGACTTTGCCGGAAGCGGGGTGCAGTGCGGGCAGCCGTGGTCCTAGGGCAGATGCTGCAGGGTCCGGCATTCTTTCTGGAGGCCTCAAAAGAGACCCCAAGAAAAGTCTCCTCAGGCTTCCCCTTTCAAGGTACAAAACCCCAAGGCTGCTGCCCATCTGCCCCGACTGGGCCCCACTGCACCCTGGGAAAATCCAACAGGCAGCCCCTCCCTTGCTCGGTGGAGACAGGACAGGGCCTCAGTAACAACACCAGCCAGGCCCCAGGCCGGCTCAGAGCAAGGCCACTACCCCTGTCGCCAGCGCTCTGCCCGAAGCCACAACTCCAGGGAAATCAGCAGGAGGGTCCCGGAAAGCTACCCTGTTTCTGGGCCTCAGTGCTTGGGTCTGTTCAGTGGGCACAGTACCCCAGGTCATTAAATGCTGGCACACAACCTCCCACCCCATCCCCCTGCTCTGTTCCTCTTTCAAACATGATTCTTTCTCTTCAAACAGGAAGAACATTCTTCTTCCTTCCTAGCTAGCTCCACCCTTACCTCCTGTGGCTTACAAATGCCCACCAGCCAGCCTGGGCAGGAAAGTCCATGACACTTTTATCTCCAATTAACCACAAGAAGTAGAGTAGAGCTGTAGCTTCAGTGATAGAGCACTAGTCTAGAGCAAAAAAGCTAATAAATAGCACCGAGGCCTGAGTTCAAGCCCCAGTACTAGCGTGCCCATGCGCGTGCACACACGCATACACACACACGATGTCCATGAGGCACTGGTGCCAGAGGAACAACATAGCAAGACAGGCACGCAGCAGGATGGGTGGAAATGAAGGCCCAGCACTGTCTGCCCCCAGCGTCCAGCTGCGGAGCGGAGCCTGGACAGCTCAGCGCCCACCCAGGTCCCCAGGGCACCGAGGACAGACCCGCTGCTTCGTCCCCCACACCTTGCCTGTGCTCTGTGGCCTGGACACTTCCCGGTTGGGAAAACAGTAGCTGACCCCGGTGAATTTCCCAAGGTCAAACATCTAGGAAGCTTTTCTCTGCTTTTTTTTTTTGAGAGATGAGCTGGGGCTCTTGGGGAATTAATATCTATGACACATAGTCCCTGAGCATCTTCCCAAAATAACCCTGAGGGAGATTCTCCTTGCCCCTCCCAGATCTGCCCCATGTCAGGGACCCTGCACAAAGTCAGACTCACAGGGGGCCCTCAGAAGGTTCGGTGAGGGCCCTCACGCACGCCGCCCCCCTCCCCCCTTAGACAAGAGGAAACCGAGGCCCTGGCACCTCAATGACAAGAGGAAGGTCTGATGCCAGTGTCTTCGACAGGTGACGCAACAGGGTTGCGGGGAGCTGGCTGCCCAGAGAGGAAACTGAGGCATGAGGGGTGCAGGCTCAGCGTGGAAAGCTCTGATTGTAAGCCGGAGAGGATGCGATTCGAATTCATTTTGTCGGGCTGGCCGGTTCTGGTGTGGCAGCGATGGCAGCTTCCAGCGCTCCAGGTGGGTGCCGAACACCAGCTACTGCTCCGCCAGGAGAAACACTCAGCCGTCAAATCCCGGAGCCCGGGCGGCGGAGCGGGGTGGGGGGAGGTGGCAGGAGGCCCCCCACGCACAGAGCATCTCCCAGGGCAACCCCCACGGCTGCTCCTCAGCCGCACCCTCCTGAGGCAGGTCGGGGACACGGCACCGCCTGCCTGTCGCTGTCAGTCACATAATGTCACAGGTCGGGGGCGGTGCAGCACCACACACCCCCTGGAGACCTGCCTGACCTCTGTCCCCAGCACTGTTTCTAGCAAACCCACCAGCCTGCTGGGCCTACCCCAGCTCAAGAACTAGCAGCGGCCTGGAGTCACTCTAAACATCTCGTCCTCAGCCTCTGCTCCTCTTGTCCCACGGCCTCTCGTTCTCCTGAGGATCGCCTCCCTCTGCAACCCTGGGCTTCATGAGGCACAGGCAGGGCCGGCAGGGACCTCAAGCTGCCCAACAGGCCCACGCTGGGCCCCACGCTCTCGGAGCTGAGCACCCTCTCCAAGGGCACGGTGGAGCCATGGGGGGGCCCGGGATGCACACCAAGCACTGTTGGCCTTGGGGTGGTGATGGGCAGGGACTGAGGAGCAAGGGGCTCTGCTGGGAAATGGAGAGGGAGGGAACACAGGCCTTGGGCAGCGGGGAATGAGGCCTGGGGACACTGAGGAGGCCTTCCAGGGTGCTGCATATACCCAAATCCCATACGGGCGTCACCAAACCACACGCCTCAGGGTCCTGCTGGGCATCTGGGACCTCTCGCCCAGGCATTCCTGAACGACAGGTGAGAAGGAGAGGAAGGGCGGGCCAGCGCCGTGGGGACTCAGCACTGTGGGGACTCAGTCTGCCAGGCTGTCCTGCACAGCCTACCTGTGCCCAGGTGGTAAGACATCAACAGCTCAGGGTGGAGGGCGGCCGCTGGCACGAGCCCAGCACGTGGAGGTCTTGGGACAGAGGCAGCGGCGACTGCTGGGTTGGCTCCCAAAGAGCTCTCTGTCCTCGGGTGTCCAGGCTGGGCATACCCAGGCTGTGAGCTGGCATAGGTCTCAAGGCCTGGGCTCAAATGGGTAGGGCACCTGCCTCATAAACATGAAGTATGAGAAGGAAAAAACAAAAGCCCTTCCCCCGGGGTTGCTTTGTCGCCCACCATTCCTGGAAGTCCTGGCCTCTAGGCCCTGAAAGACATATCCCGCTCTTCTCTCTCCCCCTAAATACCACCTCCTCCGGGAAGCCTGCCTTGCCCCACCCACACGTACCCCCAGCAGCTAGGTGCCCATCCTCTGCTGTGAGGCTGTGTGCCTGTTCCTTCTCTGTGGTCACAGATGGCAGAATGTTCTAGGGCTGGGCTAGGCACCCAGGTTGACCATAGATGTAGCAAGCATCTGTGCCCCTAATCACAACTGTTCTCCCTCGACCGCAGAATCACAGTGGCTGACATGTGCCTGGCACCCGGCTGGATACTTCCCATTAAACACCAGTTAATAGAATTTCTTTAATCAGGCTAAATATTTCTCTTCTATCCTTAAATCCTTTTCCACTGCTCACAGCTGCACACTTATCTCCTAATTAGTCCAAAGGTAAGGAGGGTTTATAGCATGGTAGAGATTGCCAGGATAAAAGGCACACAGACATGCCATACACAAGCGAAGTCCTCCAACGGCACGTACCAGCCAGTGCCAACTGCCCAGGCTGTGTGAGCCAAGCTCTTGACAGCCAGTACTGTGAGAAGTCTTACCTCCCCACGTCCCACAGGTGAACTGAGCCCAGAGATCTTAAGCAACTTGAAGACTGCACAGCCCAGAGAAGAACCTACTCTGGATCCTTAACCACTGCCCTCTGGAGCATCTCCACGTCATGACCTCTGACACCATGAAGCCCCACCCCTCAACTTGACACTAGAGGAGACAAGGCAGACAGAGAGACAAGGTAACTAGCAGCAAGGGTTAGAAACCAGGTCTCCCTAGCTATTCAGGAGGCTGAATTTCAGGACAGTGTTCAAAGCCAGCCTGGGCAGGAAAGTCCATGAGACTCTTGTGGTAAGAGACCACACTCAGGACCTGAGTTCAAGCCCCAGTAGCAGACACCTAAAGAAAAGAATCCAGATCTCTTTGAGTTGACCCAGACCAGTCTTCAGGGACCAGGTGGGGACCAGCAGCACCCCTTCTCCTCACTTTTCCCCTCTCACCCCCCCCAGAATCCAGGCCTCCTCAGTGCTTTCCCATTTAGCTAAACTCAGAACAGGTACGAGGGAAGGACATTTACCAAGAAGACCAAACACTGACCTGGCAGGCTAAGGGAAAGGGTTTCTAACCACGGACCTTCAGTTGGGTTAGAGCAGTTAGGGGCCAAAGTCAGGGACCTGATGAGGGGCCGGGAGGGTGCTGCCCCCCAGCCCTCGCTGCTGGGGAAGGTCGTGGCTGCCCCCAGTGGCCTGGCCACCAGCTCTGGTCCTCAGAGCTGCCACTGACCGCTGACCCTCCAGCCTCCCAGCCCCCGCAGCCAGAACTTAATCCGCTTACTCCCCACGCACATCACCTGGGCCAAACGCAAAAAGTCTCCTTTTCCTCCTTGGAGGCAAGGCTGGCGGAGATTTAGGCCAAACTATAAATAGACAAGAGCTCCGGCCTTGTTAATTCACTCATCTAGTTTTTTGGTCAACCAGCTCCTCCTGACCCCCAAAGGCTGAGTTCCATCTTCACACTCCCCTGCGGGGAAGGCCTCCGGGCCTCTCCAGCTTTGCTCCCTGAAGGCCCGGGGTGATGCCAATACAATCACACCCACTCCGGGGAGAAACAGAACACTCCCTGCCCTGCCTAGAGAGGGGAGACATCTTTAATTTCACTCCTGGTTCAGCAAACCCTAACCGTGGATGTGGCCCTAGGTGTCCACCCTCGCTCTGGGAGTGACGTCACGCGGGGAAAACACCGGATTCTCAGTTTCTCCACCTGGTGCTCCGTGTCACACCAGCCGGCTGTTTGGGTGGTGTCCCCAGCCCGGGCGCTTCACACCCCAAACCACGTGAGGGGAGTCGGCAAACTAGGTCAGCCGCCGAGGCCAGACGCCACATTCAAGTGGGTTTCCTCCTGGGGCTCCAGGCCCAGCTGAGATTCTCCCACAACCGAGGTGGGCGAGCACAGAGCTTATCTGCTTTCCTTCCTGAAGCTTCTTTAGAAGCAGTTGTCAAAACAACCAAACAACACTTGGCTGCTTTGAACAGACCTCTGAAACCATGAACTAAGGAAGGACTCTGGGTCCCAGAGGCTGGAGCAGCCCAGGGCCTGCGCCGCAAGGTGACCCAGGGAGACCACCTGCCTGGGACACCCAGCCACACCAAGCCGCCCCCTGCTTGCTTCCGGAAAGACCCCTCCCTGCTTTCACGCTCTGCCAAGGCCTTTACATGGGCAACTTCCTGTACTGATAAAGGCCCTTCCTGTGCTCATCCACGGTGGCAAACCACTGTCGCTCCAGACCTCTGGGAAAAAAGTCTGTGGAACTTTGTGGATCCAAAGCATCCTCACGGGGGAGAAGGGGCGTGGCTCCGTGACAGAGCGCCTGCCCGGCGCTCACAGGCACTGCGTTCTACCCCCAGTACTGAAAACTCTCTCTCTCTCTCTCTCTCTCTCTCTCACACACACACAACACACACACACCAAGTTCCTAGTTTGCACCATCCCTCTACCCCCACCCCATGCTCAAGCCTGGAGCCCTAGGTGGAAGCAGGGGTATCACCTGTGGGTCCCCAGAGCTCCTCAGAGGGTGGTCCACTGGAAAAGCTCACAACTCTGGGGAGCAGGGCAGGAGGACAGGGTCTTGCTATGAAGACCAAACTGGGCCCCAGGGCTAAGATGACAGGCATGCACCACCATGCCCAGCAAAAGTCCACAACTTTTTGCTGACTGAATGATCACACTTTCGATTCTCAGTTTCCAAATGCTTAAGAGATTTTCCCCAAGCTTCCCCCCTGCCATTAAACCCTGTCCCTGGGGCCTTCCCCCACCTCAGCAGAGCTGGAAGACTGTCAATATAGAATTTGTTTGTGACTGGAAAGGCCAAAGACTCACAGAGTTCTACTCATGGCTTTAAGAAGCTGGAGTAGTAGAGCCTCTGTCTAGCAAACACAAAGTCTTGAGTTCAAACTCCAATACCACCACAAAAGCAAACTGGGGCCACCCTTCTCCCGACGTTCCCTGGCCCTTGGCCATGGGGCTTCAGGGCCCAGGCCACTCCCTGGCGATGTCACTGACCTGTGACTAAGTCGCTCCTGGTAGTTACTAGTACGTCACACTGACAACAACCAGGGACCAGGCTTTTCTCCTTCCCACGCCTGCTAACCTAGTGGGCACCACACGGTCCCGCGGTCAGAGGAAAACTTGGGCAATGACTTTGCCAGATGACAGATGCGCGCACACAGGAGAGTGCTGGGGGGGGGGGGGGCGGGGGGGCGGAGGCCCAAGGTCCCCGGTGCTGTGTGACCTCCGGCAGGTGGCTCCACCTCTCTCAAACCTTGCAAGCCTTTACTTTGTGTGCGAGCCGGGGATGGCAGCACTGGGCAGCAAGCACTACCTCTGAGCCATTTACCTCTGGAAATGCACAGGAAAATGGAGGCAACAGGCTCAGGAGGTCTAGCTTCTCCCGTGGCCAGGCCCCTGCCTCGGGGGCTGATGGTCGGGGGGCTTCTGCTGTGTCCCTGCTCCTGGTCTACAACGGGTGCTCAACACCCCCAAGGCAAGAGATGAAGGTATGACGTGTGGACCCAGGCAGAGACGGGCAGGAGCACACAGGATACAGAGGGCAGAGGGAGACGGAGAGGGGTTGAGGGTGCTGTGCGGAAATATCACAACGAAACTTCCCTGGGTGCACCTAACGTATGCTTATAAAAACATCTTAAGCCAGGCGCTGGTGGCTCACCCCTGTCATTCTAGCTACTCAGGAGGCTGAGATCCGAGGATCACGGTTCAAAGCCAGCCCGGGCAGAAAAGTCCGTGAACCGGAAATGGCGCTGTGGCTCAAGTGGTAGAGCGCTTGCCTTGAGCTGAAGAGTTGAGGGACAGTGCCCAGGCCCAGAGTTCAAGCCCCATGACCGACAAAAAAAAAAAAAAAAAAAAAAAAAATCTTAAAAAAAAACATAGTGGGCTGGGAAGGTGGCTCAGTGGTAGAGTGCTTGCCTTGCATACATGAGGCCCTGGGTTCGATTCCTCACCACCACATAAGCAGAAAAAGCTGGAAGTGGTGCTGTGGCTCAAGTGGTAGAGCATTAGCCTTGAGCTGAAGAGCTGAGAGACAGCACCCAGGCCCAGAGTTCAGACCCACAACCAACAACAACAAGAAAAAATAGTGTGGTTGGGCACTGGTGGTTCACACCTGTAAATCCTTGCTACTAGGATGGCTGAGATCTGAGGATCATGGTTTGAGGCCGACCTGGGCAGAAAAGTCTGTGAGACTCTTACCTCCAATAAACCGGAAAACTTTGAGCTGTGTCTGGAAGTGGTAGAGCACTAACCTTGAGTGCAAAAGCCCAGGGACAACACCCAGGCCCTGAGTTCAAGCCCCATGACCGATTAAAAAGCAAACAAAAACTTAATACTATGATGACTACTACTACTTAATGCTTTACCCAAACAGGCTGGCCATGACACCAGTATGGCAATCTGAATCCTGGGCCAATCCCAGCGCTTTGTTTGCATTTTGGTTTTGAGGGAAGATCTCATTGTCTTTGCCCTGGCTGGCCTTGAATGCTTAGCGCCTCCAGAGTGGCTGGAACTACAGGTACAAGCCACCTTGCCCAGCTGGCACTTATATCTACGCACACATTCTCTGACTGTCAGATCACATTGTATCTCTGGATAGAGAGAACAAGGTTTGGTTTTCTTCTTTCAGTTTTTCAATAGTAAGTTTTCTGTGCTGGAAGAGTTTGGCTTTCCTACTGAACATGCATAAGAAATAAGAAATCCTACCTCGGGGAAGGGAGGGAGGGAGGGGATGGTAGGGGGAAAACAATGGAGGGGGTAACAATGTTCAAGAGGAAGTGTACTCATTACCTCACTCATGTAACTGTAACCCTCTGTATAGTATCTTTACAATAAAAAAAAGAAAAAAAAAATCCTGTGTCGTTGGCTCTCTTGAAGTGTATGGTGGGGTTGGGGGGGTGAGGGTGTGCACGCATGCGTGCTGGAGTGGCACTTTCCGAAGACACTAGGAGTTCCAGGCCTGGTGAGGTAATAGACCAGAGTTTACAGCAGAGGCGAGGCAGGTCGGGGAGGGCCTGGAACAGCCCAGAGCCCTAACCCAGTGGGACAATCCCTTAAATCACCCCCGCTCAGGGGGGCCCTGGTCCTTGGACTCTAGCTGAGGGGGGCCGGGCTTGCTGTGAAGAATCTTTCCTTGGAGAACTGGAGGAGAAACTACATAGGGTGCATGGAGCTGGTTCGAGTCACCCCCATTTATGTCCCCTGTCCCTCCAGCCCTCCTCGGTGTCCCGTCTTTCAGGTAAGGGAAGCTGAGGCTCAGAGAGGTTTACTGAGTCTGCTGCAGTCACAGAGTGGTCACGGGCTCCAGCGAGGGCCTGCACCACTGAGTCACACCCCCCAGCCCTGGAGCTAGGGTTTGGGCCCAGAGCTCCCCAGCTCAGCGAGCTGCAACATGTGGGCGGTCTCAGCAAATGCTTTCTTAGCTCTCATGAGCAGGGCAGGCTCCTGAACAACGCAGACACGCACCAGACCTCATTGCTCCTTTTCTTGAAAAGGGGACCCCAAGGCCTGGGAGGTAACCTCAGGAGGGCCGGCCGGAGGAGCGGACCAGCAGCAGCTCTGGACCGTGCCTCCTCCCCACAGCCCACAGTGGGTGGCCCAGGCTGTCTTTCTAGAAGAGCAAGCTAGGAAGGCTGCCTGGAGCATCCCATGTCTAAGAGCAAATCCAGCTAAAAAATCATCTCTCAGCCTCTCCCGCAAAACGGGCTTCCCAAAAAGGAGGCAGAGTGCTGGCCTCTATCTGCTCGTGACCTATAAAACTGCCAGGCAGAGGGCCCGCCCTTGCACAACTCTTTATCTGGAGGCCGAGCCGCATTCCAGCTTTGGAGCAGAAGGTCCTCCCGGTCTCCCAGGGCCCCTGTTACTCATTAACCAGCAAGAAGTGCTGGGGGAGGGAGGGGCTGGGCTTGGAGTCCACCCAGTGGAGAGGCGGCCTAATAACTAAAGTCATCTCCGAGCCTCAGTTTCCCCCTCTGTACTGGGGCCATCGTGTCCGCGCTGGCCTCTGTGGGTCTGCTCTGGTAGCTGACCCTGCCCTTCTCCTGTCACTTTCCCCTACACAATAAGAATGCAGCGGAGAAGGCTGATGGGGAAGGAAGTGCCCAAAGGGGGGGGGGGGAGTTGCTCCAGTCCACCAGCGGCCAGGGGTGGTTACTTCTGCTGCTGAACAATTAAGACCATGCTATCCTCTCCCTCCACACATGCCCATCCATCCACCGGGCAGTGCTGGGAAGTGTTCGGCACGGGGGGGGGGGGGGGGGGAGGGAAGGAGGGGGGCTGGGTAGGGCTGCCCCCTTCCGACAAGGGCATACTCAGGCCCAGCAACAGGTGGCAGCAGCAGACAAGGGGACCCACAAACCAGTGTTTTTTAGTCTCTCTTCAAAGGTGAACCCCACATCAACCGCACTCCAGCCCTGGGTTGGCAGGAACATAACTGACCCCCTTACAGGTGTGTGCTCAGGGGCTGGAGGTGCAATTCAGTGGTGGGTCACGAGCCTGGCCAGGCCAAGGCCTGGGTTTCATCAAAACAAAATGATAGTCACAAAGCAGCAGAAAGGAAAGGAGCATCTGTGCAGAGCTGGGCGCAGTCCACAGGTGGGTGATCCACAGGTGGGTGAGGGATTAGCATAAAGGCTATTGTTTAGTGAGGGCCTGGAGAGGAGAGCTCCTCCACTCCAAGCCTGGGCTGGAGAAGCCCGGGCTTCAGGATCTGCAGGAAGCAGTAGTTCTTGCTGAATGCCAGGACTAAAGGACTTTGAAAGCTAGTGAAGTTTTAAATCAACTAAACCAGCCAGAGGAAGACACTCCTTCCTTCAGCCCCCCTGAAAGATACCCTTGTGATCCCGACTCCAAGGAAAGCAAGCCTGCCAGCAGTAAACACATAGACAATCAGCAGAATGTCTTTTTAAGGCTTATAGATTAGATAAGAGAACTGTGTCAATGTTAAACGTCCCGAGTTCTTAATTGTGCTGTGCTTATGTAAGACAATGGCCTGGGTCTTACAAAATAGCTGAAGGACTGGGGTAAAGGGAAGTCCCAATGAATCAGCAGAAGAGAACACTCACGTGCTGATTGGTGGAACAACACGTAGCAAGGAGGAGACGAACCCAGAAACAATAGGAAAATCTGGATGAAGGGTATATCAAGGTCACTATAGCATTCTCACAATTTCACCGAGTTTTCAACTGTGTGCGCGCGTGTGTGCGCGTGTGTGCGCGCACGTGTGTGTGCGCGTGTGTGTGCATGCGTGTGTGCGTGTGTGCGTGTGTGTGCGTGTGTGTGTGCGTGTGCGTGTGCGTGTGCGTGTGTGTGTGTGTGTGCGCGCGTGTGTGCGCGTGTGTGTCCATACTGGGGCATGAACTCAGGCCTGGGCACCATCCCTGAGCTTTTACACTCAAGGCTAGCGCTTTAGCACTTGAACTACTGCTCTACTTCCAGCTTTCTGGTAATTTATTTGAGGTAAAAATCTCGTGGACTTTTCTGCCCTGGCTGGCTTTAAACTGGGATCTTTAGATCTCAGCCTCCTGAGTAGCTAGAGTTACAGGTGTGAGCCACCAGTGTCCGGCACAACATGTTTTATTCTGTTTCGTTTTAATAAAAACAAAGCTTAGTGGGGTTGGGAATATAGCTCAATATTAAGACCACCGGGTTCCATCCCCAGTACTGCAGATGGTAAATAATAATAAATGTTCAATATAATCAAGATGATTTGTGACGAAAGCCCCAGTCCCCAGAGCAGCCTGTCTGCCGAGGGAGCCCGGGTCACCCCTTGGTGTGGTGCCATCATGAGCCGACTCCGCAAGGTTCCCACTCCTGTGCCATCCCTGCACGAAGGTGAGCACACGGGGGACCAAGCCAGAGGCCTACTGCAGGGATGGAGGTGCCCAGAATGAGCTCCCTGCTCTCGATGGCCAACGCCACCCCCCGGAGAAAGGAGGGGGAATCAAAGCTACTCACGTTTTAAAGGATCCTCAGAAGGCGCTGTGTTTCTGGCTCTGGACCTGCGGCCAAGAGAGAGGACAAGTGGTCAGACAGGGCCTATTTGCACCCGGGCCAGCCGTCTTCTGCCCAGGGGTGACAGCAGCATCACGTGCAGGGGGATGCCTGTCTCTACCCAACAGGGCCTGGGAGCAGAAAGGCAGGTGCAGGGATGTACCCAGGGCTGCTGGGCCCGCAGCCCGTGTGCACACACACCCTGTTCAGCATGCTCTTGAGCGGTCTGCAGGTGGCCTGCTGGGCTCAGAGGGGCATGCAAACAGTAACGCCCCCTGGAAGGCCTCCAGACCCCCAACCCCACCACACCACAGGCTCTCAGCAAGCCTGTGACTGGTTGGGTATTCCGCACAAACACATCAAAGGTCACAGCAGGGGGGATGGCAAGGCTCTGAGAGGCCCCCCAGATTTTGAGAATGTGACACCCATCAATTACTGCATTGTCATGTATGTGTGTGTGTGTGTGTGTGTGTGTGTGTGTGTGTGTGTGTGTGTGTGTGTGTGTACTGGGCTTGGGACTTTAACTCAGGGCCTGGGCACTGTCCCTGGTAGCACTCTACCACTTGAGCCACAGCTCTACTTCTGGCTTTTTAGCTGTTACTGGAGATGAGTCTCTCCAACTCTCCCACCCTGACTTTGAGCCACAGTCCTCAGCTCTCAGCTTCCTGCGTAGCTAGGATTGCAGGCGTGAGCCCCTGATGCCGGGCTGCGTGAAGGCTAGCTAGCATCATCACGCCAAGCCCACCAGCTTCCCTTTGCTGGGGCCAGCCATCTTCCTGGGGGAACGACTCCAGGGCCATTTTATGGGCCCTGCTATGGTTTATTTCGTGTATTTTAATTCATTCACTTTCTGCAGGGCTAAGGGTAAAGCCCAAGGTAAATTCTACCCATTGCCTGCAAGGACTACACCACCTTGCTCAGCCTAAGGCCCTGTGAGGGTTTTTAATAGGAGTCTCTGGTACTTTGGAACGTGGTTTGGGAAACAAGCGAATGGAGGCAGGGTACCCGTGTCTCAGACCACCGGCAGAGCCTCTTATCCAGGGGCAGGAAGGCCCTCCCAGTTTCCTGGAATATAACCCACCCCCCTTAGAAAACCAGGAAATGATTTCTTATGGGGAGATCTTACATCTCAATGAGCAGTGAAAGTGGGATTAGCAGTGACCAGGATAGGGGGAGGTGCTCCCCACTATACCCCCCCTCCCTCGCCCCCTCCCAGCTGCCCTGCCCTGCGGTCCCTACCCGACTCAAAACACAGGTGTGGCCCCAGCTCCCAAGTCAGACAGGCCCTGGCTACAAAAGATCCCCACTGGTGCAAGGCATAGGGTACAAACAGCCAATTGTTGTTATATGAGCACCTACTATGTACAGGGACACAGCAGTGAACAAGCCAAGGTCCCCATGTTACTGAAGCTTCCCTCATGCTCTGTGGAGCTGGGATGCATCAGTGACGTCTGCCTTGGGGTACGACAGTGGAAGTAGCAACCGTCTATGAGCTTGAATCTGAATCCGACGGTCTGGGACTATACTAAGGGTAGAGGGCCAAAGGGAAGGAAGGAGTTCACATATTTACAGCACAACCACAGAATGATGCAAAGAAGGGCGGAAGCTTTCTCCCTGAGGTGAATTCTCACCAGCCGGGGGAGGCCAGCCCGGCCTAGCAGTGGATCCGAGTGGCACTCGATCTTGGGACAGCCTAAATCTACTGGCCTTGGAGTCTCAGCCCACTGGGTGGGCCGACATCACCTCTGCTTCTAGGTGGGACCAGAAGCCAGGCTTGGCCAATCTGAAGGGACTGCCGACTCCTGCCTGTATCTAACCATGCCGGAACCTTCCCGCTAAAAACACTGGAACAAAAGAGGGCTTTCTCTACACTGACATGGCTCATCCAGAAAGCAGAAGGGGAGAGTTCTTACTGGAGCAGCTAGGAGTCCCTCTCCACGAGGAGAATGGTGCAGGCACAGAGGGACACTTAGCCCAGAAATGAATGGAGACAAAAGACCGCCTCTCTCAGCACCTGGGTCTAGCTACACCTGAAGTACATAAACACAATCAACGTTCTTTACAAAGATTTTGGCCAATTACAACCGTAAGAATCCAGACTTATGCCTGGTCTTGAACTGGATGTCCTTTTATAATAGTCTCCTTATCTCTAAGATTCTCAGTCCATCATAACAAATGGGAAAATGCAAACAAACTGACATCTAACACACCTCTCCCTCCCCCCACCCCATGCTCTGGCAGCCCTGGCATCCAATTACCTGGAACCTGTGAGCAAAGGTTGGACCTGAACCTCCCTGGTCCTCACCCCACCCCTACAAATCACCTTTCTCCCAAGTAGGTAGGCATCAAACACCTGCTGGGCTCTTCAGAGCCTATCATAAACCCTCCCTCCATCCCGGGTGGAGAAATACCAGCCCAGGGTGGCCTGAGGGTCCCGAGCCCCAGCTGATGCCCAGCTCTGCCATTCCAGGGAGCTCCACGTTCTCAGGACCCAGTGTGTGTCTGTCAGACTCTTCCCAGGCGGAAACAGAAATGGCTTAACCAGGTGGGGAACCGAAGCCCCTCCCCCTCCCCAAGCCCGGTCCCCAATTCAGGAAAACTGTGTGCAGTTGCCAGGTGAAACCAATCTTTTTTTCTTTTTCTTTTCTGCTGGTCCGAGAGCTTGAACTTAGGGCCAGGAGCTGTCCCTAAGCCTCTTTGTGCTCAAGGCTGGTGCTCTCCCACTTGAACCACAGCACCACTTCCGGCCTTTTCTGAGTAGTTTATTGGGGATGAGAGTCTCAAGGACTTTCCTGCCAGAGCTGGCTTTGAACCATAATCCTCAGATCTCAGCCTCCAGAGTAACTAGGATTACAGGTGTGAACCACCGGTGGCCAGCTGAAACCGGTCTTTAAGCAAGGGAAGCATCAGATGAGAACTCCTGCATTTCCTTGGCTCAGGCCAGCCCACACGGGAATTTACCTAGCTGGTGGGCAGCTTCTCTGAGGGACGTTTCCAGCAGGCCCCATGCTGGTCTCCCTGGAGCCTAGAGCATCTCCCCAACACTCCCCGAGCGAGCGGGCAGGGCAGGCCGCCAGGCCCCTGCTGTGGACCTGGTCGAGACACAGGGCCTGCAGCCTCAGGCCAGCAGGCCTGGCTGACTGGGCTCTGGTCATGTGACCTGGCGCCTGCAAAAGCCTTCTGTGGCTTTTGGAGCGGGGACGCTGCTCACTACTAAAAGGCTTCCCCACCTGCATCCCTTCCAAGGCGGCACTGGCCCAGAGAGCCAGGCAGGGCCGACTCCCAGCCCAGAGAGTGGCCTTGGGCAAGTCACCTGCCCTCGGGACGCCCTGGTTTTCATAATACAAGACGGAGAATGTGAGGTTCACATGTTGTCATCCTTGTTGGTAGGGTGGGGGCTTTCACTGAATTGCCAGACCTCCAAGGCTCAGGCCTCCCTCCGCAGCTTCCAAGGAACTTTAACTCCAATTGCGGCCCCAGGACCAGCAGCAAACACGCCAGCTGGTTAGCAATGCACCCACCTTGGCCATCCCCACAGACCAGAGCCGAGCATGGTGCTTGAACCTGTAATCCCAGCACTGGGGGGGGGGGGGGGGCTCATCATGTTGAGAACAGCCAGGGTTACAGACAGCAAAATCTTGCCTCAAAAAGATGGGGGGGGATCCCCAAGAGGTCTCAAGATTGCACGTGTGGCCACCTGGGCCGTATTGCTATCATCACTGCTTTCTTTGTTACAACATCCTGCTACCTCCGTACCAAACAAGCCACCCTGGGAGCCACTCAGCTCCCGGCCCACCTCCAGGCCCGTGGGGGTAGCAAGCTGGAGTCAGGGGCAAAAACGTATTGAGAAAGGGAAGAGAATCCTCCCTGCCTCTCAGCCTCCGATCTAATGACCCCGTGGGCAGCGGGGAGATGCGCAGCGGCCAGCGGGGCCCTCCGAGAGGCCGGGTGAGCGCTGCCCACTGCCCAGGCCAAGGCAATAAAACACGGCGCTCCAGGTGACAGATTCGGGGCTTTCTCGGAAGAGCCTGGCCGCCTTTGTTCCTCTCTGCCTTCCGCAGAGGTTCAAAGAAAGCAAATTACCCTTCTGGCTGGAGCTCACTGCCCAGAACTCAAGGCAGAAGTTGGCGCTGTGGCTGTCCCGGGAGCTGCCACCCCGCCTGGCGGCCTGGGTGTCCCCAGAACCCCAGCTCGGTGACAGAGGCCTGCGACTTGCCCGGGCCGGGGGAGGGGGGCTGGACACCGAGTGAGAAGCTGAAGGGTTCTGAAATCACCTCGCCCTCTGCCCCTGCTCTGAGTCAGCTCCGGGAATCATCGCAGCCGCAGCCGGAAGCCAGACCCCAGGCAACCTGCAGCCGCAAAGTGCGGCGTGGGGGCTGGGCCGGCCCCAGCTCAAGGAGCATGGGCACACGGGCACCTGCGGCAGGGACGGGGAGGGAGGGCGCGTCGCCCCCACACTGCACCCCGCGCGGCTGTACCCCCGCGTCGCCCCCACACCGCACCCCGCGCGGCTGTACCCCCGTGGCACACAGCCAGGGGCATCCATCGCACACATGGTGGCCAAAACTCTGCAGGCCGCGCACGCATCGCAGGTCACCTTTAAAGCCACCATCAGCAAGAGCCAAGACAGAACAAGGCCCTGCGGTACTTGTGGGACAGGGTTGCCACATGTGGGCTTTCTGGTTTTGCGCTCTCTCTCTCTCTCTCTCTCTCTCTCTCTCTCTCTCTCTCTCTCTCTCGCTGGTCCCAGGCTTTCACTCTGGGCCTGGGTGCTGTACTGTCCCTGAGTTACTTTTTGCTAGCACTCTACCACTTGAGCCATAGTGACACTTCCAGCTTTTTCTGTGATTAACTGGCAATGAGAGTCTCATGGACTTCCTGCCTGGACTTCAAACCCCGATCCTCAGATCTCAGTCTCCTAAGTAGCTAGGATGATAGGAATGAGCCACCGGCGCCTGGCTTCTTTTTCTTGTTCTCATTTATATTCTTTTACCAAGAGTGGAAGGAAACACATTGTTCCTAGAAGAAATTCTTCTTTCTCAAGGCTGGTGGCTATGGCTCAGCTGGGTGTCCTCCTGGACTAAGAGCCTGAACTGGGGTGCCTTCTCTCAGCGTCCCAACACCTTGGGACACCAACAGGGAGACAACTGCTTCCTTAGAGGGATGCCAGGGATGGGCAGCCCACGCGGCGAACACAGAGAAGGCTTGTCCCTTTACCCAGCAAATTCACCGCAAATACAAGGCCCAGAGAGGGAAAAGATTCACCTAGGTCACACAGCAAGCCAGGAGCGACATCCAGACTATCACAGGGCCTGAGCTGGGGCTTTGATGTGGTCAGGGCTCCTGTTATGGTTCATGTATATACATGGCACCTTTTTTTGGGGGGGGGGGTCAGGTCGTGGGGCCTGAACTCTGGGCCTGAGCGCTGTTCCGCAGCTCTTGAGCTCAAGGCTAGTGCTCTACCACTTGAGCCACAGTGCTACTTCCGGCTTTTTACTTTTTGCTTATGTGGTGCTGAGGAATCAAACCCAGGGTCTCAGGCATGCAAGGCAAGCGCTCTACCACTGAGCCAACTTCCCAGCCCCTACATGGCATCTTTTAAAAAACAAAAAGTGCCTTACTATGTAGCCTAGGCTGACCTTGAACTTACAACCCTCATGCCTTCACCTCCCTAGGGTTACAGGTGTGTACTACCATACCAAGTAGGTGGATGGCAACATGTCTGTGCTCAGGTGGACAAGTAAGCTGACCGTGGCCAGAGAAAAAGCTACAGGAACTCAGCAGGGCGAATTCACGTCCTTTGAGGGGTTCCTATAGGTCAGACACTGTTCTGGGATGCAGGATGCTTCTAGAATGACGAGGAGCTGTGGGAGAAAGCTGTGGGCTGAGGGACAGGCATGGGCAGGCTGAGAGAGCCACAAGGAGAAGCAGGAACTGTGGACAGTGAGGGTAAGCACCGCAACCGCCAGATCCTGAGCAGCCCCCAACACCGGGTTAAGGAGTTCGGACTTGGTGTCACAAGCCCGGAGAGCCACTGAAGGCTCCTGAGCAGGAGAGCAACATGGTAGGCTCCTGGACAGTGTAGAGGCCGCGGCAGTCCTGGGGACCTGGAGGAGGCCGCGCTGACATCCACCCTGCCACAGACTCGGGTGTCCTCCGGGGATGAGGGGCGGGGAGGGCACAGCCCTCCGTTCCAAACTGCACGGCAGGGACTGTGCGGAGATGGGGTCTGAGGCACTATTTAACGGGGAAGCGGAGGCTCAGGAAGGCAGGGAGCTGCCCAGTGAGCCCAGGCCCGCCCCTCTCCCAGTCCTCCTGAGCCAAGCCAGGGCCAGGGCTGCATACTGCAGGCCAGGCTCCATGCATCTCTGAGCCTTCCAGGAGGTCCATCCTGGATTCTGGGGTGTCTCCGGGCAGATGGGTCACACTGAACCTAGCTAGCATGCCTTTTCCCCCGGCCGTGCCAACCTGGGGAACAGAGACTCTGGGTATAGCCACCATCACTACTTTGAGGCAGAATTTGGGTGAGGCTCCACGGTAGAGCACGTGCCCCCCACATGTGCAAGACCCAGGTTTGGGTCCAGGGAAGCACAACCCCACCCCCCAGACACACAAGGGGGAATGAGCACTGCAGGGAGAGGAAGAAACAAAAGAACAGGGCTCTCTCCTTTTCTTTGCAGTCTTGGGCTTACGTCAGGGCCTGGATGCTGTCTCTGAGCTGCTTTTGCTCAAGGATAGTGTTCTGCCTTTGGAGCCACAGCTCCACTTCCGACTTTTTTGGTAATTTATTGGAGATCAGAGACTCTTGGACTTTCCCGGGCTGGCTTTAAATGGCAATCCTCGGATCTCAGCCTCCTAAGTAGCTGGGATGACAGGTGTGAGCCACCAGCACCTGCCTATCAGGGCTCTTCAGATGTTGGTGATTGCTCTCACTCAGAGCTCAGCATCCTCACCACAGGGTGGGAGAGCGGGTGAGCCCAAGGTCCAAACTCCCACGGCAACACCTGCCACAGGCTCCTGTATGCTGGTCCTCGGTACAAACCACCCAGGATTGCTCATTAACTTCCTGATATACATCTTCTCCTTGCTTCACAGGCCGAGCTCCCCGCCCTCCCACTGTGATACTGTGGGACTGAGCTACCTGCTAACAGGGACTTTTCTACTTATCGCTGCCCTTTTACCCCGGCACCATGCCTGCCATAAAATTGCTGCTCGATAAACACTTGTAGTGTGGCCAGCAGACCATGCCTGCAGCCCCAGCCATTCGGGATACTGAGGCTGAGGATCACTTGAGCCCAGGAGTTTGTTGAAGGTTGGCCTGGACATCATTATAAGACCTTCTCTAGGGGGTGGGAATATGGCCGGTGGTAGAGTGCTTGCTTGGCATGCATGATGCCCTGGGTTTGATTTCTCAGTACCATATAAACAGAAAAGGCCAGAAGTGGTGCTTTGGCTCAAGTGGTAAAGTGCTAGCCTTGAACACAGAAAGGCTCAGGGATAGTGCCCAGGCCCTGAGTTCAAGCTCCAGGACTGGCAAAACAAAAACAACAAAACCCTCTCTGACAGGCTCAGGCTGTTCCTTTGTCCATGAGCAGGGGAAGTTCAAAGTCATCGGTGGTGGGGTGGTTCATTCTCCGGGCTAGTGGGCTAGCTGGGACAGAAGAGGTCAAAGGCTTCTGAATGCAAGGCTGGCTATGCACAATGAGCTGGCAGTCCTGTGGGTTCTGACTGCGTGCGTTAGGTCCACAATCGTCCGTTGTTTGAATAGACCAAGTGGCAGAACCAAGAACATTGTGATGCTATTTTTGTTCAAAGCAAAACAAAACCACTGCAAGCTTACTGAGCAAGTCCCAAACAAAGCTCAAAGAGGAAACTGAAAATAAAATGAAAGTGGATCCAGAAAGTGGTAAAAAGTGTTCAGTATCTGTGACACCTGAGGGGCGTGGCCAAAGCTGCATGTGAAGGGCAATGTGTAGCCTTAGGGGCCTTTATTTATTTATTTGCAGTGAAGTTTATTTTTGAGGGAACCCAGGGCCTTGCATGTATGTTCTTGCCAATCATATGTTCTGCCAGTTAATTAGCCACACACCTCCACCTATATCCTACTTGCTTTCTTAATGATCTGAAAGTACTACTTTTTATTTTATCCATTTTGTATTTCTTGAAGTATGTTATTTCTGCTTTGATTTAAAAGGAATCTTTGGCAGTTTCTCATAAAGCCAGCACATCTACCTTACGATCCAGCCAGTCATTTCCTATACAAATGAAAATATAGGTTCACAAAGATGAAATGCGAATATTCACAGGAGCTTAGTTCACAAAACTCCACCCTGGGAAAAACCAAACTGTACATCCACAGGCCAACTGCGGCTGAGTTCCCCTTCCACAGACCCCCAGGGGGCATCTGACACCACACAGTACCAAACCCCATGGACACTGTTGTTTTTCCCATATGTACACTTTTAGATAAAGCTTCATCTACAAACTCGCTAACAGCCATAGCTAGTAATAAAACAGAGCCATTATAAATGAAAGTTATTCACAGATGAACCGCTTCTCAGGATCCTTCCACTTAGCTCTTCCAGGAGCAAGTAATCGCGTAACTGACATCTCAAAAAGGGAAACAGAAGAAGGCGACCAAGTCTGTAGGATGGAGCCCTGCTGCGCAAGGAGAGGAATTACTAACTGCTGGTGCATGCCCCCATCCTGCCTAGATGTCAGGCAGGAGGACGCGAAGCAGGGCTGGGGGCCTGGCTCAAGGGGTAGTGCAAGATGCAGAGTTCACACGCATGGTGACAGAAATCGAGAGCGGTTATCTTAGGAGGTGGAGAGGGCTGTGGATGTGGCTCAGTGGGAGAGCACTCGCCTCTCAGGTGTGAAACTCTAGGTTCAATCTCCAGTGAGAGCGAGAGAGGGAAGGAACACAAGACAACTCTTTTGGGGCTGTAGGAAGGTTCCCTAGCCTGATATCGGTGATGGCTGCATAGCATATACATTTGTGAAAATTCATTAAACTGTTTAGAAACCTCTGCGTTTCAATACATGAGTATTAGGCATCAATTTAAATTTGACTTAATTTTTACTTCGGTTGCTGATCAAAGATATACTCCGAGTCACTTAAAATGCTTTTTTGAACAAAAGAAAAAAAATCTCAGGGAACCAGTATATTCGTGATGCAGAAGAGGCTGAGACGGGAGGATCACTTGAGCTCACAAGTTTAAGCCCAGCCTGAGAGACTCTGTCCTAAGTAAACAAAACAAACAAACAAATATCCAAACACTAGTAGCTCACACCTGAATCCTAGCAACTCAGAAGGCTGAGAGCTGAGGAATGTGGTTCCAAACCAGCCTGGGCAGAAAAGTCCCTCTCAGACCATTATCTCCAATCATCCACTCAAAAAAATGCAAGTGGTCCTGTGGCTCAAAGGGTAGAGTGCTAGCCTTGAGCAAAAGAACTCACCTAAGTCCTGAGTTCAAGTCCCATGACCAGCAAGAAGTAAATAAGTAAATAACCAGAGAAGAAAACTTAAAATACAGATGAGATACCCAGCTCGTTCCACCTCGTGACCATTCTGACTTTGGGTGCCCTGGCTGGGCCTGGTAATCTGTTGGGGCTCTACCACTTGAGCCACAGCTCCACTTCTAGCTTTTTGCTGGTTAACTGGAAATACAAGTCTCTCAGATTGGTCTGTCCAGTCAGGCTTCAAATCAATATCCTCAGATCTCAGCCTCTTGCACAGCTTGGGTTACAGACAGGAGACTCCAGCACCCGGCAGTTTGGGCAGGTTTTTATTGTTTTCGTTTGTTTGTTTTGTGGGCATGGGCTCCTGCTAGGTCGGGCAGGCCGGTCTCTGATTCCTAGGCTCAAGCTATCAATCTCAATCAATCCTCCTCCAGCCTCAAGCCTCCCAAGTAGCTGAGACACCCTGTTCCTGCCAAGGACCGTTTAAACACTTGTAACATCGTTGAGGACCATACAAAATGATCGATGCAGGCAGATGGCCACTGGCTGCCGAGGAGAGGAATACTTGCCTGTTATTGTCATGCACCAAGTGGCTGCTTGGTCCTTGAGTGTCCTGCAGACTAGACGTTCCCCACCCTGGACAGGAGGGCACATGGCACCCCACAACTTGCTCCAGATAATTCTCCCCTTGTTCTGTTGAGGACAGCGGTTTGGCTTTTGGAAGCCTCCCGTGCCCCTGCCCCCCAGCCTTGGCACCAGCCCCAGGCATGGTGGAAAGGGGAACCCCACAGCCTGTCCATAACTCACCTGGGCTGCATGCTCCAGGGAGGTTAATGGCCCATGTGCCTGTTAAAGCAGCATGTCCAGGCTTCACCCCATGTTTACACAAAGAGCTTGGGGCCAGACTCACTGGCACAGAAACAGCACCGTGCCCTGCCCAACTGCGGCCCCACTGTGGCCTGACCACCCCTGCCTCTTGCACCCGAACCTCATTCCTCACTCACCACCAGGAGTCTCTTAGGCTTCAGGCTTGACTGGCTTCTGCCCTGCTGTCCCCAAAGCCCACGAGAGCCTCTTTCTATGCTGTCCTCCTGATAAAGTCCATGTGCCCAGCACCCAAGGCCCTTCCACCTGGTCCTGCTAAATCCAACCCTGGCTCCTGGTCCTCTCTCCAGTTGGGACCCTGGGGACAGGTTCTACAAAAAAAAAAAATGCTTGATTCTTCCGTGCCACTGTGCCTTTGCACCTGCTACGCCCTACCCCGAGTGCCAGTCCACCCTGTTTCTACAAGGAGAGAGGAGGCAGCTCAGATGTCACCTCCACTAAGAGGCTGAAGCACATTCTTCTGCCCCCTCTCTCCTCCCCCCCCCTCCAGTCTTCTTCAGGATACCATGCATGGTGAAGGTCACTGCAACTGCTCCTCCCTCTGAGAGGTGTGAACATCTGGAAAGCCAACAATGTATCCTGTATCTCTAACCTGACCAGAGCCAATGTTTATCAACCAACAGCGTACAGCACATTAAAAATGGACCTCCCTTTTCCCCTGAGCCATGCCGGGTCTTTCCAGATCCACCCACAGCCATGAATGCAAAAAACCAACGGCCTGCGCTCGGAAGGTGGGCAAACACCAACAAGTGAGGGGCAGACCCGAAGAACCTGCGCCCCGCTCAAGTCCGTCCGCCGCAGCGGGGATCCGCCGGCTGCCTCCGGCCGTGGCCAGCAGCGTGCCAGGTTGTCTCTGTAGCTCACTTCGCAGCTCTTTCCTGTGCCCAGGAATGTGCTCGGTGACTCCCAAGTGTCTTATCATTGGGGACCTTTGGAAACTCTCAGAGAACCACAGTCCCCAAATTCCTTGATGGACAGACAAGGGGGGGGGGTAGAAAACAGGGAGTCCAGAGCCCACAGTAGCTCCTCCAGCTGGGGAGGGTGGGGGGACGGGGGACGAGGGGGCTGACATCCACTAAGGAACAGCTCCCAGAAAAAAAAACAAAAACGGAGGCACCAATGGATCCCTTTAACTCACCCCAAGCCTCACCTTTGGCCCTCATCGTCTCCGGCCCCCAGAGGCTCTTCAGCTCCCTGGGAAATCATGACAGAAGCCCCATGGAGCCAAAACTCACGGCTGGCCATGTGCAGTGCAGGCTTTCTGAAGCCTAATCCTGTCACTGTCCAATCCAGGGCCGTCTTCTAGGTGGCTCTCAACCGGTCCATCTGCGACCAGGCCCTGCCAAGCAGGGGTGGTGCAGGCAGCATGGGCTGGGCAGAGGAGGTGAGGTGCAGTGGCAGGGGAGGGGGCTTCGGCAGGAGGCAGGCTGTGGGTGTGCCACGGGCAGTACAAGGGTGTCCCCAGGGGACAAAGGCTCGGGCTGCGCGGAGGCCCTTGCCACATACCACTGTGACCTGGGACCTCGTGACACTCTAATCGGCAGCTCTGAAGCCCAACCCGGCTTTACAGCTTACCGCAAGCTTATTCAGCCTCATCTCCCTCAACCCCTCAAGGTCGCCGGGAGGCTGGTCCTGTGTCTCTTCTGCCCGGACAGCCCGGGGCTCCAAGAGAAATCACCCAAGGTCACCATGAAGACAGGGTGCACTCAGCTCCCCTGGCTCCTGGCCCCAAGGGTACCAGCCCAACGGGCCGCCAGGACGCCTTACCCATTTTACAGATGGGGAGACTGAGGCCGGGAACTAATACCCAAGGTCAGCTGAAGGCTGAGCCAGGCCTAAGAACCTCTCTGGCCGCCCTGCCGCTCTGTGGATTCTCGGCAGGTGGTAGGAGGCCCCTTCTAGCCCCGCACCCCCGACACCGTCGTGATTAAACCCGGGCCCGGGCCTGGGGCCACCCCGCACCCCGGCACGGGTCCCCGGTGGAGGACGAGGCTGTTGCTAAGCGCTCACAGCTCGCTCATAAAAATAAACTCCTTCTGGCTAGGAGACTCGGGACCAGCTCCTCCCTCGCAGCCACCGCACGGAGACTAATTCAATTGCAGCGGAGACCTCGGGTCACACGGATTCCGGTGTCGGCCGCGCACATCAGAGGCCCCAGGAGCCCCCGGATCAGCGTCCGGGGAGCTCGGCGGGCCGCTGTACGTCCCGCGGCAGGAAGCGGCCCCGGCGCCTTCCCGGGGCTCGGGCTGGCCCTGGGGGAGGCCAGGGTCTGGCAGAGGCTCGGCGGGGACCAAAATAGCCGGGCCGGTGGCCGTGCCCAGCACACGCCTCTCTCGGAGCACCCGAGGCCGGGCGGCCGGGCTGCGTCTCGGGGCTCCCGGAGGCGGAGCCCGCGATCCCCTCCGGGGCTGGGCCGGAGGGGGGAGACCAGGGCGCCGGCCCCAAAGAGGAACCCGAACGAGGAAGGGGAGCAGCCCGCAGGAAGACGCGTCTCCCGGGCCCTGCCCACCGCCCGTCACCCCCAGGCTGGCCCTCGGGGGTCCCCGCGTCCCCGGACTCGGGCCCGCGGGGCTGGCACGGCCGCCAGCCGGCCACACGCACACACACGCCGCCCTGCGGGTACCGGGGGCGCCGTCCCAGGTGCAGCCCCTGGCACCTGGGCGCTCGGCCTCCGGGGGCCGGGGACCCGGGGAGACACGTGCTGTCCACGGCCCGGACCCGGGCGCCGCGGCCCGCGCCAGGGAGGCGCGGGGGGCGCACGGCCGCGGCGCCGGGGAGGCGCGGGGCGCGCGCGGGGGGCGCACGGCCGCGGCGCCGGGGAGGCGCGGCGACCCCGCGGCGGGCGGCCCGCTCAGGTGCGGCAGCCGTGCACGCCGGGCCCCCCGAGCCCCGCGCGCGCCCCGGGACGTGTGCACGTGTGCACGCCGCGGAGCACGCCGCGCCCGGGTCGCCGCGGGGCTGGCGCTCACACTCACGCTCACACTCACGCTCACACCTGCCGCAGCCCCGGGAGCCCGAGCCCCCTCCACCGCCGGGAACAATGACGCCGGGTCCCGCCCCGGGAACGGCGACCCCGGGCGGGGGGAGGCCGGGCGCGGGGCGCGCGGGCCGGGCCGGCGCTCGGTACCTGGGGCGGCGGCGGGATCGGCCGGCCGGGGGCTGCCCGCCCGCTCGGGGTCCGGCCCGCGGGGGCTGCGCTCCGCGCTGGCCCTCGCTGTCGGCGCGGCGCGGCGCGGCCTCGGGGCGCCCGGGGACTCGCGGTCCTCGCGGTCCTCGGGGCTCGGCACGGGCAGCGGGGCGCGGCCGCGGCCCGGAGCTCGGCGCTGGCGGCGGCGGCGGCGGCGGCGGCGGCGCGGAGGAAGCGGTAATTTATAAGCGGCTTCTTCCTGACCTCGCGTGTCTGTTGTCTGAGCAGGCGGCTCTCAGCATCACCCATCCTGCTGGGTGGAAAAATACCAGCTCGGCCGGGCCGGGGGCGGGCCGGGGGCGGGGCCTGGCGGCGGGGGCGGGGCCGGGCGCGACGGCCACGCCCCCGGGCGCGGGGAAGCACTCACACACACACACACGCACACACACGCACACACACACGCACACACACACGCGCGCACGCGCTCAGCCACACGTATGCGCGCACGCGCGCGCGCACCGGCTCGGACACACAAAGAGCCCGGGCTCGCCGGGCCCGGCGCGCGCGCCTCGTGTGGCGCCGCCCACCTCGCGGCAGAGCCGGGGCGGCCGGGCCCCCGGGGAGGCGGGGTGGAGGGGGCTGACGCGGGCTCCTCCTGCCGGCCGGGCAGCGCCCGAGACCCCGACCCGAGCTCCGGCCACGGCCACCGCCACACCCCGCCCTCCCTCCCCTGCCCACCTGGGGCTGTGGCGGGGCTGCTCCCCCTGCACTGCGGTGCTCGCGCGGTCTCCCGGCCTGGATTCCCTGCTCTGGGAAAGGGGCCCCAGAGCCAAGCACCCCCATCACACACGCGCACACGCGCGCGCACACGCGCCAGCCCCGGCCCGGCTTGACCCTGGCTGTGTGACTTGGGGCAAGTTCCTCAGTCTCTCTGTGCCTTCCTCCATCTGTAAAATGAGTAACCACAGTGGCCGATCGTCGGGCTGCTGGGAAGAGCCCAGGTTCGCACCGTCGGGGCCCGGGGCTCCCGGTTCCTGGGAGGTGCCATGGCACTGTTTTTAAACGGGGATGGGGCTTGGGCCGTTCTTCTTGCCTTCTCGGATGGAGCAGGTCCTCAGCATCGTCCACAGGCGCATCCGGGCTGGGCCTGGGCATGGGTCACCTCCGCCAGGAGGTCCTCCAGAAACCCAGCTGGCCCGTCTCCGGCTCAGCCCTTCCCCAGCCAGCTCCATCCGTGTGTGTCAGCCTAGGAACGCTTCCACCTCTGAGAGCCGCGAGCCGCACCCGGCCAGGCCTCCGCCAGCCTGGAGCGCGGCCAGAACTCCAGATGCGACCCTTCTTCACAGCTAGTGCCCTCACCGAGGCCCGCCGCTCGGGGCTTCAACCTGACCTCCCTCCAGAAGCCCATAGGAAAGCCAAACACCGGCCAAGACACACCAGGGCCACTGCCGCCCGGTGGGTGCTGACCTAGGGGCCACCAGCAGAGCGCCAGGTCATTAGGACCAAGAGGGCCAGCGGCCAGACGGCTTGCTTCTCCTGTTGGTGCAGTGTGATCACACCCATTTAGAGTGAGGAAGCTGAGGCTGAAGGAGAAAAGAAGGCTGAGTCTCTCATCGACGTCGCTGTTTCTCCCGGTGTGTGTGAGGTTCCTCCCTGAGCTGCGGGAGTGCGTAGGGCTGGGCATACCAGTAACCCCACACTCAGGAGGCAGAGACAGGAAGATAGGAGTTTCAGGACAGGTTCTGCTCCACAGCAAGACACTGTCTCACCAAAAGAAAGGAACATTCTCCAGACACCTGTGCCGTGCCATTGCCCACACAGCTCTTGGACTAAGGCAAAGGGGCAGGTCATCAAATGGAGGAAGTGGCTCCAGGGCTGAGGTTTGAACCCAGAAGGCTTTGAGGAAGCCAAGGGCCACTGCGAGGGGTTGGGGGGGGGGAGGCTCTGGCCCCTCCCTGCAGAGTCCAACAGTCATTCACAAGCCTGGCATGCTGTGGGCACAAGAGCCTTTCGCATTTATGCATGCACTGTATTTTTAGATGAGTTGCCCTGAGCTGGGCTGGGGCTGGGCTGCAGGCCTGAAGCTCTACACCACTGCACCTGGTTTTTATTTTGTTTAATACACCTTTTTATTTTTATTTTTTTATTTTTGTCAGTTGTGGGGCTTGAACTCTGGGCCTGGATGCTGTCCCAGAGTTCTTCAGCTCAAGGTTAGCACTTTACTGCCTGAGCCACACCACTTCTGGTTTTCTGGTGGTTTATTGGAGATAAGAGTCTCACAGACTTTCCTGCTCAGTTTGGCTTTGAACCGTGATCCTCAGACTCAGCCTCCTGAGTAGCTAGGATGACAGGAGTGAGCCACCGGCACCTGGCTTTTTAACACACCTTCACGTACCACTTAACTATAAGCTTGGTGCAGGCCAGTGGAACAGCTCCGGGAGGTGAGCACTACCCCAGTCCCCATTGACAAAGGGGAAGCTGGAGTCACAGAGAAATTAAGTGACTTGCTTGCCAACAGTCATTCCTTGGTGAGCAGCTGGGCTGGGGTTCAAACCCAGGCCATCCAGGAGCTTCAGTATATCATTGATTACCAGAGAAAAATCAGCCTGGGGCTGGGGGGGTGGGGTCCCCATTCCAACCTCAGCACCAAAAGAAAAAGAGGAACCAAAGAACTCAGACAGACAGACAGAGAATGGAGGGAAGGGTGGGAAATAAAAGGGCAGGAAGGGAGTCACCAACTACTCCAAGGCCAGGTCCCAGGGCTCATATCTGTAATCCTAGCTACTCAGGAGGCTAAGATCTGAGAGTCCAGATTCAAAGCCAGCCTGGTCAGGAAATTTTGTGAGATTCTTACCTCCAATTACTTACCAGAAAAGCCAAAAGTATAGACACAAGTGGTGATAGCTTGGAATACAAGAAACTCATGAACAGTGCCTTGACCCTGAGTTCAAACTCAGGACTGATACACACACACACACACACACACACACAGAGTGGAGCAGGCAAGTTCAAGGCCAGCCTGAGCTTCATAATGAGTTTAAGGTCATCTGGGTTACACAAGAAGATCCTCCCTTTAAAAACAAGCAAACAAACACTCTGGGTGACTGATGTTTTTACGTGAGGGGGGAAAAAAGGGCAAAATAAGGCTGTAAATGGCCCATTCCCATTTGTCTGCAGTTTCCTTGGTCTGTTCCCCTGCTGTAGGTATGTGGGTTCCCTGGGTTCCCTGATCAGCTGCACCCCCACCCCCACCCTACCCCGGCCAGGGAGAGCTGGAAGGTTCAGGAAGAGCCTGTGGCACCAAGGAAAATGCAAAGGCTGGCAACTAGGAGAGACCTTCAAGGAAAGCCAGGCAGAACTTCCTCTGGACAAGCCAAATAGTAGGCTGCAATTCCACTGGGACTAGCTCTTCTTGTTTGAAGTCTGAAAATCGATGAGCTGGCAGCGCTCCTGGGGGCCTTGTAGGAGGTGATGGCCAAGTTTCTGGCTCCAGTCTGCAGATACTTGCTCACTCACTCGTTCACGGACAGCCAGTGAGACTTGGAAAAGTAAATTTTGCAGCAGCTTTCAATCGTATCATAACATCAGCCCAACAAGATCTCTCATCCCTGTCGGAAGACTTGGTGTCATCTAGCAGGACACCAACAGCGATGTTGCAATGCTAACAGAGGTATAGCACATGCTGGCCCATCTGGCCAGCTCAGGAAGCCACTTGGCACCAGCCCTGCAGAGGAGAGCCTCGAAACGCCCAACTTCATTCCTGGAAGGATCCTTGAGGAGACAGGGGACCTTTGGTGGTGAGAGATGGGTCCACATTCTCCTGGCCACACCAAATGTCCACAGAGCCAATCAGAGCTTCAGGCTGCTCCTTGCTGCCTGTTCACCCCCCACCCCATCCTGCGAACAAATCCCAGCTTCATCTCTCCCCCAGCAGTGTGACCCAGAACAAATAATATGACTGCTCTAGGCCTCAGTGTCCTGATTCCTACAGCCAGACTAACCATCACCCTGACCCTTGCGGCAGCCTGTCGGGAGAACGGGGTGGAGGCTCCTAGGAAGCTCTGAACAAGGTCTCTGGCACATGGCCCACCGCATGGCACTCAAGCTCCCCCCAGCCCTCCCCCGACAGCCCTCCCTACACCTAGCCCCTGAGCATTTCCAGTTCTAGGCCCTTTCCTCCCCAGAGCACATTGCTTGCTGCTCTCCTGCAGCCTGGGGCTCAGCCAGACTTACAGCCCCAGATGGAAAGTGCCAGGAGGCAGGCAGGGTCCTTGGCAGTGCCCTGCACCAGCCTGGAGCCCAGAAGAGCTCAAGAAACCATTGCCGGATGTGGTTGTGGGGGATAAGGCCTGGAGGCCATTCCCTTCCCCCTCTCCCCTATCCCTCTCCCTCTCCCTCTCCTTCTCTCCCTTCCTCCCCTTTCTTCCTCCCCTCTCTCCCTCTCTGCCCCAGAGCCAGACTGGGAAGATGTCAGTGGTAGAGACATCTCCAACAGGGGACCCACAACCACATTTAGTTCATAATGCCCCAGGCAGCCACTCTGAAGTTCCACGATCACCCAGGAGCAGGCAGGCACCACAGGCTCCCTTCCAGGTGAGCGCGGAGGCCTACTTCTTCCTTGGCTCCCTGCCCCCAGCCTGCCACATCCACTCCCTGCTGGGAACATGGTGGGGGGGAGGGTAGGGGAACAGCTCTGTTTCAGATCAGGTTAGACATTTCTTGTAAGGTCAGCAACCCCACACTCAGGTATTGAAAATGAAAGCATGCGTCCACACAAAGACTTATACAAGGTGGATGGCCAGGCCATTCAAAATCGTCCCCAATGGAAAGAGCTGGGGCTGTACCCACCCGAAGACAGACGTGGGGAAGGACTACAGCTGGAGAAAGAAAAAGACACCGGGGCTGCATAAAAGCAGGAGGGGTCTTCAAAACACTGGAGGCGCCATCACAAAGCCAAATGCCAGAGGCCACACCCCTGCAGTTCTATTCGCTTAGAAAGTCAGGTAAAGCAAGTGATAGGTTGCAGCCTTCCAAGCTTGGGGGCGGGGGCTTGGGGGAGGGGGCATTCAACAGAAGGCTCCGGACCCTTGGGGAGACAAGTAGACAGTACATCTGCAAAACTCCCAGTGCTAAGCACTTCACATCAGTGAATTTCCCTGTGTGCCTGGTCCTCTGGTTGATGCAAGCAACCTCAGGCTGAAAACGTTAGACAAAGAAAATGAATTGCTGCCAGCCTGGCACCTAGGGGCGTTTCGTGCTTGTACCTAGCTACTCAGAAGGCTGAGCTCGGAGGATCTAAGTTTAAAGCCAGCCCAGGCAGAAAAGTCCTTGGAACTCAGTTTCCAATTAACCAGCAAAAAGCCAGGCTGGGGGCATGGCCCAAGTGGTAGAGTACCAGCCAAGCAAGCCTGCCAAGCAAGTGCTGTACTAGAAGAATCGCCTGTGTATTAGTTATGGAGACGATGCAGTATAACAAATGCTATGTAGCATTTACCTTGGACTCTGTGATGTAAGTAGTCTTTTTGTGTGTGTGGGAGGAGGAGGGGGGTGGGAATGATGGGGATGGAACCAAGGCCTTACATATGCTAGGCCTGGTCACAAAAGCGACCATTTGTGTGGCTGGGAGCAAAGGGCCAGCCTTAGGACTGTGTGCTCAGCCACACCCAGGATTCTTTCCTCATCTTCCCAAGGAGACAGGGATCCAAGCCCTAAACCAGTCAGCACTACACTAACTCCCCTGAGGCCCTCCAGTCTCTGGCTCAGTTTCCCTGCAAGTGACAAGGGACTGAGCTACATCCTCTTCCAACTGGGGCTGCTGTTTCCATGCAGACTCCAGGCAAGCAGGGGTGGGATGGGGAGGGTTCCAACTACAGGACAGGAATTCTCTGTGTCTGGACCCTAGGCCTCCGTACCAGGGCACAGGAGAGAGAATCAGAAACGGGACGGAGCGGGAGATGTGTGGAACCATCTACCAAGCCCTGCAGGAGTTCCCAGACAGCTCAAGTCTGAGAACCATTGCTCCAGGCTCTCCATTGCAATCAGTGGGAATCAGCAGGGCTGGGGAGGGGTAGCTTGGTGGTAGAATGCATTCCACAGACCCTGGGTTCCACCCTGATGCCAGGTGCCCCACTCAGAAAGACTAATTTAATTGTGCATAATGCTTTTTTAATTGACTGTTTTCAGGCAATGTGAATGTCCCGTCAGAGCCGGAACCGCTTGGCTGGGGCAAGCTGGGAGCCCAGAGCATCCCGATGCCTGACGCACCCAGGCTGGCCTAATTCCTCCCGTTCTTGCTGGGGGCCTCTCAGCCGCTGCCTTCTTTTATTTGTCTATCTCCCCCTCCTGTCTGTAGCACAACAATTCAAAATATTCCCAGCTTCCAGACAATAAACAAAGCTGCAGAGGCGAACTCCTTGACAGCTTGTGCCCACTTATGGCCTGATCAGAGACCTGCCTAATTGGACCCTGATGCCTTGGGATTGGTCTTCTGAGCCTGCACAGGCCGGGCCAAGGTCCACTCCTGGAGTCTCAGAATTCCCTCAGCTCTAGGGGACCCCAGCCATTCCCCAAGGCCACTTCCCTATGGAAACAGGCCCCGGAAGGGTAAGTGATTTGCCCTAGGACACACAGCAAAGCTGAGAAGGCTCCTCCCCGTGGAGTTTCAAGCCATTGGGGCAGATGTGTAAGCTCTGAATCTAAAATGACATCTGTTGGATTCTAAGCTCTGCCCCTTACCTGCTGGGACTTTAGACAAGGGTTCGGCCTGACACTGAGCCTCAGCTCCCCTATGAGGGAGGCACTAACTAGAGCCCTGACCAAGGTCAATGTGAAGCTCAGGGCCTCCCAAGGCGACTGCCTGCAAATATTAGTATCCTTCTGATGATTTCTGCCAAGATGACCAAAACAGCCAGAAAGTGGAAGACCAGAAAGGATGGTGGAACAGTACAATGGGCAAATGAGAAGGTCATGTCTCGGACACCTCACCTGGGCCAGGGTCCCATCTTGGAGGATGGGAGGGGAAAGAAATAGTTACCAAGCAGATCCCAGAGGTGTCCTGGAAGCGAAGAGGAGCTGATGGCTTCTAGGTGCCACTGGCACCGGGGTGGCGTGGACTGCCCTGAGAGAACAAGGACTTGGCCTCCGGGCAGGCACCTGTCTCTGGCTTCGATGTTACCAGCAGCTTTTCAGCTATTGTTGCCCACCTGAAAGGCTCAGGCTCTGCACCACCCTGACTGCATGCATGTGGGGTCCTCTGCACACCACTGCTGGAAAGTTGGGGATGACATCAGACCGTCTGAAACACCCCAAGGAGACCTCTGCAGCCAAGACAAGGGCGGGAGGTGTCCAGCTCTGGAGATAAGGTGCCTGACCTTTGTCACTTAGTGTGGGCTCTTGTGTGAAGGGAGGTGGAATGGCTCCCAGCATTACTCTATTTTTCCTCATGGCCAAGTACATTGAGAAAGAAAAACAAAAACAAAAACAGCTGGGCTCTGGTGGTTCACTTGGTAATTGTGAGATCTGAGGATCACAGTTCAAAGCCAGCCCAGGCAGAAAGTCTGTGAGGCTCTTATCTCCAATTAACCACCAGTAAATTGGGACTGGCTCTGTGCTTGAAAGTGGTAGAGCACGAGCCTTGAGCAAAAAAAAAAAAACAACAAAACTCAGGGACAGGGCACAGTCCCCGAGTTCAAGTCCCACCACCGACAAAAAAAGAAAAGCCACAACAACAACAACAAACCTTTTCTGATCTTCAGTTTGCCTATGCCTTTTGTTTTTTTATTTTTTGTTTGGGTTCGGTCGTGGGGCTTGAACTCTGGGCCTGGGCGCTGTCCCTCAGCTCTTCAGCTCAAGGCTAGTGCTCTACCACTTGAGCCACAGCGCCACTTCCAGCTTTTTTTCTTTTTGCTTATGTGGTGCTGGGGAATCGAACCCAGGGCCTCATGCATGCAAGGCAAGCACTCTACCACTGAGCCACCTTCCCAAGCACTGAACCACCTTCCCAGCCCTGCCTATGCCTTTTGTGTGAGCCAAATTTCTCAGGTCTGGAGCATAACTCTACAGTCTACCTGGCTGTGGCCAGGCCTGATTGTGACAGGAAGTCTGTATGCATGACCTTCATAGTTTATCACCCCTGCTCTGTGTCCCTGGGTTCACTGCAGGGCCTTCCACACAAGTTCTGGGACCCTGGGACCCTGGGATGGGACCAAGTCTGATTTCCTGGAAAGCACAGAGGAGATCTATTCAAGTTTAGACCCTGCTCTGACTTGCTGTGTGACCCTGGGTAAATTACTGGGCCTTTCAGGGCCTGATTTTCCCCCTATCACTGGAGACTTCCACAAATGAGACATTTTCAGGTAGAGGGAAGTTTTTCTCTTTTTGGTCAGAAGGTATGTCAGCAAGCTATGCTTTTGTCTTCAATATCAATTACTACTTGTTAATTTCTCTTATTCCTTCCTTCCTTCTTTCCTTCCTTCCCCTTTCCCTCCCTCCCTCCCTCCCTTCCTCCCTCCCTCTCTCCTCTCTCTCTTTGTTAGTGATGGAGATGCAGCTCAGGGCCTCTCACTTGCTCAATATAAGCACTCTATCTCAGACAACCCCCATCCTCACCTACTTTTTTTTTTTTTTAACAAAGGTGCCCCCCAAACAGAGCCACCAAGCAATTGCACCCCGCTAAGCTGGCTGGCTTTCATTGTCTTCACTTTTAAGACTCCATCTATTTATGGAAAGGATCGTGGACTTCTATTTATAGCTGTAATGGAAGTTTTACTTTTTTAGCAAACCATGTGCAAGTTGTGGAAAACTGAGTGTGTCTGGAAGAAAATTAAATGAGAATTTAGGAGGAGTATTAGTTTCCTGACAAACTGGGAGGCATCAAATAACAGTGACTTATCCCCTCCCAGGGTGCTGTGGGCTGCAAGGCCTAAGTCAAGGCCCTGGCGCCCTCCAAGGCTCTGGCCAGTCCTTCCTGTGTCTCCCTTCCAGCACTTTGGCTCACAGCAGGACCCCTCCTCCCTGCCTCCAGCCTCAGGTGGCATCTTCCCGTGTGTCTCTGTCATCACCTGTCCAAACTCAGTACCTCTCTCCATCCATATTTCCCTCCTATCAGGCCCCCAGTCCTGCTGGGTTCGGGCCCACCCAGAACCCGTCACCTGAACTCCATTACAGCTTCCAATAGGCTATTTCCAAATTAAGTTGCCAGCACAGGTGGCGGGAGAGATGTCAGCATATCTTTCGGGGTCTGACGCTCTTCACATAGCTACATGAAGAGTCCCCCCTGGAAGACCTGACAGAAGTGTGGGCGCTGTGCTCAGATGAGTCCTTTGGGAAGGATGCCGGGGGCCAGGCGGTCCCTCAGTGCTGTCCAGGTGGCGAGGACTACGGGCACCACTCGGGCAGTGCTGGCATTTCCCTCTGAGCTGTGGCTCCTTGGGATTGACAGACTTGGCTCCATGGAGTTCCAGGAGAACTGGGAGATGGGAGTGAAAGTTTGGAGGGGTGGGACCGCAGATTCCACTATCAGCGGCCCTTTTGCTTCAACAATGTAGTAACAGCAGGAAATAGACTGCCTGATCAAATGCACCGAAATAATTTCTATGGCTGTGGCTGGCACACGCAGACCCAGGGCTCCATCCCTGCACTGTGAAGGAGGGGGCTAAATGCATTTCTTTCCTTCTCCTCCTCCTTGTCCTCCTTCATCTCCTTCTCTTCCCTCTCATGGTGATGATGATGATGATGATCATCATCATCATCATCATTCTCCAGTGCTGGAGATGAAATACCTCAGGCATGCTGAGCAATCTATAGACTCAGGATCCTTAAAGTATTTTCAAAATTAAAATTTAAAAATACTAGTTTAGAATCTGGGAGTATATAGCTCCATGGTAGAATATCTTCCCAGCAAGCCTAAGGGCCTGGGTATTTCATTCCCAGCAATGAAAAATTAATTCATATATATATCTCACTAATTTATACATGTGACCTGGGTTTGATCTCTTAACACCAGAAATAAATAAATAAAATTTAGAAACAGAAGCACATGTATTGTCAAAAATCTGAACTCTGTGGAATTACCTAGGGGGTTTATTCAGCTCATATTCCATGAATCACTGTGGATTTAGCTATTCTAGCACCAAGTGGACCACCAACCTCACCCCTCAGACCTCAAGAACAATTTGGTTGCCAGCAGTGGTGGCACACACCTGTAAACCCAACGGTTTCAGGAGGCTGAGACAGGAGCATCTCAAGTTTGAAGCCATCTTGGGCTACATAGCAAGGCTTTTTTTTTTTTAAAAAAAGCTTGTCACTATACGCTGAGGTCCATGGGAGAGGAGGAGGGAGGAGCATGCACTGCCGTGGATTCTCGAGCCCTGGCTGGGGTGAGATGACCCCTCCTAACCAGCAGACACTCAGGGAGCTCTGTGCGTCAGCTGGTTTGTCTTTATAAAACACACCTGAGCAGGTGGAGGCCTGCTGTTTAGAAGGGAAGAAGGAAATATGGATGGCTGGAGAGCGGGAGCAGGCAGGCAGGCAGGCAGGGAAAGGCGACTGGCAGCAGGAATGCCCCAAGCACTTCAGGGGCCAGCCTCATTCTTAGCTCTTTATTTGCTTTCAAGTCACTTGATCCTCACAATTGCTCAACGAGGCAGGTAGGTGAGATTAGCTTCCAGGCCTTGCCAACAGGAAATAAAGCCACCACCCTCGTGACAGAACCTGGGCAGGAGTGGACACAAGCAAGATTGGACCCCTGCCCACCTGGGTCTAGCTGGCAAGGCCAGGGTGCCTGTCTACAGGAACATGGCCTTAGAGTGTGACCCAGGGTTGGCACAGCCTACTGCAAGGTCCTTTTCTTTGAACTGCTGTCTCTATTTCTGCTCCTCTCTGGATCCTGAACAACCCTAGGGTGTGGTCAGCTCCAAACTCAGCGCCCGCCACCATGGGACACGGAGACACTCTTACAAAGGGTGGGCCCAAGACTCTAAATCCTGACATAGGCCAGGCTGGCGACTCCCCAGCCTCATGCCGCCATTTGGGGAAAATCCACCTAACCATGTCTCTCCTCTAAGCGATCATCAGTAGTTCCCTATTGTCTTCCAAATGATGGAATCCCTCAAGTTCTCTACAATCTCCTGTAGCTGGACTGCCCAGCACCCACTGCAAACCTTCCCACCAGCCCAGGAAAGGATTCGATTCCCTGCAGGGTTCATGTCATTGCCACATCTACCCCCAAGCGCATGGCTCATCCTTACAGGAGGCTGAGCTCTGTCAACCAGTCTAGCCTGGGTGCATTTTGCTTGACTGCTCCTGGTCTGGTCCTCCCTATACCTCTACATCAGCACCTCCACACCCGATGTGGGATGGAGGGAGGCCAGTGGGCTGAGCCTCAAGACTGGCCCTCCAGATGCATCAGAGTGACCTTGAGAAGCTGGAGCCCTCTGTCTCCACACCCAAACATCCCACCAGGACACTGAACGCCAGCCTTCAGGCCTATGCATTCCATCTCATCCACCCGCACACGGCCAAAGGAAGTGTGCCCGTACTGACAGGAAAGGGCAGCAAGCTTGAAGCTGGGCACCAGTGGCTCATGCCCGTGATCATCACAGCAAGCTTGAAGCTGGGCACCAGTGGCTCATGCCCATAATCATCACAGCAACTCAAGAGGCCAAGATCTGAAGATCATCTAAAGTAGCCCAGGCAGGAAAATTTGGGAGTCTCTTGTCTCCAATTAACCACACAAAAAGCTGGAAGTAGAGCTGTGGCTCAAGTGGTAGAGCACCAGCTTTGGGCACCAAAGCTCAGGGACAGCACCCAGGCCCTGAGTTCAAGCTTCTCCTGAAGTCTCCTCCACTCTCCAAGTACCATCCAGTCCCACCTGCTGTCTGCCCTCTTACTGCCTCTCTCAGTCCCATCCTACCTGGATACCCAGGATATTTGACCAGTCCTGCCCCTGCAGGTTTTCTACTTATAGAGAATTTGGGGTGAGAAGAGCCAAGATATCTAACTCATTCCTTCTCTGTGGTTCTCCACTTCCCCACCTGTAAAATGAGGTTGGAGAGCAGCTGCTTCTAGAGTGTGCTGGGAGGATTAAAGAAAGGTACAAGTGTCAGGTGGATTTCTGCCATCTCAGTTGTAGTGGACAGACACACGCAAGGTGGCTCACACCCGTAACCCTAGCTACTCAGCAGGTGGAGAGTCACATTTCTGGTTTGAAAGGTGGGGGATTCTGGAGACTCATCAATAATTAACCAGCAAAAAGTCTGAAATGGGAGTGGAGGTGTGGCTCAAGTAGTGGAGAACTGTGCCTATAAGTGCCCAGGTATGTGCATGTTCAGGTGCGTGTGTGCGTGTGTGTGTGTGTGTGTGTGTGTGTGTGTAGCTGAATAAGAGTATAGGGGTCAGAGTTCAAAAATGAAAGAAAGCAATACTCTACATTTGAACAACCCAATTAATAAAATAAAATAAATTTTCCCAAGAGTCAGTGTTGGAGGAAATACATGGGAGACCTAAAGTTCCTTTTTTGGGAAGGGTAATGAAGAGGTGAATTCAAGTGGCTTATTTGCAAGTATAAAAATAAAACAATATGTCATGTGCCAGTGGCTCACACCTGTAATCCTAGTTCGGGAGGCTGAGATCTGAGGATCGTGGTTTGAAGCCAGCCCAGGCAGAAAAGTTCCCATAAGACTCTTCAATTAACTACTCAAAAATGGGAAGTGGAGCTGTGGCTCAAAGTGGCAGAGCGCTAGTCTTGAGCAAAAAGAGCTCATGGACAGTGCCCAGGCCCTGAGTTCAAGCTACACTACTGACAAAGAAATAAAATAAAATAAAACAATGAGACAGCACTAGTGCCTCACACATGTAATCCTAGCTCAGGAGGCTGAGACCTGAGGATTGTATTAGAAGCCAGCCTGGGCAGGAAAGTCCTCTAACCACTAAAATGGTGGAAATGGAGCCATGGCTCAATTGGTAGACAGCTCTAGCCTTGAGCACAAAAGCTCAGGGTCCAGCCCTAGGACTGACACAAACAATAAAGTAAATAAGTGAAACAATGAAACCTTTTAAAATTGTTTTGAGGAGGGTAGAGTTACAGAGTAAAAGGTTGATCAGGATACATTGTATACATGTGTGGAAATGCCACAATGAAACAACTGAGCTTAAAAAGCCAATCTTTTAAATAGATTCTAAGTTGAAAGGGTTTAAGATGAATGTGGCAATCAAGCACTCAATGTGCACTTTTATTAGATTCTGGTTTCAGAGATGGAAGAAAGGAAGAGGCAAGGAGGCTGAGCAGCCCAAGGATGTGTAAACATTTGGAGGGTAATTTGAATATGGATTGGGTATTAGGGAAAGATTTTAATTTAATTTTCCCTGGTAATAATGGTAATGTATTTATATAGAGGAACATCCTTGCTCTTAGGAGACATATAATCAATATTTAGGAGTAGGAGTCATGAAGTCTGCAAGTTAGCTTTAAACAAAGTGGTGTGTGGTGTGTGTGTGTGGGGGGGGGAGTGAGCCAAAACATTGAGAGGCTGAACCTGAGTCACATATGTGAATGCTGCACACACACGCACCACACAGATCTGAGCAACGAGAATGCAGACTCTGAAGTCCTGACTGTGGCCTGGGCCCAGCCAGACCCGTCCCCCTGTGCTCCCCTGCGCGGCCAGGTCCCCGACCCCCTCCACACCAGGCCCGCACGCCTGTGTGCGCTCCCACGCACGCGCATGCACGCGCCCTCACTGCCCCTGAGCTGGCAGAGCTGGGCGGCAGGTGCCATCACGAGGCAACGAGGCGCCTGTTTCCTGCTTTAGTGCTCCGTGTGGCGCTGCTCACGGGGTCTGGGCATGTGGGGGAGCGCTCTAGCCTCTGACTCCGCCGCCCCCGTCACTTCCCCGGGAGGAACATCTTTCTCAAGGCCCTCGTCAGAGTTTCTCGGCCGTCTAGGCCAGAACCCAGGCCCGGCTCTCTCACGACCGTCTGGGCGCCACAGAGCCCCGGAGTGGCTGAACCTCTAAACCAACCTCTGCCCATCTCTGGGAGGTGGAGGGACCTTTAAGAGGTGGGGGCTTGTGGAGGAAGTGAGGTCACGGGGGGCGTGCCCGGGGGGGGGGGGATGGAGCCGTCAGGGCCGCCCCACAGCTGTCTTCCACTTCCGCTTCCGGGCGCCATGTTGGTCCGCTCCCAGGCTGAGGCGCAGGCCCGCCACAGAGCCAAGGCCGGTCCGCGGAGCCGCGCTGGAGCCCGAGCCAAAGTAAACCTTTCTCTGGGTGCTTCCCCGCTCCTCGCTGTGCGCCTGTGCGCCGCAGCCGGGCTCTGGGCGCCGCGGGGGGCGTCGTCCTTCCGCGCTGGGTGACCGGCGGCGGGCCCCTGGCGCGGCCGGCCGCCCTCCCCTCCCGCCGCGTCCCCGGGCCCGGGCGCCTCCTCCCCTCCCGCGCCTCCCTCCCCTCCCCCTCCCTCCCTCCCCTCCCCTCCCCTCCCCCTCCCCCTCCCCCTCCCCTCCCCTCTCCCCTCTCCCCTCCCCTCCCCCCTCCCCTCCCCTCCCCTCCCTCCCTCCCCTCCCCTCCCCTCCCCTCCCCCTCCCCTCCCCTCCCCCTCCCCTCCCTCCCTCCCCTCCCCTCCCCTCCCCTCCCCTCCCCCCCCTTCCCCTCCCCTCCCCCTCCCCCTCCCCCCTCCCTCCCCCTCCCCCTCCCTCCCCTCCCCTCCCCCCCCTCCCCCTCCCCTCCCCTCCCCTCCCCCTCCCCTCCCCCTCCCCTCCCCCTCCCCTCCCCTCCCCTCCCCTCCCCTCCCCTCCCCTCCCCCTCCCCTCCCCCTCCCCCTCCCCTCCCCTCCCCTCCCCTCCCCTCCCCTCCCCTCCCCCTCCCCCTCCCCTCCCCCTCCCCTCCCCCTCCCCTCCCCCCCCTCCCCTCCCCCTCCCCTCCCCTCCCCCCTCCCCTCCCCTCCCCTCCCTCCCCCTCCCCTCCCCCTCCCCTCCCCTCCCCCCCTCCCCTCCCCTCCCCTCCCCCTCCCCTCCCCTCCCCTCCCCTCCCTCCCCCCTCCCCTCCCCCTCCCTCCCCGCTCCTCCCCTCCCCTCCCCCCCTCCCCTCCCCTCCCCTCCCCCTCCCTCCCCCTCCCCCTCCCCTCCCCTCCCCTCCCCCTCCCCTCCCCCCTCCCCCTCCCCCTCCCCTCCCCCTCCCCTCCCCTCCCCCTCCCCTCCCTCCCCCTCCCCTCCCCTCCCCTCCCCTCCCGGCCGCTCCCCCTCCCTCCCCCCTCCCCTCCCCTCCCCTCCCCTCCCTCCCCTCCCCGCTCCCCCTCCCCTCCCCCCCCTCCCCTCCCCTCCCCCTCCCCTCCCCTCCCCTCCCCCCTCCCCTCCCCTCCCCTCCCCTCCCCTCCCCTCCCCCTCCCCCTCCCCCACCCCTCCCCTCCCCCTCCCCTCCCTCCCCTCCCTCCCCCCTCCCCCTCCCCTCCCCTCCCCTCCCCTCCCCCCTCCCCCTCCCCTCCCCCTCCCCTCCCCCTCCCCTCCCCTCCCCCCCCTCCCCTCCCCTCCCCTCCCCTCCCCCTCCCCCTCCCCTCCCCTCCCCCTCCCTCCCCCTCCCCTCCCCTCCCCTCCCTCCCCTCCCCTCCCTCCCCCTTCCCCTCCCCTCCCCTCCCCTCCCCTCCCCCTCCCCTCCCCCTTCCCCTTCCCCTCCCCCACCCCTCCCCCTCCCCTCCCCTCCCCCTCCCCTCCCTCCCCCTCCCCTCCCCCTCCCCTCCCCTCCCCCTCCCCTCCCCTCCCTCCCCCTCCCCTCCCCTCCCCTCCCCTCCCCGCCCTCCCCCTCCCCCTCCCCTCCCCTCCCCTCCCTCCCTCCCCCCTCCCCCCCCACCCCCTCCCCCTCCCCTCCCCTTCCCTTCCCCTGCCCCCTCCCCCTCCCTCCCTCACCTCCCCCTCCCCCTCCTTCCCCCCCTCCCCCCCCTCCCCCCTCCCCTCCCTCCCCCTCCCCCCTCCCCTTCCCTGCCCCCTTCCCCTCCCCCCTCCCCTCCCCTCCCTCCCCTCCCCCCCACCCCTCCCCCCCTCCCCTCCCTCCCCCTCCCCCCACCCCCTCCCCCCTCCCCTCCCCTTCCCTTCCCCTGCCCCCTCCCCCCTCCCTCCCTCACCTCCCCCTCCCCCTCCTTCCCCCTCCCCCCCTCCCCCTCCCCTCCTCCCCCTCCCCCCCCTCCCCCCTTCCCTGCCCCCTTCCCCTCCCCCCCCTCCCTCCCCCCTCCCCCTCCCCTTCCCTGCCCCCTCCCCCCTCCCCCTCCTTCCCCCTCCCCCTCCCCCTCCTCTGCCCCTCCCCCCCTCCCCCTCCTGGCCGCCCCCCCTCCCCCTCCTTCCCCCTCCCCTTCCCCCTCCCCCCCTCCCCCCTCCCTCTGCCCCTCCCCCCTCCCCCCTCCTGGCCGCCCCCCTCCCCCTCCTTCCCCCCTCCCGCTTCCTCTCTCCCCCTCCCCTCCCCTCTCCTTCCCCTCCCCCCTCCTTCCCCCTCCCGCTTCCCCTCTCCCCCTCCCCCCTGCCCCTCCCCCCTCCCCTGCCCCTCCCCCTCCCCTGCTCCCTCCCCCTCCCCTGCTCCCCTCCCCCCTCCCCGTCCCCCTCCCCCCTCCCCGTCCCCCTCCCCCTGCTCCCTTCCCCTCCCCCTCCCCCTACTCCCTCCCCCCTTCCCCTCCCCCTCCCCCTGCTCCCTCCCCCCTCCCCTGCTCCCTCCCCCTTCCCCCTCCCTCCCCCTCCCTCTCCTCCCCCCTCCTTCCCCCTCCCCCCTCCCCTCCCCCCCTCCCTTCCCTCCCCTCCCCCTCCCCCTCCCCTGCTCCCCCTCCCCCCCTTCTCCCCTCCCTTCCTCTCCCCTTCCCTGCCCCCCCTCCCCTCCCCCCTCCCTTCCCCCTCCCCTCCCCCCCTCCCTTCCCCCTCCCTCCCCCCTCCCCCCTTCTCCCTCCCTCCCCCCTCCCCCTTCCCCCCCTCCCCTCCCCATTTCCCTCCCCCCCTCCTCTGCCCCTTCCCCCTCCCTCCCCTCTTCCCCCTCCCTCCCCCTTCTCCCTTCCCCTCCCCCTCCCCGTTCGCCCCGTGTGTTTCCTTGCGTGGCCTCCAGCTAGCACGTGCCCCTGCGCGTGGCTGTGTGTGGGCCCTGGGGCTCGAACTCAGGTCTTGGGCGCTGCTCTTGAGCTCTTCGCCCAAAGGCTGCCGTTCTTGCCACCTGAGCCACAGCTCCACGTGTGGTTTTTTGTTGGTGGTTAGTTGGTGGTAAGAGTCTCATGGACTCTTCAGCCTGGTTGGCTTCGAACCACGATCCTCCGATCTCAGCCTCCGGAGGAGCACCTTTGGGGTGGGGTATGACTCTGGGGAACAGTTTAACCTGTGTCCTGCAGGGTGCTTGGCAGCACCCTCTGGCTAAGAACCTTCCAAGGCTGCAGGCCCAGCCCAGTGTGGTAAAGCTCGAGTAGCGCATGTGAAACCCTGCGTTCCACCAGACCCCAGGACTGCAAGTTTCTCAGAACTTAGTCTGCTGAGCCTCCCTAAACATCATGGTATGGGTGCAGCATTTCTTGACTACAGCCAAGCTTGAGTTGTAACTACCTCCATCAAGCTGAGCAACCCTAGCTGGGCTTTCCTGCCTTGTTTTCCAGCAAACCATAAATAAATAAAACCATTAGAGTTGTTCACAGGCTTAACTATGAGGCCCCAGCTTCAGGGAAGCATCTGACTAGGTAAATGAGAAACATTCCCCCAACTACCCTCTTTTTGATCCAAACAAAAGGGATCCAGCTGCTCTCTGTAAGTCCCCAATAAGTTGCACTGGGTACAATCCTGGGCTCTCTTCTTGGCCTCAGCACTCTGTGGCAGGCAGGTAAGTCTTCATATACCAGTACTGGACTGTTCTAGAAACCATGAATCTCCTGAAAGTCTCAGTTCTCTCATCTGCCTTCAGAAAGCATTTGCACTGCCCCAGAGTGTTAAACCACATCAAGAACAGTGAAGTCTGCTTTCTGGGAGTAACCAGGTCTCCAGTTTGGGGCCTGGGTCAGAGTGCTCTCTTCCCCTCCCGTGGCTCAGGCTCACTGCACCCCAGCCACACACACCCTGGTCCAGAATATGAGGGTGAGGCTTCTCATGTACTCCTGGAAAGTGGTTCCCTGGCAACCTAGGGGCAGTTTCAGACTGAAATCCTGCTGTCACTCGGGAAGGCAGTGGGAGCTCAGGTTGCCTGTGATGGTCCGTTACCCTCACTGTGTGACAAATCACCGCAGAGGAAGAACTTGAAGCCACCATAATGTTTGTACTGTGGCCAGGAATTTGGGAGAGGCTTAGCTGGATATGTCTGGCTCAGGGTGAGATGGCCAAGGTCTTATGAAGTCACTGTCAAGATGTCAGCTGAGTCTGCTGTCATCAGAAGTCTTGATGGAGCCAGATGGCTTGTCCAGAGGGCTGGCCTGACTGTAGGCGAGCCGAGTCAGTTCTGCACCCGTGGCTGTCCCGTAGTGGTTGGCCTCCCTAGAGGAGTTACTCCCAGAGAGTAGGCGGAAGTGGCAGTGCCAGTGTGACTTAACCATAGGAGTCACACACCATCCTTGCCACAGAGACCCTAGTCACCGGGGAAGGGGTCACATGGCACCTGCAGGCACCTGCAGTGCACAGCAAAGCAGTCCACTGCAGTCTGTTTTGCCCCCATCCAGTCCTTAGGCTCCATCCATGGGAGCAGGCCTGGCTTTGGGGGTTGTTCAGAAAGCGCTGGAGCATCCAGTGGGTGCACAGAGCCACAGAAGCCGGAGAGACCCTTCATGCCGAGTTGAGGCACTGCACACAGCCTAGAGCCCCATCCGGGCTGCCAGTCATGGGGAGATCTGGGCTGGCAGCAGGAGAGGAGAGGGAGAGGTAGTTTATCAGCCCAGAAGCTCTCAGGGAGGGCTCATGAGGAGATGATTGTGATATCCAGAAGGCTTAGGCAGGGAGAGGACCGTATCAGGGCACAGAGTCAGGGCACACAGGGATCTTAGTCCCGTGAAGCATGCTCTGAGATACTCTTCCTCCCACCCACCCCTCCCTTCCCCCTTCCTGGCTTCTACCTGACATGCTGATCACATACACTGCCTTGTGCTGGGATCCAACTGTGGTTGAGAACCTAGCCCCTGACCCCATGGTGCTTCTAATGACAATGCTGAGTTTGGGACAGGGCTGATGATAGCCTTGAGACGGAGTGGTGGTGAAGGCAGCTCTAAGCCTGCTGATTGTGCACACACCACCATGCTGCAGTGGGTGCCATCATGCATTCTCTGTTGGACAAATGTGAAAACTGAGGCTTATTGCCCAAAGCAGTGGAGAGGCCAAAGCTAGGCAGAGCCAGAACCAAGCCTATTCCCAGGCCTCACCCCTGGACACCTGGAACCCAGACTGACTGAGGTAGCCCTCATCCTGGCTCTTGGGATGCAAAGGCCTCACTTCTGCACTGGCCAGAGAGCTCCCCAGCCCTGGTGGTAGGGGGAGGCGGTGTGGACTCACGTGTGGGTCAGCCTCTGTGCGCGAGCTCACCCAGTGACTGATTAGCGGGGCCTGCGAGTCTCCCGGGGAGGGATTTTCAGGGATTGCTTTGGAGCAAAGCGTCTCAATGCCTGACCTCTTTCCCTGGGAGGGGGCGGGGAGATGCCCAGCTTGGCATATGAGCAACCACTCAGCTTTGGGGTCCCACATCTTGGGACCCCACACAGCTCATCTGCATCCCAAGCCAGCAATGACTTCAGTCACTGTGGCCATGAGTTGCCAGAGGTGCCTTTGGCAGGCCTGGGCTGGCACTGAGGGCTTTCTGGGCATCCTTGACCTTGTTCTCTGAGACTCCATTGTGGGCTGTTTCTCTGTGTCACAGATGAGGAAACAAGCTGGCAAGGTGAAGACCGTCGCCTCAATGCATGTGCAATTCAGAATGTTCTTTCAGAACTCAGCTTGGATCTGCCACAGCCCTACCTCTGCGCAGTCACTATGCGGCTCCATCCACCATTGTCACTGGACAGCTGGACAGGACAGGCCAACCCGGGCCGAGAAAGGCTAAAACCGCTGGGGAGCCTGACCCTGGACAGGTTTACCTCTGGCATTCTGGTGACTCCACCAAAGGTAACCACTGCCTTGCTTTGGGTGTTTCTCATTCAAAGTGAATTTTTATTCTGTAACTACTATATCTACAAATAATGTATGCACAGGTGCCATGTGTGTTTTTCACATTGGTGCATTGTTTTCAGTGCAGGGCATGAACTCTAGGGCCCGTGCCCGTGCGGGCAAGCTCTGTGCCACTGTGCCTCCCCTTCACCTTCATGAAAGACGAATGCTGAATGCATTCATCTGGAACTTGCTTTTCTCTTTCTTCCCTGTATTCCTGAGGTTCATCTGTGCTGGTGCCATGTACTCTTCCAGAGAAAGGCGATGACTTGATTGTTCTTGTGTTTATTCTCACTTGTTCAGGTAATAGGATTGTTGTTTCCATATTAAGATGGGAAAACTGGGGTTCAGAGAGTTAAGGAGCTCATATTGGATCAGCCAGCCTCTGAGTGGTGGGAAAACTCCAGCTTATTCCCAGATGAAGCAGTTCTCTTGCTTCTTCATATTGACTGTGAACAAAAGGAGGAAGGGACTTCGTAGCCTGGCTGGTCCTGGGCCAGCTTGGTACACATGGCCGTCCAGGAATGGGGCTTTGCCATGGGGCTGGCTTGGGGGCGGGGGGTGGCCCTCAATCCCAAATCTACATACGACCTCTTTCTACACTAGGAGTAGGTTTAGGACACAGCATGTAGGTTACAGGGTAGACTCTGGTTCCATAAAACACCCCTTGCTAAGGGCTGTGAGTAGAAGATTCCTGAGCCAGGCTCAACCCCAAGCTTCAAATTCCTTGTTTTAATGTGGGGCTAATCATCTCACCAGTCCAGGACAAGCTGGGAACACTGTTCAGAGCACCTGAGATGCAATGATCTGAGAGGCTCAGTTTCAGTTTTGCCCAGCTAGATCCACCCAGATAGATCAGCGGATTGATTGATTCATTCTCCTGACATGCACTGGACATGTGTTTGGGGTCAGGTGCTAAAAAGGGCCCTGGAAATCCAGCCGGAGTAGGAGTCAGTAGCCAGAGGTGGCAGAGCACACAGCTTGCAACTACCGCAGCTGGGGCTCTCAGCACAGGCGAGCAATGTGGCCCTGGGGAATCCCGGCCCACCTGTCACTCTGCACCTCTTTTCTCTCCAATGAGATGGACTTGGTGTGGAGGGGTACCTGGATCCATGTGTGGCTATGGGGAGTGGGGCTGTCTTCCTTCCCCTCATCTGGACCTCACATTGGCCCCAGGCCTCAGTAAGTGGTGAGCATTGTGGAGCCCCAGAGATGCAGCTGCTGGCTGGGCTCCTGCCTGGGCCGGCCCCGTGCTGTGTGGACAGGGTCTGATTCGGGCTGTCAGCTCCCGGCCCAGACACGCAGTCCCCATCACCCGCTCCCTCTCCCTGCCTGGGGAGTGGCATCTGCTTCTCTCAGCTTCCTCGGCTGCCTGGATGGCCCACCCTCCAGAGACCGTCAAGTCTTGGTGCCTGGCACAGGCCCTGCCCGCTCTGCCGGGTTGGCTGCTGGCAAGGAGAGCCTGCTCACCCTCACGCTGCACCGGCACCAGCCTAGAGAAAAGGAAACCCAGCAAGGAAAGCCAACTCAGGACACCCTCAGAAATGACTTGGGGTGCAGACTGCGGGAGACCCCAGGGCAAGCCGCATGTGGCCCCTCTCCGGGAGCCAGAACCAGAGGGCCTGCCGGGTCCTTCCGCCCCTGCTGGGGGTCTGCTTCACAAGCCCTCCGGAGAGGCGGAACTGGGGTCTGCCCTAGATACTTGGCCAAGATTCAAGAGATTGGGGTAGTAGAGCACAAGGCCCCGAGTCCAATCCCTGCCACCAAATTAATTTTTTTTAAGGGAAAAACTTGGGAATTGGGTTAAATGGCCTGGTTATTGATCTTAGTGCTGCTGTGCAACCTTGGGCATGTTTCATGCTCTGAGCTCCAGTGTTCTCACGTACCACTCCTTTGTATGGTAGAATGGGGTGGTAGAAAGGGTGCTGTCACCCAGAGAGCCTGCCACCCAGATCCAAGGACAGCGTTTAAGGGTGGGTGTTGAGTGGTGTGTAGTGCTATGTTGGAGGAGGGCAAACCCTGGCAGCAAGAGCAGGAAGCTAGCTGGTGGTAGGCTGGTGTATCCCAGCTGGTACAGCTGGTGAGAACCTGGATAGAGTGGCAAAGGGGAAGCCAGAGCGAGGCAGGGGTAGGGAGGCAGGAACTGCCAGGTGCCAGGGAAGGGGTCAGAGGGTGGCCAGGGGTCAGGGTGAGGAGACCTGGCGGGGCGGGGTCCCCAGAGCCTCTCTCAGAGGAGAGCCGTTGAGGACCCCTGAGGAAGGCTGAGCTTGTGGGGTGAGGTGTGAGTCATCGGCATCTGTAGTGAACCTGTGTAGGCTGTTTTTCTTGTCACTGTCTCTGACTGACCGCATTCGTGGTTAGAGTAATCTCAAGACCACTTGGAAGTGTCCACAGGCTGTCTCTGGAAACACTGCTGAGCATCTGAAGAGTGTGGTGTCCCAGAGGCTGCTGACTCGTTGGTATCTACCGCAGCGCCGTGTGGCACCAGGAGTGTGATGCCAGGTGCTCTGAAACGCCTCGCCACGGGCCCAGGTGGGCAGTTAGCCTCAGTTTCACATAGAGGACTCCTGAGTTCCCAGGCCTCACGCCTGGAGGTAGAGGCGAGGATGAAACAAGCAGGCCCTAGGAAGCGGCCCAGGCCTGTGGAAACCCCACAGGGCCCTAACCACCCCCCCTCCAAGGCCGGCAGGCTCGCAGGGAGACCTCTCCCTCCCGCCAGTCATTTATCTCCAAGCAGAATCAGTGGGTGCTTCCTGCCAGCTGGGGGCTTGGTCAGGGACAGTGCCCAGGCCCAGAGTGCAAGCCCCAGGACTGGCAAAAAAAAAAAAAAAGAAGAAAGAGTATCCTCCTTTGGTTGTCTGTGTGTGAATGCCCAGAGTCCTGTATGATTTATCCTGTTCTGGTGTATTTTAGATCTAGCTTCCACCTATGAGAGAAAACAGCCATATATTCCTCTGAGTTTGGCCTACCTCACTTAACATGATTTGCTTTAGGTCCATCCCATTTCTCAGGTCCCCTTTTCTTTTTGGTGTGTACGTGCAGGTCCCGAAGCTTAAACTCAGAGCCTTTGTGCTGTCCCTCAAGGTTAGCACCCAACCACTCCAACTACAGCTCCGTGTCTGGTTATTATTTTTATTTTTTTGTGGTTAATTGGAGATAAGAGTCTCATGGATTTTCCTTCCCACACTGGCTTTGAACTTAATCCTCAGATATCAGCCTCCTAAGTATCAAGCATTACAGGTATGAGCTACTAGCACCTGGCCTTACAGTAGCTTTTTCCCCCAATCCTAAGGCTTGAACTTAGGGCCTGGGCACTATCCCTGAGCTTCTTTTGCTCAAAGCTATTGCTCTACCACTTGAGTCACAACCCCATTTTTAGCTTTTTGGTAGTTTTTATTGGAGATAAGAGTCTCACAGTCATTTTTGCCTGGGCTGGCTTTGAACCATGATCCTCAGATCTCAGCTACTCCAGGTAGGGTTACAGGCGTGGCACCCGGCTTTCAGGTCCTTTATGTATGTATGCATCTCTCTATCGCCACCATCCTCATCCCCATCATTTTGGATTTTTGGCAGTGCTGGGGTTTGAATTGGCCTTCCACTTGGTAGGCAGGTGATTTTACCACAGGATCACTCCTCTAGCTCAGTGAGTGTGTCTCGTTGTGCATGATGTTACACACCTGTTTTCTTGGTCTTGAGGGGGCTGAGGCGGGAGGAGTGTGCGTTCAAGGCCGGTCTGTGCTGCTTAAGTAAGACCTTGTTTCAAAAAAATTAAAGTAAGGGCTGGGAAGGTGGCTCAGTGGTAGAGTGCTTGTCTGGCATGCATGAAGCCCTGGGTTTGATTCCCCAGTACCACATACACAGAAAAAGCCGGAAGTGGTGCTGTGGCTCAAGTGGTAGAGTGCTAGCCTTGAGCAAAAGAAGCCCAGGGACAGTGCCCAGGCCCTGAGTTCAAGCCCCAGGACTGGCAAAATAAATAAATAAGTAAATAAGGGCATTCATAGTCATATTATACCATTAATATGTGTGCATGTGTTGGCAATTCTGGTGGTTGTTAGGGTGCGGCTGCCTTGTACCTTAGTTTACCTGGATGGAAGGTGGAGATGCCTCTAGGCTGTCTCCCCGAGACAGCACAAGGCACTGGGGAAGCACTGGGCACATCATACCAGACTGGGAAGAAACGGAGGTCATTGCGGTGATGGCTGTCTGGGTGCCTGAGGTGTTGGAACTGCTCATATTCTATTCTCTCCGTCTCCAACGAGGCCCTGCCTTCCTGGTCAGAGCACTGAGGGTTTGGTAGGACAGGCAGCGTACATAGATGAGGAGGCGCAGAGGCAGTAGCAGCTGCGATTTAGAGGCAGACCTCTGTCCCAGGCCCGGCCATGCCCAGGAGGTGGCAAGCCTGACCCCCTGAGTCCTGGGCTTGATGGCAGCGGTAATGAGGTAACATGGGTAACAGGGAAGGGCAAGTTCAAGAGGCCTCTGGGCTGGAAGTGAGCCCAGAGACAAGGCAGGGCACCTGTGGGGAAATTGCATGTCATGTGTCTGGCCTCGAGGGGCGTCAGGTCTGAGTTCTTACCCCCACCCCCAGCAGCAGGGGAGTGGCTGGGAGGGGCCACCGAAGGCTTCCAGAGGGGAGGAGCTCCTCTGAGGAGGCTTACACGTAGGCCATGGAGAGGTACCTGTGACCCTGCCCAGAAACTGGAATGAGTGATTTTTTAAAGTTCAAATCCAGTGCCGGAAACTACCCTATAGAACCAGACCTTATCGAACCAGAACCTGATAGAACCAGAACCTTATAGAACCAGACCCTAATACCAGGCTGACCGTGTGCCTGGCACTGGCTCATGCCAACACCATGGTCTCGTGAGGAAGCCATGGGACGCGCATTCCTCCTGCCTCTGCCTGCTGAGGGCAGGGATGGTGACTTGGCCAGATACGTGACTTGGCGGAGGTGTGGCCTAGCGGCAGGAGCTAGGTAAGAGCGAGCCAGGTAGCTGTAGTAGCTTCTGGGTTTCATACCATGGTGTTTGGGCTGCTGTGACAGCTGGGCCACAGCAAAGACTTGAAGGGGGATTCGGGTGGGAGCCCCATGGAGGGAAAGGCTGAGAGGTAGGAATGGGTGCAGTGGAATCTTCAGGGCCCCTGGTGTAGCAGCAGTCACGTGTTAAACAGCACCAACAAGACCTGGGATGCTGCAATCCCAGCAGAGGCCAGCCTGGGTAAGAAGTCCCCAAAGTCCCCAGTAGGAACCGAGTGTGGTGATGTACACCTGTCACCCCAGCTATACAAGAAGCATACGTAGGATGATCACTCTCTGGGCTGGCTCTGGCATAAACATAAAATCAATTCAAAAAACAACTAAAGCAAAATATGCTGGGGGCATGTCCCAGGGGGTAGAGTGCCCGTCTAGCCAGCAGAGTCCCTGAGTTCAACCTCAAACCTCACAAAAGAAAGAGTGGCATTAGCAGTTCTACTCCACGTAGCTCAGCCAAGCGCCACGCGAGGCCGTTTTTGTAGTGAAAGGCAGGTGTCATTGTCCACACCACAGAGGAGGAGACCAAGTCTCAGTTCAGGGTTTTGGGGACCAAAGGTGGCCAGAAGGTGCTAAGCTGAAAGAGAGGAAGGTCTGGGATGAGTACCCCTGCACGTAGCATGACGTTAGCTGGGAAACCTAATCGCATGTTTACCAACCTGGAGATTAAGCCAGTGCTGCCTTGGTAGAGAGGCAGGCAGGTAGCAGCAGGTCTCCCTGGTGGGGCGGGGGACCCGGCCAACATTTCTCAGGCTGGGTGTCTGTGCGTCACCATCCTGCTCCTTTAAACATCTTCACTGCATTGGGCAGCCCTGGCTGTGTCGTGGGCCCAGTTCTGGGCACTGCGTCCATCAATCATGACAGTAGCTCTCAGGCCCCAGGGGCGCCTTGGGCTGACCTCACCCCGCACGGGTGGCACTGACGCTGCTGCAGTGAAGAGGCAGGGCTGGCGTTTGCAGGGGATGGGAGAGCTGAGCTTCCCAGGTCAGCTTTCTCCTGGTGTATCTGGGAAAACTCTGCTCCAAGAGAAGCTGCAGAACGCAGCTTGAACAGTTTCTCAGGATTCTGTTAGCTGAGAGAGTGCAAAGCCAGAAACCTGCTTCCTGTCTGCCAAAAAAACCCAAAAAAGTCCTCCCAGAATAAGCTGAGCACCCATGACTCCGGCCTCCAATCCTACATATTTACAAGGTTGAAATCTGAGGATCATGGTTCGAAGCCAGCCCAGGCAGGAAAGTCTAGGAGACTCATTAACCAGCAAGAAGCCAGGGGCAGAGCTGGTGGAGTGCTAACTTTGAGCAAAAAAGCTAAGGGACAGCACCTAGCTCCGGGATGGGCACCACACAAAAAAGACAGAAGTGCAAGTGTTGGGGGTGGGGCGAGCCCCCTGTGTGGACACCGAGGGGCCTCTCACGGGAGCCTCAGGGACGGGTGACAACACTGACACTCACAGGGGCTGCCCACTCCTGAGGGGGCCCTGGCGCCCGGGGCTGGCTGTGCCGAGCAGCCTGCCCAGGTTGGGTTTAGACCCGAGCCTCTGCTGGAAGGCAGCCCCAGCCTCACGGCAGAGGCCAGGCCCCAGCCCCGCTGCGGTGTGGGAGGAGGGCCGGCCCAGAGGCAGGAAGCGGAGCTGGCCACAGCGTCCAGCACTCCACTGCCCTGGGAGGGACCCCACCTCCAGCCAGGGCCTGCCTGGGACGTCAGAGTCTGACTGCCTTGGATACATGGGGAAACTGAGGCTCAAGGACTGGTTTGCCTATCCAGAATAGGACAGAGCCCAGATTCATTTGCTATTTTAATTGTACAGACTTAGAGGCATGGTATGATAATTAAATACACATGTACATGGTATAGTGATCAAATGAGGGTAGTTAGCAACTTATGATGTCAATTTATTTGTTGACTTGTTTATTTATTTGATGGTCTTGGGCTTTAATTCTGGGCTTTGGCACTGCCCCTGTACTTCTGTGCTCAAGGCTAGAGCTCTACCACAGGAGCTACAGCTCCACTTCCAGCTTTTTTTGGTAGTTTGGTGGAGTTAAGAGTCTAGCCCTGAACCAGGATCCTCAATCTCAACCTCCCGAGTAGTTAGGATTACAGGCGTGAGCCAAGGGAACCTGGCTAATTTTTTTTTTAATTCTTCTTCTTCCGCTTCTTCTTCCTCTTCTGCTTCTGCTTTTTCTGTTTCTTCTGCTTTTTCTTCTTCTTCTTCCTCTTCCTCTGCTTCTGCTGCTGCTGCTCCTCCTCCTCCTCTTCCTCCTCTTTCTTCTTCTTCTTCTTCTTGTCAGTTGGGAGGCTTGAACTTAGGGTTTTGTTACTGTCCTTGAACTCTTTCACTCAGGGCTAGTGCTCTACCACTTTGAGCCACAGCTTCACTTCTGGTTTTCTGATGGTTCATTGCGGGTGAGTCTCACGGACTTTCCTGACTGAGCTGGGCTGGCTTTGAACTGCAATCCTCAGATCTCAGCCTCATGAGCTCTCAGCTCATGACAGGCGTGAGCCACCAGCGCCCGACTCCTACATTTATTTGTTTAGATAAACAGAAACAGTGCTCCTGTTCCTGGGACATGGTGATAATTTAGAGTGCACAGCAGAGCAGACGCATCCTTACTTAGTTGTCTTCTCTGTCCTTTCCCTATGACAGGTGAGTCTGCATCCTTCCTCCTCAGCTCCTCAGCTCCCCTCCCTTCTTCCCTCCCTCCCGCTCTCCCTTCCTATGGTCCCCTTCAAGTCTGGTGTAAAGCTCCGCTTGGGAGTCCACAGCAGATCCCCCTGTGCCTTCCCCACACATCCGACATATAGATGAGGACATGGAGGCACAGGGAGAGGGCACTAGAGCTGCCCAAGGTCACGCAGCATGGAGGTGCTGGCAGGGATGGCACCTGCCTCCTTCCCTCCTCATCCTCCAAATACCACCCCAGGGTAGCTGGCTGACACTGTTGCTCACAGACTGACTAGCTCCCTCCCTTAGCACAAGCCCCTGTGGATCTGGGGTCTTGGGAAGGGGCCGTAATGGCAGTACTAGGGATGGCTTACTGTCCTGAACTCCAGAGGTGCTGAGCATCTCTGGCAGACTGCCCCCACTGCCTAAGACCTCCTTACTTACTCTAAAGAAGACACTCCTGAGAGCTGGGTGCTCCTTTCCACCAGCACAGAGGAAGTGGCTCAAATCTCCACTGCAGGTAAATGGCAGAGGCAGAGTCCAGGCTCAGGACGTGTGGCTCTGTAGGTCACCCGTGCACCTGTGAGTCTCTCTGGCTCTCTGAGTCACAGGCAGTGGAGGCCCTCAGTTCCATCAGAACAGAGATGCGTGAGCAGCACCTCTGATTACACGGAGATCTCCACCGAGGTAGGTTGTGCCCGGCGAGGATGGGCGGCCCCACCTGGAGACAGAGGTAGTTTTCAGGCATGGACAGCAACGTGTCTTCATTTGTTCCTTTCCTTACTAGCTCTTGGCTTCGGGCTTCTGGCGTGTCAGAGGAGGGACTGACAACCTTGACTAGCTGGTAGCCCCTAGGTCAGGCAGGGCCAGCCTTCAGCCAGCGCTGCCTCCAACGCGGGCACACGGGCCCTCCACGTCACCCTGGCCTGTGATGGCACGGGGGTTGGCAGGCGAGGTTCTGGGATCCGGGTGTGCATTGCCCACACCTGCCTCTCCAGCCTGCTGGAATGTAGAACCTGAGCACACCGGGGAGACCTGAGGCAGTGGGTGAGGCCGAGCTGAGTGAGGAAGGGTCTCCCTGGGACCTGGGGGCACTGGAGTAAGCAGCCACTGTGTTCGAATCCTGGCGCTCAGCCTCCTCCCTGGGAACACTGTGTGCATCTCAGGGCCTCCGCTTCCTCGTTTGTGATGTAGCCATGCTAGTGCCGGACCCACAGTTGTGTATGGTGAGGTGAGCCCCAGCGGCGTGTGTGTGTAATCCTAAACTCAGCCTCCCGGGAGGCTGAGCATTAGAGGTTCACAATCTGTGCATCCTTGCTCTGTGATGCTGCCTGGGACCTGGCATACAGTGGGGGCTCCATAAATGCTCTGTGAACGAAAGCTTTGCTCACCCTTCAAAGCCTTCTGACGTGTCTCTTTCAAGGGAGGGACACTTGCGTGTGTCCTAAGCACCCCCAAGACTAGCAGCTCTGAAGCTGCTGCCAAGGGACCTCGGGAAGGTGGAGGCCTGTGCTCTGGGTCACACAGCATAGGACACCCAGCAGATGTAGACACCGGAGATCTTGGCTAGATGCATCTGCTGCCAAGGGGGCCTCGGGAAGGTGGAGGCCTGTGCTCTGGGCCACACAGCATAGGACACCCAGCGGGTGTAGACACTGGAGATCTTGGCTAGATGCATCTGCTGCCAAGGGGGCCTCGGGAAGGTGGAGGCCTGTGCTCTGGGTCACACAGCATAGGACACCCAGCGGGTGTAGACACCGGAGATCTTGGCTAGATGCATCTGTGAAAATCAGAACTAACTGTTCCCAACTGACAAGCAGGGGGAAAAGGAATCAGGGGCTGGGGATAAAAAACACGAGAGGAAGCCAGGATTGGTTCACCCTTGCCAACATCCACCCCTCTCCACGCAACTCCCCCCTCTTTAGCATCTGCACACAATGTACTCACTCCAGATTCCCTGGAGATATTTTCTAGAATGTTCCAGGTGTTCCTTGAGGCAGATGCTCTTCTCCTGCTAGCCTTCAGGGGTGTGGTCCTCAGGGGCCGGGTGTTCTCTGATAGATCCCTGCTCTGCTGCCCCGCAGTCCAGAAATACCAGGTTGGCCACTCTGAGTACACAGTGCTCAACTTGTGGACCAGAGTGCCCCTCTGTGCACCCATCCGGCAGGGCTACCTTACCCAACTGCCACTAGGCAGGCAGAGGCAGGGATGCCGGGCTGTAGTGACGCTGGACCCCAGGCCTGCCATTCCGCAGCCCCCTCCTTACGTGGCTCATAGGTTCCCTCCATGAAGGTGTTTTCCAGAGACACCATGTCTCACCCCAGGGGCCCGTCTCTTCTCTGGTGAGTTGGCTCCGGTGGGGCCTGGGATGCGGGGAGAGAGACGCGGTGGGCTTCCGTGCTAAGTCATCAAGGCAGCACGCCCCTCGCCTGCCCTTGGAATCCCATCACCATGCCCTGAGGAACCTCCACTGAGAAGACCTAAGGCCTGGCACTGAGGCAGAGGGTGAGTCAGTAGTGGGGAGGGGAACGAGGGAACTGCAGGTCACAGGCAGAGGTCAGACAGGGCCTGGCACGTCCCGCCGCTCCAAGCACCAAGTACACGGCCTCGCGGAGCCTCCTGGTCCCCCACATCTTTGTGCCTTAGATGCTCATCTGCAGGAGGGGAGGCTGTGGTAGGGGCAGTGGTACACCTCACAGAGCTCTCAGAACAAGCCTGTGGAGCATCACCATTTTACTGGGCAGACAGAGGCACAGAGCAGTCCTGCAGCTCGCCTCCCGTCTCAGCCTGTCGTTGCGAGAGCCAGGCCTGAGCCCAGGCCAGCTGAACCATGCGCTCCACTGTTCTCCATGTCGTGTTTGTCACCAGCTTACTCTGCTGGCTGCGTTGTCAGGACAGTTGCTTGGCTCCGGTGGGAGAGGAAACAGGTTCAGGAAGCCGAGGTCCTGTGGCCGCCCGGCCAGCACGAGTTAGAGGTAGGGATGTGGCCTGCTTCAAATCTTGTCTTTTTGACAAGATGTGTGCCTCTAGGGTATGGGAATCAAGGTGTTCCTTCATTCGCGCCCTTGTTTATATGTTCATGTGTCTCTCTAATCTCTCCATTAAAGAATAATTGAGTACTTACTCAATATTTTGCCTTGTTCTGGTTCCAAGCAGGCTAAGATGAGACAGGTCCTATGTCCCTGAGGCCTTCCTAGCTAGTAGGGTGGACAAATAACTGACTTGAAGGTCTGGAGGAGAGACTGATTGATTGTATAGTAGTTGGTGAGGGCACCCGTGAGGAATGGTTTGCAGTGGATGAATAGGAGCTCACCAAGAAGCATCTAGCAGCCAGGTAGAATGGCCATGCTGAGTGTGGGTACGTTGCGAAGCTGATAGGAGGTAGGAGTGGGGTCATGTGATGCGTTGCTGGAGGCTAAGCTGTTCGCTGTCTGGGAGAGCGAGGTGAGCCAAGCCAGGACTGGGTGATGGGCTGTGGAGGGAAGAGGTTGGACAAAGCAGGCCGGGGATGGCCTCTGACATCCCAGGACGAACCTCACCTGAGTGGAGGGTGAGACACAGACCGTGTTGGCATGTGGTTTAGCAGGGCTGGTGGGAGAAGGTCCAGGAGAGGAGAGGAAGGGGTTGGCCACCTTGGATCAAGTCCCAGCAGGGAGCGTGGCTCTCCTAGGAAATCTGGCCACAGTGGCAGTGCCAGCCGCTCACTCGGCCCATGTGGATGCCACAGGCAGACATGATGCTGGACTAATGGTGGAAAGCCAGCTTCCTCCTCTGCTGCAGTGAGGACCCTCAGCTCATGTCTGCCCGCCACAGCCACTCCCCATCACCCTTTCCTTTGTACCCACTTCAGGATGGCCCTCATGCCAGCTGCCCCCCCCCCGGCCCCTGGCCCCCGGCCCCCACGCTGCTTCCTGTCCATGCAGTTGGTCACTGATGCTCACTGGAGAGCACTTCCTGGGACACATTTCTCACCCTGCTCTACTTGTTCATGAACAATGCAGGACTGGCCAAGTATCCGTGGCTCATACCTAGAATCCTGGCTGCCCAGAGGACCGAGGTTCCAAGCCAGCGAGGGCAGAAAAGTCCTTGAGATGTTAACTCCAAAATAAACAGCAAGAAGCTGGGCTAGGGGTGGGCCCAAGTGGTAGACCATCAGCTGACCAAAGCAAGCCCAGCAAGTCTGAGGCTCTGAGTTCAATCCCCATCCCCAGCAATCCCATAAGAACTGCAAGGCCTTGGTGCTCTGGGCCTTTAGGAAGAAGCTGCGTCTCTCCTGTCTCATGGCCTACCCTCACCAGGCAGGAGCTCATGCTCTGGCCATTCACCAAGGAGGCCACAACTCTGCTGTTCCTTGGCCTGCGATGCTTGTCCTTGCCACACGCGGTGAACCTCCTGCTGCGGGCTGCCCTCTATGGGGCTGAGATGCGAGGGGTCGGAGGTGAGAGACGCTGGGGTATTGCCAACGCCTCCTGCCCTGAACGAGGTTCTCACCCAAGCTGGAAGGCAGACCCAGGGCTCTGGCAATGGCCACTAGGCCACCAGGAGGAGGCAAGTGACCAGGCCACCGTGGGGAAGCGAGGTGGCCAGGCAGGACCCACAGTAGTTTTCCAAGCTGCCAGGATTCTGGAATGTGCAGTCCTGTCCTGTCTCGTCTGCGGTTGGGGAAATATTCAGCTGGAAATAAACACTCTCATTCCTGATGAAGGGCCATGTCAGGGACCCATGGCCCAGGCGGAAGGGCCCCACCCCGGCACCACGGCCTGGTCCCGTACAATTGCCGGGAGGCCCACCTGGACTGTGCTGTGTGACCCCCGTGGACCTCTCCCCCTCTCTGTGCCCTTGTATCTATTCTCTTCAGCTCAGGGCAGAGATAGGACCCCATGAGCAGTCCAGCACATGGAAGGAATTTTTTTATGATCGTGCTGGGAGCCGTTTTCAAGGAGCTGGGAGCGTCTGAAGAAGAAGCCCCTTGGGTGCAAAGAATCCGCTTGACTTTGCTTGGAGCTGCATTTGACCACATCCCTCCACTGGCAAGGGCCAGAAATGGCTTTCCCAGGGGAGATGAGGACTCCGGGAAACTCAGACACGTGTGTTTGCCTGAGATCCAACCTAAGCCTGCCCGCTTCCCTGCTGTCGCGCACGCATACCTTCTTTGGTTCTCTTGCCCTGGAGGTGTCCTGCAGGGGCGGGCTCCTGGCCGCCGCCCCCCACCCAGACCCGGATCTCCTTGCCGTTTCTTCATCCTGAAGGGCCTGGTGGTTCTCCACTCTGGCCCGGAGCATCGCCCTGCTTGGCTCAGCAGAGGGAAGCTAGCAGAGTTGGCCAGGGCCATGGGAAGCAGGAAACAAGTGTTCTGAAGCCAATAGACAGGGGTTCTAATCCTAGCCATACCACTTCCTGTCTGTCCTGCTTTGGGCAAGCGACTCAGATTCCCAGACTTGGTTTACTGAACTGTAGGATGGAGCGAGAGGCTCAAGAGGCATGCTGAAGACTGAATTAAGACACACTTCTGTGAACCTTCTCTCCAGGCTGCCTCTACCCTCCCCGGGCCGCCGTGCCCCACATGGTTGCCCTTAACTGTTAGGTGCCCAGTGCAGGGTCCTGGGCCTGGGACCCTGGCCCCTTAGCCTGGCAGTCCTCATCCATGGTGAAGTCACTCCAGGAGGCCTCGTGTCCATATCACTACAGGCAAGGCCACTCTTGCCAGCCTGGGCTGCGGACAGGAGAGGTTTTAGGAAGGAAGAACTGGAAATTGGAGCTTGAGATTTTTATCAGTCTGGGTCCCATGACATCCATGCCTCTCTTTGCCTCTTCTGAGAAATGAGGACAAGAACCAAACTCGCTCTGTGCCTTCCTGTCCCTGTATGCAGGTGCTGCTTCCAGTATAGCGGAGTTTCCTGAACTCGCCCTGGAGTTGTATAAGTTCCGAATTTTATCTTTCCCTGTAATTATGGCAGGCTCCCGGAGCCTGGGTGAATGGGCCCAGAGCCTGGCTCTCCATTCAGCGCATGCTGGGACACACACAGCAGAATTAATGTGATTACCTCCCGGCCTCCTTCCAGGTGGGCCCTGCCAGAGGCCTCCCCTGGATTTCATGAAGTCTCCTGTCAACATGGACTGCTCCCAATGGGCCTGCGGGCCCGGGGAGGGCTGGGCGCCTGCCCGAGCCCTGCTGATGGATTTTGTTTACCCTGTTCTTCCCACAGATTCCTTCCTTAATGATCTCGGAGCCAGGAGGCTCGGGGCAGGAGGCAGGGGGGCGGGCAGGAGGCAGGGAGGCGGGCAGGAGGCAGGGGCAGCGCCTCCCGCCTGCCCCCCAGTGTGGTGTGAGCCACGCGGAGGAGCTCTCACTAGAAAAGGAATGGGAAGAAAATTGAGCTGGCTCCAGGGGTCCAAACTTTGGTTCTAGAAACCACATTTGCTCTGTTTGGCCATTAGGAAACAGTGGCACAGCTTCTAAACACAGGATGAGACTTAAACTCAGCTGACTGGTCACAGACTGAGGCCAGTCCTAGTTAGAGCCCAAGGCCTGAGTGTGTCCCTGGACCCAAACCCTAGCTCTGTTCACAGACTGACCTCTGATCCTAGTCACAGACTGAGCCTTAGTTCTGGCTGTTGACTTATGGCTTGATCCTGGTATTCCATAGAGCGCCGTGGACGAGTGTGTAATTCTGCCATGGAATGAAAGCTTGTACGCAGATCTGATCTAGCCCAGGCGGAATGCTCATCAGCATATGCTGGGTCCTGAGCTCTAACTCAATCTGGATAACCCCTGATTATGGATCTAAACTGAGCCCTGAGCTGGGTCACAGACTGAATTTAAACTCCAGTTACCATTGTCTGGGCCCCAATCCCATATGCTGCTTGATCACACCTCAAGTCCTCCACTTCTGGTTTTTCAAGACCAAAATGTAAGCCTGTCCCCTAAAGGAGACATTGTGGGAGGACACCTCTGGGCTTTGAGCAGCAGGGAAAAGCAGAGACGATTACTTCCAAACAGAAGACACTAAGCTGTGTCTGAGGGGTACACGGGAGAATGGGAGGCTTCAAGAGAAAGTAGAAAAGGAGCCCAGCACCAGTGACTCATGCCTGTCATTCCAGCTACTCAGGCAGCTTGAGATCCGAAGATGCCACCTCAAAGCCAGCCCAGGCAGGAAAGTCTGTGAGCCTCTCTTACCTCCAGTTAACCACCGGAAAACTGGAGTGGTACTGTGGCTTGAAGGGGTAGAGCACTAGCCTTGAGCAAAAAGAGCTTAGGGACCACTCCCAGGCCCTGAGTTCAAGCCCCATGACCGACAAAAGAAAAAAAAAGTAAAAAAGAAGGTAAAGCCGAGCGCCAGTGGCTCACACTATAACACCGGCTACTCAGGAGGCTGAGATCTGAGGACCATGGTTCAAGGCCAGCCGGGGCAGGAATGTCCAACAGCACCAAGCACAGCCAGTGAAGCTGCCTTGCGCCCACAGGCAGTAAGCGGATATGTGCAGCAGAGCCCCATGCTGTTTGGTGGGAAGAGGGTTTCCCAGGGGGCATCGGTAGCTTATAAATGTTCCCCTTCCTCAGGTGTACCAGAACACCTTTGAGTGTTCCTGTGACACTGGAGAATGCGCGTGAGAGCTAGGCAGGGGCGGCAGGCCCTCATTTCTCAGACTCGGTTTCTCCATCTCTAAGTACATTCCCTCATCGCGGCCACCCTTGTTTGTCCCATGGCCAGCCATCTGGAGGTCGCAGAGTTGCAGAGCAGGGTCAGGGCAGAGGCCGGGGAACCTGGCTCATAAATTGTGCCGCAGAAGGCTGCGATGTGCTCCGTCTGAGACGACTTGCCCAGCCTGTCCATGGCCCCGGGATCCAACTCTGGCACTCCAAAAAGAAAGTCTCCCCTGGGTCCCCCTCGGGGGGCCTCAGTTGGCCTCAGCCAACTGGCCTAGAAGTCACCAAGGCCCTTATTAGCCTCAACCTGAGTTTAACAAATGGGAGTATGGCTTTAAGGACTCACTGCCCCTCCCCCATGGTGGGCCTCAGTTTCCCCATGCCTCAAGCAAGGCAGAAGGAGCTGATAGTATGGATTTTGCTCTCCCCTGTATGAGCTGGGCGGTTTAGCTAACTTGCCTGTGGTGTCTGGGCCTTGCTCACTCCACTGTTCCCAGCTGAGGATGGCAATGAGAAGGGGAGGGTGACCGTAGGCTCAGGCAGGCTGTATATACAGCAGGCACACCATCAATGCATCTGGCCTCAGCACTCCTGCATCTAGTAGGAATGAACACCCTGTGTGTCATAGGGCATTGAAGTGGAGGACCGGGACTAAGCCGATACATCTAATCCCATCTCTTCAGCAGCTTTTACCCAGTTGGCTGCTTAGTTAGGTTTCACTTGAAGATAAGACTGGGGCTGAAAGTCTCACCATGAGAAAGTTCAGGCCACTGGTCTGGTGAACATTCATACAGGACTGAAATTATGCGATTGCAAAGGGCCAGTTGCGACAGCAGGTTGGGAGTAATGTGAGGTTCCTTTTCAAACTTTGACTTTGCTTAGAGCCCTTGTGAGTGCGTGGATGGGGTCCTTTCAGTTCATGGCAGTGTGCATTTTCCTCTCCACTGATGATCGGGGCCAATCAGTGCCTCTTTATCTGTCTACTGTGAAGCCAACACTAGTGGCTCATGCCTGTAATCTTAGCTACTCAGGAGGCTGAGATCTGAGGATTGAAGTTCAAAGTCAGCCTGGGCAGGAAAAGTCTGTAAGGCTCTCTCTCTCTCTCTCTCTCTCTCTCTCTCTCTCTTTTTTTTTTGCCAGTCCTGGGGCTTGAACTTTCAGGGCCTGGGCACTGTCCTTGAGCTCCTTTTGCTCAAGGCTAGCACTCTACCACTTGAGCCACAGTGCCACTTCCGGCTTTTTCTGTGTATGTGGTACTGAGGAATCAAACCCAGGGCTTCATGCATGCTAGGCAAGCACTCTACCACTGAGCCACCTTCCCATTACCTCCACTAAACTGCCAGAAAAGCTGGAAGTAGAGCTGTGGCTCAAGTGGTAGAGTGCTAGCCTCCAGCGAAGAAGCTCGGGGACGCGCCCGGCCCTGCCCCCAGCTGCTTTTCTCACCTGTGCCACGTGCTCCACCGTCCCTAGAAAAGGAGAGTTCGCAGACAGACAGGCACCCTCGGGCATGGAGAGGCAGCTGGTGGGTAGAGGTAGCCTGGACTCGGGCAGGGCTGGTGCTCGGGGGCCGTAGCGTCTTCCAGCACCCTGACTTCACAGCGAGGCGGGAGGTTCTGGCTGCGTAACTCTGAGCAGGCACCCCACCTTTCCTGCGCCCAGAGGCCCCAGCCCGGTGGCTTGCGGCGGTGTTGCTCTGCTCCGTGGCCAGCTTTGCCTCGGCTTGAGGAAGAAACGTGTTGAGGAGGAAATCTGTGGCCTGCCTTTGATCCGGGCAGTGGGGGGCATGTGTGAGGGGGGGAAAGGAGGGCGGGGCAGGCCACGTGTGTGCACGGGCACCTGGCACTGCGCTGGGGGGGATTTTCATTACTTGGAACCCCAACTAGCCCCCGCTCGGGGTGAACGCCACTCGCTGTCTAGTGCTCAGTGCCGGGCTAGTGAGGACCTGAGGCTGGAGCATTTCCAAGCCCTTCTCACGTGGCAGCAAGGCCCTTCTGTCCTGTGGCCTGTCGGTGGGAGCTGTAGTACACAGGCCGGGGCTCTAAGCTTGGCTCTATCACCTGGACAGGAAGTAGAAGATGAATCCCAGGCTGGGTCCCCACTGCGGGGTCCGGAGCTCCACCCTGCAGGCCGTGGGCTATGTCTGGTGCTGGGTGCAGAACCACAGAGGTGTGGGCCTGTAAGGGGTACCCAGGCTGCGGGGAGGAGGGTCAGCCCTATTCATGCTGAGGGAGGAGGTGATCTTCCATGTAGACTAAGTGGACAGGCACCCCCTGCATCCTAAGGGGGGACTCAGGGGTCATCTACCTGCAGGAGTAGACACGAGTCTACGCAGGAAGGCAACCATCCTTTCTACTGCGTGTGTCCATCCCACTGCAGAACCTGTGGTTCAGAGCTCAGGGGGGGCTCCCGATAACATCTGCCATCAAGCTCCTGGTACAGATAAAGCACCTACTGTGTGCCCAGCCTCATGCCAGGCATGGCTGTATGGCTGAGCTGGTGGCCTTGAGGTTCAGATGGGTAGGGCCCCTTCCTGAGGTCCAGATGCCAAGATGGAGTTTGGTGATTCCTCGTGGCTGCAAACGTTCTGGAGCATAAGTTTTTACTCCAAGTGTGTCTTCCCACACTGCTCCTAGGGGTTGAACCCAGGGCCTCGTGCATGCTACTGCTTGAGCCACACGAACAGTCCAGCGTTTTCTGGTTAACTGGAGATGGAGTCTCATGGACTTTCCTTGCCAGGCTGACTTCAAATTTTGATCTCAGCCATCTGAATAGCTAGGATGAAAAGTGTGAGCCACTGGCCCTGGCTGTAACTTTTTGTTTTTAGTACTTTTGCTTTTAGTTTGGGCCTTGAACGTTTTGCTCGGGTTGGTCTCAGCCAGTGACCTGTCTCCCAGGTAGCTGAGATTGCATGCATGAGCTACCCTGTCCAGTCTACTCTCTTAGCTGTTTTGAAGTGTGCAGTTTAATGGCATTAAGTACATTCATGTTGTGAAAACGATCACCACTATCTATCTCCAGAGGTTCATTTTCCCAAACTGTCACTCACCTTTAAACATCCTGTCTCTCTCCTCCCCTGTGCCCTGTGCTGCTTTTACTTTGCTGATACCAAATACCTGACCAATGCTTGTGGTTTCAGAGATTTTAGTCCATGGGGAGGCTGAGGGCGGCAGGAGTATGTGGAGGAGGCTGCTCACCTGAGGAAAGAGCTAAGAAGCCAGAAGGAGCTAAGGTCAGAGACAGCCCCGAGATCTACCCTACCCAATCAGGCAGGCAGCCTACAGGCCCCTCCTCCGGTCACAGTGTGAGTCCGTCAGTGGATTAAAGCACTGATTAGGTCTGCGCCTCTGGAGATGCCTCACAGACACCACCCACCTAGGTCCCTTTCAGTCCAAATCCAGGTGGTAGTCAAGATGAGTGCTCACAGGGGGCCCACCGTTCTACTTGCCGCGCATTTGACTGCTCTGCGCTGCGTCTCTCATGCCTGTAATTCCAGCACTTGGGAGAATGAGACAGGAAGCTCTGGAGTTTGAGGCCAGCTGGGCTACATCTTGAACTTGAGGCTTTCCTAGGATACATAACAAGGTCTTGTGTCAAAAAACCAACCAACCAAAATCTTGACTACTTTGGGAACCTAATATGGATGGAGCCACACAGTATTTGTCCTGAAACTGTCATATTCTTGGTAGCATAATGACCCATTTGTGCTATAGTATGTGTCAGAATTTTCTTCCTTTTTAAGCCTGAATAATACTCCATGTGTGGAGAGACTCCCTTTGATTTAGCCGTTCATCCATCAATGGACACTGGTTGCTTCCATCTTTGGCTATAGTGAGTCATAGAGCCATGTGTCTGAGTAAACGACTCTCTTCTAATTCCTGCTTTCAATTAATGGACAATCGTTTCATTATTGAACTGTAGAAAGCTAATCTGTTACTGCTTAGTTTTTCAGCCAACCCCTATTGATCACTTATTTTAGGTAATGGTTTTGGGTGGGGCTAGGGCTCGAACATGCTTTACCACAAAGCTACATTCTTAGCTCCATTTTAGCTTTTTTTCTTTTTGAGCTAGTTTCTCCCTCTGTAGCCCAGACTGACCTTGCACTCCCAATCCTCCAACCACAGCCTCCCTAGTGTGTGCCACTGTGCCTGGTTGTACCTAGTGTTTACATTCACAGTGAATACCTTAGCTTTAGCGGAACACCGTGCCTGTCAGTTAACACTGTGGTTATTAACTAACGGTTTCTTTTGCACTGACACCTGGTGTGCATGACTACCCTGCTTAATGACTGTCACCTCGGCCAGGGGAGGGGAGTGGGCTGCTGACTGAGGACCAGGAAGGCACTGCAGTTAGCAAGGGCAGTCTCTGCGGGACTTTCCCTCACTTGAGCTGTAAGCACCCGATTTCTCACTGGGAGTGCTGCGCCCAGTGCAGAGGCCTGATGGAGCGCTGTGTGGCTGGCTTCAGTCTCCTCTGGGCAGATGGGCAGCTCCAGCGTGTGCAAGGTTTCTCCCTGACGGGGGGGAGCAGGGGCCCCAGGAAGAGGGAGACACAAACCTGCCTAGCTGAGCAGCTTTTGGTCCGCAAAGGACAAGAGCTGAAGGTAGTGCTGCCAAAGCAGCCACAGGCCTAGGGCCCAGTAGGCTAGCGGCGCGGCCTGGCCAGTCTGTCAGGGCCGCCCCAAAGCCCAGGGGCCAAGGGCGCCTCCAGTTCTCGCCCTGCCACCCTCCCACACCCGCGTGCTGCAGTCTGCCAGCGATGAACTTTGCCCCCGTCCTCCGAGGCCACGTGCTCCCTGCTTCAAGCCTCTGCACAGGTGGCTCGTTGCCGTCACTCAGAATGTCACGTCCCTCTTGGTTGTTTTGTTTTCTAAAGAATCTTCACAGCCGCTGATGCTCTGTGGCCACAAATAGGATCTGACTCACTTTGCAATGGAGCCTGAGTTTCCGTTAGTGACCTGAGTGAATGAGCCAATGCCTATGTTTGGGGGATGGGGTGTGGTGAGGCCCCACGGCTTCACCCCCAGACGGCAGAGCCACTCAGCCCGAGACACTGGCCTGTGCTTTTGTGTCTCTTGTGTCTCGCTGCCACAGATGTGGCCTGTCTGGAACCCCCAGGTAGAGCCCGGCCCCTTAGACAGCCTTCTCCTGCCACCTCCAGGGATGTGCGTTCTGCTCCCCGCTAGACGCAGTGAGCACCCGCTCTCCCACCGTGCCAGGCCACGGAGCCCCTTGCCCTGAGTGAGGACCACGCCTCTGACCTGTGGCTTACAGACACCAACCCAGCAGCATCCTCTTCTGCTCTCCTGAGCACTCCATGCTACATTCAACCCTGGGTCACCTCTCCTGCTCAGTCCCTGTTCTGGCTTCCCTACACTGGCCCTTTGTCCCCTCAGACTGGCCCAGACCCACCAAAGCAAGGCAGCAGGCTGCCAGGGCCTGCTCACACGGCCAGGGGGAGGCCAGGTGAGCAGGCCGGGCGTGGGAGCAAGGTCTTCTGAGGGCGGCTGATTTCAATGTTCTACTGTGTTTGCACCCCACCTCGATGTGAGGGCACAGGTAACTGAGGTGACCACACCTCACCTTGATGTTGGAGCGACCCAACTTGCCCCATTTGTCCATGTCCTTAGTCTGAGCACCCTACAGCCTGTGCCTCTCAGTCCCGGGCCGGACCCCAAAGCCTGTGCCCCTCAGTCCCGGGCCAGACCCCAAAGCCTGTGCCCCTCAGTCCTGGGCTGGACCCCAAAGCCTGTGCCCCTCAGTCCTGGGCCGGACCCCAAAGTCTGTGCCCCTCAGATCCAGGCCAGACCCCAAAGCCTGTGACCCTGAGTCCTGGTGGGTAAGTTGAGGTAGGGCATGGCCAGTGGGTGGAGGGAAGAGTGAGAGAGGCTTAGCTCTAGCGGAGGCTGAGAGGCGAGGGTGAAAGCTCTGAGTTGCAGAGGTGGCTGTTGGTCTGGGAGGGCCCCAGCGGGCTTGTGGAGCAGGCCTGAGAGGGGAGGCCCTGGGCTCCAGGGCCCTTGACTGCTGATCACTAGTGGTAGGGTTTGAACTCACGGCTTTGGACTTGCACGCTAATACTTGAGCCATACCCCAGCCTGGTTTTACATTAGTAATTTTCAGCTAAGGTCTTGAGTTTTGTCTGGCGTTGGCCTCAGACAGCACTCCTCCTACCTACCTATTCCTCCTGCGTAGCTGGGACTGCAGGCATCTTCAATGAGTCTGGCTTATTTGTTGGCACAGGGTGGCCTAGGGTGGCCTTGAACCTCAGTCCTCCCAATGTCTGCCTCTTGAGCATCAGGGATTACAGTGAGTCACCAAGTGGGCCCTTGTGACTTCTTGGTAGCTACTCTGGAGGAAGGAGACCTTAGAAGAAGAAAATACCTACTGGCAGTGTTACCATGGAAAACCTAACTGTTTCCTTCAGCTCTATTGCTCTTAGTTTACTTGAAAATCACCAATTTGAAGCTGGACACAATGGCCCATGCCTATAATCTTACCTACTTGGGAGGCAAGAATTGGGGGATTGTGGTTTGAGGCTAGCCTAGCATGAAAAGTTTGTGAGGGCCGGGAATGTGGCTTAGTGGTAGAGTGCTTGCTTTGCATTCATGAAGCCCTGGGTTCCATCCCCCATACCTCCCACATAAACACAAAAAGCTGGAAGTGGTGCTGTGACTCAAGTGGTAGAGTGCTAGCCTTGAGCAAAAGGAAGCTCAGGGACAGCGCCCAGGCCCTGAGTTCAAGAACCAGGACTGGCAAAAAAAAAAAAAAAAAGTTTGTGAGACTGCATCTCCACCAATGGCTGGGCATGGTCGCCTGTGCTGGTCACCCCGGCAACAAAGGGAAGTGCCAATAGGAGAACCGAAGTCCAGGCCCGCCTGGGCTTTCAGCAAGATCCGTAGGGGCTGGCAAGTGGTGGAAGGCCTGCTTAGCAAGAAGCCCTGAGTCCAGTCTCCAGTACTGCCAAAAAACGGTCGGTTTGGAGGTGGTCAGCCCGGCTGTAGGTTATTGGTCTCCTCTGGCTGGGCTGTAGGTTCTTAACACCTCTGGCATGGGGCTGATGGCAGCCTTGCCTAGCTTACTTTTCATATGAAGGCCACTTTGCTGGAGACAGGCCTGCGGATGCGGGCCTGAAGGGGTGACGGGATCTGTCTGTCTGTCTCCGTGGCTGCCTCCCCCTGCGCACCACATCTTACCAGTTATGCGTGTGGACTTGTTGATCGGTGATACACGTTTGGTTCAGAACTATAAATACGAGGTTAACCTGACCTGGACTTGCCCAGCCTCGCTTCCCCTTCAAGGCTAAAGTCACTTGCCAGCCGCCATGACTGCAAACGCCGGACCAGGAATGGAGTAGAAAGGGGTGGCGCCGTTGCCTGGAAAAATCTCTGCCTGTTTCCAGAAAGATCATGAGTGTTCTCCCTGAGAGAGCCTGTCTGTGCTTCCTTCCCTTCTGTCCTATGGACTGGAGGAGCCCCTTGGAGCAAAAGTGCCCTCTGCTTCATTCTGTGGCCCCTGAAGCAAATCTTTTGGTCTCCCAACACTCAACTCTCTCTCGTCTTTCTCTGGGACGTGGGTTTTTCCATGGGATGAACTTCTGGACCTGGGTTTGGTAACAGGACTGGTTGTGGGCTCCCCTGCTCCACCCTGGGAGGGAGATGTGGGCTGATTTCTCTTGCTTAGACAGCCCCAGGCTCCTGACACAGTGGGTTCTTTCTTCAGGAAGAATTTGGTAACAAAACACCAACCAGCACCCATGACTCAGGCCTGCCCGAGGGGCTTTGCAGGGGGGGTGGGGAGATAAGCTAGGAACAGCTCCGGCTCTGTGTTGAGGTTTGTTGTTCCTGGAGATGGACCCCGGGGCCTCCTGCAAGCTAGGCAAGAGCTGTCCCAAGCCACACCCTCCCGCCCTGAATCTAGCCCTTCTGGAATTGAGGATCATCCCCAGCTCATCCCAAGGCCAGCGGCCCGGCCGGCAGTCCAGAGCAGGCTCCGTCCCATCACCTCTGCCTAGCAGAGGCCACACGTGCCTGTGGTTCAGGGAGCGGGAGGCCAAATCCAGCTCAGTTCTTGGCTTCCAGCCACAGAAGCCAGCTCACTGCTGGGCTGTGGGGAAAAGTCCTAACAAGGGAAATGCTGCCCACATTCCCCAGCAGCAACTTTGTGCCTTACTGACGTCCCACAACCCACTTTGCAGCCCTGGTCACACAGCCACGTCGGAGCCCCGCTGAGATCCCTGTGCCCACCGGGCCTGGCCCAGTCTGCATTTGTGGCCTGGCGGTGAAGTCGGCGTGTCAGTCAAGAGGGCCAGTCCCGTGTCCTGAACGTGTGGGGACCCCACACGCCCCTCTCAGAGGGATTTGTGTAGGGCTCAGTCCACAGCCCTTCCTCCAGCCTGGTGGTTCCCCAAGGATTGTCCCCAGACCTGAAGCTGGCATAGACCCCCTGAGACCCCCACACTCTGGGCGAGCCCTCAGTCCTGTGTCACCGTCCCTGGTTGGGGTACTCCCTTGAGCTGAGAACCCTGCAAGAGAGGAAATTGAGGCACAGGGAGGCCTCTCCTGGCCCAGGCAGAGCCCACAGTCCAGCCTGGGCAACCCACAATTGTGTTCTCTCCCTCCTCGGCCTCCTCTCAAATCTGCTTTTCTTTGAAGAGAGTGACCTCTTTGTCTTTAGCAGTGATTTACCAAGGAGTTTCTACCCTACAAGACGGAAGCGCTTGAGAGCAGGAGTGCTTGGTCTGTCTTCGGAGGCCCAACATGGCTACTGAACTCAATCTTGAATTCCTTTGCTTGCTGTGCTGGGAATGGAACCCGTGCCTCACCGCCTCAGTGCTCCACCCTTCAGTGGCCTCCTCCTTTTGAGAGTTCTCCTCTGTACATCTCGTACTGTCTGCCAGGCTTCTCTTCCCGTTCTGCCCCATTTCCTCACCTGGCCTCTGGGCACTGCCAAATCGGAGGATAAGATGGTCCGCTGCGCCCCTAGTGGACCTGAGGCCAGCCTAGCATCTTCACACATTCCTCCCTTACCAGGATTTCCTCCTAACCATGTTCCCAAAGCCCAGGAGGTCTGTGCTGACACCCACCCCTCCGTCTCCTCCCACACAGCAGCACCTTTGCCTGTCCAGGAGTCTCTTCGCCTAGGCTCAGGTACTCTCCTTGGTGCGTAGCTGCCTATCTCTTTTTACGCTGCCGTTTTCAAGTCTCGAAGAATCTTCAATATTCTTAGCCCACGTCCATCTGAAAAAGAGCTAAATCTGGGTCAGGTGAGAAAGGCTCCACAGGTTCAGAGGTGCCCACACCCCTACTGAGAGCCCAGGAAGTTCAGGAGCGTTCACTAATCCTGCCGGACAGGGCTCAGCCATCACGTGACTTCTAAGCACCTCATTCTAACTCCTGCCAGAGAAAGGGATTAGGCTACAAGCTACCAGCACAGGGGCAGCTGCTAACCAGCTCTCTTCTTCCTTCCTTGCTGCCCCTACCAGGGCATTTGTACCAGATCCCTATCTCCCAGGGATCTCTGGCTCCAGTGGATCCCTGCCTCCTGCAAATGCCTGCCTCCAGTCTCCTCCCTCACCCATTTTGGCATAGCTGTGACATTACACCCAACTGCTAATAACCCATCCATGGACCCTGTCCAGGGCACAGCCAGAGCCCTCAGCCTAGCTTTGGAGGCTCTTAGCAGTCAGACCATCCTGACACTCCAGCCTCAAGTCCCCTAGCACCTCCCAGGTACCCTTGCAGAGGTCCCAGCCCTCCGTCCTGCTCCGGGTCTTCAGGGTCTTCTGGTGGTCACCCACCCCTCGGCAGGCCAGCCCCCTCGGCAGGCCAGCCCCCTCGTCTGTCAACTGCATCTGCGTCGGCCCCGCCATTTGGTTTCTGCTCTCATGACATCTTCAGTTGGGTTCTGGTAACTAGGGGGCCACAGTGCACAGGACAGGGCAAAGCTGCAAGGAGTCTGATCCCGGGAGGGAAGGTGGAGGCTGGGCTCGCTGGGGGGGAGGGGGGCGGGGGGAAGGTGGAGGCTGGGATCCCGGGAGGGAAGGTGGAGGCTGGGCTGGGGGAGGAGGTGGAGGCCGGGGTGCCTCAGGTTTCCTGGGGGAGGGAGAGCTGAGTGGACATGCATCGGGGGAGGGCAGGAGGTCAGCATTCCAGACAGAGGAACAGCCCTGGCGAGGCCTTGAGACAGGCCAGAGCAGGACCAAGCTGCCGCCGTGTTGGGTGCCTGGCCAGTGCATGTGCTCAGGAGATCCCCGCGCTGGGGGTCTAAAGCTCCTAGTGGCTGTCTTCAAGTTCACACTAATACTGTCATTGTGTTTTTGTCACTGAAGCCTCCTGAGACAGCACAGTGTGCCGGGGCACTTGGAGCCTGGCCCATGCCCTGGCACCCTCGCGCCCACAGTGACATCCACAATGTCTGCTGTGGTGGAGAGAGGCGCAAAGAAGGGAGTGGTGGTCGCTGACCTGGCCCTCAGCTGGTAGCACCAGGAACATGCTGGGGGCTAGTCCAGGATGAGAGCCAGGTAGCCGGTGTGGAGGGCTGGCCAGGCAGGGGGCCTGCAGCAGCTCTGGCCTCCCCACCCCATCAGGCAGCCATCAGGAGAGACAAGCTGGAGGCCAGAAGGAACAAGAGTGCCGGGGCTGGGCAGGGCCCCAGGCCTCTGTAAGGGTCCTTCACAAGTGCCCTTCTGTGCCCAGGGCTGGGACATTCATCCCACTTATCCAGGTGGTGGGCACTGTGGTGGGCCTGCCCTTTCCTGGGAGTCAAGGACCTCATCCAGGCCAGGGATGCTCTTCGGTTCAGGTCACGGCAAGACAGTGGTACAAGAGAGTGGTACAGAAAGCCTGGGGTCTGGAGCTGCCAAGCCCTGGCTGCCAGCTCTCCCCATGAGGCCTGGCCCCAAACTCCCGGCAGAGCCATTCTGAGCTTTGCCCATCAGATAGGGTGATCTTACATCATGTCTCCCCCGGCACCCAAGGTGCGTGGTGCCAGCTCTTAGCCAACTTCTGGGGTGCGTTTCCAAACAAGAACAGAAGCAGGAGGATGTTGGAAGCCACCTGCTTTTCCTCTGACTTCCTTTTTTATTTATTTTTTGGTAGGCCATGAGGCTTGAACTCTGGACCTGGGCGCTGTTCCTGCACTCTGCAGCCCAAGGTGTGCGCTCTACCCCTTGAGCCACAGCGCCACTTCTGGTTTTCTGGTGAGTTCATTGGAGATAAGAGTCTCGGGCTTTCCTGCTGGGGCTGGCTTTGAACCACGATCCTCAGATCTCAGCCTCCTGAGTAGCTGGGAGGACAGGCTGGAGCCGCGGGTGCCCTCTAACTTTCTTAAAGCTCCTGGCCACACCTCTGGGCCATATCTTTGCACTAAGGATCATCTTAGGCAGACACGACACCTGCCCTCTCAGACGGCTGGGATGAAGGCAAGGTGTCCAACTGGAATTTCAGATACACAAATAACATTTTAAAAGCATATCCCAGATACCACCTTATACCAACATACTTACACTAAAAATGAAGGTATTCCAATTACTGGGTAATCTTTTCTTTGTTAATCTTGTAACTCTGATCCCCCTGCCCCCCTCGCCCAGCCTCTGAGCCAGGCAGAAACCCCAAAACGTTACTGATAACCACGACCCGATGGTCATCGGGAAACCACAGCTGGGCTCACTCAGTTCTTGGAAGGACCCAGATGCTTTGAAACCCCTCACCTTCACGAACCCACTTAATTTGCACAGTAGCTGGCTGCGTAGACCCACTTTCCCCCACATTAGGGAGGGAAAGTTGCTTCCCCCACCACCGTGGCACGTCGCTGGCTGGTGTCGGAAGCTGCTCCCACCCATCACCCCTCCTGAGTGCTCGTAGGCGGTGGGCAGGCAGGCAATGGCTGGGAGTAAGGGAAGACGTAAGCCACAGAAGGACTGAGAGCCAATGTCATGTGCCAGGATTGAAAGTCCAGGCACACCCATTGTGATAGTGGCGGGCTGGGAGAGAAAGACAGGTGAGGCCAGGCCGACAGAACTGGGGACAAACAGCGCCGGTGCACAGCTGGTGGAGGAGAGCGGCCAGGGCAGGTTGGGCAATGAGCAGAGCGTACTGGGACTCTGCACGCGTGTGCCATGCCCAGCCGCCCACTCCGGCCGTTTACCCCGCAGGAATGTGTACTTACAGTCCCCCAAAGACGCCCAAGAACGTGTGGCCCTGTTTGTGACTGCGCCAGGCTGGAAATAGCTTGTAAATCCAACCACAGGGAATGGGTAAACACTGGCAGTTCCTCAGGACGGGATGAGCCCGGTGACCCAGCCCAGCCCAGCCCAGCGGCCTGCAGGAGCCTCAAAAACCTGGCACCAGGTGGTCCAGTGCACTCTCTGTTCCTGTATGGCTCGAGGACAGCCACCTGTGCTGAGGGCCAGAGCTGGGTGTTTGTGTGGAGCCGCCTTGGGGGGAGGGCACGGACTCACGCACTTCCGCTTGCTTTTTGTTTCTGTCTTTCTGTGGTACTGGGACAGAACCTGTGCACGCTAGACAAGCCCTCCGCTGCTGAGCGGCACTGCAGCCGCACGCTGATGGTCTTGATCAGGTGACACTGGTGCGTTCGGGTTGTGGAAATGCAGACCTCGGCACGGCTACTTGTACTCCTTTCTACTTTGGAAAGTAGAAAAGTAGAAGCATATACTTTTTGCAAGAATGAGCTTGAAGGGGGCGGATTCCACCCTGAACAGGGATGGGGAAGAGGGTGAGCAGGAATGGAAGAGAGCATCCGGGAGGCAGGATTAGGACTGTGTAGCATGGTGGGGCACAGAGGATGGAGGGGGCGGGGAAGGGCTCTAATTCAGCCTTTAGAGGGACGAACAATTGCAGGCACTGGTGGCTCATGCCTGTAATCCTACCTACTCAGGAGGCTGAGATCTGAGGATCACAGTTCAAAGCCAGCCTGAAAAGGAAAACCTGTGACTCTTATCTCCAATTAATCCACCAAAAAGCCTGAAGTGGAGCTGTGACTCAAGTGGTAGAGAGTGCAAACCTTGATAAAAAACAAAACCAAACAAAAAACACCTCAGCTCCCAGGCCCTGAATTCAAGCTCTAGGACTGGTACAAAAAAAGAAAACGGAAAGAAAAAAAGGCTGTAGTCAGAGGTAGAGAACTCGTCTAGCATGCTTAAGGCCAAAGATTCTATCCCCAGCACCAGGAAAAGAAGCTAAGACAGGCAAAGTGCTCCTAGGCCCAGGCTACCCTTTCTTGCCCAGCATCTACTTCTGGGTCCGAAGTTGTCATGGAGCTGGAAGCTGGTGTGTCAGCACAGTAAGCAAGTGCCACACTAGCCCAGCAGTAACCTAACTACTCCGAGCCCAAGCACGTGGCTGCTTTCCTCTCCCCTCTTTTCCCTGCCTCCCCATTCCCTCCCCTCTCCCCCTCTCCTTTGTTCTCTCTTTCTGTTTCTCCCTTCCCTCCTCCTTTCTTTCTGTGTGCCAGACCCTACATGCCTAGTGCTCTGCCGCTGAGCCCATCCCATTCCTGTTTATTTTTTGGGCAGAAGGCAGGTGGGTAACGGAGCCCAGGGTTTCCGAGCTTGTAGTTCCAACTCTTCCCTGGGCATCTTCCCAGCCGTGCCATGGACAGGTTGCTTGGCAGCAGCCTTTAATTTCTCTTGTATAAACCTGGACAGTGACAGTCTTGGCTGCCCAGTGCTGCCTTGAGGAGAACCCCGGTCCGCCCCGTGGCATCGCAGGGCTGGGCGTCGTCTCTGCCGCGTGGACGGCAGCGGTTCGTCAAGGGCGTGTCTCTGCCCTAGGCTGCGTGAAGGTGCTGAGGCCAGGCAGGCGTGTCTAGCGCAGCCCCCTCTTCGGGACCCCAGCGACACTGCCCACCTCACGGGCTCCACGGGGCAGAGTGGCCTGGTTTCAGCCATCTCCTCAGCGTCCTCTGAGGCCCGAGACCCCTGTGTCCCGCCCTGCCCCTTCCTCCGTGGGGAAGGCCTGGTGTCTGCCCGCACGGGGCTCTGTGCACGCCAGGAGGCCCGTGGGGAGTGGGGAGTGGACAAGGTCCTGCTCCGCACATCCTCATCCGTCTCCAGGCCCTGCAGAGTGGCTGGCACTGGGCTGTGGGGGAGGTCCCCTCGGTGCAGGAGGGCTCAGGAAGGATGGGCTGTTTGAGGAGGGCTCACCCGCCAGGTCTGCATGTCTAAACGTTTTGCAGAGTGGGTAGCAGTTTGCTTGTGGCCAGGCATGAGGAAGGGCAGCCTGGGGATTTGAACCCAAAGCTGTCGGAGCGGATTTGAGAAGAGGAGGCAGACCCCATTCCAGGAGTGGGAGCTAGCGCATGGGCCCCAGGCAGAGGTGGCTGGCACACAGTGGGCGGTCAGTCAGTGAACAGGGAGTAAAGAAGGAAGCCAGGAACCAAGGTAAACTCCAGCGTGGCCGGCACCAGGCTTCCCAGCCCCACCAAGTGCCAGGCCCTGCTGGGTCCCTGCAGGGATCTGAAGCCGGGAGATTTGGGGTTTGTCCCAGATTCAGGAGCAACATCAAATTAGAGCCATGTTTTCTGCCTGCTGACTGCTAGGCATCCCTGCTCTCCTAGGGCGTCGCTGCTTTCCCTGGGGAGGGCAGGTCTGGGTGGCCTCTAGGGGGGCTGGGAGGCATCTGGACGCTGGGATTGGCACAAGCTGCCCAAGCCTGAGCTGAGCGAGACACAGCAGGGCCCACACCTCACCTCTCTTCCTCAGTTTCCTGGTTTTTTACAAAGAGAAAGAAAATCGCGTTTGTCTTGAAGGGTGGTGGCAGGGATGGAGGTGGCTCATGCGCGTGGTGCTCTCCACACAGCGCCCGTCCGAGGAGACAGGATGCAGGGCCAGCCATCGCTGCTGCTGTGGACCTTGCCGTCACTCTTCCCGCGGGGATCCACTTAGCCCTCCCTGGCTAATCACTCACCTACACCTGCTGCCGCTGCCAGCGTCAGCACTCTTCAGTTGGCTCTGTGCAGTGACCCGGGGGCCCAGGGCCTGGAGAGGGGGGCTCAGGTGTCCCTAGTGTTGCTTGACTCTGCACAGCTCTCCCCGATCCTAGTTGCCTCTTGGCCTGGGCCACAATCGGTATTCCAGTCATGTCCCTTCCTTGCCAGCACCCCCCCCCCCCCCCGCCCCCTGTGGCCCTGCTGAGCTGTAGACTGTCACCTCATCTGACAGAGCCTTCATGGGGGGACAAGTCCACAGGAGCATGGCAGGACCCCAGGCTCCTGGCAGAAGCCCCTCGTGTGTCAGAGGAGGGCATTCAAGTAACTGAGCTCTCCCTTAGCCCGCCACACCTCGGGTCCCATCTCCAGCACCCAGAGGGGAAAAAATGCAGGGGGTCAGAGGTCAGGAGGACACCCAAAATCTATGGGAGGCTCAGAGAGGCCACTTGGCTCCGAGTCACCCTGTCCTTCAGCCAGGAAGCCTTTCCCCCACCGTCCCCAGACTCTTCTCAGCTTGTTGGCCTTGCACTGCCTGGCTGGTGGTGTCCCCCGGTGTGCCGCTGTCCGCCCATGGGTGCCATGGCCCGGACCTCACGTCCTCCTCGGTAGGGAGGCCTCTCCCAAGGCCACACAGCCAGTCCACACACCCAAGTCCTTCTGCTGTGCCTGCCTTTAGTCTCAGCTGTAGCCTGAGCCGGCGGGGGGAGGAGGAGGCAAGTATATGGTCAGCCCCAGCAGAGCAGCTGACAGCAGGAGGTGCCAGCTGTGAACAGCCATGGTCATGCTCAGTGTCACCCCTGCCATCTTGCTGTGACCCTAGCGCTGTGACGCATGCCGCTGGCTCCTTGTCTGGGCCCTGGCTCATCACAACACCACAGGGCTCTGCACACAGTCGGTGCCCCCTCCCCAGTCCCTGGGCTTTGCCAGTGGTGAGGCGTAGCCCCTGTGGGGAGCTGTGGTGTGTTGGGGGAGACCCATGGAGGAGTACCAAATACCCAGGGTCACTACTCGTGGTGTAGCACCTAGAATCGGTCCCGGGGGCTGTGTGGCAGGGCAGGGCTCCAGGGAGGTGGCATCAGTGCCTGACCCAGAGGCAAAGATGAACCTCAGGAGATCAGAGGGAAGGAGGACCGGCAGAGGCTGAGCGGGCAGAGCTGGCTGGGCTGCCCCACGCAGGGCGTGTATGGCAAAGCACAGCACGGCTCCTGGTCCAGACTTTATCTGTGGGGATGCTAGGTCTGTGGATGGGCTTACTGAAGCAAAGAAGTGAAAGCGTGGGCTGTAGGTAGAGAGAACGTGGATGATGAGGGAGGTCTGAATGTTGAGGCTCACCCTGAGGGCAGACTGGAGCAGCACCTCAGTACTCTGTTCCCTGGAGTCCCCCAAACCTGAGCCTTCTGAATCATGAAGTGACAGGAAGCAAGCAGACACACCAGTAAAGAATGGAGCGAAGCAGGGAGGCTGTGAGGACTGAGCCGGTGCAGGTGTCCATTGAAGGGTTCTGAGGATGGAGCTCAGAGCCTCGTGCATGCTGGGCATGTGCTCTACCACTAAGCCATAACCCCAGCCCCTGAGTTGAATTTGAACAAAATCTGTGTAATAGGATACTTTGGGCTTGGCCTACAGACGGTGTGTTAAGTAAATCTGAGATCGTTGCTGACATTTCAGAATCGGGTTTCATGTAAGGTTTACATTTCTGTCTTCTTCAGAGTTGCCCCCAACTGGAGCAGCCCTGAGTCTGTGTTCTCTGCCAGCCCCTGCAGGAGCAGGCCTGAAGCTACCCACTTCAGATGCCACAGTCCCTGCCACCCCTCACCATGGCCCCCAGTCTGGCCTTAATAGTTACCTTAATGGCCCTAGTGCGTCTGAGTGGTGATCACTGTTTTCAAACAGGAAATCTGCTAGTTCTGATCATTCCTAGAGTCAACAACAATGTAGATGGCTAGGCTTTTCATACTCTGTAGTGTTGGTTCCAGCTGGGTACTTTGGAACTATCTAGTAGTAATTTGTAGAGAAACTGGGATCTTTTAGTAAATTGAAGCTGTGTTTATTTACCATGTTCCAGCCAATCTTTTTCTGGGTTTATACCTCTGAGGGACTCGCACCCGTGCCCGCTGGAAGACATACACATACACTAGTTGCTGCCCTGTGGAAATCCCCCACATCCATCAACAAGCGAATGAAAAATAAATGATATTATCGCTCCATGTTGCAATATTATGTGGCATTGGAAACTAGGAAGTTGCTGCTATGCACACCAGGAGCAAATGTGAGGGTAATATCCCCAAGAAGCCTTTATTTGGTCCTCAGCCCCTGGCTCTGTTGAGAGCTAGTAGACCTTTAGAGGAGGAAGTGAGGTCACTAGGGGTGTGTCCTTGAAAGTGCATCTTGCTCTGTTCCTTTCTCTTTCAGTCTTTCACCTGCCCCAAGGCCAGGAGGTGAGCAGCCTCGCTTCTCCCAGCCCGGGGCCATGGATGCCCAGCTTTGGAGCTTCAAGCATTGGAGCTGGGCAGCACCGGAGCCTCTGAAACCGTGAGTCACAGCAACCTTTCTTTACATGAGTTTAGCATCAGCTATCTTGTCACACAAAGGGAAAGCCAACTGATCTCACCTGATGCATCCCAGGACTGGGGTGTGGCTCAAGTGGCTGCGTTCTGCTCTAGTATGTATGAGGATGTATGAGGTCCTGGCTCTGATTCTCTGTGTCCCTGAGGGAGCAGGGGCACACATTCTGGGTATACAGTGCTGTTGGGAGCTGGTTGTGGCCTGGGCTACATAGATAGTGACATTCTGTCTCAAAAATTGAAACAAACCAACCAACAACAATAAAAAAAGGCACTGGTGGCTCACACCTATAATCCTAGGGACTCTGGAGGTTGAGATTTGAGGATCAAGGTTTGAAAGCCAGTGAAGGAAAGTCCATGACACTCTTATTTCCAAACCACCACTGGAAGTTGTGCTGTGGCTCAATGATAGCCTGGTCAGTGGCCGTGCCTAGGCCTGAGTTCAAAAACAAAAACCCAATGCGGTGCCAAGTGCAGTGGCTTAGGCCTAGTAATTCTATCCACGTGGGAGTTGGAGATCAGGAGGATTGCATTCCAGGCCAGGCCAGGCCAGGCCATCCCAGGCCAGGCCAGCTCAGTCCAGGTAAAAAGTATGCAATCAATCAAAGGAGGGTGTGATGCTGTACACTTATCATCCTGAACTCCTGGAAAGTGTAAATAGGTAGGATTAAGGTCCAGGCCAGCCAGGAACAAAAATTCATCGGGCAAAAATGTTAGATGAAAGCAAGAAGGGCTGGGGATGTGGTTCTAGCAAGCACTGGTCCTGAGTTCAAACCCCACTACTGTCAAAACAAACACCCTCCACCTACTGAAGGAGTGGTCTGTGTGTACTTGAAGTGTCTTGCATTTTCTCAGTGGTCAGCAGCTGCTGCTGACCCTGTATCTGACCCAGGCTTGGCTGGTGGCTGCACGTTTTATTGCTGTTGGCCTGAAGTTAGTTACATGTTCTCTTAATAGGTCCTTTGTCACACAGGTGCGCACAGTATTTCCCCCAGTCTTTCGTTTGCCTATTGGCTCTGTTAATGGTGTTTTCTAATGAGCAGAAAATTGGATTCTGATGAAGTCCAGTTGCTCCATTGCTTTTAGGGTGACTGCTTTTCATGTCCTAGTCAAGAAACCTTTACCTCCTACTGTTTAAAGACATTTCCGTCCTTCTGAACCTCAGCTCTACTCCACGCAGTAAACTGTCAAAGCTTTGTGTATGGAGCCAGGTAGCAGCTGAGGTATGAACTCTCAATCCTTCCACCTCAGCTTCCTAAGAGCTGGGACTGCAGGCAAGTGCCACCAGACCTGGCTTGGTGGGTTTGTTCCTCATACCTCTATCCCATCCTCCAGCTTCATTTGTTAAAAGTACTTTTTGTCATCGACTTACTACAATTTGCCTTGCCGTACTGTTTTAAATTATTGTTTAGTGGTCATAGTGCTCTTCTGTATCTGTGTTTATGAAGGACTGCCCTCCTTACACCTGTGCACGGGTATTGTGCTCCAGGCTAGGGAATCTGCTCATCTGGCCGCCTCTCTAGCCAGGAGATGGGAGTCACTGGCTGGTGATGTAGTGCATGTGGTTTCTCACAGATCAGGGAGAAACGGTGAAAACCTGCCGCTCAGTGCAGGCCTGGAGGCCTTGCTGGGTTACACGTGCATGGAATGGGATCTTAAGGTCCCAGTGGACCGCAAGAGCAATCTGCAGCAGTGGTCTGAGGGACCTTTCGCTTGCCTTGACACTTGTATGATTTCTGTTTAGTCTGTTCTGTTTTCAGAAGCGAGGAGAGGGTTCTCCCACCTGAGACCCTCTCTTTGGCTCTGTCTTGCTAGGCACCTTTGGCTTGTCTCTGGAGGAGGAATGGAGAAGGGACAATCTGGAGGGGCTATTGGAGCAGAGAGGGAGCCGGGGTCCTGTCCTGTGGAGGGCAGGAGATGGAGTGAGTCTGGGTCCCAAGAGTGGGGCTCCTACACAGAAGCAGAGCACACCTTGGTTCAGGGGAGTTTTGTCCTGGTGCAGAGGTCTGCTGTGTAGCTGGATTTCCAGGTACAGGACTGCACAGAGCCAGGATTCTGTGTGCGTGGTGTATTATTGGAAAACTCCCCGGCTTGGATCTTGTACCAAGCTCCCCAGACAGCGTAGGCCCTCTTCTTGGTTGCCCGTTCCATGGCTGCTGGCATAATCTGAGGTGGACCCAGCCCCTCAGAGCTGCCCGGTGGCCTCCTGGTGGGTTCCCGGTTGGGAAAGCTGGAGGAGTTACGAGTTAGGAGGAAAATACCGCCAGCCCTGGCTCCATCTGGAATTTATCAGGGACATTGTGCAGTCACTAAACTTAGCACAAGGGCCCGTGGTCTCCTCTGGTAGGTTCCTATCAGCTAGAGCTGAGTATGAACCCCAGCCAGGAAAAAAAAATGCAATGGGCTGGGCTCTGAGGACACATGGCACCCTGTGGGGGCTGGGGGCCACAAGATGCGAGAAGCAGCCCCTAGATCCCGAGGGACCCCTGGGGCCTGCTCCCCTCTGCTTACCCGGGAAGGCCCTCCGCCGCGAGCTCCGAGGGGGGTAGGGTTAGGTATTTGGTTATTTTCTCCACAAATATTTACTGAGGGCCTGCCATGTGCCAGGCTTCCTGCCACACCCCAGATGTTGCTCAGGGAGGGCAACACACAGAGTCTGGTCCTCTGGAGCCTGCACTCTCCTGCGGGAAGCAGGGCTGGGAAGTGGAGACATGAAGGGGCCTGTCTGCAGGAGGTGGCATCTACTGGAGTCTTGGAGGAGGGAGAGGGAGTTGGGATGGAGAGAGGGAGTGTGGTTGGTGCTTTGAGAGCAAGGGGCAGTTCTGGGACGTCCAGCCTCGCGGCGTCCACGCCCACTAGATGCCACTTGGACCGTTCACTGGCTTCTTGGAGATTGTGTCACACAGGAGAAAGAGGCCACCTTCTGTGGCTGCACAGGGGCGGTTGGGATCCCAGCTCCGTCTTTCTGCTGCGTTATGCTGACAAGCCAGTGGGCCTCTCTGGGCTTCCATTTTCTCTTCTGGAAGGTGGGAATCGTAGCCCTTGCTCCTGGTGAGGGCTGCAGTGAGCTGATGTGAACCGGCAGCCGCTGTGCCCGGGCCTCAGAGGACCCCTGTGCGAGGGGGCGACTCCCACTCTGCCCCATCTGGCTCTGGCCTCTGCTCGGGCTCAGCAAGGCGGTGGTCCACCCCTCACAGCCCCTGCTGTGTGGCTGAGGAGGCCATGAGTGGGGGAAGGGGGCCTGAGGGCCCCGTTCACCTACCTGGCTCTGCCCGGCTGCTCGGGGACAAAGCAAAGGTCATCCCCCTTCTGTGGCCGGCAGCTGTCAGTGACTGGGTCCAAGTGCCGCCCTCGGCTTCCCTCTCCTATGCGGTGTGGTCCTGGTGGCTGCCAGCCCTTAGATGGCCCACACCCCGGGGACTGGCGTGCACCACTGACCCACATCCGCCAGCCGGTCCCCTGAGCTTGTGCAGGCTGGAGGAAGGGCTCCGCCACCCTGCCCTGTCCTGTCGCTGCTCTCTGACTCTCCAGGGTGGGGGTGGGGTGGGAGGCTGTACACCCCTCCATCCCCCCAACCTCCTCCTGGGCCACAAGTCTTTGCAAATCCTAAGTCCTCTCTGTCATACATTCCCTTGGGGCAGCTACATGTTTGTTTTGAGGATTTATTGAGCACCTTCTCTGCGGCCCAGGATATCTCCTATCTCCCCCTCCCCTGTGGCCTGGGAGGTCAGGACCAGCACCCACGTTATGGATGGGGTCATCACGGGGCTGGCAGGGGTAGAGCGAGGAATGGAATCCAGCCTGCTGGCCTGGCCACTCACTGATGCCCAACAAAGGACTCAGGAGGCCAGCAGGGAGGACTCAGAGCAGGGAGGACTCAGTCGCTGCTGGGGTGGGACACTAGCCAGCAGTAAGAGCAGAGTCTGTCGCCAGAACCCGTGGCGCCGGGCTGTCCTGAGCTCCGGCAGGTGAGTGGGCCAGATCCTGCTCTCGGGACCTGTACTCTAGTGTGGCCCAAACCTCTGTCCCCCATCTGGCGGTGCCCCAAGGATGTGGCTCACACTGCTGGGCAGGAGGCTCTGTTTCCTGAACAGCCCCTGCCCTGTGGCTGTAGGGCATGGGGAAGTGTGGGAAGGACTCAAACCCAATGTAGATTCTAGCCATGGACATGACCTTGATAATACCCGTGATCTGCTGTTCAGAAAGCCAGCTGCCCCAGGCCTCTTGCTCATCGTGTCTAAGTAGGCCCCGCCCACTGTCCTCTGGACAGTTTGATTGGTCCACAGGTAGGCGAGTTACAGCTGCTCTTCTGGCCACTGAAGACTGGCACAAGAGTCCCCAACGCAGGAATGCTTTTTTGAACTTGAACTCAGGTTGAGTTTTAAAGTTGTGAAATGTGGGGACTTGGCTCAAGTGGTAGAGTGCCTGCCTAGCAAGTTTGATGTCCTGAGTTCAAATCCCAGTACCATAAAAAAGGAAAGGAAAAGACAGCTTTCAGCCGGATGATGTCACACCTATCCATAATCCTGGCACTTGGGAGGCTGAGGCAGGAGGAGTACAAGTTGACAGTCAGCCTAGGCTAGGTAGGGGAGAATATTTTTTTTTAAAGCTTTTATGTATCAGCCCAAACAAATCTGACCAGCCAGGCACCAGTAGCAGCTGCCTGTGAAATCAGCCTGGGCAGAAAAGTCCATGAGACTCTATCTCCAAAAGAACTAGCAAGAAGCTGGGTTGGAGGCCTGGGCCACATGGTAGAGCACTAGCTTTGAGCAAGAAAGCTAAATGAGTGTGAAGCTCCAAGTTTAAACCACCAGTGGCTTAATAAATGAACTTGTATTTTTCTAAAATGATAGGAAATACAGAGGTGACTATAGGCATTTCTTTATCACTCAGAGATCAGAGCTAGAATTTTGTGATTTTTTGCTTCTCCCTCAAAGCCATAATAGAGCTGTCTCCCCTCCAACCATCTCATCTACATTCAAGAGAGGATGCAAGGGAGAGAGGCTAGGTCCTCTCTCTTCAGAATGCACTGCAAACTTCTGTTCAGACCTCCTTGACCTAGGCGTGGCTGCAGCTGAGGAGTGTGGGAAGCTGGGGAGGAGCATGTTGCTGCAGAAGAGGCGCTGGGTGTGCATAGTCTGGTGACCATCCGTGGGGATGGCAGGGGCTGCATGTTCCAGTTCCTCTTCCCTTTGGTTCTATGGTTCTTGAACCCCACCACGTGGAGGCCGAGCTGGTCCAGATACATCTCCAGATGAGGACCAACTGTTGTGGATGCCAAGTGTGTGGCCACGTCTGAGGAGGTAGCTCCCCAGAGCGTGTGCCCATCAGGGGCCAGGCTTGCCCAGGAGCTCTGGTGACCATGCCAACAGCTGACAACCATCTAGTCCCCAGCCCGGACGCATTGTGGGTCAGGGGGTGGAGGTGGCCTCCTGAAGACACAGGGAGAGGGCTCAGAGCGCGTCACCGCTCCAGGTGCAGGCAGAGTGGAGGAGAGTGAGGAGGAGAGAGGGAAGTGAGGGAGGTGATGGAACCAGAACTCGGGGCAGAGGGACGCGGAAGGCGGAGGAGCCAGAGGGAGCGAGAGCCGCTTGGTCCCCCGCGAGGTGTGCATGCACATGCTGATGGCCACAGTGATCTTACCCCGGGAAGAAGGCGGGGACACCCCCGGTAGTGGAGAAGAGCACCCTGTCTGCCATCTAACGGCACTGCCCGCTGGCAAGCCCAGGACAGTGGCAGAGGAGCCGGCTGCGTGCCCCAGCCCCGCTCCTCTGCGCCCAGCCCTGCCTGGCTGCTCCCTCACTGCTTTCCCGGCAGTCAGATCATGGCTGGTGGGTGGAGGGGGTGGGGGTGGGCAGATACCCCACACTTCACATCCTTATCAGAGTCTAGAAGTTTCCTCAGAGAAGGAGAGAAGGCATGCACTTGCACGCTTGGGCACACACATACTTGACAGATGAGGAAGCTGAGGCTCTGAGGCGGCGGTGCCTCTGCCCGACACGTGCTCCCCAGACTCAGGGCCTCGGCCTCTGCATGGGCCGCCGCCATCCACGCTGGTGCTGAGCTCAGACGTGGAGGGAGGCTGGGAAGGGACTGCCCCCTCCCCCCCCCTCGCCGCCTGGCTCTGTGGAGGGGCGAGGCCTGGCCCCAAGGAGATGCTGCCTACCTGTTGGCCAGGCTAAAGCGCTGGGCAGCGGCGGGTGGTGGGGCAGGGAGGCCAGGCGCCAGGAGCCACGCAGGACCCAGGACCCCGAGCAGGAGTCTCCTGCCGCGAGGGGCGGGAGGGAGCATCGCAGGGCTTATTCTGGCACTGCCCCTTGTTTATCAGTGTGTGGATAAAGACCTTGGCTCCAGTTGAGACACAGGGGAGCTGCCAACTCGAGGGGCCCCCAGTTAAGCCCTGGAACAATGGCTTCTCAGCGGCTTTTGTGGAGCCAGATTCCTGCTGTCCAAACCACCCCACTTCCTGCCCCAAACCTGCTGGGAGCCGTGGGAGGCGACTTTATCCCCTGGTCCTAAGCCAGGAGAAGAAGTGTTAATTCATCTCCGGGCCATTCCCCAAGCCTCCACCCGAAACCTGTGCCTGTGCCCCAGGGCCCTGCTCAGGCTAGTGAGCTTGGCAAGCCCAGGCCCCAGGGCTTATTTAGACAAGGGTCCCCCAAAGGCCCCTGCTCCTTAGTCCCTTAAACCTGACATTAGTGCTTTGTTTTCACTTCAAGTTCAAACCAAGTGTACGCCAATTCTGAGATGAGCCCCACTCCACAGTGAAGGTCCCAGATTCAGGGAACAGTCTCCCTGTCCACAGGCAGGCAGGTGACCTCACCAGGATACACAGTGGGCATAAGATCCTAGAGCCCGAGCCCTACTGCCCCAACCTCCCCCTCCCCCCAAGCCGACTGCCGCAGAGGGGGGGCAGTCTGCACCCCACACACAGACCCACTGAGTGTCAGAAGCCTTGGTGGAGGGGGGGACATTGGGTAAAGAAAGGGTACAGGGACCAGGCTTCCAAAGCTTGTTTTAGGAAAGTAGGGCCGCCTCTGTTGGGTGGTTTTGAGTGTAGGGGAGAGGGAGGAGGGAGGAGGAGGGAGGGGTGAGGGGCCTGGGGATATGCTCTGTGCCTGTAGGGGAGAGGTCACAGTGAAACGTTCTAGAAACGTTCTGCTAAGTAAGTAAAGACAAAGAATGTCCTGGAGTTAGCGAGACACAAAGAATTTTCAGAAACGTGACACTGAGTTCCTAATTCAGAATGATTATTTTTCATTAATCTGGCTTGTTTTAAAGTTACAGGCTTCCAACATCTTGGAAGTTATTATTTTTTTAAAGAGGATAATTGACCTAGGTTCTTTACTCTGATGAAAACTGGTTGGCAGAGGACCTGGAATCTCTACCCCTGGGCCAGGGGGACCGCACAGGGCTGCTGCCGGGGTGGTGATTGGCAGCCATGGTTGTGCACATGCTCAGGAGCGAGCCCCTTCTACCCTGCCCTGGCGCCTGCCTGTGCTGTGCGGGGGTCCTTGTGGGGGCCACTCTGCTCAGTATCCAGACACTAAGGCCATCTCTTTGTTTAAACTGCAAAGCTCTATCTTTGAACCAAGAGAATCCATCAGGAAAGTCCATGAGACTCTTACAGCCAGTTAATCACCAGAGAGCTGGAAGAGGCTCGATGTGGTAGGGTGCTAGCCTTGAGCATAAAAGCCTAGAGACGGCACCCAGGCCATCACTGAGAGTCAGTGCCCTCTGGTCGAGTACAGAAAGGTCCCACAGTACTAGCATGTGACGGGACAATCGTCCCGTGACTCCTTTGGGGCAGATGAGGACCCCACGAAGATTGGAACGTAGATTTTCTTTGCATCCTTCCCCACAGCAGCCCCAAGCCTGTGGGGAGCCGACCTGCCCCTGTCCGTCTGCCCCTGAGCGGACGAATATCCATCATTTGGTGTCGGTGGTACTGGAGTTTACGCTAAAGGCATCGCCCTTGCTAGGTGGGGTCGAGCCCCAGCCCCGGTCCACATCTGTCACTCTCCACCCCCAGCGTGGGTCCGCACTGGCTGTGGTGGGGCTGAGGGAGGTACGAGGAGGGTCAGATGCTTCGGAAGGGCCAGTTCATGGCATGGGAACTGTATCCCACTAGAGCGCTTACTTAGAACAGTCCTTGCGGTATGTATTAGTTTGTTTCCTGGGAGAAACCAGGTGGTCTAGAACAATAGGAGCCTGAGCCTCCGGTGCCGAAGTTGGGGGTCCAGTGTGCTGGTGGCCATGGGAGGGCACCACCACCACCACCTCCCCCCACTCCTTCTCCTCTTCCCCTTCCTCCCCCTCCTCCCCCTCCTCCTCCTTTCCCTCCTCCCCCTCCTTCCCCCCTTCCTCCTCCTTCCCCCCTCCGCCTTCCCCCTCCTCCTCCTCCTCCTCCTGCTCCTCCTCCTCCTCCCTCCTCCTCCTCTCTTCCTCCTCCTCCTCCTCCTCCCCCTCCTCCCCTTCCTCCCCCTCCTCCTCCTCCCCCCTCCTCCTGCTCTTCCTCCTCCTCCTCCTCCCCCTCCTCCTCCTCCTCCTCCTCCTCCCCCTCCTCCTCCTCCTGCAGCGTCTGGTGGCTGCCGCTGATCACTTCTCATCCACAGCCTTCTCCCTGTGTGGCTGGGTCTCTGTTCCAGAGACATAAAATGGATTGGTCTCTCCTCCCCCCCACCACCACCACCAGGGACCTCACCCAGGGACCCACAGAAACCTGCTTCCAAATAGATCACTTCTGCAGATAGCCAGGTTAAGACTTCAGTGTATCTGGGTGTCTTCAGTGGGACATGTTACTGAAGGGACTGTTTCTGCCCACTGGGGAGAGAGAGCCGCATGCAGAAGACGTGACACCCTCAGGAGAGGGGTGCTGTGTCCCGGGACTCCAGGGTGGCTTCCAGGAGGCGGCCTTGGAGTCAGACTTCCTGTAGGCTGGCTGGCAGCTACTCTTACAAGCCAGGAAAGCCCTGCAGATCATCCCGTGTGAGCAACCTGTGAACCAGGGCTAGGCTAGTCACTTTGGTCCTTTAAGAGATGGTGAGGATTTGAACATGCAGATGTTAAGAGGAAGAGGAAGACTACGTCAGATATGGGAGCAGTAGATGCAAAGGCTCAGCAGTGGAGAAGCACAGAAGCATGCTGGGAAGCTCTGAGAATCTGAGAAGAGCCTCGAATGCTAGTCAAGGAGTTCGTAGCTTTTAGCTAGAGTCTTCTGAGTCTGGCCCCTCTAGAGGAGGGGGCTGCCTTCCTGTTCTGAAGCACGGGGCCATTGTGCCAAGGAGCCCAACACTCTAGACAGGAGCCAGGACACTGACTAGCAGAGCTGTCCAGAGCACAGAGCCGGCTCTGGAGGGCAGGGCAGGGCCTGACACCCTGCAGATTTCCCTGCTGTAGGAGCTGCAGTCTGCGGGAAGCAGACCTTTCTTGGCTCCATTGATCAGCTCTGATTAGAGTCTCCAAGCCAAGGCGGCAGGGAGCCAGAGTGTCCTCTGGGTTGTTAAAAACTTTGGCAAACATTTTCCTGTTTTGTTGGAAACATTCCTACCTTGGTGGCAACAAACCCCGAGTTGTCTGTTTCTTTTTCTTTCTGTTATTTTTGGAATGGGATGCCTTGAAGAAACCAACTTCTGCATCAAGTAAGAGCAGGGTTTTGTTGCTGTTTTGTTTTATAGTCAGCTGATCCCTTGGAAAATTATTGATCATTACTTCTTATTAAAAAAATCAAGGGAAGTTCATGCTTTGGGGCAGTGAAACACTGAGGTCTGTATGTGCCAAAAGCACAAATCTGCTATCTCAGCCCTGGCCAGGCCTGAGCTGCGCTGCGCTCCAGTGCAGCCGCTGCCCAGCGTCTTGGCACCCGCCAGTTCCCCTTCCATGGCTCAGAGAAAAGTCTTGGATTATCGGGCACCAGTGGCTCACACTTATTCTAGCTACTTAGGAGGCTGAGATCTGAGGATCACAGTTTAAAGCCTGGGCAGAAAAGTCCAAGAGATCCTATCCTAATTAACCAGCAAAAAAGCCAGACTGGCTCAAGTGGTAGAGTGCCAGTCATAAGTGAAAAGGCTAAGCAAGAGCTCAAGGCCCTGAGTTCAAGCCCTGGAACATGCACACATGCACGCAGGTATTCATGCACACACACACACACAATTTTAGAGTCACGTTTATCACTTCTGTCTCTGTAAAAAGCCAGAGGGAGTGCTCCACCTCAGGCCGAAAGGAAATATTTCTAACATTTGTTCATGCTTAGTTCTGATTATGACTTCAGCTTCCTTTTCCTCTTTTCCTCTCCTTCCTCCTTCCCTCTTTTCTATGTGTGTTTTGTTCTGACATGGACTATGATTCTAATTCCATCAAGTCTGCAATATGAAATGGGTAAAAACAAACTCCTAAGATTTGGAAGGGTCAAATGCTTTAATTTCCACAGAACTCTGGGCCTTGGTTGCACCCAGGCTTTGGTGTCAGGAGAGACCGTCCCTCCCCGGGTGAAGGCAGGGCAGGCTCAGGGGTGGGAGCTCATGTCACCGTCTGACTTTGGCTTGGGCTTGCACTCCTCCCAGGGAGGCTTCTCAGTGCGGCAGCGTGGGAAGAGGGTCCTGCGCAAGTCCTCAGGTCCCAGGGGGAGCTGTCATGGGACCCCTGAGCTCTAAAGAGAGCAAGCCCAAGGGCAAGGTCTTCCCCCAGAGAGCTCTGTGCCTTCTCACCTCCAGAACCACCCCCTTTCTTCCACGCAAAAGTCTGTGGTTCTGCCACTAGCTGCCACCAGGCGCTCACCAGAGGCTGGTCACTGGGGCCATCTGGCGTTGGACTTGGAGCCTCCAAAATTTCTCTTTGTAATGTTAGCCTACCTCCAGTGTCTTGTTACAGCAACACGGCATGGACTAGTAGATGTGTTCCCCCAGCAACAGGTACAGTGGTGGTATAGGAAGGAGAGTGAATAACGCTTCAGGAGCTGTGGAGTTCTTCAGCCCAGGGCCCTCACACCTCGTGCTATGGCATTGTGGGGCACTAATCTGCCAGCTGGTGCTTCTGAGCGGAAGTCAGTGGTCTCAGCATTGATTATGAATTCCAGCTACACAATGCAGGATGCCCACAGCCTGTGCCCTGTTACTGGAAGCAGCCAAACCCAAGGCTGTCCTTCTCCCTCACCACATCCATCTCTAGGCTCAGGGATACCAAAGACAGAAGGCAAGACAAGTGTTTCTTTTTAAACCCTCTTGGTACGCTGACCATTTTCCGTCTGAGACAGTGCCCAGGGTGGCTACCACAGAGGAACACTGTCTCCTGTCTCTCCAGGTCCCTAAGCAACACCACCACACAGGCGCCGAGCATGGAGGTGCGGGCCAAGTGTCAGTCCCCACCTTTGGTTCTGTGCCTGGCACTTCCTGCTGGGCACTCGATGTCCTGTTCTTCTCCACGGCTGCCATTGCCATTCCAGAGTGTGCGTCCAAAGCCCTGGGATACAGGAGACTGGCCAAGAGAGAAGGAGGGACAGGAAGAGCCCATCATCTGCCAGTCCGCACCCGTCTGAAAACCTGTAAAGAACAGACTTCTGTGTCCCCTGGTGTGGGTCCAGGCCCTGCCTCTGCTGCCCACCAGCTGGGCCTCAGTGCCTTGGCTGTCAAGTGGACATGCTCTCATTGCCCAGCTTGCAGTGTCTCTGTGAGGGCTGAGCTGTGAGCATAGGCCAGAACTGACAGGTTCAAGGTCTGGCTCTGCAGGCTATTCTGTGATGCTGGATGGGTCCCATGACCTCTCTGAATGTCTGGAACGAGTCTTTCCAAAGCAGAAGACACGCTTCTGGGCTGCAGTTTGTGTGCCTGTGACGAAGCAGTCGGAGTGCTGTGAGGAACAGCTGGGGACTGTCCAGACGCAAAGACGCTGGGCACACGTCAGCCTGAAGGTGTGGCATCGCTGCGGAGCTGGGCTTGTATCACTCCCTAAGCTGTGAGCACTGAGAAGGATCCGCAGAAGACCACAGCCACCTTGAGGAGCCCAAAGCCAAGAGGAAGAGACAGGATAGCTATGCGTCTGCCGCTTCCTGATCCCTCTATAGCCTGGGACTCTGGACAAGGAGGCCGAGGGCCACTGGAACAAAGGCCTCTCTGTGATGTCATTCAGTGAATACGCCAGCTGATTCCTGGGTTGGGTGTGTCCTCATCCGTCCCAACGCAAGCAGACTGGAACTGTGTTTTGATGGGATTTGGATGAAGAAGGTGCGAATGGTGTTGGAGTTGGGGGAAATTCCTCCTCTCAAACCTCAGCTGGGCAAGCTTCGGCCCGCAGGAAGGGTGTAGCTCTGAGCCATGGATGGAAAGCAGCATTAGCTTTGTTCCCCAGGGGATGGGGAGCTGAATAATGGTGTTGAATTTAGGATCAATAAGGAAAAGTGCTGAATTGATTAGCAATGTCTGCTGGGGAGGAAGGGGTGGCAGGACACAGACACCATCCACCCCCTCAGCTTTGCCAGGGCGAAGGGGCTGGGAACAGAGCGGAGAGTGCTGGCTCGCACCCAGGCCTCTGGCAAGGCCTGTGCCTCATTGTGAGCCTGCGGCACCCTACTGTCTTGAAAATATTTTGGGGATTTTAGCTGATACTGTGGATTTTTCTTTGGTAGGGGTGATAAATCAAATAAGCTCAGGCAGAGTCTCAGTCAGCTCCGGTCTCCCTCTGACCCTCAGAGGTCTGCCCTGAGCATGTATACGGTGGTCAGTGGACAGTCCTCCTGAGACTGGCAAGATTGCCTGCACACGGCCTCCCAACTTAGCTAGTCAGTCACCGTGGTGCTTCCTCATACCCAGACAGTAGGTATTGAGACGAACCCAGAATGTGTGTGTGTGTGTGGGTGTGTGTCGGGGGTGGAGTGGGTCATAGGGCTTGAACTTAGGGCCTGAGCACTGTCTCTGAGCTTTTTTGCTCAAGGCTAGCACTCTACCCCTTTGAACCACAGCTCCACTTGTGGTTTTCTAGTAGTTAATTGGAGATAAGAGTCTCACAGACTTTCCTCGGATCTCAACTTCCCAAGTAGCTAATTACAGGCATGAGTCACAATGCCCAGCTTGTGCAGAGCCTTTTCTAACTTGCAGCTTTGTTCTGCCCTATCTGAGATAAGTCTTGCAAAACAATCGCGGTACAGGTACAGGTGTGGTCAGCTTCGTTTTTACAGAAACGAGAAGGCGCGTGAAAAAACAAATGGTGGTATAATCACAAACAAACTAACTACTGTGTAGCAGCAAGGAGGGGCGAGGCTGGTCCAGAGTCTGTGTGGAAGTATCTCTAGAAACCTCGTGCCAGTGACCTGTTAGATACATTGTATCAGCAATCTGTTCCAGAGAGTGAAGCTGCCCAGCAGCGCTCGTTATAAGCCTGCTACGCTCTACTATCAGCAAACCATTCACTTAGCTGTTGAGTGCGTCTGAGGGTCAGCAGGAGCTGGACTGGTCACTGTTGGACTCTTTTGCGCCTGCACAGCCTGCAAGGCCTGGGAACTGGCCCTCTATCAACTCGCTTACCCTAATCACTTCCTCCAGGTTCCTGGCCAACCCTGGCAGGGTGAGTGGCGGTGGGAGCAGCAGAGGCTGCCTCTTGCTGGGAGGGGCGGCCCCTCCTCACTGCGTATGTGGAGGCAGAGACGAGACGGCCGTTGGCAGTCGGAGCCGGCAGCGGGCAGCTCTCTTGAATCAGGGATCCCATTTTGTGCCAGGGACTGGAGCAACTGCAGGTCAAGGGGGTCTTGGGATGGGTCCCCCACAGACAGGGACCACACCTGGAATCTGGGGTGGGTGTGACCTCTGCCAGGGAGTAGAATCTGCTCTCTACTATAGCTCGTGTCCTTTTCTGGTGTTTTCACTTTGCTTCAAAAATGAAGTATTGAGATTGAACGGAAACATCTTTATCCCTCAGAGTTAGGATAAAGGGGTCTTCCCCAGGACTGTTTACTCCAGGGAGAAATCTGACATCCTGGGAACCCAGTGGGTTCCCTACTTGATGGAATTCTGTTCTCAAAGATTGCAGGAAACTTAGGAGTGCATGAGGTTAGGTGTGTGGCTCATGCCTGCAATCCAGCTACTTAGGAGGGCAGAGATTGGGAAGGTTATAGTTTGAGGCCAGCCCAGGCAAAAAGAGTGTGAGATCCCACATACAAGCCTCAGTACACACACACACACACACACACACACACACACACACACACACACACAATTGTGGGACCCTGGCTCCTTCCTCTCTCTCTCTTTTTCCCCTCCCCATCTTTCTCACCCCTCCCCCCCCCCCCGCCCTGCCATTAAAAACCTAGGTTTGCTCTGCTGTATGCTCCACACTATGATGCACTACCTGGCCAGAAGCCCAAAAGCAATTATAGAGCAGAACCTCTGAACTGTGACCCCAAACCTTCCCTCTTCTAAGTTACCTGTGGAGTTCTTTGAAACAGTAACAGGAAGCTTGTCATGGCTCCCTTGTGAAAGATGGCGTGGGAGGCAGGTCTCTGTGCGGAGGACCCCAGCCAGCCCTGGGGACCTCCTGTGATGTCCCAGCAGCCCGGTACTGTGGGGAGGGGTACAGGGGGCTCCTAGCTGACATCAAATATCTCCTGGGGAAGGAGAGGCTGGAGTGGGACAGTGCCATCCCTCCTTCCTAGGTGGCAACAATAGCATCTGCTTCCAGGTGGTGCTGCAGCCTTGTGTGGCCCCTCCGGCCATAGGTCTGGTGACCCAGAGCCTGGTAAGCCCCAGGCACTTCCAGGCTGGCGCTGGGGTTAGGGGTCCTCATGGCATAGGGGTGAAGACAGGGCTTCCCAAGTGGGCTTGGACCAAGACTGGGAGACTTCTTGGTAAGTGAGCAAGGTCCACCCCTCAGAGAGGCTCTAGGCCTTCCCCCCAAAAACCTTACAGCCCGGCCGCCAGAGCTCACGAGGGGCTGGACCGCCAGGTCAGGAGGGAGAGGCAGGTTGCTCGCTTGAAGTCTCCACAGGGCAGAAAATTGGGAAGAAATGGCATTTCTGAGGTGAAAGGTTGGTAGGAGTAGTAGAGAACCTGCCTAGTGAGTCTGAAGCCCTGAGACCAAACCACAGTACAGACAAGAACCAAATATCCCCAAACCTAGAGCCAGGAAGCAGACTCGGGGTGGGGTGGGGGTGCAGGGAAGGGAGAGGAACCACTGTGGTTATGTCTTCCAGCTTTTCCACCCAAGGGTAGACCAGAGACCAGCAGTGGTCACAACTCAGTGTGTTCAGCAGTCCTGGGGTCCAGTCCAGCGTTGTCACACGACCGGCTGTGTCATCCTGGAATTGACTTCCCCTGCCCAGGACCCTGTCCTCACTTGTAGAATGGGGAAGATGCGAAGCTGGTGCTGGAGAGGTGTGGGTAGCATGGTGGTCTCTGCAGGCCCCTGGGAAGCTTCAGTATTGTCACAGCACTGGCGCTATCCTGGGAATCCTGGGAATCGTGACGTCACAGAGTCACTTCCACCTGAGCTTGGGGACAGTACCGGGTAGCTGTGGAGGCCAGGGTCATGTGTATATGAGGAGTGCAGAGCTGGGCCTGGCACAGAGAGAAAGAGGGTCAGTGACCGTCATCAACGTAGTCCTGAAAGTGCTCCCTGAGCCATCACGGAGTCTGGGTGGGAGGGGAGCTTAGGGAAGCAGGCCACGTGTGGGTCCCCACCAGGACACTCCCCCTTCCTCCTCCACGGGGCAGGGGCCTGACATGCATCTGCACGCAACCTTGTCAGCTGGGGTTCCTCCTGGGCGGCGCTGGAACGCGCCCAGGGGCCTGGCTGGGGGTGGGGGAGCGGGGCGCACGCGGGGCTGCACGTGCCGTGCCTGGGCGGGGCTGGCGCACATGGCACGCACTGTGGCCGCCCGCAGGCCCAGGCAGCCGGGGCTGGGCTCCCCACCAGGGCCCGTGCCTGAGCCAGGGCGCTTCCTGGGCTGCCTCGGGGCCCTGAGGGGACGGCCTGGGGACGGCCGAGGGGCAGGACAGGGGTGTGCAGACCCTGGCCAGCCAGGGTGAGGGGCACTTCACCCACAGCAATTTTCCCAGAGGCCTGCTCTCACAATCAGAGCTGGCAGAGGGCAGAGCAAGCCAGGGTGGCCAATGCCAGCTTTGAGGTCACGCTGGATGTCCCCTGTCCTTTCTCCCCGCACCTCAAGTCGACACCCTCCAGAACTGCTTCCCACCCAGCTGCCCCTCTGCGCTCCCTGGCGCCCCCTCCCCCGCACCCTCAGGTGACCAGTGCCATCCTCTCCCCAGACCATCACAGTAGCTCCCGCCTGACCACCAGGGTGACTGTCACCAGCTGCCTTCCAATCAAAAACCGTAGGAAAACAAGATGACTGTCAGTGCCAGTGTCTGAGCGGTCCTAAACTGTGCAGTGGGGATCCCTGAGGAAAGGGAGAGAAAATGAGGTACGGAGATGATACGGGCCGTGAGAGGGGGAGTTGTAGAAAGTTAGCTGACAAAGGCCCCAAATCCAGAAAAATCCACAAGATAGCTTCGCTAGCCAGGTGTCCCCTACCCACATTGGTTACCTTTCAGGGGTGAGATGGTAGTTTGGTGAATTCAGTATCTCCTCCATCATGGCCTACTGAATAGAGGTTGTAAAAAGTTGGAAGCTATTCAGGAAATTTTCTTTCCTTTTAACAACATGTAAAAGATTTTAGATTTTTAAAGTATTTTTTTGTGTTCTTAGGGCTTGAACTCAGGAACTCACATCACTACTTGGCTTTTTTGCTCAAGACTAGTGCTCTACCACTTAAGCCATGCTTCCGCTTTTGCTTTTCACTGGTTCACTGGAGACAATAGACTTCTGAGTTCAGGCTGGCTTCAAACTGTGATCCTCAGATCTCAGCCTCCTGACTAGCTAGGATTATAGCTGGGAGTCACTGGCACCATGCATTTTTCTTACTTTTTTTTCCTTTTGTATTTCTAGGGTTTGAATGCAGGCCCTTGTGCTTCTTAAGCTGTCACTCTACCACCTGAACCATTACTCCAGCTTTATTTTATTTTGTCAGTCATGGGGCTTGACCTCAGGGCCTAGGCACTGTCCTTGAACTTTTTTTAAAAGCTCAATGCTAGCTCTCTACCACTTTAAGCCACAGCTCCACTTCTGGTTTTCAGGTGGTTCATTGGAGATAAGAGTTTCATGAACTTTCCGTCTCCTTAAGTGTCTACCATCTCTGTCCTGGGAGCTTTTAAAGTCCTCTCTTTTGTAAGATTATAATGAGTTATTGGGGTTACCTGCTGTCCTATAGCCGTATGAGTTCATCTCTCCAGAAAGCACTGTCAGCTGCGGGGACAAGGGTTCACAGCCTCTGGAGGCAGTGGCTTCTGTGTCATCAAAAGTCTCTTCCCAGTGGAGACCTCCATGTTGGCCTGAGCTTTCTTCCCCAGGGTCCTGGAGATGAGGACCCAAATTGACAGGTAACAAATTCGAGAAGACGAGAAAGACGGGAGGCTAAAACAGGGAGGCTTGCTGTGCTTGGGAAGGAGACAGTCTCTTCTCCCCTCACAGACATCATTCGTTCATTAGCACATGTAAGCTAGTTGCCTGTTGCTACAGTATGAGTCTTCAATGTCCCCAAAGGCCCATGAGTTCAAGCTTGGGCCTGCTGCCAGCGGTATTGGAGGTGGTGGGACACTGAGGAGGTGAGACCCAATGAGAGGAAGTTAGTTATTGGGGTGTGCTGTTGGAAGGTTGCTGGAGCCCTGGCCTCTCTCCTGGCCAGAATGAGGTGACCAGAACTGTGCCTTGCGCCAAGCCCAAAGCAACAGGGCCAAGTCGTCACAGCTGAAACCCCTGAACTATGACCCAAGGCAAACCTCCTTGTCTCCCAGCTGATCATCTCAGATATTTTGTGACAGAGATGGCGGGCTTCAGCTTCCTGGTATCCATTTGTAAAACTGCCCATTAGTTGCTCAGTGGAGTTACACTGCTGAAATCCTTGAGTATATCATCCTGTGCTCTGTGTGCATGTGCGCGTGACCCTGTATATGTTCATAATTTAGAGCTAACTGCACATAGGAGAGAAAACGTGCACTGTCTCTCTGTGCCGGAGTTATTTAGTTTTTTCTAGGTCCATCCATTTCCCTACAAATAATACATTATACTTTCTGATAGTTGAGTAAAATTTGTGTGTATGTGTGTGGTCTGTCTGTCTGTCTGTGTCTGTGTGTACCATATTTTCTTGATCTACTCATCCATTGCTGGGGTATCTGGGCTGTTTCCATAACTTGGCAATCATGAATAGTGCAGCAGTGACCATGGTGTATTGTGTCTTTACTGAATCCTGACTTGTAATATTCCAAGTAAATACTCAAGAACGATATCGCTGGATGATATAGTAGTTCTCTGTTTAGAATTTTGAGGGGCCCCCAAACCATCCTCCAGAATGGTGGCACTAGTTGGCATTCCCACTAACAGTGTAAAGGGTCCCTCATTCCCCACATCCCCACCAGCATTTATCACTTGTATTCTTGATGATAGCCAATCTTACTGGGTTGAGATGGAATCTCAATGTTCTTTTGATTTGCATTTCCTTTTTGGCCAGGGATGTTGAACATTTCCTCATGTGTTTATTGGCCATTCTTGTTTCTTCTAAGAAGTCTCTATTATTTATCAATTGAGTTATTAATATTTTGGGGAGGGTCTCGAGCTCTTTGTATAAGCTGGATATTAGGCCCTTGTCAGATGTTTAGCTGGTAAAAATATCTTCTCCAATTCCATAGGCTGCCTTTTTAGTTTAATGTCTATGTTCTTTGCTGTATAGAAACTTTTTTTTTAATTTTGATGAAGTTTGGCTTGCTTAAGAGACAACCAGATGTGGAATGAGCTCATGGAGTGTGGCAGAGATAGGTGTAGATTGGTGGTTAGGGAATTAGGCCCACGATTTTTTAGCCATGGTAAGGAGTTTGAATTTTGTTTAAGTACATAGCGTTTCAAAGAAAATACCACATTCTAGTGTCCAGACTGACTGGAGACTTTAAAATTAGAATTGAGAGAAATCAGACCTTTATAAAACAGCTCACTGTGGGCTAGGCTCTAGATGAGGCTTTCAGTGAGAACTCCCCACTTGATTTAACATGTTGTGGAGCTGGCGGCCGGGCTCGGGTCTGACTACCTCCAGGGCAGCTCTGTGGTCTTCAGAATGGCTGGAGCTGTGTCACACACATCCTCATCCTGTCTCGAAGATGGCAGCCCTGCACCTCTGCGGTATCGGGGTGGGGGGGGGGGGGCTGCCCAGGACAGGTGCCTTCTGGGTCTCCACTCCACAGCTGCTCTTCGTCCTTGGGTTTCAGCTGCTGCTTTGTGACCAGGACCCCGGTATGTAGGTGTGAAGTCAGAGTTGGAACCATAGACAGGACAGGCAGGCTGCTGTTAGCCCCTGTGGTGTCTCTGTGCAAATCAGGAGAAGGCTCCTTTCCTCAGGATGCTGATTTTCAGCTTCTAGACAGGTATGACAGTGGTTTAGCTGGAGTGTCCCCTGCAGCCTCCTCATATTATGTGAATCTGGGTTGGTAAGTGAGATAGGGTCTTGGTATTCATCCAAACTGGCCTTGAGCGCACCGCCATCCTGCTATAACCTCCTGAGTGCTGGGATTATGGGCGTGCACCACTGTGCCTAGTTCTACATTACTTTCAGTGTGGGAGATGTCCATCTTAGTGGTCTTGTACAATGCAAATCTGAATGACCTCCATGTTTTGCACAGCCCTGTGGAAAATGTTTAGAGCATCAAAGCTGTGATCCCAAACAGATAGGAAATCCACTTGGATATGGACACCCATGGCCACACCAGCCATTGCCGAGCATGACCACAGCTGTCCAGATCTTCCTAGCGCTGCTCAGCTCACAGGAAATCCGCTGTCCCATGCACCCCTGTATGCACCTGCTCTAGAGTGGGAAATGACCTGGGCCATACCGGGTTGCCTTGCAAGTCCATCCTGACACTCACGGGCTCCACCGCTCTTGGTCCTGAGTCCCTCTGCACAGCCAGCTCCACTCCAAATGGCAAGGGCTCATTTATGAAGTCTCCTAGCTCCTAAATGTAGCAGTGTGGATTAAATCCACATAGATGGATTGTTATGTAACGCCACATCCCTCTTCACTGCCCCCCCCTTTGGAGTAATCAGCCTTAATCAGCTAACACGGGCCCTGAATGCAGCCCCAAATCCCCCACGAAGCTATTAAGCTTACGTAAGGAGTGACATTGGCCTGGTGTGTTAAGAGGCATTAACTCATGACTGTCTCTGTCATTCTCCTCTTGTTCCTCCCCTACCCCCCTCAAATCTGTCTCCATCCATCTATTCTAACACAAGCACGCACGTGTGCACACACACACACACATGCACACATGCACACACACGTGTATGCCCCACCCCCAGAGCATGTCCACCGAAGGCTGATGTGCTTAGCTAGTCTGGAACTGAGCACAAGCAAGCAGAGAGAAGACTGTACTCATCAAAAGGTTCAAATTTTATCACCTAAAAATAAATCACCTAAATCTGTAGTGACAGCTAACCCGAGAAGGAAGGGGGCTCTCTGCCACGGAGCAGGGGCCTGTCAGGGAAGACCGGCAGGGAGGGAAGTCCCTCCACAGAGGGACTGCTCTGCTTGGGCCATGGAGTGTTCTGTACAGAGTCTGTGTTCTAGTGGAGGTGGCCAAAAGGCTCATCTCGAATGCCAGGTGCTACCGACTGGGAGTAGCTTGGTAGAGCTCTGGTCCTGAAGGGGATCCTAAGGCTCCATGAGAGAGAACATCTTGATCTACTAGCAATGTCTGTCAGGGCATGCTGTTTGTCAAGGATGTGTCTTGTCACTTTTGAATCCGTTCATAAGCAAGGGAATGCATTTGTAGGTTCCCAGTTGATAGTGGGAGAGGCGTGGTTTGGACCCAGGCAGCTGGGCTTTAGAAATGTTTCTTCTACAGCCACTCTGTGCTATTCTGCCTTTCGGTGATGTCAGGACTGTTTCTGGGACGTGTGACCACCAGGCATGGTCCTTCATCTTCAACCGCCGCCATAGACGTTTGGGTTGGCAGTCTCAGGATTGCAGGTTAAAGAGAGGTCAGCAGCTGGGTCTGTAGGCTCCCCCTAGGGGGAGCTGTGTGGTGCCTGGCCCGGTCTCAATAGACCTCCACTCCACCCCCATTTCTGACTGCACACTCTGGGGAGGTGAGGGGGCCGGGCAACCAAGCATGAGCCACCCTCCTCCTCCAGCTCCGTGCTGTGGCAGATGGAACTCGACATTCTTGGCCAGAGAGCACATTCTACCCTCTGTGCAGGAAGCCAAAGGGACAGAGGGGCAGTGGCCAGGACCCAGAAGACACAAGCCTCTCTTGGCCCCGTGTGCCACAACAGCCAGTGTGTCTGTCCTCCGGCCCTGTGCCAGCTCCCTCCAGCCCCTAGCACCATGTGCGAGGCTTCTGACTCGATTTCGGCCCCCAACTACAGAAGAGAGTCCTTCCCCAACCAGAGACATCCCACGCAGACGCTGCACCTTCCGTCCTCCAACTGCTGAGACCAGTGCCTTCTGACCTTCAGCTCCTCTGCCTGCCAGCCACCTTCCAGCCATTGCTCACTCTTCCTGTCAGTCATTCGCCCTTGCTGTCTCAGAGGCCTCTCTCCAGCCCTGTTGTTCAGCTTGTGTCCCTACCACTTCCTATGGGTGGGGGTGAGGGGGAGACCCTTTGCCCCCTATCCTTGCTAGAGAACAGGAATTTCATAAGATAATTGGGAGTGAAAGGGCCTAAAACAAAAGGGGAATGCGGCCTGAGGCTGGTTGCTGTCCCAGGGGTTCTGGCCTTTTGTGTGGATGGGACAGTAGGATGATAAAAACAAAGCCAGCTCATTAAGGCCACTCGGGACCTTGGCCAGGACCTCAGAGCCAGATGATGCCCAGGCCAGCCTGCTCTTGTTTTCCATCAGATGGTGTGTGGCAGCATTGTGCAAGGCAGTATTGGAGACAGGGCCGTGGGTGCTGGCAACGAGACGGGGTGTCTCCTTTCTGCTGGAATGGAACCTTGGGTCCTCTTTAAAGTGGGCGGCAACTCTACTGATGTTACAGAAGGCCCTCCACCTATAGAACCCCTCCCCGCCAAGCTCAGCTTTCCATGCCAACAAGTCTGTTGATGAGCGTGGTTGCCCAAGGTGGGCTCTGTCCTGCTGCAGCTCCTGCCGGGACTCAGGCCTTGCTTCATAGCTCATGACCCGGGAGCTGTCCAGAAAATCACAGGCGCCGGCCAGTTCCAAAGCTTTGGTTTCAGATTGTCCAAACAAAACCATTCTGGGGAGGGTTTCTGTCCATGGGACACAAGTGGTCTAGGCGGCGGCGGGCCCGTGACCCTCTAAGATGACAGAATTACAGTCTGGGTAACCCCTGTGTGTGTGTGGGGAGGGGGCGGGTCAGTACTTGGGTTTGAACTCAGAGCCTCAGCACTGTCTCTTAGCTTTTTTGCTCAGGGCTGGTGATGGACTTCTGAGCCAAGCTCTATTTCCAGCTTTTGTATTGGTTGATTGGAGATAAGAGTCTCTCTCATTTTTCTGCTCAGTCTGGCTTTGAACTGTGACCCTCAGATCTCAGCTACTTGAGTAGCTAGGACTATAGTTGTGAGCCTCTTGATGCCCAGTTTTTCCTGGCTGTCTCGATTTCCCCCAAGAACCTTGTGTCCTGGGAAGGGTTAAGAGGGGCCGGCAGTGCCTGCCGACAGTCCAGGATACTGTGATTGTCACATCTATTTCTGTCACCTGTTTGCCTTTCTAAACGCCGTGTGCAGCTGACATTCAAATGAGTTTGCCTATGCAGAGCCCATACCAGCTGGCACTGTGGGTGCCATGGGGGTGTGGAGGTGCAGAGGGCCCGGCCCAGCTGCCGGCAGGGGAGTGGCTGACAGAGATGTGCCCCCTCCCCCATTGCCAGGAGTTGTTTGGATGCTTTAAAGTGACAGTGCAAAGTGCTACAGACCCAGGAGAGCTGGGGCATGGGCAGGACAACCTGGCTTCCGGCTCCCCATTCCCCCTTCCCCTGCCACGTGCTTTGTAGACCCCGTGGCACAAACTGGCTTAACCATCTACCACACACGGGGATCTCTACTCTCTTCTGCCTCCGAGTGCTCTCTGCTCTTATGAGCCTTGGTTTCGACCATGTCAGCTGTGCTGGGTATCTAAATCACTTTTCACACACTCCTGGGTTACCAGGATCTGGTCTGCAGAGTTTGCCAAGCCCAGAAGATGGAGGGCAGTAAAAACAAATTTTGTGTGATTTTAGATATCATTCATTTACAAAAAGAATGTGATGTTCCAGCAGTGACAAATACAGATTTCCCAGGAACTTTGGGCAGCTGTCTGGTCCCCAGCAAGGTGTGTTTCTTCTTATACCTGAAAGATCTTGGCCCGGGCAGCATCCCAGACTCCCTGCGCTCTGGCATTAGACCCTCTGGGTTCACAGCTTCAAAGTTCCTGTGACTTTGGGATGCTCCTGTGTAAATCCACTGGCCAGCCCCAGAATGGCTGGTCTAGCTTCAGTCGGAGACCTGGGGCCTCATTGAAGGCTGGAAGGCATCTGCAGGTCTGTTTCCACATACACAAGCGTCAGATGAGTGGCCTGCACTCATCTGAAGCAGGTGAAGCAGCCTTTATGGGTCACTTAATTCAAGAGACAAAGTCCCAGGAGAGCATCTGATTGACCGAACCTGGGTCAGGAGTCCGTGTTGTCCTTCCCCTGCCCGCCCCCCCCCCCCCCACCTCCCGCCTTGGCGGGGCATCTTGATTGACAGCTTTGACTCTACTGGCAGAAGGAGACTTCCTGAATTAAAACTAAATTAAAAAAATTTTTAACTTTTTTTTTCTTCGAAAAAGGGATAAAGAACACATGTCCAGTGTGTGGTTTTGCTTCCCAGATCTGTGGCTTTCTCCTCCTCGGAGATGAGCATGGCTAGGCTCCCAGAGGACGGTCTCGGGCAGTAAACATTGTCACACATGTGACCACCTGGCTCTTAGGAGCTGACACTTCATAAACGTCAGCATATTCAAAATTGTTTTTCATTAAGGCACAAAAACAAGCCCCTGTCAGCCAGACAGCCTAATGGAAGCCACATGCTCCTCTAGTTATGTCCACAGACGCCTTCAGGTCGACAGATGTGGGTTCAAATCCTGGCTCTGGCAGGATTTGAGGCTCCAGACAAGTGACCTCCACCCTCAGCATGGTCCCACTGGGCTGCCAGCTTTGCCCGGGTGCAGAGTCTAGTGTTTAGATGCTAGAGGTGGGCACAGCCAGGCCTTGGGCTTTTGGGGGCAGGTGGGCGTCTTGGCTTTGGGAGATGGCTCCCCAAGGAGGAGCCTTCACCTGCAGTGCCCAGGGTGCCCAGCCAGTTCTGACTGGAACCATGTGCTCTCACCAGGAAGCTGGCTTACAGCTTCAGATACTTAAAGTCAGTGACTAGCCAGGACCACAAGACTGCCGCCCCAGAGGGCATGGGCTGTAGTGGGAGGGGCTAGGAACGCAGAACTGAGCGCCAGACACTGTATCCTCCACACCCCCTCCTGTGTCCATGGAGCGAGACCCCTGGGTGATGTGCCCCACAGCCACCGCTCACCACCCATGGGACCCAGGACAAGCCACATCACTGTGCCCCACTGAGTGTTCTCATGGGTAAAAATGCAGTGTGTGTGTGTGTGAGAGAGAGAGAGATGGCTTCTTCCTCCTGGTATGGATGTGAGGGGTGAATGAGGCACTTAGAAGAGGATCTGGCAGCAAGAGGAAAGACTGCTCAAGCGCTTACCATCTTCTCCATCATGTCTCCTGTCACCGCACTTCCTGCACCTCTTTCCTGCTGGCTAACGGCCATTTGGGCTTCGGAGATAACCTTCAGGAATGCCAACTTTATGTGTCCTTTGAGCTCCCTGGAGCTTGAGTGTGTGTGTGCTGGCCGCATTAATCGAGTGCTTGCTGTGTGCAGTCCTGGGCTAAGCCTGCGCCTCACTTCTGTATTAGGAAGTAAATATTGTCGTCATTCTCTTGTCTCACGGAAGAAACGGTCAGAGAGAGGTTAGGTTTCCTGTGTAGCCCAGTCAGGTTCATGACTGATAGCGACAGAGCTGAGCTTGGCCCTCTTGAGATAAGACAATTTACTGGTAAGGAAACTGTGTAGCTCCTGGACTCTTGAATACGGCTGGAGAGCCAGGTGAGGGCCAGGCTGGGGAAGACAGAGGCGCCCCATGGGCGCGAGCTGTCGTTCCGTCACGAGCCCAGTCTCTGCCCTTGCTGGACTCTCTAGGCCGTCACCGCCACCATCTACAATTGCTTCTGTCACAGAATATGTATCACGTTGTGGGTCAGGGGACTGTGGTTTGTCTGTCTGTCCAAACTCTTGTTTTTTTCGACTTATGTAGTGAGACAGGGCTTGCCTTCTACCCAAATTCCTCCGATGAGGAGGCAGATTTACCAGGGGAAAGGGAGCCATTTATCTAATGAGATCACACTAACCTCCACACATCCATCCCTCCATCCAGAGAGGATGCATCGGCCAGCTCTGTCACAACAGTGCTGCGTAACAAACTACCCTAAAGCTTAATGACTTGGGCCAGGAACCATTCACCCTCCAGGACCTGCAGGTCAGCGGGTACTTGGGCCAGGCTGGGCTCTTCCTGATGGCTCTGCTCCCCTCCAAGGCCTGTGGGGAGGCTGTGGTAGCCCGTTTCTATGCCTCATTCTCCTGGCCTTGGGACCCATGAACGAATGGAATTGTCCCTCGCAGTGGTGAAGGCACAAGCAGGCCAGTGAAGATGACAAGCACCACTTCCAGGCCATTCCAGCGGTCAAGTTCAAAGTCAAGACTGGGAGGTTAAGAGCAGCTCTCTGAGGCCTTCGCCCCAGGACTGTGGGCTCCGAGGAAGTCGGGTCCATGCCCCCTGGCGAGGGGGTCACTCCCGGTCTCCCTAATGCAGAGACGCACACCAGGAGCCAGACTCACCCCAGGGACTTTTGTCTTTGGGGAATTGCCATGCGCAGTCACAGAGGAGTCCCGCAGCTGCCCAGGCTGAGCCCCCGGGAAGCCAGTCTGAAAACCTCAGTGCCGGGGGTTGCGGTGCTACTCCAAGGCTGCTTCGGGCCGCCGAAGCCCTGAGAGCCTGGGGTTGGGGTTCTGACACCCAGGGGCAGAAGATGGTGGCCTACTGCAGGAGGGACAGTGAGTCACACTTCCTCCCAGGTCCTCGGCTGACAGGTGCTGCCCACTCACTGGTTAATGGACCTCCCTTATTTTAGCCACGGATCTCAGTGCCAAGCTCTTGTTGGCTTCCTGTCCCCTCCCCATGCCCAGAAACGGTGCTCCATAGCTCAAGGGCAGCCTTTGCTCCAGGCATGTTGGCTCCTACCCTGGCCATCAGAAACGCCGCTGGCACCTTTTACCCTCCAGCAGTGGGTGCTGAGGACTCCCGTACAGACCGCCAAGGTCCCGTGTGCCTGTCACCACCTCGTGACAGGCACCTTGAGTACCCAGGAAGACAGAAGCTGAGTCCATGAGGAAATTCTTTTAGTTTTTCCCACCTTCGGTCGTGGGGCCTGAATGCTGGGCCTGGGCGCTGTCCCTCAGCTCTTCAACTCAAGCGCTCTACCACTTGAGCCACAGCACCACTTCCAGTTTTTTCTGCTTATGTGGTGCTGAGGAATCAAACCCAGGGCCTCATGCATGCGAGGCAAGCGCTCTACCAGGGAGCCACCTTCCCACCCCCATGAGGATGTTCTTGGGAGGCTCCTCTGAGTGGCTTAGGTGTCTACCTGCAGCAGGCAGTAGCTCTGCGGTGTGCTCAGACCACCTGCCTGGGGTGTCAGATGGAAGAAGACAGTGAGAGCAGCCCTCATGATCGGGGAGATTTTAGGAAGGTCAGGCTTTGACCGGCAGGCCTGCTCTGGAGAAGGGCACTTAGCACAGGGCATATCCTGTGGTCCGTCACTGGCAAGGGTGGGGGAGAGGGCTAGCTTCTGCTGTGCCCTGGAATCCTCATTCTGAGGCACCTACTAGGCCCACTCCCTAAACCACAAGGCCTTTGTGTTCCTCTGAGAGTCAGGGGCACAGGAAGTTGGGATTCTAAAGCCTGTCCTTTCTGAATAAGTGCTCTCTGACAAATCTTGAGATGCAGATGGGCTGGTTTTTGCTAGTGCTCCACGATGAATGCACAGGCTGCCAGAGGCTGTTTGTGGCACTGGGTCTCGGTCGTGACCCGAGTGCCATGCGTGAAGTGCTGGCATGGGCCGCATCACGCCAGCACTTGAGCGATGCAGGATGTGCATGCTGGCAGGGAGGATGGCCCAGATGGCACCAAACTGAAGAGCCAGTCTTGATGGCTTTGCTGTCCCAGACGGCCCGTGCTCACGTGTCAGAAGGTCCCCTGGCAATTGGCTAATGTCAGATGGCCTCAACCTGGGCAACTGGAATGGCTCAGCCTGGTGCCACAGGCCGTGGCCTCCTGCCTACTAGCCCCATGTGTTGTCACAGTGATGGCCAAGGCATACAAGTAACACGCTACCTCCATTGTGCAAATGCCAATCAAGGTAACACTGGCTTTGCGATTGCTCATGTCCTATTGGCCGAGGCAAGTCATGGGACCCTGCCTAGGGACTTCGATTGAGGGGTGGGGTCACCAAGGATGGTCCAACAGCAGCATGTGGTTCTTCACGCAGGGTGAAGAATTGGGACCATTTTTTTTGTGACTTGCAGCTGTTGTCTTTTCTGAAAGCAAGTCTTGGGGCCAGGGTTTGTGTGAGTGACGTCTTAACGCAGTGCTCCCAGGGGCCTCGGTGTGGGAAGGGAGAAACAGGACCCAAGGAGGGTGTGGCATAAAGACAAGCTCAGGGACGGTGCCCCAGGTGTAGAGGAGAGGGGAATTCTCCCTCTCTGAAAGTCCCAGTCTTTCAGTCTGCTGAAATAAACAACCAACTGCCAGACTGGTGGGAGAAAAGGCATAGATTTATGTATTGCTGCGTAATACGTAAGATAGGGAGGGACCCAGCGGAGGGCCAGGCTGGGGCCCGGCAAGCCCCTTGGTCAGGGCACAGCGAGGAGCCTGGGAGGGAGACCCTCGCCCTCTGGGGGTCTGCTTTTTAGTGTCTACACTTGTGATAGGAGCTCATTCTCTCTGAGTAGTGACATTCAAGTAAGAAAACAGAAGGCACCTGTGTCCCCTCTGACAAATCCAGCCTTTCGGCAGATGCGGAAGCTTTAGGAAAGCCCTCCTCTTGCTGACGAGCCACCACTCTCCAGAGCCTGGGTCTGTGTGTCCACACTGGCCCGCACTGTCCTGGGGCTTGAACTCAGGGCCTGGGCGCTGTCCCTGAGCCTTTTTGTGTTCAAGGCTATTGATCTACCACTTGAGCCACAGCACCACTTGCGTGTTTGTTTGTTTTTTCTTTTTGCTTATGTGGTGCTGAGGAATCGAACCCAGGGCCTCATGCATGCAAGGCAGGTGCTCTACCACTGAGCCACCTTCCCAGCCCCTTGTTTTTTTTTTTTTTTCTGAGAAAGTCTCAAGACTTTCCTGCCCTGACTGGCTTTGAACCTCAGTCCTCAGATGTCAGCCTACTGAGTAGCCAGGATTACAGGGGTGAGCCACTGGTGCCCAGCTTTAGGCCCTGTTCTTGAACCCAGTCTCAGACCCACCAGTGAGTGAGTACTGGCTCTCAGACTCACCAGTGGGTGAGTGCTGGTCCAAGAAGAGCCTTTCACATTGTCGGCTCCTGCTAGTGGACAAGGCCGGGCACAGGACACACAGGCTGGGAGCAGAACCCCGTCTTCAAGAAAGCTAAAACCATGCCACCAGGAACAAAAAGTCATCTGATAAATAAAGGTCAGTGCTGGTGGGATCTGCCGCTGACATCCTGGGAGGGTGGAGGAGAGAGCATCCGTATTCCACACGCTTGAACTTTGGCCAGCGGAGCCCACAGTGAAGGGTGGGTGTGGAGCTGTTCATGGTTGCAAGTTGGGATTGTCATGCCGTGGAGCTGGCTGAGTGAATTATGCCTTAGCTGAACTTGAGCATAACCAGGAAGTTCTTCACCTGCAGAGCTGGAGCATCTATAAGATGTTCCACAGAAGAAGAAAGGTGTCTAGACGTGCTGACCCATAAGAGAACAAATAGATCCCTAGAACCTCATGAGAACTGAAGATATTTGCTCTGAAAAATCTCCATTAAAAGCCAGGTACTGGTGGCTACTCAGGGGCTGAGGTCTGAGGATTATGCCTCAAAACCACCCAGGCAGAAAAGTCTGTGAGACTCTTATCTCCAGTTAACCACCAAAAAGCTAGAAGTAGATCTGTGGCTCAAGTGGTAGAGTGCCATCCATGCATGAAAGGCTAAATTTCAGCTTTTAAGAAGCAGGGCCTGAGTTCAAGCCCCAGTACCAGCAGAGACACAAAAATCTTCATTAAGTCCCATATCCAGAGGGATAAATTAGAACATTCTAAACTCAACAGTAAATGCACAAACAATCTAACTAGAAGATGGCTAAGAGATCTGAACTCGGGTCACCAGAGAGGAGAGACGGATGCTAGTAAGCACAGAGGAAGATTCTCTCGCATCATGAGTGACGAGGGAGACGCACATGAATGCTAATTATGTCATGCCAGGTGGCAGGGGCACTTGGCTGGAATCCTAGCACTTTGGGAGGAGGAGACAAGGGGATTGTACATTATGTAACAGGACTCTGTTTCCAAAAGACAGAAAAATAAACATGCCGTGATGTCTCTACAAACCTGCTAAAATCACTGAAATAAAAATACCCACTGGGCACCGGCGGCTCACACTTGTAATCCCAGGAGGCTGAGGCCTGAGGACCACAGTTCAAAGCCAGCCCAGGTAGGAAAGTCCATGAGACTCTTATCTCCAATGAACCACCAGAAAACCAGAAGTGGTGCTGTGGCTCAAGTGGTAGAGTGCTCGGCTGGGGCTGAAGAGCTGAGGGACAGCGCCTAAGCCGAGTTCAAGCCCCACGACCGACCAAAAAAAAAAAAAAATAGCCGTACATTGTCCAAATGGCACAGCTATAAAGCATTACACGTGTATGTTGGGCTTCTAGGGGACAGGGTTGGGAGGGTTTGACTGTAATGTTAACATCACCTTCGTGGTTCTTGGAACATTCTCAATCCCCACCTGCATCATCTATCCATGAGCGAAGATCTTACAGGCATAGGCAGCAGAAAACAAAATCAGGCACTGGTGGCTCATGTTTGTCATCCTAGATACTCAGGAGACAGATCTGAGGATTGCAGTATGAAGCCAGCCTGGGCAGGAAAGTCTGTGAGACTTAGATTTCAATAAACCACCAAAAAGCCAGAAGTGGGGTTGTGGCTCAAGTGATAGAGAGCCAGCCCTGAGAGAAAAGCCAGAAAGCCAAGCAAGAGCGAGAGGCCTGTGGTCAAACTCTAGTATGGGGGGGGGGATGGATGGGGGGGAGAGAGAGGAGACACAGGGAGGAGACACAGAGAGGAGGAGGAGGAGGAGGGGGAGGAGGAGGAGGGGGAGGAGGAGGAGGAGGAGGGGGAGGAGGAGGAGGGGGAGGAGGAGGAGGAGGGGGAGGAGGAGGAGGAGGGGGAGGAGGAGAGGAAGGAGGAGGGGGAGGAGGAGGGGGAGGGGGAGGGGGAGGAGGAGGGGGAGGGGGAGGGGGGGAGGAGGGGGAGGGGGAGGGGGAGGAGGAGGGGGAGGGGGAGGAGGAGGGGGAGGGGGAGGAGGAGGGGGAGGGGGAGGAGGAGGGGGAGGAGGGGGAGGAGGAGGAGGAGGAAGAGGAGGGGGAGGAGGAGGAGGAGGAGGAGGAGGAGAGGAAGGAGGAGGGGGAGGAGGAGGGGGAGGGGGAGGGGGGGAGGAGGGGGAGGGGGAGGGGGAGGAGGAGGGGGAGGGGGAGGAGGAGGGGGAGGGGGAGGAGGAGGGGGAGGAGGAGGAGGAGGAGGAGGAGGGGGAGGAGGAGGAGGAGGGGGAGGAGGAGAGGAAGGAGGAGGAGGAAAAGTAGAAGAAAGGAAAATCTGCCAAAACAGCCATTGCATGCAAAAACTGGAGGAATCCAAACAAGGCCTGCCTTCCTGTTGCTGAGGCTGGGCCTGTGGGTTTCCCGGCCTGACGAGTACCGGTTACATAAGGTGTTGTCACGGAGGACCTGGAGCGGCTGGGTGAAGGGTACATGAGAACTCTGTACTATTTTTGCAACTTCTTGTGGGTCTTAAACTATTTCGAAATTTTTAAAAAAAAACTTAAATAGCAATGGTTTGGAGCTCCTTTGCTTAATTCAATTTTTTTTTTTTTTTTTTTTGGCTTTAAAAGAGTAATAGCAAGATGAAGACTGTGTTTAAGGAGTCTATGCCAGCAGCTTTCTGGGAACAGTGAGAAGAGTCCAGACTCTGGGAGCCGGGGAGGGGCAGGGCCCCCAGGTGGGGAAGGCCCCTGAGGCTTTGCTGGTGGCCCCCAGAGGCCTTTGAGCTTTTTTCTGCAGACACGGTCACTGTCCTTGTCTATTTTTGGTGCTGTTAACAAAGTACCGTAGACCAGACGGAGGGGTTAGACTTGCAGGTATGTGTGTCTCCCAGCTGTGGGTTGGGGATCCAGGGTCCTGAGGCCGGCAGGCTGGCAGGGCGGGGCGTGGTGGGAGGCTCTGGGGTCTGCTTTCTGTGTCACAGATGGTGCCTTTGTGACGTGCCCTCGTGTGGTCCACGGTGAAAGTTGCTCACTGGGCACTCTTTCAAAAGGGTCTTTTTAAAATCGCAGTCACGAGGGTTTCACCCTGTGCTTGCTCAGCTTCCTTGCTAAGCTGGTGCTCCACCACTTAATCCATGCCTCCAGCCTGCTTTTGAGATGGAGACGTTCCTGCCCCCACCACCTCCAACAGTGATTCTTCCAATCTCTGCCTCCTGAGCAGCTGGGATCACAGATGTGAGCCACCACACCCCCCTTCCACCCCTGGAGAGCGGCAGTGGGCTGGGAGAGGAGGGGCCACGGGAGGCTGGTCGAGAAAGGACAGGAACAGAATCCTGGGACAGATGCTGTCGAGAAGCTGCTGTTCTACTAAGCTCACGGGAAGCCCAGCACATGCACAAGCTGGGTGCGGCCTCCTTGCCCGCCTCCCTCCAGCCATGGGCTGTTGGGGTCGGGCGTGTTGGAGGATGGGCAGGAGAAGCCCAGGGCCCCCACCTTACTCTCCCAGGCAGTCTCCATGGTCCAAGGCCCAGGCATGGGCACAGTCTACTTGGTTCTTTCACCTTTCTTTAGAATGTGTGGGGGGGGGGGGGCGGCTGGTCCCTCATTATCCCACATCTCACTGGACATGAGACTCAGCCTTTTCTAATTGGTTATTTCCTTGCTGGGCTCAGAGTCCCCTGGGGGTTAGTTTTATCTCACAAAGGAAGAAACAAACCAATTCAGAGAGGCATGGCAACTTGCTTCAAGTCACACAGCCAGGAGATTGGGGGGGGGGGGCAGGGTTTGAATTTTCTTTTGAATTTAGGATTTTACTAGGTGGGTATTCTACCACTTGAGCCAAGCCCCTAGCTCTTTTGGCTGTGTGTGTGTGTGTGTGTGTGTGTGTGTGTGTGTGTGTGTGTGTGTGTGTGTGTTTAAAGGATCTTGTTTTTGTCCAGGGCTTGGCTTAAACCACAGCCCTTCCATCCTTGCCTCTGCATGGCTGAAACTAGACAGAACCCATCCTCGGCTTGTTTGTGGGGAAGGGATCTTACTCAGACCCTCTTACTCTCCGTTTTCCGAGTAGCCAGTGTTATAGGTATGAGCCACTGCACTTGCTTAGGATTTGAGTTAGTTCTCCTCTGTACCAATCTGTCTGAAAACGTTTCATCAGGCGAGAGCTGGAGACGGAGCCGGGGCTCAGAACTCAGCCACGTTCCCGGGTTTACTGTCCACGTCAGGTGCAGAGACCCAGGCTCGGGCACATGCAGAGCCGGTGTGTGCAGGGCAGCGGAGCCCCCCGGGCCTGGGCGCCTCTGAGGAGTGGCGTGCCGGCGGCTCGGGACTGGCTGACTCTGACTGCCACAGATGAAATCCCTTCCAACATAGAGCAACGTAATGTGGAGAACACCTGTGCACCGCTCACTGCACTCTGACTCCCGCAGGCCCTGCTGGGGCAGATCAGCAGCGACAGCCATCCTCACTGTGTCTGCTGTGAGTCAGAGAGGCTGCGCGTGGCCGCGGCTCCCATCCGTTCATTTGTGATCTATAAATACACCGTGCGTCACCCCAGTGCTGGATGCTAGGCTGTCTCCAGTTGTTTGGCCCTGCTAATCAGCTGCCTGGGTGTCTTTGAACTTGTCTCTCCGGGCACCGGGCATGTGTGCAGATGGCGATCTAGACGTGCCGTGTCGGGGTCCTCAGTGGGCATCTGTGCTCCCTCCCGCTCTGTCGATGGCCCTGCGGGTCCCTCCACATCCACACCTGGGGGCCACCAGCCCCCCTTGAGGCAGAGCCTGGGCTCCGCTGAACCTTAACTGTTGCTATGTAACAAACAGCCCCGTGCTCGCAGCTCTGTAGGAATCACATGCTCATTCTGCGCATGAATATGCGATGCAGTCGGGGCTTGGGAGGAGAAGGCTTGTCTTGGCCGCTCAACACTGTGGCCCTGGAGGGTGTGTCCAAGTTGGCACACGTGGCAAGCTGGGGCTGGCTGTGGCTGGGGTTGGGGCTGCGCAGAGGCTGAGGATCCAGAGGGTCTTGGCTCTGCTCTCTGGGGCCTCCGGGAGGCCTGCTTGTGGGGGTTGCTTCCACAGCTGCTGGTGCCTCTGCTCAGGTGGTCAGGGTCCAGCTTCTGGGATGTTGGCTACAATGTATGCTATATTCTGTTTTTTTTCTAGAAGATCCCAGGACCTGCTGGGATCTTCCCAGTTACCCAACACCAAACGGATCACTGCCAAATCAGTGCAGTGGACTAGGTCCTAAATTGTTATTGGTATGCATGAAATTATACCTAGTAAGTGGTTACATCAGGACATCGCCAGAGGTGCAGATATATAATGTGCTTTGATCACCTCTACTCCATGATTACTCTCTCTTATCCTTCCCTCTCCCCTTCTTTTTTTTTATTCCCCTTCTCCTTTCCCCTTTTACCTTTACAACCCAGTGATCTGTTTTGATTTCCTTTGGCTCCCACAAATGAGAGAAAGTGATACTTTTCTTTGTGGACTGGCTTATTTTAACAAAACACAACGATCTGCTTTCCAGCAGATGACATGATTTCATTCTTCTTTGGGGCAGAGCAGTACTCCACTGTGTGTGCATGCTTTCTCTGTCCACTGCCTCTCCAGCTGGGCTGATTCCCTATGCTCGCCACTCTGTAGTCTTTGTGTCTCTGCGCTGCCCCTTGCCCTTGAAGAGCGGAGTGCCAGGTTCCCAAAACCACACCCCTGGCCTCTACCACAGCCTTTGGTAACACGGGGCTCCGTGGGCGCTAACAGGGGGTGCTAAGTCCAGCCATCATGCCTGCCAAGAGCCCCGCACTGAGTCTAGAAAGAGGAGGACTTATACATGTTCAGGCCTCCAGAAGCTAGTGAGTTTTATCTCCAGGTAGAGTTTTGGACATTGAGATCAAGGAAGTTTCCCTGGAGTCCACTCTGCAGCTCCTGGGCCAGTAACAGTGAGTAGCAACAGTGGAGGCTCCAGGTGGATCGCGATCTGCAGGGCATCCACAGACAGCACGCAGCGGGGATGCTGTCCTTGTGCGCTGGCTGGGCTGCCTCGTGTTCCCCCTATGTTCCGGAAGAGGCTCATCAGCCTGGCTGGCATGGAGGAGCAGCACTGGGAAGCGGGCAGGAGCTGGCATGAGGACTCATTCTGGGGTGGAGGGCCCAGGCAGGCCCCCAGGCAGGAGGCCAGTGTGGCTGCAAGAGTGGTGCCTTGAGATTTGGTGTCTCTAAATCAAAGCTTTAAAACGTGATTCTGAGCTGGACTCTGGGAGCTCACCCCTGTAATCCTTGCTTCTAGGAGGTTGAGATCTGAATGAAGGTTGAAGCCAGCTTGGGCCAGAAAGTTGATGAGACTCTATCTCCCATGAGCAACCAGAAAACAAACAAACAAAAAGCTGAAATTAGGGCTGTGGCTCAAGTGGTAGAGCCTTACCCTTGAGTAAAAAAGCTCAGAGACAGTGCCCAGACCCTGAGGTCAAGCCCTGGTGCAAAAAAAACCCAGTCTTTACAGGCCTTCACGAATGCACCAGGGTTTCTGCACTGGGAACTGGAGCTGGAAGACAGCAGTTTACCTTGCAGGCCAGTGATTCATGTCTGTGCAATGTTGCTGTTGTTTTCCTTTCCATGTGAGATTTACATGGAAATTCTTGTAACCTTCTAAGCAATGAAAGTATGGGAGGTGATGGATTGGAAGGATGGATACTCTTTTTCTAAAAACCTATCGATATCCTTTGGTAACGGGCGTCTGGCACCTCCAGGCACTCTCGGCACTTGGCAGACCCCCAGTGCCAGCCCCACGTCCCCCGCTTTCTTCAGGCAGGCAGTGAATCACCCCTAGGGCTGCTCCCTTGGGGGAGGAGGGCTGTGTGGTTATTTCTGGTGGAGGGCAGACCTGGAGGTGGCCTCCCCCCCATCCCCCCAGGGGATGCTGTGCAGCACTGCCATCTAGTGGCCACAGTGGACAGTGCCCAGAGTGCAGCTCCAGAACTTGGGACAACTTGAAATGGGACAGAGGGACAACAGACCCAGAGCCCAGCAAATCCAGCAGCCACGGCCCAGGTGTGCAGCACAGAACAGCTCATGGGGCCACTGTGGGAGCCTGGCTAGAATGCGGACCACATCCCATGGAGTAGTATACAGCACGGTCAAGGACACGGTGGGCTTGTTACTGCTGTGGGAAGCTGCTCAGGAGCTGGCGGGGGAGGGGGCACGGGGGGAAGGGAGGGGGGCAGGCATGCCAGTGCAGTCCATGCAATATACGTCTAGAGAGCCCTCCTCCCCCTCCTCCCCTCCTCCCCTCCTCCCCTCCTCCCCCTCCTCCCCTCCTCCCCTCCTCCCTCTCCTCCTCCCTCCTCCCTCTGACAGCCAGTGTCACCCCACCACTCTGCAGCTGAACCCACGAACCAGGAGCCACCCAGCCTCCGGGTCCAAAGCCGCCGATCCAGCCTCCATCTTTGACCAGGCCAGCATGGTGGGTAGCGAGGTGTCCTAGTGACCTGCCAGGCGCCAGCCAGCTGGGCACACTGCTTCCCCCAGGCTCCCTAAAGGCCTCACTGGGACCCCCAGGTAGAGTGCGTCCCTTCCCAGGGCCCTCTGAGCTCCGTGGGGCCTCACACTTGCTGCGCCCCTTCCCTCCCGAGTCCTCTAGCGCGGCTGCCCGCCCGCAGACGCCCGGCCCACTCCTGACGGATACTGCTCCAGCCTGGGAACCGCCACGCCCGCGCTGTTGGACTGCATCTCTGCATTTTCTTACTTTTGACCACTTGGTATCATTTGGATACAGTCAGAGGAATTAGCCATGTTCTTCTCATTAAAAAGAACGAATGCATGACCTTTGGCACAGAGGAGCTCAAAGCAGCAAGTGGGGGCTGTGCGCTGGAAGGCTTGAGGCGTTGAGCTGGGGTCAGAGCACTGCAGAAATGGAAGCGTGCACAAAGGCACGTGGTGATCCTGCCTGCCCGACACCCTGGATTCTCCCTGTAACACCCACTTTCCCTCCTGGACCTGCCCTTCCCACACTGCAGGTCCTGTGTGGCAGTGGACCGAAGCTCCGCCTGGGCCTGAGAACGGTCATTACAGAGACTCTGCCTGTGTGGAAAAGGGCGATTGTCGTTCCATGGGAACGGCCCAACTGGAAGGGTGGCCCAATCTGTACCACCCCGCAGGCCGAGCTCGCCTGGGAACACATCCTATTCCAGAAAACACAGAGTCCAAGAGTCAAGAGGCACCTTCCTGATGATCCGGCTACTCCGGAAGCCATTTCCCTGTAGACTTTTTAGGTTTGTAAATCAGTCTCCTTTCGATGGGCTGGACTAGTTTTCCATCAATGTCTGTCCCACGTAAGGTGCCTGTCCCCTGAAGACACCTGACTTGCGCAGTAGTCTAGCTGGAACAGAGGCTTGTCATGGACGGAGTGAAGGCGGCTGGACAGACACAGCAGAAACAACCATTGTATGCATTTTTAAGGGGGGGGGGTGCAAGGCTTTTATTTCTGTAGACTGAAACATCCAGTGTGGGAATTGCAACATTTGGATCTTTGAGCCGAGCCGAAAGTCTGAACTGATAGGCCCTTTCCACCAACTGACCACAAGCCGCAGTCACATCGGCCATCCAGAAATCTTTGAAAGGAGACTTGGGACACAAATAGCCCGGAGCAGCACCATTCCTGGCTGGCGGGTTCTGGAAGGAAACCTTCCAAGCCTTCCCAGACCGTGCTGGGAAGGCCAAGAATCCACGAGTCAGCGGCCAGAGGCCAACACAGAGAAGGTGGCCACGGTCGGAGGCTGTGTCCCTCACGCGCTCTCCCTGAACCGCTGGTCCCTGGCAGGGGACACGGGCCGTGGAGGAGACACAGGCCTGCAGGTTCTGGCCCAGAGTCTGGTCCCTCCTAAGCTGTGGGGCCACCAGAAGCCCTGGAAAGGCAGCGTTTGTGCGGCCAACTCTAGGAAAGGCACGCATCTCCATTTAGAAGACAGACCTCGTCGCCTGCACAGCGTCCCGAGCCCGCGGGGACCAAGGTCAGCAGGGGCCTCCGGCCTCTTACATCCGCTCCTCCAGCCTCTGCTAGGCCATGGCTGCAGGTGTGGATGGGAGCTGACGTCAGTAGACACGGAAAAATGTTTGTTGAAGTTCAGCACCCACTTGGCTCATGACCAAACTGTCAAGGGATTATGGACGAGAAGGTTCTTTAGTCTGCTGTGCACACACACACACCGAGGCACACACACATACACATATGTACACACACACATTGCTAGCTATAAAATACTTTCCCTAAAAATAAAATCAAGAAGTGATGTCCATCTTAAGAATTTCTACTCAGCCTTGTGCGGTAGAGCCTGATCATTTAAACAGGCAAGATATAAAGATAACAAAATGCAAAAGGAAAAAAAACACCAAGGGAACACTCCGTCATCATTATTCTAAAGATAATATAGAAAAGATCTAACATAATCTATAGGGCATTAGGATGAATGAGTTAAGCAGAGTTGTTGGATATAATCAACTATATATATTGTTGTAGTTATAGTTTACAGACACACATTTATAGAGAGAAGGGAGGGGGAGGAAGAGAGAGATCAGTCAAGTTTCTGGTGAGAACTAGAGAGAGGCCTAATGCTCTCTGCAGTGACTCCTGACCCACCAACTACAGCATGGGGCTGGAGGTGGGCGCCTGGGGAGGTTGAAGAGTCCGGCGCTGTGCTCACTCACTGCCCGACGGAGGCTGGTTGAGGTGTCGATCTCCCCAAAGGATAGGTAGGTTCTCTATAGCCCCAAAAAGCATCCTGGCACACCCGGACGGTGACCCTGGTACAATGACTGTAACTTTTATATGGATATTCAGACAGCTTGGAAAAGGCAAGTTGATCTCACATGAGACCCAGGCTGAAAAATTGGAAAAGCTCACCCTTCCAGATGTGCCTTTTTTTTGTCGTTTTATTTTGGCTGGTTGTGAGGCATGAACTCAGGGCCTGGGTGCCATCCGTGAGCCTCTTTGTGCTCAAGGCTAGCACACTACCACTTGAGCCACAGCGCCACTTCTGGCTTTTGAGTGGTTAATTGGAGGTAAGAGTCTCATGGGGACTTTTCTCTCCAGGCTGGCTTCAAGCCTCCTGAGTAGCTGGGATTATAGGCATGTGCCACCAGCACCTAGCCAGATGTGCATCTTAAGAGTGTGCAGTGCACAATCCTAGCCAAATGAGCGAATAGGAGAGAATGGGGAGCCCAGAATCAAGCCCACTGCCTGTGCTGCAGTTCCGTGAGGAAGCCGGGCTCCCTCCTGGGCAGGTGTTAGTGTGGGTGGGAAAGGTGGTCCTGCTTTACACCGTACCTGGGCACTGGTGGCTCACGCCTGTCATCCCAGCTACTCAAGGCTGAGATCTGAGGATTGCAGTTCAAAGCCAGCCTGGGCAGAAAAGTCTGTGGGACTCTTAGAGCTGTGGATCAAGTGGTAGAGCAGCAGCCTTAAGCGTAAGAGCTAGAGGACAATGCCCAGAACCTGAGTTCAAGCCCCAGCCGTAGCAATACACACACCAAGCTTCTTAAACAGAACAGGTTGCAGATGTGTTCACAGAATGTCTGTGGAAATGAACACATCTAGAATGTATGAAGTCCTTCTATGAATTAATAAGAACAAGATATATCTCCTGATTTTAAAAATGGGCAAAAGACCACCATGGGGCATTGCCAGAGCCAGTACCGGCAGGTGTCCAGCCACCGCTTCAGCTTCGCTGACCATCACGGGGGATTCAGTGCAAGCACAGCAGCCATTGTCAGTCGCCCGCCTGCGGGGGCAGCCAGTGGAGGAGGCGCCCCGGCCCTCAGCCCCCACCTCTGCTGCTCAGAGCCACCCAGCCGCCCCCCCCCCGCCCCCCGCCCGCAGTCTGCTTCCTGGTGGCTGAGGACTTAGCTCTGCACGGGTCCCCTGTTCCCCCGCGTCCGCTCTGCTGGTAGTTCTTGTCCGGCACCCTGCTGGGTTGGCCTTGGCCAGTCAGTGCTCCTGTCCGTGGCATCCTGTTCACAGAAGCTGGCTGCACTCACAACCGCGCACACTGGCAGGCCACCAGCTGTCCATCAAAGGCAGGTTCACACAAGAAGTGCTAGGCAGCGAATCAAACAAAAAGAGGTGCTGTTAAACACGAAGACGTGACTCGATCTCCTAGGTGGCGTCGAGCGCGGGTCAGACCCAAGTCCATGCGTTCGCCAGGAGACCAGCATTGCTCAGAGCTAGACGGCAAGGCCAGGGCCAGCGGGGCCTGGGCGCGTCTTCTGTCGTGAGTGGATGACTTGAGCAGAGTCTGCACTTACTGAACGCCATCCCACGGTTAAAAATGTCAGAGACCCCCTGTGTCAGGGCTTCTGGTGGTCAGGCCCTGTGCCTTGCATGCAGGGGCTTGTTTACCATAGACACCCGGCTGCAGGTGCACGTGTGTGCGTGTGTGTGCGTGCATGGGTGAGGAAGGGGTAAGACCTCAGGCAGAGCTCTGGAGTGCTGTTACCCGAGCCCTGCTCCCGTTGTCTAGGCTCTACATCCTTAAAGCCCTCCTCACCGAGATGTGGTCTCACACACAACACCTGTCCTGCCCTGTGCTTCCGGCTCTGAGCGCAGGTCCCGCCCTCACGGCTGGGTTCCGCTGAGCTCCGCTCTGCCCGGGACAGAGGAGCCAGGAGCATGTGGTGAGGGGCGGTGGCAGGTGCGGTATGAGTGTCCGCACCCCTCACTCCAGCCCTTCACGCTGGTGATGGCGTGTCTCCCCTATGGCCTGGGTGTCCCGGGACGCTGAGTCCGCCTAGGAGAAACCCAGGCCCCATTGTTGTGGGAAGGAGGCTGAGGAGGGGAGAAACAGTTCACATCACTCTTGTCCTTTGTTTTTGAAAAGCAAGGGAGAGGGCATTTTCCCCATAGGGGTGGCAGGTTTGGAGCCCAGAGGAACCACGGATCACCAAGCTGCAAGGACCTGGGCAGGGACTGCAGGCAAGAGAGCAGCGGTTGGGCCCTGCAGCGGCCTTGCAGTGGGACTAGAACCTGCTCAAGCACAAGCGTTAACGGACTTGCTAGACAGCCAGGCTGATGGGATAGCAGACAATGGGAAGGAAGGCAAAGAGGGAGAAAGTGAAACCAGCCTGGCTTCTTCCCAGGGCTTCAGAAACCAGCTTCCCTGTGGACTCAAACCCCAAGGCAGGACACAGGCCTGGCCCTGGCCACCTCTCATATAAGGTCTGCTGAAGATCCAAGCCAGAGCCATGCTCAAGACATCTTCCCAGGGGGATCTCCCCTATAATCCTAGCACCCCAGACCCCCATCTCAGGAGAATCAGCTATATCTTCAGAGAGATTCACAGCCAAGTTTTCCAAAGAGAAGGTAGGTAATCTGCAAGCGATAGGATGAGCGTGTGTGTTCTTCACAGCCTCCAATAGACCCGTCCCTGCGAGCCCCGTAAGGTGCCCGTGTCCCGCCCGTCCTGCCAGCCCCTCCTCACTGGTGTGAATCTCCTCACACTGCGTAGCTGCACAAGGACTTCCCAGTGCACTTGGATGCTCCATGTGTCTCCCCAAGGTTCATTCATCCACACCACTGCACATGCCAGGGGTGTCGGTCCTGGGCCGCCGACAAGTTCCAGCCAGTTTGGTTTCTGGTGAGGGCTCTCTCCTTGGCTTGCCCGTAGCACATTCTTGCCATGTCCTTACATGCTCGCTCTGTGTATGCGTGTGCACCGAAGAGAGGGGGAAGGAAAAGGAGATAGAGAACAAGAACTTTCTGGTGTTTCCTCTTAGAATGACACAAATCCCATCAGGTCATAGCCCCATTGGGTTAGGGCCTCGTCATGTGAATTCAGAGGGGATACAGCCCTCCAGTTTACAATGAGATGTGTGTTCCCTTTATTGATGAGGTGTGGAGTGCTGTTACAATTGTATGGATTTGTGGTGTGCCTATATCTCAATTATTGTACTCATTTCTGGTGATGGACAAATAGGGCACTTCCCATTTGAAGATACTGTGAATAACATGTAAACTTGTATGTAACTGTCTCTGTTTGGATTAACTAACAAAACCTACTATTTGAGACTGAAAATGCTGGGGCTGTGAAGACTTCAGGAATGGCTTGATCCAGAGACTCCAAGTCTTGTCAGCCCTCCATCCATGTCTGTGCTGTTACCTTTCTCCTGCGGTATGCGTGCGCCCGCTCACAGACTGGCTGGCTGCCCCATCCTCAGGCATAGCTTGGCTTTTCTCTTGCTCATGGAGTCAGCAAATGTAGACGGGGACAGTGGTGTGGACAGAACTGAGCTGTGGGGTGGGAACGAGAGGCCGGTCGGGATGCCGTGTGGGTGTGCAGGTGGCTGTGCGTGCTGGAGCCCTGTGCACGGGGGCTGTGCGGAGAGGGAGCGTGTCAGCCATTGTCTGTCGGGGCCGGAGCATCTGCGTGAGTTCAGCTGTTTCTTGAGTCTTCGTGCCACCGCCTGATGAAACCTTCCAGACATCCCATGCGCACGCCGGCGCTATTTGTTTGCTTCTGATCGCAGACTTGTTTAAAAAAACACTCCTTGTTCACATAGACATTAAAAGCCTGCAGGAGAATTCTGGGGGCGGGGGGGGGGGGGAGGCTGCGCTTCCACCTCAGTGTTCTCTGCACAGGGACGCTGCTCGCCGCCAGGCTGCCGGGCGGGCTATTTACTGGACAGATTAAGTGTGTCCCTTGGTTATAAACCGATGCCAGAGACCTGGACCACACTGCCGGGGCCAGTGACCTGTCTGGAGGGAAGAACACCGTGGGGGGGTTGCTCTTCCCCCGCGTGGTTTTAGGATGAGGGATTCTGGGTAAGCCTGTGTGGCCTGCCCAGAGCCTCTCACTCAGGGTGACCCTTGGCTTCCCAGCTCTGCCCATCCTGTCTTGGAGGTGAAGGTGCCAGCCAGAGGCTGGCGGCACGGCGTTCCAGACCCCTGCACGGACCCTCTCCGGCTCCTCTTCCCCTCAGGTCCTCCCTGCTCACTCCAGGGGAATTCTTTGCCCAGCCGTGGGGCCCCCGGGGCTTTGTGGTGGACCCAGAGCCCAGGGCCCCGCAGGGACCTCGAGGCCTTCATAAGCAGTCGGTTCCTGGAAGCGTGGATGAGTGGTGGTCTTTGAGTGAGTCATCTTACGCCAGGAGCCGCGTGGGACAGAGGTGGCGAGCCAGCTTCACTGTGTGCAGGCGAGGCCTGAGCATGGCCACCGCCGTCCACCGGTCCTCACCGTCTTCGGCTCTATGAGTAGGCCAGGCCCTCGCTGACGTTCACACACCATAGTGGTGAGCTGTGGCTAAAACTGGTGACTTAGAACCACGGCTTAAACTTGCCGGTTGGTTGATGGGCAGCACGGGCCGTGCTCTGCTGGGCATTCCTCCAGGGGCTGTCTCCAGTGGTTCCACGGCTGAGGGCAGGCCAGGCCCGCAGGTGACCGTGTCTCTGACAGCTGGCTGGCTGTTGGCTGGGTGGGTGGGAGAAGGCTTCTGCCACTGGGGTGTCCAGGGCCCCAAGGGCAGATCAGGTTCCTAGGCCTCCCTCCTGATGAGGGTGGGAAGAGGCTGTGCCACCTGACAAAGGAACGGGAAAGCGGGTGAGGGAGGGTGAAAACGGGGCCTCAGCCTATCCACGGCCTTGCGCATGCCCCATGAGGACTGAGCCCTGAGCCACATTTTACTTTGAGACAGGCTCTTGCTATAAAGACCAGGCTCTCTGTGTAGCTCAGACTTACAGTCCTCCCGCCTCGGCCTCCGGAGGAGCTGGGATTGCAGGCGTGCACTGCCAGCTCACTGCCATCTGCGTTCTTCACTCGCGGCCACCCCGCTTACTCTCATCCAAGGCTAAGGAAGGAGCCCACAGGTGCCAGGTGTCATCACTCGTCTCCATACATGTCTGCCATCATGGGCACTGTTAGTGCTTCAGTGAGTTCATTTAGTTCCCCCTGCATCCCAAGGAGGTGCAGCCATGCTTGGTTGTGATAAGAGATTGGTTCCAAGACCCCTGAAGACCATAAAAGCCATAAATGTCCAAATAACTCACATAAAATGTCAGTGCATTAGCATAGAACCATGTACCTCCCGCTGTACACAGTATCCACACACATCCCACTGTGCGCAGTGCACATGGAGCTGTGCGCCTCCCTCTGTATGCTGTGTGTGCTTATAAAACCCTTCCCGCGGATATGACAGAGGTCCTGCAGGACGCCAGCTGGGGTGCTGTAGCCGTCTTCATGAACGCACAGCCCGACGTTTGCACAGGTGTGAAAGTGCTCTGCTCAGAGGGTGTGGTGGCCCAGCGCTGCAGGGCTGTGCTTTGGTCAGCCTGCCTGGTGTAGAGCTGGGACCAGCAGTCTCCTCCCTGGCTACACAGGAGCCCCAGCTCCTCTGCTCCAGACACAGGCAGCACAGCACCCTGCAGTGTCAGGTTGCTTCCCCAGGGGCTGCTGCAAGGGACCACACCGCACCTTCGTGGCAGCTCCGTGGACAGTGCAGACCAGGGGAAGGTGGGAACCACGCCCGCCCGGCCTGTCGGAGACCCCACATGGCTGAGTGGCCAAGGACACTACCTGGGGCAGCTGTGCCCTTCCCCCGCCCATCAGCTCCCAGGCTCCCATCCCTGCCCTCAACATGGCTATCTGAGCAAGAGCGGGGAGGGGTGTCAGCCAGGCAGCCTAATTAAAATAAAGAGCTAAAGTTATCAAACTTCTATCACTCCCAGATCCCCAGGACTGGCTGTGCCCAGGGTTAGCAGCAGTTTGGTGCAATCTGAACCCCACACCCTGCTGTGGGGGTGTGAAGTGGAATAGCCCCTTGGAAAACAATTTCTTAGAAGTTTAACCCACATCCCTTATATGGCCTCGTTGTGTCACTCAAAGAGAAGGAAGTATCTCCACAGACGCTTGTGCAGGAATGTTCATAGTAGCTTTTGTTCTTTATTACTTTAATTTTTTACCATAACTGGGATTGGAACTCAAGGCCTTGTGTGTCTCTCTTGCTTGGCCTGTAGCTTACAGTGGTAGTGGCATATCACTTGAGTCACACCTCTAGCCACACTTTTTGCTGGTTATTTTTTGGAGATGGACTTTTGTAAGCTTTTTTCTGCCTGGCCTGGCTTTGAACCACGATGCTCCGGACCTCAGCCTCCTGAGTAGCTGGGATTGCAGCATGAGCCACTGGCACCTGGCTGAGTAGATTAATCTATAATAGAGCCTCACAGCCAACACACGTCTAAGCTGGTAGATGTGCAGACAGACCAATGGTGGTGCTTTGTAAATATAATTTATTTTGTTATGGTGTTGTCAGAGGAATTATGGTTTCATAAGTCAGGTAAGGAGTACGTTTTCCTTTCTAGACAGGGTTACCCCTTTGCTTTCCCCCACTTTCCCTGTCCCTGCCCACAAGTTGCGTCGTTCATTTTCCACATAGTGTCTACTGAAACCATGCCTGCCTTTGTCCCCTTCCTCCTCCATTTCTGCGCCCTCCCTTGCCCCCTCAAGGGAGAATGCTGGCGTTTTAATACTGTGCAGGTTAGCCCAGCAGTGGGGCTGAGTGAACTCTTGGTTGACACAGCACAGTGAGTCTCGGTCATCACGTGCCACATATGACATCTGGTCACTGGTGAGCCACATAGACAAGCGTGGCTCATGTGATCACAGAATGCCTTGCAAAAACCCCAGGCAGAGCGCACATGATTGCATTTGTAAAATTGTAAAACATGCAAATAAACCTTAATAGGAAACACAGGTCAGGGTGTCTGAGGACTGCGAAGGAGCATGAAGACCCTTACGGTGTGGATAGACCTTGGTAAACACATCAGAAAGAGGGAAAGTCACCAGGCCCCTAAGTGGACCCAGCTGGATCTTTGGGGACTGCTAACCCTGATGCTATTTAAAGCATTTCAGGACTCAGAGAGAGAAGAGAGCCTTCCAGGGTAACTTGGAATCAAACACCTGGCAGGCGCGGAGTGTGGAAGAAGCGCGACCCTGGGTGGCCCCCACGGGGACTGGCGCTGACTTAACTCAGCACCACAGTGACCCAGATCCAGCATCCGCCCGCCCTTGCTCTCGCTTCCATTACACCCGTGCTCCTCTGGGTCTCTCCGGGTTTATCACATTCGGTGAGCTCTCTCACCTTAGGTCAGCTGCGTCTTCAGTGGCTAATCCTCTTGTTACAAACCCAGGCGGTGTCAGCCACCTCCCCCGCAGCCGCACGCCGCGGCCCGCACCAGACCACCTGTGCCACGTAGACGCTCTCCACTTCTCCTCCACCATTCCCTGTTAGAGGCTGAATTGTGTCCCTGCCCAACCACTGAAATTTGTATTTTGAATTCCTAACTTCCAATACCTCACAATGTTTGGAGACAAGGCCTTCAGTGGTTTGTGGTCTTGCGTGAATTTAACGTCAATGCCGTGTGTATTGTCTAGGGAATAAAGACAGGAAGGCTATCTGTGTTTGGTTCAGATGGACATTGTGTGTACGTGTGCCTGTCCGGAGGCACTTCCAATGCTGTAAATTACACTTGTGTTTGGCTGAATATGGAGGAAGAGACACTTGTTACGTAGTTACCAACAACTTACCTCTGTTATTGCAGGAAAGATTAAGTATATTTTATGAGAAGTAATAAAGAGCATACCTGCGGAGTGTGGGTGGCTCACGTCTGTAATCCTAGCTGTTCAGGAGGCTGAGATCTGAGAACTGCAGTTCAAAGCTGGCCTAGGCAGGAAAGCCCTTGAAACTCTTTTTTTTTTTTTTTTGGGTCCAGTTGTGGGGCCTGAACTCTGGGCCTGGGCGCCGTCCCTCAGCTCTTCAGCTCAAGGCTAGCGCTCTACCACTTGAGCCACAGCGCCACTTCTGGCTTTTTTTCTTTTTGCTTATGTGGTGCTGAGGAATCGAACCCAGGGCCTCGTGCATGCAAGGCAAGCGCTCTACCACTGAGCCACCTTCCCAGCCCATCCTTGAAACTCTTACCTTCAATCTACCAAAAAAAAAAAAGCTAGGAATGGAGCTGTGGCTCAAGTGGTAGAGCACTAGCCTAGAGCACAGAAGCTCAGGGACAGTGTTGAGGCCCAGACTTCAAGCCCCATATCCAGAAAAAGAAGAAAAAAAGATTGACTTGTCTATTGCCATTTTCCATATAGAGCCAATTCAAACTGTCAGCTCCTCTGTCCCCGGGTGGAGGAGCGTGAGCTCCTGCCCCAGGCCACACAGACGCTGGCGGGCAGAGCCACGCTGGCGGGCAGAGCCGGGCTCTGGCAGGGCTGCAGGCCTGGTGCTTGTCTTCTCAGGGTGCCGCCATCCCCGCTGCAGGCCTTCAGAGACAAGCCTGAAGGTATTTCCCCCCTTGTAGCTGTGTCTAGGGCAGACCTCTGACCAGCTGAGGGCTAGTCCCTATGTATTCACTTCTGGAAGCGTTTCTGGGGTTGAGCCAAGCCATTCCTGGGAGGACGCCGGGCAGGAGAAGCTGGAGAGGATGAGGGGCTTGCCCAGGCCTTTGCCCTCGGCGCCCAGTCCAGGCGGCCCGCATTCAGAGCTGGCCCACGGCGTCAGCCACCTCCCGCTCCTCCCACCCTTGGCCCTCCTGGATCTCCCCTTTCTTGAGCCATCCCTAGGGCATGGAGCGCCATTGTAAGGGCTAGACATGTGGTGAGTAGGTAGGAAGATGATTATCTCCGCAGCCAGCATGGCAGCCCCCATGGCAGGGACTGTGATACCCAGTTTTTAGCTGTGGGTCGGGGCAGGGGGCACTTACCCAAGATCCCCTGGAGCGTGACCAGCCACACTCACTGAGCTCCAGTCCACCCTCCTGCTGGCCATTATGAGCGGTGTCACAGTGTTCCACTCAAAGACCTCAAGGAGCCCAGTGCCCTTTTTTCTGAGAAGCTGCATTGGGGGAGTCCAGAAGATGGGAGGGTGAACTGGTCTCTTTCCCGTTGTTCTAACAAAGTAGCTGAGGCTGGGTACTTTATAAAGAAAAGAGGTCTATTTCGGCTGTGGAGGACATAAGTTCAAGACCAAGCAGCTCCATCTGTTAGGCCTCTGTGAGGCCTGTGGTCTGTCGCACCATGGTGATGGCATGTGGAAAGGAGCACTTGTGAAAGGGAGAGGAAGCCAGAGAGCCAGGCCAGGCCCTGTGTCGTGTTGTGCGTGGCTCCTGCACATGAGGACTAATGCAGCAACTACAGGCATGCCTTCTGAGGCCAATGACCTAAACACCTCCGCCAGGCTCCGCCTCTCAAAGGTCCTACCACCTTCCACTTCACTAAGCTGCGACCAGGCTCCAAGAGGTGGGGACTGACCTCAGTCCGAGTGGTTTGCTAAGCCCACTTAGTGAGAAGCTTGCATTTCTGTGGCTGCACAGACTGACTAGAGATGGGCATGAGAATCAAGACAGGCCAGAGTTGACAGGACTTGAGATGAAACCGCTGGGAAAAGATGTCCTCCTTCTATTGAGACTACAAAGTAGGTCCAGCCTTACCCTGGTAGCTGGGCCTCATGCCATCCATGGGGAAGGACCTGCTTGATCCTGAAGGCCCAGCAGGAGAGTGTGGATCTAAGACCCAGAGACTTCTGACGGCGCTGTTGGGGGTCTGGATCCACCACCATGTCTTTGCAGTGTCTAGAGCCCCCCCCTCCCACCTCCCCTCCTGCTCCTGTGTTAAATCCCACCTGCCTGGGGCTTGCGTTGAAATCAGAATGGTAGCGTCTGCTCTGGAGGTGTGCAGTGCTCGCTTTTGTTTTCCCATCCCAACGCGATTTGTTGCTAACAGACCACGATGCCCAGGCAGCACAGACCCAGATATCCCACCCCTCAGCTGTGGTTGCTCAGATATCCCACCGCTCAGTCGTGGTTGGCACTGAGTAGGTGCCCAGTCTGGCAACGCTTGTTGAAATATGTGAAGTTCATTCTGACCCCCCAGCTACTGCAAACTGCTTGTTCACCCCAAATCTTCGCATCCCTGCCCTCATCCTCCCTGTTGCTTTATATAACATGGATGGTTTTCCACCTCTGAAAAAATAGACTAACTCAATTATTGTGTGAATATTTATCAGTTAGAACCAAAGGAATGAAAATGAGCTCCCACAGCAGAGTCTGCAGATGTTTGGGGTTACTTTTCTAACAGTGTTCAGCTATTTCATGTATTTTGTGTTTTTCTTAAGAAACAAAACAAAACAGATCTGCCCTGCAACTTGGAAATGAGATCCGGTTCTCACAGCGTCTCTCGCTCCCCGCTGGGTGTGGTGTGGGCAGACTTGGCAGTCTCGGCGGGCTGCCGCCGTGGGACAAGCAGGTAATGGGAACCAGCTGCTTGGCCAGCCCCAGAACAGTAATGAGGTGCCACAGACGAAGGACAGGCAGCTTGGGTTTGGGTGGGGGCTTCACGAGCAGCAATCAACGCCTCTCAAAGCAGAGCCCGCCCGGCCGGCCACCGTGGGCCGGGCACTTCTGCCCTCAGAAGCACAAGAGAGCACCCAGGAGGGGCCCCCGCGGGCCAGGCTGGGCCTCCTCCGTGTCACCATGTTCCCACAGCAGCCGGAGTCCACCCCGGAGAGTATGGTTCAGATCAGGACCCAGTAAACTCGCTTGTAAGGGGCCAGAGAGAGTAGGTCAGGCCTGGTGGGCAGGTGGGTTTTGTCCCAAGTGCTCAGCGGGGCTACAGGTAAATGAGTGCACTAACAGGTCTCAGAAACACTTGAGCTACAGAAGCTGGTGGTGGGCCAGCTGTCACAGCATGGCGAAGGCTGTCAGCCTCAGCTCAAAACCCCGTTAGGGCTGGACGCTGGGGGCTCATGCCTATAATTCTAGCTACTCAGGAGGCTGAGGTATGAGGATCAAAGTTTGAAGCCAACCTGGGCAGGAAAGCCCACGAGATGCTTTTCTCTATTTAATCAGTAAAAAAAAGCAAGGAGTGGAGCTGTGGCTCGTGTGGTAGAAGGCTAGACTTGAGCAGAAAATTAAGGGACCATGCCCAGAGCCTGACTTCAAGCCCTGGTACCAGACAACAACAAATCCTGTGAAGGCTTCTCTTCCCCGTGTGTGGAACTGGATGCCCAGCGGCTGGCAGTGAAGAGCTACAGGACCTGTCCCTTCCGCCTTCTCCGCCCTGCTTTGGACTCCGCTCACCATGCCTGCCTTGTGGGCTCACAGGCTCGGCCTGCTTCATGCCCTTTGCACGTGCAGGTTCCTTTGTCTGCAGTGCCATCGCCACGTTTGCACGTTTGCACTTACCTCTTCCCTCCACCTAGGTCTTAGCACCAGTGCTGTTTCCTCAGAAAGGCCATCCAAGCCACCTCTGCAGCGGCCACGGCATCTCTTCCTGTGCCTAGCGACCGTGCCGCCTCCTCCCAGCACATCTGCATCACATGTGTCACAGTTGGACACAGGCTCTTGGGCCACCGTGTGCTGGGGTCCTGTCTTCCTTCTCGTGTGCTCTGGGCAGTGGGGACCTTATTTCCAGTGCCTCCCGCTTGTAGAGTCTGAGGAGCGCAGACTGGATGATGGACTTGAGCGACCCTGGAGGCCCCTCAGCCTCCCAGTTCCTTTACTCCGTCAGCCATGTTGCTGGCACCCATCCCATTTAAAAATGAATGTCAGAGCTGGGAAGGTGGTCAGTGGTAGAGCGCTTGCCTTGCGTGCACGAGGCCCTGGGTTCGATTCCTCAGCACCACAGAAGCAGAAAAAGCCGGAAGTGGTGCTGTGGCTCAAGTGGTAGAGCGCTCGCCTTGAGCTGAAGAGCTGAGGGACAGCGCCCAGGCTGTTATGAATGTCAGATCACAGCCTGTCTCTCATCAAGCTCTCCAATAACAATTCAACTCGCACCAAGACTGCTGCGAGGACCCCGCCTCTGTCCCCAGCCCACCTTCCACCCTCAGAGGCAGCTGTGACCCCAGAGGACAGTCCTTGGCATGGGAGGTGTTTTTGCATTGAGAGAACAGACATCGGGTGATGTTCCAGGAATTCGCTTTGAACAAAAGAATGAGGCCATGAGCACCTGACTCACGAGAGGCTGGGCCGGTGCCCAGTTTCCCCGCCTCACCCCGCCCAGGCCATGCTCTCCCCGGTGACACGCTCGGGCGGGGCAGAGAGGAAGGATGGGGGTTGACACGGGTGTCAAGGCCCCACAGGGCGCCGCCCTCGGGACGGAGGGCGTGCTGGGGTAGAGCCCCGCCACCCCTCATGGTGGACCGCCACCGCCAGGGGCAGAGAGAGGACGCTGGGAGTCTGTGGAGTCACTAGCGCCCTGCCCAGCCCTACAGTTTGTGTGCTGGCTCTGCAATTGCAAAGTCATCTGCGGCAGAGTGGAGGTGCTGTGGGCAGCCCCCCAGGCTCCTGTAGCTTGTTGCTGTGTCAAGACAAAATGGCTTCTCGAAAATGCTCAGAAAACAATATCAAAATGGCTAAAAATGATGTCACATAAAGTGGGGGTCAGGTTACAAGGATGTTCACTTTTCTCCCCATGAATTAACGAAGAGTGGCACTGGTGGTCCATACCTATGTAATCCTAGCTACTCTGGAGGCTGAGATCCTGAGGATCAAGGGTTTTGTTTTGTTTTGTTTTTTGGGTCCAGTCGTGGGGCCTGAACTCTGGGCCTGGGTGCTGTCCCTCAGTTCTTCAGCTCAAGGCTAGCGCTTTACCACTTGAGCCACAGCGCCACTTCCGGCTTTTTTCTTTTTGCTTATGTGGTGCTGAGGAATCGAACCCAGGGCCTCAGGCATGCAAGGCAAGCGCTCTACCACTGAGTCACCTTCCCAGCCCCTGAGGATCAAGGTTTAAAGCCAGCCCAGGCAGGAAAAGTCTGTGAAACTTTTATGTCCAGTTAACCATCAAAGGTGGAGCTGTGGCTTAAGTGGTAGAGCACCAGCCTTGATTGAAAAAGCTTAGGGACAGTGCTCAGACCCTGAGTCTAGGCCCCAGGACTGGCACACACACAAAAGAAAGTTAACAAAGCTCATTTTTCCGGTGTGGGAGAGACTTTTATGTTTGCCTTGGTTTTCATATAAATGGAGGCAGGCGCCCTGTAGCAGAGTCTGCAGCAAGATGCGGTGTGCATCCCACTTGTGCCAAACGCGATGCGATGTGAGCCCCACTGGCAGCCAGGCAGCCGCCCGGTGCTCCATGCCCGGGCGCCTCTGTGCTCCGGCCCCAGATGGCCTTTCCTTGATCTCTCCTCTCCTTCCGCAAGCTCTCGCGGCGCCTCCCTCTGCCTGGTGTCGCGGACTGTGACTTTTTCTCACACCTGCGGCCTGGCGCTCTTTCCTGGGGAGCCCGAGCCCAGCGCGCTCACACCACCTCCCCCTCAGTTCGGTCTCCCGTGCCCTATCGATGTCCAGGCAGGAAGCCACGCCCGGTGCTGGGCGAGGATGACCCTGGGGTGAAGCCCCTCCCCACCCCAGTGCCTCCCAGGACAGGAAACTTGACTTCCTGGGACCAACCGTACTGTTGGTTCTTCAGCAGCTTTTACTGGGAGCGCAGCTGTCAGCTAAGCCTGAGAGGCCTGAAGGAATCTGCTTCCGGGGGCGCCGGGCGTGGGGAGCGCACCCCGAGCAGCTGTCACCACGCATTCTGCCCAGCACTTGCCGGGCCCAGGACTGGGGCACGCATGCGACATAAATTAATCTCTCTACTCTTCAACAGCATGGCTCCCTGTACTTTCTCTGCCTGTAGTCATTCGTGCTCAGCAGATAAGCAATAGCTGGAATGAGGGCAGGATTCCGGGCTGGCCAGATATAGCCCGTTATCACTGCAGTTACAGTGTGCCGGCTCATTGAGAAGTTTCAGGACACTTCATCAATGGGACGGGGGCGGTGCCAGCACCGTGGAGCTGGCTGCTGAATGAAGGCGTGGAGGTGACGGTGAGGGCCCCTGTCATAGCAGGGCCTGCTTATCTGACATGTTTCTCTCAGTGAGGTCAGACATCAAGGCCACGGCCAGCCCAGGTGGAACACCATAGAACACCATGGTGGAAGACCCAGAGACCTCACAGTTGGAGAAGAGAGGTCACATAGGGTCCTGTGGGGAGGCCATGGCAGAGGCTCAGGTCTCCAGACACGAGAAGGGCCCCCTGTGCCCTTCCTAACCTGGAACTGGCTTTGTGAGGGAAGAGACGGGTCTCTGAAGGCATACTTCAGTCAGCAGGAGCGGCAGTGAGCAGCTTCTCTGAAATCCCTTCATGATGCTAATTGCCCGGAGGGTGCCCTGACCACAGGCCCCGGGTCCCGCACAGCCTCGCTTACCTTCAGCAGGACCTGCCCCAGACCCAGCATTGCAGGACACTGCTAGTCAGCGTTGTACTGCAAATTATTCCCGGGGCAGACAGGCAGGAAAAGGCAAGAAAAGGAACCTGAAGCTAGTCCTACCCCCACCATAATCAACAGATTCAGGGCCATCCCCACCAAAATTCCAGCTTCCTGCTTCGCAGAAACAGGTGGCCGATCCTCAAATTTACCTGGAATTAAAAGGGATCCTGGATAGCCAAAGCGCTTGTTTTATTGAGAAATGTAAGGTTGGACAACTTACAGGTTCCAAGTTCAATACTTGGGACAGTATCATAGCAATCAAACTAGCATGCTTTGGCAAAGGGACAGGCATCTTAGCCAGCAGCAAGGAAGCGGCCGTCCAGAACCAAATCCATACGCACGCCTGTGGCCGAGTGATTTTCAACAAGGATGTCAGGACCACTTAAAGGTGATGAGAATTATCTCTTCAACCAACTGCCTTGGAACAAGAATGGAACTGGATTCTTGTCTCATGCAACAGCAAAAAAACGAACTTACTTACATCAACTTCCCCACAGCCGGGCTCTGGTGGGCCGTGTCTATAGTCCTAGCTACTTTGGAGGCTGGGATAGGAACTGGGCTGCTGGGAAAAAAAAAAGTACTTGGCCATTCCTTAGATGGATAAACCTGGAACTACTGTGTGACCCAGCAGTTCCACCCCTCGGTGTAAACTCAAAAGAACTGAAGACTGGCATTCAGATTAAAGCTTGTGCAAACGAAGTACTGGTTCTTCAGTGTATATAAACCTTGAGGACATGCTAAGTGCCAGTCCTGGTGGTACATCCTGGTAATGCCAGCTACTTTGGAGGAGGAAGTAGGAGGATTGTGCTTAGAGTCCACCAGGAGTTAAAAAAAAAAAGTTACCAAGACCTTGTTTCAACTAGCCGGCCAGGAGTTGTAGCGCACGTCTGCGGTCACAGCCATGTGGGCGCAGAGGTAGGAGGAGGGCAGTCTAATGCCAGCCCTGGGGAGGCATCATGTGAGCCTCCATCTGTTTCCATTCGTTACTTTATTTTTGAATTGGTACACTTTTGTGACATGAGGGGTTTCGCGGTGGCATTTTCATACCTGCACGCGGTACTTGGAACAAATTGATCTCCTCCACCATATTCCTGCTTTTCCTTCCCCCTTTCCAGACAGGCAGAAAGGGCTCCGGTAAGCTTGGGTTCAAACCCCAGCACTGCCAAACGAAGCAAGACAGCAGGCTGACTTTACATCTGTGTTAGAACAGGGGACCTGTTAGGCAAGGCAACTGCCTTGCAGGATGGAACCTGGCCGCGGTATTCCGCCAGCGTTCTCACTGAAAAATGGCAAATCCCTGGCACATCTGCCATCATTGCCTTACCCAGTGCTCCCAGCAGACATCACTAGTCAATTGAGGCTGCTTTTCTCATTGAGTCTGGACTTAGAGCTCCCATCTCCTACAAGACAGCCCTCGGCAGCAACTACTACGGGAGACTCCTCTTGTCAGAGCAACTACTACAGAGAAAAAAACCTTGAAATAAGCAATTCCTACTTAGGAATTAGGTTTAAGACACATGTTTTTCTGAGTGATGAGTAAGTGAACCCTGGACTTCTACTCTGCCCAGAGTTTCTGCACATAAAGGCCACAGTTACTAGTAGCTATCACATCAAGTGGATTTTTTTTTTTTTGTCAGTTGTGGGGCCTGAACTCTGGGCCTGGGTGCTGTCCCTCAGCTCTTCAGCTCAAGGCTAGCTCCCTACCACTGAGCCACAGCGCCACTTCCGGCTTTTTCTGCTTATGTGGTGCTGAGGAATTGAACCCAGGGCCTCATGCATGCAAGGCAAGCGCTCTACCACTGAGCCAACTTCCCAGCCCATCAAATGGACTTTTATGTTGTCCTAGAGCTGGGAGCTTCCTGTAAGTGAAGAGGAAACTTCAAGTTCTTGATTCAGTAAGGGAGGAAGAGCTTGCTGAATTTACAGTTAATACAGCATTCTGAGAGAGCACATTCATTGATCTCTTATCGCAAGGTATTGTCACAGCCGTCTTATTGTTGGTTATCGTTGCTAATAATGAATTTACACATTAAACTTTCTGCACATGCAGGCGTGACACTGCAGCCATGTCAGAACACGCCTGCAGACAAACCTTCCTGGTAGAGGGGAGGGTTCTGTGGAGCAGACTTGGGGGAAAGTTAGATTCGGGGATTTGGGGATCCCTTTCAGGAGCTTAGAGATGTTTTCATTCAAAGTGTTGTATTTTGACCTAAGACACTGAGATGCTAAATTACACCGCTGCCGCCCTCCCACCCCCCCAAGTACTGGGGCTTGAACTCAGGGGTTGTGCGCTTAGAGTGAGTTTTTTTTTTTTTTTTTCTGATCAAGGCTGGTACTCTACCACTCTATCCACAGTTCCACTTCCAGCTCTTTGATGGGTCATTGGAGATAAGAATCTAACAGACTTCCTGCCCAGGCTGGCTTTGAACCATGATCCTCAGATCTCAGCCTCCTGACTAGCGAGGATTACAGGCCAGCCACTGGTGGCCAGCACACTAAACACATCTTGAATCCCAGACAACAGGATGATTAGGTTAGCACAGTTTAGGTGAGGGTCAGTTGTCATTTATGGGGTCCCACTTGCTTAAATCAGTCTCCTTGTGGCAAAGAAGAAGGAACCAGTCCCGTTGTGAGGACCCACGGGGCAGCACGGGCTGCTCTGAGTTGACCTTGCCTGACTTTTCCTCTCTGAAGAGTCGAGGGTGCTCAGACCACCATGCCGTGCCAGCCCCGTCCGGTAAAGCGTAAGTCGCCAGCTCTCAGCCTGAGGAAAGTGCCTGAAGAGTCTGTGTTGCAAAACCCAAAAGGCTTTACACTTTGGGAGAGAACCAGACCCAGAAACACAAGCGCCTGCCGGTTGGCAAAGTGAACCAAGGAGCTCCTCCCCAGCCCGCTCCCGGAGGACAGTCATTCCACAGCTGCCTTATTTACTGATCACCAAAATGCCTGCCCGGCTGGGCGACACCCTGCTCAGGGAGACGGCCCGATTGTCTGATTTGGTGAGAGTAATAAGTACTCAGGGAAAAGGAAGTCGTGAACTTCTTCTTAAAACAACAACAACAATTATACATGAAGAAATCTCAACATCCCTGGTGATAAAGGAAATTCAAATTAAAATGACACTGAGATTCCATCTCAGCCTGGTCTACATGGGCACCATCAAGCACACAAACAATAAGTGCTGGTGAGGTTGTGGGGAAAAGGAACCATAACCCACTGTTGGTAGGAACGTGAACGAGCTGTGGAGGCTCCCCAGTAAATGGACCGTCGGCCTTCCCGTGACCCAGTCTACCTCTCGTGGCGCTCATCCGAAGGAACGCCGATACAGTGGAGGCGCCACACCTTTACTGTTGTACTGCTCACCACAGCCAAGCTGCGCAAACAGCCCACACCCTACAACCAATGGATGGGTGAAGAAAATGTAGTAGATACACACAGCAAAATATTGATGGTAAGGAAGAATGGATCAATGAAAACAGCATAGAGAACCTCACTGAAAGCTCCCGGTCACAGGGGTATGGGAGCAGGAAAAGAAGGGCTGTGTGGGGCACCGTGTGGGGCACCGTGTGAGGCATCGTGTGGGGCACCGTGTGAGGCACTGTGTGAGGCACCGTGTGGGACACCCGTGTGGGGCACCGTGTGGGGGCACCGTGTGGGGCACCGTGTGGGGCACCGTGTGGGGCACCGTGTGGGACACCCGTGTGAGGCATCGTGTGAGGCACCGTGTGGGGCACCGTGTGAGGGCACCGTGTGGGGCTCCGTGTGGGGCACCGTGTGGGGCACCGTGTGGGGCACCGTGTGGGGCTCCGTGTGGGGCATCGTGTGGGGCACCGTGTGGGACACCCGTGTGAGGCATCGTGTGGGACATCCGTGTGGGGCACCGTGTGAGGGCACCGTGTGGGGCACCCGTGTGAGGCATCGTGTGAGGGCACCGTGTGAGGCACCGTGTGGGGCACCGTGTGGGACACCCGTGTGAGGGCACTGTGTGGGGCTCCGTGTGGGGCACCATGTGGGGCACCGTGTGAGGCACCGTGTGAGGGCACCCGTGTGGGGCACCGTGTGGGGCACCGTGTGGGGCACCGTGTGAGGCACCGTGTGGGGCACCCGTGTGGGGCACCCGTGTGAGGCATCGTGTGAGGGCACCGTGTGGGGCACCGTGTGAGGGCTCCGTGTGGGGCACCGTGTGAGGGCTCCGTGTGGGGCACCGTGTGGGGCTCCGTGTGGGGCACCGTGTGGGGCACCGTGTGGGGCACCGTGTGGGGCACCGTGTGAGGGCACCGTGTGGGGCTCCGTGTGGGGCTCCGTGTGGGGCACCGTGTGGGGCACCCGTGTGAGGGCACCGTGTGAGGGCTCCGTGTGAGGCACCGTGTGGGGCACCGTGTGGGGCACCGTGTGAGGCATCGTGTGAGGCATCGTGTGAGGGCTCCGTGTGAGGCACCGTGTGGGGCACCGTGTGGGGCACCGTGTGAGGCACCGTGTGGGGCTCCGTGTGGGGCACCCGTGTGGGGCACCGTGTGGGGCACCGTGTGGGACACCCGTGTGGGGCACCGTGTGGGGCACCGTGTGGGGCATCGTGTGGGGCACCATGTGGGGCACCGTGTGGGGCTCCGTGTGGGGCACCGTGTGGGGCACCGTGTGGGGCACCGTGTGAGGCACCGTGTGGGGCATCGTGTGGGGCACCGTGTGGGGCACCGTGTGGGGCACCGTGTGGGGCACCGTGTGGGGCACCGTGTGAGGGCTCCGTGTGGGGCACCGTGTGGGGCACCGTGTGGGGCACCGTGTGAGGCACCGTGTGGGGCACCGTGTGAGGGCACCGTGTGAGGGCTCCGTGTGGGGCACCGTGTGGGGCACCGTGTGGGGCACCGTGTGGGACACCCGTGTGAGGCACCGTGTGGGGCACCGTGTGGGGCTCCGTGTGGGGCACCGTGTGGGGCACCGTGTGGGGCACCGTGTGAGGGCACCGTGTGAGGGCTCCGTGTGGGGCACCGTGTGGGGCACCGTGTGGGGCACCGTGTGAGGGCACCCGTGTGGGGCTCCGTGTGGGGCACCGTGTGAGGCACCATGTGGGGCACCGTGTGGGGCACCGTGTGGGACACCCGTGTGAGGCACCGTGTGGGGCACCGTGTGGGGCACCGTGTGGGACACCCGTGTGGGGCTCCGTGTGAGGCATCGTGTGGGGCACCGTGTGAGGGCACCGTGTGGGGCACCGTGTGGGGCACCGTGTGGGGGCTCCGTGTGGGGCACCGTGTGGGACATCCGTGTGGGGCTCCGTGTGGGGGCTCCGTGTGGGGCACCGTGTGGGGCACCCGTGTGGGGCTCCGTGTGGGGGCTCCGTGTGGGGCACCGTGTGGGACATCCGTGTGGGGCTCCGTGTGGGGGCTCCGTGTGGGGCACCGTGTGGGGCACCCGTGTGGGGCTCCGTGTGGGGGCTCCGTGTGGGGCACCGTGTGGGACATCCGTGTGGGGCACCGTGTGGGGCACCCGTGTGGGGCTCCGTGTGGGGCTCCGTGTGGGGCTCCGTGTGGGGCACCGTGTGGGGCACCGTGTGGGGCACCGTGTGGGGCACCGTGTGAGGGCACCGTGTGGGGCACCGTGTGGGGCACCGTGTGGGGCACCGTGTGGGGCACCGTGTGAGGGCACCGTGTGGGGCACCGTGTGGGGCTCCGTGTGGGGCTCCGTGTGGGGCACCGTGTGGGGCACCGTGTGGGGCACCCGTGTGGGGCACCGTGTGGGGCACCGTGTGGGGCACCGTGTGGGGCTCCGTGTGAGGGCACCGTGTGGGGCACCGTGTGGGGCACCGTGTGGGGCTCCGTGTGGGGCACCGTGTGGGGCACCGTGTGGGGCACCCGTGTGGGGCACCGTGTGGGGCACCGTGTGGGGCACCGTGTGGGGCTCCGTGTGAGGGCACCGTGTGGGGCACCGTGTGGGGCACCGTGTGGGGCACCGTGTGAGGGCTCCGTGTGGGGCACCGTGTGGGGCTCCGTGTGGGGCTCCGTGTGGGGCTCCGTGTGGGGCTCCGTGTGGGGCCCGGCTGCTGAGGACAATGGTGGCGACTGTGTGCAGCTATCACAGCTGAACATAGAAATTGGTTGAAATTGCTTTTAGAAAGGGGGAAGGAGGGAGGGGAGAGTGGTAGAGGAGGGAGTTTATTAGAATACACTGTAAACATGAGCAAATGTCACAGTGAAATCCTCCCCTGGTGTAACTAATGTACCTTCATAAGGAATAATGAAATCTCAATCTGAAAAAAAACTGAATGACAGGATGTCATTTTTCAGGGAAATGGATGGATCTGGAAGCTAGCCATCCTATTAAGAATGTAAGCCAGGCTCAGAAGGCTAGAGGTCGCATGTGTTTTCCCTCACATGTGGTTATGAGACAAAATAGAATCATATCTGCACACATCCGGGATCCGCGTGCTGTGGAGAGCCTGTTACAGGGGCTCCCGTGCTCGGCTTGCTCCCCGACCTTGTCCACTGCGCCCACCCTCCCTGCCTCTCGTGGTGACGGGGCTTTGATGGTGGAACACGGAAAGCAGAGGGATGCCTGTGCGTGTGTGTATGTGCGTGCGTGTGTGTGTGCATGTGCATGCGTGTGTTCACACACACACACACGTGCACACAGGACTCCTTCCGCCTGCAGAGCCAGCGGTGCCTGCAAGCCCTCCTGTTGAAAGACGTTTCCTCCACGACGTGGGTGCAGTGTGTGCTCACGAACCGAGCTCCCTCCATGGCTTCTGCTGAGATTCATCCCTGCTGTGCACAGGACAAAGCCCGCTGGGTGATTTTGTAGTAGGAAGACCCCTACTCAGGCGGGCAAGCCCACCGAGTCATCTGGAGTGACAGAGCCCACCGCAACAAAGTTGTTAGCCAAGAAGCAACTTTATTGAGAAGGTTCCTACACTGACCGGCCAGGGCCCCAGCATAGGCTCGGGAGCTGATACTGCGACCCCGAGCAGCCCACAAGCTGGGGTTTCTAAAGGCAACATCCATGCGGTCAAGCCTGGTCACACGCAGGTGACCAGTGGGGTCGCAACACACACAAAGGATTGCATAGTCACGGCAGGCCGCACTCGGGTGGCCAGTGGAGCTACAGTCTGCCTTATAGTAGCTGTTTAAACTAGCCTGTCGTTTTGGTTTGAATTGGCATGTGAATTTGGCGGGCAAAAGGCGGGGTTTCTACCATAAGCGGGTGGTGGAGCAAGTTGAGCAAGATTACAAGGTATTGGCTTTACTGGTCAGCCTTTAACAGAAACAGTAAGGTTGTTAGGGGATGGAGACGGATGTAGCCTCCATGCCGGGAACTGGGCCTTTTAGAACTAAGATGCGGTTTTGTAAAAGAGTTCAAGTTAAAAATGGAGTTGCACCAGCTCATGTCCCACGTTTAGGGTCCCCTTCAGTTTGGGGGTTGGTGCGTGGTTGGCGCTGCATCTCGCTGCGTGGCGGCAGGCGCTCCGCTCTGGCCCCGCCCCTCCGTGTGCCACGCGCCGCGCAGCGCCTGCCGCCGCTGGCCCTGAACCATGCTGTTCTGTAATAACAGCAGAATGTAGACTAGAACCCTCGCTTTCCTGCCACCCTGCACCCTGCTGGCACACTGCAGCAGACAGAAGGTCATGCTGCCCTTTGGGGTGCTCTCATGAGCTCTCCTCAGAGCCCCCATCCCGTCTGTCCAAGCAAGAGCAAAGAGGTTGGAGGGCAAGGGAGGGAAGGAGCCCGGACCCAGGGCTGGCTGCGCCCTCTGCCGCTGCCAGCGCCCGGCAGCGTCTCACTCTCCCGCAGCCGCACGCGCTGGCTCGCCAGCCACATGCCGGCAGTCAGCTGCCTGGCCACGTGAAAAGCCAGTGACCATTGAGGACAGAAAGGCTTCTGGGAATGATCACTCCAAAGAGCAGCGGTGTCATCCGCCCCTCCTCAGCTCTGACCCGCATGCCCCGAAAAGGTGGAGCCATGGCTTGTTTCTCTAGAACAACAAAACGTGGTTAATGTGTCTCTCTCTCTCTCTCTCTCTCTTTTTTTTTTATCTCCTGTAAGCCTTCTGCAGACATCACGGAGGGCACATCGTTAGTTCTCACCCATGGAAGAGGAATGCATCTCCAGTTCTCACCCACAGAGAAAGAACGCATCTCCAGTTCTTACCCATGAACGTGTCTCCAGTTCTCATCCTGAGCATTTATGGAACAGGGACATGTTCCCGGTCAGATTCTCCCTTGGTCTTCCACCAGGAACTGGGCACAATCTCCATTCTGGGGTGGGGTGGAGGGTAGGAGAGAGACTAGAAGGGAGGGACACTTTGCTTTCTTCCTGTAGTTCAGACACCCAGGACTGGAGAAGGGAAAGGAAGGTCACCCAGCAAGTCCAAGTCAAGGCCCGCACTAAACCCCAGGAATTCCAGACCTCCCAGGTGGCACTGGATTTCCAAGACAAACATTTGTCTTACTGTGTGGTGGTTGGGGGGGCAGGGGGTGGATCTAGAGGCTGCAGGCGATGAACTAGGACCAGGGCCTGGCCCTGGTGGGGCCGATGGTGAAGGGCCCAGGGCCTGGCCCTGGTGGGGCCGATGAACTGGCACAGAATGCTTTCAAGGAGGGAAAGGTCGATGGGCTGAGGAGAAATAAAACGTCTTTGGAGAAATGTCCTGATCCCTTGCATTGTTTTAATTCTTCATGCTTAGTCTCTTCCTGAGACATTTTTGAAGTGATTTTTTAAAAATCCTGTTACTTTGGTTTTGCTTTCTCAGTTCTTGCTCGCCCCCCGCCCCCAGGTTATCTGATCACATCTCAGCTTAGACGAGGCAGAGCAACCTCCCCCTTACCTGTGAGTAGGACTGGAGGCCACAGAATAATACAAATCACAACCTGGAAAAAACAATAAGATGAGGATGAGTGTGGAAGTCCCAAGACGGGGGCCGAGGCTCGGGGCCCCCAGGCGCAGATGCACCCAGCGGCTGCTCTCTCTGGAGCCTTGCGGTGAGAGCCAGTGAGCTCCCAGCTCACATGTGTGCAAGCTGTGTGGCTTCAGCAAGCTGAACAACCTCTCAGAGTCTTGGTTTTCTCAGCCAACTTCTGCTCACCTAGGAAGCTCCTTGGGATAGGGTACCATTTCTCTCTCTCTCTCTCTCTTTTTCTTGTGCCAGTCCTGGGGCTTGAACTCAGGGCCTGGGTGCTGTCCCTGAGCTTCTTTTGCTTAAGGCTAGTGCTCTACCACTTGAGTCATAGCTCTACTTCCTACATGATTTGGTAGTTTAATGGAGATAAGAGTCTCATGGACTTTTCTGCTCTGGCTGGCTTTGAACCTTGATCCTCAGATCTCAGCCTCCTGAGTAGTTGGATTGCAAGTTTGAGCCACCAGTGCCTGGCTTAGGGTATCTTTTCCTTAGAGTTCAGCAGATAACAGGGACTCTGTTTACCAAGTGGAGGATCAGGAGGGCATACCCGAGGGCTGGAGGGCTGGAGGGTTGGGTGAAGGCTGGAGGGCCGGGTGAGAAAGTAGAAATGGAAGTCCAGGGAAGGCTGGGCGTGGTAGAGAGCTGTCTGGAGTCCCTGCTGGAAGTCGGGGTGAGAGAATCACTGGGGCCAGGAGTGAGTTCAAAGCCAGCCTGGGCCACACAGTGGAACCGCCATGTGGCCAGGAGCCTGCTGCAGTGTCAGACTGCATTTCACAATGGAAACTGGACTCTCAGACATGGAGACTGCTCCTCTCTGTGTGTGGGCCCTGCTGAAGGCTGTGACTGGCAGCAAAAGCCCAGTGTAGGCGTGCAGGTCCCGTCCAGTGGGAGGCGAACTCTAGGCAAGAGGAGTCCTTCGCGTGAGTGCTGGGGTAAGAACCCAGGGCTGTGGGAGGTGGGGTGTGTGGGAGGGCCGGGGCACAGCCGCTCTGTGGAGGTGGCTGGAGCTGGGCCTGCGGCTGGGGCTGGGCTGGGGCTGGGGCTGGGGCTGGGGCTGGGGCTGGGGCTGGGGCTGGGCTGGGGCTGGGCTGGGGCTGGGGCTGGGGCTGGGGCTGGGCTGGGGCTGGGCTGGGGCTGGGCCTGTGGCTGGGGCTGGGGCTGGGGCTGGGGCTGGGGCTGGGGCTGGGCTGGGGCTGGGGCTGGGGCTGGGGCTGGGGCTGGGGCTGGGCTGGGGCTGGGGCTGGGGCTGGGGCTGGGGCTGGGCTGGGGCTGGGCCTGTGGCTGGGCCTGGGGCTGGGGCTGGGGCTGGGGCTGGGCTGGGGCTGGGGCTGGGGCTGGGGCTGGGGCTGGGGCTGGGCTGGGGCTGAGGCTGGGGCTGGGGCTGGGGCTGGAAGGAGGAGAGCTCTCGTGGCTCTGTGATCTTGCTTTGTAACAAGAGTAAAATGTATTTTGATATAATTTCAGATCTATAAAAGAAAAGTTCCAAGATCAGTACATGGGAGTCTCGTCTCCTAGACCTACTGGTTGTGTCTTGTATCTTTGCTCTCTGTGTAAACATACAGAATACCTCTCTCTCTGTCTCTCGCCCTCTCTCTGTCTCTCTCCCCCCCCCACACTTCTTCAGCCCCCTATCACCCCCTGACCCCACTGTGTGTGTATTTCCTACAATCAGAACATCTTCTTATAGAGCCAGGACCCACATCTAATCCACAGGCTATATTTAAGTTTGGTCAGTTGCTCCAACAATAATCTTTCAGAGCTACGCACGTTGCTCCAGGTCCAGGACCACGTGTGCACTTACTCCTCCTGTCACCGGTCTGTTTTAGTCTGGAATAGTTCCAGGGTCTTTCTTGACCTTGAAGCTTTCTCTCTCTCTTTCTTTCTCTTTCTTTCTTTCTTCCTTTCTTCCTTCCTTCCTTCCTTCCTTCCTTCCTTCCTTCCTTCCTTCCTTCCTTCCTTCCTTCCTTCCTTCCTTTCTTTCTTTCTTTCTTTCTTTCTTCGCACTTGGGTTCAGGGCCTGGGGCTTCACAGGCAGACCCTCTACCACTGAGACATGGAGCCAACACTTCTTTTTCTATTGGTTATTTTGAGATAGGATCTTGTCTGGGGGAGCTGGGCTAGATCTACACCCCCGACCACAGCTGGGCTAACAGGCCTGTGCCGCAATACCCAGCTTCTTCTGCAGAGATGAACAGGGCATGAACATTGTTCGGCTGCTGGCTCGGAACCCCCGCTTTTCCTGATCTCAGCCGTCCACATAGCTGCGATGGCAGGCATGTGCTGCCATGCCCAGCTATTGGCTGAGAACAAGGGTCTCCTTAGACTGCTTTGAAAGGCTCCTTTGGCCACAGAAGATATTTAGGTCTAATCTGGTACAGGTTCGGCTCCTTCCAGTGTGTTGCTGCTTTTGGGCCTTCCCAGGTGACAGCTAGTCCCTGAGGACAGTGCTGTAGGCTCTGTCGTAGATGGGGATGCCCACCAGGGTGGCGTCTGGGAGTCTGTGCCTCACACACTCCTGAGGTTTGGCGCTGCTGGCCAGTGAGGCACGTCTCATGTGCCGAGAGATTCTAGAGTGTGGTGTGCACCTTTCACAGGAGGACTTATTGCTGCTTGGATTCCAGTAGCTCACACCGGCAATCCTAGCGACTCAGGAAACTGAGATCAGAGGAGCACCGTTGGAAGTCAGGCTGGGCAGGAAAATCCAAAATTCTGACCTCCAATTAGCCACCAAAAAGCTGGCAGTGGAGCTCTAGCTCAAGTGGTGGAGTGCTCGCCTTGAGCGAGAAGCCAAGTGATGGCACCCAGGCCCTGAGTTTAAGCCCCAGTAACAGGGCTGTCTCCCCTCCTCCCTCCCGCACCTCTTTCTCTCACACACACAGCTTGTAGGTTCTGACTCCCAAAGTCCTGATTCAGTAACATTGGGATGGGCATCAAGAATCTGTGTCTTTATTATTGTTTTTGAAGTGCTAGGGGTAGAACTCTGGGCTGTGCATGCTGGGAAAGCACTCGGCATTGCGCCATGCCAGGGCTGAGAATCTGCGTTTCTAACTGCCCCCTCCCCCCCCCAAGTGCTGAGGCTGCTGAGGAAGGCCAGGAGCTCTCTCTCAGCCAGGGTGCTGGGACGCTGGGGGAGGAAATGGCTTGGTTTGGTTTTGTAATGAGGATCTGACAGGCCCTAGAGATAATGGTTTATTGGTGGAGGACTTCCTGGCCCTGGATCCTGTGACAAGCTCTCAAGTGTTTTTCTTGCTCAACCCAACATAAGGAGAGTGCTCCAGGGGTTGGCAGACTGGGCAGGGCTTGAAGAAGACAGTTCTGGGGAGGCTAGCATGAAGGAGGGGGCGCCGTTGGGATGGGGAGAGGTGGGGGGCTGTAGCAGGGCAGGGACACCAGAGCACCATTCCCACCGCCCTCCCTGCCCGCTACCCCCCCCCCCCGACAGTCCAGGCCCTCATATCTGAAGCACTGCCATGGGCCTGCTTCATAGTAACTCCTCAAAGCTTGGGAACACTTGAAGAGAGCTTGGGCATCATACTATTACTTTGTGAAGGTGAGTAGTCTGTGGTACTCCCAGTGAAGAAGCGTAATTCTCTTGAGCTGGCCCCTCACACACGGTTAGGATGGTACATTTTGTGCCAAACTGTAATCAAAATGAAAAGAATCTGCTTAGAAACAGTCGTCAGGTGTCTGTGCTATGTGGGGTAGAAAGAGGCTGCTAATACCAGTGGTCAAGTCCAGGTTGATGAAATGACCCCATTGTCACGCTGGATGTGAAAGGGTAGAGGTGACCCTTCAGATGAGTCACTTGCCCCGAGACGCAGTTACAGGATGTGATTGTGACAGACAAGCCTGTCCGGCGCTGCTCAGTTCTCCAGTTTGTTCACCTTCCCCCGTTCTGGAAGGTTAGCCTGGGGAAGCTGTGCACTCAGTGCTGGAGGCAGACAATGCGGAGTGAAACCCAGAGCCGGGACAGCCATTCACTTCCTCCTCTGAGGCCTGGCGTCCCCCACCCCCCGCAAAGCTGGGTCCTCCAGGGCCCAGAGGCACCGTCCAGCCACCTGAACTGTCGCGCTGCAGGAGCAACAAGAGGAGCCGGAGGGAGTTGGGGGTGGGGGGAGCCAGGAGGGAGGCCGCTGGCCGGAGGCCTGTTGCAATGTCAGTTCTAGCAGAGGGTTTTGTCTGTCTGCTCTGTTCCCCCAGAGGGCCCCGGAGGGTGCTTAGACCGGACAGGATTCCTGCGACACAGTTCACACTCTATTTTGATGTGGGCACTTGGTATGCTTTCTTCCAGGAAAGGGGGAACAAACCTCATGGGTGCCACCCTGCCCTTCCACGGGTGTGGAGCAGCGCGCTGTGCAGCGGCAGGCCGGCTCTGGGTAGCTTTCAGCAACGCTCTCAGACCCTGAAGCCTGACAGGGCCCCGCCGTGCGGACGAGCCGCCCTTTCCTTGGTTACTGGAGCCTGGGTTTTTCCTGGGCTGTGGATGACACTGATGTCATCGTCTCGTGCTGCTCACCAACCCGGGTCCACTGATCTCTCCGTACCCTAAAGCAGAGCCGAGAAAATCATTGCTAAGAACCAAGGAGGCAGCAAGGCAGAGGATGCGCGCGAGCGAAGCCTCCCGCCCTCCTCTGACTCCCAAACCCTAACCACCAGCATTTCCAGCCAGCCTCAACCTGGCAAAGGCAGAAAGGGTAAAAAGGATGGAAGAAGATGGCAACAAGAACTTAGCAACCCGGCTCGGGTAGACTCAGTAAGACGGAAATGGAGCTTAGCCAGGCCAGCTTCACACTCACTAGACAGGCTGGTATCATGAGGGGTCTTTCCTACTGTGGGCTAAGGAGGAAGCGGGCTTCTGTGTCAGAGCCATCCCTCTGTGGTGGGCGTTTTCCCCTTGCATTCGATGCTGGAGGAAACGGGCTCAGAGACCACATCTGGTACCGAGTTGGTCACTAGTGGCACTGGCTTTCAGTGTCCTCCCCCAGCAACGCATACATGCTGGCTGCAGATACTTTGACCAACAATTTTCTCACACTCTAACCTCTTAACCAGTCACAGAGGCATGCTGGCTTTTCTCCAAGACACACAGTATTCAAACCGCACGGACCCTGAACAGATGAGGACGCTAAAACTGTGAACAGGAACAGGGGCCTGTGGGTTGAAGTGGCAGAATCTGACCTTGAACCCCAACACCAGCTCTGTTCACCCATTGTTTGGCTAATGCACAGGGCCTGGCGTGCTGACAGAACCTGTCCTGCCCGGAATATGCTCTTACTGACAGCCTGTCGTCTTCCATCAGCGTTGTGGGCTACGGTGATGTTCCTCCTGGCGCCCACAGTGCATGTTACATATGCTTTCTTTCTTTGTTCCTGGCACCAGCAGATAGCATAGTGTTGGAGTTCCACAAGCCGTCTGGCTTTAAGGAACTAGATGACACAGGCTTTGTGGTCCAATATTCATATGCATCGACTGCAAACCAAGTGGAATCAAAGTGGAAAAGCAAGGTGCGCAGCGCCCCCTGGTGGCAGTTAGAGCGTGTAAGTTTGAGACAGAGACCCAAGAAGCTCTGGGCTGTTAATTGAGGACAGGATTCTAGGTGGCAATGTACATTCGTTCATTAATGTGCATTTTACAAATCTGGAAGAAAGAGGTTTAGAAGTTTTGCCACAAGTTCAAAAAGGATGCATGTTTGGGGAGATATTTAAACCTTATAAAAGCATTTCTGTATTAAAACATCACATGCCACTCATTGATGGTACTTTTGCTTTTTAATGGTACTGAGGCTTGACCTCAGGACCTCATGTTGTCTGAGTTTCTCTACCACTTGACCCGATTCTCCTACCTCTGCTGGGATGTAGAGAGCATAGGCACACCTGCGCCACTGTACCTGACCCTGGTTTTGTTTTTTGAGACAGGGTCTCACTTTGTAGCCCAGGCCAGCTGCAAGCTCACCATCCTCCTGTGTCCGCCTCCTGAGTGTACAGGTGTGCACCTCCGCTCCTGGCTCTCATATTTATGTTTTTATGTACTAGTTAAGATACTTTTAACTAAAAGACAAAATGAAACCCATAAGTTTAGCATTAACACAAGCTGCTCAGGGGTGCACTGGCTGGCTTCATTCCCCTCCATGTGAGCCGGTAGGTCCAGACAGTGTGAAAGGCTTGACAACATTTACAATGCTGCGGGTGAGAGAGCAGGGTACGCAGGTTTGATTCCCACCAGGTCTGGGGAGGAGGAAAGTAGCCATTTGCCTCGTTGTGAGCATGGAAGTGTATTTCCCATTTGTTCGAGTGGCTGCTGTTGATTCCTAAGGAACAAAGGTGCCAGCTATGGGGGTCACTTCTGTAATCCCAGGTATTTGGGAGGTGGAGATGAGGAGGATGTAGTTTGATGCCAATATGGACTAACCTCATTTTAACCAATAAGCCGGGCATGGTGGCACATGTCTGTCATCCCATCTACATGGGAAGACTAGGATTCCAGTCCAAGCAGGCCTGGACATAAATACAAGCTATCCCCAAAATAAGTAAACCCAAAAAGAACTTGGGTCATGGCCCAAGTGGTAGAGTGCCTGCCTCGCAAGAGCAAGACCTTTGTATGAAGGACGGGGCAGAGGGAGCGAGGGGGAAGGGAGACGGGGGCCTGCCTCCTGCCGGGAGGAGCCCCCAGTGGTCTGTTTTAGGATGAGCTTTGCCTGGCTGTCTGCTGTGGCCTTGGGCAGATCTCACTGGCCGGCTCTGCGTCCCCCTCTGTGAAGGTGCCTTCCTCACCCCATCTCCCAGGGTCCTCCCTGGCTCAAGTGACACCTGCTGACCTTTGACCAGGAAAACATTGTTAGGCCAGATGTTTCCTCCCCAGACGGGGCGGCTGGGGCTGCCCTGCTCCCTGGCCTCCAGATCCTCAGCCTCAGCCGGCCTGCTGCAGATCCGGACATGCAGGAACATTTGATCGTAATTTTTCACTGAGCGGATCAAGTTCTCCTGAAGACTCCCCAGGGAGAAAGAGGGGGGGACAGACGGAAGACATGTACCTGGGGGCCACTGGGCCCCACAGCTCCCCACGGCGGTCCCGCAACGCGGGCCCCACAGCTCCCCACGGCGGTCCCGCGACGCGGGCCCCACAGCTCCCCACGGCGGTCCCGCGACGCGGGCCCCCAGCCAGGCTATCTGCTCCTCCCACGGCACCCTCCTCCAGGCACTTTCTCATCCGCTCAGGGCACCTGCAACACAAGGGGGCGTGCTAGGCTGGGGGTGCGCGCTGGGGTCCTGAGGGCACCTGGGAGGGCAGTGCATCCGCAGGGGCCACGCTCGCACAGGCAGGGCCTGGCCCATCGGCTCCAAGTGCGGATTAAACAGCCAGACCAGGGCCAACAGAACAACAGTGGGCACGGGGCGGGAGGACTCGGGCTCCTGCCAGCAACCTAGTCCAGATCCCTTCCCCTTGGCACCCAGAAAAACCCCAGGATAATCAACACCATACGCTGCAGGGGGCATGCCATTTCCTTGTCCAGGAGGAGCTTCTAGAAGGAGCCAAGACAATAAGAATGTGCATGCTCTGGTTCATGACCATCGAGCAGTGCAGTTGGCAGGGGTGGAACACACTAGGCTCTGTCATCCTGCAGCGGGTGCCTTGTTCATGTAGCCCTGCTGGAGTCTGTGGGCCTTCCCAGTCCATCTCCTTCCACCCTGAGCCATGCCCACTGTTGTTCTGTTGGCCCCGGTCTGGCCGTTTAATCCGCACTCAGGGCCGATGGGCCGGCCTCTGCCTGTGCGAGCGTGGCCCCTGCCGATACACTGCCCTCCCCGGAAGCCCTCAGACCCCAGGGCGTCCCCCGCCTAGCACGCCCTGTGTGTTGCAGGTGCCCCACTGGAGCTCCCAGGCCAGGGAACAAGCCTGAGCCCCACCTTCCCCGTCACCCATCAGGGCAATCAAGTTCTGAGGGTCCACAATAGCTTAAAACCTCTCCACCATGGTGCGTGTGCTCCAAGAACCTGACAGCAGTGGCGGAGTGTCCTGCCTCCCTGCTGGGCGGCATGTGACTCCGGCCTGGCCAGGCAGAGCCCGTTAGCCTCCTGTGCCAGAATGGCCAACCAAGAGAGGTTGGTGCAGCCGGCCGCAGGCCGCAAGGAAGAGCTGGCTGCGCGAGTCTCCACCGTGCAGCGCTGCTCAATCCAGCGGGGATGGCCCTTAGAACAGTTATTTTCCATCCCCTACACAGCAAGCATTACAGCTGGCAAAGGTTCCCACAAGGGAATATTCCTCTCGAGGCAGCTAAGAGGAGTGTGAGCAGTAGCCAGGTGCGACAGACAAGAGTAAAGGATGTGTGGAGGTCTGTGTCCAGACTTGTAGGGGTGGGAAGTGTCTGGCCCTGCCCAGGCAGCCGCAAGTGGGACTTGAAAGTCAGTAAATGTAGATCCGCCCAATGATGCTATAAGGTGGTCTCGGGGCTGTGCTTGGCACACAGGTGCTCTACCACCTGGCCATGCCCGCAGGCCCCTGGTGACACTGCTGTAGGAACCTCCACTCCAGCTCCTGTGGCAAGGATCCCTAGCGGATGGCCATGGCGGGAGCCATCCCTGGCCCTCTCACAACTGCCACATCCACCCCTAGATTTGTAGAGGTGGGGCTGTGCGTGGCTGCCCCCAGCGCTCAGAGCCTGGTGCCGCGGCGGCTCCCAAACGCATGCGGCCTCCTTTCCCGTTAGGGCGGCTTTTATAGCCCGCCGTTGCTCTGCAGCCCCTCTTATGTCCTCATCCTGCATCTTGGCGGCTAGGTGGGTGCGCAGATGTTTGCTAGTGGCAGTTGAGTTCTGTGTCTGAAAGGCCGTGTGTCAAATTTTAAGGTACCAGTGACTTAGAAGAAATACGCCTAAGAAGTCTTCCTGTTCTAATGTACTCTGTTGGTTGCAGGAGAAAAAGGAGATGACGGAAGAATGAGGCAGTGTCCAGGAATTAAGCATGCATGTCCAAACCACCCAGGACACGTGCAATGCAGAGTTCTACAGCGTGAGGCGCGGAGGAAGGCAGAGTCCCCGCGCCCTGGCTGAGGTGCAGCCTGGAGCTCGTGCCTGGAGCTGCACGTCTGCGGTGCCTGTGGCACACACACCCACACAGGCAGGGGTCCATCACGCCGCCACCTCAAATGCACACAGAGTACCTTTGCCTGAGACAGATATCCAAGAAACAGGCACTTACAGTGCATCACTACCGTTACTATGTATGCAGGCATCCACTCACAAGTGTGCGCCCAGAAAATGGCCACTGGCTACTGCCACAATTGCTAAGTCCTCCTTTTTCCACTGAATAGGCTGTGGCAAGCAGGTTACCTCGCAGGCCACTAAAGCTTAAGGACAGCGTGAAGCTGGCCAGAGACAGGAGGGGCCTCCTCTAGCCCCTCACCCAAGATACCACTCACCAGCTCACTCACACCTGTCTGTCTGCTCAGCAATCTCGGAGGGGCAGGTCCAGTGAAGCGAAGCCATGTCTGCTGAAGGCATCTTGCAGGTGGATGCAACACCATGCTCACGTGAACGACCAGTCCTCCACAAAGCAGATTTCTACATTTCACAGTGAAGGGCATCAGTTCTAGGCTCTATTTTTTCCATTTGTGTAGTCCTGCAGCTTGAATTCAAGACCCAGGCGCTGTCCCCGAGCTCTCACACTCAAGGCTAGCCTTCTACCACATGAGCACAGCCCCACTTCCACCTTTTGGTGATTAATTGGAGGTAGAAGTCTCAAGGACTTAACTGCCTGGATTGGCTTTGAGCTATGATCACCAGATCTTAGCCTCCTGAGTAGCTAGGTTTTCAGGCATGAGCCACTGGAGCCTGGAAGGCCCTATCTTGATAAAATTTTACAACTGCAACAGGTTTATACTTTTCCTTTAAGTATGGCTGTCTTAAGCTAGAAATCTCATCACAGAATATGAGGGCAGGCTATCAACAGCTCTGGTCCCTGATTATCCTCTTGGTACCCAACCATGTGTCTTGTGAATGCTGGACAGGAAAAGTTATGATAGGAGACTACAGTTAAAAAAAATCAAGCCGGGCGCTGGTGGCTCATGCCTGTGATCCCAGCTACTCAGGAGGCTGAGATCTGAGAATTGCAGTGCAAAGCCAGCCCGGGCAGGAAAGTCTGTAAGACCCCCAATTAACCACCAGAAAACCAGAAGTGGCACTGTGGCTCAAGTGGTAGAGTACTTGCCTTGAGCTGAAGGGCTCAGGGACAGCATCTAGGCCCAGAGTTCAAATCCCACATCCCACAAAAAAATAAACAAATAAAGTAAACATCAAATTTAATTTGAGGAAAAACAATCAGAAACTGTAGGAATACTGGAGCAAATCACTCCTGAGGAGTCCCGCAGCTTGGTGATCATGTTTATTAGAACAAATGGAGAAAAATAAGAATTCAGCTGAAGAAATTGTAAGTCACTTGCAGATCAACTCATGTTGGAGCAGAAGAGTCTTTGATCATGTCTTAATATCAAAAAAGCAAAGCAGGCTTCTCTCTCTGAACGTCTTGTACATTGTACAACTGCAACTGTACAGTCTCCTACTTTCTATACGTGATAAATTCTTCATTTCAGCCAACTCTCAGAGGAGGAGCAACCAGCACAACGCCATCTCCCCGGACGAAGAGCATTGGAATATTCCGTTTTGTTGACTGGAAGAGAAAGGAAGAAAAAACACAAAATGCATCTTTACAAACATGTATTTCTCTGTGTGTGTGTGAGATGAAAATTTAAAGCCTGGCTATAAGGCAAACAACTGGACTGAAAACCTGATCATTCACCTCTGCAGCATGAAGAACCCACCCATCTACCCTCCTTCTCCTGGGTACGGACATTATGGCAGTACCATCTCTGCTCTTCCTGGGTGACAGCCAGGTACTTTCCCCATGCTCTCTGGAAACCAGAGAGACGAGGACAGAGACGAGGACAGGATCCAGACAGCCCATGAGCAGCCTACGCTGTTGGACTGAGGATTGGCAGCAGCAGAGCCACCCGAGGCTGGGGCCCTGAAAGACAGGACCAGCTCTGGCAGAGCCACATGCCTACCGAGGACTTCACGTGGCAGACCACCAGCTTCCACTGTGCTCAGCCAGGATGTCTGTCTGTGCATGCAGCACAAGTACACAATCACACCTTGCGGCTTCTGCTGAGTGGTCAGGCCTTGGGCAGTCAGGAAATCACGGCATGTTTGAAATTCTCTTATGCCTTGGCAAAATGTTAGGTAAAACTTGGAAAGTAGCCCAGAGACCTCCCAAATAGGCCTGGGAGAAGATGCTGGAAAAGGCAAATGTAAGCAGGCACTGCTAAAACACGTTACCTTTAGAACCCAGTTTATGGAAGAATTTTTAAAACACTGTGATGAACAAGGCTGAATAAAACATTTAGGTTGAGGAGACTTTCCTAAGGACAGATCAGATTGAGGGCAGGGCTTTCTCTGCAGGCTTACAGAAGCAAATGGTGCACAAGGATTTGAGAGACATCGCAGATAGAGCTCCATGGGGGAGAGAAAGCCCAGCAGGCAGAAGGCACGTGGTGCAGCTATGAAGAGCCCAATACCTCCAAGAGAGACCAAGTGCCGAGCCAAACAATGAGGTGATGGGTGAAGGAAGGCGGTAAACAGGATGCTGGCTGGGGCCAAAAACTACAGCCCTTCAGCAGCCCACAAAGTGACCGCTCCACTGTGGAGGAGTGAAGGTTCCGGTTTTCTGCCTTCCCATGAGCAAGTCAGAAATCAGCCAAATCATTCAGACGTGGATTATGTAAGTTACGGGAAAAAGGCCCACAGAGCACCTACACTCTGTGGGCGTCCTCCTGTTTAGGAAGTGCTGGGGTTCATTAGTATTTCAACAGAGGAAAGGGAGAGAAACAAAGCCCAGGCCAAGGTGAGAAACCACCGAGTCTGGTTTCCTGCCTTGGAAGGAAATGAGGAGTGCACAGGAGAGGGAAGAGGGCAGCTGTCCGTGGTGCTGAGTGACACCACAGCCACTCCCAGACTCCGCTCTCTGTCCTCTATACACTGACACTCCAGAGAGACCTACTGCTTGTGTGTAAAACCTACAGGATAGGCAAGCAGACAGGCCTGCAGCACAAAGCAGCATGCATGCGCCACACTTTCCAGACAAAACTGTTTTCTGTTAGACACAGCAAGAAACACATTTTCAATCATCTGGTGACTTCATTTCTAACACTTTACACAAGTCATGGCAGTGCAGAAGCCATCTCACAAAGTAAACCCGCTCTGCCTGCTTGTTGACAGTAGCAACTCTCGAAGCAAGAGAGGCAGTGTGCATGTCACCCAGAGTGGCAGACTTACAGGCAGAGCTGGTTGTCTGTACAAAGGTCAGTGCTAGTGACATATGATGGAACACACACACCCCCTTCTTCAGTTCTTGGATGAGCTCTGTTCTTGGGCACCATAAACCCGGAAGGAGCAGTGGTGTCCCATCCCTCTCTTACAGTGGACACACAGCTGAAGTCAGCCTCTTGTGTTGCAGGCCATATTAAAACAATATTAGGTACATTTATGAAGTGCCTATACTGAGGGTAAAATGCTTAGATCAATACACAACTGCACACACCATATCTCATCACATTTTTGAAAACTTTGAACTAAAAAGGGAAAAATGCTGCTAATTTAACTGACAGTGCATTCTTATCTGAGTGACAATAGCCAGACCTAGAGATGCTAAAATATAAGAAAAGGAAGTTCCCTTTAGAGTTGGAATATTATAACCATGGCCATGTTCAAAACCTATGATATGGAATGTAAAACACCTACAAAGACAAGTTCTTATGTGGCAACTCTGATAGACAGCCAAATGCCCACATTCAGAGGTGCGGGGGAAGGAGAGAGGAAGGGAGGGAGGGAGGGAGGGGGAGAGGGGGAGAGGGGGAGAGAGAGAGAGAGAGAGAGAGAGAGAGAGAGAGAGAGAGAGAGAGAGAGAGAGAGAGAGAGAGAGAGAGGGGGAGAGAGAGAGGGAGAGGGAGGGACAGAGAAGAGAGAGAGAGAGAATGAGAGTGTGAGTCCCTGCGGAGGAAGCCAGGAGTGACTGGACTGGAGAAGGAAGGCTGAAGGCTTCCCCTGTAACATTTCCAGGAATCTGCCATGGCCACATGAAGTGGGTTCTATTATCTTATTTCCTCTTCCAGGAGTCCACTCCAGGAGCCCGCATTTTAATCACTAGAATCTAGCAGAATCAGACTGACCTTGTAATACTTTTTAAAAGGCTTTTCCGACGAAATCACTGGTGATTACATGAAAATGACTAATGAAATGCACCATTATTTGGAAGACAGTGATAACTCATGAACTAATACTTTGCAGATAAGGGCTTGCTGTTACTGCTTGAAGAATAGAACAAGTTCGCTGACATGGTTTCTGATGCCTTGGTCCCACTAATCTAACTACCACTTGTTGGGCTAGGAATGCGGCTCAGTTATAGTGATTGCCTAGCATGCATGAAACCCTGGGTCTGATTCTTCAGTACCACATAAACAGAAAAAGCTGAAAGTAGTGCTGAGGCTCAAGTGATAAGAGTGCTAGCCTTGAGCAAAAGAAGCTCAGGGACAGCGCCCAGGCCCTGAGTTTAAGTCTCATGGCTGACAAACTAACAACAACAACAAAAAACCTATCACTTGGAGTCTGGATATAAAGTCAAAAGCAAGTATCCACAAAGTATACTATCCATCTCTGTGGCCAGACTTTTCTCAGCTATAGCAAGTCATGGCTGCAACTCTAGTCATCATCAAGCCTGGCATCAGAGATTCTCAAATGTTTAAAACAAATGCTTTACACTAAATGTTTTGTTTTAGAAAGTTAGGTGGTTGTCACTAAATCTGTTACTTATGAGTGGGGTATGGTAGTGCATGCCTGTTATACTAGCACTGAAGAGGATAAGGCCGAGGGAAAGTGTGTTCGAGACTAGCATGCGCTACGTAGTTAGATTCTATCTCAAAATACAAAAGAAGATGACAAAACAACTAAGGAAAAAGAACTGTAACATGTTAATCCTATGATAGGTTTATGTTTCTGAACCAACTAGTATTTAAGAAATTTCTCATATTTTTTTTCTGGGTACTGGTGGCTCACGCCTGTATTCCTAGCTGCTCAGGAGACTGAGATCTGAAGATCACGGTTTGAAGCCGGACTGGGCAGGAAAATCCATGAAACTCTTATCCCAATTAATCAGAGGGGAAACCCAACGTGGAACTGTGGCTCAGGGGATGAAGTGCTGGCTTTCAGCAAAAAAAACTCAAGCACAGCAGCCAGGCTTGAGGTCAAGTCCCAGCCCCAGCGAAAACCAAACCCAAGAAAACACTGTCAGGCTTCCCATAAATATATGTAAGACTGATAACGCATAGGTAGAAAACAACAAAATTCCTTACTTTGTATATCTCTTCATACGTCTCCTCATCAATTTCTATGGTGGTCACGGTTTCTTCCACGTCTCCCAGAATCATATTTAAATGCTGGTCGTAAGCCTGAGGTGTGAGGAATCAAAAGATCAGAGAAACAACTAAAGGGACACAACACCAGTGTCTCGATTACACGCTACACTTTCAGTGCATATGCCACAAACTTCATACTAAAAAACAAAGACAAGAAACTAACTTTTAGTGGGATAGCCCATTTCTTCACAAATCATTTCTAATGACAACTTTATTCATCCAATAAAACGTAAGTTTATGCCCCAAAATGATGTGCTCAAAATAATGGAGTTATTCTGAAGTGGCGCCCTACTTGTTATTCCTGGCAGCTGCATCTTTTACAGTGCTGTGAAAACCTGCTGGCCTTGTCAGTGACAGGAGAGGCAGGCATGGGAGCCAAGATGACAGGCACCACTGTCATTCGGCACCACTGGCCTGGTGCGGACTAAATACCACAAAGGTTAAATAGGCAGAGCAATACCATGTCCAGGACCTATGGCCTGGTAAATGCGGCCACTAAGGTATTTGATGCAACCTCCAAATAAATTTTCCTAAAAAATGAACTTTCTGGGGCCTTGTTCAGAACCCACTTACGTTTTAGCTCTAACGGTGAGGCATGGTGCCCCCACTGACAGGACGGAAGTGGCAGCCCACCTGCCACAGGGCACTGCAGGCAGGGAGCACCAGGCTGAGGCTGAGGGGCAGGAGACACAGCAAGCTGGGGTTGAGTCTGCACAGGGAAACGGATGCCTCTAAGACGTGCTCCTGCATCTGCCACCGATCCATGTAATTAAGTTCAGCTGTGTTTATATGAAGACTACTATCTGCCCTTCCTAACCTTACTGTTGCTTTACTTCAGGAGTCATGAAAGAGGTAACCACAGTACTTAAGCTTTAGACTGGGGATGAAGTGAGACCACCCGGGTTCATATTCTGTCTCTCCCTGTAATGACTGGGATGTCACCTTGAGCAAGCAACTGTGAAGTGAGCCTGAGCTTCCTCAACTACAAAACAGGTTAGTAGTTTTAACTACGCTCTCAGGGTATACATCATGTAAAACACCAAAGCAATAGAATCTGACATCAATGCCCAATGAATGAGTTATTTTAATCAGTTTAGGGTAGAATGATAGTCAGAGCTGAGTGCCTACGGCTCATACCTGTAATCCTAGCTACTCAGGAGGCTGATATATGAATTGTGGTTCAAAGTCAGCAGAGGCAGGGAAAGTCCAGGAGACTCTCATCTCCAATTAACCACCAAAAAGCTGAAAGTGGAGCTGTGGCTCAAGTGGTAGAGTGCTAGCCTTGAGAAAAGAAGCTCAGGAACCTGAGTTCAGGTGCTAGGACTGGCACAAAAAAGCCAGGCATTGTGGAGTACGTCTGCAATTCCAGCACTCGGGAGGCTGAGGATCATGAGGTTTAGAGTGTAGCTTAGTGGTAGCTTTTACATTTTGAAGGAGCAAGGGTAGAAAAGGATAAGGAAAGTTGGTCTCACGGTAATCTGACATATTTACTTACATGTAATCTGCCTCGAAGTTCTCGGTCATTTCTCATCTTCACATAAATACGCTCATCCAGGCTGAGCCTGATGAGATCTAGGGGCTCCTCTACGGTGTTGGTAGTTTGTTGCTGATAAAAAGAAACATGTCATTAACACCAGAGAAAGTGAAATGTGTGAATCATGGCTATGATGTTACACGGCCAAGTGACTCAACCACTCTATGCTTAGGGTTTTTCTTTTTCTTTTTTGGGTCCGGTTGTGGGGCCTGAACTCTGGGCCTGGGCGCTGTCCCTCAGCTATTCAGCTCAAGGCTAGCATTCTACCATTTGAGCCACAGCGCCACTTCCGGCTTTTTCTTTTTGCTTATGTGGTGCTGAGGAATCAAACTCAGGGCTTCATGCATGCAAGGCAAGCGCTCTACCACTGAGCCACTTTCCCACCCCTAGGGTTTTTCCTTTTAGTCCTTAAAAAAATCTTTAAGTAGTTGTACAAAGGAGTTGCCACTTAACAGCAGTTTGTGAATATGATTCATTTTCATCTAGGTCACCCCTTCCAACATTCTCACCCATCCCTCCCCTCCCCACCCCTTCCCTCACTCTTAAATTTGTAAGGTATTAACCAGCAAAATGCTAGATTGGAGGCATGGCTCAAGTAGAATGCCAGCTATGAACAAGAAAGGGCTACATTCAAGTTCCTGAATGGGTATGGTGGGGGGTGAAGTAGGAAGACTTTTCAAGAGCCTCTTCAGTTAAGACAGGAGATCAGTGGCAGAAGGTGACTGAACGTGATTCTACAACTTCACAAGGTTAGAGACACAAGCAAAACACCCTGGCTGCAGTCGGTGTCTCCCTCTGCCCTCAACAGGTGCTGCCAGCAGCACTGGAGTACCCCGAGGATCTCAGTCCTTGCGCTCCAGGAAGTGGCTGCAGGAGAAAAGCATATAGATACCAACTACCCCCCTGCTGCTGGAGCCTCCGTCCGGGGCGCTCGCTGCTCTCCCGCTTTGTCCCGTACCTCTAAACGCTGCCTGCCTCTTCAGAGGCTCCCCCTCATCCCTGGCTCCTTCTACTCAGTCCGTGTTTCCGTGCTCACTGCCCAATCCTGGTCTTAGGGGACTTACAGCCTAGTGGTGGACGCCACCTTAGCAAGCTGCATTTAGTACGAAGACAACCACCCGACGCTGCGACGCTGCGACCCCTGCGGGGGTGGGCAGCGCAGGAGGGAGAGGGCTTCGTCCGGGGCCAGCGGAGAGTGCTGCGGGCCGGGGCGGGCCGGGGCCGGAGCGCTGCAGACCGGGGAGGGCCGGGGCCAGCGGGAGTGCTGCAGGCAGGGCCGGGGCGGGCCGGAGTGCTGCGGGCCGGGGCGGGCCGGGGCCAGCGGGAGTGCTGCAGACCGGGGCGGGCCGGGGCCGGAGTGCTGCGGGCAGGGCCGGGGCGGGCCGGGGCCAGCGGGAGTGCTGCGGGCAGGGCCGGGGCGGGCCGGAGTGCTGAGGGCCGGCCGGAGTGCTGCGGGCCGGGGCGGGCCGGAGTGCTGCGGGCAGGGCCGGGGCGGGCCGGGGCCGGAGTGCTGCGGGCCGGGGCGGGCCGGGGCCGGAGTGCTGCGGGCAGGGCCGGGGCGGGCCGGGGCGGGCCGGAGTGCTGCGGGCAGGGCCGGGGCGGGCCGGAGTGCTGCGGGCAGGGCCGGGGCGGGCCGGCGCCAGCGGGAGTGCTGCGGGCAGGGCCGGGGCGGGCCGGCGCCAGCGGGAGCGCCGCAGACCAGACCGGGCCGGGCCGGGCCGGGCCGGGCCGGGCCGCCGCCCTCCGCCTCGCCGAGCCACCCACTTCGGTCTGTGGTCCCGAGCGCTCGGCGAGGCGCGGGGTCGGCCGGCCGCGCCCTGACCCCGCACGCCGCCGTCCGCCGCGAACCCGGCGAGCGCGCGCGGGGGAACGGGCGGCCGGGTGGGCTGGGGGAGGCCGGCGGCGCGGCGGCCGCTCCCCCTCCGCGGGGCAGCGCGCAGCTCCGGCCCGCCCGCGAGACCGAGCGGAAGGCGCGCGGCCGGGAGCGTCTCGGATCTCACTAACCTGGTCCACGTCGTCCGCCATGTTTCAAACCCTGCGCCTTTTTCTCCTGCTTCTCGCGAGAACTGGAGAGCAGTTCCGGGTTTCTGCGACGGGAGGACGAGCGCGCCGGAAGTGCGCTTGTGTTTCGTTCCTCCTTGCTTCCGGTCGCAGGTACGTTTCGGCCGTCGGGGATTGGGCGGGGCTTGGACCGAGGGGCGGGGCCCGGGCTTCGGGTGGGCGCGGCCGGGTCGCCCCGCCCCCTCCCCGCGCTCGGCCGCGTCCCGCGGCGGCGGCGTCACACGCGGGCGGCGTCGTGCCCGGGCGGCATGGCGCGGAGGCGTCCGGCGGGCCGGGGTCCGCAGGGGTGCCAGCCGCGGGGCCCGAAGGCCAGGGGCAAGGGCGCGGCCCAGCCTGAGGAGAAGGAGGCGGGTGAGCGCGCGGCGCCGCGGGCCGGGCGGGAGGCCCGGGGGCGGGGGCCGGGGGGGCTCCGAGCGCCGCGCCGGCGTCCGGGCGGCCGGCCCGGTCCTCCGGGACCCGAGGACCAAGTCCGGCCTGCGGCCGCCGTTCCCGCCGGGAGGCGAGCGCGGCGCGGGTGTTCGCTGAGTGTCGGACGGCCCGGGCCGCAGAGTTCATCCGGGACCCGCCGCCGGCAGCGGAAGCCGAACCCCACCCCGGGCCGTACCTTCTCCTGCGCGGAGCGACGCGCCCGGACCCCCTTCGCCCCGTGAGCGCGCCCTCCTCCCCGACCCCGGCGCCCGCCCGCCCGCGCGGGGCCGCGGCAGCGCCCGCACCGCCTTCCTGGCCGAGGTCGGGGCTTGCTGTGTTTGCCAGGCTGTCGGTCTAAGGCTTCCGGTCCAAGTCGGGGTGCTGATGATCCGGACATTCTGACCGTCGGCCACAGACTTGAGTGACTTAGGATGCGAAGCAAAATCACACACTTTGAAATCTTTTTCAGAGTGCTTCCCTTTTTTCCCCTTTATGATTTGGGTTATGATTGAAACATGGGAGTGCACAGACTTGCTCTCTAAAATATCTTTAAAGAATCTGGCTTCGCTAGCATTAAAACAAGTTCCCATTAATAGGAACATATTTGAACTAAGTTGGGATTTAATTTAAATCATGAAGGAGAGTTTCCCCCCACCTGCAAAAGTACGTTTGGGAGATACAGATTCCTACTTTAAGAGGCAGGACAGGCTGTGAAAAAGGAAAGAACAAATCCGTAATTTCACACTCATGTTACATTTCCTTTTGGAACCTTAATAAAAGTTAGAATGCCTTCTGTTTTCCAAAACTAATTGAAGCAGAGTAATGGAAAGAACAAAGGGAGATTTATTACTTAATGTGAATACATTTGCAAAACAGGAAAGTGTCCCTCCTGGCCGCATTAATAAAGTACTAAGATAACATTAATATGTTTAGTTACCCTACTTTAACTAGCTTATGAACTTAGAGTTTATAATTAAAAAGTTCATAAGGTAGATAGTTAAATTTTCCCTTTGGTAGAAAACCAATTACTTTAAGGAAATTAAGGTGTTTCTAAATTACTTCAGGCTTAACATTGCTAATTCTGAAATAAGAATTTAGGGCTGTTCCAGGATCTGAATCTGAGTTGTATAGTATTTTCTATAGTATTAGGAAAAAATGGATGCTGGTAGAGGTTGATGGTTTGGGATGGTGGGTATAGCTCACTGGTAGAGCACTTGCCCAGCAATTGAGGCCTCAGATTTGATTCTCAGCACTGAAAAAAAATAAACAGGATAGTTTTTACTGCAAACATGGGCTAGACTGCAGGTGGAGGGAAACAGGCTGCTACCTAGACATGGGATGGAAGATGGGGTTTGCAGAGAGGTTCAGAGCCTTTCCATGACCTTGTCTGTAGCCACATTACACCCATCTTTCCTGTCACCTCTCACCCCTTGTTCTGTGTGGTTGCCTAGATGTCTTTGAAGTTGAGAAGTCAAAACCTCCAAAGAGGAGCCGTCTCTCAAAAGCTTCACAGGCAAAGAGGAAGAGAGGCGGCAGTGATGCAGGGGGTCCAGCAAAAAAGAAAGAGGCCAAGGCAACTGCTAAAGCTGAAAACCTCAAGGTAGTGAAGGAAGAAGACATCAGCGATGGAGAAGACCTCAGGTAAGGTGGTAGAAAGCTTCAGGCCCAGTGTTGAGGGTTCCCAGCAGAGAAGTGGGAACCATGCTTTTCTTCTGCCATTGGGATTGAGGGAGATGGGTGGTGTGTGTGAAATCTTTAAAGTCTTCTGAGTAAAGTTGAGAAAGAGCCAGGAACTTCTCATTTTTAGGTGAGCACGAGGCAGCCTGCAGTTGTGGGTTCATGTTACACAGTAAGGTCTGGCAGGAAACACCAAGTCTTCTGACTCTTGGTCCTGTGCGCTTTCACATTCACAAAGGTATTAGCCAGGAGGTGCCTGGCTAATATGTGAGTATACTATGTGCACCATTTTGTACTGCTCTCCTCAGGAACCCTGACCCTCTCTAGCTGGACTTCTTAGCACTCAAGTCAGCACATTCTTGCTCCCATCCCCTCAGTTGTTTGTTCCTTGCCATGTTTTTTCCTCCACCTGCTATGCTTTATTCCATTTAAGATATAGATCTGAAGCCATCTGTTCCTCTTTTCATTGATTCTCAATGAATCTTTCCTCCTGGGTAACCTATCTGCCAGGTGTTAGGGTTACTTGTGACAACAGCCCAGATGTCCTAGGGCATTTTGAGCTTGGCCTTTTGTTTGATGGATGCTGGTATTTTTGTAGCAGATGAACGTTCATGTTAATATGTAGCTGACTAGAAACCACTTGATTATCTAAAGAGAGGATAGACAGAGGATAAATTTGTAATCCTGACATGGGCTAGTAGTAGCCCAGCAGAGGGCAGCAGTGTAGAAGGGCAGGGGAGGCCTTAGACTGAAATCAGAGCTCATTGCCCCCTCCCCACCCCTACCCCCCCCACCCCGTACCCCCTCACTGAATTCTGTCTCCAGGGTTATTCACAAACAGGTCAGGTGGTAGAGTACCTCCCTAGTGAACTCAAGGCCCTGAGTTCAAACCCCAGAATCACCAAACCAAACAAAACAGGATGCTGCTGAAAAGCCTTTCCCTCTCACTGGAGAGCTGACTGTGATCTAACCCACAGCACATGAGCATTTCTTCTTTTTATCCTAAGTGGCGATATTTGTTGTCAGGCTGTTAGCAGAAAACAGTAGGCCGAGTCAGGCATGGTCACACACATACATGTAAGTCAACCTACTCAGGAGGCAGAGACAGGAGGATAGTAATTTCAAGGACCGTCCAGATAAAGCAAGATTCTATCCTGAAAAAAAAAGAAAAGTATTAGGGGTATAGCTGGAGTGGTAGAGTGTCTGACTAGTAAGTCCAAGCTCTGGCTTAAATCCCTAGTAAACCAAACAAAAACCAGTAGGTTTAATAAAGAGCGCAAAACTGAGAATAGGGAGTAGTAGCTCACACCTGTAGTCCTACCTATTTAAGAGGTTGAGATCTGAAGGATCATGATTCAGAGCCAACCCAGGCAGAACCATCAAAGAAACCCTTATCCCAATTAGCAAAAACCTGGGCTTGAGATGTGGCTTAAATGGTAAAACAAAAATTGAGCAAGAGCATTAGGCCCAGAGTTCAAGGCCTAGTACTGGTACACATACACAGACATCTTAAATGTCTCTGCTAAAATTCAGTGTTTACACTAGATACCAAGTGTCAGAATTTATGTAAGCAAAAAGTAACTCAGTACCGTAGATGTATTTTATATATGAACTTCAAGAATATTAATACATTAGCAGTCATTTACTTTTGCATCATTGCTTAGCTACCCACCTGCTTATCTATGTAGTTATTTACTTAACTAATAGCCTTCCTTGTTTCTTGTGTTAGTCATGACAAGCCTGTGTGCAGCCCATCCTTACAAGTTACTGCAGCACTGGGTTTTTTATAGCACTGGGTTTTTTATTTTATTATTTTATTTTATTTTTTACTTTTATTTTTTGCCAGTCGTGGGGCCTAAACTCTGTGCCTGGGCACTGTCCCTCCGATCTTCAGCCCAAGGCTAGTGCCCTACCACTTGAGCCACAGCACCTCTTTCGGCTTTTTCTGCTTATGCAGTGTTGAGGAATTGAACCCAGGGCCTCATGCACGCTAGGCAAGCGCTCTACCACTAAGCCACCTTCCCAGCCCTGCACTGGGTTTTGAACTCAGGGGTAGGCAAGCATTGCACTCCCTGAGCCACACTTCCAGCCTGGCTTCCCTATTTCTTAAGTGTAGCTAAACCCTTCAGCCACTGTAAATGTCCTTTTTTTCTTTTTCTTTTTTCTATTTTTATTGTAAAGGTGATGTACAGAGGGGTTACAGTTACATCAATCAGGTATTGAGTGAGTACATTCTTTTTGAACAGTATCACCTCTCCCCTCATTTTCTCCCAGTTTTTCCCTCCCAACCTCCCTCTCCTCAACTTGTATAGTTCATTTCCAGAAGTGAGTATTACTGCTGAATTTATTCACCCTTTGTCTCTCCATTTCTGGGCTTCTTTTTCCTCTCCCCAAATCAGATAAACTTACATACAACACAAAAGGTATAGAAATAAAAAAAGTGACAAATGGGGGAAAAAATGAACTGCTAAAAGAATTTTTAAAAAAAACTTTTGTGCTGGACACCGGTGGCTCATGCCTGTAATCCTAGCTACTCAGGAGGCTGAGATCTGAGGATCGAGGTTGAAAGCCAGCCCAGGCAGGAAAGGCCATGAGACTCTTATCTCCAATAAACCACTCAAAAAACCGAAAGTGGCTCTGTGGCTTAAGTGGTAGAGTGCTAGCCTTGAGCTGAAGAGCTGAGGGACAGCGCCCAGGCCCAGAGTTCAAGCCCCATGACCCACAAAAAAAAAAACAAACAAAAACCTTTTGTTTCCATTTCTTGGAGTTCATTTCACTAAGCATCATTTTATATAAGCATATGCACGTAGTATTTGAGCCCTTTGAGCTTCTCCTGAGAATATCCTCCTTTGGCTTCACTGTGAATGTTTAGAATCCTGTTTATCATGTCCAAGTGTAATTTTTAGACCTCCCAAGTGCATGTATGTACACACGTATCACAACTTTGCTTCTGGAACTCATGGTAACCTTGAGGTTTCTTTTAACCTTTCTCTGACCATTCTGGGTATAGCTTAATAGCAAACAAAAACTACACTGTTTGCAGATTGTGAAGTTCTTTCCTGGTTGGTTGGTTGTTTGAGACAGGGTCTTACTGCATAGCCCAGGATTGCATCAAACTCGCAGTATTGTAGAGTAGCTGGCTTACAGGAATGCCTGGCTTCTTTCTGCTTTCACAGCGTCTCCTTCTCTGTGATCCTAACACAGGGACTTTGCCAGTGACCTGAAAAAGATGAAGCAGCCTAAGAGGGAGTCACCTGTGAATACAGGCAGCGAGGAAGAAGATGACCAGGAAAGCGAAGAGGATTGGGAGGAGGTCGAAGGTGAAGCATCTACCTTGTTCCACAACTGTTTGATTCATATCAATTTCTGCAGTTCTCGTTTTCTTTGAAACTAAGACTCAAGATAAAGTTGCAGTTAGTATCACTTTTTAAAGTTACTATTATAAAGGTAATGTACAGAGGGTTACAGTTAGGTAAGTCAGGTAATAAGTACATTTCTTTTTGGACAATGTTCCCTTTTCCTTGCTCTCCCAGTTTTTCCCTGTGGTACTGCTTTTGATAGAAGGAGCACTGCAGTCCTGGCACTTGAGAGGCCAAGGCAAGGGATATAGTGAGTCCCAGGTCAGCCTGAGCTACATCGCAGGTCTGAGGCCAGCTTCAGCCAGGGAGACTGTCTCAAGAAAAAGGAAAATCCCGTGACTGGGTTTCCAAAGAAGGTTGGACATTCTCTGGCTTTTGTGGATGGCATAGCTGTAGTAAAAGGCAGCAGGTTGGGTAGGAAGAGCAGAGGCCAGGAGGGAGCTGGTCCTCCTCAGTTCACAGCTCAGCTTTGCCATTTTGTCCCTGTGGGAGCACGTGCTTCCTTCTCTGGTGAGCTGTGCACTGGTACCACTGATGACTGGATGTTAACTGAGCAGCGAGCTGCGGCTCTGGATTGCTGGGGAGCAGGAGTGTGTAGATGGAGCAGGCTGACACTGTGCTTCCAGGCTCTTGTGAGCACAGTTTTCTCCTGGCACTGGCGTTGGCACTGTGTTTTGAAAATGCCCAAACCCACAAAAAAATTACAAAGTAGTACATTCAAGTTGTGTGTGTATGTGTGTATTCTTCATTGGGCTCATTAACTTGAACTTGTGGCCACACTGAATGTATATCTTTCTTCTCCATGGAGGTATTCGTTGTACAACTGTTTGGAAATAAGTTGCAATTTCTGACTTTTACAAATATTTCAGCTGGTATTAGCACACCTACTAATGAAAGATAAGCAGTTGTTATAAAATAGTAACTTTATAGTCAAACCTAGGTCTAGTGGGTGGATATAAATCTGATCCTTTTTGTGTGTGTGTGTGGTTCTGGAGATTGGGCCAGGCCATTGCCCCTGCCAGGCAAGCATTCTCACTAAGCTTCAACTTCACCTGCAGCTGTGGCTTCAGACTGGCCCAGAACTCCCAGTCCTACTCCTACACCTCCCAGGTGCATTGCTGTGCACACATATAACCCGCCAGCTTTCTGTTTTTGTTTGAGAGTACTGCTTGTTTGGAAAGGTCCTATTTTTCTTTCTTTTAGAAAACCTGCTTTCTGTTTTGGTCTTGTAGACAGACAATAAGGCATCTCATGGTATTGTTTAAAATTTGTGTAAAATCCTTGGTGTCTTATAAACTCCAGGTTAAGTCTCAAGACAGTGCTGCAGACTGCTCCGGATCCGCTGCAGGGCCTTCAAGGCCCTTGTCGCTCTGCGAGTGGGTTTAGGCCAGCCATACACGTGCATTCTTTTGCAGGGCTTTTCTTCTTTTTTTTGGTGGGAGTTGCCTTGGTGTCACTAGGTAGGGACTCTGCTGCTTGAGTCACAACCCTGACCCTTTTTACTTTTTTGGACCAGGCTGGCCTGAATTGTGATCTTCTTACTCAAACTTACATGTAGCTGGGATTACAGGCACACCATCTCACTCAGATGTTTTTGTTGAATTAGGAGTCTTGCTAACTTTTTGCCAAGGCTGGCCTTGGCAGCTCACCAATCTCACCTCGTAAGTAGCTGGGATTATAGGTATGGCCAACTATGCCAGGCCTAATTTTTGAGACCATGTATATGTTTAGGCTCTTTCTGTCTGTCTTTCTGTCTGTCTGTACTAGCATTTGCACTCAGGGTCTCATGCTTGCTAGGCAGGTGCTGTACCTCTGAACCACCCTTCTAGCTCTTTTATTATGATGGCTATTTTTGAGGTAGGCTCTGGCTTCCTATCTTGGTGCTTGTTTGGATGATAGGAACACACCATCATGCTCAGCTTCTTTAGTTGGGATTGAGTCTGGTGGTCTTTTCTGTTCGGGCTACCTTGAACCGCAGCCCTCACAGTCAGGGCCTCCACCTAGCTACGATGACCGTCACATGCCACGATGCCGGTCGCATGCTACGACGCCCAAGCATTGGTTGCAGAGGAGTCTCGTGAACTTTTCAGCCCAGACTGGCTCATAGTGCATTTGTCTCCTGATCTCAGCCTTCCAAATAGTTAGCATTACAGGTGTGAGCACTTAGCCAGGCTTGGCTAGACTCCAAGAATCTCCATAGAGATTTGAAGCTCTTGTCATTAGGTGTATTCATTGCTAATGAAGTTCATGGTTAGATCCAATTGAGTCCATTCAGTGCATTTCAGGTAGTGTTGACAAGCTACATAGGGTGATGCAGGGATGCTCCTGTTGGCAGACAGATCTTCGTGTGGAAGGGGAAACCTACGTCACAGCTGTACAAAGCCACCATGATGCACTGTGTTTAGCAGTGTGGAGGTGAGAAGTTGTTCTCACCTGGCTGTCGCTTTGCTGTGTTTTTCTTTTGAACACAAACACTTAAACATCATTGTTTTACTTTTTGTTTGTGTTTGTTGGTTGTGAGGCTTGAAGGGGCCTGGGTGCTATTCCTGAGCTCTCAAGGTTGGCACTCTACCACTTTGAACCACAGCTCGGGTTTCTGGTGGTTAATTGGAGATAAAAGTCTCATGGAGACTTTTCTACGATCCTCAGCTCTGATCCTCAGCTCTCGGCCTTCTGAGGAGCTAGGATTACAGGTGTAAAACACCTGCACCTGGCATTGTTTTTGTTTTTGATAGCAAGAGAGTATTTAATTGAACTCATATCATCTCTGTGGTTTATTTTTCTCATCTGAAGGTTCTGTCCCTAGATTGTTGTGTGGTTAAATGGAACAAATAAATGTAAAACCCTTATCATGACTACTGGATTGTAGGAGCTCAGAGCATGGGAGGCACAGTGGTCTCTCCATCCATTCCTGTCTTCCTCTTTGCAGTACATTAGTTATTACAATTATTACTGATTTTTTTTTTTTTTGGTGGCAGTGCTGGGATTTGAACTTGGCCTAGGCACTCTCCATAAACTTTGTTGCTCAAAGCTAGTACTCTACCACTTGAGCCACAGCTCTACTTCCACTTTTTTGGTTCAAATGGTTCAAATCACCATTTGGCTTCAAATGGTGATTACAGGTACGAGCCACCAGTGTGTGGCATTATTACTGATTTTTAAAAATTATTGTTGATAGAACTTGGTGAGCCTGTGCTAGGGGACATGGGAGAAAATTCATCCTTCTGTCAATCTCTTCTGCCTGTGAAGCCAGTGGAGATAGAAATCGAAACACCAGAGCAAGTGAAAACAAGAGAAAGAAGGTAAGATTAGGCCTTGCTTTTAGGTGCCTGCTCTTCATAGCAACAGAAACACTTAGTGTACTTAGGTGAGCCAGGCGGAGCGTCAGAATGGCCAGGAACTTGAGGGGAGAGAGCCCTGTGTTTGTCAGTAGGACTGGAATGACAAGCCTGTGTATCCTGGCATGGGGTGGAAGAGGGGAGGGGCCTGATCTGGTAGACATCCCTATCTTCCTTGATCCTTAGACTGGTATGAGAAACAAGAAGCCAGAGGCTCAGTGTGCTCAAGTAGCATTCTAGAACTCAGCCACTAAGCAGAGGAGCTGTGATCTGAACCCCGGTCATCTGTCTCAGCACTCACGCGTCCCCCCCGACACTCCACTACAAGTCTGAGACAGTGTCCATTGTGTACAGAGCCTCCACCACAGCCAGGCTCCCGGAACCCTGCAGCCTCTGATGGCCTTGCAGAATGGAGCCTAAGGCCTGTCTGAAGGGTTGCTGATGAGTTCCCTTGCAGGATGGGCACATTAGCAGAAGGGAAGATGGTGTGTCTTAGGAGGTATCTGATTTTTCTTGAGTACTCTAAGAGATTTTTCAGTAGAGAAGTGCCATATAAATGACTTCACTGATTGAGTGTCAGCATAGTAGAGGCTGAGGAGGGAGTTGGGAGGCCAGACAGGAGACTTCGTCTCTGAGGTCTGATTGTGAGGCAGGATTTGGTGCTGGCAGTGGATGGCAGACTGCATGCTTCAGATGAAATGCTGCAACCTCTGGGGGGTTTTCCAACAAGACCAGGAGGAAGAGTGAGCTGGAGAGACAGCGGTCTTAGGAGCCATGTGGAAGCTGGGTGGTGGGGCCGAGCTCGCTGGCTCCTCTCTTGGGGGCAGGCTTGTAGTGAGAAGGAGCAGAGGAATGTGCAGGAAACAGCCAGCATGTGCGTTTGCTTGAGTAGCATGGCTTTGTGCCTAATTCATGCACGATGAGCAGGACTTGGCTGGGACAGTGAGGTTTTCCGTTTCTTTCCCACTTGGGGATTTTTCACCCTGCGTTGCAGTGAGAAGATAAAAATGGAGTTTGAGACATACCTCCGGAGGATGATGAAGCGTTTCAGCAAGGAAGTCCACGAGAACACACACAAGGTGAGGACAGGAGGGCTAGGAGCTCTCTAGAAGGAAACAGCGTGGCTTTCAGTCAAGCTGACACCTCATTTGGGCTCTGCCGCTCAGTAGTGACTTTGGCAAGTTTCTTCTTCTCTCTGTGCCTTTGTGTTACTCAGAGGCCCAGAGAGAATGAGAAAAACGAGATATTGTTACCCCTAAGGATAATAATGCTGTCTATTTTGGAGGGTGGTTAAGAATTAGGCAGCATTGTACGTAAAGTAACTTGTGGTATGTGGCAAGGCCTCCTGGAATAGACTGGAATAGTCTACTGGAAAAACTGGAACTCCCTTTCTATCTCTTCTTTCAACAATTTAACAACCTCAACTCTGAACTTACTAAACTCACGATGACTTCTGGCTTTAGGTAACAGTTACCAGACGTGCGTACAGACACGGCAAGGTCATCATGTGGCATTTTGGGGTTAGAGACTTACTAGCTTGAGCAGCCCTTGTCCAAGAATCCAGAAACCCGAAATACTTCCAAGGTGGGAACTTTCTGAGCATATCAGCAGCACTCAAAAACCTTGGGATTTGGGAGCCTTTCAGATTTCAGACTTTTGGGTTAGAGATGCTAACTGGAAAGGTCTGTGCTGATCTTCAAAACAAAATCCCAAGTCTAGAATACTTCTGTTCCCAGCCAAATCAGATAGGGGATACTGTATAAGTATCAAGAATTTCTGATTGCATACATGGAGCAAGAGGAACTTCAAAGAAGAAGTTCAAGACTGCTCAGAACAGTGAAAGGCATGATTGTGGGTCTTTATTGAGGAGCATTGTGGAAGACTAGGCATAGAGGAGTCACTGGGATGATCAGGGTACCTGGGGGTGGCAGGCAGGGGCGGGGTGGGGAAAAGGCAGTCTTAGTCCTCAGGTGGGTGGTGGGCCCCAGAGAGGGTGATGATGGGAAACTGTAGGCTGTGGAGAGATGCTGGATTTACACTAGCACAGAGGTCTGGAAGTGAAAAGACTTGACGCAGTCAAGAGGGTGGGTCTCCCTCAGGCCCAGGGGCAGACAGTGAGCTAGCTGTGTTCTCATCTCTTGGAGAGTGCTGGAAATAAAAGGGAAGTCAAGATGAATCTCAAGTTTGAAGCACAAAAGAGGGAGAAAGGCAGGGCTCCTAATTCAAATAGGGAGGCTATTAGTGACTGAGAAGGAAGGCCAGTTGTGCTTGAAAATGCTGTAAAGCTTTGTTGGTGCGGGAGGGGGGGGGGTGTGATAGACATTGGCAGAGTCATTACAGGAGGTTAGTGAAGGATGGGGCAAGGTCAAAGGAGGAGGGAAGAGGCGTGGTGGATACAGCAGCAGAGATTGGGTTCAGACATGTGTGGGGAAGCAGTGTGGGCAACCGGCAAGCCCACCCCACCTGCCAGCTGAGTCTTGCTCTCTGTCCTCCTAGTCTTGCTGGCATGAACTCCAGTTCCCACGTTTGATCTAGCTATTGTGCTGTACATACCTTTAAAAGATGAGACTGCTTTAAAAAAAGTGTATTTTGAGCTGTGAGAATGAGTACACAGAGAAGAGGCCAGGGAATGACAGGTATTGGGCAGTGTCTAATGGTAGATATTTTACTTCCTGGTCTGTAGAAATGTAAATTTTGCTCACAAAACGTCCAAACTTGTCAGCAAATCCCTACTACTTGTCACCTGCCTTCCTCCTCCTCTGCAGGTTCACTTGTTGTGCCTGCTGGCGAATGGATTCTATCGAAACAGCATCTGTCGGCAGGTAGATCTGCTGGCTATTGGCCTCTCCATCATCCCAGTTCGCTTTACCCGGGTGCCCCCTGAAGACGTGGACTTGAACTATCTTTCAAACCTCATGAAATGGTAAGCTGCCACCCACGTGCACAGTGTAGGTGGAGGACTGGGTTTCTTTTGGTCTGGGTTCAGGTTAGGTCTGCAGACCTCCTCTGAGGCAGTAAGTAAACATCCAGCCCGGGGTACCGCACAGCACGGCCTCGGCTCTGGAAGGGCTCCCAGGCTGGTGGAGAGACTGGCACACAGCGGGTCCTTAGGGTAGCGTGGGGAGGGTGCCGGCAGAGGAGGCCACAAGGAGCAGGGTGCTTGTCTCAGGTGGGCAGTCTGGGAAGGAAGGTGCCACAGGGAGGAGTCACCTGAATGGGCTGTCCAGTGATGGTGGGACGAGCTAGCCCGGACGGAAGGAGCAGAACAGAGGTGGCGAGTCTCAGGACTCACTCCTGCTTTTCGTTTTCTTGATCGAGAGTGCGGCAGTTCCCTCCTCCTGTCCTCTGCATGGGGGATGCCTTGTCTCTTCCAGGTTCATTGGGACATTTACAGTGAATGCCGACCTTTCAGTCAGTGAGGGAGACAGCCTGCAGACGACACTGGAAAGGAGGTTTGCAGTCTACTCTGCTCGTGATGAGGAGGAGTTGGTTCATGTAAGTGGCTCCTCTGATGGCACTGTTTCATGATAAAAATAGGCCTTATCCCTGGAAGATTGCTGTTAATTCATACACTTAGATTCCAAGAGGTGTGGAGAAAGGCCCAGACTCTGTGTGTCTACAGAAGCAGCTTCGTTCCTCTTCACATTTGGCTGAGAGTCGGAGCTATCCGGCCATGTTTGGTTTCTACTTCGGCTCCTGGCAGACATGGTGGGTGGCTTAGCCTCTGCGCCACTGCTTGAAGTGCGGGGATGACTTGGGGACACAGGGACACCCAGGAAGCTGGAGATGATATCAAGATTCAAGGTGGAGAAATCTTAAGGCAGATTCCAGATAGTTCTGGGAACAGGAGAGCTGTGTGTGGAGAAGTCTACATTGTCATTCGCCCCTCCATGTCACGTGTTCTGATGACGGGAACCTTGGGAATGTGTGGGACATGGACAGAACTACAAATGCCGCCCTGTGGCAGTCTGATGTAGTTATTCAGAATACTTTGATAAACCAGCTGACTTGTCCTCAAGAGAAACTATGGGTGTAAGCACTGTGTGAAAGCCCACACTTACCCACTTTGCATCTGTGCCACCAAAGACTCTCACTGCAGAGAAACCCCCCGGGTATAAGCTGTAACAAGCCTTTGTTGCCCACATCCTCACCTCCTACCTGGTGTGCTTCTGTCTGTCTGGATAGCTTGTGCACATGAGACCATATAGCATGTGGTCTTTTGTATCTGTCTTCCATTTTGCATGTTTTCCAGGTTTGTCTTCCTTGTATTTTTCTTTTTCTTTCCTTTTTTTTTTTTTTTAAGGTCTGAGACTGGGACTTGAACTTGGTACCTGATACTTCTGTTTATTGGCTAGCACTCTACCAACGGAACCATGCTTCCAACCACCATTTTTCTTTTATTCTTGTGCTAATTCTGAGGCTAGAACTTTAGGTCTCCATCTCAGTCCTCTTTTTTGCTGACAGCTGGCACTCTACCAGTTGAGCTGTTCCAACTTTTTGCTGGTAAAGTGGAAATAATAGTCTCTCAGACTTTTCTACCTTGACTGGCTTCAAATGGTGATTCTCAGATCTCTGTTTCCTGAGTAGCTGGGCTTACAGGTGAGAGCCACCATTGTGTTTAACTTTTTTTTTTTTTGCTTGTACTGGGACTCGAACTCTGGGCCTGGGCACTGTTCTTGAGCTCCATTTTTGCTCAAGGCCAGCTTCTACCACTTGAGCCACAGCTCCACTTTTGGATTTTTCTGCGATTAGTTAGAGATAAGAATCTCTTGAGCTTCTCTGCATGGACTGGCTTTGAATTGTGGTCCTCAGATCTCAGCCTCCTGAGTAGCTAGGATTGCATGTGAGCCACCGGTACCAGTTTAACATTTGTTGTTTTTTTAATCTTTATTTTTGCTATAATCATTCTAATGGGTGCCAGGAGGTACTTCCTCACTGTGGTTTTGCTTTACATTTTCCTGATGTCTAAAGATGATGTGTGTCTTTTCATGAACTTATTTGTCATTTGGGTAGCCCTGAAGAAATATCTGTATAAATCCTTAAGAGCTTCTTCTTTTTTTTGTCGGTCGTGGGGCTTGAACTCTGTGCCTGGGCGCTGTCCCTCAGCTCTTCAGCTCAAGGCGAGCGCTCTACCACTTGAGCTACAGCGCCACTTCCCTTAAGAGCTTCTTAGGTGTTCTATTAGTCACCTACCAGATGTTTTGCAAATATTATTTCCTATTATGTAGGTTGTCATTATTGATAGTTTTTTGATGGACAAGGTTCTCATTTTGGTAGTCTCAGATACCTATTTTTTTTTGTTCATTATGCTATTCATTTTAGTGTCACATGTAAGAATTCATTGCAAAATCCATGGCCATGAAGACTGACCTTTTTATTGTCATCTAATATAAAAATGTAAGGTTTTGTGCTGGTTGCAGGTATTCAACTTCATACGTTTTAGCATATAGATTTATGGTTGCCAGCACTATTTGATTAGACTAATCTTTCAACTATCTTTAAAATTATCTACACCATTTTTTACCCATGGGAGAAAATGTTTTTCCCCATGGGAGAAAATCCACTAGTCACAAATGTATAGGTTTATTTCTGGCCTCCACATCTGTCATTTGCGATTTCTGTAGCATTGTAGGGAGTTCTGAAATCAGAAGTGTGAGTGTAACTTGGTGATTCATCACAGTACATTATTTGGGGTTCTTTTCAACTCCATATGAATTTGTTAGCCTGTTACTCCATTTCTGCCAAAAAGGCTGTTGTAGATCTGTGGTACTGGAGTTTGAACATAGGACCTCATGCTTGCTAGGCAAGTGCTCTAGTACTTGAGCCATGCCTCAGCAGCCATTGGTATTCTGGTAGAAATTGTGTTGAATCTGTAGATTCATTTAGATATCATTGCTCTCTGGACAACATGAAGTCTTCCAGTTTATAAATCAGGATGTCTTTCCTCTTATTTGTATCTTCTTTGAGCTCACTTAGTAATGTTCAGTGTACACATCTTTCATTCAATGAGGGAGCTCTATCCCTGAAGGTCAACTGAATTCTCAAAAACATAGCCTAGAGTCAAAAGATTTGACATGCAGAAAGACACCCCTGTAACACCAACAAAACCAGTGTGTGGGTTCTTTTTCAAATAGGCATGTCTGTATTCTTACTTATGTGTAGCATTTTTCTATAAAAATGTGATCACATACTTTTTTTTGTTGGTCGTGGGGCTTGAACTCTGGGCCTGGGCGCTGCCCCTCAGTTCTTAGCTCAAGGCTAGCCCTCTACCATTTGAGCCACAGCGCCACTTCCAGTTTTCTGAGTGGTTTATTGGAGATAAGAGTCTCACGGCCTTTCCTGGCCTTTCCTTGCCCGGGCTGGCTTTGAACCATGATCCTCAGATCTCAGCCTCCTCAGTGGCTTGGATCCACCAGTGCCTGGCCATATACATTTTCTTTCCCTCCCTCCCTCCCTTTCGCTCTTTCTTTCTTTTCTTTCTTTCTTGCTTTCTTTTTTTGTGCTGGTAGTGGGGCCTGAACTCTGGGACTGGGCGCTGTCCCTCAGCTCTTCAGCTCAAGGCTAGTGCTCTACTACTTGAGCCACAGCACCATTTCTGGCTTTTTCTGCTTATGTGGTACTGAGGAATCAAACCCAGGGCCTCATGCATGTAAGGCAAGTGCTCTACCACTGAGCCACCTCGCCAACCCTACGTTTTCTAAAAACAGTACTTCTTTAACATATAGTGGACAGTTCTCATTTTAAGTGTTGAGAGTTCCAGTGTCTCCTCAAATAGTTTGGTTGTTTCTACCTTTTTTCTTTTGTAACTAACAAACTGTATTAACAGTCTTAATTATTTTCTTAGGGTAAATATGTTATCTCTTTTTCACATAGATATTTCTACTGGTTCTTCGGGCTCTACAGCTGCTCACTCGACTGGTGGTGTCTCTGCAGCCAGTCCCTCTCAAGTTATCAATGGCAAAGGTGAGGTATACAGATTTCAAAGAGAAGAAACAGGAGTTAAAAAGTGTAAAATAAGCGATCTTTTTTTTTTTTTTATATACTTTTAAGAGCTAATAGTCATGGAGCCTGGGTTCTTATGAGGCTGCTTACACATGTCTCATGTGAGGGGAGGTTGGATACATGAGGGGCTAGAGTCTAGCACCCTGTTCTGAGCTTGGTGTGCAGGTAGCCAGCAGGTGCAGGCTTCTAGCACCTGGGTAGAGTGGCCCCATCCTCATCAGCAGAGTGAGGTGCTCTGAGTCTTGAGATACTCTGTTCTCTGTGAGGTCTGGGCATTTCTAAAGTCTATTGGTGTAGATGCATACGAGTAAGTTTTCTGTATTCTAAAACCAAGCCTGTATTCCTGCCCTAAATATCTGTTGTGCAAAATCAGGATTCTTCTTTCTGAAGAAGCTGAGACTCACAGATTGAGACAGAACTGGAATCCACATCCAGGTTTCTGTTTCCAAATCCCTTGCTCTCTTCTGTGCTCTCCAGGTTGGGCAGCCCCTCGGAGGGACTGCAGCTTTCGGCTGCTGTTTACACGTAAGCCTGTGGGGTGGCCGGTTGAGTCTGAGCACGGGACATCTCAATGAGCTGACTCTCCAGCCAGTGGCTTTACGTTCTTAAATTATAGGATTCCTGCCATATCATTAGCAAAATGAAAAGTAAAATTTCTTTGTTTCAGGCAAAGAAACCCTCTAGCCAGAGATCCACAGAAGGTTCTAGAAGCATCTCAGAACCCTCTACCCATATTCCAGAGAGCCATACTAAGGCAAAGATCAGCAAAAGAGCCAAACATGAGGGAACTGGCAAGTCAGGTGCCAGAGGGAAGAGGAGCAAGGCAGCTGCGGGCAGCAAGGACTGGAGAGAGTCCTCCAGTGAGGAAGAGCAGCGTGAGGCCAAAAGATGCCCACATGGCCGGGCGCGGCGGGTGGCCTCCAAGGTCTCTTACAAAGAGGACAGTGCGAGCGACGAGGCTGGCAGCAGCTCTGACTTTGAACTTTCCAGCGGAGAAGTCCAGCAGTCCTCCGATGAGGATCCCAGGCCGGGCTCCACAAGGCAAAGGAGGGCCCCAGTGCCTCGGAGGACAAAGAAGGGGTCCGAGAGTGAGTCCAGGACCCTGCAGAGAAGCCACCACAAGAATCTAGGCTTTTCAGCAGCATCTTCAAGTTCTTCAAGCAGTAAGAGAGGCAAGAAAACTTCCAACGATGGTGAGGAGGCAGAAGCGGGGAGAGCCGCGGGCGTAGACCAGTGGCTGGAGGTATTCTGTGAGCAAGAAGGAAAATGGGTGTGCGTAGATTGTGTGCATGGGGTTGTGGGCCAGCCTCTGGTCTGTCACAGATATGCCACCAAACCGATGGCCTATGTCGTGGGCTTCGACAGCGATGGCTGCGTCCGTGATGTCACACAAAGGTATGACCCAGCCTGGATGACAGCAACCCGCAAGTGCCGCATTGATGCCGAGTGGTGGGCAGAAACCTTGAGACCCTACCAGAGCCCATTTGTGGAACGGGAGAGGAAAGAGGACCTGGAGGTAAGGCCTGATGGGGCCCCGAGCACCACCCGATTCTATAGGCCCACGTATGTCCCCTGTTGAGCTCCTTATGGGCCCAGAACTTAACCTTGATATTTTTACTGCGACATATTTAATTGCCATAGGACTATGAAGTGGTTACCATTACCTTAATTTTACCAGTAGAATTTGTTATAGTTGAACAATGAGCTGACTGTGAGGTTTTTTGTTTTTTTTTTTGGGGTCTTGTCATGGGGCCTGAACTCTGGGCCTGGGCGCTGTTCCTCAGCTCTTCAGCTCAAGGCTAGCGCTCTACCACTTGAGCCACAGCGCCACTTCTGGCATTTTTCTTTTTGCTTATGTGGTGCTGAGGAATCAAACCCAGGGCCTCATGCATGCAAGGCAAGCGCTCTACCACTGAGCCACCTTCCCAGCCCTCTAGTAGTTTATTGAGGTTTTGAAGTTTGGTTTTAGTTCTTTACAAATTTAGAGCTGTCAAGTAATATGTGCAAGTCATATACCTCATGAAAGAGGAAGGACTCACTTCACAGACATTGTGTGTGCACGGACCCACTCACACACACACCACACCTCACACATGCACCTCATGGATGTGAGGGGGGATGGAGTCGCATAGCATTGCTTCCAGTGATGTATGGCATCCCTATTGGCGTCTTTGGTTCATTTTACTCAGTCCTGGCAGGTTCAATGGGGGGCACATCTGACCACGCCATCAGTGGACACTGAGTCTGCAGTCTTCTCCTTCCACTGTTCCACACCTGCCCCTTCCGTGTGGCCCGCCTGGGGTTCTGAAGGGATGCCAGGGAGAGCTTAAGAGAGCTTGGTGCCCAAAATGGGAGTCATAGTGGTAGATTTTCTACTCATCACTCTGAATCCTTAGGGAAGTCCTCAGTGGAGAGGCTTAAACTCAGGGCCTGGACATTGTTCCTGAGCTTTTTGCTCAAGGCTAACAGTCTGCCATTTTGAGCCAAAGCACCACTTCTGGTTTTCTGTGGTTAATTGGAGGTAAGAGTCTCACAGATTTTCCTGCCCTGGTTGGCTTTGAACCATAATCCTTAGACCTCAGCCTCCTGAGTAGCTAGGATTATAGGTGTAAGCCACCAGTGCCTGACTCTCCATAGCATTAGGTTAATCTAGAACCCGTTTCATGGCCAGATGTCATGTTACAAAGTCACAGTGTTTGTGAATCTAGGCTCTCAGCTGTGTGAGAACAGTTAGTCCCCCTCAAATTTCACTTCTAGTAATATACTCAACATTGTCTGTTGGACTCCGCAGTTTCAGGCCAAGCACCTGGACCAGCCTTTGCCCACTGCTATTGGCACCTATAAGAACCATCCTCTCTATGCCCTGAAGCGACACCTGCTGAAATACGAGGCCATCTATCCGGAGACAGCCGCAGTCCTGGGGTATTGTCGTGGAGAAGCTGTCTACTCTAGGTGTGTGTATATGGTGGCCTCAGCCAAGGGCTTGCTAATTGTCTGGGATTAGCGGCTTTCTGGGCATGGGGCTGCTAACCTAGACTCATCTCCTTAGCAGCATCCGTAGTGTGTATATACATATGCATCTGTGCATGCACACGTATATGTGCACACGTGCATGCGTGTGTACCCATCTATATGCTGTTGTGAAGAGGAAGCTTGGAAATTAAGCTTAAAGTCTAGGGAGAGCTAATTTGGAGGCTAAGCTTGGAAGATCTCATTTCAAAGTCAGCCCAGGCAGAAAAGTCCTTGAGACTCTTTCTACAGTTAAGTAGTAAAAACCTGGGCTGGAGATGGTGGCACAGTGGTAGAGCACCAGCTTAGAGTAAAGAAGGCAAGCGAGAGTGCGATGCACTGAGCACAGGCTCTGGTACGGGACAAAAAAAAAAAACAGCGTAACATGATGGATGATGAAGACAAAACTTAAGATAGGACAATTTTAAAACTTCATCCCAGATGGGCACCAGTGGTTCACTCTTGTAAATCAATCCTAGCTACTCAGGAGGCTGAGAGCTGAGGATTGTGGTTCAAAGCCAGCCTGGACAGGAACATTCATGAGACTCTTATCTCCAATGAACCACCAGAAAACTGGAAGTGACGCTGTATTGCTGAGGAAGAGCACCCAGGCCCCAAGTTCAAGACACAACTTACAAAAACACACACAAAAAAAACTTCAACTATAAGTCAAAACATACAGAAGAAAAAAAGGATTTAATTACAAAAGTTAAAATGAATTGATGTTTCAAATGGATATAGATCCCATAAGTTGCAGGTGTATAAGTGTGAGTATGCTTAATGCCACTCAACTATACACATAAAAATGGTTGAAATGGTGTGTGTTGCTACAGTTTATGCTGTGGGTAAAAGAAAAATGAAGTAAGCCCCTTTCCCCCCTTTGTACGGAATAATAAATGAACAGTCAAGTGACACCAGGGGCAGTTGGCCAGTCGCGGGCTGCCACGCAGCATGTCACTGCGGAGTCTGCAGGTGTCAGGATATTCTGTGATGGCTCATTAGCTTGTTGGAGTTGGTCTTTTTGGCTCACTGCCCCCTTTTCTGGACATTCATCTCCCCACGTGGCATGTGGCGGTGGATCGGGCCCTCGGTGGGCACTGCTCAGTAGTGAGAACTTGTGTCTGTGGCAGGTTCCCTTGGCTGTGGCTGAAGCCATTCAGGGTAGGGCTTGTCCGAACACCGCGCAGGGTCGGTTAGGACCAGAGCCTGAGCCTGGGGTGCGGACGACGTGTAGAGAGAACTGACGGGCTGCGTTCTCCCGTCTGCTGCTGGGCCCTGTGAGGCATGGAGGACCTGCGTCCTCACAGGCAGCCATGACTGACTTTGTCCCTTGTTTCCTGTTGCTCATGTAGGGACTGTGTGCATACTCTACACTCCAAGGACACGTGGCTGAAACAAGCAAGGGTGGTGCGGCTTGGAGAGGTGCCCTACAAGGTAGCTGGGGTAGGGGGTTGGGGGTGTCATGGGGAGGGCAGGGGCAGGCGTAGGGGAGGATCTGCTGCCCTGCAGGCCTCCATCTCCCTTGGTCTTGAGCAAGCATTTCAGTTGTTCATTAATAAGAAATGTTCAAGAAGTGGGGTTTCCAAAACATACAGGACAGCCAGAAAGTAGCCGGGGTGCGTGTGGTGAGCTTGTGCATGCCTGGGTTCTCGGAGGTCCAGGCCTGGCTTCATCCGTACACGCACAGTCAGATTGCCCTCCGTGTGACAGTGCGTGGGTGCAGATGAGAACACCACAGCCCAGCAGGACCCCTGGACCGCCTCTCTTGTGTGTGGCGTGTGGGGTCTGATCTGTGAGAAACACGCTCAGAGCAGTCTCCCACAGATGTCTCAGAATGTGGCTCTGCCAAGTCAGCCTGCTGCTGCTGCTGCTGCTGCTGCTGCTGGCCCCAGAGCTGCAGTTCCTTCTCCTCAGATCCCAGCAGGAGCCTGGGGCTGTAACACTGGGGGGTAGAGGCCTAGTGGGAGGGCTGCACATCCTGGGGGCAGAGCTCAGCCCGCTGCTGGTGTGTGGAGCTGCTGTTGGGCCTGCAGGGCTGCCATAGTTTGCCCTGGACGTACTGACCCTTCCCTAGTATTCTTTAGCCACATAGGCAGTCTCTTTAGGCTACCACTGTCCAGTACAAACAGTGCACACCACATTAGAAACACAAAAGCAGGTAGCAGCTTAACATGTTAATGTTATTCTAATTCAGCCAAGCTATTACCATTTGAACATGTTAATAAATATTTGAAAATTAGTGAGGTTGACTTTTTTTGTTGTTATTAAGTCTTCCTGACTTCTTTAATCCTGTGAGAATGTGACTTGGGTCACAGGTGAAATGTGTGACTGCCTTAGCACACGCGGTTCTAGAACAGTCCCCAGTCTCTCAGATCCATTCTTTGTTCTGATCTCTGGCATCCCAGCTCCCGCCCAGCATCTCCTGGGCAGTCTCCCTCCCAGTTAAATGCGCTTCCTGTATGTCAGTTGTATAGATCTTTCTGGAACACATGTGTATGACCACCAAAACAGTGTGTTCTCCCCCACCCCAGCTGTCATCTGAAGGCCCACATTGGCCATGTGTCGCAGGTGATGCTCTGGCACCATCCTCATCCCAGACCCTCCCCCGTGACTTCTGTCCCCACTGGCTCCCAGATGTACTTCATTCTGTTTCTCTTGGCCAGCCTCTCTCTGATCCCTTTTGTGGGTTGTGGGGCTTGAACTCGGCTTGGGTGCTGTCCCTGTGCTCTTCAGCTCAAGGCGAGTGTTCTACCACTTGAGCCACAGTGCCACTTTGGTTTTTTAGTGGTTTATTGGAGACAAGAGTCTCATGGACTTTCCTGGCCGGGCTGGCTTTGAACTGTGATCCTCAGGTCTCAGCCTCCTGAGTAGCTTAGGATGACAGGTGTGAGCCACCAGCGCCCAGCTCTCTGATCCCTTTAAGCCTCAAGTCAGATGCGACCTCCTTTGGCAGCATTTCCCAGGGCTGTGGATGAACCCAGAGCCTTGTATGTATGCATGGAACAAGTGCTCTACCACTGGCTTATGGTAGAGCTCCTGAGGTCAGAACAGGCTTGATGGTATTAAAGAGTGGTAAAGAATCACATGACAGACCCCATGTGACCTCAGAAAGCTCCTAGCGTTTGTTCTAGGGGACGTTGCATGGCCCAGACCTGGGCGCCCGCCACCCCTGCCCATGGGAGGGAGGTGGGTTTCTAGTCCTCCATCCTTTGACCCTTTAGCTCCACACGGAAAATCTTAGTCTTAGCCTCTGGACACGTTAGGTCCTGGCCTCCTAAGCAGTCAGTGCTTTCTACAGGCAGTGTGGCTGGCTAGTGGTGACACTGCAGGGGGAGCCGGGCAGATAGTGGTCTGGGTGGACCGTGGGACCTTCATCTCCAAGGCCACGTGGTCCAGAACACCCATGTGCCCGGCCTTCACGAGCTGTGACTGGAGGTGGATCACTTACCCCTCCCCGGTCACTCATCTGTAAAATGGACACAATAAGGAGAACTACCTTTTTGGTGTATTGAGAAAACTAGTACACTTCAGGGTCTGGGACAGGGGTGCTGTTTAAATGCTGCTCGCACCCCAGGAGTGTAGAAACCTGCCCAGCTCCCAGGTGTGGTGTTGGGGCTGATGAGGGAAGGAATAGTGGGAAGCAGTGAGCTCCTACAGCCCCTGGCGTAGCTAGGGAACCAGGAGCCTTCCTCGTAACTGGCTCTTTGCTTTGGAGCAGATGGTGAAAGGCTATTCCAACCGGGCGCGGAAGGCCCGGCTCGCTGAGCCCCACCTACAGGACCAGAATGACCTGGGTCTGTTTGGCCACTGGCAGACTGAGGAGTACCAGCCCCCTGTGGCCGTGGATGGGAAGGTAAGGGATATGGCAAGGGACCACCTTGCTGGCCACTGGCAACGTCTTACCGTGCCTCCCCTCCGCAGGTGCCTCGGAATGAATTTGGGAATGTGTACCTCTTCCTGCCCTGCATGATGCCCATCGGCTGTGTTCAGCTGAGGCTGCCCAATCTGCACCGTGTGGCCCGCAAACTGGACATCGACTGCGTCCAGGCCATCACTGGCTTCGATTTCCATGGAGGCTACTCCCACCCCATGTGTGTGGACCTTCAGTGGAGGGTTGGGGAGGCCACAGGGATGGGGTGGAAAGCTGATGCAGGTTTAAAGTCAACCTGAAGCCAAGGGTGGCTTCTGCCCAGAGATGATAAATCCAGCAAGGCCGGTGTCCTTGGGCTAAAACACTGCTCTAGGGAAGTCATGGGCTGGGGACCAGAGTGGGGTCAGCAGCCTTCCTGATCACTAAGCTCTGTGTGTGTACATGTATGTACACGTGTGCACATGTATGTGTGCAGGTGTGGTGTGTGTATAGACTGAGGCCCACACTTGGTCTTTGGACCTGCCTTCTGCATGGGTGCCTGGCACCGCCTGGCCTGCTCACCCTTTAGAGCCCCAAGTGCTCAGGGGAGGCGGGAGGGGGGGGGCAGAGCAGCGGGGCTCAGGGAGGGCCACCGGTGGTGTCCCCACAGAACTGATGGCTACATCGTCTGTGAGGAGTTCAGAGACGTGCTCCTGGCCGCCTGGGAGAACGAGCAGGCCCTCGCGGAGAAGAAGGAGAAGGAGGTGAGGGGGAGGGGCAAGCACAGCTGGGCCGCTGCTGTCCTCTGCCCTGGTCTCTGTAGCACATGGGAAGATGGGGGCCTGAGTCTCCCACCCCTCTCCCCTTTCATTTCATGGAAGGCACTGTAGGGAGTGAGCATGGGCCACACAGGCTCCGCCCCCACCCCTGCCCCTCACACCCACTGTCACGGTCACTATCTGTACCTCTGCCAACCTGCCCTGCCTTGAAAAGAATTGCCCCCGGTCTGGGTCCCAGATGACCACTTCCCCTGAGAACTGCAGCCAGCAGCAAGTCAGCAGAGGACTCTGTTGGAAGATTTCAAGTATGTCATTTTATAAATCAGAGTAGTGTTTTTAAGCTGAGACTTGGTATGATTGACAGATTCTCTTTCAACTTAGAGCTGCACAGATAATATACATATTCCAGGTCCATCTGAATATTCTGCCTGAGAATATCGGTGGTTAGTATTTCTTCTCACTGGGTTTCTATCTGCAGAAGAGAGAGAAGCGAGCTCTGGGAAACTGGAAGCTGCTGGTCAGAGGACTGCTCATCAGAGAGAGGCTGAAACTTCGCTATGGAGCCAAGGTCGGTATGGGGCCTTTGCATATTCCACAAGCTTGGGGTCAGACTTTTATCTGGATACGCCCCCATTCCTGGGGGCGCCCCTGTCTCAGATCCTTGGCACTGAAGTAGTCAGTCCTGTGTGTGTCTGAGCATGTTTGTCAGAGGGAGGTCATGGATGGGAGTAGCAGCTGGCTGTCCCGATAATGGCTGCACTCCTGGAGGGCCGCTGCCTGCAGGCTGGCTGGCTGCTGCCTCCCAGCCAGGACCCAAGAACCTGCTCAGGTGCACCCCGTGCTGCCGACCACACAGCCCCGGGCAGGCTGGAGGGTGGGCAGGTCCCCCAGAGATTGCTGCTGCTTGAAGGTGCATCTCCACAGCCAGTCGCTGAGACCATGGCCTCTGTCCGCCCCTCCAGAGTGAGGTAGTCGCTCCCCACATGGATGGGGAAGGCGGGCTCTCTTCTGATGAAGAGGAGGGGACCAGCTCACAGGCAGAAACGGCCAGAATCCTGGCTGCCTCCTGGCCTCAAAACCGAGAGGCGGAAGAGGAGCAAAAGCCCAAGTGCCACAGGACATCCAGAAGGGGGAGGAAAGCGGTTGCTGCCCACCTGTTCCCCTTTGAGAAGCTGTGACCTGAGCCCCGACTCCGGACGCTCCTTCTCCATGGGCCCTGCCAGGCCCGTGCTGTGGGAGCAAGCAGCTGGGGGCCGTGGTGAGCAAGGACCTGCTGCAGGCTGGTCTGCCTAGCACGGGCTTTCGAAGGTTTTTACCAAGGCCTCCTCTGAGCTACAGAATACAGCCTTAGGAGACTCCCTGACCCTAAGGGCTTGTCCTTTGGAAATGTTTTTTTTCCTCTTTGGAAATAAAAATCACTGGGATCTGTGGATGGAGCTGCGTTTAGGATGTCCTGATCCTCCATCCTTTCTTTCTGAACCACATTCCTTTGTGCTGCCCAGCGCTGCCTCTTCCTAGTTGGTAGCAGCACAGCTCAGATCATGGGATCTAATTTTCAGTCAGTTTTGTGATGGCAGAAGACTAGAATAAAGAGCTAAACTTAGGAAAGGAAAAAATAGTGAATTAAGGAAATGGAAGTAAAAGTGGATCAGTGCTAAGCTGCATATTTTATTCACGACTGGATAAATTTACAAAGCTCTGAATCACGCATTGTAGATAATTAGGAGAAAAAAAATTATAACATTTTGAGAAAAAAAATAAAGCATTTTTCTAACAAGACTTGTCTTTGCACTTTCTTTTAGATTTCACGTCAGCAAAGAACACCCTGATAGAAAGTGGTGCTGTGGTTCAAATGGTAGAGTACTAGCCTTGAGCTGAAGAGCTGAGGGACAGTGCCTAGGCCCAGAGTTCAGGCCCCACGACCGACCAAAACAACCTGGCTTGATAAAGCCAGGGGTTGGTGGTCAGGCTATAATCCTAGCTACTCAGGAGGCTGAGATCTGAAGATCAGTTAAAAGCTAGGCCAGGCAAGGAAGTCTGTGAGACTTTTATCTCCAGTTAACCACAAAAAAACTAGAAGTGGAGCTGTGGCTTAAGTGGTAGAGCACCAGCCTTGAGCAAAAAAGCTAAGGAAGAACTAGAGGCTCTTGAGTTCAAGTCCCAGTATGGGGGCAGAGTAGTGGTTTATATTTATGCTAACACTGCAAGTATCAAAATCTAAGTTGAAAACTTAGGTGTGAGCTGGAAACATTACACACTAGCAATCTTTTTCTTTGTGTAGGAGGGATTACTTAATCCTGAAAGCAGCCACTGAAAATGTTGAGTCATTCTTACCCAAGGGAAACACAACATTTGGGGTGTGACCAACAGACAGGTTGCTATGGAAACTACATTCTCTCAGTTTCTGCCCAGAGCCTGACAAGCTTCCTAGGGCAAGTGACTGCTTTTTGGGGTTTTGAGGCCAGTTTACGGAGAGAGAACCTATTCAGGCCGATGTCAGTTACTAGGAAGCATTAAGGAAATGAAACATTTTCAGAAATTAAAGAATAGGTTTTGGAAAATTATTACTGCCTGTAACAAAGCTGAGAGCTTCAAAGTAGGGAGGGGAAAACTCAGTCCCATGAGTGTGGGCACCTCACCGGCTTGACCCTCCTGGGTCCTGCAGCAACCCTTGCGTGGGAAGAAAGGCATTGTCCACTTCCCACACGAAGCCGAGGCTCTCATCAGTGGAGGCTTGTCTGTGTGAACTCAAGGCCAGTGCCTTGTACACCAACTCACACTCCACCAGTCCTGGGGCTTGGACTCAGGGCCTAGGCACTTGTCCCTGGGCTGCTTTTGTTCAAGGCCAGCACTCTACCATTTGAGCCACAGCACCACTTCCAGCTTTTTCTGTTTATATGGTACTGAGGAATTGAACCCAGGGCTTCATGTGTTCTAGGCAAGCACTGTACCACTAAGCCACATTCCCAGCCTTCATACTCCACCTCTTCTAGCACATTCTGAAGGCTCACAAAGCATGAATCATTCATTTTAAATACAGCCAAGACACAGTAGGCTTTATTTAGTGCAAAAAATATGGAATTGCTCTTTTAAAAAGAATGGAAACCCATTTTAACCACTAAGAACAACCTAGAACTGAAATTCATCCAGTTCCTAAGGTTGATGTCTGAATTTATATGAATGTTAACAAAAATTCCACCAATCACCAAATCAAAAGCAGGCTAATTGCAAGGAATACCCTATGCCAAAAGATATATAGTCATTTATTTCAAAGCTTTATGAAAAATATAGAGCTAATACAAATTTTGTTGTGGTTTTCCAAAGTCTTCAGATTGTACCTTTTTCTTTTTAAGGACACTTGAAATTGGCAGGTAAGATCCATATAAGGAGAAAAAAAAAAACATGAACCGAATCCTAAGGATTTAGTCTTAGCCGTCATTAGAGGTTGAAGAGTGCGTCCATGAGCGTGGCAGCAATGAATGCTTGTAGCCCTCACCCAGGTAAGTCATTTGTGGAGCTGCCATTTTCTGCAAGAATCCTGATTCATAGCCCAGAGTCTGTAGAACAAAGACCGTGACAGGCCACTGGCTTCACACGTTCTCATCTTGTTCAGCTACCAAATATTTTGTTGCCAAAGCAACCACTCCCAGCAAAGGACAGAACAGTTTGCAAATAGAAATGAGAGGGCTGTACCAAGCCGCTAGCACAGCAGGGTGGCAGCATGCTTTCAAAGGGTGGAAGAGTAATTGGGAAACTTAGAAACTAGGTGAATTAAATGTGTGAATTTCAGATAGGACAAAGGGATGGGCATTCAGCACCAAAGAAGAGACTCAGAAGCTGCCACTGGCGCCGGGGTCACCACCAAGCTCTCCACATGAGGCATCCAGCCTTGGCCTTAACATGATTGAAGGCATCTTCAAGTGAGTGGGTGTCTTCTGACAACAGGATGACAGGGCCTGCTTCGCCCCTGCCCACAGTGGACACAAATCTGTTGTGACCATCTGTTTCAAAGCACTGCAGAGCGAAGCACACAAGCGACCCCAGGTAACTTTTTAAAGTCCATGAAGTCTACCCAACTGAATACCTTTCCCACTTAGCTCAACTGAAGGGTATTTTCAGTAACATTCTGCCTTGCTAATTGTTCAGTGGAGGGATTATTTTGAGTTTTTCAACCTTAACTCCTTTGTGGAGTAGGAAACCAGAGCAGCCAAAAAGCAGAGCCAGGGCTGCTGGAGACTTCGCGATGATTCTGTCAAACTGTGGTGTGAAGTCCAACGAATGTTTGTATCATGATATCTTGAGTATATTTTTTTCTGTGTCAGTATTGGGACTTGAACTTTGGGCCTTGAGCTCTCGCTTGGCTTTTTTGCTCACAGCTGGTACCCTACCACTCCCAGCTTTTTGCTGGTTATTTAGAGCTCAGTTTTCAATTTTATCTGCCCTGGCTGGTTTTGAACTGTGATTGTCATATCTCATCCCCCAAGTGGTTAGGATTACAGATGAGGGGCACTTGTGCCCAGCCTTTTTTGGCATCAAATCAAGTTCTACCAGCAGATTTGGTTTTGGCAGCACTCACTGTGCCAGGCTGAAAGAGTGAGTCTTGGCAACCCAGCGCAGCCTGGCAGCGGTGGAGGCCGCCCTAGGCTCGTGTGCAGCCATGGCCCTTGTTTGGGGGGAGGGGGTGACAGGGCCGAGCCCTTCACTAGCAGGTCTGGGCTGACAGCCGAGTGGAATGCAACACCCACTCAGGCTGGTGAGCTTGGGTCACCGTGCTCACGTGGGTCCTGCCACCGGCGCCGCATACTATCAAGAAAAGGGGCGGGGAAGATGCGCGCTGGCCAACACCAAATCAGACATGCAAGTTGCCAGTGTGGCCCGTGAAGAGTGGGGTTCAAAGGGCTGTTCCGGCAGGGAGCTGGGCAGAGGTGAAGGGAGGCCCTGAGGCTCACGCAGGTGTTGGTGGGTGCCAGGCTTCCTTCACTCCAGCTTTTTGGCTGGCACCCGGGTCCGGGCAATGATGATAGGCACCAGGGCGAGGCAGCCGAACAGAAGGGCCCACAGGGGCCGGTAGAAGAGCCAGCCAGCAGCTACGGTCAGCAGGGTCAGCGAGGTGGCCATGCAGAATGCAAAGGCCTTCAGGCCAATGTTGACCAGATCTCGGAAGACGGGAAACCAGTCCACTGTGGAGGGAAGAAGGACTATGAGGCCCAGAGACCATGTCCGCACCTCCCGTCTGGTCACCACCCTGTGTGGGAGGGGCAGGTGTGGGGGAGGCAGGAGAGGTACAGCCCCTGCACCACCTGCTCTGCCCAGTCCCAGAAAAGGAGAAATGTGGAGTCCGTCTGGACTCCGGAGCTCATGCTGCCGTTAGTCTGAGGCCAGTGTTCTGGGCCGCACCGTCTCCTGCGTGGCCAGAGGCCAGAACTGCGTCACTGCTACACCTGCGGAGATCAGGCCTTGTCTGTCCTGCTCACTGATGTCTGGGGCTGGACGTGGCTGCTGTGTACCCCACTCCTGCAGGCCTCTCCTGCTCTGCTACTGCCTGAGAGCAACGCTGCACGCAACATGCGAGGAGGGGCCCCCGGCGCCAGCAGGAAGTGGCCTGTCCCCAGTCACATGGCCGACACAGGACTGGGGCCGGGCTCAAGCACAAGGAAGCCGCCCAATGAAGCCTCGGTGAGAGAGGGAGGCCTAGCGTGTGCCGCAACCCGGCTGCTTCCCTGGCCTGTGCTGGCACCCAAGGAAGGCTGGGCGGAGCACAATGAGGCAAAGGTGGGCAGACCCCTTGGTCCACCATCTCCTACACCAACCGTCTTGACTCAGAACACACCCCACAGCCTGGGCACTGGGTACCACACCGGTTGGTCACTTGGACTCGGTGGGCTCCCTGGCGCCAGCCAGCCTCAGGCCATCAAGCAAGCCCACGCACTTCCTCCTCTACCCATTCTTGCTGGCCACCCGCACCTGGTCCGGGCTGTTGCAAGGAGGAACCACAGCAGTTTTTGAGGGTTTATTTGCCAAGCATGTCACGAATCTCCCGTGGTAGATAGGAGGGAAGAAAAGCTCCAACTGGAGACAGCATGGCCTGGGTAGCCGGAGCTGACTGAACAGCGTTTAAACAGCCCCAGCTCCCTCCAGAGCTGGCCAGCGTGGTCACCGTGGCTGTGACTGTGGAGCAAAGGAATGAGGCGAGCGAGCCAGACCTTCAGATCACAGAAGCCAGGGCAGCCTCCCCAGAGGCGGCCAGCCTGCCCCTCTGCTGCCTTTCCCTGCTGTCACCTCAAAGCTAGTGGGGACAGAGAGGGCCATCTGCACAGTCTCTAACCATTAGGCCAGAAAGGCTCAGAGGACTGTGACACGTACAGGGTCTGTGGGAAGGGGGCTCCCTGGCCTTCACCCCACCTTGCACCTACCCAGGGTATAGAGGATCCGCGTCATGAGGTTGAGGCCCAGGAACATGGCTGTCCAGCCCGCCGCCCGCAGGCCCCATGTCTTCATGGAGTTGCTCTTTTGTTCCCTACGAAACACTTCCTGCAGGACAAGGTGGACAGTGTCAGGACCGTGAGGGGTGCTGAGGGAGCTGTGCCATTTGTGAACAGACCACGGAGATGGCAAACCGCCCACCCACTGCTAAGTGTTGTCCGTGTGGCACAGCACAGGACGTGGCACAGGAGGCCTTGGTAGAAGGACTTGCCTCCCCAGGAGAGTGATGAGTGCCACCCTCTGCCACACAGCAGCGGTCTCCTAGGGGCCACCACCCACCTTCCCTGAGCAGGTGACACAGGGTGCACGCTGGCCCTGGGCCATGCTGCAGAGCTGAGGCCCCCACCTCAGCTCCTTTCTCTGCACCTCGGCCACACACCTGAACAAGCTGAACCCGTGGGCTGCACGCGGCCTGCTTCTCCCCTCACATGCCAAGTGGGCCCTCCGGGTCCTGTTAGCTGTCTGTATCCACATCCCATGAGCCTCTCCTCTGCCCACCCCAGCCTACTCCCTCACCGTTCTGCTCTTAGCCCCCACATGGCCCCCTGCATGCGCTGCCTGCCACGTTGCACACCCAGCAGCCTCCGCGGGCCCTGCCACCCGCCAGCCCCTCGAGCAGCCTGTGCCAGACCAGGCCATGTGTCCAGTCGCCTCTGGGCCTCTGCACAGGTTGACTGCGTTGCCTATCATGCTCACCCACAGCCGTGCCCAGGAGCTGCGCACAGGCCCCCAGCTCAACTCAAGACGCATTTCTTCAGAGCCTTCCCTCATCTACATCATACCTCTTTCCCGTCCAGTTCTCTACGCCAATGGTAAAAGCAGTGACCTGTCACTTGACTAACCAACGTTGTCACTAGCTCCTCAGAATAACTCAACACTAGGAGCTGAGTCCTCAGCTCACTTGACATGAGATGAGGCTTGGAGAGGACTAGCAGGCAAGAGGCCAGTGCTCCTGGCAGGGGGGCCAGGGCTGGGGCACCCCTGGTATTCAACACACAGCTGAGTGAGTGGACAGCCCCCAAACAAGGCAGGGCCGGGGCTGCTGCTTGGCAAGCCTTGTGTACAGGTGAGGAAACCGCTTGGAGAGGACAAGAAGGGGAGAGTGGCTTGGGGGCCCCTGGCCTCTTGATTTGGGGGTGGGGGTTCTCTCAGAACACTGCAGTGCAGAGCTGTCCCTCTGCGAGTCACGCAGCTAGCTCCACTCCTCACTCTGAGGGCAGCTGAGACCTGGGGCTGTCCCAGCCCCCGGAGAGAACAGGGACCTAATTTTAGAACAGCCCTTGGTGACTCACGGCCCACCAGGCTGGCAAGTGGCAGCCCCACCCTGAGCCTGGTAACTAAGCCCTGCGCAACAGCATCACCGCACCGCACCCTGTCCCAGCCAGGTACAGGAGCGAGGCTGATGGGACGTCAGATGGCAGCCGAGGGCCTACAGTAACAGGAACAAGAGGGCTCAGCTGATCCCTGAGGCTTGCACACGTTTACCAAGGAGCCAGCACCATACTTTTCTTCCTGCCCAGCAGGGGCTCTCCACCTCTTCTACCTTTGCCACAGCAAGCTGGCGGCTCTCTGCCCATCCTGCTACCATGCAGGTGAGGAGGCAGTGGTGACTCACCTCTGCCGAGAAGTCACCATGGTGCAGCAGCAGCAAGGTCTCCCCGGACTTGGTGGAGTACGGGACCAGCTGGTCACCCCGCTGCCGGGCAATCACGGTGACCTGGCCAGAGAAGTCAGGGTTACAAGATGAGTGGGTTGGGGGGAACCAAAGGATGGGGCACAGGGCCGCACCAGAGCCCAACCTCTGGCTCTGTCACCCGGGGAAGGCAGTGGGGAGCCTGTCTTCACATTGCCATGGGGTGCCCTGTCCTGGGAGAATGGCCAAGGCCGGGGCTGCGGTGGGCAGGGAGGGGCAGGCTCTGGGACAGTGGGTGCAAATGTGGGGTGTGCATGGCGGGGCAGGGCCGTCTTCCTGGAGCTGGCGGTGGGTAGGACGCAGCGCCGTGGCAGGGCGGCCAGTGCAGCCTGGCCAAGCCCACATTGCCACCTCTCCTCCCTCACCTGGCCTATCTGGGCCCCAGGTGTGCTCTGCTGTTTCCTGGGTCAGATCCGGGTGGACTTCCTGACTACATTCCCAGGGTTGGGGACCAATTATGTGTTCACAGGTGACAGTCGGGCTGGGGGAAGGGTCTCGTGTGCCTGAATTGAGTCAGGTGGAATTCCGAGGCAGATTCCTCAGGAACAGCCGCGCTTGGCGCAGGGCCAGCAATGTGTGTGGGGAGGACGAGACTCTGAGGCTGACTGTGTGAAGGTGAGTGGCATGTGCGTTCCCCAGGGAGGCCCACAGTGCACAGGGTCGGCGCCCAGGGGTGCTGTGAAACCCTCAGCTGCCCCCAGGAAGCCAGGTTACCACATGGGCTGGGCCCAGGTCTGGATCATCGCTGCTCAGTCCTGCGTAGGAGAAGTAGATGCGCACATCACCAACCTGGGGGAAGCAAAGGGGGCTGAGGAGCAGCCAAATCTGCCTAGGCGCCCCCTTCCACCACCAATGTCACCAGCCCACCAGGGCTTGGTGCCCCGTGCTGGCCTTGGGGGAGGCTGCTAAGCCCTGGCTCCTGGCCTCTGCCCGATGGACAGCCCATGCCTCCCGGCCTCCACCGGTGGGCAGCCATGGCTCCTGGTACCTCCGGGTACTTGGGATTTTCACTGTGGTAGAAGTAGTCTCCCCGGCGAAGGATGTCCACATGGGGGTCCTCCAGCTTGGCCAGGCTCAGTGGCTTGAAGTTGTCGATCTTGTCAATGAGGCCTAAGAGAAGAGTAGGTAGACGCCACGGGGCCCATCGAGAACTCCCCAATCTGCAAGCCCTGCAACTTACGCCTTCCTGAGCCCAGCCATCACGGCCAGGTCCCTCTCCCCCAGCCCTTCACAGACACGCCTCTCCCACCTTTCTTATTATTGCTACTTATTTTTGAGACAGAGTCTAGACCACGTGCGCACGCTAACTTGGAATTTCCCATCTTCCCGCCTTGGCTTCCCAAGTACTGGGACTGCAGGTGTGCACGACCACACACGGCTGGAGGACTTGTTCCTGAGTCCATGCTCCCAGGGTTTCCCAGTGCCCAAGGCAGGCCATCTCCTCTACCAGCCCCGCATGGCAGTACCCCTGCACCCTTTCCCTCCCAGGCCAACTGCCCCAGGGCCTCCGGGCTGCACTGGGTCACAGGGCAGAGACTTACCTGCCGAGAGGAAGAACCTGCCGATTTGGACGAAGGGGGCTGTTGCGGTGAAGGATTCCACTGCCATGGCGCTGTGGGGGAGGGGGCATCGTGCTGGGCACGGTAGGAGCTGCCAAGCTCCTGTGCTTGTGTGTGCTGGGAGCCCCGCCCCGGGCTTCTTCACATCTACACCACCTCTGAGGGCTCCTGTCCCTGCCCTGGGCTGAACACCCTGGCTCTGTCCCTGTCCCCTAGAACTTCATGCCACCCTCCTTCGCAGAAGCACCGGCCATGGCCACGAGTGGCACGCTCGCCATTCCTGAGCAAAGAGCCTCACAAGGCCCCCGTGGGTGCCGCCACGCCTCAAGGCTGGGCAGGGCTGAGGTGCTGAGCATCCTCCTACAGGATCGCCTGGCTGACCCTTAACAAAATGCTTTCCTAGACTACAATCCCGTCAGGCCCTCTGTCCAGCTTGGTGACTGTTGGGAGAACCCTGTTTGGGCCTGTAAGGTCAGGTCTCATTTAGCTCGGGCTTGGCCTTAAAACCACGTCGTACACTCTTACCACTGCACGAGGCAGGACTGACTCAGCCAGACTTGGATGAAGAATCTGAGGCTCCCAGTAGAGGGAAAGGCTGGGCCTGAGCTCGGGGTCCAGTGCTTACCTGGGGTTTTTGTGGCCAATCTCTCGGTCAAAGTTTTTGCTGTTGACGATTTCTGACCTCCATTCCGTGTCTGCTCGGGGAGAGAGACAACTCAGAAGCAGGTAAGAGTGCTACATGGCTGCCACCGACCCGCCCAGGTCCTAATTGAATCTCTAGCACTTGGGGGCCGGGGGTCAGCTTGTGGGATGTCCTGGAGGGCTGGCCCCTAGGGCGTCCCAATGCTGGGGCTGTGCTCAAGCCCCACTGTCTTCCCCCGTTGCCAGCCTCGTCGATGGGCAGAGACTACAGATGCGTGGGCGCGTGCCACGCCTCGGCGGGGCCAGTACTCACTGTAGGAGTACCTTGTCTCCTTCTTCACCTGCCCGTCCTCCGTGTACTCCCTGCAGAGAGCACAGACACCGCGAGTCAGCCAGGCATCGCCGGACAGGAGCCACGCTTAGGGCCACAGGAAGAAGCTGCCCTGCCTGCAGGAGCCCAGCACAGATGCCCTCCTCCTGTCGCAGGTCAGACTGGATTCCCCCCCCCCCCCCAGCTGAGATCTGGCACGCCCTTAGCTCCTAAACAGCCTGGCAGGGGCTCCGGGGTAGGCCCCAAGGGCTGCCCTTCTCCAGCCTCCAGCCATTCCCACATGGCCCAGGAGGGGCTATGCTCCACACCAGCCCCTGAGAACCTGTCCCGGGCCTTCCAGTCACACTGGAGCCGGCTGTGGGAGAGGGGCTGGGACCCCTGAGCGCAGCGGGGCGCCGCGAGGGCACGCTCACCGTGCCGGGCCTGGGTTCAGTCATGCCTCCAGCTGTGTGTCCTTGTGATTTGGAGCCACTCTGCACTGGACTTTTTTTGTCACCTCCAAAAAATATCATTGGTACTAATTTTGGAATAGTTGACTTTTTTTTTTTCTAATAGGAAATTTGGAGGTGTCAAAATAAAAGCCATTTTATTTTATCCTAGTGCCTGCAACTCCTCTACCCCAACTGATGCTTCACTTCTGGCGCCTTACCTGGACTCTTCCGACTCTACCCACTGGTACATCTCCACGTGCCGCCGCAACTTCACAGCTGGAAGATGGACCCCATAGTTTGGGTCAGACAAGAGCTTCAAAAGGAATCAAACCAGAAAAATAAAGGTAAGACCCCCAGCAGCCAGAATCCCTGTTTTATAGGAAGCCAGAGAGGAGACACAGAGGCAGACACTAGGACCAAGAATGAACAGCCACACGTCGGAGGACCCAGTGGAGCTGCGTGTCCCAGGCTCCGCACGCCAGGCAATGAGTGTCATCCCGGAATATAAGGTCGGGCTGTATGCGCCCCAGAGCATCGCCAGCAAGTACTGGGCACTGAAGTTACTGCCGAGCTGCAGGAGCCAGAGCAGTTCCCCTACCCCAACCACGGAGGTGGTGCCACATCAGACACTGGCACCATCCCCCGACAGTCCCCATCTGATGGGAGCCACGCCCACGCCCTGAGCCGTGGTGCCAGCAGCCACGGCCACGCCTACCTTGGACGTTCGCAGGGCCCCAATGATGTGCACCAGCCTCCCCTCATTTTCAGGAGCCACGACGTGGATGCTGTCAGGAGACACCACGAGCGACAGCCCCTCCGCCAGTGAAGTGGCTGTCTTCAACGCACGGCCCTGCGGGCGGAGTAGAGCAGGAATGGCTGCCACTGCGACTGCCTTGCCGCCTCAGGAGCACAGGCCCAGCTCCCCACTCTGTGCTGGCGAACTGAGGCCCACCAAGTGCAGAGTCAGCAATGGAACCCAGGATTCCTGCAGACCCCTCCCCTCCGCCCCCTGGCTTGGCACCGCAATCCTGTCGGGAAGGACTGGTGGTTCTGTTGCCCAGTGCTCACCCCCACCTTTCCTCTGCTTTCTACAGTCCCACGTGGCTTACACCAGCCAGCCTGAACCATTGTCTGGATCACGTGACCTGAGCTCCATCAATCAGAACACGTGCCCCCTGGCCACAGCACTGGTTCAGAGGACTAGCCCCAAACAGGGCCACTGGGAGCCCCTAGAACTTCCAAGAAACTGACTTAGAGATAGAGATGGCAGTGCCTCTTTTCTCCAGGACTTCTAGGCAACCTGGATATGAGCCTAGAAAGGTCTGCTCAAGAACAATGCCACAGCAGATTTTTGAAGTCATGGAGATTCCTGGTGACCAGGCAAAAACACTCTGATCCACCCAGGTGGGAAGTGGGGTTTTCAGGCATGTGAGCTATTAACCCCTTCCTCACTGCCATTTGTTATGAGGTGGGTCACAACTGGAAGAATCGAGATCCATTCACCCTCCTCTTCCTTGTCTGGGAAACTTAAGCCTGTTATTACCAGATCCAAACTTTGGGTTCAAAGCTTTTGTTCCCTGAATCTGTGGGGACCCTCACTCCACACAGGGGCACCCCAGACATTTTACCTCATTAGTGAAAATTAAGTAGAAAGAGAGCAGGAAGGTCATGAGCCCCACAAACATGCCTCCCGAGGTCTCACTCAGCCGCTCCAGAAAGCCTGGCTGGGGGTCGGACGTGGTTTTGACATGTTCTCTCCTGGGACCAGTACTGGAATACTAAGGAAAACAAACACGTTAGGAAGTCTCCCTCACACACGCCAAAAAGGAAGCAAGAAACCACGGGCCTACTGTGTGCTCACCTAGCACTGAGACAACCTAGCTTCCATCCCAGCATCAGAATGGTACTTTAAAAGCGCTGGTAGCTCATGCATGTAACCAGAAAAGGCTGGGTTGGAGGCTCAAATCAACCGCAAGCCCAGCAAGCTTCGTGTGTGTGTGTGTGTGTGTGTGTGTGTGTGTGTGTGATTGTATGTTCACATGCGCATGCTCTTTATTTACATTGCTTCTCTTAGATTAAGTTCTAATTACACACAATAAAAGCATACAGACAGTGTATAATGGGTAGATTTTGATAATAGATTAGGGGACCAGCAGGGGCTCCTGAAACAAGCACCCTGAAGACATCAAGCGATGACACTCCTGGCAGTGGACTTGCTGTGACTGGCCGGGGCCCCGAGAGGATGTGCTTATTTAAGAAGCTGCCAAGCTATTTTATGAAGAGATTGCTGGAAATGTGTTCTTACTGAAATTGGACAAGTACTGGCTATGCTTTCTAAGGCTGTGCCGCCCCTGTGGGGCCAGAAGCAGACAGGTGACAGCTACAACCAACACCAGGAGGCCATGCCGAGAGAGGTGGCCCGTGCAGGGGAATCCCTTCCAGCTGGATGGCAGGCAGGCTGACTGGAGGAGGGGGCGGTGGGTGGGATGAAGAGGTAACCCCTGGGGACGGATACCTGGCAGGGGAGGTGAGGGAGCAGGGAGTGGTCTGGGGAGCAGTGCTATCTGTCTGGCTGGTTGTGCAGAGTGGGCGGGAGATAGGGCAACCCGGCATGTCTGGGCAGCTCCTGGTAGGCCTCACACTTCAGGTCAGTGGCTCAGGCTCTGCCCAGACCGTACCAGGGGCAGGACTGGAGTTCAGTCTGCTGCTGATCATAGGGTCATCACAAAGAGCAAAATACCTGAGCTTAGATCCTTGTGCATACTGGTACAGGCCGAGAACCTGAGTGTACCATTACTAGGCATTCTCAGCCCCACACCTGGTAAGTCCTGTGTAAGAGCTAGCTAGCAGGAATGTTGTCAGATTCTTCACAACTGGGTCAGAGGCTGGCAGCCAGGCTGGGGGTGTGCTGACAAAAACCACAAAGATGCAAAGAGGTTCCCAAGTAAGCCAGCAATCATGGCACCAGGTGGGGCAGTATCAAGAGCAAGGACTTGAGTCAGTCTGTGAGCAAAGCCGATGCTATCTTCTAACTGTCCTGACACCACCAGTTAGGGCCTGCCGGGGGCAGACAGCCACAGCACCAGAAGAGCAAATCCCTGCCCGGCAAGTAACTGACCACATGGTTACTAAGGAGGGCAAGGGGTACAAATCTTAGCAGACCCGTCACTCTCCTCTCCCCTTCTCCAGACTGCCTCATCTCTTGGGCTGTAATGTCAGTGGTACTTTGGGTGTCAGTTGTAGAAGGCACCCCTTCCTCCTGGTCCCTCCTCAGCCAACACCAAAACAAGGGAGTCTGGGTGGTAAGCACACCTTGCAGGGCAATTGTCATGCTAAATTAATTCAGTGCCTCTGCTCCACCCTCTGTCTTCAGATCTTCCCACAGATGGGCCCAGCTACTTGGAGGGATGGGCACAGATGTGCCCAAGTCCCAACACATCCCAGATGCGGTCTCTGCCAGGACCGCGGTGCTAGCCTGTGAGGACGGCTCACACACAGAGTAGCCGCCACGCTCAGCATCCTGGCTAGAACGTCACAGCCACAGATCCCAAGAAGGAACACACAGCTGTGGAGTGGAGAGTTAAGAGTCGCCCCGGGGCTGCCTTCGGCACATTCCCATGCCCAGCTAGCTGAGGCACCGACGGGGCAAATTCTCCCTCTCCAGTCCGGTGGTGGCAGGAGGGGGGTGGGGGGCGGGCGGCGGGCACCGCTGGGACCCCGAGTCTCACAGGCCACCTCGGAGGCCTTTGAAGGTGCAGCTTCTGGACCCTCGAGGGGTCCGCAGGTGGGGCGGCCAGGGCCGAGGTGGGGCAAACGCTGGCCTCTCCGGAGGCGCGGGCCGAGCGGCCCGGGAAGCGGGTGTAGCCGGCCAGGGAGGGCGCGTCCGGGCTGGCGGCGCTCCGAGCTGGCTCCGGGGCTCTCCTCGGAGGCGGCCTGAGTCACCGGCTTCCCCCACGCCCCGCGCCCGGCTGCGGTGCGGCCTCGTGGGTTGAATGAACAAGCAGGAGGTCGGGCCGGCAGCCCCGAGGAGACCGCGGGCTCTGCGGGAGCCCGGCCTGGCGGGCTCCGGGCCGGCCGCGGCCGGCAGCTCGGACGCTCCGCCAGGGCGGGGACGGCGGCGGGCCCGGCCGCACGCACCGGCCAGCCGGCCGCGAGGTCCGGAGACCCGGAGACACTTACGTTCGCCGCCATGCTGGGCCTCGGCTCGCCGCTGTCCGCACTGCTCCGCCAGGCAACGAACTGACCCACGGCCGGAGCGCGGAGACGCACGGCTCCCCGCCTGCCTCAGAGCTGCAGAGCTTCTCGTGGAATCCGGGACTAGGCGGGACCCACTGGCCGTTGCCGCCCCACGGGGGCCGCGGCCTCGCTGCGCACGCGCGCCGCCAGGCCTCCTGGAAAATGTAGTCCGGGGAGGGGGGAAAACAGGTGCTTTCGACACAAAATTGCGACCCGCTCCGTAACCCATGGATGCGCCTGCGCGCCTCAAGGTTTCTGGGAAATGTAGTTCTTGCGGTCGGGAGAGCCGCTGAGCGGCGCACGGCCTGCTGGGAAGTGTAGTTCCCTTCGGAGGGGCCGGGCCGGGGCTGTGAAGGCGCGGCGGCAGGCGCGCGGCGGGCAGGCCTGGAGGGGGCGGAGGCGCGCGGGCCTCTGAGCCGCCCGCGGTGCCGGAGGAGAGCGAGGTCACGGCGCCCAAGTGTATCCGCTCCGGCCGCCAGAACCGCCGCGTCTGTGAGGTCCCAGCGCCAGGCGCAGCCATGGCCTACTGTCGGCAGGAAGGTAGGTCGGGCGGCTGCCATGGAGAAGACCCGCGGTCCGTTCGGCCCGCTCAGGCCCCTCGGCCCCTCGGCCGGGCGGGCGACCGGGGCGCCGCCACCGCCGGGACCCTCGAGACCCTGCGGCGGGGCCGCCTCCGCGTTGGACCGGCGAGAAAACCGACGTTCCGGAAGGAACCGGCCGGCCCAAGGTCACGGCGGGCCGCGGGCCGGGCCTCGGGGCCGCACGTGGGGCCGCCCCAGCCGGGCCGCCGGGCGCGGGGCGCGCGGGCGCCGCCGGGAGAGGTTGGGGCGAACCGCTGCGGGCCGCGGCGCCACGTGCGTCCGCGCCGCGCCGGCCCCGTAACCGCCGGGGAGGCGGCCGGGCCGCGGCGCCGCGGCGCGTCCGTTGCGCTCCGCCTCGGGGCCGGGCGCGGCGCACCTGCGCGGCCCCCCCCCCCCCCCGCCGGGCTGTGCGGTGCCGTCCGCCGTCCGGGTCGGACACCGCCCCCCCCCCCCCGCACCCCTTAACGGAGTTGGGGCCACAGGTTTCCTCGCGGCTTCCCTCCACCCAGCGGCGCGGGAGAATCGGACTGCCGGTGCCCCCGAGCTGCCGGCGGGCCCGTTCCCGCTCCCAGTCTCGGGTCTGGCGAATCGAGAGGTCGGGTGCCATTCACTTAGCAGAATGAGGTCCTGGCGGATAGTCCGACGCCGGCTGTTTAAGGTAGCGAAACTGAAACCGCCGAGGCAGGCGACCCTCCTGAGGTCACTCAGCCAGTTAGAGCTGGCGCGGGCCGAGCTGCCCCCTTCCCCGGGTGAGAACGCACTCCCGGCTCCAGTGCCCGGAAGCCCCTTCCCCCACCGCCGCCTTGGGTCTCTAGTCTTCGTTCTCATTTGGTCTCTCCAGATCTAACTGATTTCCTCCGCTGGCAGATTGATTTTGAGCCCTTGCGTCAATGGGCTCTGCACTTAAGGATTTCCCCTCCTTTTCTTGGAGGGTTTTAGAGTCTTCATTCTCTGGAAAGGAGGACAGGGTCCGGCTGGCTGCTAACACAGCAGAGATCAAGAGGAAAACACTCACCTAGGGGCTGGGAGCCTGGCCAAGTCATAAAACCCTTGGGTCCCAAGTTCAATACCACCAGCAAACAAAGGATAGAACTGCTCACTTGTAGACCTTCCCTAGCTTTTGTCTTGTCCTTAGAAAGTGCTTTTTCTTGTTCTGCTCGGTAATCTTTTTTCTTTCCTGTGGGATTTAAGAAAGCGCTTGCCTGCCTGCCTCTCAGCCTTAGCCTTTCCCACTGTCTACCACTTGGTCTTTTTTGCCAGTGCATCCTTTCCCGAACTCTACCTACTGTGGACTCTGTCCTTTAATGTCTAACTGATGTCTCCTTCTCACACTTTGTGTCTCTCATGGCTTTTTTTCTGTTTACTTACATATTTTTTGGTATTACTGGGGCTTAAACTCTGGGCTTTGCTCTGTCATGAGCCATGCCCCCAGCCCTGTGTCTTTTATGAGAATCCTAAATTCTGAAATTATCTTGCATATTTCTTTTTATTTCCTTTTTAAAAAAATTAGGTTTCATTATTTATTGGAGGCAGGGAGATTTCACTGTTACCTTTCTACCCTACAGACTTCTTATCACTGCACCTCCTGCCTCTCCTCTACCAAGCTGAGGGCTAGCCAGTGAGGGCTTCCCGGAGAAGCAGGGCACAGAAGACAAAATGTCAGCACTTTCCAATATTGTTGGAATCTGCCCCTAGGGCCATGAGGATAGCTGAGGTGTCCTGGGCTGTGGTCCTCCCTCCCTCTGGCCATGGTTAGTTTGCTTCCAGTGCAGTCTTGACCCTGGATGTCTGTCCCTCCTGTTGCCTGCTCCTTTTCGAGCTGGGTCCTGGGGCATTTCCCATAGGCTGGCTTCCTACGGGGCTAGTGCTGGGTGGGCTGCGTGGCTGGCAGCCCGGCCTCCACATCACCATACACTTAGTTTGTCCAGGTTCTCAGCCATCTTCAGGCTTTCTGAACCCTGTGGGAAAACTCCAGGGGTACCAGAGAGTACATTTTTCCCCTCTTTTGTTCCATATTGACACCATGCTTTGAGTTGCCTGTGCAAAGGAAAACAGTGGGCATCTCTGTCATATTCATGTGAAAGTACTAAGGGTGTGCATTCTGCAGAACTGTCTCATGCTTATTTTGTATCCTAAGGGTTGAACACTTTCAATATAATAGTACAGCTTTTTGGGTTGTATCTGCTTAAAATCCTGAACCAGATGAATGGGTCAAATGAAAGAACTTTGAAGTCAATGTCACAAACTAAAACTGTAATTTCCATCCTCCCTTCTGTCCCCTCCCTCTCCTTCTTCCTCTCCCCCTCTTCTTCTCCCTCTCCCCATCTCTATCCCTCTCCCTTTTTTGATTTTTTTTTTTTTTTTGGTCGGTCGTGGGGCTTGAACTCTGGGCCTGGGCGTTTGTCCCTCAGCTCTTCAACTCAAGGCGAGCGTTCTACCACTTGAGCTACAGCGCCACTTCCTCTCCCTTTTTTGAGACTGGGACTTGGGCTTGCTATCTGACTCACCTAGTGGCTGGCACTCTACTACCTGGGCCACATCTCCAGCCCCCTGATTTTCTTTGGTTTCTCAGCCCTTCTCTCCAGCCTGGGGAGCACCGGGTGCAGCACTGCCAAACCAGGTGCTTGGCTACAGGCCCTCTGAACATCCCTGGCCCTTCATCTCCAAAGGTGGGAGGGTTGCCTGCAGCTTGGAGCAGAGCAAGGAAGGAGGGTCACGGGTGGGGAGGACAGCCGCAGGGCCTTGGGAATTTTCCAGGGTTCTCTTTTGGGAAGAGGGAAGCACTAGTCCTTTCTTGGTGGAAGAGAAAAAGACTTGCCATATTGGAGGGCCAGTGACAAGTTTGGGGGATCAGCGTTGGCTGGATTGAGATTTCATCTGCTGCCTTCCTCCATGCCCACGACTGTGGTGGAGTTTTGGTTTCAGGCGAGGCTCCTAGGGGTGTGGTTTGATCAGAGGCCCCTTCTGGGAGCTACACATGGGACAGTCCTAGACTTAAGTAAACTTCCTGCTCTCAAATGAAATGTCTCTTCTGTTCTCCAAACACCAGGGAAAGACCGAATCATATTTGTGACCAAAGAAGACCACGAAGCTCCCAGCAGTGCAGAGCTGGTGGCTGACGATCCCAACGACCCATATGAGGAGCACGGTGAGTGACCCGGGGCCTCCTAGGGAACCACGACACATTCTGAGCAAGGTGTGGTGTTGGCAGTTCTGCTGCCTCCTTAGCCGGGCTGGCCCGCGGCCCCACCCCAGCCCTGGCCAGCTCTGGCCCCGCGGGCACCGCAGGCGCTCTGCTGCCTCCCTCCAAGCCAGCTGCCGGGCAGCCACCTCTCCGGGCTGAGACATTCACGCCTCTTCTTTCCCCAGGGTCTGCAGGTCGCATGCTTCATGCTGATTAAGTTTGGGGGGAGTTAGTTACAGGTAGCTTACGGTGACAAGGATCCATCTGCCTGCTTAAGTGACCTTGAATTCCGCACTGGCATGCAAGTAAGGTGCAGAGCCTGCTTTTTCCTGTGAAGTGTGCTAGCATACATGGTTCACGCCACACAGCTGCAGGCCTCAGCCACGCCAGTCATACTTCTATGTGTTCCTTGGTAACCAAATATAGAGGTGGCCATGTGGGCCTAGAACATCATCTGCTGGAATCCCAGCTGCTTCTCACCTGTGGAGAGTGATGGTGTGTGCAGTATCCAGATGTCCACACATCCTCAACAATACTCAGTTCATGCCAGTGGCTCATGCCTGTAATCCTAGCTACATAGGAGGCTGAGATCTGAGGATCACAGTTAGAAGCCAGCCCCGGCAAGAAGGCTCCGAGACTCTTATCTCCAATTAGCCACCAGAAAACTGGAAGTGGCACTGTGGCTCAAGTGGTAAAACACTGACCTTGAGTAAAAGACCTCGGGAACAGCGCCCGGGCCCCACGTTCAAGTCCCATAACCAAAAAACGGCGGGGGGGGGGGGGGAAATGCCCCCAAAATGTACTTGGTTTATCCACCAAAACGACACCTGACACCTATGGTATTAACTCAGGCTTCCAGAGCCAAGTGCTGAGAAGTCGGTGAAAGCTTGAAGCAGCAGCCCCAGGATGTAGGCTCTTGGATGGAACTCTCGTTAGCCCGCTGCTCCTGGGGGTAGGGCAAAGCCGAGGACACATAGCTAGCACTATGTGACTATACAGACTCCACACAGAGCCAGAGAGCTCTAAAATGATTGCTAGAAGAGTAATGTCAGCAGTGTGTGTGTGTGTGTGTGTGTGTGTGTGTGTGTGTGTGTGTGTGTGTGTGTGTGTTAATGGCATTTGAATTCAGGGCTTCAGGCCTGCTTAGGTGGGTGACTACAATGTGAGACACAGATCCTTGACCCCAAGTAGATCTCTCATTTTTGCTCAGATTTGACCTTGGACTATGATCCTCCTTACCTATAGCCTTCTGCCTAGCCAGGATCCCAGGCTTGTATCATCACACTCAGCTTGTTGTTTGAGACGGAACTCTCACAGTTTGCCTATGCTGACCTCAAACCACAATCTTCCTACTAATCTCTACCTCCTGAGTAGCTGGGTTTACAGGTGTGAGCCACTGCACGTGCTGATTCAGCATTTTATAAACAAAAATAAATCCCTTGTCAATCGCTCATCTTTAGGTCCAAATTAGTTAAGCACGCTTCACTATTTGATTGAGAGGTCAGCAGGACGAGTCAGAGTTTGCTTTGCTAGCCTCTCAGTGTTTAAATTGTATGTCTGGACTTCACTTCTGAAGCCACCATCAGTGGACTGATACTGAGCCCCTGATGAAAACTGACTGCCCGTGCTCTGTGTAAGGTGCTCTCGTTCCAGCCCACTCACCCCGGAGAAATCATGAAGAGGGACATCTGCAGACCTGGTTGTAATTTTCAAGTGTCAATAGTACTTCTTTGGGAAACTGATTGTACAGGGTTATTAGCAGATTTGAGTCTCAAGCAGAAGTGGCAGAAGATGAGCTGTGTGCCTGAGAAGTTGCCCTGCGGCTGTTGTGGTCAGAGGCAGGACGGCTGCTGTCTCCGCTCTGACTCCTCTTCATAAGGAAGGAGCAGTGGCAGCAGCTGTGGATGATCAGCCACGCTTCCCAAGCTGGAATTAGGCGGGGCTCAGAGTGGCCCTGGGCACAGAGTGCTATGCTAAGCTCTCCCTGCAGTGAAGGATAATGCGTGCTTCCAGTGGACATTTTGAGTGCTTTCTTAGAGAGCATCTTCTGGAATGTATGAATCACTTTTCTGTGTCAAAGCCATCATCTTAAAAGCATTAGGAAAGCCGGGAAATATTTTGATGTGCACAAAGTTCAAAGTAGATAGGACAAAGAGTCCCATATAACACAAACTGAAAACACTTTCCTAATCTTACTCCCTTCCGACATGTGTGTGACATGTTGTTTGTCTGTTATAGGCTGGGGGTGAGCCTAAGGGCCTCGTGTATGCCAGGCAACGGCTCTACCACTGAGCTGTGTACCAGCCCTCAAACGGTTTTTGTTGTTGGTCCTGGGGCTTGAACTCATTTCCTGGACTGTCCTTGAACTCCTTTTGCTCAAGTCTAGTGCTCTACCACTTTGAGCCACAGCGCCACTTCAGTTTTCTGGTGGTTAATTGGAGGTAAGAGTCTTACGGACTTTCTTGGCCGGGCTGGCTTTGAACCGTGATCCTCAAATCTCAGCCTCCTGAGTGGCTAGGGTTATAGGAATGAGCAACCTGGTACCCAGCTTGATATTTTCATTTTTATCCCTTTTTTGCTAGCATAGTTATAGAGAGGAACATTTCATTGCTACATTTCCACATTTTCACAGTGTATTCCAGTCTTAACCCTTTATGGCTCTCCCTTCTCTCGGTCCTTTCTTCCCAGAATTTCAACACTGGCGTACTATTCAGCAGTGCCACTGGTTTTTCATGGTATACCATAAGGATTATCGTCTTCCTCGTCTCTCCCCAGACTGCAGAGCAAGAGGCAGTAAAGCCAGGGAGCTGGGGGCATCTGGTCCCCATGGTCTGTGTGGGAGGTGGCAGAGCAGGGTTGCTCCACCTAAGACGCTGCTTCCTCTTTGGAGTAGAGGATTGCTAGCCTTGAATTCGGTAGCTCAGCTCATAGCACTGGGAGGCAGTGTAGAGTACAGATCAGTGCCACCTGTGGGAAGGATGCTGGTGGGCGCCCTGCTAAACCGAGGCGTGCTGGGTTTGTCCCAGGTGTCTAAATCGGATCCAAATGGAGAGGTAGGTCCCAAGGGAGTGCCCTGCAGGCACTGTGAGGACTGGACTGGCTTTGCCGGTGTGAAACCAGAGAGAACATCTCACCTTCTCCTCGCCCATCTTCCTGTTCCAGGACTGATACTGCCAAACGGAGACATTAACTGGAACTGCCCGTGCCTCGGGGGGATGGCCAGCGGCCCCTGTGGGGAGCAGTTCAAGTCGGCCTTCTCCTGCTTCCACTACAGCACAGAAGATATCAAGGGGTCAGACTGTGTAAACCAGTTCCGGGCCATGCAGGAATGCATGCAGAAGTACCCTGACCTCTATCCCCAAGATGACGATGACGACGAGGAAGGGGAAGAGAAGCCAGTGGAACGTGGTCAGGAAACGGCCCCTGCTGAGGCTGCTGCTGCCCAGGAGCAGGGGTCAAGCTAATGAAGGCCACAGGCACTGAGTTCCACCCTCCATGTCACAGGACACGAACCTTTCACAATGCCTTTCAGTCACCCTCTGAGAAGAAGGTGTCTTTCCCTCTTGTTCTGTGCACTGTAATGTTCAAAGTAATTTATTTTGATGATGGAGTCTTGGCTCCTTGCCATATACACTGAAAAAAGGAGGGTTGTGTGTCTGTGTCTCTTGCACAGACCTGTCAGTGAGTGTGGCTGCCCCGTGTTCTCAGACGGCCCTGACGTTTCCAGTGTGGAATAATGTGCTGAATACCTCAGCAAGCAGAAGTCATTACAGGAGCATTTCTGTTGAGTGAACCTATTTGTTCTGATTGTGTTCCCTGTTGTAGATTTTATACCTCTCTGGGAAATGAAATAGAAGCAAAACGTTTCCTTTGCACATGCCGGCATGGGCCGCTCCTGTTGGAGGAGGTCAGTGGTCAATGCATTTCTCAAGATCTGTCTTGCTCTGGAGTGTGGGAGAGGCAACTTCATTCCTGGAACATTACTTTCCTTGTTTGTATTGAGCTCTAGGCTCCAGGTTCTCTGATTCCGAATCTCTTTGTGAGTAGGGGGAAAGGTGGTTTTGCTATTCCTTGTTTTCCTGTTCTGAGCGCCCTGGCTTGGGGCCTGTTCACGCAGCACGCAGTCCTGTCGGGCATCTTCCCGAGAGTGGGGACCTCATTGTTGCCAGAACAGCAGCCAAAGAGGAAGCCGTGTGAATGAGATACTTAATTAAAAGCCAATGTGATTTTTAACTGACTTTGATAAGTCTTTTTTCTCACTAGTTAGAATTTCTGTTTGAATTCTAGACCTTAAACATACATTCCTCTCCTGACTCGTCACCTCAAGTAGCTGAGATTACGGTGTGTCCCAGTGTGTCCCACATGCACTGTTTTGATGTAAGGAAATACAAATTAGGAAAAACTCAACAGAGATTCCTCTGTAAAGATCCTAATAAACTGGCTTGAGTCTGCTAATGTGTGTGGAGTTCAAAACCAGCCAGGTTTTCTTTGCTGAGCAGTAAGGCAGGGTAGGTCCTTCCCAATGAAAAGGAGCTGCAGCACCGCCCCGCAGGTCAGGGTAACTGCTGGGTAGTTTTAGGCCATGCTTCCTGTGACCTGAGGGGAGTAGTTACTTCCTAAAACTTAGCTGGGAACCACAAGCGCTGTCTCCATTCCCTGCAGCTCTGAGTCCTAGGCTGGTTTCCTGGGGTCTCTAGCACACCCTCGTAGTAGGCTTGTTGTGGTTGCTTCCTGGTTTCACGGGGCTTTCCCAACACTGCTGGTCTGTGGCAGGATCCCAGTACACGGAATCTTGGATTGAGGGCCTGAGTTACCCATTGGTTATTGGCTAGAGACCTCCCTCAGTTCCCTGCCCGGTGGTTGGACCTCATGTTAGGTCATCTCACAACTTGGCATGTGGCTTCTACCAAGCAAGTGAGAGCAAACGAAGCCATGGCCGTTTTGTAACCTGGGCTGAAACCACCAAGCCACACCTCCTGTCACAGCCATATTCCAGAGTTGAGTGTGGCTCACAGCCCACACAAGTGCTAGCACACCAGAGAAGTGCCACCATGCTCAAGCATGCACCCCACACCGACTGGACTGCAGGGTCTGTGCTCCCATGGTTAAGAGGGAGGCGTGTGGGGCACCTCCCTGTACCTCCACATGTTCAGCACCCTGCCCTGCCCCGATTTTACAGATGCTTTATTATGGAATCATGACTGGCTTAATGTTTGGCCTTCAGCCACTCATTAATACACCAAAAAATACTTAGCGGTTCCCAGGGGTTGAGGAAATAAAAACAGAGTGTTTCTTACATAAATCACAGTGCCACAATCTTCTCGTCTTGACCATTATCATTAACTTAGTGGTCCTTCTGATTAAGTAGAAAATAAACACTGGGCATGGCTGTGCACACCTATAAACACTGCACTGGGAAGGCTAGGCACCAGTTACTGACGAAGCTGTCTTCTCCAGTGCGTTTTGGCACCTTTGTTGAAAATCCGATGGGCATACTTGTGGGGTTTTTCCTGGGTCTCTTGGTCTATGTGTGTGTTTTGTGTCAGTGCCCGGCTGTGTTCATTATGACTGGATTAGTGGCAGCTGCTATCATCACACCTCCAGCATTGCTCTTTGTCTTTCATGTTACCACATGATCGTGTGTGTGTGTGTGTGTGTGTACGCGCGCACATGCGCATGCTAGTCCTGGGGTTTGAACTCAGGACCTGGGTGCTGTCCCTGGGCTTTTTTTTTTTTTTCTTGCCAGTCGTGGGGCTTGAACTCAGGGCCTGGGTGCTGTCCCTGAGCTCCTTTTGCTCATGTCTAGTACTCTACAACTTTTTCTGTGATTGGAGATAAGAGTCTCATAGACTTTCCTGCCCTGGCTGGCTTTGAACTACTATCCTTCGATATCAGCCTCCAGGGTAACTAGCATTACAGGCTGAGCCGCTGGCACCTGGGAGCTTTTTTTGTTCAAGGCCTGTGGCTTTTCCACTTGACTCATGCCACTTCTGGCTTTTTGCTGGTTAATTGGAGATAAGAGTCTCCTGGGCTTTTCTGCTCCAGGCTGGCTTAGAACTGTGATCCTCAGATCTCAGCCTCCTGAGTAGCTAGGATTATAGGTGTGAGCCATTGGCTCCCAACTTCACATGAATTTTTAAGTGTTTTGTTTTTTTCTGTGAAGGATGACACGGAGAATTTGATGGCTTTCACTGAATCTAGATTTCTTTCAATAATGTGGCCGTTTTTTACAATATAGAGTCTACTGATCTATGAACACAGGATGTCTTTCTTTTTTTTTTTTGGTCTGGTCGTGGGGCCTGAACTCTGGGTCTGGGCGCTGTCCCTCAGCTCTTCAGCTCAAGGCTAGCGCTCTACCACTTGAGCCACAGCGCCACTTCCAGCTTTTTTCTTCTTCCTTATGTGGTGCTGAGTAATCGAACCCAGGGCCTCATGCATGCAAGGCAAGTGCTCTACCACTGAGCCACCTTCCCAGCCCCCACAGGATGTCTTTCTATCTACTAGTGTCTTCTCTAATTTCTTCAGTGGCTTATAGTTTTCATTGTAGAACTCTTTCACTTCTTTAGTTAAGGTTTTCTTTACATATTTAATTTTTTAATAAAATACTACAATGGTCTCTGTGATACAAACTAAAGAGATAGAGATCCTATTTTTTCATTGTGCATTGGATATGTAGCAAGTGCTCTGTATTTGGGTAAGTATTATGGAAATGTATTGTGATACACTAATAACATTTCTCTAGAGTAACAGTTTCTAAGTCTGTCACTCATAGGAGATGGGTTTTTTTGTTTCTAATATTTTTATCTTTAAGTAGTTGTACAAAGGAGTTGCTGTTTACTGAAGCAGTTTATGAGTACAGTGCATCTTGATCAATGCCACTCCTTTCAGCCTTCTTACCCACCCCTTCCCTTATCTGTCTTTTTTGGGGGGAGGGGGTAGTTATGGAGCTTGAACTATGGGCCTGGGCGCTGTCCCTCAGCTCTTCAGCTCAAGGCTAGCGCTCTACCACTTGAGCCACAGCGCCACTTTCATTTTTTTTGTTTTTTTTTTTTCTTTGAGTGGTTTATTGAAGATAAGAGTCTCACAGACTTTCCTGCCCAGGCTGGCTTTGAACTAGATCCTCAGATCTCAGCCTCCTGAGTAGCTAGGATTACAGGCGTGAGCCACTAGCACTTGGCACATAGTCTTTCTTATAGGTGAAGATTTGTATTTGAAAGTTCTAATTCATCAGCTTTGTCTTCAAGCCTAATATTCTGTCTTACTTCAACTGAATTTTTAATTGACTTACTGAGATTTCAGAAAATAGTATATATATATTTTTTTTTTTTTTGCCAGTCTTGAGGCTTGAATTCAGGGCTTGGGCACTGTCCCTGAGCTTCTTTTCCTCAAGGCTAGCACTCTACCACTTGAACCACATCACCACTTCTGGTTTTTTCTGTTTATGTGGTACTGAGGAACCCAGAGCTTCATGCATGCTAGACAAACACTCTTAACACTAAGCCACATTCCCAGCCCAGAAAATTATATTTTGATGTGTTTAGAATCCTGTCTTATTTTTTAATTTCAGGGAATTGTTTTACACAGATGCTTATACATAGATGCAACTTTAGAACTTCGTTTAAGGTATATCTTTTGTACAGCTTCATGGGTGCACTGTGGTAATTTAGTATACATATATAGTGTGTAACAGTCAAGTGGTAGCAATAAGCATTTGTCTCTTCCACCATGGGTTATTTTTATGTGTTGGAAATGTCATGCACTTGGGCAGTTTTGCAGTGTATGGTAAGTTCTGTTAGCTATGCCCAAGAGGAGCCACGATGATTCCTTCTGTGTGCTCCATGCTCCCTGGGGAGCTTCATCCTGTCCCTTCCTGTGCTTCCCAGTCTGCAGTGACCGCTTTCACAGAGCAGGATGACTTACATCTGACTTGTTTCATTTAACATAAGAAAGGCCACTGGAAACATTTATTAAACAAAGAACATAGCATTTTGGCCATTTTAAGAGGACAGGTCAAGGGTATTAAGCACATTCATATTACTGTAAGACAAACTCTCCAGCCATGTCTAGTGACTTTTTTCCCTACCAGATAAGAATTCCTAATCTTTCTACTTCTCCACCCCCAACAGCTGTCATCGTGTTTTCTCTGTAAGCTACACTTTCACTTCCACCTTCTCATGCACATTCAGTGTTTGTTTTCTTGTGACTGACAGTGTACTTGAAATAACATTTTAGTGTTTGTCTTTGATGAACCATAAAAATTCCTTTTAGTTTGAAGCTATAATATTCTATGTACAATATTCCTGTGTAATATTCAGGCTGTATTGGATTTATGGGTTCATCTGCTTATTGGCATTGAGTTTCCATTCTTGGTTATTATAAATCACGTTATTACAGGCAGAGCTCAAATCATCATTTCATCTACTATGTGCAGTTCATTTTGTCTTATCTGTAAAAGTATATTCATGGGTCACATGGTACTTTGTGGCATATTTAGCTAGGCAAAATAGAGGTCACTAGATGTCTGAGTTACTGAGGAGCACTGTGCACTATCACTATCTGTAGGTGTGTGGATCACGAAGTTTCCCTTGCCAACAGCAAAAATGTGCAGCCATGATGTTACCTGAGATAGGTTAGTAGGTAGACAGGGTCAGCAATCATATCCCCACTCATTTAACCCAGAGTTCATGTACTGCCTCAGGACTAATGCTTGCAAAGCTGTGTATGAGCTGATCAGGAGCACTTCATCACTCAGCTCATCATTAAAACATTTCCTCTTGATCCCCACAAAGATTTAAAAAGTTAATCGCTTGTTTGTCAGGACAGATGAACAAGCCATTGCCACCTTCATCTGGACACAGAGACAAATTGAGTCGTCGTTCTTCATAATTCTTGAGGAGTAGACCACACAATCCAAGCATTACATGACCACAAAGAAACCCATGAGCAGCAGAATGGTCCGGGTGGCGCTTTGCTCTTGGAGAAAGGCTGGTGCGGTGAAGATGCTGGGACCACCTCCTGTGCCTGCACAGGAGAGTCACCATGTACCCACCGGAGAGGCCCGGGAGCCCTGGAAACGGTGCATCTCGGAATATCCTTAATACAGACAAGTGCCTGAGGAAATAACTCATGGGTAAGATGGCTCAGGATTCAGTGATAAATATTGGACTGTGTGAGGTCAAGTTGGGGGCAGTGACAGCAGAGATAGAGACGTGCGCTGAAGGACATGTGAAAGACCCACAGCACAAGAAGGAAACACAGGCTGTGGAGGGAGGATTTGCATTTGAACTTTGCCATGCGGGAGCACCTGGGGCCGAGGGTGGCGGCCTGGAGGACACTCGGCAGGCGGTTGGCACAGATGGACAGATGGACAGGCCTCCATCGACGTGTGCATGTGGCGAGAGATTGACATTTGGTGTCATCCCCAAACCTGTGAGTCACAGAAATGTCCATAGTTACGGATCCCATGATCAGCAGCATCCCGAGGTGTGTGAGGGCCTAGAGACCAACAGGCAGGTCAGCGGGCCTCGGCCTGCGCTCAAGAAGCAAGCCGAGGACATGGGAGAGGAGGGGGGTGGCATGGGCCAAGATTCCAATGCCAACCTCAGAGAAAAAGATGTTTCTCACGTTAATAATGCCATGGACTTTTTTCTTTATCTCTTGGAGCAAGTAATTATATAGTAAATGTCTGGGGAGAAAAGCAAGGGGCATTCTTTATTGCTAATACCAGCTGTCATTAATGTCAGCCAGCACTGTTGCCATCAAGAACGATGCGTCCTCTCCCTTCCACAGGCCACCCGCCACTTCCCGGCCACAGGGGATTGTGTCTCTATGGCGAGGCGCGTTGAAATGACCACATATCACATATATCCTTACTCTACCTCATCTTGAAGGGGTTTTTTGCGGCAGTAATGTATCATTTGCTTTCATCTTGGTCATCTTGATTGTCAGGTACATAAGGAAAGCTCTACAGTATTTGCTAATTTTATTGTAAAGACACTGTAGAGAGAGGTTACACTTACGTGAGTGAGGTAATGAGTGCATTTCCTTCTGAGCGTTGCTCCCTCTCACACTTGGGAGGGGTGTGTAAAAGGGGAGAATTAAAACCTCCGAAGCACTATGTGGATCAGACATCCACATCCATGTATTAATTGGTGCTGTCATTCTGGCTATTCACTACCATATCAGATTTAAAATATGTCAGTTGAGCAAATGTCTGTAATACAGGCTTTAAAAACAAGTTTTTTGTTAAGAACTGTGGTCTTCCATTTAGTCTAAGTTTAGCTTTGAACAGTCTCTGATGCTGTACTCTGTGTATGCTGTGTGCACTCCGATGCTTCTCCCTGCTCTTCTCACTGTATTCTTAACACATAGAGAAGCTAGCATTCTCATGTTCATCGGCTCATCATAACTACATGAAAAACATACTTGGGAGAAATCTGAGTAGGCACAGGCACCAGGCAGGACAGTGTTCCGCGGCCCAAGTTCACCTGCACACGTGCTCAGAAAAATTGGAAGGGGAATTTTTTTTTCATGGATTAAAACACACACACACAAAGATTAATCAATCTTTTGAAGCTAGGCAGGGGAAATACCATTGTGTTTAGTGTATTCAGCACGGAATGCACTTGCCCGTCAACACCCACCCTCTCCGTGAACGCTCCTAACAGGAGTTGGGGAGCCCAGGCTAAAGGCCAACAACGCTCTTTTGTAATTTCTGAAGTTAAAACTAGGGCAGAGAACACACTAGTGGGTATTTACCGTAATGTGGGTTTAGCCTAGTGAGGTGAGGTGGTGAACAGACCGCCTCACTTCCTTCTACAGGTTAAAAACCTTCCACTACTCAAACTATAAAGTCATTTCCGTCAATAATAGCTCTGAATAATGATGATGACAGAAGTAAAACTACGTGTATTTAATAAAAATGTTAAAACATTTCTTTCCTAATAACCAGAATATAGATAAGGAATGTTAGAAATCTCTGGATAATATATGGTTTATAACTTGAGTGCTGACATAGCTAGTTAGTGGAGGTCATTTAATTCAGAAAAGTAAATTCAAACCTTAAATTAGTACTCCCTGTTAAAAATGGAATAATTTTTGGAATCTCCGTATAAGGGAAATAATATCCTTAGCACACCTGCCTTGAACAGAACCCCGTGCTCTAGGCTGAGTCTGATAGAGCTACATGGCCCTTCTGTTGCTGTGGAAACTGGCTGGCCATCCCAGGTTTCCTCCTGTGCCAGCCTGCCTAGGACCTGCCCACCCGCTCTTCTCCTTCTGTGTTCAGCACACTTACCCAGACAGATGTGAACGGGAGGTCTCGCTGCACCGAGAGGAACCTCGCAGGGCTGGGTAAAGAGCATTTTGACTCAGCTCTCCGCGGGCCACACTGTCAGTGTGTGTGGGAAGGCCACAGGTCCCGCTGGGGAGCACAGGCCTGTGGCATGCCCGGTGGGGATTTCACCTGCATGCTGACTTCATTTCACTCCCTCCTGGATAATAGCAGTCTGGGGAGATCTGGGGTGAAAAGTTTTCCAAGTTCCCTTGCCGCGTGTGGGTGAGGGGTTAGAAGGATCCCAGTCATGGAGACAGTCCCAATTCTTATCAGATCAGGTTACACTTTTTTTGTCACGGGGCTTGAACTCAGGCTCTGGGCACTGCCCTTGGGTGGTTTTTTGTTTGTTTTGTTTTGCTCAAGGCTAGAACTCTACCACTTTGCACCACAGCTTCACTTTTGGTTTTCTGGTCTTTAACTGGAGATAAGAATTACTCTAATTGTAGATGTAAAGAAAGTAGAAATGGGGAAGGGCAATGGAGGGGGGAGAGGACATGGTTAAAGTGTTGAAAAGCATGTGTTGTGCCTCATATTACTGCAGTAAAAGGGACAGAAGGCAGAACAAAAAATAACATACCAAAATGAACTAACATTTTCATAAATACAGAAAACCAAGAAGCATTTTTTTCTTGCTCCCCCACTACATCTGTCTTTTTTTCTTAAAAATTTTAAATTATTATTGTTTGGGACTTATGAGTTCCTTTAGCATTTATTGTGAATGTTTTTTATTTTCCAGCAATTCTAAAGGATATTGTAAAGATGATATACAGAAGGGTTACAGTTACACAGGTAAAAAGTACATTTCTTTTGGGGCAATATCACCCTTTCTCCTGCTCTGTCCCAGTTGTCTCTTATTTTTTTACAGTATAAACTGGTTAGTACAGTGAGGACAGCCTGATTTAGGGTTTCTCTCAGTGGCAAGGTAGCTGCTCAAAGCTGTGGGCCTTTTCCTCACATGAAGGAAAGTAGAGTTAGAGTTCTCGTTAATAGGCTCTCACAGTAAAGCAGGAGCCCGGGCTCTCCCAGCCACCACCAGTCTCCTGTTTCTCTCCATTTGACATGTGGTATGCTCCTTCTGTCTCTAAGTCTCCTATCCACTCACTTTCTTGTTTTCTAAGACAGGCTCCCTTTCACTCCTTTATTATATTTGTGTGTGTGTGTGTGTGCAGGGCCAGTAGCTTGAACTTTTTTGCTCAAGGCTACCTCTCTACAACTTTAACCACAGCTCCTCTTCTGGTTTTTTACTGGTTAATTCAAGATAAGAGTCTCACAGACTTTCCTGCCCAGGCTGGCTTTGAATCACAGTCTTCAGATCTTAGCTTCCTGATTATCTAGGATTACAGGCATGAGCCATCAGAGCCTGGCCCCTTTATTAGCTTTTTATTTGAATGACTTATCTATGGGTGAAAGTGAGGATATTGAATTCTCTCATTATATCCATGCTAACATCTGTCATTGCTTGCAAGTCCAGAAGCCTTTGTTTGAGTGCACAACTATGTTGAAAACAGCAATTTCCTCTTAGTGCCTCATTTCTTTTATTAATGTGAAGTAACCCTTTTATTTTCTAACATTTTAGCTTGAAGTCTATTATGACTACTTCTATCTACTTTGTGGGGGGTCCATTTGCTTGGAAGATCCTTTCCCATCCTTTCACAGTAAGTCTGTTTTGCCTTTCCAGTAAGATGTGTTTCTTGCAGGCAACAAAAGGTTGTATCTTATTTTTTGCCATTCTACATTTTTTGATTGGAGAGTTGAGCCCATTGGCTTTTAATGTTACTAATGAGAATTGTGTTGTATTCTCTGATATTTTGTGCTGCTTGCTTCTTTCCTTTTCTTCCTTTGATAATCTACTTTTCTAGTAGGGTTTATTTTTTCTTGTACTGCTTTCCTTTTTTATTTTCTTCTGGTCCTGGAGCTTGAACTCAAGGCCTGGCACTGTCCCTGAGCTTCCTTTGATCATGGCTAGCACTCTACCACTTGACCCACAGCAGCACTTCTGACTTTTTCTGAGTGGCTTATTGGAAATATGAGTCTCATTGACTTTCCTGCCCAGGCTGGCTTCAAACTGTAATCCTCAGATCTCAGCCTCCTTAGTAACTAGGATTACAGATGTGAGCCACCAGCACCAGCTGATTTACTTTCTGATTATCTCCTTCAGAGGCTAGGGTTCCCTTAAATATCTTTTCTAGTGCTGCTCTAGTATTATAAGTTCCTTTAGCATTTGTTGTGAATGTTTTTATTTTCCATCAATTCTGAAGGATAAATTCACTGGGTACAGTAGTCTAGCTTGGCACTTAACTGTTTTTCAGGCCTTGAATTATATCTGTTTATGCCCTCCTTGAATTTAGTGTTGGTATCAAGAAATCTGTTGTTTTTCTGATGGGCTTCTCATTTTAAGTTACTTGTAACCTCTCTTTTTAAGCTTTTAGTATTTTTCTTCATTCTATATATTTATGGTTTTTATTTTTTGTTTTGGTTTTTCACTATAATCTGTTTAGAACATTTTTTTCTCTGGTATTGTATGGACTTATATATGCCTCCATCATGTGGAGGATATTTTCTTGAGTTTGGGGAAGTTTGCTGCCATTATTTTAATGAATAATTTCTAGATGCCTTTTGTTTAGTTTTTGGTGTGTGTGTGTGTGTGTGTGTGGTGTGTGTTGCTAGTATTAGGGCTTGAACTCAGTGCTTCCAGCTTTGCACAGCTTTTTTGCTCAAGACTGATACTCTATCTCTTGACCCACACATCCACATTTGGCTTTTAGTTGTTTAATTGGATATATAAGAGTCTCTTAGATTCATCTTCATCAGCTGGCTTTGATCATCATATCTCAGCCTCATGAATAACTAGTATTACAGGTGTGATTCAGTTGGGCCACACTGCCGTTAGTTTTTATTTCTTCCTGGTCTATGCCCATCACTAGTAGGTTTAGTCTTTTTGGTGGAGTTTGAGTGGTCTTATAAGTACCCTTGGTATATTCTAAGTGGGTTTTTTTCTATTTCTTTGATTGTTTTCTCTAGCTCTTGTGCTTTGATACTCAGTTTTGTTTTGTTTTACTTCTTCTGTTCTATTACCTAGGATTTCTCTTTTGTTGTTTTTGGTTGACAGACTTGAACTTATGTCCCTGAGCTCTTTTGCTCAAGGCTAGCACTCTACCACTTGAGCTACAACACCACTTGTGGTTTTCTGGTGGTTAATAGGAGATAAGAGTCTCACAGACTTTCCTGCCTGAGCTGACTGTGGTCAGAACTGCTGTCCCCAGATCTCAACCTCTTAAGTAGCTAGGATTATAGGCATGAGCCACCAGCACCTGACTTACCTAGGATTTAGACTGAGTTTTTGAGTAATTGAGCTATTCAGTTCCTGGATTTGAGTGGGTTTTTTTTTTTTTTCAGCTCTTTATTAATTCACATATACTACATTGCCTTCTTTATTATGCTGTTTGTTTTTATGATCTTTTTGTTCTTTTCATTTTTTTCTTGTTGCTTGTTTGAATTATCTTGGAACTTGTCCAGTTTGTAAAGTATCTGTTTCTCAGCTGGGTGCCAGTGGCTCACACCTGTAATCCTAGCTACTCAGAAGGCTGAGATCTGAGGATCACTGTTCAAAGCCAGCCAGGCAGGAAAGTCCGTGAGACTCTTATCTCTGATAAACCACTCAAAACCGGAAGTGGTGCTCTGACTCCTTGAGCTAAAGAGCTGAGGGACAGCACTCAGGCCGAGTTCAAGACCCTCAACCAACAAAGAAAGAAAATGAAAGGCAGAAAGAAAGAAAGAGAGAGAGAGAGAAAGAGAAAGGAAGAAAGAAAGAGAAAGAAAAAAAAGAAAGAATCTTTCTCAAGGCAAGGCTGTCCACTCTCTCCACTCCTCTTCAAACATTTCTAGAATTTCAATCAAGAGCAATGAGGCAAGAAAAAGACATAAAAGGTATTCCAATAGGGAAATAAATCAGACTATCCCTATTTTCAGATGACACGATCTTTTATCTAAATGACCCCAAAGACTCCATCCCCACACTTGTTTTTTTTTGTCAGTTGTGGGGCTTGAACTCTGGGCCTGAGTGCTGTCCCTCAGCTCTTCAGCTCAAGGCGAGCGCTCTACCACTTGAGCTACAGCGCCACTTCCGGTTTTCTGGTGGTTTATTGGAGATAGGAGTCTCACGGTCTTTCCTGCCCAGGCTGGCTTTGAACCGCGATCCTCAGATCTCAGCCTCCTGAGTAGATAGGATTACAGGCGTGAGCCACCAGTGCCTGGCTCATCCCCACGCTTGTAGAACTGATCAATAACTTTGGCAAAATAACAGAATACAAAATTAATCCACAAAAATCAGTAGCCTTTCTGTATACCAACAATGTACAAGCAGAGAGGGAAGTCAGGAAAACAACTCCATTTATAATAGCCTTAAAAAAATAAAGTATTTTGTAGTAAACCTAACCATGGAAACAAAAGACAAATTTGAAGAAAGAAATAGATGACATTAGAAAATGGAAAGACCTCTAGTATTCACAGATAGGTAGAAATCATACTGTGAAAATGGCCATACTGCCAAAAATGATCTACAAATTTAATGCAACCCCTATCAAAATCCCATTTCTTTTTACCAGGATAGAGAAAACAATCCAGAATTTCATATAGAACAACAAAAGACCTCAAATAGCCAAAGAAATAAGAGGCAAGAAAAAGCAATTATTGGTGATAACACAATCCAAGACCTCAAGCTCTATTACAGAACTGTAACAGCAAAAACAGCTTGGTATTGGCACAAAAAAATAGACCTGAAGATCAATGGAATGGACTAGAAGACCTGGAAATAAAATCATATACTTAGAGAGTTATCTGATATTTAATAAGGGAGCCAGAGATCACCTCTTCAGTAATTGGTGTTGGGAATATTGGGCACCCATATGCAGAAAACTAAAAGTGGATTCCTGTTTGTCATCATGCACTAATATCAACTCAAAGGGGATCAAAGATCTCAGCGTCGTTGAAATTACTGCAGGAGGGAGTAGGAGAAACACTAGAACTTATAGGCATAGGCAGAAACTTTTTGAAAAGAGTCCCAGAAGCACAGCAAATAGGAGAGAGACGCGACAAATGAGATTACATCAAAACGAAAAGTTTCTGCACTGGACAGACAGCCAAAAGACGAGGAGAAGATCTTTACCACCAATACATTTGACACAGACCTAATATCCAAAATATACAAGGAGATCAAGAAACTAATCCTTCCCAAAGCTAATAATCAGCCAATCAATAAATGGGCAGAGGAGCTAAGGAGAGACCTTTCAAAAGAAGAAAGAATGGCAAAGAAACACATGAGGAAATGCTTACCATCTCCGGCCACAAAGGAAATGCAAATCAAAACAACTCTGAGATTCCACCTCACCCCAGTTAGATTAGCCAACATTGAATTTGAATAACAGCAATTATTGGTGTGGATGTGGGGAAAAAGGAGCCCTACTGCACTGTTGGTGGGGATGTAAATTGGTATGACCATCCTGACAGCAGTCTGGAGGTTCCTCAAAAAAACTAAACATAGACCTTCCCTGCGACCCAACCATACCACTATTGGGCATCTACCCAGATCGTCACAGTCAGGACACTATAAAGACACTTGCACATCTATGCTCAATGTTGCACTATGCATAATAGCCAAACTATGGAAACAGCCGAGATGCCCCCCAGTAGATAAGTGAGTCCAAAAAATGTAATCCCCTGTACACAATGGAATTGTACACAGCCATTAGAAAGAGTAGTATGTGTCATCTGCAAGGAAATGGATGGACCTAGAACAAATCATGTTAAGTGAGGTAAGACGAGTGTATGTCTCAGAGAGACGGCGTATGTTTTCTCTTATATGAGGAAGCTAGAGCTAACGTACACAGGGACATACTAAATTATACAGGACTCTAGGCATCCACACACAGCAAGACCAAAGGAGGAGACACTTAGGGGAGGAGCACAAGGTGCAATGCCCACGCAGCTAATCACATAAAATAATGCTTATTGGGATGAACTCCAAAAATGAAAATGAGGTTTTTCCATTGTTGTTGTTGTTGTTTGTCTTGTTTGTTCGTTTATCTGTCTTTGGGAGGGTAAAGGGAAGCACAGAAATGGAGAGACAAAGGTGAACATACAGCAGAGGTACTCACTAGACACTATGTTGAAAATGAACAGTTCCACTTGTGGGTAGGGACAGGAGGGAAAAACTGCGAGAGAGTGAGGAAAGGGGTGACACTGTCCAAAAAGAAATGTGCTCTTTACTTGACTTACATAACTGTCAACCTCTGCACATCACCTTCACAATAACAATACAAATGTACAAAAGAAATATACTCAGTACAAGACTATGTAACTCCTCTGTGCATCACCTTTATAAAAACAATTAAAATTTTTTAATCTGTTTATTTTAGTAGCAATTTTATTGCTTGTTTATTGAGCTCATTGTTTACATTTTCTTCCTTTTCATTCTCACTTATGACCTTCATTGTAACCTATTGTTTTTTTTTATTGTAAAGATACTATACAGAGGGTTACAGTTACATGAGTGAGGTAATGAGTACACTTCCTCTTGAACATTGTTACCTCCTCCATTGTTTTCCCCCTACCATCCCTTCCCTCCCTACCTTCCCTGAGGTTCTTTTTTTTTTTTTTTTTTTATTGTGATTAGGTGATTACATAATTTCCGGAATTTCACAGTATTGTGGAATAATGATGCTCATTTAAAGTCACAAGCTCATTCTAACTTTCCTGGAGCAAATTGTCTATCACAGTCTGTAACATATAACGGTGTTCACATGTTATACACCATACATGTGATCAGCAGCATGGGGATATTTAGTAGTGGTTCGACCAGATGAGTAGGAGTTCTTTGTTTCTTAAGTCCTGTTAGTTTTGTCGTATCACCTAACATTTTGGATTTAGCATCCACTTATCAGGGAGACCATGTACCATTTGTCTCTTCTCTCTTGGCTTACCTCGCTCAACATGATTCCTTCTAGCTCCATCCATTTCCCTGCAAATGCCATTATTTTGTCATTTCTAATGGCTGCATAATATTCCATTGTGTATAGATACCACAATTTTTGAATCCATTCATCTGTGATGGGGCATCTAGGTTGTTTCCATATCCTAGCTATTGTGAACAGTGCTGCAATAAACATGGAGGTGCACGTGTCCTTGTATATTGGTTCCCGTTGTTCAGGATAGATGCCTAGAAGTGGTATGACTGGGTCGTAAGGGAGATCAATCTTTAGCTTTCTAAGGACCCTCCAGACTGCTTTCCAAAGTGGTTGTATAAGTGTACATTCCCACCAGCAGTGTAATAGGGTTCCTCTTTCTTCACATCCCCTCCAGCATTTGTCGTTGGCTGATTTGTGGATGTGGGACATTCTGACTGGGGTAAGGTGGTATCTCAGGGTTGTCTTTATTTGCATTTCCTTCACCACCAGGGATGATGAACATTTCCTCATGTGTTTCTTTGCCATTTTTATTTCTTCATCTGAGAAGTCCCTCTTTAGTTCCCTTGCCCATTTAGTAATTGGTTTGTTAGGTTTGGGAGGGATTAGTTTCTTGAGTTCCCGTATATACAGGATGTTAACCCCTTGTCTGATATATTGCTGGTAAATATTTTTTCCCAATTCGTTGGTTGTCTTTCTAGCTTGGTTGCGATAGATTTAGCTGTGCAGAAGCTTTTTATTTTAAGGTAGTCCCATTTGTCGAGTCTCTCTCCAACTTGTTGTGACCCTGGGACTCTGTTCAGGAAGTTCCTTCCTGTGCCTGTTAGTTCAAGTGTTTCTCCTACTCTGTCCTGCAGTAGTTTCAGAGATTCAGGTTTAATGTTAAGGTCTTTAATTCATTTTGAGTTGATGTTGGTGCATGGTGATAGGCTAGGGTCCACTTTTAGTTTCCTGCATGTGGCCGCCCAGTTTTCCCAGCACCAGTGGTTGAAGAGGCTGTGTTTCTTCCATTGTATGTCTTTGGCTCCTTTGTCGAATATCAGCTGGCTGTTAGGCCTGTGGATTTATTTCTGGATCTTCTATTCTATTCCATTGGTCTTCGGGTCTGTTTTTGTGCCAGTACCATGCTGTCTTTGTTATTATAGCTCTGTAGTAGAGTTTGAAGTTCGGCATGGATAGCCCTCCCATATTGTCTTTATCCCCTAGAATTGTTTTGGCTATTCTAGGTCTTTTGTTATTCCATATGAATTTTTGGACTGTTTTCTGTATTTCAGAGATGTACGTCATTGGGATTTTAATAGGAATTGCATTGAATTTGTATATTAGTTTTGGAAGTATTACCATCTTTACTATATTAAGTCGGCCTACCCAAGAGCATGGGAGGTCTTTCCATTTCCTAGTGTCGTCTGCAATTTCTTTCTTTAACTTTTTATAGTTCTCATTAAATAGTTCTTTTACATCTTTGGTTAGGTTAATTCCTAAATATTTTATTTTGGGGAGGTTATTGTGAATGGGGTTGCTCCCTTTATTTCCCTCTCTTCTTGTACATTGTCAGTGTACAGGAAGGCAACTGATTTTTGTGGGTTTATTTTGTATCCTGCTATTTTGCCGAAGTGATTTATAATTTCTAAGAGTTTGGGGATGGAGTTTTTGGGATCGTGAAGGTATAGTATCATGTCGTCTGCAAAAAGGGATGGTTTAACTTCTTCTTTCCCTATGCGGATCCCTTTAATGTCTTTTTCTTGCCTTATTGCCTGGCTAAGGGTTCCAGGACTATATTGAAGAGGAGTGGAGACAGTGGGCATCCTTGCCTTGTTCCTGATTTTAGGAGAATTGGTTGTAGCTTTTCCCCATTAACTATAATATTGGCTATTGGTCTGTCATAAATGGCTTTTATTGTTTTTAGAAATGTTCCTTCTATTCCTATTTTCTCCAGAGCTTTTAGCATGAGTGAATGTTGAATTTTATCAAAGGCCTTTTCTGCATCTGTGGCGATAATCATGTGATTCTTGACCTTGGCTCTGTTGATGTGTTGGATTACATTTATTGACTTACGTATGTTAAACCATCCCTGAGTCTCTGGGATGAAGCCTACCTGGTCATAGTGTATAATTTTTTTTATGTGTTTCTGGATTCTGTTAGCTAGAATCTTGTTAAGGATCTTTGCATCTGTGTTCATCAAGGAAATTGGCCTGTAATTCTCCTTTTTGGTTGGGTCTTTGCCTGGTTTGGGGATGAGTGTGATATTGGCTTCGTAGAATGAGTTTGGGATAGCTCCCTCCTTCTCTGTTTCTCTGAAGAGCTTAAGGAGTATGGGTATTAGTTCTTGTTTAAAGGTCTTATAGAATTCTGCTGTGAATCCATCTGGTCTTGGGCTTTTTTTTTTTGTTGGAAGACTTTTGATAGCTTCCTGTATCTTGTTATAGGATATTGGCTTATTTAATTGGTTTACTTCTTCTTTGCTCAGTTTAGGCAACTTGTATTTCTCTAAAAATGCATCCATTTCTTCCTTTAGGGAGTATAACTTTTGAAAGTAGTCTGTTAGAATTGTTTGGATATCTTGGGTACGTGTTATGATTTTTCCCGTGGCATCCCTAATCCTGTTAATATGGGTTTCCTCTCTTCTTTTTTTAATTAATCTTGCCAATGGGCCATCAATTTTGTTTATTTTTTCAAAGAACCAGCTTTTTGTTTGGTTTATTTTGGTTATAATTTTCTGATTTTCTAATTGGTTAATCTCTGCTCTTAATTTGGTTATCTGGCTTCGTCTAGTAACTTTAGGTTCCATTTTTTCTTGTTTTTCTAGCTGTTTTAATTGCAACATGAGATTATTTACTTGGTCTGTCTCCATTCTCTTGATGTGGGCACTGAGGGCAATAAATTTGCCCCTCAGGACTGCTTTTTGCTGTGTCCCACAAGTTTCTTTGTGAGGTGTTTTCATTTTCATTGAGTTGTAGGAAATGCTTTATTTCTTCTCTGATCTCTTCCATTACCCAGGCATCGCTAAGGAGTGTGCTGTTCAATTTCCATGTATTAGAGAAATTTCTGCGGTATGCTTTGTTATTGAGAGCTAGCTTGATTCCACTGTGGTCATATAGGATACAGGGGATTATGTCGATCCCTTTGTATTTGCTTAAATTCCTTGCATGAACTATGATATGGTCTATTTTGGAGAAAGTTCCATGAGCTGCTGAGAAGAATGTGTACTGTGTTGCTTTAGGGTGAAATACTCGGTAGATGTCAGTTAAGTCCGCTTGAAGTATGGCCTCACTTAATTCGGTAGCTTCTTTGCCAATCCTCTGGTTGGTAGACCTGTCCTTTGGTGAGAGGGGTGTGTTAAAGTCTCCTAGTATTATCGTATTGGGATCTATTTTATTCTGTGTAAGTTTGAGAGTGTTTGTTTAACATATCTGGGTGCACCAATATTTGGGGCATATCAGTTGATGATGGTAATATCCTCCTCTTGGATTGTTCCCTGTATTAATATGTAGTGTCCGTCCTTGTCTTTCTGTACTGATTTTAATGAAAAGTTTATTTTGTCAGATATCAGGATAGCTACACCTGCTTTCTTACTGGGGGCATTTGATTGGTAGATCCTTTTCCACCCCTTCACTCTGAGTTTGTTTGTATGTTTGGCTGAGAGGTGGGTCTCCTGAAGGCAACAGATGGATGGGTCTTGTTTTCTGATCCAGTCCTCAGTTCGTTTTCTTTTAATTGGCGAATTCAGCCCATTTATATTAAGAGAAAGTATAGAGAGATGCATTGTTGTCCCTGCCATTCCGTTTTCCTAAGGTTTTCTTCTTTCCTTTCCTCCTGTGCTTGCTCAGTTAGACTTTGAGTAATGCCTGTCTGGGGCAGGTCCCAGTTCCTGGTTGCTTTCTTCAGGTTGTATCCCCCCCACTCTTAGAATTCTTTGTAATGCTGGCTTAATGTTTATGTATTCATTTAGTTTTTCTTTGCTATTAAAAGTTTTCAGTTCTCCATCGAATGTGAATGCTAGCTTTGCTGGGTATATCAGTCTGGGTTGGCAGTTATTGGCTTTCAGGGCTCGTATGGTGCTTTCCCAGGCTTTTCTTGCATTCATTGTTTGTGTGGAGAGATCTGCAGTGATTCTAATTTTTTTCCCATTGTAGTATAGCTCCTTCTTCATTTTTGCTGCATGCAGGATTGTTTCCTTATTATTCAGGTCTATCATTTTTACTATAACGTGTCTAGAAGTGTTTCTCCTGGGATCTTGCTTGTTGGGTGTTCTATACGCTTCTGTTATGTAGGTAAGTTGTTCCTTTTTGAGGTGGGGAAAATTTTCACTGATTATCTTGTTAAATAGGTGTTGCATTCCCTTGCTCTGGAATTCCTCACCTTCGTCCACTCCGATTATAGGAAGGTTAAATTTCTTGGCATTATCTGCTTGCTCTTGAATTTCCCTTTGGTTTAATTTGAGTGATTTTTCCATATCTGTCACTTTTTGGTCCAGTTGGTGTATTCTGTCTTCTGTATCTGACACGCTACCTTCCATTTCATTCACTCTGTTGACCGTGGCTTCTATTGTGGTTTGCATGGAGGAAATGGATCCCTTTATGGATTCAATGTTGGTTCTCATAATACTGATCTCAGTATGCATTACCTCTAATTTGGCGTTTATCTCACTTCTTACTGAGGTTTGTGCAGCTTCTATTTTTGCATGCATCTCTTGTTTGATATCCTGTATCTCTTTTGATAGTTCATCCTTGTGCTCTTTCAATTTCTGATCAATTTCTCACTTTATTTCTTGAGTCATTGCTTCCAGCAACCCTTGGATGTAGCTTTTGTCTTCCATTCCTGCTTTGCTCCCACTGGGGCTCTCCCCTGCGTGGCTGCTGGCTATTGAGGTTAGCTTGCTGTCCTGGGTGGTGGTAAACCTTGTAATTTTTCTCTGTGATTTTCGCATGGGGGTTCAGGAGACTGCTCTGCAATTTTGTTTTGGTGTGTCTGTCTTTGCTTGGTTGCTGATTCTGTATTGGTAGAGAGAGTCTGTGCCTGACCTGGGTTCTGTTGGGAGCCTATTTCTAGCTGCTGTTCTGACCTACTTAGGATTCTCGGCTCTCTACTGTAGATTGCTGGCAATTCCCGCCTTTGGAAGGGTTGAGCAGCCTAGACTGCTTGTGTTTGCTCCTACGGGTGCTCTTGGGAAGATCAGATGCTCTGGATGCACTGTCCCAAATATTGGTGTCTGCTGTGGGTTCCTGATGTGTTTTTGTTTGTTTGTTTGTTTGTTTTGGGCTGGTTGTGGGCTTGAACTCTAGGTTTGGGTGCTGTCCCTCAGCTCTTCAGCTCAAGGCTGGCACCCTACCATTTGAGCCACAGCACTACTTCTGACCCTTTTTGCTTTTGTGATGCTGAGGAATCAGATCCAGGGCCTCATACATCCAAGACTATCACTCTACTGCTGAGCCGCCTTATCAGCCTGAGCTCCTGCTTACTATCAGGTGCTGGCAGCCTGTGTTGCCCAATTCCCAGCCTAGGGTATATGGGTGGAGTTTTGGTGGGGTTTGGGCTTCTCTTGTCCTGAGCCTCCAGGTCTTTTGTTGTCACAGGCGTGCTTCCCGGGGAGTGCTGTTCCCTGTTTTTCTCCCCTCTGTTGAGGCGTATGCTCAGCTTTTGACTTCAGTTGGGAGGAGTTGGTTGTGTTGTTCAGGCACCGGATCCCCAGGCCTGGTTCCGGCCCCCACCTGGAGCGCGCTCGTTAGGCCTGTGCTAATGTGTATACCACCTAGGTTATGCAGCCTGGAGGACACAGTTCAAATTTCTTCTACTGTTGGTAGTCTTGACCCAGGGGCGCTGTTCCTGGCTTGGGCATTTAAGCTCCCTTCCAGGGGCGCTCTTGCTCTAGCCTGGCCAGCGGAGTGTGCTCCACGGGCTGGTGGAGCTCTCGAACAGTTCCCAGTTTTAGTGGGTCCTGTGGTCCGGGTGTTGGGGTAGGGAGTCTAGGTCAGGGTCTGGGGATTCCCTCCAGCTCTGGTCTCCCTTGAGGGATACACTGTCCCCTGTGGGGTACTCACCCTGGAGCTGGTTTTGTTGTGTAGGTCGTCAGTTGCTGTTGCAATCCGAGTTCAGTTGGGGTGGTTGCAGGCTGGGCTGGGCGGTGGTGGCTCTGTGTGATTCTTTTCTGTCTCTGCCTCTATCGAAGCTGTCGGGTCCACAGTGTCCACGCTCAGGCGGCTTCTGCGCGGGTGGTCTGCAGACAGCTCCCTTTGTCGCGCTGCCGGGCGGCTTTGGCGGGATGGAGCCTCTCTGCTCGGGTGGAGAGTGAGGGGTGGTGGTGGGATCCTCGTGGAGACTCCTGGCTGGTAGGTTTCTCTGTTCATGGCGATCAGCTGGTCTGCAAACTGGTACCTCACGCGGCTTCTACACGGGTGATCTGCAGGTGGCCCCCTGTGTCTCTAACCTATTGTTTTTGATGTTGATACGTTGTCTTTTTTTTTTTTTTTTTTTGGTCATGGGACTTGAGCCCTGAGCTCTTCAGCTCAAGGTGAGCGCTCTACCACTTGAGCCACAGCGCCACTTCCAGTTTTCTGGTGGTTTATTGGAGATAAGAGTCTCATGGACTTTCCCACCCAGGCTTTAAACCAGGATCCTCACATCTCAGCCTCCTGAGTAGCTAGGATTATAAGAGTGAGTCACCAGCACCTGGCTATGTGGTCTTTTTAAATAATGAATTTCACAGTCTTTCAGTGAGATTTGTGCATCTGTGTCCAGAATTTGTGAATGTTTCAGTATATATGTTGCTGCATGTTATGCATTGCTGATTTCGTGAACTTCATTAAGGTGGGGTGATGGCTGCTGGGTGTAGAGTATGGTTTGGGAGTGTCAGTCTTGGTTGAAAAATAGATTACTTCAGTGCTTGAGAGACTAGATGAGACTCATCCTCTCAGGATGAGAGCCTGGTTTTAAAGGTTTTTGTAGGTGGTAAATTCAGACTCATATCTGAGCAGGCTTCTAAAGAAGATGAGTTACAGGGGCTGGGAATGTGGCTTAGTGGTAGAGTGCTTGCCTAGCATGCATGAAGCCCTGGGTTCCATTCCACATACACAGAAAAAGCCAGAAGCGGCTTAAGTGATAAGAGTGTTAGCCTTGAACAAAAGAAGCTCAGGGACAGCGCCCGGGCCCTGAGTTTAAGTCCCAGGACCTCCACTGCTTGCCATCTGCAGCTGAGTCCGAGCCGCAGCTGCATACGCTGTCCGTGGTGCTGAAGGGTGGCGAGGAAGGGTCGGGCTGCGTCCTCCCCTGTCCTGGCGCAGGTTGCCCGCCTGCGCAGTCTTTGCAGCCAGGGCATTCTTTATGAAGCCGGTGACCTCTGTGGTCTGTACTTGGCCTCGCGCTGTGTAATAACGCACTGTCCGGTGGGTAGAGAGCAGCCTGTGCCTGTTTTCCAGTTCCCGTCCCGCAAAGTTTAATAAAACACAGAAAGCGGAGTCGTTCAGTCTTCTGATGTATTTGCTCCCATAGAGTGTTCAGCTTGGTTCCTCTCCTTTTTTGTCCTGCGGGCTCAGGGCTTGGCTCCCAGGGCCTCGGCCTCAGAGCGAAAGGCCCCCGGCTCCTCTCAGAGCTGTGAGCCAGCTCAGCAGGAGTCTGGGGTCTCGCCGGCAATCCCTGCAATCTACCCCAGAACGATTTCAGTGTCTTGTCAGCCTGGGACAGAGCTTTAAGCCCAACACTGAGTTTTGAAATCTTGAAGGACACGGGCCAGGGCGACTGGAGCCACAAACCTAAGAAGAGGGCAGGCCGCAGGGAGAAGACGCCCACAGCCTCGGGCGCCAACTTGAGGCGCCGGAGCCACTCCCCAGAGGGAGAAACCACGAAGCGAGAAACGACTTTGGACTCATTTGGCAGTGTGATCAACAAGAGCACTTGGGGCTCTCCCCGGAGGGGACTCCTCTGCTCCCTCTCCCACATGTGGCAAGGGAAGCTAGAGAAAAGTTCTGAGCACAGCTCTCCCCGGATCGCCGTGTCTGGGAGAGAGGGAAGTAAACCGCGAGCAGGTGAAAGGTCCCACTGGGGGCGCCAAGGCCTGCGCTCCCCGGCGAGACCTTGTCACTGACTGACAGAGGACTAAAATTAGAGGCTGCAGGGGGATGAGCCAACCACCTCACGCCCTTAAAGCTGCGCGGCTCCTCTCAGCGCACAGACTCCCTCGTGCTGCAGGTCGGTGCTGCTCTGTGTGTCAGGTGGAGGGTGACGGGCAGGTGGGGCCCCTGTGCGGGACGGGAAGGGAAGTGCGTGTTCGGTGTCGGGCCTCAGATTCAGCCTCCCTCTCTGAAAGTCCTCATGGCTCAGAGGACATGTCCTCTAGAATGCAGACGGAACATTTCTTCTTAGGACATCTAGACCTTAAATTTGGTAGTTCATAATTTTAGTAGACTCTTTCCCTAGGTAAGAGGCAATTTCTATTTTTCTGGCTTACATGATTTTAATTGACTTGCACCCAAATGCTTAATTTCCTTTTATTATGTAGGAGTTTTAAACTGGTAAACGCTATTCATATACATATTACCTGGAAAACCATGTCTTCATTTCACATGATTATTAAATATTCTCAGGTTGAATCCTCTTCACATGTCAGAACAGTTAACGATGTGTGTATGTTATAGTAGGACAATAACAAGTAATTCTAGATTATTTAGAAGAAAATGAGGTCCTTTGTTCAAGACCTCGTCGCATGGAGCCTAACCTCATACTGCCGCAGATATTTCTTAGTAGTTCTCTTGCAATCTTGTTTGTTTGTTTGCTTGCTTGCTTGTTTGACAGTCCTGGGGCTTAAACTCAGGGTTTAGGTGCTATCTCTGAGCAACTTTTTTGCTCATGGCCAGTGTTCTACCACTTGTGCCACAGTGCCACTTCTGGCTTTTTCTCTGATTAATTGGAGATAAGAGGCTCATAGATTTTCCTATCTGGGCTGGTTTTGAACTGCGATCCTCAGATCTCAGCCTCCTGAGTAGCTGGGATGACCGGCGTGAGCTCCTGCAATCTTGTGCATGTGGTTCTGTCTGGTACTGAGGCTTCAACTCAGTCTTGTGCTCTTGCTTGGCTTGCTTGCTAATGACTGGTGCTCTGCCTTCAGCCATGCCTCTAGCCCAGCTTTTAGCTGGTTAATTGGAGCTGGAGTCTCTTGTACTTTCCAACCCAAACTGGTTTCAGTCTTCTGAGTAGCTAGGATTACAGGACTGGCTCTGAGGAAATCTTCCTTGTCCCCATCTTATTTTCATAAGTTACAGATCAGTGGAGTTGGCCTTCAGTGTGTACCCGACTCGGTCAGCAATGTCAGGTGAGAGTGGTGTGGAGCTTGGGGCCAGGGCAGCGCATGTTACACAGGCCAAGGGAAGAGGTGGCAGTCTCTTCTGACCGCCACAGACCCAGGGGTGTAATTCCTGTGAGCCGTGGAGCAGGAATGTGAGTCCTGTAACATTTCCTCCGTGCACGACTCATTTAGAAATACCTCTTCCCTCAGCTGTAATAATGGATATGCCTTAATGCATGCACTTGAAGGAGAATGGAGAAAAATCGTGCCCCGTCCTCTCTCTGCTGAGGTTTTCTTTTTTCCAAACTATGTTTTCATGAGCATATCTGTATGCATGGATAAATATGAACCAATGCAGTGAGTTTGATAAGAAGGGAAGGCCAAGGCTGTTTAGCAAGAATGCAGTTTGCCTCTGATTCATCCCTGGGCTTCTCAGGAAGCAGGTTGTCTGCAGGTCTGTCTGGGTTTCCCAGGCGACAGCCTCCTGTCAGGGATGGCACTCCTCCGGCTTCCGGTCTTCCCTATCGAGAACTCTTCTATGGACGTCTCCCAGAGCAGTTTCACACATTAATGCTGTAGATATTGTATCATCCAAGTGTGAGCCCTGAGTTATTCTTTACCATTCTGTCAGCTTGCGAAGTCGTGCACATTCTCATCCTGTTTTTCAGAACCAGCTGAAAAACCAACCATTTTCCGGACATTTCTCTGGTTATTGCCCATTACCTGGCCGGGCTTCCCTTGTGGCCTTTCTGGGCACAGGGCTGGTGTCTGGCGGGTGTTTTTCCTTCCAAAGGCTGGAGCCATCTCCCCCAGGTGCTCTTCTAGTTTCCAGGGTCACCGGTGTGAGGCTGGCAGGGTCGCCTTCGTTTGTGAGGTTATGGTGGTGGTGTCAGTGGTGAAGCGGAGCTGTGGTGGTGCCAGGAACGTGTGTGCTTTGTGGTGTGCCTGGGTAGACATGAGTTCTGTCACTCTCCTGAATATCATCTGCAGTAGCATCTTTATTTACCCAGCGGATAAGCGCAATTATGTTCATACTGCAGACGAGAAGCAGGTGTGCCTCCCTCCCTCTCTCCATGCTGCAGTCTGTCCCCGCAGACGTCCCCGCCATGCTGGGCCGTGCCGAGGCAGCCCATCCTCCGCCTCCCGACGCTCAGGGCGCTGCCCCGGCCTCCACCCCAGAGCATTTCATAAGCTTGCCTTTGAACACAACAACGTCCCGCAGCCCCAGTTCTCAGCTGAAACTTGCTAGAGTTTTATGAAGAGTTGTATTTATTTATTTTTTGATCGATTGTGGGGCTTGACCTCAGAGCCTGGGCACTGTCTCTGAGCCTCTTTGTGCTCAAGGCTAGCTCTCTACCTTGAGCCATAAGGCCACTTCCAGGTTTTTTTGAGTGATTAATTGGAGGTAAGAGTTGCACAGGGAAGCGGGGCACCGGTGATTCATGCCTTTAATCCTAACTACTCAGGAGGCTGAGATCTGAGGATCACAGTTCAAAGTCAGCCCGGGCAGGAAATTCCGTGAGAGTCTTCCAATAAACCACTAGAAAACCAGAAGTGGCACAGTGGCTCAAGCAGTAGAGTGCTTGCCTTGAGCTGAAGAGCTCAGAGATAGAGCCCAAGCCCAGAGTTCAAGCCCCACAACCGACCAAAAAAAAAAAAAAAAGGAGTTGCACAGGGACTTTCCTGCCCGGGCTGGCTTCAAACCACGATCCTCAGATCTCAGCCTCCTGAGTAGCTAGGATTACAGACCTGAGCCACCAGCACGTGCCTTGTGTTTGTAAGGCTCCAGTGTTTAATTTTAGAACAGTTAGAATTCCACTTGTTAAATCCTTGTGTGTACCTGTTTTCTTTTAAAGCACTGTCAGTGTATATTTTACGTGGTACAGAATTGATGTCCAGACTCAGTGAACCCTATCACAAGCACACAGACTTCTCCAAATCTCCTTTAGAGCTGTGTTCCAGTGATTTAAGGGACCATGCAGTAATTCCACGATATATCTTTATATCTCATATTTAAAGGCTTAACTGTATAGTTATGTTACAGAGATACTACACAAGTCCACCATCATCAAATGATGTCAGAGAATTCATCCGTGGGCCTCTTGAGACTGGAAACATGTCAGCCCCCTGAAAGGGAGATTCCTGGGAGAATATCATGGCTGATTGGAGACTTGTCTTTAATCACCCCTGGAAGCGGAATAGCCTGAATCTATTTTAATTGTGGCTCCACAAACTTCCCTGGCTCCACCTGCCTTCCTAGGAAAGACTTTGGCATAAGTGCTGATGAATGTTTGACAAGACGCTGCTCACATAGGAAAATTGTTCTGGCACACTGATGACGATATAAGATGTATAGTTACTTCGTAGTGTTCAGAGAAAGGTCCTGGAGCTCACTACTGTAGAGCTACTCAAGTTTATGCTGGTAGCAAATGGCAGGTGTTAGGTATGACTTCAGGCCACCTATCTTCACCGTCTACCTGTGTCAATCCTTGCTCTGTTCATATATTAAGGACGTTGGGTCTGACACTAAGTGCACCGGGGAACAGGGAATAACCCTGTGTGTGTCCAACTGTGGAGTCCTTTTGCTGCAGAGGTCTCCCTGCCACTTCTGTGCAATCCTCATTCTAACTCACCAAAATTGTAGAGCACGCACTATATATTTGCACCCAAGGCGATGCAGATTGGATGTTGGGGTATGGGAGTGACAGAGTGATTGCCTGCCTGCACACAAAGGCAGATTCTTGCCCAGTACAGAAAAAGATGCTGCATATGAAGCCCGGCGGAAACATTGCTCTCAACCCAGAAAAAGCTCACGAATGACAGAATGAAAGGAAATAAGTTCCGCAGCACACAACGTCTAATGTCTAGTGATCTTCTGTAGCTAGGGAGCCCAGCAATGTGTGTCTATATCTGCCCAATCTGGAAGTGGTATGACTTCCGGAGGCGTGAGATTCACTTGAGTATTAATGGAAACGTGTGTGAAAACATTTAATGTGCTGTGATTGCATTCATGCTCTGAATCACGCTTTCTTAACTTCCGATCCTCCACCTCCCTCTCTTAAAAGTTTTTAGTGGTTTCTTTATGCTAGTTTCATGCACACATGCCGTGTCCTTTGATCCCTTCACACGCTCCTTTCTCCCGCCTCTTCCCACTGGTTCCCTTCAGATAGTCAGCCTCTTACTGTCATATCTTCTTCCTCCGTTTTCATTCCTTCTCCTCCTCCACATCCTCCTTGTTGTCTTCTTCCTCCTCCTCCTGCTTCCTCCTCTTTCTTATTTCTCTTTTTTCTTTTTCCTCCTCTTCTTCTTCCTCCTGTGTTTCCTATTCCTCCTCCTCCTCCTTCTCCCTACTCTTCCTTTCCTTCTTCCTTTTTCTTTTTCTCCTTCACTTGATTATATTACTATTTTGTCTCTATTCCACATGCAAGCCAACACATGTGATATTCGTCTTTCTGAACTTGGCTATCTTATCTAGCATGTTGATCCACATATTTTGACAAAGTAATCGATGTTAGTTATGATTAACTAGTGGTTATATTTGTCATAATAAAACATTCTTTTTCTCCACAGACATCCAATATATGTTTCTTTGTCATATAAGATGATTAAATACAAACTATACCACAATGGTGCTATAAGAAGCACTCTTTTCACTGAAGTTGCCATTGGAATCTTGACCAACATCATTCTTCTTCTCTTCCACATCTTCTTCTTCCTTCTTGAACACATGCTGAGTCCCACCAACCTATTCATTGGGCTCCTGGCCCTCACCCACCTAATGATGCTGATAATCATGGGGATCATAGCTACAGACATTTTTATGCCTTGGAAGGGCTTCTGGAATAGCATCATGTGTAAATCACTTGTCTACTTATACAGGTTGGTCAGGGGCCTGTCTATTTGTGTCACCTGCCTGCTGAGTGTCCTCCAGGCCATCACCCTCAGCCCCAGAAGCTCCTGTTTGGCAAAGTTCAAGCGCAAATCCCCACATCCCTCCCTGTGTGCGCTTGTTGTGCTGTGGGTCTTGTACATGTCAGTGAGCAGTCACATCTTCATCTCCATCATCGCAACCCCCAATCTGACCTCAGACAGCCTTATCTATGTCACTGAATCCTGCTCTGTCTTGCCCATTTCTTACACTCTCAGGCAGGTGTTTTCCTCGCTTCTGACCTTCCGGGAATTCCTCCTCATGGGCCTCACGTTCCTCTCTAATGGGTACATGGTCCTTCTCCTGTGCAGGCACAAGAGGCGGTCCCAGTATCTTCACAGTGCCAGCATTTCTCTGAAAGCATCCCCAGAGCAAAGGGCCACCCGGACCATTCTGCTGCTCACCAGTTTCTTTCTGGTGATGTCCATTTTAGACTACAGCATCTCTGCTTCAAGAATTATGTGGAACAATGACCTAGTTCTGTACTATGTTGTTATTCTGGTGGACCGTAGCTATGCTGCAGTCAGTCCACTGGTGTTGATCAGTACTGACAAGCGTGTGATCATCTTTGTGAGAACCGTGTGGGGAAGGACAGTAAATGTCTATTCAGGAATGGATATAGTCTCAAGGTAGTGGAATGAACTGGCTGTAGAATAACTGAGAATGAAATATACCGTATGCTCTAATAGGAAGTTGTGCTTTTCCCATTAAACTTACTTTGTATGTATGAATGGCAAATATATAAAGATAATCAAAACGTACCTGTCTTGAAATACATTTTTTTTCTAAATGGGTCTTCAATGGGAACCTATCAAAACTCAGGTTAGCCCATTGCTATAGTTCAGACCTGAACTATCCCCAACGTACCATGTTTGAGCTTTCTCTAGCACAAGACACTATTAAGAGGGTGGGCCCTGGAGAGAGGAGGTCAGCTGCTGGCCAGTGCCTATTATGGAAGAATAGAACACTAGCTGCTTCCCTCTTTTTGTTTCTCATATATAAGAAAGAAGAAATTTTACCCTATCACTCTGCTCTGGTTACTGCGCCACCACAGGCTCAAAACAACAAGACCAAGAAAGCATGGACTGAGTCCTTGAGCGAAAATATGTGTCTCTCGTTGACTGTCTCAGGCATTTAGTTCCAGCAGCAGGAAGTGGACTAGCCGAGTCACACTGTGAATAGATAGGTGCGAGGTTATGGTGACGGCTAACTCAGTAGTCTTTGTGATCTCCATTTCATCTCACCAGGAGCATGAACAGAATCACTACCATATAATCCAGCATAGGAAGCCATGGGGTTTCAAGCAGGGGTGTACATTATTTCTGCATCAATGCTCATAGTACTTGACTTGTTATAATCACACTCACTGATGGGGAAATAGTCCAATGACATGAACAAATTGGCCCGGAGCATAGGGTAAAACATTAGTAAGATTCACAAAAGTTATGGCCTATGGTTCAACACAGATGGAGCTTCCAGATATAATGCTGATTGAAATTAGTCACTTCTTGAAATTACTTATAGAAGGCAGTAAGATTCATAAAACAGAAAATAGAATGGCCAGGGGATACTGAGAATGGGGAGTTCTTTTTGTTGTTGTTGGTGGTGGTGGTGGTGGTCATGGGGCTTGAACTCTGGGCCTGGGCACTGTCCTTCAGCCCTTCATCTCAAGACAAGCACTCTACCACTTGAGCCACAGCATCACTTCTGGTTTTCTGGTGGTTTATTGGAGATCAGAGTCTCACTGTCTGCCCAGACTGGCTTTGAGCCATGATCCTCAAATCTCAGCCTTCTGAGTAGCTAGGATTACAAGTGTGAGCCATCAGCGCCCAGTGAGATTTCTTCTTTAGTGGGCACAACATCATTTCAGAAAGAAAAAGTTTCCAGAGGTGGATGTGCTAATTATTGCTTCATAATGTGAATATACCAACTCCAATGAGTTGTACCTTAGACATTATTAAAGTAGCAAATTTTGTTGTCTACTTTATACAGCGCATTGTTTTCAATGATCTGTGGTCAACCATGAAAAAAATAATCACTCTGAAATTAAAAAAGAAAATTAAGTCAAGAGATTGTAAATTTTCCAAAGTAGTATTTTCTAATAATTAAAAACAGTAAACTTGTGCTGAACAAAATAATATCTTTATACAGGTCCAAATCTTATTTTTACTTTCTGCAAAAAAAAGAGAGATTATCCTGGTATGGGTTCAGCCATTTTCCACCCTGTGATTGTTGGTGGTGGAACCTTTTCTTAAGTAGTTCTAACCTTTTAACTTTCTAGATAATGTGTTTATACTATTGCAAATCCCTGATTTAAACAGTAATGTAGTGCACAGAAATTACTTAGCCTGATACATGTTCAAGACATGGAATTTAGGGCCTCATAATGTTCTTTTTAATTAGTAAATGATATGATGACATAAATAATATCAATTTGTGCTTTTATCAGGTTGTGGCTAACATTATAAGTCTTTCAGTATTTTAAAAGAACTCTCAGGGAAATTTTGCAAAACCAGATACCTTACATTCAATCATTCCTCCTGCTTTCTTCTGGGTAAACAGTGGGGAGGACATAGTTAGCATATTCTCTACATTTTCAAATGATCAGAGCATAGTCAGAGCACTGAGTTAAGAAACTGGAATTCTGCTGACTAGTTCCCATCAAAGAGCACCGGGCAGCCATTGGAATGCCAAGAAGGCATCTCCATGAGAGGAGCAAACAATACATCTGATTGCTGAAGAGAAAACACTGAACAGAGTCTTCACAGCTGACAGACACAGGGAAAAGATGTTTAGGGAACACCGAAAGTAAGACTGCAGTTAGGAGCACATGCCCTCCCCACAGTACCCACACCAAATAATGCTGGTGCGCTTACAAGGATTTCACGGGATTGTAGGTGGGATACTCAGGAAAACAGTGTCCAGCTTCTTATCCTTAACCCCGTGATCTTACGATGCAATAGCCATATGTCTGCATTTTACCCAAATTAACTGAAAACTTGGGCCCACAAATACACTGTATCTTAATCTTTATAGTGGCATCATTAATAATCATGATACATTGATAAACTGATGAGTGATCTAGTTTGACAGTTATTTTATTTGAAGTTTTGCCAGACATCACTTAATGCTCTTCTTGCTTTTAAAGTGTCTATTAAGAAATCTGTGCTGGGCAATAGTGGCTCACGCCTGTAATCCTAGCTACTCAGGAGGCTGAGATCTGAGGATCATGGTTCAAAGCCAGCCCTGGCAGGAAAGTCAATGAGACTCTTATCTCCAATAAACCACTAGAAAACTGGAAGTGGCGCTGTGGGTCAAGTGGTAGATCGCTCACCTTGAGCTGAAGAGCTAAGGGATAGCACCCAAGCCCAGAGTTCAAGCCCCACGACTAAGAAAAAAGAAATCTGTTATGCTGATGGTTCTGACTTCATATGTGACTTATTTCTTTTTTGCAATTTGTAATATTCTTTCTTTGTTGTAACTAATGTTTTAGTAATAATGCACAGTGAGCTAGGCACTGGTGGCTCATGCCTGTGATCGGAGCTATTCAGGAAGCTGAGGTGTATATTTCGAAGCCAGCTTACACAGGAAAGTTCATGAGACTCTTCTCCAATTAACCACCAGAAAACCAGAAGTGGAGCTGTGGTTCAAAGTGGTAGAATGCTAGCTTTGAGCAGAATTGCTCAGGGACAGCATCCAGGCCCCTGGGTTCAAGCCTCATGACTGACAGAAAAATACACCGTGGACAAGTCTGGTCTTGTTTGTGGTACCAGGATGACCATTTCTTTTTGGGTTTCACTGATTTTCTATACCTTTTCCTTGAACCTCTTCTCCTCTTATTATGCCTATGATTTGGTCTTTTAATGGTGTCTTAGAAGTCTTGTATGTGCATTCATACATCTTTAGATTTTTTTTTTAATCTTTGGCTGTATGTTCTAAAATAATTACCCTAACCACTCTGTCTTCACACCTGATAGTCTGTCTTCAGTTTGATCTAGTCTGTTGATCAGGTTTTCAACTCAATTTCACCTTTCATGTACTAAGCTGTATATGTACAGAGTTTCAATGTCTTTGTTGATTCCATGTCTGGCACCTGCATTTTCTCCCTTATTCATTGCACTCCTTGGGTTTCCTTGGAATCCAAGTTTTTCTCTCTTCTTTAATTCTACAAATCATTCTTATATTCATTCTTTTGAATTCTTTGAGATTGCATTAGTTTATTACTGTAGAGTTGTTGAGTTTGGAAAGAGTCAATATTATCTAATTTTTCATTCTGTTTGTGCACTGGAATTTGTGCACCTGAGGTCTAGTCATTGGTTGGAAGTTTTTGGTTGAAAAAGTCTCAGTGTTCATGCGGGTTGTTTAGTGGCTGTGTTGAGATGCCCTTCCTTACTACTGGACTGGTGCATGGCTTGGTAGCCAATTGTTCTCTCACTTGCTGAGGGCACTGGACCTGGTGCCCAGTATCACTCCAACTGAGGACAACTAGTAGGGTCTCCATAGTGGTGTCAATTTTCCCATTCTGCACTCACAGTAGGAGCTTTCCTTCCTGGTATACTTGAAGCTGCTGCTACTGGCAGGGAGCTTTGCAATCTTCTCATCAAGTAGATTTCCTCTTGTTCCCCAAATCCCTACTTTGTATCTCAGGGCTAGGGGGATCCCAAATTCACTGAGTGGAGCAGCAGACAGAGCAGTGAGTTCTGCACTGCCTCCAGGAAAAGTGAGGAGCCCGGGCACTTTCCTTGCTAGTTCCCACATGTGCAGCCCCGTCCAGCAGTCTTCACGGGGGTGGGGGGGGGGGGGCGGGTAGCTGAGGACCTCCTTTGAATCAGAGTATATAGATCACAGACACAGAACGTGCACTGGGATGCAAATGTCAGTGGTATAAAATATAAATGTACACGAGGGAGTATTATATGTCCGATCCAAAGGGTGGAAATTAGTTCAGAAACAATTGGAAACTTTGATGAACTAAATGAAAGCGTAATTATGTCACCCCTTGAATCTGATCCTCAGACAGAACTAACTCAAATCTATTTCATACTTTGTGCTGCCTCTGCTCTGGGGTGTGGCCTTCCTTGTGGCTGCCGTGAGATGGGCCCGCCACACCACACGCAGCAGGCCACTCTTCCCAGAACATTCTTACATGGAAGACCTGGTTTCCGGGTAATGATGACTCTGAGGGTTGAAATGAGTTGTTGTCTCCATGACTGGGATCCTTCTAACCCCTCACCCACACGCGGCAAGGGAACTTGGAAAACTTTTCACCCCAGATCTCCCCAGACTGCTATTATCCAGGAGGGAGTGAAATGAAGTCAGCATGCAGGTGAAATCCCCACCGGGCATGCCACAGGCCTGTGCTCCCCAGCGGGACCTGTGGCCTTCCCACACACACTGACAGTGTGGCCCGTGGAGAGCTGAGTCAAAATGCTCTTTACCCAGCCCTGCGAGGTTCCTCTCGGTGCAGCGAGGCCTCCCGTTCACATCTGTCTGGGTAAGTGTGCTGAACACAGAAGGAGAAGAGCGGGTGGGCGGGTCCTAGGCAGGCTGGCACAGGAGGAAACCTGGGATGGCCAGCCAGTTTCCACAGCAACAGAAGGGCCATGTAGCTCTATCAGACTCAGCCTAGAGCACGGGGTTCTGTTCAAGCCAGGTGTGCTAAGGATATTATTTCCCTTATACGGAGATTCCAAAAATTAACAGGGAGTTCTAATTAATTTTCGGTTTGCATTTACTTTTTTGAACTAGATGACTTCCACTGATGGGCTATGGCCACACCCACGTCACATGCGGTACATTTTTAGTTATTTAAGACACATAGTCTTCAACTGATTGATATTTTAATTTCATATTTTAACTAACTGTCCTCATCCTTGCTTAGAACCTTTACAAGTCAAATAGAACTATTAGTTCTATTATTAGTTTAAGTGAATTCTGTGGTTTGAGTAATTTAAAATAACTGAGTTTTTAGAAATAAATGAAATATTCCTTCAAAACTTCGTAAGAAGGCCACCTCGCATTTCTACAGAGTCACTAACATTTGTTGCCCTGATTTAGTTCCATAAATTAAAAATTAATGGGGGCCTTTGGTGTGTTTTCCAGCGGTCACAAACTCAGAGACAATGGAGATGCGCTGATGAGATTGCAAGGCCGCCAAATGTGAAATAAAGGAATGGATGTGAGGGCAGCTTCTACTTCCTGGCTCCAGAGGACCAGGAATATAATTTGCAGGAGCCCTACAGAAACAGTATTTGTCTTCATTAAATTTTTCTCCATAAAATGTTCATCAAAAAACAAACCATTTTAATTTCTCTGATAAATAGAAATGCCCAAATCTCATTTTGTTTGGTGGAAATTTGGGGGTCAGTGCCCAGTCCTTGAGTTCAAGCCTCAGGACTGGCACAAAAATACAACTGGTTAATATTCTAGCTCCTGTAAGCCCTGAGCGGCAGCCACAATCTTTATAATTTACAAAAAATGAAAATGTAATTATCACCCTATTTTCCAGAAACAGCTGCTGTTCATCTGCCCAAATCCCCTCCAGCCTTTGTCCACTGTGGTCTGGGCTCGGCTTGCTTTGTGGGGCGCTGACATGTGGGTGACGGGTTTGTCTTTCTTATGTGGTGCTGAGGAATTGAACCCAGGGCCTCGAGCATGCAAGGCAAGTGCTCTACCACTGAGCCACCTTCCCAGCCAACGGGTTTGTCTTTCCTGGGTGCAGCCATCTCCCCTCGTCCCCATCCTGGCTTCCAGTGGAAGCTGAGCCACAGGGGGGCAGGGCCGGCGTGCCCTTCATCCCCACGCCTGCACAGAAAGCAGGTCCAGCCTCGCCTCCGAGCTTTGCTGCCCACTAGTGATAACAAAGGTGGTAGTGCCCCGCCGTGTGTGTGTGTGTGTGTGTGTGTGTGTGTGTGTGTGTGTGTGTGTGTGTGTGTGTGTGTGTGTGTACTGGGGCTTGAACTCACAGCCTTGTATTCTTGCTTGGCTTTTTATCTTTTTTTTTTTTTTTTTTTTTGCCAGTCCTGAGTCTTGAACTCAGGGCCTGGCCACTGTACCTGAGCTTCTTTTGCACAAGGCTAACACTCTGCCACTAGAGCCACAGCGCCACTTCCGGCCTTTTCTGTGTGTGTAGTACTGAGGAATTGAACCCAGGGCTTCATTCATGCTCGGCAAGCACTCTACCACTGAGCCACCTTCCCAGCCCCTTTTTAAATTTTTTTTTATTTTATTTATTTATTTTGTAAATATTTTATTGTTCTTACCCAGGTGATATACAGAGGCATTACAGTTACGTAAGTCAGCTACGGTGTATACTTCTTTTTGGACAATGTCACCCCTTTCCCCTTCTCTCCCAGTTTTCCCCTCCTGTCCCACCTGTATAGTTCACTCTCAACATTGGGTCTAGTGAGTACCACTGCTGTGTTTGGGAAACGCACATTCTTAAATGCTTTACCAACTACCCCCTCAGCTCTGAATCTAAGTGCTTTCCCACACTTGTGAATGCTTCACGTTTTTGCTTCCCTTCACATCTTATTTAACACAGCCACGTGGTCTAAGCAGCCTCAAAATGATCATACCTTACACCTGCGAACTTCACAAATGTGTGACTGAAAACATTTACAATATTTTGTACCTTACATGTACGATGAGTTATCTTGAGCAAATGCATGCGTGCTACAAGAAATATTCTACCAGTAGATCATTCACCAAATTTCCTAGCATAACTTCTATGACAGGCCTCTTAAGTCTGGAGAGCAGTGCATATTTGAAGGAGAAACGAGATCTTACATTTGTGTGAGACCTGTCTTTCAAGCTTTAGTTGAACACCTTTCCTTTAACTAGAGCCTCAAAGTAGAATGAATGACCCTCCGTCTATTCAATTATATTTCAACTTACCATTCTATTTCACATGCCTGACAAGGAAGAATTGGCATCTGTCCCTGCTTGTACTTGATAACTGGCCTCTTCCTGCGCTAGCTAGTTACGCTGGCCCAGCATCAAAGCAAACACAGGACACACGCCATTCCATCGGGAGATTCAAAAGAAAGATTGAAAGTCCCACCAGAGCTTTTGAACAGGGATTGCTCAGATATTCTACTGTTTTTGAAATGTTTATCTTTTCCATTTCAGGAAGAGACAGAGCTGATCAATCATTAAAATAACTGCATTAATCCTCCCAGATCACATGCCTGAGGAACTGCATGGTGATAAAAACAATAGGCATCAACATGTGCCAGAAACATCTCCAGGTTTGGTATGCACACTTCATCTTCTTCCATGCAGAAAGTCTCCAGGATGTAACCAATAAAGCCAGCCATATTTTGTAGAGCCTCACAGAGGCAGATCCTAGTTGTAAATGTGGGCAGTCTTATTTCAGAGTTTACATTCGGCACTATGTGCCCTGCTAGAATATTCTTAACCAGCAACAGTCTGACAACAGCCAACAGCATACAGTCAGCCCCGAGGGAAGGTTACCTGATGCGGGCCACGCCCCATAAATGTGTCTTTGAGACGATTTTGCTCTTTTATGTCATCCTTCTCATCCCAATTCACCAAAATCTGTAGAGCCACAACCTGCCGGAAGCTTGGGCCGCACAGGGGAGACACCGAACTTGCCTCACGAAAACTTGTGTGGAAACTTTTTCAATGAGATGGCAATTTTAAAAGATTTTCATTTTCATTAGCATGTATTAGTTGTACGAGGGAGTTTCATGGAGTCCCCGAGCTGCCTCCCTCTTGCCGGTCCCCCCACCCCACCCGGCCTCCCCTCATTAGACCATCCCAGCAGGCTTCACCAGCTCCCACGCAGCTCACCCTCTTCGACCCTCCCTCTCCTGCTGACACTCAACCCCCCCCCCCGCCCCCCCCCCCCCCCCCGCCCCAGCCTGCTCTGCTCCGGTCCTGCATTTTTGATATGTATGCTAATTGTATCAGGCATTCGTCCTATTATCTGCCATTCCCATCTATTCAATTGTTATCAGAATAACCTCTCTAGTGTGTTCTTCCCACGCTCCCTGCCACTCTGTTGTTCAACATCTCCCAGTGAGATTTCTTAGGACGTCCTCATCCGTGGACGCGATGCTCCATGGTGTAGATGCGCACGGGTGTGTGTGCATGCCTTTTAGGTCTACCGTGAATGAGTGAGAATAAGAGACTTTTTGATCTTAGCTTATCCCACTCATGATAAGCTCCATATTCATCCATTTCTTGCAAATGACAATTTCATTTCCTTTACAGCTTTGTAATGTACCATGTTCTCTTTATCTGTTCATCAGTAGTTGGACACCTCAGCTGACTCAACAATTTGGCTATTGTGGACAAAGTCACTGCAAACCAGGGTATGCAGGTATCTCTCTTGTGCACTGATTTATACTCCTTGGCATACAATTCCCAAGTGCAGTCTGGTAGGGTCATACTGTGGGTCTCTTTTTAGCATTTTGGGAGCCTCCATACTAATCTCTAGAGTGGATGTACCAGCTCACCATCCACTGGCGTGGATGCGGGTTGCTATTTCCCCCACATCCTTCTCTGCATTGGCTATGGTTTGTGTTTTGATGATTGCTATTCTGCCTGGGATGAGATGGAATTTTAGTGTAATTCTGATTTGCATTTCTCTTATGGCTCAGGATGTTCAACATTTAAAAAATATATCTAGTTGTATGTCTTTTCTGAGAATTGTCTTCTCAATTCATTGTAACATTTATTGGTTGGACTATTTGTTCTTTTCTCATTTAGGTTTTGAGTTCCCTATATATTCTGGATATTAATTCTTTGTCCAATGAATAGTTGGCCAAGATTTTTCTACCATTCTGTGAGCTGTTTCTTAATCATGGTAATTGTTTCTTCTGATGTGTAGAAACTTTTTGATTTGATGCTGTCCCATCTGTCAATTTTTGCACTAATTTACCAAGCAATTGGACTCCTATTCAAAAGACAATAATTCCCTGTACCTATATCTTCTAGAGCTTCCCCTCGGTTTTCCTGTGATGGTTTCAGTTTCAGAGCTTACATGCTGATCTTTAACCAGTTTGCAGTCGGCTTTTGTACAGCAAGTGAGACGGTGTCTAGCTTTAGTCTCCAGCATGTTGGTGACCAGTTTTACCAGCAATGATTATTGAAGGGGCTGTTATTATTTTTTCCAGAGGATTGTGTGGGAGGGGGTTGGTTGTGTGTGTGTGTATGTGTGTGCATGTGTGGTATGTTTGTTTTTGGTTTTTTTGCTCCTATCAAAAGCTAGATGACTGGAGCTGTGTGGTTTTATTTACAAGTCTTCTGTTTCTTCATGTCCACTTTTGCCACTACCATGCCGATATGTTACTATAGTTCTATAGTATAACTGGAAGTCTAGTATCATGATACCTCTAGCATTGTTCTTTTAGCTCAAGATTGTTTTTGCTATCTGGTGTCTTTTATGCTCTCTTACTAACTTTTGGATTGATTTTTCAATTTCTATGAAATAGAAAAGTGATCAAATCTGTAGAATGCGTTTGGTAGTATGGCCAGTGGGTGATACTAACTCTGCCAATCCAAGATATGAGAAGTTTTTCCTCCTTCTGACGTCTTCCTTGATTTCTCTTCGTCAAGGTTCGGTAGTTTCCACTGTAGAGGTCCGTTGCTTCTTTAGGGTGCACGCGGGCACTGTATGCTTTGTGGCTGTTGTGAATGGGGTCATTCTCTGGCTTCTTTCTCCCTGTGCTCATTATTGGTGTGCAGAGCAGCTGCTCACTTTGTGTGCTGCTTTCGTGTTGTGCTATGTTGTGAAGGTGTTTATCAGTTCTAGATGTTTGAAGGGGAAGCCCTGAGACCCTTTACATATAGGGTCATGCCATCTGCAAATAGGGATAATTTGACTTCTTCCTTCCCTATTTGAATCCATTTTGTTGTTTCCTCCTATTTTTTGTTCTGGCAAGAAATTCCAGTATAATATTAAATAAAAGTGGGAGAGTAGACATTCTTGTCTCATTCTTCACTTTAGAAGAAATGACCTCAGTTTTCCCACATTTAGTATGATATTGGCTATAGATCTTTCATATATGGGCCTTTTTGTACTAAGGTACATTCTACCTATTGCTAATTTCTTCAGAGCTGTTATCATAAGAGGATATTGAATTTCACCAAAGGCATTTTTCCTGCATCAATTGATATCACTAGTGATTTTTTTCTTTTGATGCTGCTACTGGGGCTTGAATACTGTCCCTTAATCTTTTTTGCTAAAGACTAGAGTTCTTCCAATTGAGCCATTCCAGCCTTCTGCTGGCTAATTGAAGATAAGAATCTCATGGGCTTTTCTGCCTGAACTGCCTTTGAATGGCAGTTCTCGGATCTCAGCCTCCTGAGCAGCTAGGATTACAAGTGTGAGCCACCGGTGTCTAGCAGCAATGTGATTCTTGTCTTTGAGGCCTGTACTATCTCACATACTTTGATTTTGGTTAAAACATCCTTGAATCCATGGAATGCAGACTACTTGATCCTCGTGTGTGATCTTTTTAATGTGTTGCTGCATTGGGTTTGCAAGAATTTAATTGAGGGCTGGGAAGGTGGCTCAGTGGTAGAGTGCTCACCTTGCATGCTTGAGGCCCTGGGTTGGATTCCTCAGCACCACATCAGCACCACATAAGCAGAAAGAAAAAAGCCAGAAGTGGCGCTGTGGCTCAAGTGGTAGAGCGCTAGCCTTGAGCTGAAGAGCTGAGGGACAGTGCCCAGGCCCAGAGTTCAGGTCCCACGATCGGACCCCCCCCCCCCCACACACACACAAAAGAATTTTATTGAAAAATTTTGTGTCTATATTCATAAAAGTGATTGGCTTACAAATCTCTTTTTTTGTCCTGTCCTTGTTTGGCTTTGCAGTGAGTGTAATATGGCTTCAAAGAGTGAGCTGGCAGGGTCCTTTTTCTGCCATGGAAAAGTTTGAGGAATATTTTCTTTTTTTTAATTTTATTTTATTTTATTTGAGAACATACTGTACAGAGGGGTTACAATTACATGGGCAAGATAATGCATACATTTCTTACCAAGCATTGCAGCCTCCTCCTTTGTTTACCCTTCACCTCCCTTCCCAGCCTCCCCCCTCCCCCCCACCCAATCCTTCCCCCCTCCCCCCCCCCACACCGACATTGTAAAGCTCGTTTTTGACATGACATTTTGTACTTCTCATTGTTGCAACAGGTCCACCTGAATCCTTAAACGACTTGTTTGTCCCCATCTCCTCTACAAGTTATACTGACATCAAATATAGTGAAAGCGGGGGTGACACTGTAGGGGAGGCACATACAAAGCAACAAAGAGATAATCTTATAAATGCATTAGAAACACATGCATGAAAGAAAAAAACATTAAAATACATATTTAAGGGTTCATTTTCCTAACATCACATTATCTGACCTTTTCCGCTTGACTCATACATATACTAGATATTGCAAATAAGGGAAAACATGGGACCTATGTTTCTTTGGGCCTGGCTTACTTCACTTAATATAATTTTTTCCAAGCCTTTCCATTTCCTAACAAATGGGGCAATGTCATTCTTTCTGATGGAGGCATAGAATTCCATTGTGTATATATACCACATTTTCTTGATCCATTCATCTACTGAGGGGCATCTGGGTTGGTTCCATATCTTAGCTATGGTAAATAATGCTGCAATAAACATAGTTGTGCTGGTAGCTTTAGTGTGGTCTTGTTTGTAAACATTTGGGTAAATGCCCAAAAGTGGGATTGCTGGGTCATAGGGGAGTTCTTTGTGAAGTCTTTTGAGGAACCTCCATACTGCTTTCCAAAGTGGTTGAACAAGTTTACATTCCCACCAACAATGAAGTAAGGTTCCTTTTTGTCCACATCCCCTCCAGCATCTGTTGTTGTTAGAGTTCTTGATTTTTGCCGTTCTAACTGGAGTGAGGTGATATCTCAATGTTGTTTTGATTTGCATTTCTTTTATGGCTAGGGATGTGAGGAATATTTTCTTTAAAGGTTGTTTTTTTCTTAAGGTCTGATAGAATTTGACAGTGAATCTATCAGGTCATGGCCTTTTCTTTGTTAGGAGACTTAAAATAAATTTTACTGCTTCAATATCATTGTTCATTATAAACCTGTTTAAGTAGTGTGTATCTTCATGGTCCAATTTTGATAGGTCAAATGTATTGAAAAATTGGTCCGTTTATTCTAGATATTTTTTATTAGTTTGATTATAGATTTTCAAAGAGTCACCTTGTCATCTGGATTTTATTGGTGTTTATTGTGAGAACTTTTCTTTAATCTCTAATTTTATTAATTGGGTACTGTCCTTCCTCTTTTTGCTTAGATTAGCTAGAGGTTTATCAACTTTATTTCTCAAAGAACCAACTTTTTGTTTCACTGACTCTTCATATAATTTTTTCAGTCTCTATTTCATTACATTCTGCACATTCTTTGTTTCCATCTGCTCATTTTAGGTTTGGCTAGCTCTTTTATTTCTAGACATCTGATGTGCATCGTTAGTGCTCAGGTGTTTTCTTGTTGTTCCTGCTATTTTTAATGTGGGCACCCATAGCTATATAAACTTTCCTCTTTTTACTGTTTTTGCGTATTCTAATAGTTCCAGTAGGTTTTCTTTCATTGGGTTGATTTTTTATTTCTCCTCTTTTTTCTTAAAAGACTGCTGGTCATTTAACAATATATTCTTCAATCTTAATGTGTCCAAGTGTTTTCTGTAGTTTCATTTGCTATTGAGTTTTAGTTTAATTCTATAATGGGATTAAACCTGATAGAATACAAGTGATTACTTCAGTGGTTTGTATTTTCTAAGACTTACATTAAGTCCTAAATTAGGATCTATTTTGGAGAAAGTTCTGTGGGTAGCAGAACAGAATGTATATTGTATATTTGTTATGTTAGATAAAGCCTTCTGTAGCTTGTCAAGTTGATGTGATTTGTACTGTCTCTTTTTATTTTTGTGTGTGTGTGCCTGTTTGGATGACCTTTCTACTGGTGACAGCAGAATACTGAAGTACACATTATTATTGTGCTATGGTCTACCAGTGCTTGTAAGTCCAAAAGTGTATGTTAAATGAACACTGGGTGTGTGCATATGTTAACAATCACTATTTCCTCTTGATTATTCACTTTATTAATATGATATCACCTTCTTTGTTTCCTCTAATTTTCATTTGAAATCTGTTTTATCAGACATGACTGGCTACTCCTGCCTGCTTCTGAGGTCCATTTACTTAGAGGATCTTTCTGTAAGCTTTCGTGCTAAGCCTGTGCTTGTCTGTGTGAGATCTGTTCTTGTAGGCAACACGTAGTTGGATCTTGCTTTTTTAAAGTCTTGCTTGCCACGTGTCTTTTCACTGATTTTCTGTCTTCTTTCCCACTGCTTTGTTTATAGAAACCTCACAGAGGAACAGGTAATTGGGTCACATAGAACATGCCGAGATGGGGTGTGCCATGGTTTCCAGAGGTGTGAAGTGGAGCTGGGTTTTCATGTGGAATAAGTCTTGGAGTCTTTATACTTTAATGAGGGAAATTGTGTTGGCAGAGATTCACAAAGCTGATTACTTTTGTAACATTTTCCTTGTTGTTGTTGTTTTTTCCTCAGATATTTACCATATGCTTCTTTTCCCCACAAAGATGAGTAAAAACAACAGAATGCACAGAAACATCAACATAAGAAACACCTTTTTCTCTGAAGTTGGCTTTGGCATTTCAGCCAATGTCATCCTTCTCCTCTTCCACTTCTTCATATTTGTTCTCCGACTCAAGCCCAAATCCACTGACCTGCCTATTGGTCTCTTGGCCCTTGTACACTTAGCAATGCTGATAACCACAGGGTACACAGCTATGGACATTTTTGGGTACAAGAATGATTGGGATGACATCACGTGTAAATGTCTTATCCTCATATACAGGTTGGTCAGGGGCCTGTCTGTCTGCCTCACCTGCCTGCTGAGTATCCTCCAGGCCATCACCCTCAGCCCCAGAAGCTCCTGTTTGGCAAAGTTCAAACATAGATCCCTACACCACAGCCTGTGTCTCCTCCTCCTCCTGTGGGTCTTCTATATATCCATTAGCAGTCACCTCTTAATCTCTATTATTGCTACTCCCAATTTGACCTCAGAAAATCTTATGTATGTCTCTGAGTCTTGCTCTCTTTCACCCTTGCCTCACCCCTACCAGCACGTATTTTCCAGACTGCTGACCTTCAGGGAAGTCTTGTGTATGGGGCTCATGGCTTTCGCAAGTGGGTACATGGTGCTTTTCTTATTCAGGCACAAGAGGCAGTCCCGGCATCTTCATAGGACCAGCCTCACCTCAAAGACTTCCCCAGAGCAAAGGGCCACCCGGACCATTCTGCTGCTCCTGAGTTTCTTTATGGCCATGTCCATTTTGGATAGCCTCATCTCCTACTCAAGACTTACATTACATGATGATCCAATATTTTATTGTATCCAGCTTCTCGAGGCCCATAGCTATGCGACAGTCAGCCCCCTGGTGTTCATCAGTACCGAAAAGCGTATAATTATCGTTTTGAGATCCATATGTAAGAAGGGAGTAAGCAGTTGATTCTTCAGTGATAAGTAAGTCTCCCTAGGATGAACAATGTCAGGGCATCAGAACTAACTCCTACGGCACAGGGATGCGCTTCAGTGTATGTGAAATTGTAGGGCTATGCTTTTTCTGTTAAATTTATTTAGCTTGATACAAGTGGAAATACATAATATATGTATGGAAAATACATAAAAGAAAGTTAAGCCACACACTGACTGGCTCTCCGTGGGTGCTCAGAGAAGACCTATGGGCTGTGTTCCACATGACATGGCGTGGGTTGGTTTGTACTGCTTTTAACATGTGATCGCTTAGGACACTTTCCAATAATTAAGTTTCTCTAGTCAAACTAGGTATACAAACACTAGGTATCATCAATTATGACAAGACCCAGGAAATACACATACGCCGAGAGAACTGCATTGATTTGTACCATGCTGTTAACAAGACGATTACCAGTACTCAAAGACAGAAACAACCAGTGTCGGGAACCATCAGAATATGAACAAAATGTAGCTTCTCCTTCTAGTGGAAGATTATTCAGTCTTAAAAACAGAAAGGCATCCTGGAAGCTGACATTACTGAGCTCAGTGACACAAGTCCATCATGGAGAAACAAGTAGCATTTGAAGCTACTCTTTCAAAGAAGAACCTCAAAGTAGTCAAAAGGCAAAAACCTCAAAGGCAAAAAGGGAATCACATGTTCTAGAAGCTAAGAAGAGGGTTTGTGGCGGATGCCCGTGTGGCAGCAATGGAGATGGCTTGCTCACGCCTGCCTGGCGTCATGAGGACACATAATGGCATGCGCTTGCACACTCAGAGTGACCAAATGCACGTGTGTGTGCTGTATGTGCTTTGTCATAATAACAATTCCTTCAATTACCTTAAGCCAGGGGAGAACATTCTCTCTGAAATTAAAACCGGAAGTGACAAGCTTCTAAGAGTGCCAAGATATAACTGTTCAATGGTTTTAAAAACATTTATAGCAAATTTGTTCCAGTGATTTAAAAATGATTGCTAGAAGTCTGAATCTTATTTTTCAGTTTCTTCAAAGAAAGAAGAGAAATTCTTCCTTTAGATTCAGTTAGGCAGGATCAAAAGCTTTTTGTATGTAAGGTCAAAACTCCAAATTTACAAAGTAAATCAGATATTAAAAAGAATCTACCCTTGATATCAATTAATGCCATGAAAACTATGTACTTGTAATATGCTTTTAAAATAACAAAAGGCGCAGGTGGCTCATGCCTGTAATCCTGACTACTCAGATCTGAGGATCACGGTTCAAAGCCAGCCTGGGCAGGAATGTCCTTGAGACCCTTATCTCCAGAAGTGGCCCTGTGGCTCAAGTGGTAGAGCACTAGCCTTGAGCTGAAGAGCTGAGGGACAGCGCCCAGGCCCAGAGTTCAGGCCCCACGACCGACAAATAAATAAATGAATAAATAAATAAAATATAAAATATTATCAGAGATATAGTTGTAAATGATAGTATATGTTACTCAGTGTTTCAGAGGAGCAATTCAGGAAATGTTTAAAACAATATTTCTTACATCTATCACAGTAAAGTCACTAGTCAGGCTTCAGTATCATTGTTTTCCTTTTAGGATTTATTTAGAGAAAAAATTGAGTGATGGAGTGATAGAGAACTGCAGGCATGGTTCAGGTGGTAGAACACCAGTGGCGGGCGAGAAAGCCAGGCAGCCATGCAAGGCGCTGATTTCCAACCCCAGTGTTGGCACAAATAAAATGGGGGTTAGGACAGGCAATTTGGGGAAGATATACAAGCATATATATATATATATATCAAGCATATATATATATATCAAGTGTATATATATATATATATATATATATATATATGTATATATGTCAAGGGCCGCAGGGAAAGGGACGAAGGGAAGGAGAGAGGAAAAAAGAGACAATTGAAAGAGACATTAAAAAAAATAAGAGGGGCTGGGAAGGTGGCTCAGTGGTAGAGTGCTTGCCTTGCATGCCAGAGGCCCTGGGTTCGATTCCTCAGCACCACATAAGGAAGAAGAAAAAAGCTGGAAGTGGCGCTGTGGCTCAAGTGGTAGAGTGCTAGCCTTGAGCTGAAGAGCTGAGGGACAGCGCCCGGGCCAGAGTTCAGGCCCCACAACCGGACCAAAAAAAAAAAAAGATATTCAAATAGCAAATAAAGCAAGGAGCCTTAGGAGTAGCATGGTACTTTCAAAAACAAGAGCCAGCAATCATGGGGAAATTTTGCAGCCCCTCCAGGAGAAAGAACAGACTTGTAACTCATCCAAACCTCATTCTGAGAACTATCAAATCCTCCAGATCACAGCCTCCCCAGCGGCTAGGATCACAGGTGTGAGCCACCCACACCGGTGCAATGAAAACTCTTAGGATCACCTACTGAGCCTGATCTGGCGGGGCCATGCCCCTTCCTCCAGAGGAAACCGTTCACCCCCAGACCTGGCCTCAGGACTCGCCCAACTGACGGACAGACATGGGTACCAATAGGAGATACGCAGGTTGGCAAGACTCAACCTCAGAGCTGGCAACAAGGGGACTAGACACTGATGCCAATGGAGACAAGTGGTCTACACTGCCAAGAAATCGGGTGCCGGTGGCTCATGCCTGTCATCCCAGCTACTCAGGAGGCTGAGATCTGAGGATCGCGGTTCAAAGCCAGCCCAGGCACAGAAGTCCGTGAGACTCTTATCTCCAATAAACCACTAGAAAACCAGACGTGGCGCTGTGGCTCAAGTGGTAGAGCGCTTGCCTTGAGCTGAAGAGCTGAGGGACAGCGCCCAGGCCAGAGTTCAAGCCCCGTGACCACCACCACCACCAAAAACAAAAACTGCCAAGAGCTTGGGGCTCCCCTTAAAAAGCCATCCTCCTCCTCAGGACAGGCTCTGCGGTCTGGGACTCTAAACCCCTGCAAACCTTCATTTGCCAGCCAGTTCATAAACGCTTCATTGCTTTTCCTCCCAAAGCCTGTCGTCATTATTCTGATCAGCATAGAAGTTTGGGCAACAACGACGCCCACGGTGGCAAGTTCGGGGAGCCCCTCGTGGGGCCTCCTCGCCTCCCGGAGCCCCTCGCTGTGGCTGAGGGTTTGAGAGGAGCTGGTGCCCCGGCTCTGCTCAGTCTCAAGCTCACAGGCCAGAACCAGCACTCTCCAGCCAGAACAGCGCTCTCAGGTGCCAGTCCTCCAAGGCCATGTCCTGCACCTCAGTAGGGAAGCGGCGAAGCAGAGTGCTGCCGATCACCTCCCACCACCAGGAGGCGGCCATTCGCCTGAGTCTGCTGAGCTCCTGACCCTCCCTGGCGGCCGCCAGCGCGTCCTGTCAACACACTGGGTTTATCCCCCACTGGCTTGGGACTTGCGACTGTACCCTGCCTCTTCCTTAAGAAAATCCCATCTGGAGAAGAGAAGGGAGCACTGCCCGCCTTGGCCTGGGTGCCCAAAGCACCCAGGGACAGGAAGGAGCGGGAGCAGTGCCGGCCTCTCCCGGCACCACGCTCCCCTGGACAGTGGCACTGAGACGCTGGAGAGGAAGTGGATATTGGGAGCTGCTCCCAGGCTACTTGTACAACTCCCAGGGGCTTTCTAACGTCCCAGCGGCCGGGCCGGTGGCCAGTGGCCGGGACTCAGGGGCCCCCTGGTATCTCCAAGCGGCTACACGCTTCCAAATGGAAACAGCCCTGAGAGAAGTGGGGAGGGGATGGACCCCGGAAGGAGGAGGCAGGGAGAGGAGGGAGGGGCAGCTCCTGAGGCCGGCAGGGGAAATAGCCCTGGGGAGGGACGTGGAAGCCCAGGCTTCCTTGCCCTAGCCTCTGTCAGCTGCCTGGACCAGAGATGGCGCAGAGGGCGGGCCCTGGCGGGCTGCTGCCCAGCGCACTGCCCAGCGAGGAAAATAAAAGGGAGCGCTTTCCACGTCTGGGTGATAACGTGGAAACACGGAACATTTCCTGCAGTCCACAAACCAGTCCTGGAGAATTCTAGGCTGGGCGGCTTCCTGGGTGCCGACAGGGGCGTTGTCTGCATTTGCATTGTGTCGTGCAGGACCTCCTCCCTGCCCCCCCCCCCCATGCCCCCAGTTGCCTTTAGGAACCTCTGGCCTCTGACCTGCAGTGTGCACCGAGGGCTTCCGGGCACCGGCCAGGCTCAGGTGTGAGCGCTGATCTGGGCTCAACCAAGCAGCCCAGTGCTCTCCTGTTTCCAGGCTCTACTCTTTGCAGGTCAGCTACCAAGACAAGAGAGCCAAGGGAGGAGGGAAGAGAGCAGCTAGAGCCCAGCGGGGGGGACCCCCCCCCCGACTTCTCACTGGAGGGAACACAGTCCTGGCCATTCCTACCTGCAAAGGATGTTGGGAAATACAGTTTTCACATCAACGAGAGAAAGACACTGTCTGCATTGGAACTTCATCCTCCTCACCATACCTTTGTCCACCACCACGACGACAACAGCTATTCATTTTAGACAGTGTTTTGAAGTGCCAACCACGGCCTGGGCACAGAGCGGCTTGTGTTCTGTATTCCCTGATGCCACAGAGGCCTGCCCCCGCTGACGACGGGAGCACTCGCTGAGCACTTAATCCCAACAGAAGCCCTGTGAGGTCGGGTCTGTGCCCCTCACAGATGAGCAGACTGAGGCTCCGCGAGGCTGCAGCTGCTCTGAGGCTCATCAGGACTAACAGCAGATCCACAGGAGCCTGGGCCGTGCCATGCTCCACACTGGACTGCGTCTTCCATTCTCTTGGAAGCTGGAGGAAGCCTGGGCGTGGCGTCCATCCCGTGGGGCTGTCTGCAGCGGGACCCAGACCCCAGCGTGGACTGTCGCCGCGGCGGGCACGCAGCTCTTCTTTTCTCTGTATTTGAAAGCAGGGGCGCTGAGGGCCAGGGTGGACTCCCTGCGCGTCGTCACCCAGGGCCGTGCACTTCCCCTCTGCAGCCCTGGACACCTCTGGAGAAAAGCCACCTCCATGAAATTAGGGTTCAGGGGTCAACCTTCCAGAAAGCTCCCAGGGGATGTGTATGGGAGGGCCAGCCACGCCTGCATGGAGGCAGAAGCCAGCCCACTGCCCGCACGGGTGTGGTGGGCCGAGTGGGTGCTGGGAGCCACCACGCACTTTCCCCAGAGCTGTCAGCTGCGGCTTCCTCCTGAGCCCTGTCTGAATGCCACGCCCAGGGATGGGGCGGGGGGGGGGGGGGGGGTGGGGGGGGGAGGGGAAGGTCAGGGGAAGCTACGTGGCTGGGGTCGTGGGCCTGGCCCAGGAGTGTGGAGCGGAGGGAGATGTTCCAGGCCTGAGTGGAAGGACCTAGCCCACAAAATGAATCAGAGGGGCAGGGACTATCCTGAGGAAGGCCTGGGGCGGGACTGTGATAAGCACCCTCCTGGGGTGGCCGGGGGTGAAGAGCGGCCAGCAGTGCTCAGGAGCTTAAAAGCGCCCTGGGCAAGTGCTCAGTGAGGTGACCTCTCTGTGGCTGCGCACCCCAGGGTGGCCTGGTGCCCAGTCCCTCACACGGGCACAGGGCACAGAGAGCAAGGGCTGCCACTGTGCCCGTGTGAACGCCCTGCTGCGGGCACCCAGGAGGCTCACGGAGGGGATGAGGCCGAGACTCGCCAGGGCACACGGGCAGCTGACACTTGGTTTTGGTGGGGCATGGAGGGCAGGGGGGTGAAAGTGCCTGCCAGGATTCCAGAACCAGCCCCAGGTCTGCTGGGTGGCCTGCCGCCTCTGCCAGCCCCGGGGAACAGCGTCGGCTCTGCGCAAGGCCGTGGGAATCGCCTGGGCCTGCGCACACGCCAGAGGTACAGGCGGCCAGGTCCCCCGAGGTGGGCTGCACCGAACCTGGGGTCCAGGAAGTTCCCCCAATGCCAGCCAGCCACAGAGCCACATCGCGATGGGTCAGTACCCCTCCCTCCAGGCGCACAGCACCCGTGTGTGTTGTTTACAAACCATCCGTACTGCCCCCCCCAGAACTCCAGCGCATAGAAGTGGGGTCCACCTCCACCTCTCAGCCACGCACACAAATGCACACAGGATCTAGAGTCACAGCAAGGGCGGGCTTGATCATAAAGATGGCCCCCAGATCCAGGCATGGCTGGACCCCGGTGATTGTGTTTCAAGTCTCACTATTGGAACCTTGAGTGCGCCTGTGTGGAAACCGAGGCCCGGCAGCCCTTTGGGGAAGACACAGACTCAGCACTGACACCGCTGGGCGGAAACGATCAAGACACAGACACAGAGGGTCTGCGCTTCCTTCACCGCCCCACTTCCCTTCCGCTCTGCTCTGTGCCCTAGCCCCAGCTCTCCCTGCTCGCGGGCAGGCCATGCTGTCCGCCATGCCATGGAGTGGCAAGGAGGAGTGGGGTCTTTGGGGGGGACCTGGCCGCCATGCCGTGGGGCGGCAGAGAGGACATGGGGTCTTTGGGGGGGACCTGGCTCCAGCAGGGACCATGGCTATGTGCGGGAGGCGGGGGGCGGGGGGCGGAGGGCTGGGGAGGGGCCTGCGATCCACAGAGCGGCTGGAGACTGCAGAGATGATCTCCGGATTCCCTCTGGCCCCCACCCACCCACCCATCCCAAGGCCGAGGTGGCTGTGTGACGCATGCTGGGCCCTCTCTCAGCCCCCTCCAGAGTGAGAAAGCGGAGGCTGAGGAACTTCCTTGCATCCCGAAGGCCACACAGCGAGAAACTAGCCAGAACTCAAGCTCTGTCCACTTGGTGGTGCCTTCGGCCAGTTCTACCTGGCTCTACCCGGCTGCGTCTTGGACACTCGTGCCTGTCTATCTCAGCTCCCTTTCTGGCCCATGCGCTCTGCCCTCAGGCAGGCAGCAGGCTGATGGCCCGGCAGGGGGGCGGGCAGCCAGCATTGCCGGTCCCCAAGCCGCCCTGAGAAGGCCCAGGCCGTCTGCTCAGGGAGTTCTGCCCGATGCCCTGCTGGGAGGATGGGGGTAAGAAGACAGCCGTGGGTATGGGGGCCATGGCAAGGCCCGCTCTGGCGTGCGGGATTCCTGCCTCTCAACATCTCCACTTGCTAGAGTGGAAAACGCACGTGTAGAGAAATGAGATTCGTGGGGTGACTGATGTGTCTGCCAACCATCACCAGTGACAGGTGCCCGGGCCGGCGAGGGCCCTGGGGAGGCTGCATGGCAGTGCGAGCAAGCTCTCCACGGGCAGCAGCAGATCTATCTATGAGGCAAAGCTGGGCTGAGTCAGTGCAGGAAGCCACCTGAGGACGCACTGAGAACGTCCCGGGGCACGGGGGCACGGGGCGTTTGGGCACGGGGTGCCGGGGACACGGGGCACCAGGGGCATGAGGCTCTGAGGGCACAGGGCGCCGGGGCACGGGGTGCTGGGGGCACTGGGCTCTGGGGGCACGGGGCTCCGGGGCACTGGGCTCTGGGGGCACGGGGCACGGGGCGCCGGGGGCACTGGGCTCCAGCCGCCCTGGGGCGCCGTGGGGAGCATGCTCTGCTCCAGTGAGGTCTGGGGGAGAACGCGGCAGGCGGTGAGGCCGCGGAAGGCCTCCCCCCCGGGCCCACCCGGGGCCGGCGCCCCCAGGGGCTCAGCAGGCCGGGCACGCGCAGCTCCCGAGGACCCGGGTCCGAGCTCGGAGCAGCTGCAACAGTCTAGACCCGGAAGGTCCCAGGGCTGTGTGCAGAGGCTCGGACCCCGGCCCACGCCTGTCCGCTCTGGGCACGGGGCGCGTGCCCGTCGGGGGCCTCCCCAGCGTCCCTGCGCCCGCGAGCGGAGGGCGGCCCGGGCTGGCTTTCAGCCGTGCATCCACCGAGTCCCCCAGCGGCTCCGGATCCGAGGACAAACTCGAGGGTTTCTCAAGGGGCGAAGGCCCGGAATCAGCCCCGAGAACGCCACAACCACGCCCTGTCCTGGGTCCCAAAGCTCCCCGTGAGGGTGGACCTGGCCGCGCAGCCTCCGGGGTCCGCGTCCCCCCACGGGCCTCTCTGCGGCCCGGCCCGCACCCTCCCGGGGCCCACAACCCTCGCTGCTCCCGCTGGCGCGCTCCGGAAGGCGGCCCAGGCCCGCGCCGTGGGGCCCCGCCGGCCCAGCCGCCGCCTCTGGCCCGAGCCGGGTCCAGGCGGGGGCTCCAGGGCCGCGCGCCCGCGCCCCGCCTCTGGTGAGCGCGGCTGCGGGGAGCCGCATGCGCGGGGTTTAGACGCCCGCGAGGACCGGGCGCCCTGGGCTGGGGCGGAGGAGGGCGGCCTGACCTGGGGCCCCTGGTTCCCAGCGCGGCTCCGCCGAGCCCTGGCCCGGGGCCTTAGGAAACTGCCTCGGCCGCCGCTGGAGCCTCCGCTCCTTCGGCGGAAGGCCGGACCGCTGGCCGCGGTGCCCGGCGCCCGGGGCTGGGTCGGCGGCGCCCGCTCACCGCGTCCCGAGCGGGACCCGGCTGCGCTGTTCGCCGCGCCCGCCAGGGGTCGGCCGAGCCCGGAGCCGCCACCCGCACCCGGCCCGCCCGGACGGCTCCGTCCGCGGCCACCGGCCCGGCTCCAGCCCGGGTCCGACGCCCGCGGACCGGGGAGCCCCGAGGAGGCGACCCCGAGGAGGCCGAGGACGCGGGCGCCCGGGCGGGCGGGGAGCGGCTGCGCCCGGGCCCCGCGCGCTCCGTCCGCTCCGCCCCGCGCGGCTCCCGGCGGGCGGGGACCCGGCGCCCTTCTCGGCACCCGCTGCGGGCGGCTCCGGCGGGCCCGGCCCTCTCCGTCGAGCGCGCGGCCGCGGCACCTGCTCGCCCTAGTCTGCGAGCCCGCGACAGGTGGGGGGCGGCGGGAGCCCCGCTCCCCTCCCCGCCCCGCGCCCCGGAGCCCGGCGGGAGCGCGCCTGGGGCCCGCGGCCGCGTCCCGCAGGCGCTGGGCGCGGGGCGGCGCTCGGGGAGGCGGGCGGGGAGGGGCGGGGAGCACGGGGCGGGGAGGGGCGGCGGCGCCCTCAGTCCCCGCGCCTCGAACACTCGCGGCGGCCGCTCGCGCGCAGCCCGTCGTCGCCCGCGCCCCTCCGCACCCCGCGGCTCCCGCGCTCCAGGCGAGGCTCCGGCGCCCGGCGCCACCGCGCACGGCGGACCCGGGACGCTGCGGCCGCGCCCCCCGGCGGGCTATGCGGATCGCCCCGCCGGTGCCGCCCGCGGGACCAGCGCAGCCCGGCCCGCGGCCCCCGCGGCGAGCGGCGGGGACGATGTCCCGGAAGGCGCGGCGCTGCCTGGGCCACCTCTTCCTCGGCCTGGGCATGGTCTACCTCCGCATCGGGTAAGGGCCGCGCCCCCCGCGCCCCCGCGCCCAGCGCCCGGCCGCAGGGAGGCGTGCCGCCCGCTCACACCGCGCCTCTGCCCCGCGCAGCGCCGGGGCCGCCCCGGGACGCCCGGGTCTGGGAGCCCCGGGCACGGGGGGCCCGGGGCGGGGGCGGACTCTTGCGGGGCCCGCGGCCGGCGGGAGCACGGACGCTCGCGGAGCCGGGCGCCGGGCGGGCCCGGGCGGGTCGGTGCCCCCGGCACCCGGGCGCTCGGCGGCGCGAGCAGCGGCTCAGCGCCCGGCACCGCCCGGCTCCTGGGGACCCTCAGGGCGCCGGGGCCGGGGCCACAGCCGGACCCCGACAGAGCGCCCGGGCCGGGGCGGGCGCGGCGCTGGGAGCCGGGCCGGGCCGCCCGCGACCGGCCAGGGGAAGCAGGTGGCTCCGGGGCGGCGCGCGCAGCGCATGCACGGCCGCTCTGCCTTTGTGCCGGGGAGGGCGGGCTGGGGGCTGCGAGGGGACCGGGGCGCTGGGGCGGGGGTCCCCGGGCTCACCTGCCCCTGTGACCCCTGACCCCGCCCCCGCCGCTGGGGGGGGGCGGCGCGGGTCCTTTGTGCCATGCGGCTGCGCCCCGGGCCGCCCCGGCGGGGCTCGCGGCCGGGCCCCGGCCGGCGGGCCGGAGGCGCCCCCCGGTGCTATTGATTCGCGGGCCGGGTGGCTCTGCTTCTCCCCGGCTTCATCGGCTCGGCCGAACCCCGGGCGCGCTGCGCCGCCGCCGCCGCCGCGCGGCATCCAGGAAGCGGCGGCTCCATCTCCTTTTTAATTACAAATGGGTGGAGACACGGCGAGGGGCGAGAATGGAAAACCGCAGAACACAACAGCCCTGCGCCCGCCATCGCTGTGCGACCGCACCGCCCCCCCAGGAGGGGACGGCCGGTGCCGGCGACCCCTGGCCCCTAGGCCGCCCTCTGGGGCCCAGGGAGGCTGCGGAGAGACCCTGGCAGGCCCGGGGCTCGGCCTCCTCGTCCTGTGGACGTGCGGGGAGAGCCCCAGGTCCCTAGAGAGGGCTGTACCGTCCCTGGGGGGGGGGTCTGGGGGGGTGCTCTGAGTGCATGTGGGTAGCCAAGAAGACTCCTGCACTCACCCCTGGTAACCACCAGGTCCCCGAGGATTCATTCCACGCTGGTGTGCCAGGCATCTGCGTGCCAGGCACCTGCAAAGCCAAGGCCTGTCATTCCAGGTCTCCACAGTTCCTTCCGCAGCCACCTGGGTGGGGATTGCCTAATCTTCGTCCTGAGAAGGGCCTGGGACCCCCTTCTCTGGCACAGCACCGTCAGAAGGGAGGTGGGCAGGTAGCGGCCGATGCTGTGCGGCCATGTCCCGCTGGATGTGTGGATGGCTGCTGCTGCCGCCGCTCCATCCCAGCCGCCGGACAGGTGTTGTGTGGGCCAGCCCCCAAATGCGTCCACTTCCAGGCTCTGGGCAGCCCCTCGTTGCTGCCGGCCCTCTGGCCGCGTGGTGGATGGTTTCAGTAGATGCCGTTCTGCCAGCTCTCGCACCTGCCAGGCGAGGGCTTTCCTGCAGGTCTCAACCTCTGTCTCTGTGTCCCCCTCCAGTGGCTTCTCCTCGGTGGTGGCTCTGGGCGCAAGCATCATCTGTAACAAGATCCCGGGCCTAGCTCCCAGACAGCGGGCGATCTGCCAGAGCCGGCCCGACGCCATCATCGTCATCGGAGAAGGCTCACAAATGGGCCTCGAGGAGTGTCAGTTTCAGTTCCGCAATGGCCGCTGGAACTGCTCGGCACTGGGGGAGCGCACCGTCTTCGGGAAGGAGCTCAAAGTGGGTACGTGCTCACCCAGACTCTCCAAGTAGGGTCTCCAGGGCTACAGGGAGAACAGAAGGACTCAGGGACCCATAGAGCCCCCCTCACCTGCCCGTGCTGGCTGCTTCCGGGGTCCCCTGGTGAGGGCCAGCGCTCTGGTGGGTAGCCCTAGCACCTTGAGGGTTGATGGGCCAAGCTACAAACTGGCAACCAGTGGCCCGAGCGCCACCCACTGTCTGAGGTAACACGGATGTTTCACACCGAAGCCCAAACGTAAAGATGAGCTCTTCTGCCAAAACTACGTATGGAGTGCCGACAGCTTTCGGAATAATTGGCAGATATGCTGATCACTGAGTGCATGTCACATGATTGTAATGGCTGGCGCTGAGAACGCAGCTCCCGACCGCTACCTAGCTTGAGCAATCCCACGACAAGGCCCGCCCAGTCCCTGTGAGCTTCTGCCTTGGAGACCCTTAGCTCCTTTCCTGTGTGGTGGCTCCGCCCAGTGCGCAGGTCCCCGCCAGGCCCGTGGCTGGAAGGTCGGTCCTGGGGGCTTTCCATCAGCTAGTGTTTCCAGTCCCAGCCAGCCCGGGACTCAGCGGGGTGCTCCGGGGTCACCTCGGGAAGGCCAGCACGGGTCTGCACCGTCACCAGATCCGCAGGTGCTGCGTCCGTGCGGCCCAGAGGGCGGGGGCCGACTGTCTCCACCGAGGCCGCAGCCTCCGGTGTGGAGAGCCGCGTCTGCCGTGACCTGCCGTGACCTGCCCAAACCTCCATGCCTGCCGCCCCCACCCCGCTGGCACTCTGGCATTACCTGAAACTTAGGTGCTTTCTTTGCAAGTGAAATGCTACAGATGAGGGAATTTGCGGGGAGCTGCTCACAGTCAGCCAAAGTGAGTGGCGGGGCTGGGCACCAGTGGCTCACACCCATGCCCAGCTGCCCAGGAGGCTGAGCCCCGGAGGGTCAAAGTTCAAAGCCAGTCTGGGCAGAAGTCTTGTGAGACTCTATTTCCAATTGGAAGGCATGGCTCAAGTGATAGAGCACCAACCATAAGAAAGCAATGCAAGAGCACAGGGGCCTGAGTTCAAGGCCCAGTACTGCCCCCAAAAAAAAGAAGAGAGAGAGAGAGAGAGAAGGAAAAGATCGGCAGGGCCTCGGGACAGGGCTCAGCTCAGGCCAGGGCAGTCCCCGCCGCGCTGTGTGTGCACCTGCAGGGCTGCGGCAGGAGGGAGAGCAGGGACCAGGATGGAGGAGCTCCGCTGTCCGCAGTGCGTGGCACCGGTGTCTTCCAGGGGGAGCAGGGCCTGGCCCCGACGCGCGCCAGCAGGTGAAGGCAGGCGGAGGCAGACGGGGATTCTAGTCAGAAGAGACTGGGATGAGGATGCCTGGTACCCCAGGAGGGAGTAGGGGCCAGGGCCAGGCACGGGGGGCCACCTACCAAGCCTCCGTCATTGGCTCTTGGGGACGCAGAGCACGGGCATGACGGCCAACGAGTGGCCGAACCGTGCGAGAGACACAGAAGTGACTGGTGTGCTTCAGCCGAACCAGCGTTCTGGCAGACCCATGGGAAGGTGGACGCAGAATGACTCATGCTTTTACTAACCTGGACTGAGTGCCTGCCGTGGCGGGGAGGGGGCTCGGTGCGCGTGTGTGACCCGACGGCCCCCGGTCTGTGCGGGAGCCTTGCACAAGCCTGTGGGCAGGAGCGTGCCAGGCAGAGGCGCGGCAGTGTGGGCGCCCTGGGGCAGCGCTGTGTGAGAAGTCTGAGGAGCCACGGAGCCCGTCTAGCTGGCATCCCGTGGAGAGATGAGTTGGCCTGATGGCACTTGTGAGGCTTGCTTTCCCTTCGTGTCAGGCAGGGCCCTGGGAGGCCCTGACTGCTGGGAGGAGAGTAAACTTCGGGGCGGAGGTGGGACCAGGGGTGGGCCTGGGCAGTTCAGGCAGGGGGTGACGGTGGCTGGGGCAGAAGCTGCGGAGGTCTACTTCAGAAGGGGAGTGCTGGGGTGGAGGGAGGCTGACCAGCGGAGGCCAGCTGCCTACGCCCCCACCTCCCCGCCTCTCCCCAGTAGGACAAGGGTGCCCCCGCCCCACACCCCTGCTTACACCCCATTGGTCAGAACTTAGTCGCATGGCCACACCTGGCTTGGGAGGAAGCTGGGAAATGAAGACCTTTCTTTAGAGCAGCGGTGAGACTGGCGGGCGATCCGTGGAGAAGAGGACGGGGAAGTGGGGTGGGCAGCTAGCCCCAACCGAGTGTTTCCAATGCTAGGTCCACAGTCTCCCACCCTCCCAGCGCCCCTCCCCTCTACTCCACCTGGGGCCCGCCTGCCTCTGTCCTGCAGAGATCTGAGGGGCCAGGGGCCCCGTGGACACAACTGACTCAGGAAAAAGAGGGAATTACAAACCCCAGGGTGGCTGGGCCGCAGGCTGTGCTGCTCTGAGGCCCGGGGCTCCACCGGGAGCCGCCCTGCAGCCTGCGCAGTGCCAGGCGAGCCCTCGGGTCTCCCGTCCTGTAGGAAGGGCTGGGGCTTCTCCCAGCACTGCGCGCCGGTCCCCAGGCTCACTTCCCAGCTGGCCCTTTCCCGCACCCTGCCCTCCGGGGAGAGGGACTGCCCCGCATCTGCTCGGCTGTGAAGATCGCTGCGGCCCTGAGCCTCGCCCGAGGCTGAGGCACAGGCGGCGGGGGCCGCTGTCCTGGGCGCCGCGCTCTCCCTGCCCGGCGTGGCTGGCGGGGCTCGGTCCTCGCCGCTCTTTGCTTGGCCTGTGCCCCTCTGGTGTCTCCTCTTTTTAAAGACACTGGTCACCGGGAACTAGGCCCACCTGAGTGACCGGTTTAAGCCCTTCTCCGTCCTGCGGTGCCAGGCCGGGTGAGGGCCACGGCTCGGGCCCCACTGCAAGCGGCCAGGGAGCAGCACGGCCCAGGACCGGGTGCGGTGGAGAGGCACGGGGTGCTCAGGTGCGAGCCTGTGGTGGAGACGCGGCTGGATTCTGGCGGCCGCCCGGGAGCTGTGTCTCAAGGGCAGAGGTAAGCTCCCTGCCCAGTGAGCACCGTCCCAGCAGAGGGGCCACAGAGGGCCACCGCGCTGCCGAGGTGGTGGGCAGGGTCTGTAGGAGGCAGAGCGGGGACCCTCAGCGACCACAGGTCTTACCTGCGAGATGCTGCCGACTGCATGTGACGTGAGATGCTGCCGACTGTGCGCGTGGCGTGGGGAGGGTGTGTGTGTGTGTGTGTGTGTGTGTGCTGTGGGGGTGTGGTATGGTGTGTGGTGTGGTGAGTGTGTGTGGTGAGTGTGTGTGGTGTGTGTGGTGTGGTGTGTGTGTGGTGTGTGTGGCATGGTATGTGTGATGTGTGTGTGGTGTGTGTGGCATGGGGGGTGTGGTATGGTGTGTGTGGTGTGGTGTGTGTGTGTGGTATGTGGGGCATGGGGGGTATGGTATGGTGAGCATGTGTGTGTGGTGTGTGTGTGTGGTGTGTGGTGTGTGTGTGTGGTGAGTGTGTGGCGTGTGTGTGTGTGGTGAATGTGTGTGGTGTGTGTGTGGTGTGTGTGGCATGGTGTGTGTGGTGTGTGTGTGTGGCATGTGTGTGGCGTGTGTGTGGCGTGTGTGTGGCGTGTGTGTGGTGTGTGTGTGTGTGGCGTGGGATGGTGGCATAGTATGTGTGTAGTATGGTGAGTGTGTGGCGTGTGTGGTGTGATGTGTGTGGTGTGTGTGTGTGTGGTGTGTGTGGCGTGGGGGGTATGGTATGGTGAGCATGTGTGTGTGGTGTGTGTGTGTGGTGTGTGGTGTGTGTGTGTGGTGAGTGTGTGGCGTGTGTGTGGTGTGTGCGGGGGGTGTGTGTGTGGTGTGTGTGGCGTGTGTGTGGCGTGTGTGTGGTGTGTGTGTGTGTGGCATGGGATGGTGGCATAGTATGTGTGTAGTATGGTGAGTGTGTGGCGTGTGTGGTGGTGTGTGTGGTGTGTGTGTGTGGTGTGTGTGGCGTGGGATGGTGGTATGGTGTGTGTGTGGTGTGTGTGTGGTGTGTGTGTGTGGTGTATGGTGTGTGTGTATGGTGTGTGTGTGGTGTGTGTGGCATGGTGTGTGGTGTGTGTGTGTGTGGTGTGTGTGTTGTGTGTGTGTGGCGTGTGTGTGGCGTATGTGTGGTGTGTGTGTGTGTGTGTGTGGCGTGGGCTGGTGGCATAGTATGTGTGTAGTATGGTGAGTGTGTGGCGTGTGTGGTGTGATGTGTGTGGTGTGTGTGTGTGTGGTGTGTGTGGCGTGGGATGGTGGTATGGTGTGTGTGTGTGTGGTGTGTGTGGCGTGGGATGGTGGTATGGGGTGTGTGTGTGTGTGTTGTGTGTGTGTGTGGTGTATGGTGTGTGTGTGTGCGTGCGGTGTGGCCTCCTCTCTGTCTGAGGGCTGGGGTCTGGGGTGGCTCTGGGGTCTCGGCAGTGCTGGCCCGTCTCGTGTCCCTGTGCGGGGGTGGAAGTGGGCAGGGGCCCGGGGCACTGGCGCCGGCGGTGCCTTAAGCAGAGCTGCGGTCCACGCCGTCCTGTCCTTAAGCAACGCCCTGAGCGCCCTGTAGACTCCCACCCAAACGGCGAGGGCGTGGATGGGGGCGGTCCTCCACCCTGAGCCTCCTCACCCTGCTCTACGTCCAGCATCTGGGGGTCTCCTTCGCTGACTGGTTCATGGTTATCAGAGAGATAGATCTCCCCAAAGTAAGCTTCACCTTCATCGTTTTTCATTGTTTCCGTTTGGTGCTGCTAGCTAGCTGTGCTGCTCATGGCATACAGCATGCAGACCGGGGGGCCCAGGTCAGGGACTGGGCTGAGTACCCGCCGCTCTCAAACCTGGGGTGCCCAGGTCAGGGACTGGGCCGAGCACCCGCCGCTCTCAAACCCGGGGTGCCCAGGTCAGGAACCGGGCTGAGTGCCCACCACTCTCCTGGCCTGTGAGGGGCCTCATGCCCAGGGCCCCGTGGCTCTGACCTCTGCTTCCTGGAGAATGGAGGAGGCTGCAGCTCCCGCTCCAGCTGCCCTTCCTCTCTGCCCAGTTCCCTTCCACCTGGCGATGTGAGCATGGGAGCCAGCGCTGCGTGGGGCAGAGCGCCGGCTGCGTGGGGCAGAGCACCGGCTGCGTGGGGCAGAGCGCCGGCTGCGTGGGGGTTCAGGCCACATGGGCCTCACCCTGGCATGCCACAGCCCTCCACGGAGGACCTTTCCCAGCCATCCCCCCACGTGGTCCCATCATCGCGGAAGAAGGGTGTCTGTCTCCGCTCTCCAAAGCTCCAGGCGGTGTGAGGCGGGGCTGCCATGCATGGTGCGTGCTGGGTTGCAGATGGGGTGCGCATGTGAGCTGCGGGGAGGGGGTCCTGCCCTGCTGCTGGCCATGGGTGGTACAGTGCACCCTGGGACCAGATTCCCATCCTGTGCAGTCCTCACGCTGCCGTGACTTCACGGGGGCTGTCCCTCACCTTTCCGCCCTGTCTGCCCATCTGCAGCCGCCCAGCCGGGACAGCCACACCGCACGGCGCATCCGGAGGGCGGGAGACAGCCGCTTCCCTTCTCCCCCAGGAGGCCTTGGGCGCATCCCGCATGAGCACAGGAGTGGGGGCATGCTCCGGCGTTTATTCTTGCTTTGGTGGAGGCCACCGGGCACATGGATACACTAAACTCATCAGATTGATTCCCAAACCTAAATCCGGGCCATTCCCACCCCCTCCTGGTGAGAACACTGACCTCCTCGCGGCCACTCCAGCGACTGGTCACTCCGGTCACTCCAGGCAGGGTCTCCTCCGTGCACGGCCCTCCTCTCTGCCCCGTCCAGGCCTCTGCCCAAACGCCCATGTGGGAGCTCTGGATGCTAACCCCTGGATGTGCCCTCTTGGTCCCTCCCTCCTCACTCCCCTCAGAGCCCTCGACCGCTTGGTGTGGACTTCCCATCTCTCCCTGCCTCTCTTCCACTTGGGCCACTTCACGGCCTAGGTCCTGCTCGTCCAGCGCAGTGGCCAGCGGTGGGTGGTCCGGTGCAGGGTCGCTCTGGCGGCTTCCTGGCCACAGACGTGCCCGTGTGGCAGGGATGGGCCTGTAGGTGGTGGGCGAGTGTGAGCATGCTAGGAAGCGCTCCCAGAGTCTGCTCTGGACTTTGGGGATCATGGCCGCCTCTCCAGGTGGGAGGAAGCTCTGTGGGGAGCCAGACTCTGACCAGAGCCTGGCACACGGGCAGCACCGAGGCTGTGGAGGCTCTGGGGGAGCAACAGTGCCCCGGATGCTGGCCCAGTCCCTGACCCTACTCCTCTCTGGGGTAAAGAGCACATGGGAGGGGCAGCCCAGTGCTACTGGGCAGCCTGCGCCCTGGCTTTATGCAGGGGCTTCTCCTCTGGGCCACCTCCTCCAGGAAGCCTTCCTGGACACCCCCCCCCCCCCCACACACACACATGCCTGACGCAGCTTTTCCCACATCCAACACTTTCGAAAATGCCTTTGCTTACTTGTGCAAGAACACAGCCCGTGCCAGGCTGCTCCCCGAGCCTAAGTGTCTACAGAGCCTGGGCCTGTCAATCACCCCTTCTCCCTGCCCTGGCACGGGGCATGGCCTGGGCAGGTGGACTCCTTTCCAGCCTGGGTGTCCCCAGGACCTCTGAGCCCTGAACCTCCCAGGATGAGGCTGAACGACACCCTCCGCCCCCGCACACATCCACTTGGGTTCGTTTCAGTGGAGGCCCCATCCATCAGCACCACCTGAGTTCCGCTACTGCGCAAACTCTGCTCACACTGCCCCCGGCTTCCCGCAGATGAGAAGGGCGGCGGGCTCGAGGCGGGACGCCCTGCCTCAGAGCTTGAGAGCCTCGGTTCTGGACCCTTCTCCCACCCTGCCCTTCCCTGGGGAAGGAAGCGGGGCTGTGGGGAGACGGGTGCTGACGGCGTCACAGCGCCCAAAGCGTATGGGACGCCTGCGAAGTCCTGCAGACACGAGGGCGGCCGGAGCCGGGGTCCGCCAGGCCCCGCTCCCGCGCCTCGGCTCACCAGCTTGCGCGCTGGCTGCCCCCCCCCCCGCCTCCCCAATCTGTTCAAGGTACCTAACCCTCAACACACTTCCCCACGGGCACAGCAGGGACACAGTCTGCCCTGGGATTTTGACAGGAACGGTGAGATCTACCTTACCACTGCCTTTGCCGGTGCCTGCAGCTGCCCACGGAACTCAGACCCAGTTTTGCATCCCGGGCAATGGATCGCTAAGGAAGCGTGGACAGCAGGGCGCCCTCCATGCAGGGCGGAGCACAGACGCACAGCTAAGGCTGTGAGATTTTACTTTTTGGTCCTCAGGTGTCTCTGGTTCGGTTCGTGAATGTGAAATGCTTGGGGATGCTCCCCACAACCCTCGGGACTTAGCCACGGGGAATCTGCAGCGCAAGGCCGGCATGAGCCGGGGAGGTCAGGGCTGAAGTGTGGAAAAGTGCTCTGGGAGCTGGGGCAGGCGTGCACCGCACAGAGCTGTCCGCAGGGGTCCCCTGATAGAGAGGCTGGACCAACGCCCAGGAGGGGAAGGCCAGGGGACAGGAAGGGCTTGGCAGTGTGACCCGGGCAGGACAGGAGCCTGTGGGCCAGAAGTTGGGCCTCCGGGATGCTGGGGTGTTGGGCAGAGAGCAGAGAGGCTGCAGGAAGAGGCGGGGACTGGGCCTCCACACCGGGCTCTGGACACACATCTGGATGGCTCTGCCTGGGGGGGGGGGGGCGCTAAGGGCCTGAATCAGGGCGGAGACAGGATGTGGGGAGATAACCGTGTTCTTTGCGCACGTAAAAATTTTCTATGTCGCCACCATTATCCTTGATAAAGAAGTAGTGATTTTCCGGCTCGTGATCTTTTCCACACACTCACGGCCCTGTCGGGTACTCTGGCTGGAATTTTTCCAGGATGGGCACGATGGCTTAGCGTTCAGCCCCTGGTGTCCGTCCAGCCTCCTCTGTCCACCAGCTGGGAAGCTCCCATGCGTTTTGGGGCTTCTGCCTGCTTCCGTGCGGCCCCCGCTCCGGCAGGCACCCCAGCCCAGCCCCTCCCTCCTCTCCTTGGGGTGGGAGACTGGGCCCAGGCTCGTCCCCACACGGCTCCATCCCTTCCCATCTCAGGCTGAGTGGGTGCTGGGAATGATGGCCTTGAAGCCCCTTCCAAGAGAGAGACAGAGCAAGGGGCAGACCACTCCGCTTTCTCTCTGCCGTTTCTTAACAATGCGCCATCTTGCCCAAGCCAAAGCCCTATTCTTTCCCGCATTCTCGCTTAGAAAGCAGCCAACAAAGGGCTTTTTGTCTCGTTGGCATTTTTTTTGCAAGCCTCAGTTCATCCTGGATTTTAGCTCTCCTGACACTATTCTTTGAGATGAGCCTTTTGTTACACCGTTCTCTCCCCAGCTTTCCTGTGATAGGCAGACCCAGACACACACCCTTGCTTTCACACACACACACACACACACACACACGCATGCACACGCACAAACACGGTCTTGCACTCAACGCCAGAGACTTCACAGATCACCCACCTAGGCCCCCAGGGCCTGGCTGGAGCGTGGTGATGACCGAAGTCAGCACAAACCCAGGGACAGACAGGCTGCCCGCACGGCGGGGCGCGGGGTGTCAGCAGGGGCCCTGCCGCCCTGTTGGTGGCTGAATCTGAGCAGGACATGGCGGGGGGGGGGGGGGGGGGGATGTGGCCTCTGAGCTGTCACCCTCCCCCACAGCGCAGACGCTGACCGGCCCCTAGGCCCCGAATCTTCAGGTTGTTCGCTGTCTCCCCGGTTTCTCTGGATAGCTCTGTGTGGCTGGGATCCTGGCACGCAAGGCTGGCAAGGGCAGCCTGTTTCCATCTGTTTTCCAAATCGCCCTATTTCAGCCTTATCACAGCCCATTGCTCGTTCTCTGACCAGTTGGCTTTAAATAGCAAAAGAGAAAAAACAATGCAATGCACTTTGTGGTTTCCAGTGAGATACCGTAAATACACCCAGATAATATTCCGGTGCCAGCCGCGGTGCGCAGGCGGTGGGTGGAATCTTTCGGGCGGCTGGGACACGGCGCGTTTCCTCTGTCCCTGTTGCCGGGTGGAGGGCGTCGGCCGCTTTGGGCTGGGCCTCCTCCTCGGGGACCGCCTTCCCGAGCCCTGTCACCGGAGCCTCTTCACTCTGGGGCAACTCCGGGTTAGGGCAAAGGCGAAGGCTCGGGGAGGCAGAGCAGCATCTCAGCCAAGGTGGGAGCAGCCCAGCCTGCGCCCCGGCCACTTCACCCAGAGCTGCGGGAGGCTTGAGGGGTGCACCCCGGATCCCCGACTCCAGTCTCTCTCCTGAGACCTGGTGACCCAGGGGAAACCTGAGCCTGTCACTCTGGGGGAAGCCCCCAGACTTTCTGCCCGCCTCTGATTTAGGGGCCACAGAGGGCTCTGCCCTGTGGGTGCGTGTGTCGGCGCAGAGGGGCGGGGCTCGGGCGTGGTGTCGGGGAGCCAGGGCAGGGTTTGCTGGAGGGTCTTCCTGTTCTCCTGGGGTGGGGAGGGTTTTCTTCTGGGCAGACTCCCCAGCCCCTGGGAGGAGCAGCCTACCCCTGAGAGGGTGCAGCCAGCCCCCTGAGAGGCCTGGCAGAGGTGGCGGGGAGTCGGGGTGCGTGGCACAAGGCTGGGCTGTGAGCCTCAGAGGTCCCATCACCCCTCAGTGCTGTGGAAAGGCGCCGCCCATGGCCGGTGCACACCCACAGTGCACACGTCAGCCGCCCCGCGTGCCCCCACGCACCTGTGCCACTCACGTCTCTCATGGGACCCTCTGCAGCCCGCGCCTCTCCCCGCAGCGGCCCCCAGGAGGCAGAGGCTCCGGGGGAACCGGGAAGGGGCGGCCAGCGGCTGGGGAAGGTGTGGCGCGGAGCTGGAGTGGAGCGCGCTCAGCACCTGTTTCCCCCAGGCGTGCGTCCGAGCTCTCCCGGGCGTCACCGCATCTCCCAGCCTCAGTCTCCACACCCTGCCCGGGGAGAGGGAAGAAGTTTGCAGGTGGATGGCCTGTAGGGCTTCTCACACCGCGAGCACAACCTTAAGGTTCCAGGACTCTGCCCGTTTCTGTCCGCCCTCATACCCCGTCTCCAGCTGGGCAAGCCGCCGTGTTTAAGTGCTTCTAGCTGACAAGTGAACGCACCTCTTGACAGGACTTCGAAGCGTTGGAGGAGTCGGAGTCGTGGCCTTGGCCAGAGGAGTCCCTGTCCGGGTGGGGCTGGGACGGCCGAGAGCCCAGGGCTGGCTGAGGGCTCAAGGCCTCTTCCCTCGGCGACGCGGCGGAGTCTGTCCTAAAGGGATGGCTGCGGGGTGCAGCACAGAGAGCCAGGCGGGCCGCCACCCGGCACGGGCTCAGCCCGCTCCCCGTCCCCCGTCCTCCCACCCTGCGAGCCCCCCCAGGAGCCTCGCTCTCCTCTTCCAGACAGGGAGGCCGTTAGCTCACGAGAGGATGGACCCGCGCGCTCTTCCGCGAGCGGCTGGCGCAGGTGCAGGCAGGGACCCGGGCCGCCGGCACTGCCGCCTTGTCCTCTGCACGCTGCGCCAGGTCCGGTGGCCCACCTCGGACACCTGATGGGAACGGTGGCTGGGGCAGAAGCCAGGGGCACCAGTGCACCCCAGCTGGCTGCCAAGCCTCGCCTGGGCGGTCACGCCAGCTTGGGGGACCTGGAGAGCCTGGGCGGTGCCCACCGGGATGGAGGCCATGGGGGCTGTGTGCAGAATGCCGGAAGCCCCGGGCTGGTGGTGGCCAACCTGCCCTGGCCCTGAGCCCACAGGGAGTGGGACGCAGGGGCTCGCCAGGCTCGGGCCGGCTCGGACAGCACAGGTGCACGCACCCCTGCACCTTGGAGTCGTTTAATCCCTGGGACAACTCTGCCACTTTGGGGTTCCAGGGGCGGTGAGCAGCTCGGCTTGGCCACCCTCCAGGGGTGCACCGCCCGGCCAGCCCCTCCTCCGTGCCCACCCCCCCGACCCCGTCCTCGGCTGTAGAGACCCAAGCTCTCCAGGTCTGTGGGGACCTGCCATCCCCAGTGTCTGGGGACATTTTACCGAGACAAGCTCTGTGCAGACTCTGCCGCTGGCAATTTGCGCTGCTCCTCACTGCCAGTAGAATAAAATGGGTCTGACAGTCCCCCGGTTTTACAGTGGAGCATGGAGAGGCAGCTGACCTGCCCTGGGCCCGGCCGCCATCCGTGGCACAGAGCTCCCCGGCCGCCTTTCCTCCATGCCCTCACCCTGCTGTGTCTCTGCTCTCCCGGGGCTGTGTTGGGAGCGCTGCAGTCTGTGGGGTGCTTTGTCTGAAGCCCCTCCAGGGTCTCGGGGAGCCAGTCGTCCGTGGCCTTGCAGGGGTAAATGTGGCCTTCGACCCGTGCAGAGGCAGAGATGTGGCCGGCAGTTCCCTGGAGGGGGCAGGCCCCCGCCCTGCTTGCTGGCCATCTCCTCGCTGCCACATCTCCTTGCGTGTGACATCTCCCTGAGACGCTGCCCATCAGGTGCTGGCTCTCCCTGCCCAGCCACACCCGCTTCCTGCCCTGGTCAGTCCCCCAGAGAGAGAGTGAGGCCCAGAGATGCCAAGGCAAGGGGGCAGCGCACCGGCACCCGCCCAGGACCCGCGCTGTGGCTCAGGGGCCTCCACAGCCACCAGAGCTGGCCACGTCTAGCGGGGGGCACACAGGGACACACAGGAGCACCGGGCCACAGGACTAGGAGCTATTTTTTCAGCAGGCTAGTGAGCCACGGCACAGGCTGTGAGGAGATCTATCCATATGCCCCATTTTACAGCCTGGGAGAACATGGGGGGAGTCACTGGCCACAATGACCCGGCCAGGGTGAGCGCCCCTGGAAGGAAGCCGCCCCCTGGCCCCTGCACACCGCGGGGTGCCATGAGCCCTGGACAGGTTGGGGTGGCCAGGGAGGGGCAGTGGGTGGAGACGGGCTGGACTCCCCTCCCCGGGCAGCCAGCCTGTGCCCAGTCCCCTCCTGCGTGGCTGACTCCCCCAGGCACGCATGGGATGGGTGCGCACGTGACAAGCGGAGTTTCCTGGCCCGTTAGAAACGGATGCTCGCTCGGTCTTCGGGCTCACGATCCAGAGCTCCTGAGCCGGTGCCATCTTCTCCCGAGGTGCCTGGGGCAGTGGCCCCACGGTCAGCTCTACAGAGCTCTCTCCGCTCTTCTGCCCTCTCAGGGAGCCGCGAGGCCGCCTTCACCTACGCCATCATCGCTGCGGGCGTGGCCCACGCCATCACGGCCGCCTGCACCCAGGGCAACCTGAGCGACTGCGGCTGCGACAAGGAGAAGCAGGGCCAGTACCACCGGGACGAGGGCTGGAAGTGGGGCGGCTGCTCCGCCGACATCCGCTACGGCATCGGCTTCGCCAAGGTCTTTGTGGACGCCCGGGAGATCAAGCAGAATGCCCGGACTCTCATGAACCTGCACAACAACGAGGCCGGCCGGAAGGTAGGCAGCCAGGGAGGGGCCGGCGGCCCTCGCGCCCGCGCTGCTGGCGGTGCCGGCTGGTGCGGGCGACCCGCGGTGACTGGCAGGGCCCTGCCCTTCGCGTCCTTCTGCTAACGGTGTCGGTTGCTGCTGGTCCAGGATGTGTGTTTGGCGTGTATCTTGCTGGCTACAGCAGAGGTTGAAGAACCAAATCCCCATGGAAACAAATGGGCGATGGCTCAGGAAGATGGGCGAGGGCCGCGTGAGGGCTCTCATCGCAAGGTCCGCGGGGGTGAGGGCTGTGGCCAGGGCTGCGGCGAGGGCCGCAGCGAGGGCTGCGGGATCCACCGCCAGGGCCGTTCACCAGGCCAAGATCGGGCGCTCAGACAACAAAGGAGGCTGTCCCCTTGGCATGGCCTCTTCCGATATTCCGGGTTCTCTGCCCAGAGGAAGAGAGCCAGTGGAGACCTAGCACGTCCCGGGGAGCTGGCTGGTTGGGAAGGGGCTGGGACCCCTGTGCCGTGAGGAGCCAGCCCACCAAGAGCACGAGGACCAGAGCATCGGTAGGCCAGGGGCACAGGTCAGGGGTGAGGGGTGGGAGTCACAGAGGCCCCGGCACCGTAAGCAACTGGACCGCAGCTATTGGGAAGGACCAAGGGGACACTAGCAGGCCTGGAGAGCTGCCTCGGGCACCCAGATCAGCGCTGCCTGCGTGGGCAGTGCTGGACGTGGGCTCTGGAAGGTCTCAAAGGCCGCTCCATGCCCACCTTGGAGGGCTGTGAAGCTGCGCTGTAGAGAATGATCGATGAGGCGGGGAGCCAAGGAGGAGCAGCTGGAGGGAGGCCGTGCAGAGCCACGGCCGGCCGGGAGCAAGGCCCATCCAGGGCCCCATTGTAACCATGGAGGGGTCTGGGCTCAGGGTAGCAGGACTTCCGATTTCTGTGTGCAAGCCTGTCTTCTCTAAGCTGGTCTGTAAAAAAAATAGGAAAGGCAGACAGGTGCTGGTGGGTCACACTTGGAACCCCAGCTACTCAGGAGGCAGAGGACAAAGCCGCCCTGGGCCAAATGGTCACAAGACCCCATTTCAACAAAAAGCTGGGTGAGATGGCGTCTACCTGCCATCCCAGCTACAGCTGAGGCTGAGAGCAGGCTTCCAGGCAACCTGGACAAAAAAAAAGCTGGTGAGGCCTCATCAACAGAAAAGCCTGGGTACACCAGCCATCGCAGCGCCAGGGGGACAAAGACGAGGATCAGATTTGACCCTAAACAAAAAAAAGAGGGGGCTGGGGGCGTGGCTCAAGTGATAGAGTGAGTGTCTGAACCCTGGGTCATACCCTAGTGCTGTCCTCATAAATGGGGGGGAAAGCGAAGATCAGAGATCACCACAGGAACTGGAAGACACTCACACACCTGCCACCTACGGACAGGTCTGCCCACGTGGCCGGGGAGCGGGGAGGGGAGCGGCGGGCTCCGCACCCTCCGTGGGCCTGTGGCCTTTCTCCTCCCCCTCCTGCGGAAGGCCACACCGCCCAGTCACATGCGTGTAAGGGAAGCCACACTCCAACCCAGCGCGCCGGACCTCCACGCTCGCATCCTTTCTCCTTGGCTCTGCGTTCCTTCCTGTCGCCTCAGGGCAGAAGTGAGGGGGAAGATGGCCAGCAAGGGGCGCCGGCCCTGGCGTCCCCCGTGCTCAGCCCCGGCTGAGCATGCCTGTCAAGCAGGAGAGTTAGTAATGGCAGGAGGAAGTCGGGGTGGATGACAATGGAGCTGCCGAGGCCTCTGGATGGGCCTCCTGGAGGAGGTGGCCAGAACAGAAGGGGGGTTGGGCTGAGCAGAGCAGAGAAGGGGCCTGGAGCTTGGTGTGGGGACAGTGGGTAAAGACCCGGAGGAGGGGATTGGCGGTGCAGAGCGATGCACACTGGCTGATCTGCAGGTCGGCAGTGGGGTGGCCTGGGGTCATCCCCCGGGCCTGGCAGTAGGTGCAGCGTGCTGCCCGGGCCTCAGCCTCTTCTCGGACAGCGTCCCGAGTGTGCGCGGCGGCTTTCTGCCCGCGACCGCCAGCTTGCCAAGGACAGAGATTCTGGTGTCTGTGGCACAGCAGGACCCACACCCTGGCGTGCGTGGGGAGAACTGAGCGCCTGGCCAGCTGGCGCGGGAAGGCTGGGAGTCACAGAGCCTCGTCTGTACATCACCTTAAGGATGAAATAAAATTACATTTCAAAAGGAAGTCATAGAAGGGACTGGGAGAGGACGCAGGAGTGCGGTGGGCCCGGCCCGGCCTGGCGCAGACACGCCCACGCTGCGTAGGGGACCCTTGGTGGCTTCCTGGAAAAGCAGAGCTCACCCAGGGGCCGTGTATTCTCCCAGCCCGCGCAGCGACGGACCCTGGGCACACCAGGCGACTCCAGCCTGGCCTACTGGTAGAAACGGAGGCCCGAGAAGGCCCCCACTTGTCCTCAGGCCCCAGCAGGGCGGCCCTGGACGGGAGCACAGCAGGAAGTGGTCTTCCTGCCCCAAGGCCTCCCCCTCCCTCCTGCCCTGCCACGGGGCTCCAGGACCCAGACACCCGTCGCCTGGGTTTGGAGTCAAGTCAGCCACTCACGGCCACGGCTCTACCACCTCTCGGGATCTCTTGTTTCCCTGACCTGCAGGGGTTCCTCAGTATCCTTCTGCCCTAGGCTGCCATGGGGGGATGTGTGCTGGGGTGGGGGGATGTGTGCTGGGGGGGGGATGTGTGCTGGGGTGGGGGGGATGTGTGCTGGGGTGGGGGGGATGTGTGCTGGGGTGGGGGGGGATGTGTGCTGGGGTGGGAGGGGATGTGTGCTGGGGTGGGGGGGGATGTGTGCTGGGGTGGGGTGGGGATGTGTGCTAGGGTGGGGGGGGATGTGTGCTGGGGTGGGGGGGGATGTGTGCTGGGGTGGGGTGGGGGGATGTGTGCTGGGGTGGGGATGTGTGCTGGGGTGGGGTGGGGATGTGTGCTGGGGTGGGGATGTGTGCTGGGGTGGGGATGTGTGCTGGGGGGGGATGTGTGCTGGGGTGGGGGGGGATGTGTGCTGGGGTGGGGTGGGGATGTGTGCTAGGGTGGGGTGGGGATATGTGCTGGGGTGGGGGGGATGTGTGCTGGGGTGGGGGGGATGTGTGCTGGGGTGGGGTGGGGATGTGTGCTGGGGTGGGGTGGGGGGATGTGTGCTGGGGTGGGGATGTGTGCTAGGGTGGGGTGGGGATGTGTGCTGGGGTGGGGGGGATGTGTGCTGGGGTGGGGGGGATGTGTGCTGGGGTGGGGGGGATGTGTGCTGGGGTGGGGGGGATGTGTGCTGGGGTGGGGGAGATGTGTGCTGGGGTGGGGTGGGGATGTGTGCTGGGGTGGGGTGGGGGGATGTGTGCTGGGGTGGGGATGTGTGCTAGGGTGGGGTGGGGATGTGTGCTGGGGTGGGGGGGATGTGTGCTGGGGTGGGGGGGATGTGTGCTGGGGTGGGGTGGGGATGTGTGCTGGGGTGGGATGTGTGCTGGGGTGGGGTGGGGATGTGTGCTGGGGTGGGGTGGGGGGATGTGTGCTGGGGTGGGGATGTGTGCTGGGGTGGGGTGGGGATGTGTGCTGGGGTGGGGATGTGTGCTGGGGTGGGGGGGGATGTGTGCTGGGGTGGGGGGGATGTGTGCTGGGGTGGGGTGGGGATGTGTGCTAGGGTGGGGTGGGGATGTGTGCTGGGGTGGGGTGGGGATGTGTGCTGGGGTGGGGATGTGTGCTGGGGTGGGGGGGGATGTGTGCTGGGGTGGGGGGGATGTGTGCTGGGGTGGGGGGGATGTGTGCTGGGGTGGGGGGGATGTGTGCTGGGGTGGGGGGGATGTGTGCTGGGGTGGGGTGGGGATGTGTGCTGGGGTGGGGTGGGGATGTGTGCTGGGGGGGGATGTGTGCTGGGGTGGGGTGGGGATGTGTGCTGGGGGGAGGATGTGTGCTGGGGTGGGGGGGATGTGTGCTGGGGTGGTGGGGATGTGTGCTGGGGGGGGATGTGTGCTGGGGGGGATGTGTGCTGGGGGGGGATGTGTGCTGGGGTGGGGGGGATGTGTGCTGGGGTGGGGGGGATGTGTGCTGGGGTGGGGGGGATGTGTGCTGGGGTGGGGGTGGGGATGTGTGCTGGGGTGGGGGGGGATGTGTGCTGGGGTGGGGGGGGATGTGTGCTGGGGGGGCATGTGTGCTGGGGTGGGGTGGGGATGTGTGCTGGGGTGGGGATGTGTGCTGGGGTGGGGATGTGTGCTGGGGTGGGGATGTGTGCTGGGGGGGGATGTGTGCTGGGGTGGGGGGGATGTGTGCTGGGGTGGGGTGGGGATGTGTGCTGGGGGGGGGATGTGTGCTGGGGTGGGGTGGGGATGTGTGCTGGGGTGGGGTGGGGATGTGTGCTGGGGGGGGATGTGTGCTGGGGGGGTGGGGATGTGTGCTGGGGGGGGATGTGTGCTGGGGGGGGATGTGTGCTGGGGTGGGGGGCGTGTGCTGGGGAGGGGGCTGCTGCATCCATGGCTGGGCTGGAAAGGATCACATGGTGTTTATAGCTGGCAGCTTCACTTCTGCTTTGAGTAGACAAGACTCAACCTGACCTCGCCCGGGCGCGTCAGCAGCTGGTGCAAAGTAAAGGGGAGCCCAGGGAGGCCCGGTGCCCACCCCCCACTGGCAGAGGAGGAGGAGTCAACAGGGCCACGTGGGCATGGTGCCAGGCCTGGGGGGGCCGACGTGGTTGCGGGCAGAGGCCAGGCCCTGCTCAGTCGGGGCAGGCCGCCCTTCCTTAGCCCCTGTGGACGAAGGGGTGATACAGGTCTGAGAAGGGCAGCTTCAAGACCTCGAGCCCTTCTGGGGAGGGCTGGTTTGGAGGGTGCGCTTCAGGGGCACGCCAGTCTGTTGGCTGGGGCCATAGATGGTCAGGACGGCTCGGGTGGGTGAAGAATCAGGACCCGAGCTTGGGAGGAGGGGAGTCCGAAGCTCTGCGCGGAAATCTCTGGATGGCAGAATCTTGCGTGGCTTTGAGGCCTCTCTCAGGGCGTGGGGAGGCGAGGTGGCTCCTGCCCCTGCCCTCCAGCCTGGCTGTCGGGGTGTCAGGGAAGAGGGAAGGAACGGTGACGCGGGCTGCACATGCTGGAGAGCCAGGAGCCACGAAGGACCGACACGGCGCAGGTCCCGTGTGCGGTGTCTGAGGATGGCCGGGGAGACGCAGGGGTCCCCCCCCCCCCCCGCCGGCGCAGAGATCCCCCCCGGGGCACCCTCCAGAGAGCCAGCAGCACAGAGAGAGCGTGTCGGTGAGAGGCAGGCAGAACCACAAGGCACGCGCATGCAGAAGGCCGTGGCTAAACCCCCAGAACCGGGAAGCAAGCACGGGTTCTGAAGAAGCATGGGAGGAGGTGCCCCTGTGCCAGGACAGTCCTTGAATGCAGCCCAAGGCCTGCGCTTCCTCCTCAAGCCTCGTGCCTAGAAAGCACTTGGTGAGGGCGGGCGGTGGCAGGATGCTCCTCCCTGGGGCGGGCAGGGTGGGGGAAGGCCTGGGGGGCAGTGGGCCTGGACCCAGCGGGCCGCAGAGGGGCCGCGCCCAGCCTGGCCCGGGGCAGGGGAGACCTGTGTGGGAGGGGGCAATGCAGCGGGAGCTGGGGGAGCTGCAGCTTGGGTGCCAGCCCACTGGCGCCCAGTCCTTCCTCGCTGAAGGGAGGTCCTGGCTGGGGCAGCTTCCCGGGAGCTGCGGGCAGGAGGTGGCAGCCAGAGCGGGGTCTCTGCAGAGCTGCGGGAAGGGGAGCAAAGCGGACAGCGAAGCCCGGGGTCCTGGGCTTGCATGGTGGCGGCTAGAGAGAAGCCAGGCTGAACTTGCTAAACCAGCATGTATTTGTTGAGCAAGGGGAGCTTTCCAGCCAACCTCAGCGGCTCCGCTCTGCCCTCAAACAGCACCAACAGGGCTCATTGTAATATATTTATAGGTCCGAACAAACCACTCCAAGCCCGGTCCCCTGCGCTCACCCACCTGTTTCTCCCGGCCTCTCCCCGCTGGGAGGCTGCTGGAGGCCAGGGCCTCTGGCCGTCTCCTGCGGGGGGGGGGGGGGGGGGGGGCTGAACGGCTGGAGCTGGGCTGGCCCAGGCGGGGATGCGCGGTGCTCTGGGGAGGGTGGCATTCTACCCTGCGCCCTCACCTCCCGTGCCTGCCCAGCCGCTTGCACACGCACACGGAGGGCGTCAGTTGTGTCCCTTCCTGCCCAGTCCCATCTGGTCTGGGTGCTCGGGGAGCCAGAGACCCGGCTCTCCATGAGGGGCTCCTTGTATGGAGAGAGGGGACGGCGGTGGCATGTCAGGGGCGCGCAGAGCGGCCCCACCTTCCGGAAGCCAGCTGCCGGGCCAGGCGGGACAGGGCTGCTGTGCCCCCCACATCTGGGCGGAGGTGGATTCTCTTCTCCAGAACAAACAGGGTCCGGCAGCCAGGACTTGGGGAGGCTTGGGGCAAACCCCGGTTTCCTGGGGCTGCGGCTTTCCTCTGCCCCGCAGCCTCGCCCAGGCCAGACACGGAGTTCTTGGGTCTCCAGCTGCGCCTGCTCGGGCCTCCCACCGCACTCGGCCGCCAGCCGGGCCTGTCCCGCTCCGAGGGCTGCTCCGGCACCTGCCCCGGGAGGCCCTTCCTGACCTGCCTGCCTCAACTCACCACCGCCCTTACCCGCTCCAGGTGACGTTTAATGCAGAGCGACCTTCCCTGCGCAGTCCTCAGCGTACTTGCCGCTGTCCGCTCCACCGCGAGCTCGCAGCACCGGGGCAGGGGCGGCCCGGGTCACAGCTGTGTCTGGTAAGGGCTCAGATTCGCTGAGAATGCGGGAAGGCATGGCCGGTGGCTGGCTTTCTGGGAGTCTTCCTCAGGAGCAGCACCGCCAGACATAATGGAGGGCTCCCGTTCAGTCTCCACGTGAGATAACCAATCATGTGCACTGTATGAACGGTGGGCATACCGGAACGTGAGCCCCGGCCTGAGCGTCCGTTGTAACCAGGCTTTCTGTAGGTTTAAATAAAACGCACGCTGAGATACTGTAGGCAGCGCTCTCGCAGGCCAAGGGAGCGCTGTGCCCCTGCCCCGTGTCTCCAGGTAACGGCTGCAGACCCCATAGCTCCACCGGCAGGGTGTGAAGCCCACCCCCGCGGCCCCGCCCCCACCCCCGCCGCCCGACAGCCACGCGTCGGCGCCATCTTTCTTTGTTGTTGCTGTTGCCGGTCGTGGGGCTTGAACTCTGGGCCTGGGCGCTGTCCCTCAGCTCTTCAGCTCAGGGCGAGCGCTCTACCACTGGAGCCACAGCACCACTTCCGGTTTTCTGGTGGTTTATTGGAGATAGGACTCTCTTGGACTTTCCTGCCCGGGCTGGCTTTGAACTGCGATCCTCAGATCTCAGCCTCCTGAGTAGCTGGGATTACAGGCGTGAGCCATCTTTCTTATACTGTTAACCTTCAAGAAGGCTGTATGTAAATGGAAGTGTATGTAACACAACCCTTTGCCCAGCCTAACTCCCTTAGCTCACTCGAGCTGTTCCTTGTGCCGGTAGTTCCTTTTCTTTCCCCCCAAGTGAGGGGCCTGGGCTTTCACAGTGCAGCAGTGCTGAACTTGTATACAGGGAGTTTTCACAGGACACAGAATTCCAGTCCCAGGGATCAATGTCCATGTGCCCATGTCCCATGGCTGCTTCACACTGAAGTGCTCCACGTCCTCTGGGAGGCAGTGCTCCCTGGGGGGACAGTGCTCCTCATGCTCCTGGGGGGTGCTCCACATCCTCCCACGGGCAGTGGTCCCCGTGCTCCCAGGGCAGTGCTCCTCACCTTCCATGGGCAGCGCTCCTCACCCTCCCATGGGCAGTGGTCCCCGTGCTCCCGGGGCAGTGCTCCTCACCCTTCCATGGGCAGTGGTCCCCGTGCTCCCGGGGCAGTGCTCCTCACCCTTCCATGGGCAGCGGTCCTCGTGCTCCCGGGGCAGTGCTCCTCACCCTCCCATGGGCAGCGGTCTCCGTGCTCCCGGGGCAGTGCTCCTCACCCTTCCATGGACAGTGCTCCTCACCCTTCCATGGACAGTGCTCCTCACCCTCCCACGGGCAGTGGTCCCCGGGCTCCCTGGGGTAGTGCTCCTCATCCCCCCACGGGCAGTGGTCTCCGGGCTCCCCGGGCAGTGCTCCGCGGGGCAGTGGTAGCTTCCGTTGCTGCATCAGCACTGACATCACCTCAGTCAGAGGTGAAGTGACTCGGGCTCACGGTTCTGGAGGTTTCTATCCACACTAGGCTGTCCCCCCACGCGGCGCCTGGAGCAGCACTTCTCGGAAGGAGGGTGGGGCAGAGCAAAACTACATCCCCCGGCCGAGGCCGAGAGGACGCAGAGGGCTGGGGTCCTGTCCGCCAAGGACAGTGACCGAGTGTTTGCACAGAGACCCCCGCGGCTGCACAGCCTCCCCAGGTGGGCGGTGGGTCAGCTCACGCCTAGGGGATGTCGGGATCCGAATGCGGCTGCGGCTGGCTGCCTGCCATACCCTCCCCCCCATCGTGGTGCCGCCTGCCACGCCCTCCCCCCCGTGGTGCCGCCTGCCACGCCCTCCCCCCTTGGTGCCGCCTGCCACGCCCTCCCCCCCTTGGTGCCGCCTGCCACGCCCTCCCCCCGTGGTGCCGCCTGCCACGCCCTCCCCCCCCGTGGTGCCGCCTGCCACGCCCCCCGTGGTGCCGCCTGCCACGCCCCCCCGTGGTGCCGCCTGCCACCCCCCCCCGTGGTGCCGCCTGCCACGCCCCCCCGTGGTGCCGCCTGCCACCCCCCCCATGGTGCCGCCTGCCACGCCCCCCCCCGTGGTGCCGCCTGCCACGCCCCCCCCCCGTGGTGCCGCCTGCCACGCCCCCCGTGGTGCCGCCTGCCACGCCCCCGTGGTGCCGCCTGCCACGCCCCCCGTGGTGCCGCCTGCCACGCCCCCCGTGGTGCCGCCTGCCACGCCCTCCCCCCCGTGGTGCCGCCTGCCACGCCCTCCCCCCCGTGGTGCCGCCTGCCACGCCCCCCGTGGTGCCGCCTGCCACGCCCTCCCCCCCGTGGTGCCGCCTGCCACCCCCCCCCCCCGTGGTGCCGCCTGCCACCCCCCCCCCCCCCGTGGTGCCGCCTGCCACGCCCCCCCCCCCCCCGTAGTGCCGGCCTGTTCTTTGCGCTCCGATGGGTGTATGTCTCCCGTGACCTTCACTGTCCTCCCAGAGAGGGAGGGTGTCAGTGTCCGCCGCCCGTACACCCCACACCCCAGAGTCTGCCGCGGTTTTGCCCAGTCCTCAGTCCCCTCGGGCTGCCCCGCTCTGGACGCGTCCTTACGTGTTCCCGTGGCGGCTTTTCAACAGATACGTGGCCTGTGAAGGTCCTTTCCCAGTCTGTAGCTTGGTTCTTACTTCATAGCAAACGTTTTTAACTAGGGTAGAGTCTAATTTTTTCCCTTTCGGATCACCTCTGTCCTCCCTTCCTTCCCTCCTGCCTTTCGAAAGGAGTCACAAACTCTCAGTGCTTTTAGCATTGTCTAAGAGTGCCTCACTCAGCCCGGACCCCAAAGACTTTCCTCCACATCTTCCACCCTAAAGGTTTCACACTGACGTTTACGTTTGTGGGTGTGATAGCACATTCCTACAGGCTCAGCACTGCGAGTCTAAGTGGGGGTTGAGAGCCCGAGCCCAACCGGGGCTCTACAGTGAACTCCATCCTAAAGGTGCATGCACGCATCTGAGTCTTTTCATTCGTGAAGCTCAGGCTTGCTAGGCGGGTGCTTTGCCACGAGTTCCACCTTGAGCCCTTGTTTGTGCTGGTCCTTGTTCTGAGCGGGTTTTGCTTCCTGCGCAGGCACTCACCTGCGCTGCAGTCTGCCTGTTTAACCTCCCTCGCGCTGGGGTGGCGGGCCGCCGCGGCTCCCAGCTCACACACGGGCTCGTGTGGCTGGAGCTGGACCTTCCTGACCTCGGCCAGCTAGCGAGGACTGCAGCCGCGAGCCACAGCCTGGCTTTTTTTTTTCTTTTTACAGTCGACGTTTCTTTTTTAAGACTTAAAAATAAGTTTATTTTTAACGTTGATAAATACGCCTGTCATGAAACTGCACCGTCACCATTTTCTGTGTGCACATTTGGTGGCATTGAGTCCAACAGTATTGTTCAGCCTTCACCACTGTCCATTCCAGAACGTTCCATTGTCCCCAGCTGACACTCAACACAGCACCCCAGTCCCGTCCCCGCCCTGGCCCGCCTGGGTCTGCCTCTGGGCACACGACAGCCCAGGGCCTCACACAGAGCCCCGCGTTCCAGGCTCTGCATGGTTCACGTGTGGCTTGGAGGCTGCGGTCCCTGCGAGGCCAGCACCTGTGGAGGCCCAGATGGCCTCTGATGGATGGAAAGACTGCCTGTGTGGGCCCTGAGGAAGACTCCAAAAAAGGACAGGAACAGAGGCCAGTAGGAGGTCAGAGTGGGCGGGCCGGGGGGGCCCCCCGATGCAGGGCTCAGCCAGCTCCGGTCAGCAGGGCCGCAGCGGCCGCAGGGGCCAGCGTGCAGAAGGAAGGCGGTGAGGTGGGGTGGGCGTGGCGGGGCCCTGGCCAGCAGCAGGGACAGGCCTGTGGGGCCTGGTCCACGGCACCCCGCGGTGCTCGGCTGCTAGGACCCCTGGACTTCCAACCCAACATGCATGCAGCAGCCTCGGCCAGCCATAGGCTGCCGCCCCGGGGCCCCAGGGAGCCTGGGCTGCTGAGCCCGGAGGAGGACGAGGTGGGGACCTGTCCTTGTGGTCCAGCCCCAAACAAGCAGGGAAAGGCGAAGGAGCAGGCTCGGGACTCAGGAAAGATGAGGTTCAGCTAAGGAGAGAAAGAAGCTACCACTAGGAAGTGGCGTGGGGACACAGATGGGAACGAGGTAGGTCTAAGATCAGCGCTTCAGTGTCTTCCGATTTAACCCCCAGAACTACTTCTCGCTGCCCCCCAGGTCAGGACTCTCCCTGTATGGTGGGGAAATGGCAGCCCAGAGAGATTAAGAAAGCTGCCCAAGGCCACACAGCTGGTCACCAAATCCAGCCAACCCAGCCACAGACTTGGTTGTTAGACCCCGAGCCATCCTGCCTGCTGGAGGGCTCGGACTCAGCCCCTCCATCCTCGAGTCCTGTGAGGCCAAAGTGCCGTCAGAACCTCTGCTCTCTGAAAACCCCATTCCTCCCACATTCCGGGATTGTGCTCTACCTGCTCTGGCGGCGTGGCAGGCAGCCTCTTCCATCGGGAGAAGACAGAATGTGGCCGTTTAGAGAGGAACTCCACCCACCGAGGCCACTGGGGCTCGGGAGGTCTGGACCAGCAGACACACGGGCAGGCATCTGCCCAGGACACCCCGGGCTGGGACACAGACCTTGGCCAGCTCCTGCCGGGTTCTGGGCCTGCTCTGACACAGGCCTCCCCCCCTGCCTCCCCTCCCCTCCTCTCCTCTCCTGACCCGCCAGGCTCTTCCTTCTTTTCCTTGGCAGTCATGAGATTCTCCTCAGTGTCTCCAGAGCCTGGAACCTGGCGTTCCTGGAGACAAAAGACAACATGATCCCCAAGCCAGTGTCTCGAGACAGCCAGGGAGGGCTGTGGGCGGAGGGTGGGGTGCCAGGGCCCGGCCGCGGCTCCCCGTGGGCATCGCCAGCTGTGCCGCACGGTTCCACCTGCAGACGCCGAGCTGCTCCGCACGGTCATGTACGTGGATGACACGTCTGACTCCTGCGCGTGGTCAGCGGCTCCAGAGATGCTGCTGGGTGCCCGGAGCCCCCTGGGCGGCTCTGACCAGGACGCCAGCGGCCGTGGGGTGCTGGAGTATTCTTGAGGGCCGTGGGCAGGCCTGGCAGGGGTGGCCGCCTGGCCACTCACCCCCTGGCCTCCAGCCGGCCCAGGCCTCCAATATTGTCCATCTGATTTCCCCTGGAAGGAGTGCCCAGAGTGGCCGCTGGCTGGGGGGCCGGGGTCTCCAAGACCACCAGCCCAGCAAGGGAGGCTGTTACAGCGCAGTGAGAACGAGTCTCAGGCGGCCGGCGGCCACAATGGCCTCCTTTGTCCTCGGGAAGGGCTGGGAGCTCCCAGAGTTATCACCTCTGCTGGGGGATCCTAGCGCTGGGGCGCTGCAGGGCAGGGGGAGGGCGGTCCTGGAGCTGGCAGGGAGGGGCAGCCAGGTGGTCCGGGGACGAACGTCCCTTCCCTGCTCCTGCACACGCCTGTGCTTGGCTGATGTCCCTTACCAGAGCTCCTCCCCTGGCAAGTGCTTCTTCCACTGTCCCCCTGGGCACGACGGCAGGGTCCCTGGCTCCTACCTTCTGGGGGGTCTTAATGCCACCACACAGGCCAGATGGCATCTGGGGCCAGGCAGCAGCAAGCGCAGCAAGCCAGGCTGCGGGGCAGAGGGCGGGGCTGTGGGGCGGGGCCTGGGACAGAGGGCGGGGCTGTGGGGCGGGGCCTGGGGCAGAGGGCGGGGCTGTGGGGCGGGGCCTGGGGCAGAGGGCGGGGCTGTGGGGCGGGGCCTGTGGGCAGGTGAGAGGCCAGCCCTCCGCTGCTCGCCCCACTGGCGCCTCGTGCGCGTCCCGTTCTTTGCGCCCTTCAGCACAGCCGTCACCGGGACGGGCCCGCTGCTCTTCTCTGACAGCGAGGGGGAACTGAGGCACGGAGAACCGAGCAGTCCCGCAGGCAGAGTGCCCGCCAGAGCCAGCGTTCCCTGCCAGCAGCCCACCTTGTCACGCACCCTCCGCGGCCTGGCCAGCGGCCTCTTCTGCACACGGGGTGCAGCCGGAGGCGTGGAGGGAAATCAGGAGCCTAACAAGTACATGTGTGAAACCCCGGAGAGCAGCGTCCCCAGCCCAGCCCGCGGCCGGGGGCGAGCAGACCCGAGGCTGTGCCCGCCCAGCGCGCCCCACGCCGCTCGCCCTGCTCCCCACCTGGGCCTGGGTTCTGTGCCGGGGTGGGGGTTCAATCCCCGGTGACCCTGGGCCGTCACCCCTCGCTGGGCGGAGCTTCCTCCCTGGGAAGGAGGCGCTGGGACCGCACTTGTCAGTCCTCCGTGCAGGTTCGGTGAGGTGACACCCGCCCAGCGCTGTGACAGCTATGGCGGCCAGCTGCCGCTACCCGCGCAGCGCCCCACAGTCACCATAGCAACCTGAAAGCCCGTCGAGCGTTACCCTCTCCCTCTCATTCTACCCCAAGGATGGAAGGTCTGCAACCCCATTGTATGCTGCAAGGCTGGGGGAGCTGCCTGCGCACCCGCACCCCACACACGTGTCCCTCCTGCCCACAGCCACGCCTCCCGCACCCCCCACCTGCCAAACCCCCTGGGCCGCCTCTCCACCAATTCCACTTCCCCTGGGCGTCTGCTCTTCCTCCAAGCCAGGCTCCTCGTTGCTCGGCAAACAGGCCTCGCACTGGCCGCCGCCTGCCCGGAGGCTGTCTCCCACACCCCACCACCTCCTAAAGCCTGTGCTCAAGACTCACCGCGAGGCTGCATTTGAGGCGTCCCTCCCGGCTCACCGCTTCCCCTCCCCTCCTGTTTTGTTTTCCTACATAGCACCTTGACCACCTGACACAATACTGGTGGTCTGCCTGCCCAAGAATCCCAACCTGTCTGGGAAACAGAGTGCTTGCTGGGAAACCGTTTCCTGCCGAAGGGCTCCCCGAGAACAGCCAGGGGAGACAAGGCGCCTCCTGCCTTCACTACTTCCACACTTGCGGGGGGCTGGCAGTAAACCAGCATTTTATCTAAACCCTTCTCTATAACTCTCATTTTACTCAGGCACTATCCTAAGCGTGTCATCTCTATGAATCCTCAGAAGAACCTAGAGAAGTAAGTTCTGTTCTGTCTCCCTTTTTTAGACGAGGAGTCTGAGGACAGACTTGCGTCGGCCAGCGTCACACAGCTAACAGTGAGGACCAGAGCGCAGGCGGTCTGTCCTGCTCCGGGCCTGCCTCTTCCTGCTCTCTTCTGCATCTGTTCCCTGAGTCATTCATTAAACATTTATGCAGTGTCTTCTCAGTATTCGGAGAAGATTTTGGAGAAGCAATAGATAACTAAAAAATAGTTCCTGGCTGGGAAGGTGGCTCAGTGGTAGAGCGCTTGCCTTGCATGCTCGGGGCCCTGGGTTCGATTCCTCAGCACCACATAAACAAAAAGAAAAAAGCCGGAAGTGGCGCTGTGGCTCAAGTGATAGAGCGCTAGCCTTGAGCTGAAGAGCTGAGGGACAGCGCCCAGGCCCAGAGTTCAGGCCCCACGACGGGACCCAAAAAAAAAAAAAAAAAGTTCCTGCCATCAGGGAGCCCACAATCCCGTAGGAGATGCCGAGCAAGCCAAGGGAAACAGATACTCAGCAATCCTTCACTGCCACCAATATATGCTAGCTCGGAAATCAGAGGTAAATAAGTCAGGGTTGTGAGTGGCTGATGTAGTAACAGAGGATGCAGAGTGGGTCAATACCTGCATGTCCTGGTTGGAGGAAACCCCAGAAAAGAAGCTCTCCCTTTGGGGACTGGTGTTGAGTAGTAGGATGGGTAGATGGATGGGTGGATGGGTGGATGGATGGGTGGGTGGATGCGTAGATAGATGGATGGCTGGGTGGGTGGATGGATGGATGAATGGGTGGGTGGATGGGTGGGTAGATGGTGGATGCCTGCCTGGACGGACGGATGGATGCATGGACTCTCAGATATTTGAGATTACAGGGAGGAAGTATTTGGGGTGCAGCGGGATCAATGGGTGGGCGGATGGGTGGATATTCACGGATGACTGAATGGAGGTTTGGATGGATGGATGGTCAGTTCTTTGGGAGGGCAGTTGACTGAATGAATGGGTAAAAAGCTGAGCTCATTGCTGGAAAGCTGGACATTTTCCCAGTGAGATCACCAGACCAGCTGAAAGAAAAGGTTCGAAATCCATGCATTCATTCGTTCAACAAATATTTATTAAGCAGCTATTTGTGCGTCCGGTACTGTTTTAGGCTCTAGGATTAGACATGCTACTTGCCTTTATGGAACTGACATTCTGGGCTAAGTCTGACAACAAACAATCAAATGTAAAGAGAAACTATTGTTGGAGAGTGACAAATGCTATGATGGAGAACTGAACAGGACGAGGAGGCAGGGCGGCCTGGGAGGGCGTGTGGAGGCGGAGAGGCCTCCGGAGAAGGCGGCGGCGGACAGGAAGTGGAGGTGACTGGACAGGAAGTGGAGGTGACTGGACAGGAAGTGGAGGTGACTGCGGACAGGAAGTGGAGGTGACTGGACAGGAAGTGGAGGTGACTGGACAGGAAGTGGAGGCGACGGCGGACAGGAAGTGGAGGCGACGGCGGACAGGAAGTGGAGGTGACTGGACAGGAAGTGGAGGTGACGGTGGACAGGAAGTGGAGGTGACGGTGGACAGGAGGTGGAGGCGACGGCGGACAGGAAGTGGAGGTGACTGGACAGGAAGTGGAGGTGACTGCGGACAGGAAGTGGAGGTGACTAGACAGGAAGTGGAGGTGACTGGACAGGAAGTGGAGGTGACTGTGGACAGGAAGTGGAGGTGACGGTGGACAGGAAGTGGAGGTGACTGCAGACAGGAAGTGGAGGTGACGGCGGACAGGAAGTGGAGGTGACTGTGGACAGGAAGTGGAGGTGACTGTGGACAGGAAGTGGAGGTGACTGGACAGGAAGTGGGCCATCGGAGGACCCCACGAGTCAGCAGGATAGGCAAGTTCAGGAGGCCTTGGGCACAGGAGTGAGGGGCTCTGGCTCAGAGGCTTCGGGGCGGGGGGTCACAGCAGGTGCGCTCGCTGGGCACGCTCGCCGCCTCCTGGGGCCGGCGTGGGCTCAGCCCGCCCCGTGAGGCCGCGGCCCTCCCCCTGGCTGGGTCTCTGGACAGAGGCCGCCAGCATTTTAACGACAGTCCCAGCTCCCCGTGGCGGTCCGCTCAGCTGTGACAGGCTCTGGGCAGCACGCGGCACCTCGGAGTGATTTACTTGCTCACCGTTTCTATATTTAGTGCCACCGAACGCCGTGGGCCAAGTTTTCAGGGAGAAGAGGAGGAATGTGAGGGCGTGGAGAGGGGTGGCTGGGGGGATGTTGATTTTTAACAGTTAACTATCTCTCTGCTGGCTGCCATGATTTCCCAGATATTGAGAGGTTGTGGGGTGGCTGCCATGGCCTGGCCAGCCCTGCTCCACCCCGAGCTGAGCCCCGGAGCCATGCGTATGGCACCGGTGGCTTCTTCCTCCTCGTGACGGAGCTGGGTGCGGGGTGAGGGCTCCTCTCCCTTCCTTCGTGAGGACCCGGGCCAGGGCTGCACAGGGCTCCGTGGGTGGCCCGTGCAGCGCCAGCTGCCAGGAGCGCTGTGTGGAGACCCTCCTCTGGGGCCTCTGGCTCGGGGCTCAGGCCTGGGGGAGGGTGCGGGGGAGGGGTGGGGCCAGCCCCTCCCAGGTGACACCCATGCCGCCTGGCACTGGGCTTGGAATACAAACCCCGGGAACTCAGGTGCTGGAGACGGCACCCCAAATCCCACATAGCATTTGGAGGTGAGGCATTGAGGGTAGGGTCCCCAGGAGGGCGGTGACCTGGGCTGACAGCCCCCTGGGTGACACCCCACCCCACACAGGCCTCTGGGACTGCAAGACCAACCTCTGCTCCTTATACCTTACCCAGCCCTTGAGGATTTAGTTATGGCCATGGAAAACAAACTAAGGTACTGGTCCTGGGGTCACACTTGGAAGAGCAAGGATTCTTACCAGCACTGTTCAATAGAAGTGTAACACGAGCCAAATGTGCAACATGTTCTAGAAGCCACTGGGAAATAAAGAAGGCTGGGTGAGGCTCGGTGGCAAAACGTGTGCCAAACATCCGCAGCCGGTTCCACCTGCAGAAGTAGGTCTCCCCGCTCCCAGGGTGCCTGCCAGCCTCAGGCCCAGGGACAGCGGGGAAGCGGGGCTCACCGTCTCAGGCCAGCTGACATTCTGGCTAAGGACAGTCCTGGGACAGGCAGGGCCGGGGCTAGGGGGTCGTGCGGCTCTCCAGGGTCCTGAGATGGCGTCTGTTGTCACCAAACTCTCTCTTCCCTGGGGCGGGGAATCCGAGGGACCCTCGGTGGCCTGCCCGCAGCTGACCAGGCCTGTACGCGAATCAAGACTTGGAAGCCTCTTGTCTGCTCGGGAGGCTCCCGCCCTGAGCAAGGGTGTCTCAGAGGTGTCCCGAGTGTGAGGCCTGGAGGCCGGCAGGGCGGCCGTCCCAGGGGGCCTGCTGTGGGACGAGGATGGGGGGGGAGGGTCGAAGGGCTGGCAGGGGTCCAGGCAGGGCGGCCTGGCATACTCAGAGGCTCAGGGCGTCAGCCAGGCCTGACCTGATTTCTGGTCAGGAGCACTGTCCCGAAGCCTCTCCCTCGGGGTGGGCCAGGGAGGGCTTCAGCCTCCATGTTCTGTGGCCTAAGCCAGCCCCACCTGGGTAGAATGGCCCCTTGCGCCTGAGCTGTGGAGCCCCCTCCCTGCGGTGCTCACTCCCGCCACCCAGCCTTCCCCCATCCCCTCCACGCCATTTCCTGCTGTGCTCCCCCACTCACCCTCTGCTCTCTCCTCACGGCCCCTCACTGCTCCTCCGTGCGTCCTTTCCGTCCGTCACACCTCCATCCCCAGGGTGCGTGCGCGTCCAGCGTCTCCCGAGAGGTGGGCCTGGGCCTCGTTCACAAGGCAGTTGAGGGCTCTGCAATGGGCCAGGGAGGGAGACCCGAGAAACCATTCCACATCCCCCCACGCCCAGCAGCTGGGGGGCAGCAGGAGAGGGCTGAGCAGAGGTGCACCCCCAGTGGACGCGTTTCTTGGTGCTGTGGAGCCGGAGCTGAGACCGGAAGCGGCGCAGGCAGAGGCAGCAGCGGAGGCTCAGCCTCCCATGCCCAACCCCGCACGAGGCCACCTGGGCAGGCTGAGAGGCCGTGGGGCTCCGGGCCCAGGGTGGAGACGTGAACCACCTCCCCACCCCCATGCCTGGCGGTGCCGGGCTCCGCAGGAGGGGTGAGGCCCGCATCCGCAGGAGGGGTGAGGCCCACATCCGCAGGAGGGGTGAGGCCCGCATCCGCAGCACGGCAGCCTCCCGTCGAGTCTCACCATCAGGTCTGTGTTCCAGGTGTCTCGCCCTGAGCCTTTGCTGCCATCATGCCAAACAGACATGTCTATGGGAGATCCTTTTCCCTTGCTCTTCCAGCCCTGAACGTGCCCTCCTTCCTCGGAACCTCAGGCCACTTCCCTGAGGGAGCGCAGGAGGCCCGGCCTGCCCTGTGGCAGTCCGCACTCAGGAGGAACGTCGGGGGCCGCCCTGCTTGTGTCCCTGCGGGTTCCTGAGGACAGAGGACCTGTCTGACCACCTTTAACAACACCCAACAGGCTCTGGAAGATTCTGGAAGGACAGACCACAGCTCTCTCCCCTGACCTTATGTTGGAACTGCCGGAGGAGCTGTGAACACTGTCAAATGCCTGGCCACAGCCTCAGCCAATGAGCCTCAGCCTGTGGGGCAGGAGGTGGGGCGTCAGCAGGCTGGGAGGCTGCGTGGCAGGCCGGACCACGCCCGCTGCGGTCCCTCCGGGAGAGGCAGACCCTTCCTTGATCAGTACTAGGGTTTGAATTCAGGGCCTTGTGCTTGCGAGGCAGGTGTTTAGCCACTTGAACCATGCTCACAGCCATTCTTGCCTTCATTATGTTTTTCTCAGTCTTGGTTGGGACTGGAGCTTGGGGCCTGGGTGCTGGCTGAGCTATTTTGCTCGAGGCTAGCACTTTACTACTTGGAGCCACAGGTCTTCTTCTGGTTTTTAAGTGGTTAATCAGAGATGAGTCTCACGGATTTTTCCTGCCTGGGCTGGCTTTGAACTGCAATCCTCAGATCTCGGCCTCACGAGTAGCTAGGATTACAGGCGTGAACCACCAGCCCCAGTACCTTCTTTACTGTTTGAACCAGCTTTTTCTTGTTTGCTTGGACCAGCCTGGACACCTCAACCATCTTATTTATGCCTCTTATGTTGCTGGGGTGACAGGCAGCAGGCCACCACACTGAGATGGAATCTTGAGAACTTTTGGTCCAGGCTGGTCTTGAACTGCAGTCTTCCTGAGCTCAGCCTCCCACGGAGCTAGAGCACTGTAGGCGTAAGTCTGCTCACCCAGCTAAGGAAGGAGACTGCTAAGAGGTAGGGCCTGCAGGAGGAAGTGAGGTCGTCGGATGTGTCTTGAAGGGCTATGGGGCCCCTGGCTCCTCCGGCTCCTGTGTCCTTCACACGAGGCGGGCGGCTCCTCCACACTTTGTACGGAGCCACCACAGCGCCAAAGCAACAGGGCCAGGTGACCGTGGCTCAAAACAAACCGCTCCTCCTGACAGCACTTCACCACCGTGGCAGGAAACCAGCCATAGTACTTCTCTTACGGCCGAATAATGCTCTAATGTAGAGAGGCTACATTCTGTGTATAACGTAGGTCAAATGGCACCGGGGTGCCAGGAGTCCTGGCCAGTGGGCAGCAAAGCGTCGGGACTAGAACAGCGTGGGGTGGAGCGGCGTGCGCGGGCAAGGGCTCCCGGAGCAGGCCTCCTGCACGCCATCCTGCCCCTTCTCTGGGCTGGCGGGCGAGGGCTCTGGAGCAGGCCTCCTGCACGCCATCCTGCCCCTTCTCTGGGCTGGCGGGCGAGGGCTCCGGAGCAGGCCTCCTGCACGCCATCCTGCCCCTTCTCCGGGCTGGTGGGTGAGGGCTCCGGAGCAGGCCTGCACGCCATCCTGCCCCTTCTTCGGGCTGGCGGGCGAGGGCTCCGGAGCAGGCCTCCTGCATGCCATCCTGCCCCTTCTTCGGGCTGGCGGGCGAGGGCTCCGGAGCAGGCCTCCTGCATGCCATCCTGCCCCTTCTCCGGGCTGGTGGGCGAGGGCTCTGGAGCAGGCCTCCTGCACGCCATCCTGTCCCTTCTCTCCACCCTCAGGGAATGTCACCATCACGGCTGCAGTCTGCCTCACAGTTCTCACGATTCATCCACCCTGGGGGGCAGCCGGGACTGTGTGGCCAGTATCACACGAGACAGGGTGGGTGTGGACGTGTGCAGGTGTGCTCCGGGTCTGGGTGTGGATGTGCGCAGGTGTGCTCCGGGTCTGGGTGTGGATGTGTGCAGGTGTGCTCCGGGTCTGGGTGTGGATGTGTGCAGGTGTGTGTTTTGGGTCTGGGTGTGGATGTGTGCAGGTGTGTGTTTTGGGTCTGGGTGTGGATGTGTGCAGGTGTGTGTTTTGGGTCTGGGTGTGGATGTGTGCAGGTGTGTGTTTTGGGTCTGGGTGTGGATGTGTGCAGGTGTGTGTTTTGGGTCTGGGTGTGGATGTGTGCAGGTGTGTGCTCCGGGTCTGGGTGTGGATGTGTGCAGGTGTGTGTTTTGGATCTGGGTGTGGATGTGCCCAGGTGTGTGCTCCGGGTCTGGGTGTGGATGTGTGCAGGTGTACTCCGGGTCTGGGTGTGGATGTGTGCAGGTGTGCTCCGGGTCTGGGTGTGGACGTGTGCAGGTGTGCTCCGGGTCTGGGTGTGGATGTGTGCAAGTGTGCTCCGGGTCTGAGTGTGGATGTGCGCAGGTGTGCTCCGGGTCTGGGTGTGGATGTGTGCAGGTGTGCTCCGGGTCTGGGTGTGGACGTGTGCAGGTGTGTTCCGGGTCTGGGTGTGGATGTGTGCAGGTGTGTGCTCCGGGTCTGGGTGTGGATGTGTGCAGGTGTGCTCCGGGTCTGGGTGTGGACGTGCGCAGGTGTGCTCCGGGTCTGGGTGTGGACGTGTACAGGTGTGCTCCGGGTCTGGGTGTGGACGTGTGCAGGTGTGCTCCGGGTCTGGGTGTGGACGTGTGCAGGTGTGCTCCGGGTCTGGTTGTGGATGTGCGCAGGTGTGTTCCGGGTCTGGGTGTGGATGTGCGCAGGTGTGTGTTTTGGGTCTGGGTGTGGATGTGCACAGGTGTGTGCTCCGGGTCTGGGTGTGGATGTGCACAGGTGTGTGTTTTGGGTCTGGGTGTGGATGTGTGCAGGTGTGTGTTTTGGACCTGGGTGTGGATGTGCACAGGTGTGTGTTTTGGATCTGGGTTTGGATGTGCACACGTGTGTGCTCTGCATCTGGGTGTGGATGTGCGCAGGTGTGTGTTTTGGGTCTGGGTGTGGATGTGTGCAGGTGTGCTCCGGGTGGGGTGTGGATGTGTGTAGGTGTGTTCCGGGTCTGGGTGTGGATGTGCGCAGGTGTGTGTTTTGGGTCTGGGTGTGGATGTGCGCAGGTGTGCTCCGGGTCTGGGTGTGGATGTGCGGTGTGCTCCGGGTCTGGGTGTGGATGTGTGCAGGTGTGCTCCGGGTCTGGGTGTGGATGTGCGCAGGTGTGTGTTTTGGGTCTGGGTGTGGATGTGTGCAGGTGTGCTCCGGGTCTGGGTGTGGATGTGCGCAGGTGTGTGTTTTGGGTCTGGGTGTGGATGTGTGCAGGTGTGCTCCGGGTCTGGGTGTGGATGTGTGCAGGTGTGCTCCGGGTCTGGGTGTGGATGTGCACAGGTGTGTGCTCCGGGTCTGGGTGTGGATGTGCACAGGTGTGTTTTGGGTCTGGGTGTGGATGTGTGCAGGTGTGTGTTTTGGATCTGGGTGTGGATGTGCACAGGTGTGTGTTTTGGATCTGGGTGTGGATGTGCACACGTGTGTGCTCTGCATCTGGGTGTGGATGTGCGCAGGTGTGTTTTGGGTCTGGGTGTGGATGTGTGCAGGTGTGCTCCGGGTCTGGGTGTGGATGTGTGCAGGTGTGTTCCGGGTCTGGGTGTGGATGTGCGCAGGTGTGTGTTCCGGGTCTGGGTGTGGATGTGCACAGGTATGTGCTCCGGGTCTGGGTGTGGATGTGTGCAGGTGTGTTCCGGGTCTGGGTGTGGATGTGTGCAGGTGTGTGTTTTGGGTCTGGGTGTGGATGTGTGCAGGTGTGTGTTCCGGGTCTGGGTGTGGATGTGTGCAGGTGTGTGTTCCGGGTCTGGGTGTGGATGTGCGCAGGTGTGTGTTTTGGGTCTGGGTGTGGATGTGTGCAGGTGTGTGTTTTGGGTCCTGGTGTGGATGTGTGCAGGTGTGCTCCGGGTCTGGGTGTGGATGTGCCCAGGTGTGTGTTCCGGGTCTGGGTGTGGATGTGTGTAGGTGTGCTCCAGGTCTGGGCGTGGATGTGTGCAGGTGTGCTCCGGGTCTGGGTGTGGATGTGTGCAGGTGTGTGCTCCGGGTCTGGATGTGGATGTGCGCAGGTGTGTGCTCCGGGTCTGGGTGTGGATGTGTGCAGGTGTGTGCTCCGGGTCTGGATGTGGATGTGCGCAGGTGTGTGTTCCGGGTCTGGGTGTGGATGTGTGCAGGTGTGTGTTTTGGGTCTGGGTGTGCATGTGCGCAGGTGTGCTCCGGGTCTGGGTGTGGATGTGTGCAGGTGTGCTCCGGGTCTGGGTGTGGATGTGCCCAGGTGTGTATTCCGGGTCTGGGTGTGGATGTGTGTAGGTGTGCTCCGGGTCTGGGTGTGGATGTGTGCAGGTGTGCTCCGGGTCTGGGTGTGGATGTGCACAGGTGTGTGTTCTGGGTCTGGGTGTGGATGTGCACAGGTGTGCTCCGGGTCTGGGTGTGGATGTGCACAGGTGTGCTCCGGGTCTGGGTGTGGATGTGTGCAGGTGTGTGTTCTGGGTCTGGGTGTGGATGTGCGCAGGTGTGCTCTGGGTCTGGGTGTGGATGTGCGCAGGTGTGTGTTCCGGGTCTGGGTGTGGATGTGCGCAGGTGTGTGTTCCGGGTCTGGGTGTGGATGTGTGCAGGTGTGTGTTTTGGGTCTGGGTGTGGATGTGCGCAGGTGTGCTCCGGGTCTGGGTGTGGATGTGCACAGGTGTGCTCCGGGTCTGGGTGTGGATGTGCGCAGGTGTGTTCCGGGTCTGGGTGTGGATGTGTGCAGGTGTGTGTTCCGGGTCTGGGTGTGGATGTGCGCAGGTGTGTGTTTTGGGTCTGGGTGTGGATGTGCGCAGGTGTGTGTTTTGGGTCTGGGTGTGGATGTGCGCAGGTGTGTGTTTTGGGTCTGAGTGTGGATGTGTGCAGGTGTGTGTTCCGGGTCTGGGTGTGGATGTGTGCAGGTGTGCTCCGGGTCTGGGTGTGGATGTGCGCAGGTGTGTGTTTTGGGTCTGGGTGTGGATGTGTGCAGGTGTGCTCCGGGTCTGGGTGTGGATGTGTGCAGGTGTGTTTTGGGTCTGGGTGTGGATGTGTGCAGGTGTGTGTTTTGGATCTGGGTGTGGATGTGTGCAGGTGTGCTCCGGGTCTGGGTGTGGATGTGTGTAGGTGTGCTCCGGGTCTGGGTGTGGATGTGTGTAGGTGTGCTCCGGGTCTGGGTGTGGATGTGTGCAGGTGTGCTCCAGGTCTGGGTGTGGATGTGTGCAGGTGTGCTCCGGGTCTGGGTGTGGATGTGTGCAGGTGTGTGTTTTGGATCTGGGTGTGGATGTGCACACGTGTGTGCTCTGCGTCTGGGTGTGGATGTGCGCAGGTGTGTGTTTTGGGTCTGGGTGTGGATGTGTGCAGGTGTGCTCCGGGTGGGGTGTGGATGTGTGTAGGTGTGTTCCGGGTCTGGGTGTGGATGTGCGCAGGTGTGTGTTTTGGGTCTGGGTGTGGATGTGCGCAGGTGTGCTCCGGGTCTGGGTGTGGATGTGCGGTGTGCTCCGGGTCTGGGTGTGGATGTGTGCAGGTGTGCTCCGGGTCTGGGTGTGGATGTGCGCAGGTGTGTGTTTTGGGTCTGGGTGTGGATGTGTGCAGGTGTGCTCCGGGTCTGGGTGTGGATGTGCGCAGGTGTGTGTTTTGGGTCTGGGTGTGGATGTGTGCAGGTGTGCTCCGGGTCTGGGTGTGGATGTGTGCAGGTGTGCTCCGGGTCTGGGTGTGGATGTGCACAGGTGTGTGCTCCGGGTCTGGGTGTGGATGTGCACAGGTGTGTGTTTTGGGTCTGGGTGTGGATGTGTGCAGGTGTGTGTTTTGGATCTGGGTGTGGATGTGCACAGGTGTGTGTTTTGGATCTGGGTGTGGATGTGCACACGTGTGTGCTCTGCATCTGGGTGTGGATGTGCGCAGGTGTGTTTTGGGTCTGGGTGTGGATGTGTGCAGGTGTGCCCTGGGTCTGGGTGTGGATGTGTGCAGGTGTGTTCCGGGTCTGGGTGTGGATGTGCGCAGGTGTGTGTTCCGGGTCTGGGTGTGGATGTGCACAGGTATGTGCTCCGGGTCTGGGTGTGGATGTGTGCAGGTGTGTTCCGGGTCTGGGTGTGGATGTGTGTAGGTGTGTTCCGGGTCTGGGTGTGGATGTGTGCAGGTGTGTGTTTTGGGTCTGGGTGTGGATGTGTGCAGGTGTGTGTTCCGGGTCTGGGTGTGGATGTGTGCAGGTGTGTGTTCCGGGTCTGGGTGTGGATGTGCGCAGGTGTGTGTTTTGGGTCTGGGTGTGGATGTGTGCAGGTGTGTGTTTTGGGTCCTGGTGTGGATGTGTGCAGGTGTGCTCCGGGTCTGGGTGTGGATGTGCCCAGGTGTGTGTTCCGGGTCTGGGTGTGGATGTGTGTAGGTGTGCTCCGGGTCTGGGCGTGGATGTGTGCAGGTGTGCTCCGGGTCTGGGTGTGGATGTGTGCAGGTGTGTGCTCCGGGTCTGGATGTGGATGTGCGCAGGTGTGTGTTCCGGGTCTGGGTGTGGATGTGTGCAGGTGTGTGTTTTGGGTCTGGGTGTGCATGTGCGCAGGTGTGCTCCGGGTCTGGGTGTGGATGTGTGCAGGTGTGCTCCGGGTCTGGGTGTGGATGTGCCCAGGTGTGTATTCCGGGTCTGGGTGTGGATGTGTGTAGGTGTGCTCCGGGTCTGGGTGTGGATGTGTGCAGGTGTGCTCCGGGTCTGGGTGTGGATGTGCACAGGTGTGTGTTCTGGGTCTGGGTGTGGATGTGCACAGGTGTGCTCCGGGTCTGGGTGTGGATGTGCACAGGTGTGCTCCGGGTCTGGGTGTGGATGTGCGCAGGTGTGTGTTCCGGGTCTGGGTGTGGATGTGTGCAGGTGTGTGTTTTGGGTCTGGGTGTGGATGTGCGCAGGTGTGCTCCGGGTCTGGGTGTGGATGTGCACAGGTGTGCTCCGGGTCTGGGTGTGGATGTGCGCAGGTGTGTTCCGGGTCTGGGTGTGGATGTGTGCAGGTGTGTGTTCCGGGTCTGGGTGTGGATGTGTGCAGGTGTCTGTTTTGGGTCTGGGTGTGGATGTGCGCAGGTGTGTGTTTTGGGTCTGGGTGTGGATGTGCGCAGGTGTGTGTTTTGGGTCTGAGTGTGGATGTGTGCAGGTGTGTGTTCCGGGTCTGGGTGTGGATGTGTGCAGGTGTGCTCCGGGTCTGGGTGTGGATGTGCGCAGGTGTGTGTTTTGGGTCTGGGTGTGGATGTGTGCAGGTGTGCTCCGGGTCTGGGTGTGGATGTGTGCAGGTGTGTTTTGGGTCTGGGTGTGGATGTGTGCAGGTGTGTGTTTTGGATCTGGGTGTGGATGTGTGCAGGTGTGCTCCGGGTCTGGGTGTGGATGTGTGTAGGTGTGCTCCGGGTCTGGGTGTGGATGTGTGCAGGTGTGCTCCGGGTCTGGGCGTGGATGTGTGTAGGTGTACTCCGGGTCTGGGTGTGGATGTGTGCAGGTGTGCTCCGGGTCTGGGTGTGGATGTGTGCAGGTGTGTGTTTTGGGTCTGGGTGTGGATGTGTGCAGGTGTGCTCCGGGTCTGGGCGTGGATGTGTGTAGGTGTACTCCGGGTCTGGGTGTGGATGTGTGCAGGTGTGTGTTTTGGGTTTGGGTGTGGATGTGTGCAGGTGTGCTCCGGGTCTGGGTGTGGATGTGTGTAGGTGTGCTCCGGGTCTGGGTGTGGATGTGTGCAGGTGTGCTCCAGGTCTGGGTGTGGATGTGTGCAGGTGTGCTCCGGGTCTGGGTGTGGATGTGTGCAGGTGTGTGTTTTGGGTCTGGGTGTGGATGTGTGCAGGTGTGTGTTTTGGGTCTGGGTGTGGATGTGTGCAGGTGTGTGTTTTGGGTCTGGGTGTGGATGTGTGCAGGTGTGTGTTTTGGGTCTGGGTGTGGATGTGTGCAGGTGTGCTCCGGGTCTGGGTGTGGATGTGTGCAGGTGTGTGCTCCGGGTCTGGGTGTGGATGTGTGCAGGTGTGTGTTTTGGGTCTGGGTGTGGATGTGTGTAGGTGTGTTCCAGGTCTGGGTGTGGATGTGCGCAGGTGTGTTCCGGGTCTGGGTGTGGATGTGTGTAGGTGTGCTCCGGGTCTGGGTGTGGATGTGTGCAGGTGTGTGTTCCGGGTCTGGGTGTGGATGTGTGCAGGTGTGTGTTTTGGGTCTGGGTGTGGATGTGTGCAGGTGTGCTCCGGGTCTGGGCGTGGATGTGTGTAGGTGTGTGTTCCGGGTCTGGGTGTGGATGTGTGCAGGTGTGTGCTCCGGGTCTGGGTGTGGATGTGTGCAGGTGTGTGCTCCGGGTCTGGGTGTGGATGTGTGCAGGTGTGTGTTTTGGGTCTGGGTGTGGATGTGTGCAGGTGTGCTCCGGGTCTGGGTGTGGATGTGTGCAGGTGTGCTCCGGGTCTGGGTGTGGATGTGTGCAGGTGTGCTCCGGGTCTGGGTGTGGATGTGTGCAGGTGTGCTCCGGGTCTGGGTGTGGATGTGTGCAGGTGTGTGCTCCGGGTCTGGGTGTGGATGTGTGCAGGTGTGTGTTTTGGGTCTGGGTTTGGATGTGCGCAGGTATGCTCTGCGTCTGGGTGTGGATGTGCGCAGGTGTGTGTTTTGGGCCTGGCCTTCGCGCTGTGTGGGAGGCGTTTGTTCACCCATGAGGTCCACCTTCCAAAGTTGTGCCTGAGTGGCCGTGCCGCAGACCCCGGCTCTGCGTCCCCGGGTCCTGGTGGGTGATGTGGAGCTGGCGTGGCCCTGGGCAGAGCAGTGCCAGCTCATTACCCAGTGGGCCTACAGGGCCAGCCCCTGGAAGATGGCCGGCGCCTGGTTCCCGCATGGCTCTTCCTGTTTAACGGCGGCTCTGCCTGGCTGATGTCGTTCAGCGTCTACTGAGATGTCAGGTCTGTGCTCGGGGTGGTCACTCGAGACCGCGTCTCAAGTGCCACCTGTTAGAGACCCACCGTCCAGAGGGGGGACTGAGCTCAGTGGAGCCCAGCCCGCCCAGCTCACATGCCGCTTCCCGTCCCTTGACTGCGCTGAGCCCGTCCATGCTAGGACGGGACCCTGCGGTCCACTTCCTCCTCTGGCCCCCGCGGTCAGCGCTATCAGCTCGGGCCTCATCCGTGAGAGCGCTGCTAGTCCACAAGTCACCGGGCAAGTACTTGCTGAGCACTGTGTCCCGGCCACTGGCCAGCCACTGGAGTCACAGGGGACAACAGAGTCCCTGTCCTTTGGCCACCTGTGATCTCCTGGGAGGCACTGACTGTTCCCTACACCAGCTCCTGTTTGAGGGCAAAACACAGGCGAGGCGGGGGTGTCACTGTGTCTGAACCAGAGGCAGAAGGAAACGTTGGAGGAGGAGGGAGTGTGCCAGGCACAGTGCCATCAGGTGAAAAGGGCCTGCGGCTCGAGCACGCCCGCACGCAAGGACCCGCCGCGGCCAGTGCCGTGAGCAGCGCGTGGAGGACCGGGCCGGGTGCAAGGGGCGACGCGGGGGGGGGGGGGGGGGGGGGCGGAGCCAAAGCGAGGGGCCCAGGTCCCACCCCGGCTTCCCAGCCCCCGTCAGCCCTCAGCAGCAGTGCCCCACAGATCCGCCAGGCCGAGTCCGTCAGCAGTAAGGAGCCCTGAGGGCAGACTCGGGCCGTGCTGAACGGGTACCCCATCCGTGTGGACCCCCTTCCACACACCGCGCTCCGGCAGGCTGTGGACAGGAAGCCGCTTTCCTTCACAGCCTCTGCCGCTGGAGGCTGGCCACTTCCCACTGCAGAGCCGGCGGGTCCCCTGGCCCCTGGCTCGGGGCAGGCACGTGTGCCACGGGCCGGGTCACTGAGGGGTCATCGGGATGTCTGTCAGTGCAGGGGAGGGAGCGGCGTTGGGCGGCAGGCAGAGCGGGGTGCCCCTGGAGCACAGGCGCGTCCCCCCACCCCGGCTCCTCTGGGTGCGCCCCACTGTTGAAAAGGCCCTGAGGTCCTGCGAGGGCGGCCAGGCCTCCGTGAGCGGCTCTCACCGGCCGGGTGGGAGGGTGCGCAGTGGACGTGTGGACGCGGGGAGACAGCCCGCACACACGCGTGACTGGGGTAGTGCACGCGTGTGAGGCCGTGTTCTGTGCCTGTGCGCGTGCACAGCAGGGAACTGGATGAGCAGCACTCTAGAAAGGCCCGTCTGCAGTCAGGGGCTGTTTGAGACGCAGGCCTTGCTAGACCCCAGGACTGGAGCGAGGTCAGTTCACGGTGGGGCGGCTGGGGTGCTGGCCCTGGTGACCTGGAGAGGGCCGGGCCCAGGCCCCTCCCTGCGGTGCCCGCCAGGCCCTGCGGAATGCAGCCTGGCCTGCGCCCACCTGAGCGAGAAACACTTGCCTGAAGTCGGTGCGTCCGTGTGACTTAAAGAATGTAACCAAAGAGAAGATACCCAAACGTTTACAGGAGGAAAAAAGGCCACCTTCCCACTTCCATCGGAGTTGCCCAGAGGAATGCGGCAGGAGGGAGGAGAGGCGGGGCGGGCAGAGCGGAGGGAGGGAGGGAGAGGAGGAGAAGCAGAGGCTAGGGCCTCTGATTGGACCAGGGGGCCTCACAGCTTTCTGTGCAAGCCTCTAAACTGCAATCCTTCCCGTGTCTGCCTCCTGAGAAGCTAGGCTTGCAGAGCCGTCTGGTTCTTAAAAGGCCTTTCTGAATGCTTGGAGGAGTTGCTTTCCGTGGTGCCCATGGCAGGGACTGAGCGGGAGCCACCGGCCCCCTCCCTCGAGACCTGTTCCTTCTCCAGGAAGTTCACTCTGGCTCCTCCGGGCTGCCGGAGCCGGGTGGACACAGCAGGCCAACTTAGATACCATCTATTTGGCAGGATGAATCAAGGAATTTTCTGGAGCCAAGTTTCTCCTCCTGCGCCCAAGAGCCTCGCCTTGAGTAATTCTGGGTCGGGGCAGCATCTGGGGCATTGTTGCACTTCCTGGGGGACCTGTCAGGAGGAGATTGATATTTCTCCCTCCAGCAGTGCGGAAAGTCCTTCCTGCTGCTCCAGACAGGTGTGGGCCATGGCTGCTGCGGGCAGGGAAGGGGTTGGGCTGCGGCCCCACCCCTGGGCCCAGCAAGGTCTGCTTCCCTGGACCCCCATCCTCTTGGGGTCCCTCCTGCTCATGTCCCAGGATGGGTCGGCAGAGCTGTGGAACAGCACCAGGCGTCCCCGAGATGGCACCTCTAAGCTAAGCAGCTCCGGCCCCCAGCCGGGCTCTGTTTACTTTTTTGAGACAGGGTTTCCACTGTCGTCTAGGCTGGCCTCAAACTTGATACACAGTGCGGCAGGCCTTGAACTCACCATCCTCCTGCCTCAGTCTCCCAAGCACTTGGATGGCAGGTGTGTATCCATACACCCAGCGGCTCTGTTTCCGCCAATCTGCCCAGCATACCCTACCTAGTTCTAGGAATCACAAAGATGACCAGCTGCTCCCTCACTGCGCATTAGCTCTGACCATGCGGCCTCCACCCACTGACTCTTTAGCCAGTAGGCGTCTGAAGCTCAGTCTTTCTGAAGTCCCTCCTATCTGTGCTTCTGCGATTTTCAAGGTTTTTCCCCCCGTCATTTATTTACTTATTTTTAATTTTTTGGTGCAGGTACTAGGCCTTGAATACAGGGTTTCACATGGTTGCTTGCCTTTTTTTGGCTTATAGCTGGTGCTCTACAACTTGATCCATGCCTCTAATCCGGCATTTTGCCAATTGAGAGGAGATAGAATCTTGTGGACCTTTCCGCCTGCGCTGGCTTGGAACCCCAGTCCTTCAGGTCTCAGACTCCTGAGTAGCTAGGGTTATGGGTGTGAGCCACCAGCGCCGAGCTGCAGCCTGTATTTCGTATGGGAAGTGGTAGGTGTTCGCCTCTCTTCTGTCTGCACTGAGCACGGTTCAGTCTGGGAAGGGCCGCATCCCGCATGGACCAGCAGGTGAGGAGGCCGCGCTCAGTGACCTCTGAAGATGTCCCTCTCCTCGGCTGCCTGCTGTGCCCTCCGGCGCCTAGTGTCCTCCCTGGGGGCAGCCACCGCCCCCCCCCCACTTCTCCTGTTGGACACTGTGACGATCCTGTTCTCCAGAAGCAGGGGGTGCAGGTCTCTACGCATCCCCAGCCCCTGCTTTCTCCTCTTCACAATGCGCCTTGCAGAATGGCCCTCGCTAAGTGCAGAGCCGGCCCTCTCGCTGTCCCTGCGGGTCTGTACATTTTTCTAGCCTTTCCGGGTCTCCATGAGACTCTTACCACAGCGCACGCCCAGTACAACTGTGGCCTCAGGTTGTGAGTGGGGATAAAGCCTGGCCTTCCCGACCAGGATGCAGGGGCACGGCCGAGGCCTGGGAGAGCACGGCTAGCCACAGCGGGGCGGCGGCACTCAGAGGCCAGGTGCCCCGTGGAGGCACCAGGAGGATCCCCACAGCAGGGCCAGGTTGGGAATAAAGGAGAGTTTAAACACAACCCGCATCAGGGGCTGAGTTCAGCCGTGACGGGGAGGCCGTTCTGACACGGGCTGCAGCTGCAGTCGGGATGAGACCTGGACACCGTGCCCGGTGACAGGCGCCCAGCGCACGGACAGCCAGCTGCTGTCCCGCACCTTCCCTGAGGGCCCAGAGCAGGCCAGGCCTGGGGGAGGGGCTGAGGACCGGCTGTGAGGAGAAGGGTAGAATTAGACGGTACGGATGTCTGCACAGCTCCGGGGCACAGTGTGGAGATACTGCACTGCGCACTGTAACTGGGTGAAGCCTCCGCTCTCAGGCTGTATGGCTGTGGAACTGTTTTTAAGCAGTGTGCAGTCACACGTGCTGAGTGCTCCGTGGATGGAGGAGGCCAGGGTGTACAGAGGTGCTCGGGTGTACAGAATGGAGGCCCCCGCAGGAATGGGAGCCTGACAGAGCTCAGCCGCCCTTTGGAGCCTAGCAGGGAGTGGGCAGTGACAGGACTTTCTCCCTGTCCCCTGGCCTCCGGTGAGACATGCACTGGCCAAACCCCAGGGGTCAGGCCTGCTGGGACCGGAGCCAGCCTCAGGCACGTCTTCCCTCCTGTCTGCTTCTGTGTGGTGGAGGTGGGAGCTACGGAATGGGACCGGGCATCCCTGCTGCTCTTTACCAAGGCTGGAGGGTGGCTCAGTTACGGAGGGCTGGGCGAAGTACCCCGGGGCACGTCCTGAACACCTGCTACATGCCAGGCTCTGGGAAGGTGCCGGGCTGGGCCATCGCGGGGGATTCTCAGCCTCAGACCCCCTGACCCTGAAGTGCCTGGCTTTGAGGGCAGGAACAGGGAGGTGAGGAATGCAGCCATGTCCTGTGCTCGCTTCCTCTTCTGTGGCCCTCTCCAGCCCTGGCCGGGCCAGCTGTGATTACACCCACTAAATGCCGTCCCTGAGGCTCTGGTGGTCACCTGACTAGAGGCCCATTCAGAGCTACCATGGCCTGAGGCTTCCGTGGTCACCGCGGAGGGAAGCAGGCTGAGGGACGTGGCGTGAGACAGTGGCATCCACGCCCAGGGCCTTTGGCTCCGGGCCTGTTGTCCAGGGACCACCGCAGCAGGAACAATCACACTGGTATTTGTGCTGCTTTCATTCTAGAACTTTCTAGAGCTACGGGATGTCTTTTTCAATAAAATGGCTTTACTGGTATAAGCTACCACACACAATACAGCCACTTAAGCTATTTGATGAAAACATTCAAAATCCTCCCCTCTGGCTTTTAAAAATACGCAGCGCACTGTCCTTATCCGTAGCAACAGCATTTTCGTTGGGTATCTGGGGGTATCTGTGTGCCGCGTCGGCAGCGGTGACCTCAGCGCTGTGCCCGGCGCAGGGCCTCGGCTCTGCCTCCCAGCGCTATCTTCCCATTGTCCACTTCTGGCGCTGGCCGTACCAGAGTGGAGTGGGTTTGGTTCTCACTTTCCTCTTGACTAAGGATACTGAGTGTCTTTTCACGTTTACTGACAACTGCACTTTCTATACATGGTAAGAAACCACTTCGTGCAAGGGTCCTGAGAACAGCTCTGATCATCAAGGCAGACTCCATGGAGCCAGGGCCTCCACGACCCCCCCCACGAGAGCCAGGGCCTCCACGAGCCCCCACGAGAGCCAGGGCCTCCACGAGCCCCCCCACGAGAGCCAGGGCCTCCACGAGCCCCCCCACGAGAGCCAGGGCCTCCACGAGCCCCCGCCCCCCCACGAAAGCCAGGGCCTCCACGAGCCCCCCCCCCGAGAGCCAGGGCCTCCACGACCCCCCCACGAGAGCCAGGGCCTCCACGAGCCCCCCCACGAGAGCCAGGGCCTCCACGAGCCCCCCCACGAGAGCCAGGGCCTCCACGACCCCCCCCACGAGAGCCAGGGCCTCCACAACCCCCCCCACGAGAGCCAGGGCCTCCACGAGCCCCCCCCACGAGAGCCAGGGCCTCCACAACCCCCCCCACGAGAGCCAGGGCCTCCACGAGCCCCCCCCCGAGAGCCAGGGCCTCCACGACCCCCCCACGAGAGCCAGGGCCTCCACGAGCCCCCCCACGAGAGCCAGGGCCTCCACGAGCCCCCCCACGAGAGCCAGGGCCTCCACGACCCCCCCCCCCCACGAGAGCCAGGGCCTCCACAACCCCCCCCACGAGAGCCAGGGCCTCCACGAGCCCCCCCCACGAGAGCCAGGGCCTCCACAACCCCCCCCACGAGAGCCAGGGCCTCCACGAGCCCACCCACGAGAGCCAGGGCCTCCACGACCCCCCCACGAGAGCCAGGGCTTCCACGAGCCCCCCCCACAAGAGCCAGGGCCTCCACGACCCCCCCACGAGAGCCAGGGCCTCCACGAGCCCCCCCACGAGAGCCAGGGCCTCCACGAGCCCCCCCACGAGAGCCAGGGCCTCCACGAGCCCCCCCACAAGAGCCAGGGCCTCCACGAGCCCCCCACGAGAGCCAGGGCCTCCACGACCCCCCCCCACGAGAGCCAGGGCCTCCACAAGGCCCCCCCACGAGAGCCAGGGTCTCCACGAGCCCCCCCCACGAGAGCCAGGGCCTCCACAAGCCCCCCCCACGAGAGCCAGGGCCTCCACGAGCCCCCCCCACGAGAGACAGGGCCTCCACGAGCCCCCCCATGAGAGCCAGGGCCTCCACGACCCCCCCCACGAGAGCCAGGGCCTCCACGACCCCCCCCACGAGAGCCAGGGCCTCCACGACCCCCCCCCAAGAGCCAGGGCCTCCACGACCCCCCCCGAGAGCCAGGGCCTCCACGAGCCCCCCCCACGAGAGCCAGGGCCTCCACGAGCCCCCCCACGAGAGCCAGGGCCTCCACGACCCCCCCCCCCACGAGAGCCAGGGCCTCCACGACCCCCCCCACGAGAGCCAGGGCCTCCACGACCCCCCCCCCCGAGAGCCAGGGCCTCCACGACCCCCCCCACGAGAGCCAGGGCCTCCACGAGCCCCCCCACGAGAGCCAGGGCCTCCAGGAGCCCCCCCCACGAGAGCCAGGGCCTCCACGAGCCCCCCCCCCAAGAGCCAGGGCCTCCACGAGCCCACCCACGAGAGCCAGGGCCTCCACGAGCCCCCCCCCACGAGAGCCAGGGCCTCCACGAGCCCCCCCCACGAGAGCCAGGGCCTCCACGACCCCCCCCACGAGAGCCAGGGCCTCCACGACCCCCCCCACGAGAGCCAGGGCCTCCACGACCCCCCCCACGAGAGCCAGGGCCTCCACGAGCCCCCCGCCCCCCCACGAGAGCCAGGGCCTCCACGACCCCCCCCACGAGAGCCAGGGCCTCCACGACCCCCCCCCCCGAGAGCCAGGGCCTCCACGACCCCCCCCACGAGAGCCAGGGCCTCCACGAGCCCCCCCACGAGAGCCAGGGCCTCCAGGAGCCCCCCCCACGAGAGCCAGGGCCTCCACGAGCCCCCCCCCCAAGAGCCAGGGCCTCCACGAGCCCACCCACGAGAGCCAGGGCCTCCACGAGCCCCCCCCCACGAGAGCCAGGGCCTCCACGAGCCCCCCCCACGAGAGCCAGGGCCTCCACGACCCCCCCCACGAGAGCCAGGGCCTCCACGACCCCCCCCACGAGAGCCAGGGCCTCCACGACCCCCCCCACGAGAGCCAGGGCCTCCACGAGCCCCCCGCCCCCCCACGAGAGCCAGGGCCTCCACGACCCCCCCCACGAGAGCCAGGGCCTCCACGAGCCCCCGCCCACGAGAGCCAGGGCCTCCACGACCCCCCCCACGAGAGCCAGGGCCTCCACGACCCCCCCCACGAGAGCCAGGGCCTCCACGACCCCCCCCACGAGAGCCAGGGCCTCCACGACCCCCCCCCCGAGAGCCAGGGCCTCCACGACCCCCCCCACGAGAGCCAGGGCCTCCACGAGCCCCCCCACGAGAGCCAGGGCCTCCAGGAGCCCCCCCCACGAGAGCCAGGGCCTCCACGAGCCCCCCCCACGAGAGCCAGGGCCTCCACGACCCCCCCACAAGAGCCAGGGCCTCCACGACCCCCCCCACAAGAGCCAGGGCCTCCACGAGCCCACCCACGAGAGCCAGGGCCTCCACGAGCCCCCCCCCCACGAGAGCCAGGGCCTCCACGACCCCCCCCACGAGAGCCAGGGCCTCCACGACCCCCCCCACGAGAGCCAGGGCCTCCACGACCCCCCCCACGAGAGCCAGGGCCTCCACGAGCCCCCCGCCCCCCCACGAGAGCCAGGGCCTCCACCAGCCCCCCCCCACGAGAGCCAGGGCCTCCACAAGCCCCCCGCCCCCCCACGAGAGCCAGGGCCTCCACCAGCCCCCCCCCACGAGAGCCAGGGCCTCCACGAGCCCCCCCCCACGAGAGCCAGGGCCTCCACGACCCCCCCCACGAGAGCCAGGGCCTCCACGACCCCCCCCACGAGAGCCAGGGCCTCCACGAGCCCCCCCACGAGAGCCAGGGCCTCCAGGAGCCCCCCCCACGAGAGCCAGGGCCTCCACGAGCCCCCCCCACGAGAGCCAGGGCCTCCACGACCCCCCCACAAGAGCCAGGGCCTCCACGACCCCCCCCACGAGAGCCAGGGCCTCCACGACCCCCCCCACGAGAGCCAGGGCCTCCACGACCCCCCCCACGAGAGCCAGGGCCTCCACGAGCCCCCCGCCCCCCCACGAGAGCCAGGGCCTCCACAAGCCCCCCGCCCCCCCACGAGAGCCAGGGCCTCCACCAGCCCCCCCCCACGAGAGCCAGGGCCTCCACGAGCCCCCCCCCACGAGAGCCAGGGCCTCCACAAGCCCCCCCCCACGAGAGCCAGGGCCTCCACAAGCCCCCCCCCACGAGAGCCAGGGCCTCCACGAGCCCCCCGCCCCCCCACGAGAGCCAGGGCCTCCACAAGCCCCCCGCCCCCCCACGAGAGCCAGGGCCTCCACGAGCCCCCCCCCACGAGAGCCAGGGCCTCCACGAGCCCCCCCCCACGAGAGCCAGGGCCTCCACAAGCCCCCCCCCACGAGAGCCAGGGCCTCCACAAGCCCCCCGCCCCCCCACGAGAGCCAGGGCCTCCACGAGCCCCCCGCCCCCCCACGAGAGCCAGGGCCTCCACGAGCCCCCCACCCTCCCACGAGAGCCAGGGCCTCCACGAGCCCCCCGCCCTCCCACGAGAGCCAGGGCCTCATTCCTTCACTGTCTCCCTCCACACGAGCTCCTAAAAGAACAAATCCCTGCCCTGGCATTGGGTTCACAGGAAGCCATTCCTGGAGAGCTTTCGTGATTCTCCTCTTTCTCTGTATTTCTGGGGTGGCCCTGTCACGGTGGTGGCAGGGCCCTTGGTGGTCACGGGCTTTGTGTTCCTCTGGGCTGTGGATGGGCGGGCATCTGGATGGTGTCAGGGCGGGCACTCCTGGGGACAAGGCTGCCACACACATTCTGGGTCCTGTTCCTTGCACAAATGCAGGCTGGACCTCTAAGGTACATGTCTTGGAAGTGAAACATCGAGCCCTGGTGTGTCCATCCACCTTTGTGAGGTATCACTGAAGACCAGGCCTCTGACGTGTGTGTGTGCGTGCGCATACACGCGCACAGCCCAGCAGTGCTGAGCGGCTGGGCCAGGGTGGATGGCTATGCTGGCCTTGGTGCCATTCATGCAAACGGGTCGGGGCTCAGCTCCACTGGTGATTACCACCCCAGCGTTGCCCAGAAAACCTGGAAGCCTGTCTTTGAAGTGAACCCCTCCAGGTTTTAAAGGTATTGGTTCCCAGTCGATCTTAGCTCTATGCAGACGAAAGAGAACCCTGTGTGTGCTCTGGACTGGACTGAGCCTGGCACTGAACTAGGACCCAGCGGTGCGGGTCCTGGCTGTAGGCCCAGTGCCAAAGCCAAGGAGGTGAGCGGGGCGGGGACACAAGTCCGTGTTCCTTGCATGGAGAACGCCACGGCCACAGGCAGCGAGGAGGGGCGGGGCCGCGCGGGGCCGCGCCTGGCCTCACCCGCAGTGACACGCACTGTGCTCTCCCCTCCCGCCCTGCAGATCCTGGAGGAGAACATGAAGCTGGAGTGTAAGTGCCACGGCGTGTCCGGCTCCTGCACCACCAAGACGTGCTGGACCACGCTGCCACAGTTCCGGGAGCTGGGCTACGTGCTCAAGGACAAGTACAACGAGGCCGTGCACGTGGAGCCCGTGCGCGCCAGCCGCAACAAGCGGCCCACCTTCCTCAAGATCAAGAAGCCCCTGTCCTACCGCAAGCCCATGGACACGGACCTGGTGTACATCGAGAAGTCGCCCAATTACTGCGAGGAGGACCCCGTGACCGGCAGCGTGGGCACCCAGGGCCGCGCCTGCAACAAGACGGCGCCCCAGGCCAGCGGCTGCGACCTCATGTGCTGCGGCCGTGGCTACAACACCCACCAGTACGCCCGCGTGTGGCAGTGCAACTGCAAGTTCCACTGGTGCTGCTACGTCAAGTGCAACACGTGCAGCGAGCGCACGGAGATGTACACCTGCAAGTGAGCCTGCCCGGCTGGGCCGCGGGGCTCTGCCGCCACCTGGGCGTCCTCCCCCGCGGGCCGCCGCCGCCCTCACAGGGGTCCGCAGACGCACCCGGCCGTCTTCTCTGCAGAGGGGGCGCTGGCGGGCTCCCCGCAGAGCCCCCGTCCACCTCGGATGCTGCTCCCCCCGCTCCCAGACACGGCCTCAGCCCCTCACGGTGGAACACAGCCTTCCACGCCGAGAACTCACCCTCGGGCCGCATCATAGCAATATTTAACAATTTATTCTGATAAGAAATACTATTAATTTATTTAATTAAAAAAATTCTCCACCTCGTCAGGATCCATTGTCTGCAATCAAGTGGACCGCTGGCTCTCCCGGCAGGGTGGTTCTGACCTTAGGGCTGGGAGCCAAGGGGAACTGTACATAATTATTCTTGCCCAGATGATTCTACTAGCCGATTTTGCAGTTCCTCCTTACAGTACTAGATGTTTAAGTACAAAGAGCAAAGTCCTTTATACATACATATATATATAATACACACATTTATATTTTTTGCTGTTTGCTGCTACTTATCCAGAAGTTTAAGCCAGTCCAAATTTGGAGACATTTTTACCCAGAATACATTTCCAGTTCTTGTGTCCTCCTAGTTCAAATTTTACCATTAGGTGAGAGGGGAAGGAGGGAGAGAGAGAGAGAGAGAGAGAGAGAGAGCGTGTGCACGATGCGGGGACTCGTAGTAACTCACAGCCGTGTCCGTCTTCTGAGAGCGAGCACTGGAGAGGAGAGTATTTTGTGAGAGACTATTTTTCTATGACTACTTTATTTATATGGTGTCTCCCGTGTCGTCCCGCAGCTGTGCTTACTGCCGGTGCCCGCTCCTGCAACTGGGTTCTGGAGTTCTATTTGCCAAGGAGGCCACAGTCATCCTTGGACAGCGGCCTGGGGCCAGGGTGCCACCCACAGAACCGGGGGGCACCAGGCCCGGGCTCGGCCTGGTAAGCTCAGGTGTTTGAGCCACTATGGAGGGTTGGGCTCATGTCCTCTGGTGGAGGCCAGCTCAGGACGCTGGCACCTAGCTGAGCTCTGCTACTGCCTGTGTCCCAGGAGGTGGGCACGGTCCCTAGGCAGGGGGGAGGCCGTGCACGGCCAGGCTCCCGGGGTCTCCTGGAGGTCTTGTTCCCAGGACAGTCTCAGCGGTACCTCAGCCGCACCCCTGGGTCTGTCAACACAGAAACATCCTCCAGGAGGCTGTGGGCGCTCTTGTGTACACCTACATGTGTGTGTGCTCGCACTCACACGATTGTGCCTTGACACACCCCAGGGGGTGTCTCCAGGAGCCTGGAGCCGTGACCTGGGCATCTTCTGGCCCCCAGTGTGTCTCTGCGGTGTGTGTGCATGCAGTGACACAGAGCGAGGGACTTCTGTGATTGTGTGGAACCGTAGGAGCTGACATCTCTGAGCTGTCCCCTGCCGGTAAAACTGGTGACCCCGGAGGCCATGGCCTCGGGCTGTGGGTGGAGCCCTCAGCCCTGACTTAGACCGTGTCCATCCAACTCCTGGGCTTCAGCACCGGCCCGAGTCACACGCAGCATGGAAAATAAACATGGCCAGATCAGCGTTTACCCTTGACATAGTTTTAATTTTTTCTTCACTTGGTTGTTTGGATGAGTGGACATGGAGGAGGGATGGAGTAGAGGGATGGCTGGGCGGGTGGATGGACAGGAGGGTGGGTGGATGGCTGGGTGGGTGGATGGACAGGGGGGTGGGTGGATGGCTGGGCGGGTGGATGGACAGGGGGGTGGGTGGATGGCTGGGTGGGTGGATGGACAGGGGGGTGGGTGGATGGCTGGGTGGGTGGATGGACGGGGGGTGGGTGGACAGATGGCTTTCCCAGCCCGCAGTGCCCCTGTACTTAGCCTCGCGGGCAAGTGGAGCAAGGGAGGGAGGTCCTGTGTGATTTAGTTCCATGAATGTGAGCTCAGCAAAGTCACTCCCAAGACCTCCTGCACTGTCCGGGGGAAGAAGGGCCTGGCGTGAGGGCGGCTGGGCCCGTGGGCTGGCTGCCGGCCCAGTGCCTGCTCCCACGGCACACAGCCCACCCCCACCCCCACCCGCCGGAGTGCCCAGCTCAGAGCTACTTGAGCCTCAGTTTCTCCATCTGTAAAACCACAACAATAGCACTACTTCTCGGGCCATTGTGAGGCGCCTCCCAGGAATGACCGCGTGGCCTCCTGAGTTGCAAGACGATGGATGAATGCTCATTATTGTTGTTGTTACTGTTATTGCTGCTACTAACCTTCCCACAGTCATAAGATTCTTATGGTAATAAATATTTGGCTCTATTGTGAGCAAAGCTATTCCTTCTCCCCTTTGTTTTATTCCTGGAGTAGCATTTCAACATAACTGATATCAAAAGTCCACAAGCTGAAGAAGCCGAGTCAAACAGTCACAAGTCCAGGCCTTGGACGTTGGCAGCCCAGGGTCCGGGGCCCAGTGTGGGCAAGACTTCCGGAGGGCTGCCCCAAACAGGCCACCACTGCCATGCGGGAGGTGGGTTTTCCCACGCGGCCAGTGGTTTTTTCCTTCTGTGATGCCAAGGTTGAACAGGACCTCATGGGCCCATCAAATACACTGCTGCTCGCTACACCCCAGCCCCAGCTTCTCAGACAGGCTGAGCATCTGGTCGTCCGGGTGTGGCCTCCCCGTCCTGGCTTGCTGGCCAGCGGTGAGGGTGAGGCCGAATACGACGGCAGGCCGAGCCTGGCCTTCTCGTCACGGCACGCAGCCTGACCAGGGCCCATCTCAAACGCTTGTGCTGGAGATGGAGGAGGACCAGTGTGGGGGGGCCGGGGCTCATGGCAGGTCACACGGCGTCCAGGCTGCCTGGGGATGGACCTTCACTACCACGATGTGCTGCCTGGGGCAGGAGGGACAGACCTCCACATGCATGTGCGTGCATGCGCGCGTGCACACACACACACACAGAGGCAGCAAGATGAAGCCAGGAAGAACACACCTCCACATGCATGTGCGCGCACACATACACACACACTCTAAGCTTGAGAAGACACTAGCTCAAGGCTCAAGAGAGCAATACGTGGGCTTGGGGCGAGGAGCTGGTGCCACGAACCATGCTGCAGGGGCGTGGACACGGGGGCGGGGAGGGGGGGGGAGGGGAGACGGGCGTCCCTTGCGCAAAGCAGATGAGTCTGAGCTGTGGCCTGAGCCCGGGGAGCCGCTTTGTCCTGGTCTCAGGGAAGAGCGAGGGTGTCACTGTGTCAGCAGAGCCCACAGCATCCACACGCTGCGCGACGCTGCAGCCTGGAGCAGAGGGTGCCGTGTCCAGCCGGGTGCGGCGGGCACGCTCCGGGCCGCGTCCCTCCCATGCCGCATCGCGTGTCGGTCACAGTGACCGCAGCCCCTCGTGGCGCTCTCCTCAGAAGGGACACTCCTGCCATTAAAAGGCACAGCACGGGGTTTTCAGTGCTGCGGGAAGCTAAGATTACAGTGAATCTGTGTCCAGCCAAAAGCAAGACCCAATCTCAACAATAACCAGAGCAAAAGGGCTGCACCCGCCTAACAAATATTAAATCCCTGAACTGCCACCAGACAACACAGAAGCACACTGGGAGATGGTCATGTTCAGCTTCACGGTGTTGACCAGGCGATGACGAGGCCGGGCCTGCCCGCACACGTGGCCACGGTGTGCGCAGTCACACGCACAGGACGGCGCTGGCCCGGCGGGCCCACGGCCTCGGCAGAACGCAGCCTGTCTGGAGTCAGCCGGGCCTGGTCTTCCACACATCTCCTCAGCAGGCTGGCCGGACTACTTCCCACTGGAGACCAAAGAGTCCAGTGTGGGAGCCCACGCCACGAGGCTGCTTGAGGCCCAGAGTGAGAACTGGCACCACCTTGTCCACCGCCTCCTGTTGTCCAGGTCAGTCCACAGGCCAGCCCAGACGCACCGCGCCACACGGCAGGCGCCCGGGCCGGAGGGCGGGCGTGAGGGCGACGTGCTCCAGCCTGAGGGACACAGCTGCTCCCCGGGCCGAGGCTGCTCCCTGGGGCGCAGCGCCATCCTCACTCGCCTCCCCAGCTCTCAGCAAGGCCAGGTGACCCTGCCAACCGCACCAAACTGACCCTCTGCACCTCTCCGGGTGGTCGTGTGTTCAAGTCTAGCCGTCTTTCCCGCCTCACCCCAGCCTCCTGGGGGTGGACCCGGTGGGCCTTCGGCCCGGCCGTGTGACCACCACAATCCAGACCTGCAGGAGAGCGATGTGCTTCACCTGCTGGCCCAGCAACACCTCCCACTCTTTCCCTGATGGAGGATGGGAAGCCATGGCACCCAGGCAATGGGACAGCAGAGGGAAGGGCCCCTTGGTGGCCCAACTGGCCCAAGAGTAGCCAGTAAGAGCACAGACCCTGGGGCCTGGCACCCAGAGTTTAAACCCAGGTCTGCTTTTGGCTGGCTTTGTGCCTTGCGGTGGTCGGGGTAACCTCTCTACCGTTAAGATGGAGGCAGTGTCCGGACCGCGGTGGTGACCAGGTGAGTTCGGGCTCGGTGCCTGGGCTGCTGCAGAGGTCTTGGGTACTTCGTACTTGCTGTATCTCATGAGAGCTTTCCCAGGGAGGGCCTGAGGGCGAGGGGCAGGCTGGGGCTGCTGGCCTGCTCAGGGGCCCAGCAGAGCCTGAGCCGTCCCGGCCCCAGACTCCGTCACACACACATCTGCTCCTGGACAGGGCAGCTACCGATTGCCATGACAACACCCTCGGCCGCAGAACAATGTGCTGGAGACAACAGAAAGGCTCAGCTGCCCGTTCCTGCTTAGTCCTCAAGACAGCAAAGAACGCATACCCCAGGACACGCACGCGTACACACACACAGTCACACACGCACACACGCACACACACAGTCACATAGACACACACACGCGCACGTACACGCACGCACACACACGCACGCACAGTCACACACGCACGCACACACACACGCGCACACAGTCACACACGCACACACATGCACGCACACACACAGTCACACACGCACACACACACAGTCACACACAGTCACACACACACAGTCACATAGACACACACACAGTCAGACACACGCACACACACACGCACACATGCACAGTCACACGCACACACACGCATGCACGCAGTCACATAGACACACACACACACGCACACACACGCACACACAGTCACACAGACACACGCACGCACGCGCACACACAGTCACACACGCACACACACACACGCACACACACAGTCACACACGCACGCATGCGCATGCACACACACAGTCACACACACAGTCACAGACACACGCACACACACACACACGCACACAGACACAGTCACACACGCACGCACACACGCATGCATGCACGCACACACACAGACACACACGCACACACACGCAGTCACACAGACACACACGCACGCAGTCACACAGACACACACACACGCACACACACACGCACATACACGCACACACACACACACACACGCACACACACAGTCACACAGACACACACGCACGCACACGCACGCACATACACAGTCACAGACACGCACACATGCACACACACGCACACAGACACAGTCACAACGCACGCACACACGCATGCATGCACGCACACACACAAAGACACACGCACGCACATACACGCAGTCACACAGACACACACGCACACACACGCACGCACAGTCACACAGACACACACACACACACACACGCGCACATGCACACACACACACACAGTCACACAGACACTGGCCCAGAGACAGCTCAGGTGAGACCAGGCCCTCACAAGCCAGGGGCTGGGGAAAGCCTGACAGCTCTGCTTCCAGGAGGAGGCGGCGTGGCTGCACCGCCACTCCTGACCTGCAGCCCTGGTTCCTGCAGCCGCCGGCCCAGGACTCACATGTAGCGCACATCCGCACACACGTGTGCATACACACACACATGCACATGGGTATGTGGGTGTGCGTGCGAGCACATGCCGGCATGCGTGTGCAGGGTGAGAGGAGGACTCGGGCTGGAGGAGGATGAGCACCTCCCCCTCCAGAGTCCACACCAGACAGCAGACCAGGGTGTGAAGAGAGCCCGCCTCTCCTGAGAGGGCCTGCTCCCACCTCACACAGAGCTCGGGCCCGGCAGGGCCCGTGCTCAGCCCGTCGGCTCCAGTCAGGCCTTCCAGGCTGCCACACAAGCCCGGGCAAGGCTCCTCTCTCACTGGTTTCCCAGGAAAAATGCAATCGCTCCAACTCCTCCAGCCTTCTAACCATGGCAGCGTCCACACGAAGGGACCAGGCCGACCCTGGCACCCACAAAATCCCTCCTCACTTGTTTAGGCCGCTTGGACTTGGTGGCTGAGTTGGACCTGCTGTTTGTGTCTCCCAAACACACACACCATTCTAGATGGGACCCCACACGGTCACAGCCTGCAATGCCGGGTGCTGCCCCTCCCAGGCCCCTGACCCCGGCCTGCCTGACTCTCCTCCTGAGCCTTCTCAAACAGCCACTGCGGTGCTCGCGTGTTGAGTAACTCGTTTCTAGAGCCGGGCAAAGCGGAGCAGTGCCATGCCCACAGCACAGGGAACAGCCCCTGCGCGTGAACCTGTGGGCGGACCCCACTTTCCTTCTCTGCCTGGAAGTAGTTCTGGAGGCTTTGAACCCAGACCCACCGGCTCTCTATAAATGCCACCAAGTTTCTTTCCACAGCCCCACAGATGGCTGGTAAGTTGTGGCAGCTTTAGCAACAGTAATGAAGACATTGGAAGCGGAAGCAGAGAGGCCAAGAGCACTTGTGTTTGCACTTCTCCACACAGCTACTTTCCGCAGGCCCCAGCATCTTCCCCTCCCTCTCCCTGTGCAGCAGGCCGTGGTTCTACAAGCAGACGCCCCAGAGAGGAGTGGACAGAGGAGAAACACACCCATCCCACTGAGACAAGGACCTTGCTTCCCACCAGCTGCCTGATGGAGGAGCCGCAAGTGGCCGGGAGCCTGGCCGGGCAGGACTCCTTACTATCTGCCCTTCCAGCTTGCCGGAACACAGGAGGTGGCCACAGCCAGGCTTCCCGGGAACAATCCAAACACAGTCCCATGCCAGACAGCCTTGCAGGCTGCACTTCCCGTGATGCACATGTGAACACAGTCACAGCACTCAGGCCATTTCTCTATCATAACGAAGACCCCGTGTTCAGATCCCTGCACCAGCAGTGTTGTATGACCATGCCTCAGAAGGGTCTCTGGGTCAAACAGTGGTGGCCTTTCCACTTTTGACAAATTTGCTCATTAAAGAGACTCCCCATGAACGCTTGGCCTGACTAGTCTGTCAGAGAGCAGAGGACAAGGGGACAGGGTGACAATCTACAAGATGGCCCTAGATAACCTTTCAGTGCCCAGAAGGGGACTTGCCTTTGCTAGGGGGTACAAACCCCACTCACCAGGACAGTACAGCGCAGGGGACTTCCTCCTCCACCTTCTGAGGGGCCCGAGTGACCTTTCCTCTCCTCCCACTAACAGATCCTGTTTTCCTGCAAACCTTCAGGGGACTGAGCCTAACGAAGACTTGCATGAGTTTCCTCCACAGCCGCCATCAGAAATCTGTCTTAGGGGAAGGAGTCGAGTAACCAGCTGGGTGATGAGGCGGTGGTGACCCTATGCTCCCCAGACAAGAGGTGCCCAGACTCTTAAAATCAGTGCTGCTGCTGCCACCAGAGGTGGACGGGCAAAGTGCTCGTCTATGCAGGTGAACAGGAAGAGGGGGCAGAGGGGAGGGAGGAGGGAGGCTGCAAGCGGGACCAGTGCAGGAGAACCAGATCTAGCCGTTCTCTGCAGAACAAAGCAGCGCAAGGCTGGGAAGGGGGGACAGCCTGATGCTGGCCACCTGGGGAGAACGGATGCATCCAGAAAAGGGGTGTGGTACCTGGGGGGATGCATCCAGAAAAGGGGTGTGGTACACGGGGTGGGGAATGCATCCAGAAAAGGGGTGTGGTACCTGGGGGGATGCATCCAGAAAAGGGGTGTGGTACACGGGGTGGGGAATGCATCCAGAAAAGGGGTGTGGTATATGGGGGGATGCATCCAGAAAAGGGGTGTGGTACCTGGGGGGATGCATCCAGAAAAGGGGTGTGCTACACGGGGGGGGGAATGCATCCAGAAAAGGGGTGTGGTACCTGGGGGAATGCATCCAGAAAAGGGGTGTGGTACCTGGGGGGATGCATCCAGAAAAGGGGTGTGGTACCTGGGGGGATGCATCCAGAAAAGGGGTGTGGTACACGGGGTGGGGAATGCATCCAGAAAAGGGGTGTGGTACACAGTGGAGGGGGGGTTCTCTTTTGTCAGAAGATGTGATGAGACTGAGTGTAAGAATCTCTGGTTTTATTTACAAGATCCTATTAATGTAATACTGATGAGAATTTTAATAATCAAAGTTCTGGATTCTGTGCTTTGGCTTGGAAATGCTCCCATTTCGTAATTCGAAGCCTCTCCTAGGTTCAAGCCCCAGACAGGCTGCCAGGGCAGGAGAGTTCAAGCCAGGCTCCCACAGACCAAGTCAACCCCTACTCGTTTGGAAAACGTGAGTGGGCTGACTGAACTCTGTGCCTCGGTTTGCTGGGTTGTGGAAGTGGGGATAGCTTCTAATGGGCTCAGAATGCCTGAGCGATGGTCGAGCTGCTGATCTATGTGGAATGTGAGCCGTGGGGCCTGGCGCGCTGTGTGCAGTGGGTACAGCTGGCTTTCGGCTGGGTTTCAGCAGCAGTGCGTCCAAGGGCAGCCTCTGGGCCCAGGCCGCTATTCCAGGATGCTTCTTGTGGTCCAGGCATCTGGGGCTCCAGGACCCAGGAACGCCAGTCAGCCAGCCCTCCACAGCGGGCAGCTGCTGGAAAGCAAAGCAAACACAAGTGGGAAGGAAGCTCCTGGGCTGCGAGAAAGCAAACAAGGCTGCGTCTTCCAGCCGCACGCTGCGGACAGCCAACCTTTCCCAGGGCCGATCCTTGGGAGTCGTCCTCAGGCGCCCGCCTGTGTTTGGACAGCTTGATGGAGGGCGGGGGCAGAGAAAGTGGAGACACGGAGGGCCAGGCCTCATCAGACCAGTGAGCTCCCAGCGTCCAGCCCCAGCCAGCGGGCTCCTCACACATCCCCGCCTGTGCCCTTCTCTGGCCTGCAGGCCTGGCCATCATGGGGTCAGGTCTGTGTGTGACCTCAGAAAGGGAAGCCAAGCATCACCACTAATAACAGACTGGCAAATGCATCGTGGACACCCGGCCTACTCTGTGTCATAATGTCATCCTCACAGCAGCCCTAACTGCATGGTAAAGCTAAAAGACCAGGGCAGGTCTGAGTGAGCTGCAGCCTAGATCGTCTGCTTCTAGCTACCACACTGTCGATAAGGCGCCTACCACCTTCTGGGGGGTAAACGCTTCATCAGCGAACGCTTCCAGAATAATCCACCTGGATTGTTTCTCTGGAGACCCTGAAGGACTTGATTAGGTCACTGTGATCTTCATTTCGTCTTTGCTGTTTCAATGCTGGCCTCGTGCATGCTAGGCTAGGCCCTGCCACTGCGCCACAGCCCAGGCCCCGTCTCCACGGCGTTGAGGCAAGCTACCCTGAGGGACAGAGGGGAGCGGACCAGGGGCCCAAGGTTATCCAGTTAGAAAGGACATTCCATCCAAGGCCCAACACGACTTCACGTTCTATGTGAGCATATGGGTTCCTTCTTACTGCTGAAACATCTCTTTTGGACTCAGGCCATATGCCAGGGGCAGCTCTTAGCTTGGTCTCCTCTGACTCCTGCACGGAATGGGGCCGGGGCAGTCCACTGTCTGGCAGGTGTGTTTGTGAAGGTCCCACTCCAGCCTCAGAGCTGCTCCCCGTTCTCCTTCCATCCCAGGAGGAATCCTCACACCTGTGGACACCGCGTTCTCCAGCTCTACCAGACTAGCACTCATGGAGGCTTGTGGGGTACGGGGCGCATGCACCCAGCCTTGGAGCATGCCAGCGGTGGGGACCAGCACCTCCATGCTGCACAGGAGGAAGAGACTCAGCCGGGGCCTGGCTGCCCGGATGCACGGCTGCATCCAACTCCCTTTTGTTAGTGTGGAGAACATTCTAAGGAGCCCAGCCTTGGGGCACAGAGGACACTGAGCAGGGTGATCTGGTGCAACGGTGGCATCCTGTCCCGGTGACTATCACCCCAACCTGAGGCTGGGCCAGTGGGAGTGGCCCAGGACCCACGGGCCGATGGCTACCTTGGCAGAAGCAGGGCAGCCCAGTTTCACCCAGGGCCAAGGAACAAAGGGCTTTCATGGGGTGTAACCCAGGACGAGGGGAAAGAATGGTCAGGTGTGCTGGGGGCAGGTTCACATGCAGGGAAAGAGCAAGCCATGCGGGCCCGGCTGGCATGGGGGCCCAGGTTCCGGTCTGCACTCCCAGGGCGGCAGACGGTCGCTGGCAGCCACTGAAGGCCCCATTTGTGCAAGATGTCAGCAGGGAGGGCAGGCCTTTTAAGGGGTGAGATCGTGTGGCCTGATAGCATGCCAGGGGGCCTCTCCCTGGGGGGGCCGGGCCCTGGTGAGGACTGTCGGCCATTGTTAACTGCACCTCGTGTGAAGGAAAACGGGACACTGGCAGTCAGCTGATACCTGTGCAATCAGGCCACCGGGACTCGGCTGCACTGCCTGCAGCTCCAGTTACAGGCTGGACGGGAGAGGGGGACATGCCGGCTCCAGGAAGCTGGAAGATGGAGGTCTGGGCTGAGTCGTCCCGCAAGCCTGTGGCAGGCTGTGTGTGAGGAGGGAAAGGCTGATGCCTAAGGGCACAGGGGCGGGAGCAAGGTGTGAAAGTGGCAGGTGAGGTCACCCGCAGCGGCCTGCCCGTGGGCGCCCAGCACAGAGGCTGACTGGAAGAAGGTGGGGGGTGGGCTGTGCATGAGAGCCAGCAGAGGTGATGGTAACCAGCCTCACATCCGTCACGCGTGGCCGTTTCCAGGCCAGGGCATCCTACTGCAGGGGGGAGCCAAGGCGCCTGCTGAGGCAGTGGATGGAGGGCTGTGAGGCGCCCACCAGCAGAGGCGTGAACTCCAGGAGCCCACGGGGAATGCGGCCACAGGGAGCATCCGTCACAGGAGCATCCCCTCCACCGGGGAGGACACGGTGCCGGAGCCGGAGCATGGGAGGGCGCTCTGCACAGGCGCTGAGCACAGACGGAAGAACAGAGCCACTCCCGGAACCCCGGCAGAGGAGGAGGAGGCCGGACCCAGGCAGAGCGCACGCTCTGCTCCGCTGCTCTGGTGCTGCTGCCCGATGGGAGCGCCGTCTCCTGAGGACAGGCCTGTGCGACGCCTCCTGCCCGCCTGTCCAGAGAGGAGCAAAGCAAGTGTGCTGACACCACTGGAGCATAACTGAAGTGGACGGCAGCTCCTCACCGGGTGGCTATGGCCCTACTGCCTCCTGAGCGTCTGTAGCACAGCGGCTTTACACCCACAGTGCTCAAAGACCACAGCCTCGCATGGAGAGCTGTAGGGAAGCCCCACCACACTGGGACCCATGGCAAAACAGCATGGGGAGCCTGGAGTCTGGACCTATCAGGATTAGCAGCACTGCCCAGATTCATGTCCTTCCTGTTCTCCTAGGGAAGCTATTAGCAAGAAGCATGGTCACGGGTTACAGGGGAAAGAGCAGTATTTAGAAGGTAAGTAGGGAACCACTCATTAATTCCTAAGGCCAGACACAGAGCAAGTAAGAACGAGAGGGACTGAGGGAGGGAAGAGAGGGAGAAGCGAAGGAATAGAAGAGGGAGGGGATGAGGGAGTGGGCAGAGAGAAGGGGAGGGTACGGATGTAAAGGAAAGGCCTGGTGTTTGGAGGGCTTGAGAAGATCCAGCTGCACCCTATTGCTGCTTAGGATGCTGGGCTGCTGTTGCCATGGTGATGTGCGACTGCTGAGTGTGATCTGTAACCAGCAGTGGATCCTGCTGCACCTCGGGCCCACTGTTCCCAGGCAGAGCCCATCTGTGAGCAGGAGGGCCCTGCCCTGGGCTCCTACCCCTGTGCCATGGAGAGGTGCACAGTTACCCAGGCCGTGCCTCCCAGATGCCACAGCTTCCTGTTTAGATCAGCCTCCTGAGGGCTCCGTCTGCCTCACCCCCGCGGCACCTGCCTGGTGTCCTCCAGGGCTGGACCCTGCGCTCTGTCCTGGAGAGACTCCAGCAGGACAGCCTGCGGAGACCCTGCCAACACCTCGCCACGCAGCACGGCCTCTGCAGACCAGCCCAGTCCCAGTGGGCTCCTTGGGACAGACCCAGGTCAAGTCTCAGTGGCATAACACCACAAAGGTCGCCTCCCTTATTCTACGCATAGACCTTGATTAATGAGACCTGAGTTCAGGTTCACCCATTACATAAAGGTGGGGCTCAAGCAGGGAGGCGCCATTTGAGCCCAGGAGAGAGGGCTGACTGGGAAGACTGCAGCAGGCGCGGGGCCAGGCCTGACGGGCAGGGGAAGGGCTGAGGCTCAGGCTGCCTGGGGGAAGAGCTCGTGGCTCGCCACCCTAGGGAAAAGGTACCTCAACGTCCAGAGTTCACTTATCTCGTGATCCTTTGCGAGCCCCAGTCCCCGTCTGGGTCAGTCTCCCATTCTGGAGAGTAGAGGTGCCATGCCAGCCTTGCATGCCAGGGGAGAGAGAAGAGGAGGTGTGTCACACCCTGGCTGCACCGGGCCCGGCTGGCACGCTCCCCGCAGCCCAGCCCCCACCCGAGGTCATCTCTCGTGCCTCCTAGCTCAGGCTGTGGTCTCTCGCTGCCTGCCCCAGCTCCGGCCCTGGAAGCTGTCCAGTCACAAATGGAAAGGAGCAGGGCCGGCAGAGCGGGCAGCCGGTGGTTGTGAGGTCAGGAGCCTCCTTGGATCAATGGGGGAAGGAGGAAGGAGCCACGCCTGCGTGTTAGCTGTTCCCCTCCCCCCTGGCCTGGCAAATGCTGAGCTCCCTGCCCAGGTGCCGGGAGCCCGGACCTGCCGTCCAGTGTGATGACTCCGGGCAAGGCGTGCGCCCCTCCCTTACAGACCTCTGCGCCTGCAAATGGGCCTAGTGGAAAAGCTGACTGGAGGGGGCCTCTTCCCGGGCTCTGCACTGTCCAGCTGGCACATCCTGCACCCCACTGCCCACAGTGTCTGTCCCAGGACAGCACCAGAAGCTGTGTGGACCCAACCGGGGCCTGGAGAGAGGACTTGTGGCAGCCACGGCCTGGGGGGGGCGGGGAGCTCCGGGCCCTCAGGGACCATCGGGTCAGAGCGTCCGCAGGAGCTTCACGCTAGGCCAGCTCACGGTGCCCACGGACGGGCACTGGGGACTGCAGGAGCCAGGAGGACGTGACTCAGGCAGGATGCAAGGCCTCTGTCCTGCGTAGTGCCTGAGACTCCCGCTCGGCAGCACGTGGAGACTGCATGGGGGGTGACAGCCGTAATTCCGGCTGAGTTTTACAAGTCAGACTTTTAAATCTCATCTCCGGCCTCTGGCCCGCCCTGCAGCCCGGGCCCAAACCCTGCTGGCCCCTGGCTTCGGCGTCCTAGCGGCCAGCCTAACTGCTGCTCCGCAGCTTCTGGGGCTGCCGGGAGCACACACACACTGCTGCAGCAGAGCTCACAGACCTTCACCCTCCTGGGCAGGCGCTGGCCCTGCCATGCTGCTAGCCCAGGCCCCGAGGGGGGGGGGGCATACAGCAGGGGGGTGGGGCCCAGGCTTCCCCAGGGCAGGTATCCAGGCCCAAGGCAGGAGATGAGGGGTGGAGAGGCAGCCGGGGAGCCCTGCAGCAGCTCAGCTCTGAGCCCCTCACACAATAGGGTCAGTAGTGAGGCCAAGGCCCGTCGCTGGGGCAGCCTGGGCCCTGTCTGCTTAGCATACCAGGCAGAGGCCCCCGCCCCTTCCAAAGTGGGCTCCAGGACCAAATTATAATGTCCCGATTGTCGCACAATACCATGATGAAGGGCCTTGTCACATTTTTGTCCCCGTTACTGGGGTCCCCATTCATGGCCACTGTCACCACTGTCAGAACAAGCCAGGCCCGGCAAACTTCTTTGCATTAAAATGGGTGAGAAATAAGCCTTCTCGCTGCTCAACTGGGCAGAAAACGGGATTAGGCCAAGGGACAGGCCGAAGGCCCATGGGGGAGGGGTGCTAGCTGCTGCTTAATAGACTGGGTCCTGGGTGACTCGAGGAAGCTGCCTCAGTTTCCCTTGTTCAGAATAGGATGGGGGGGGATTCCCTTGAGGAAATGCATACGTTTGGTTTGGTCCGTTCTGGAGCTGAAAACCCCTTCATTTACAGCACAAGCTAACAAGCCACAGGGCAGACCAGCACTGGCCAGTTGGGGCGGGGCGGGGGGAGGGGAGGGAAAAAGGATGGGCCTGACTGTCGGTCCTGAAAGGAAAGCTCTTTACTCCACGCTCAGTTACTGAGATTAAATACCTCGGAGAAACTACTGAAGATGAGAAAGGCCATTTGGCTCGCGGTCTGACGGACGGCGGTCCCTGGCAGTCCCCGCCGGGCGGAGCCTCTGCCCTCAGCCTCTGGTAGGCATCGCCTTGCGGCAGACGCAGGTGGTGAGACAAAGCGACTAAGAAGGTCCCCTTCAAGGTCATGCCCCCATGACTTGCTTCCTCCGCAGGCTGCGGACCAAGCCTGCAACGCATGGGCTGCATTCAAATTCAAACTCAACCGTCTCCAGGCAAAGCCCAGAGGTCCTGGGCCATGGAGTGTGCCACAGAGCAGGCTGCTTCCCAGACAGGTTAAAGCCGTGTTTTCAAAGCTAAAGGATGCACAGGATTCCAGAGGGGACAGGCCCGGGGCCTGGCCATGCTGAGTCCATCACTGGAACCCCAGCGGACGGCAGATGCCACCGCATATTGCCACACTTCTGTGGCATCCCTGCCATCCAAGCCAGCCACCCCCTGGGAACCACAGAGCTGCTTGGGAGGAGGCGGGGGCGAAAGCTGACACAGGAGGAGGTCTAAGACACATTGGCATATAAACAAAGACAAGAATGGATGGGCGCGTGAGGGTCATTTACAGGGAACAACTGTGTGGAGATGCTCTGAAGATGTATGTGGTAAAGCACAAAGAAACATGAACAGGGGTCTAGAAGATTCAAGAGACCAAGAAGGAAAGACTTACTTGGGACCCTAGGCAGTTCTTACCGTCACACTGATGGTCTCCAATTAACTTATGAAGGTTTTGACTTTTTGACTTTGTGATGATTAAAAAAACCATGTATTCAGTAGAAACTGGTGTGTGTGTGTATGTGTGTGTGTGTGTGTGTGTGCGCGCGCACACGCAGCTGGCTACAGCTGAGGGCCTTATACCTGTTAGGCGAGGGTCCTATCCCAGAATGGCACTCAAACCAAAGGGGACTTTGTCCTGACCTCCACTCTCCATCCAACCATCTCCACACAGGCAAACAGCTGAGAAGACTAAGCGCCTACTGTGTGCAGACACCATTCTAACCCCTCCTCCGCACCCATGATGCACCACTGCCTCCGAGGTGGGAGCACTGCGTTATCCCAGGAGAGAAAAGAGGCAGCATCTCAGGCACAGGGTGCCCTGGGCTCGGCAGGACGGGGACCTGGACGTGCGAGCCACAGCCCTCTCCAAGCCCCCGCCACAGCGGCCCGCCATCCAGCATGCGTGTGCATCAGAGGCTTGCCCACGGCTGCTCGGCTGGTGAGAAACAGAGAACACACTTGGACACGGGGGTCCGGCCCCTAAGCCAATTCCTCCAGCTCTGGGACTCTGCAACCAGCCCGGCTGCCAGGCCAGGCTGAAGAGGGTGACGGGGCCGGTGTGGTAAAGGGCACACGCCCTGCCGGAGGCTTTGCACCATCTTTTCAGAGCCGGGACAGGCAGGAGGCGCTAGGCGGAGCACACTCGCACGCACCTCGGCATGCCTCTGCCTCTGGGGTCCTCCCCAGGCACCCCGGGGAGAGCCTTCCCTTCCACGTCCCCAGCCCCCCAGGTCTGACCTGCGCCTTGCTGTGCTCAGTGTGGGGCCGAGAGGGGCCATGCAGGCTGAGGCGTGGGGACACGCCAGGCAGCTGGCCTTTGCAGCCGGAGCCGCCCTCGGGCCCTGCCCAGAGGCTGGCTGGGAAGCTCCACCTGAGCACCCGGGCACGTTCGTGGTGACTGCCCTATAATTTGTATACAGTTGCAGGTCATTTCCAAGAGTACAATTAAACCCTGGCTCCCTGTAATTAGGCATTTTTATGAATTAGGTCCCAAAGTATTAATGGCAAAGTAGGTTCTGCTGCTCCACAGCTTGATCTCTTTTGCTGCCAGCCAGGACTCCACTGGGCCGGTGAGAGACAGAGCCCTGAGAGGCCCAGATGGCAGTCACCTGTGCAGGTTTGTGGCTGGGGGCAGCCAGCACCAGAGCCGGCCAAATGCCTCTAAATAGCGTCAGCTGAGTAACCACGAGCCGTCTAGCCCACAGAGCTCTGTAATGCAGCCACTGGAGGAAGCGGGGAATGTGAAGGTGTTATGTCTGAGAAGTATCAGCCAAGGAACAGGGAAAGACGTCGGTAAGGGACGTGGCTCAGTGGCACATGGGCCACTCACTGGCATGAGCCAGGCCCTCAGTTCCAGCCCAGCACTGCAAGAAACACAGAAAGGAAGAAAAATAAAGCAAGATGTCAGGTCCTTCAGGAAGAGGCCGCTTGCCAAACACATAGCATGCTCACTCCGCACGGTGGACTGCGCCTTCGAGGGCGGGTGGTTGTTGGGTGCCGAGGTTAACACAGCAGGCATAATCCCTAGCCTGGGGGTGCCAACAGTCCACTGACAATACCCACCGAGTGGCTGGCATAAAGAGTCCAACCACGCTGAGAGAGTGAGGCTGGCCGGGGGGCACTGCACAGCGAGGGACTTCAGAATGATCGCCTCTGCTGTCACTCACCGCTTTATCTGAACCAGCTTTTCAAAACTCACTGCCTGCTTTACTGTCACAAGAGCAGTACTGTCATTAAATGGAGATGGGTTTGGCACATTGTAGCTATGAGAACAGAAAACAACCAAAGTCACTGGACACTGCCTACTCATGTCTGCAATGCGAGTCTCGGAGGCTGAGCTCTGAGGATTGTGCTTCAAAGCCCGATGGGACAGGAAAGTCTGTGAGACTCTTATCTCCAATTAACCTACAAAAAGCCAAAGCTGGAGGTGTGGCTTAAGTGGTAGAGTACCAGCCTTGAGCAGAAAAAGCCTAGAACAACACCCGGGCCCCGAGTTCTAGCCCCAGTACACACACGCACACACACATACACACCTAAGGTCATCTCAATGCTGCAGGTCCACTATACCCACTATTTTGACAAACACTGTGAGGATCGCTTTGCTGGGGTGTAACGCCTTTCACTGTTATTACCATTACAGTCTTCAAAGCACTATGAGAATCCGCTCGCTCTGCCTTGGCTATTGTTCTCACACTCTCTACTGAAACCCGGAGCTCCTTGACAGGAAGCTATGGGGTTGAAGCTGGAGCATCTCTCTCCATCTCCTGGCCTGCTCCTGGCCCTTCCCTAGTGCATGTAGAGATACGGCTTATTACAAATGCGCCACGAAATCCTAGCCTGTGCAGTGGCTCAGGGGGAGCCTCCGAACTCGGCACTGTCACTGCAGCGCTGGGCCTCCTCTGGGCAGAAGCAACCCTGGCTCGCATCCAGGCCTCTTGCTCTGCTCCGCAGAGCTGACAGCTTGTCAACACAACTTACCACTCACAGTCCTGAAGGTGAAGGCCACGATGCCAGCAAGAGCCCGCGTCCTGAATCAACCACAGCCTCACAAGTGAGACACGGCGGGCGGCTCAAGACCTCTCCTATAAGAGCGCGAGGGCCACTCCAGGCCTCTTTCTTTATCGTGGGAGACCTCGCTGGGGAACGTCTGTCCAGGTCAAAGGAAGCCACCCCTCTACACTGTGGAGTCCGAGCGACGCCAGAGCCACACACACCTCAGTCCCACAGCAACCTCACCCACTGAACTTCTGGACCCCTGGAAGGGATCAGGAAACCAAGCCCTGACCTTGGTGGTGCTCCCCACGGACAACAGCCACCCCAGCCAGGGTCCATCCCAGACACCTGCTCCAGCCACCACAACAGTCTCCACCCCACACCCCTGCTCCAGCCACCGGGGCAAGTGTCCGTCCCACACACCTTCTGCAGTCCCCTGGGACCTGGGAAGGAAGATGTGGCGTCACCCTGTTCCATTCCAGCACCTTCTCCTGGGGCACGCTAACCAGGGTGTGTGCACACCCTCCCACGCTACTCAGCTTTAGATCTCCGTAAGACGAAAGTGAAAAGGAAACATATTGATGGCTGCTCACGCTCTTATGATGGGGTGAAGCTGGCGAATCTCTCCTAAATGTCCACACAGTCCAGCGCCGCAGCACAGCCCACCAGAGCATGCTGGACATCTCCCCTCCTGATCCCAGGGCTTCTGCCCTGCCCAAGGTATCACTGTACCGCATTCTCTAGACTGGGAGAAGACCACAATCCAAAGTTAGAAGCACACTTCTACTTAATGTTTTATTGTTATCACATAATTTTTAACATCGAAATGAAGTAATAACATCAATATAACATAAGCCAGACCATCATCAAACTGAGGATGATCTGTGTATAAAGATTCGCATATGAAAGAGGGAAAATCCCCAGTAGATCTACCAGCCCCTTCTCCAGCCTTTCACTTGGCCTTGGCTCCCTCCCGCTCCCTCTCCTCACTCCACACACCCTTCAAGTCCTCCTGTGGTTTGTTCTAGGCTGTTCTAGTACTTTCCTCAAGGTGTGAGGTCATTGCTGGTACTGCCTGTCCCAAGTAGCTGTGACTTTCTAGTAACCCAAGACACAGAAGCACCCAGAGGTGGCAGGGAGTCCCTGGGTAGCAGCTCCGCTCCTCGCTGCCTGCAGCCACCTCTGAAAGCATCAGTTCCCACTGCTTTAGTCTATAAGAAAGCACCTTGCAGACAGACACCAGTGGCTCACACCTGTAATCCTAGCTACTCAGGAGGCTGAGATCTGAAGATTGTGGTTCCAAGCCAGCCCAGGTAGGAAAGTCTGAGAAACTCCAATAAACCTATAATAAATTACTCAGAAAAGGCTGGAAGTGGTGCTGTGGTTCAAGTGGTAGAGAGCTAGCCTTGAGCAAAAAACACTCAGGGACAGTGCTCAGACCCTGAGTTCAAGGCCCAGGACCAGCACAAGAAAGAACGAAAGAATGAAAAAAATAAACAAAGGAAGGAAGGAGGGAGAGAGAGGGAGGGAGAGAGAGAGGGGGCACTTTTCTTCCTTGTTGGTTCAGTGGTAGGAGAGGCTGGGAGATATTTCAATTCCCAGATCAACAAACTATTTTTGTAGCACTTTTCTTCCTTAAGAACCAATTTCTCTCATCTAAGGGAAGCTAGGAGGAGGACATAGAACCAGAGCAAAATAGGGGGAAAAGTACAGCAGAGGGGCCACTGCTCTGCTGCAGAGCGGCATCAAGTCAGCGGGGAGATCTGCGCTTTCTCAGCCCCGTCTCCCCGGCCCACGGATCCCGACTCTGGGGGAAAACGATGTTATATATGGACATGGGCCGACCACATCCAAGCACGTGCCATATCCCGAGGGCACCGGCCGCTTTCAGGAATCTGTCCCTCGGACGGGTGCCTTTAGAAGAGCTTGCCTCAGCCCTATCTGGCCTGTTGCTTCATAAAGACCAGGGAACTCCCTGAGCATAAGCCCTTCTCTGTCCTCCCCGGGCTGTGGGATGAGCTTGGCAGCCCCAGGAGAACGCCATGGAGGGCTCTGGGGGCCACAGACAGTGACAAGTGCAACAACAAAAACAGAGGAGGCAGCCAGCCAGTGACATCCAGCGCCGCCCCCCCAGGACAGCGGTGGTCCAGTATAGCCCACCGCCTCCAGGCGTCCAGCAGCTGTCCCAGGGGGCCAGAGAGGAGCTCCATCCACAAAATCCCAGCAGTGGCTGTAGTGGATCACGGGAGGAGCAGAATCTGCGTCTCTCTATACGCCAGCACAGAGCACAGAGTGGCTGTCCTGGCCACTTTGCTCACGAACTGCCCAGCAACAGCACACACGGACTGCAGAGGGCTGAGTGGCACCTGCACAAGGGTCACCTTGCCCTCAGGGGCTGGGAAGGGGCTCTTCCGCTCTTCCAAGGCTGCCCCGTGGCATGCATTATTTTGGGACTCCTACTCTTGAATGCCTGTGTTCATCTGGAAAGTTCCATTCAAGAATGTCATCCCAGTCTGTGCTGGTCTGCTCCCACAGCCATCTCCTCAAATCAAAATGAACGCCTGGCCTGGGTCTACTGCTCGCCTCCTGCCTGCCCACACGGAGATCTCTTCCCAAGCCCAGTCTGTGGAGCACAGAGCGACCTTGGGCAGCCCGGAGGTCACCGCCGGCACTCCACAAGCCCGTGGTGGAAGCTGAGGACAAAGGTCTGGTCCGCAAGCCTGCTTTCTTACGCTGCAGCCATCTCCTGTGGAGCACGTGGGATGAGGCCAGCCCAGTCCGCGGCTCGGGTGCTGTGGCCCCTGGTGACCGCTGCCCGCGCATCTACCAGGAAGAAGCCAGCAGCAGCTCTGTTTCCGCAGGCGTGCTGCTCTCTCAGTGCGGGGGGGCTCTTCTCTCCTAAGGGTCCGCTGCGATCCCCGCCACAGGCGGCCCCCACCTCCCGGCCTCTGCAGCCAGCCCCAGCCCCTCGGGCCTGGCCCAGGGGACCAGGCTGCTCCACAGCAGCCCGGCCTGCCACAGAGCCCCACCCCCACCCCTTACACCGGCCACTAGAAGCCTCGAAGCCTGGGCCACATGTTCAATGTTGCTTTTAGGGTCCCAGTGGCAGAGAAGTGAAGTGCAGCCAGGGACCCCTCGCTGGCGAAGGACGGACCCGCCTTATTCCCACAGGCCAGCCCAGCACAAGGTGCTCACAAGCTCAATGCAAGTGGGTCATCCCACGCCGCCTAGCTGAAAGCCCCTCACTGAGCGCTGCATTCCACTCTGGGCCGGCCAAGAGCACCTGCCCCACAGCCAGTTTTTTTTATTTCCTGCTTCCTTGTTAAGACCCATATAAGCCTGAGCCCCAATCCAGTCCCTCGCACAACCTCCCATCCCTAGGGGAAGGTTGCTGCCCCTCGCTGTCTACCAACAAACAGTCCTCTCGCCTGTGAAAGAAGGAGGCCGACCTGTTTCCTTTCTTTCTCCTCCGTTTTCCTAATAGTAGGTCCATTTTCCTGGGCCCCTAGCAGTTTCTGGCAAGTACTGGCATTGCTTTGGGCTCCGGCCCTACCTCCTCCACAGATGTCTGAGCAAGGCATCATGCTTTGGCCATGTCCGTGTCCTAGGTGAAGCCTGTCACCCATGCTGGGCCCCTCAGCTGGTTATGAGGGCAGGCTGCCTTAATGTCACCCTGGAGGAAGAAAGGGAAGGGCGCGGTGTCCTGCAGATGAAGACAGCGGCTGCTGGACGTCTAATGACAAATGGAAGAATTCGGCCTTGGCTGAGAGCCGCAGCGGCTCCCGGCTTTGCTCAGAGAGGAAGCCAAGAGGAAAGGGATCTGTGGCGCAAGGACCCCCACCCACCATTCTGCGCCAGCGCGAGGATGCACTTGCTGCGGTTCCCGTGGCGCTGAGCGTGCTGTGCATGCAGGTGTGCATCCTCGCTCTACCACGTACAGCACTGGGACCCTGCGGGTGCAGCCGCCCGGAGTCACACCGCACAGGCAGCCATCTCCAGAGAGAGAAAGTCAGCCTCCTAGAGCGCGGCACAGCCACACCCTCAGCCCCCCTTCCCCCCCTCCCCCCCCAGCCCGTCCTCCTGCCCCCTGGCTTTGGCCTCTCCTGCCACATTCCTGGGATTGCTGCAGGTGATAGATGGCTCCGAAGAAAGGCTGCCCCCAGGCTTCCGACTTGGCAGCCTCAGCTTCCTCTGCCTCTACCTGCTGGGAAAGCCCACGGGAGGGGCCTCTGACCCACCAGGAAGCCCCACCCACCCCATCCAGACCCAGGCGCCCCTCCCTCATTGGGCGAGAGACACCGGCCTCTGGCTCTAGAGCAGGCAGGGGCCAGGCAGTCTCTACGCCACCCCACCGGTCCCTCCTCCACTCATTCAGTCATTCAACAGCCAAAGGAGACAAGCATTGAAAAGATGAACAGGTACCTCAGCCTTCCCAGTTGTTAGGTTACTTAGCAACCACCAGTCCTCATTTTATGGGGTGCAGACAAAATCTCTGACCTCTCTGACTAAAGGCCGGTGAAGAGTTTATTCTCCCAGCCGCAGGGGTCCACCTCTTGGGAGGACATGGCCTGTGATGAATCCCAGAATGAAAAAGATTTAAAGTCCCACCTATAGAAATCTAGGTAAGTCTTTGAAAGCTGTGCTACCAGAGGAAGAATGAAGGAGGTCCTGCTAGCTAGACTCCTTTCCTGAGGAGTGCTGTTCAGGGCATCTTGTGCCCTTTGCTTTTCTCTTTCTAGTTTTCTGTCATCCGTACCTATCTACTGTACTGTTTAAAAAGAAGAAAACAGAAGTGGGGTTCCATGACGGACCCCAGCTTTACAACCATCACCTGGTGGCCTGCTTCCGGCCGCAGGACAGGCTGTCTTCAGGCAGTGGCCTGACAGCACCGCCAGACTCAGCCTGGGCCTGAACCAGAGACGTGGGAGCTGGGCTTGTGGGCAGGAAGAGAGCCGCTCGGGAGAAGTGAGGACCCGCCAGAGGGGGGTGAGGAGGAGAAGCGTGGAGGCCCTGCGCAGCTGCTGTGGGCACCTGGAGCCACAGAAGGGGGTGTGCAGGAGGGGCGTGGTTTAGGAAGGACAGCGGGACAGCCTCCAGAGTCCTCTTCCTGTCCTTCACGACATTAAAGGACCCTGTGACTTCAGAAACAGCTTTTTCTGGAAAGGCAGTGACTGGACTCGAACCCAAGGTCTGCATGTCCTAGCTGTGTACGGTGACCTCAGATTCTGACTAGCCTCTCTGTGCTTCAGTTAACTTCACAGCAGGTTGAAATCATTGGGTGAATTCAAACACAGAACACTTGAAATGGGGCCTGGCGTTCAGTAGGTGTTCTGAGCTTCAACCGCCAGGGCTACTGCGCTCTCCCCCGAGGACAGAGGCGGCTCAGGCCTGTGCCTGCTGCTGCACAGATGCTGGCGCTCTCTGCTGGACAAAGATCTGGGGGCAGGCGGGTGCCCCAGCCCCGGGCCCTTGCTCCTGTGCCTGAGAGCCGCCGCCACCACAGCCCACTGTCCCTCCCTCCGTGTCCTTTCGCTCCTCAGCTACACTATCGTAGAAGAATGCCGTCCCAGACCAAGTCTTCCACTGCAGTTATTCTACCAAAGGACTCCAGCAGTGGTCTTTAAGGCCTGGCACCCGCTAGGCACTATCCACCTTCCCAGGTCGAAGGGCAGGGCCTGGGTGGAGGGGAAGCACTCGGTTTCCCAGAGCAGGGCCCACAGGTGGGTAACAATGGAAATGAGGAGAGCGCCTTGGCTTTCCCTCTGGAGCTGTGGCCCTGCCTTCCTCCCCCGTCCCTCGGTGGGGCCCATGATCATTCACCTAGAGCCAACCTGCTGTCTGGCAGGCTTACTAGACCTGAGAGGGGCAGGTCCCAAAAATCACCCACCTCGAACCAACCAGTGCCAAACTTTTGAAGTCCTATAAAAGCTTCCAGGCCTTATCTCTGCCAAGCCTGGCCTGCGCGCCTGTCAGCTCAGCCACCCCTCCTCCAGCCCAGCTGTGGCGGCGGCTGGGAGGCCCGGCTGAGTACCGCTTCCCCAGAGGCCGACTCTGAGCCTCAGTTTCCACCCCAGGAAAGGACAGAGAGAGCACTTCAGTCTCTCAAGGGGTGCTCTCCATCTTGGACGCCACGCCCCCAGGCAGTCTGCCATGAGGCCTTCCTGACATTCGGGAACACTGGCACCCCGGCCGGCCGCAGCCCTCAGCTGTTTACCCTGCAGCAGGGAGGCCATTTGGGTGGTCCCGGGGAGGCAGCTGGGAACCCAGGCCCAGACAGCCAGCCCAGACTTTACCTGGGGGCTAGAGAACTCCGCTCTGTCCAAGATGAGAAGAGGCTGGAGCGGTGCTCACGGGGTCCCTGCAGTGTGGGAAATTGGCATTCTGCTGAGATACGGAAGCGGAGAGGCCCTCCCCAGGCGCGGAGACCCCAGCCCAGAGCAGAGGACATCCGAGAAGGGCAATGAGTCCCCTGCCGCCCCGCCGCCCGCCCGAGCACCAGGGGTCCAGAGCGGGGTCTTCTAGAAAATCACAACAGAGCACTGGGCTCCTACCTTGCCCTAGAACAGGACAAGCGGAGCCTCAAGGTAGCGGCCCTCCAGGTGAGTGAGGAGGATGTGCATTCTCTCTCCTTTTCCTCTGTTTTTATCTTCAAAGTGATTTGCGGAACCCAGGCTAATTAATTTCTCCCAGAACGGCTGCACCCCGCCCCAGCCCTGGGGCGCATCTGAAGGAAGGGGATGGCAGAGGCTGGAGAGGGAGAAATGGAGGGGTGGGAGGGGGAGGAACAACCCAAATATAAGAGGAGATCAGAGGCAGCGGAGACCAGCGGGCAGGCCTGCGCCTGCCCGTCAGAACCAGGCAGCCTGGCCCACTTTGCTCCACCCTGGCAGCAACCAGCGCACCAGCAGCACCGAGGCCGGACGTGGCGTGGCCGAGGAAGGGGCACTTCCGCCTCCTCCCTGGTCTTGGCAGCCGAGAGCCTTCATTCATTCACACTCACTCACTACCGCTGGGATCGTGCTGGTCCTCGCATTCACTGGAGGACACAGGCGGCTGGGAAGCCCTGCCCCCGGCTGAAAGGAGCTCCGCTGTATCCCGGGGGCAACCCGGAGTGGAGACCGGAGCCTGAAAAGGCAGTATTGAGTCTCAAAGGCAGTTTTGATGAGTGAGTAGGAGCTTACCAGAAAGAGATCTGAAAACGCAGGAAGGGCAGGCAAGCAAGGATGGCAAACGCAAAAACACAGAGGAGAGGAATTCCAGATGACCAGAGAGGTAGGCGGCCACCTGACAGGCCAGCATGTCCGCAGTCAGCCGCTGGACGCGCAGCGGATCGGGGGTGCCCCGGGCTCCACCCTGCCCCTCTGTGGTATACACCGGTACATATGGTACGTGTGTGGGACAGGTGTGGCGCATGTATGGCATAGGTGTGTGCGGGTGTGGCACACGTGTGGTATCCGTGCGGTATGCATGGGGTAATACATGTGTGGCGCGTGCGCTGTAAGCTGGCTGCCACGGGAAAGGGAAGGCACCACTCAACGGCCGGGCCGATGCAGCGCCCACTCTCGTTAAGAGATTTTGTCTTTGCCAGGGATTAGTCCAGGCATGGACTTGGTTTTGACCAATACAGTGTAAAAAAACCAAAACCTTTCTGGAAACTACCAGGGGCTCCTGGGAATGGGTTTTCACTTGAAGTGCTTCCATGAACGTATGTAGCACTGGGGTCATGGGAGCTGTCATATGACCACAGGTGGAGAAAGGGATACAAAGAACGGCAGGATGGGAAGTGAGAGACTCGGGTCCTCAGGACGGCATTGAGCTGCTGAGTATGTCTGGGTCCTCACTTCAAAGGTGCCTACTCCGTGAGCCTTATGTTTTAGACGACCTAAATATATTCATCATCAAACAGGTACCATCATCTCACATCTGTCTGTCTTTTTCAGGTCACCCTACGAATGACTCTCCTCACTTCATGTAATATTACAAACACTGCGTCACATTAATGCAGGAGTTACGAGGAGGGGCATTACCTCAGAATCTGACTGGGAGGGAGCAGTGAGCCTCTGCCAGGCGGAGTGGAAGGAGGCTCGAGTTCCCACGCAGCCCTGGGGGAGGAGTCACACCCTCAAGAGGGCTCTGGGCATCCCCATCCACGGAACAGACCGGAATGGAGGGAGACCTGGGGAAGATGGAGTGGCCACTAACACAAACTGCAAGCCACCAACCTGTTCAAATGGATCTGAGCTGAGTATGAATAAAAAGCGACACCATCGGGTCCAGGAGTCATTCCCTCCAGGAAGATGGCGAAGAAAAGTATAGAGGAGACACTAGGACGTGGCCTGGCCACACCGGGGCAGTGTTGGCACAAGGCAGCTGGGCTGCGGCTCAGACGGTGAAGGGTGGGGAGGGAAGCAGGCCCCATGCTAATTTTAGGAGGCAGAACCACACGTCTGTATGTGGAATTGTTCAAGGCTGGTGGTTTTAGGCCAGCAGTTGATCTGCTACTGACCCAGGCCAAAGAAGAAATCCTCAGCATGAAAACTGCCATCATGAGAGTTTGGGGACAATAGTGACACGTTCTTTTAAGAAATACCGCACCACTGTGGACATGAACTCAGGAGAACAGTATTCTGTAGATTGTCCTCGTCATCCACAACACAGACAGCAATACACAACACAGTCAGATTTTTTTGGGGGGGTCTGGTCGTGGGGCCTGAACTGGGCCTGGGCACTGTCCCTCAGCTCTTCAGCTCAAGGCTAGCGCTTTACCACTTGAGCCACAGCGCCACTTCCGGCTTTTTTCTTTTTGCTTATGTGGTGCTGGGGAATCGAACCCAGGGCCTCAGGCATGCAAGGCAAGTGCTCTACCACTGAGCCACCTTCCCAGCCCCACAGTCAGATTTTTGAATGAGAAAAAGGTTCAGAACTAACATAACCACCCTATTTATTCTTACACTTTTCTTTCTATGCACAAAAGTGATAAATCTATGACAAAGAGCTCTTTCAGTGACAATAACATAACAATCCCAAGTGAAATTTTAAGGTAAGAATTATGTCAGTTCTTTCTAAAGGAGGCACCCGTCAGAGCTGAAATGCCAGAATATTTTCTTGGGAAGTCGTCAAATGGCGATACATCTCATCATTGTGATTCTTAGATCTGATGGACCCCACCAGATTCTAAAGTGGGTTTTCCAGCTAGACAAAGGTGGGAGGACTTCTCAGACAGAGGAAACAGCAAATGGAAGGATGGATAACGAAGGACTTGAAGAGATTCTATCACAGACCATCACATAGCTTGGGCGGACAATGAAGAAAGGAATGTAACCAGAGTGGGAGAGAGAGGCTGGGGGGCACTGCGCTGGGCTCCTCACTGGAGGGACTCAAGCAGTGCTGGACTGCCCTACTGAAGAGGAAAAGTCAGGCAACACACAGCACATCATACAGCACGCACCCAAATGCAGAGATGAAGACAGCAGGGTTCAGAGTCCAGAGATGGCAGTGCTCAAGTTCAATTCTGACTCAGCCACTCACTCACTATGCTGTGAGCTGGGGGAAGGCTAGACCTCTCTGCCCCTCGGCCCTGGTCTGGGGTAGAAATTGTAACAGCACCCTGCTCTGCGGCCTGTGATGAGGATTACGGAGTTTGGTGTATTTTAAATACCAGTGCTCTCTGACAGAGGGTAATCAACATGAGCTGATTCTGCCTCAGTGAGCCAACGTCTCAGTAAATACTGTCAATCTCACCTGAGATTGAGCCTTATGTTGAGACTACAAAAATGGACAGGAATTCTACCCCTAATCTTAAAGCTTACGTATGTAACATCTTTTGAGGTATAACACCTTGGTGAGACTGCAAAGGAAAAAATTCAATTTAAAGCAATTTACAGGATGGAAAAAGAAATCAAAGGAGCTAAGACCTGGATCCAGAGTGGATCAGGGCAAATCTCTTCCCCTCCCCCTTCTTTCGCGCTCTCCAGGGTTTCAACTGCTGCTTATTCTCTGTCCCAGGCTGGGAAGCCACTTTCGGCACAGCCACTGAGGGCCAAAGTCCAGAGTCTGCCCCTGCTCTGTGGCTTGCGGGTCGGGTAACTCTGACCTGCTCCCCCATCTCCCTAAGCTGAAGTGTCCCCCTCATGCAGTAGGAGCTGTGGAACGCAGAGGTGTGAGAAGGAGGAACTGATCCTCTGGACAGGGCCAGAGGCTGTGGGACGCCACCATGAGGGCACACGGCATGTCCAGGAGTGCTGCAGCTAGGGCTCCTGCCTTTCTTGGGTCAGGCCCTCATTTCTGATTCAGGGTGTTGTGGGTCCTGGCTTAGGGGGTGAAAGGCTCTGCCAACTCTGCCTGTAAACCACGTCCCCTGAAATCTTTTATTAACCAGGACAGACTGCTCCCAATCTTTGAAGAGGAGTGTCTTGTTGCTTGAGCTGAAACACCGAAGGATCCCCAAATGCATGGTGCCATGAGCCTCTTGTCTAAGTGCCCCGAAAACATTCACTGGAAGAACAGGGACCCTAATGCTGCCGCAGCCCTCTGCAGCTTCCACCTCTCCATGGTAGGAATGTAAACTTCAGTACCAATGATCAATAAGAGAACTCATACAAGGACCACGCTGCTTCTTGGCTTACTATGCTTACAGTTCACTCAGTGTGAATCCACTAGCAAACCAACGACTTCTTACTTAAACTTATACTTGTTTGCATTCTATCCCTTCTTCTTCTCTTCAAATATATAGAAATTGAGTCATTTTAATAATGGTTTAATAGAAAGAGATACTTCACAATATTTAGTATTGCAAAGCCGTTGATTCAACCTTCCATCATCCGGATTCAATACAATTTTAATCAATCCTAAAAGATTTCTCTGATGATCCAGAAAAAGTATTGTAAGTTTTATTTCACACATTCACAAAAATAGAACTAATATACAATTAAGAAATGTTGCAGAAAGCAAGATAATATTAAAAAATCAGTTTGTTTTATGCACTAGCAATGAACAATACAAAATGAAATTAAGAAAACAATTCTGTTTACCACACCATTAAAAAGAATAAAATATTTGGTAATAAACTAAATAAAATAATTCTAAGATATATGCTTAAAAAGAAGAGGAAAACCTAAGTCAATGGGAAAAGATTGCATGGTTATGGATCAAAATACTTAGTATTTTTCAAATGGCAATCTTCCAAGTAGCCTAGAGTCAGCATAATCCAAATAAAAATTTTAACTGACCCTCTTATTATATAAATTGACAAGCTAATCCTAAAATGCATGTGAAAATACATAGGGTCCAAATTTTTTTTCTAAAATAAATCCTAGAAAAGAATCAAGTTGGAGAACTCATACTTGCCTTGAAAAGGCTCACTGCAGCTCTATAGGAAGCGATGCAGGGTGTGTGAGTGTGAGAATTATTAGACACAATCAACAGAAAAGAACTGTCAAGAAGTTAGCCTAGGGGCTAGGAATGTGGCTGAGGGTAGAGGACTTGCCTAGCATGTATGAAGCCCTGGGTTCGATTCCTCAGCACCACATAAGCAGAAAAAGCCGAAACTGGTGCTGTGGCTCGAGTGGTAGAGTGCTAGCCTTGAGCAAAGGCGCTGGTGGCTCATGCCTGTAATCCTAGCTACTCAGGAGGCTGAGATCTGAGGATCGCGATTCAAAGCCAGCCCAGGCAGGGAAGTCCATGAAACTCTTATCTTCAATAAACCACCAGAAAACCGAAAGTGGCACTGTAGCTCAACTGGTAGAGCGTTAGCCTTGAGCTGAAGAGCTGAGGGACAGCACTCAGAGTTCAAGCCCCAAGACCAGGGGGAAAAAAATAAGAAGCTCAGGAACAGCGCTCAGGCCTTAAGTCAAGGCCCAGGACTGGCAAAAAAAAAAAAAAAAAGTTAACCCATTTTGTTTTTTGCCACTTTTGCAAGGCTTGAATGAAGTGCCTCACAGTTTCACTTGGCTTCTTTGTTCATGACCAGTGTTCTACCACATCTCTAGCCCAGTTACTAGGTAATTGGAGAAGAAGTCTTGCAGACTTTTGTACCCAGGCTGGCTTTGAACCATTATCCTCTGATCTCACCCTCTCCTGACTTAGCTAGGATTACAGGCATCAGTCGCTGATGGCTGGCTAATAAGCTGATTTTTAAGGAAGATGCCAAGTCAACTCAAAGAAGAACAGTATTTAAGCAGTCAGCAGAAGAGTGAACCTGGGCTCTATTCACACCTTTTATGTGAGACTTAACCACCCCAAACATAAAAACCAGAAATACAAAACTCTTAGAAGAAAACCTAAGTCTTTGTCATACTGGATTAAATGGCAGTTTCTTAAATGTGACACATTTAAACCCAAGGAAACAGTAGATAAATCAGGCTTTATCAAATTCAAAAACCTGAGCCTCAAAGAACACCATTAAAAAGTGAAAAGACAATCCACAGAATGGGTTAATATATGTGTGAATTACATACCTTTAAAGGTCGAGGATTCAAAATGAAGAACTCTTACAAGTAAACAGTAAAATGACAACCTAATTTGAAATGTAAAAGCAATATGAATAAACATTTTCCCAAAAAAGACATCCAGATGGCCAACCAACACGTGAAAAGATACGTATCCAGTCCTACGGGAAATGCGCAGGGAAGCCGCACCCGCCTGTCTCATCCAGCCTCCAGGATGAGCAATCAACCGGACAGATGAGGGCAGGCACCGGCAAGGACGGGTGCCAGGACCTCCCGTGCTCCTGACACACGTAAAGTAGTGCTGCCGCTACTACCAAGAACATCGGTCAGATGACCCAGCAACCAACCCCAGTCCAAGGCATGTAACAAGAGAACTGAAGACATACATTCACACAAAAGCTCGTATGTGTGTTCATGAAAGCACTATTCATAAAAAACAGTGGCCAAAGGAAGTCAAATGTCCATCAATTAATTTTTAAAAGTAGTTAATCCATGCACTGAAATATTCTACAGACATGCCAAGAAAGGAATATGACACATGCCACAATAGAGACGAATCTGGAAAACATTTAAGAATTTAGCACAACGCCCACACAGTATATGGTTCCATCTGTACGCAACGTCCAGGAGGGTGCATCTACAGGAGCAGACCAAGGGATGGCAGCGCGGTGGCCGTGGGGAGAGCTGCTTCCAGGAGCCACAGGGCCAGGCTGTGCCTCTGCTCACACGGTGCCCGGTATTCTACAACCATACTGTACCATTTCAAATGATGAAGTTTACGAACTATGAAACGTATCTCAATTTTTAACGAAGAACAGAGTTTGAGCTGTGTTTGGGAGCCACGTCTGAGGAGGAGGGCCTGTCTCATCAGATGCAGGACCAATGACCAAACTCCAGTGACCGAGACAGACATACCTGGGGCTTTGTGTAAATCTGGCATATTTTCATTTCATGAGGGGCCTCAGTGAAAACACCATTGATGACATTCCACAAATGTCTGTGTGCCTCTCTATTCCCTCACCCACAGCACGATAAATCATCCTGTCATTGGCCCAGCCACACAGGGGTCCCCTCCCCCAGCTCCTGAGTGGGCACTGGGCACCCAGCAGTCCTCTGGCTGCTTCTCAGGGTGGCACAAGGCCTCTGCAGAGGACCCAGAGAGGCTGGGAAAGAGGAAGAGTCCTGGCCCCGGCCGAATGTCACGAAGTGCCCCGGTCCAGGGCTTACTGTGTGGCTCTTCTGAGAGGTGGCAGAGCCGCTGCTATGAAGGTCACAGTTACAGTTAACTGGGCCACCCACCTCACCCTATTCTCGTCTCAATTCCTCTGAAGATCGTTCAAGAAGAGCACAGCTATCTAGATTTCTTTAAGGTATGAAGAGTTGGGATATCTATATATTCAATAGCATTTGGAAGGCCCAAAGGGTTTATTAGCTTTCAAAAATTATGGGAGAAAAACTGAGTGCTGGCACATCCTCTAATTCCAGATATTTGGAAGGTAGAGGCAGAAGAATCTGTTTAAGGCTGGCCCAGGTAAAAAGCTAGTGAGGCCCCCTCCCAGAGAACAAGCCCGACAATGGGGGGGGGGGGGCACGCGGGGAGGCTGTCACCTAGCATCTGAGATGAAGGAGGAAGACCGGGGCCCTAGTCAGACAAAAGTGCACCACCGAGCACTGGGAAAAAGTGACATCAAATAAAAGGGCGGGGGTGACAGGCTCAAGCCATGCAGTATTTAGCAAGTGGAAAGCCTTGAGTTAGAAACTCCAGTACTGCCAGAGAGTTATGGGCAACCAACCAGACACTGACAGCCACTGGACCAGGCGTTTGGCTTGAAGCGCAATCAGAACTCTGCTGGAACGTGGCCTTCATAAGAGCTGTATTTCTACTATTTGGTTTTTTGTGTGTGCCAGTCCTGTGACTTGAACTCAGGGCTTGGGCTCTGTACTGAGCTTTTGTGTTGAAAGCTAACACTCTACCATTTTAGCCACAGCTCCACTTGTGGCTTTTTGATGTTTAATTGGAGATAGGATTCTCAGGAACTTTCCTACTCAGGCTGGCTTGAACCGCTGAAATCCTCAGATCTCAGCCTCCAGAGTAGCTAAGATCATGAGGGTAGACCAACGCACAAGGTTAAGGGCTACATTTTAAATTCATGCTTTCCACATCCCAAATGCTCTTGGCCAAACCTCTGAAGGCTCTGACAATGTCACTGAAGTTCCTGTGCCATCTGAGTCACTGGTACCTAGGAAAGGTTGGGATGAGGAGATGCTAGGGTTGGGCTAATAAAGGCACTGTTCACTGAGCACTGGCTATTGAAAATATACTAATTAAAACAAAAGTTCAAGGCTAAGTGTTCTTTTACAATTTTGCTCCAACTATATTTGTTATAAAAGCACAAGACTTTTTTTTTTCACTTTTTTATATATATATATATATATTTTTTTTTTTTTTTTTTTTTTTTTTTTTGGGGTCCGGTCGTGAGGCCCGAACTCTAGGCCTGGGCATTGTCCCTCAGCTCTTCAGCTCAAGGCTAGTGCTCTACCACTGAGCCACAGCGCCACTTCCAGCTTTTTGCTTATGTGGTGCTGAGGAATCGAACCCAGGGCCTCTGGCTTGCAATGCAAGCACTCTACCACTGAGCCACCTTCCCAGCCCCAAGACTTTTTTTTTTTTTCAAACAACTATGTAGATCCTTGCAAGGACTGAAAAATCACAAGGAAACCCTTAACCTCCCTTGAGACTGGGCAGGTATCTCGCTCGCTAGCGGGAGTCCCGGCTCCCGTTTTCCTCCAGGACGCTCTGACAGCTCCAGTCGTGAGGCCTCCAGGGTGTGCTTCCACCTAATTAAAAATTATTTATAACACATTAACGAGCAGGAAAGTCTCACTACCGAGGCCAAACTCTTCCTCTGAGCAACTCGGGCAATTAGGAATCTTTCTAGGCTTTTATCTCATGTTGCTCTACATAGCCCTGATTTTGCGAATATCAAATTATGTCAAAGTCCATCTTAATATTTAAATGTTTGTGGGAACATTTTAAGGGCATTTGCCCTGAGACTAGTGTGTTTTAAAGCGGCCATATTGTTTCCCAGCCTTTGCTTGTATTTGTCATTGTTTCCTCGGACACCAATACAGCACACGGCACACGGGAGTGTCTGAGGACAGAGGAGGGGTTTGGTTTTGCCTCGAGGTCCCTTGGCCTGTGTTTATCCCATGGCATGCCACTGTTTCGCTCTGGTCTGGAGGAGCAGGGCTTTCTTTTCTGCAACCGTCTGTCTTTGAACTTAAATCCCTGGAAGAAAGCAGTGCTCCACCCACACTCCCATTCCCCCCACACATACGCCCGAGTGCCCACACCCGTGCATCCTGACCACACCGGGAGGCTCGCTCCAGGCCCTCATCAGACTGACAGGGAGCAGAGACCGGTGATGAGCCTGCCCTCAGGAACACCCAGTCTGTCTGCCGCTGCCACTTCTTTTTTTTTTTTTTCCCCAGTCGTGGGGCCTGAACTTAGGGCCTGGGCGCTGTCCCTCAGTTCTTCAGCTCAAGGCCAGTACTCTACCACATGAGCGGCAGTGCCACTGCTGGATTTTTCTGCTTATGTGGTGCTGAGGAATCGAACCAGGGCCTCATGCATGCAAGGCAAGCACTCTACCACTGAGCCACCTTCCTGGCCCCTGGCCACTTCTTTAGGCCACATCTCTGGGAACAAGTGGCAAGGAACACAGTGTCCTGCCCTTTTCTGGGCACTCAGCACGACCTTAGGCAATCCTGCCACTGCCCTGTGTCTAGAAAGGCCAGGCAGGAGGGACAGACAGCATGTGGATGCCAGGCAGGCTGAACAAGGAACAGACCATGGTGGCAGGCTAGATAATGCAGGCCTGCAGACCAGGTGAGGGCTTTGGCTCTTCCTTTGAGAAAGGCAAAGCCGTGGGGGCGGGGACACAACTTTGACTTGGCTGCCTTTCTGGGTCCCAGAATCACAGGAAGATGGACTAGGGAGCTCTGGGCACAGCACAGGACAGGAGAGCGCCCCCTCCCGAGGGAGGTTCATCAAGACTCACCCCTCCCCCACCTCCTACTCCCCACCCCAGGCAGCCTCAGCTCAGAAAGACCTGCCAGCTCCTGGGAAAGGCCCAACCTAGCGGAAAGAGACATTAGTCCAGAGCTCGCCAACCCTGCAATTACCGATAAGATGGATTCTTCTCCCTGACAGGGTGGGGAGATACAGAGCCTGTTATTACAGGGGGCCTAATTACAGCGTCCTGGCTGGAAGCAGCACTCCCTGCAAGAGCAACGAGAGTGCCTACAAAGCCTGCTCCGGCCCCTCCTCCACGTGCTTCTCCTCACAGGCATTCAGGGTCTGACATAATTACCCCCCCCCCCAGGCTCAGAGACAGGCTTTGCCCCTCCTTGGGGCTGGCATTCCAGCTCCCCAAGTCTAAGTCTGAAACGGCCTCCCAGCACTTGGACTCCGACACCAAGGCTGGGTGGCCCTGGTCTCTCTAGGTCTTTCCATTCCCAAGTGGGTTCCACCTCAGTGCTCTCCAGAGCCTGGCCCGGCATGGGGAAATGACATCCCCTTGGAAGCCTCCGTTTCCCCACGGGCCAGGTTCCAGGCACACCTGTGCCCAGCGGCGCCAGGCCCTCTTTAGGCCAGAGGCCTCTGGGAAGAGAAGGCTTCACACACTGAGCAGCCTACGGGCCTGCACAGTACTGCTGACCGAGCAATCCGAACCACGTGCCACTACCAACCCAGAAAAGGGGCATTACTGCCCTGTTCATATGTTTGTCTATGGTGTTCCCACAGTGACCCCCAGAAAGGCCAGGTGCCAGGGTCAGGGTCATACGGGTCATATGTGCCTGTGTGTGTGTGTGCGCACACACACACACACACACACACACACACACACACACATGCATACGCATGTGCGTATGCACAGTCATTAACCCATGAGCTGCTGCTAGTGGAAGGAATTGGTGGTGGGTGCTTGAAGCAGGTAAATGCAGATTCCTCTACAAATCTTAGTGCTCCCCACAAGGTGACAGAGGACAGGCCCTGGATGCTGGCCTGGCGTGACCTGCGGCCATCCGATGCCTGCACAGAAGTGCGCACACCGGCCTCTGCCCTGCAACGAGCGGCTAGGAGTCAGACTAGCATCCCGAGACCGGCAGTGGGCCGTCCTTGTTATCAAGGTACCGCTGAGTTCACTGTTATTACCACTGCTCGTTGATGGGGTGGGGGCCAGGCTTTGTTTTTAAACATGGCTTACCCTCCAATTTCCACTTGCTTCGGTGGGGGAAAGCGACCGTGGTTAAAGCAGCGCACTGTTCCTGGAGTGGGCGGCAACACAAGGCTTCCCAGGACGGCAGACGGAGGAACTGTCCTCGGTGCTCGCCCACGGTCCTCTCTCTGGGATCGGAAGCCCGGCTGTCTCTTCTGGTCACCTGTACATGCCTTGCGGCGGTTGCCTGTTTCCGGCCCATCTCCCCTGCTGCAGAGGGAAAAGGAGAGGCCACATGGCCTCACCTGCCAGCCTCCTCAAGGCCCAGGCCTGGGCCTGGCGAGGGCTCTGGGCCTGCACCGTCCCATGCCAGCTGCCATGGCTAAGTGAGATGTCAGGCTGATGGGCTAATGAGGGGACCTGGTGGCCCCCGACAGGAAACAGAACATCTGGTTCCCGGCCCACCCTCGTCCTCCGGCCATCAGCCTGGCCCCAGCAATGGCCAGGGAGTGTCTGTGCCTGACAGATCACCCTGCTGATATCTTTATTATGGCTTTGAGATGTCGCCGTGGGGGCTCTGGACCTACCACCCTCTCCTGGAGAAATGCTCCCGAGGGCGTTCCGATACCAGCCAGGTTAGGGACGGGACACCACCGGCACTTCCTGGCCAGAAGCTGCCCTGTCACTGGGACATCTCCATAAATAACACCAGCCTCTTGCAAACGTCTGCTGGGGGTGGGGGGAGGCAGACTCACACGCTACTCACTGTCCTACATTTCCTGACAGAGGCCAGCTCCCAAGACACACTTCAGGAAGGAAGGATTTCGGGGGGCGGGTGTGGGGAACAATCTTTAAGCCCCTGTAGTTGGCGTGTCCCTCTCCAAGTCCTAGAGTTTAATTCAACACGCACATCTGGGAGAAGCTTACAATGAAATCACCGATGGCTCTCTCCCTCCCTCATTCCAAAGTGCACTCATCTCCAGGACAAATGACCTAGGGCATTCTGGAAACAAATGTCATGAAAAGGAAGAGGACTTTTGTCAGGAAATGATACTTTGGAGACTTCCCAACCCCCAACACCGTGTGGGCCAGAACTGGGTCTCGGATGAAGTGTGCATCACAAACAACCGCCACCAGCCCCTGGTGGAGGTGAGCGGGCACAGACCAACGCAGCCCAGGTCTAATGGCATTAAGGAAGCAGCATTGGCTTTTGTTAGACACCATGATTACTTTGAGGAAACATTTCAAAAGTACTTATCGGTACAGCCTGGGAGTTCCCTGAAAACATTCCATTCCTTCCCGTATAGCACACAGGTAAGAACCTCAGACAACCCCAGTGACAGAGCTGAACGGGACTGCTGGGCAGGGGTGAGAGGGAGCGGTGCTGTGCTGAGCCCTGGGGTTCTGGGTGCTGGCCACATTCCCGGGGTTCCGGCCAACTATACTGAAAATAATCTTTGGGGAAAAAAAAACCATCTGTAACCAAACATGTACAGACTTCCTTCCTTATCATTACTCCCTTCACAATACAGCGTAACAGCTATTTACACCGCGTCTTTCCATGTCATTAGTCCCTAAACAATTCAGTGGAACTGCTATGTACACTGCCCTTGCATTGTATTGGGCACTGCAGGTAACGCGGCACTGATCTAAAGTATACAGAAGCGTGTATGTGGGTTACAGCCAACACAATGCTTTGTACAAACGACCTCAGCATCTGCAGTTTGCTATCCGATGGGGTCTGAAGTCTGTCCCCACGAATATCAAGGGACAACACGTGTTTACAGTTTAAAATGGTAAGTGAAAGGGAACTGAAAGTTCAAAGCCTGCAGTAAAACGTCAAAGGCACCCGGTAGGTAGACGGGAAGTATTTCTCCTTCCTGTAGTCATTCACACAGGAGAGCTGCACCTCGCACACATGCAACCCGGCTGCAGGACCAGGGCCAGGGCTGTCTTGTCTTCGGTCTCACGGGCCAATGGTATTTCTCATCTTTCCTCAGTAGCTGGCGCTCAGCCTGTCTACAGGAGGGTGCACTGGCATGAGAACGAGGGAGAGAGAACACATGCCACAGGTTGCTCTCGGTAATCACCTTACATAGATTACAGTATCATATAATTAAGGGTTGTAATTGCGTACACATGACTGCAACGAAGCATCTGCGCACACCATATTATAAGTTAGCCCTCAAAGTCCTGGCATTCCACGTCCACGGATTCAATCTTAGGTTGAGAACATTTTTTTTTAAACTGCCTCTGCGCTAGACATGTACAGACTTTTTCTTGTCATTCTTGCCTAAACGATGCAGGAGAACAATTTACATGGCGTCCCCATGTTTGGTACTACAAGCCATCTAGTAATGCCCATTTCACAATGCATATGAGCCTGGCCTCATGATGTGAAGCGCGTGGGGGTGGAGGCTAAAAACCCGTTCTGCAGGCAGTGGCTGCTCGGCTCAGCCTGGAGCAGGGGAGCCTCGGGACCCTGTGCGCATCTCTAATCACCACCAGGACAAGGACAGCAAGGGGCTGCAACAGGGAGAAGAAGGGAGATGGAGGAGGTAAAAGGTGAAGGTGCACTTGGCACGACACAGAATCTATGGCCCAACCTGAAATGTCCACAGAGGAGGCACCAGAGCCCCATTCCCACAGACCCCAGCCTCCCTAAGGGGGCAAGGCATGCCGGCGTGTGTGCTAGGCCGACCTTCTTCCTGCCCCCAGGCAGGACACTAACACTTCGTTTTTTGAGTGGAGCATATGGAGAGGCTCGGGGCCTGCAGGCACAGCCGTCAGCCGTCAGGGAAAGGCACGCAGCACAGGGTATTAGACCCTTGCGCCTTTCTACCTACCCCTGCCCCCATTACTGCAGGGCAACTTCCTGCTTGGTCCCCGGAAAAAGAAACAGCCTTGGCGGGGTAGTGGGGAGAGGAAAAAAGGAACAAAACAACTTGAGAACTGAAAAGGACAATAATTGAAATGAAAATTTAGCTACAGAGGCTCAATGGGATATTTGAACTGAAAGAACAATTAGTGAAACTGAAGACAAATTAACGGAGATTATGGAATCTGAAAAGGATGGGAAAAATAATATAACAAAAACATGAACAGCACCACAGAAAAATGTGAGCATCATCAAGCATGGGGTACGCGCAATTGAATAGGTAGAAGGAGAAGAGAATGGGAGCAGGGAAGATACTGTAGGAAACAATGACCTTCAAGTTACCCAAATTTATTGACAAACCCGTCCAAAAAGCTTGATAAGCTCCAAGCAGAGTAAACAGGAGACCCACAAACAAAACAAACTGCGATAAAAAGGTGGAGACCCAATGTCAAGAAGACCTTGAAAACAACAAAAAAAATGGACTCTCTTCAGTCTATAACAGAGTCCTAAGAATGTGAGGCATTCTGGCTACACATCTGTCACCCCACCAATCTCCCGGGGTGACCCTGCTGCTCGGGCTGGCTAGATGGGTGTCCCCTTCTTCCCTCTGGCTCCATGTGCATCCCTCCCAAAGCTGCACACCCGGTGGAAGAGGATGACCATCCCCAATAGAGGAGGACCGGCCTTTGGTCAAGAGCACAGGAGTAGCTGCGCTCCCCTGCTAGATCCTCCAATCAGCTGTCCAGAAGCCCAAAATCAACAGAGTGAAGACACTACGACGGAGTGGGAGACAGTGTCTTCCAGTAAAGAATATATAAAGAACTCAAAATGCAATTTTGAAACAATTCAATTTGAAAATGGGTCAATGATCTAAATAGACAAATCTCTAAAGAATAATCGTAAGTGGCCAATAAATATATGAAAAAAATGTTTAGTATCATTAACCATCAGTAAAGTACAAATCAAAATTGAAATGAAACCATCTCAGTGTGTGGCTACTGCCAAACAATAAGCACAAACGCCAGGGTAGAGGGTAGACAAGGCAAACCAGGCGCCGTGGGAGGAGGGTGGGGACAGACTAATGCAGCCACCGTGGAGACAGCATGGAGGCACCTCAAGAACTAACAACAGAGCCACCATGGGATCTAGCTAGCCCACCTGTACAGACACAAAGGAATGAAATACACGAAGAGAATCTCATACATATGTCTACTGCAGTACTGACCCTACAGCTAAGATCGGGGATGCGCCCAGGTGCCCGTGCCCCAGCCCTTGTTTGGTTTCGTTATTTTTCAGACCACAATCCTTGTGCCTATGCCTCCTGTGTAGTGAGGATCGCAGTCTCTCACATCTGCCCACCTGACTGAGATGGTAGCTTGGTAACTTTCTGCCCTGGGTGATCTCCAACAGTGATCCACTGAACCTCCCTCTCCTGAGCAGCCGGGATTGTGGATGTGAACCTCCACACCCTCTCCTGAGCAGCCGGGATTATGGATGTGAGCCTCTACACCCAGCCTTATACTATTACTAAGCTTAAAGAAATTTTAAAAAAAATCTCTGAACAATTATATGTCATAAAATTAGACAATCTAGACAAAATAAGAGAGGTTTGCTAAGTCAAAAATTGGGGGTAAAGGAGGGGCTGGGGATCAACCAGGGAATGGGCACATCTGTTCCCAAATACAGCCATTCCCTGTGTCCCAGAGACTGGAGTAGCCCTTGAAAACCAGAGTCCTTCTCTACCATCTGCCACAGCTGGCTTGGTCATAAAGACCTCTCTCTTACTGAGCCTCAGTTTACACCTTTTAAAGTACCCAGGTTACAGGACTAAAGGAGACTGTGAATACACCTCATATCACTGATGGGCCGCAGTGCTGCAGGATGAACGCCGTGCTGGCAGGTGAAGAAATGTTCCTGCCACGTCTTTGCAGGCCCTGGGGTTATTCCCAGCGGAAGTGTCAACCAGGTGTCTGCTCCTCAACAGCTGCTGGAAGCAAGCAGCCTCACCCCTTCTGTTCCCCGCCGCAGGGAAAAGGGCAGTGGCAAGGGATTCTCGCGTAGACTCACCCACATAAAGCAGCGGGCTAAAAAGTAACACTCTGCCAGAAAGCAGGCTGTGGGGCACAGCACAGAGTGCCCGTGCTGGGAAAGGCAGCCCACACAACCCAGGACCACAGGGGCTGGCCAGGGGGTAGGAGACCAGACGGGAGGCAGACTCGCCCCAAACTGATTAAACTTTTGATTTCTGAACCTAAGAAAAATCAAATGAAAAGATAAATTTAAAATTAAGACAAGCGTGAAATAAATGATAGCAATGTTCACTCAGAGGACGCCGGACTGGCCGGGGCAGCCGTGCCCTGCACGGCGGCTGTGTCAGTGAGCTGGATTCCTGGGCACCCGGCCCGCTCCCCACCCCACACGGGCAGCCTGGCTCCCAGCAGGTGTGGCACAGCCCTCTTGGCCCACGGGGCTCCACAATGCACAATGTCCTGTCTGTGCCCGGGGTGGCCTGGCCGGGCCTGCTCACAGCTGACACTTCCTCCAGACCCCAGGGTCCCACTTGCCAGTCAGCCCCAGATCCTCGGCGGAGCTCATCTGAGGAAAGGAGGTGACTGGAGTTGGTATGTGCCGTGCGGACCCGATCCAGGGCAGGCCACCTGCCCCATGGGAGTGTTTTCTCGTGCTCACCCTCCCCCACAAAAGACAGCAAACACCACCGGGCTCCGCCCTGCGTATTCACTGTATCATCTGCACGGCTGCCCAGTGAGGGCCCTAGGCAGCCGCCAGCACCCTTCCCCTCCTCCTTCTCCTTCTCCTGGTCCTCATTCCATTTTCCAGGTGTGCACAGACGGGTAAACAACGTGCCCTGAGGAGACACATCTGAAAACCTTGAGTCTGGCTACGAACCCAGCCACATACCCCTTCAGGTCCCCATGCCCAAAGTGAGCAGGGTGGAAGGGGCTGCAGGTGGGGGGAGGTGGCAGAGGACCGCTGGCCAGGGTGCATCTGCTGGTCAGGACGTGGCGGGGGGCTGCAGAGCTGTCCTGGCCGCTTGGACAGAGGGTGATCTAGTGAAGGTCACCATAATCCCCAGTCTGGAAGCTGATCCCACCTGACAGTAGCAGGATCCCTGATGCTGTCTTTTGGCCCAGCCTGCCAAGAAACAGCAAAGTCACCTCGACCGCCCAGGTCACACGCTCCGGACAAGGGAAGGCGGACAGGCTGGATGGGGATGAGAAGAAAACTCAAGGACAAGCATCTGCCTGGTCTCACAATATCCTCAGCCCCATACCAAAGATTACCCCTGTGCCACAGCTTTCTATCATGGTGACAAAACCCTTGAGAATATCAACGGAAAAGGGGAAAGGCTTTGTCTCCTGTGTCACTGCTTCCAAGGTTTCAGGCTGGGCTCGCTTGGAGCCTACAGCAGGACAACACACGGTGACAGGGAGCTGGTGGCACCACTGTTCACGCATGGCAGTAAAGAAGCAGAGAGACGGGAGGAGGCTGAGTCCCCAGACCAGCGCTCATGCACGCCCCTCCCCACAACCTCACCTCTGGCCACCTGACTTTTAGCACATGGCCCATGGGGAACATTTGAGACTACCTGTGAGAACTGATCTCCTCTTCATGAATGGTAAAATTGAGACTCACTGAGCACAGGATCACACGGATAAAAGAAGGTATTCAGGATGACTGAACCAAGAAAGATAGAACTCTAAACACCCAGGAGATCAAAATGCCTTTTGTAGAAATTACCTGTTTATTTACAACATTTAAAAAAAAAAAAAAAAAGGTAACCTAAGAGGAACGGGAATGGGAAACACCACTGGCTGAAGCCTGTTATCCTAGGGCTACGGGAGCCAAGTTCAAGGCCAACTGCATAAAAGCTCATGAGACTCCATTTTGACGGATGGCTGGGAGTGGTGGGGCACATCTGTCACCCCAAGCTCCTGGGGGAAAACAACAGGTGACAAAGGAGATCTGGGGAAGCACCAGCAGGAAGATCACGGCCCAGGCCAGCCTGAGCACAAGAATAATTGATGCGAAGAAGGAGCTGGAGCCAAGGCTGAAGTGGCGGAGAGACTGCTTAGCAAGTGAGAGGCCTTGACTCCAATCCTAATGACGAAAATTAGAAGAAAAAGCCAGCCTTTCCCAGCAGCGCCGCGTTGATGTCAGCAGGGATGGTGCGGCGCCGCTGTCCCCCTCCCCCGGTGAGAAACAGTCCTGACAAAGACCTCTGCTGCCTTACCGCGGGCAGCAGAGGGGAGCCCAGAAATGTCTGTCTCTGAAGCTCTGCCTACCCCTTCTTTCCACTCCTGCCAACAGACTCACGCACCCAGAACCCTCGCTGGCAGGCCTCACCCACCGGGAGCATAGCACCAGCCAGTGCTGGTCCCTGCCTGTTCTCCTTGCCCCAGGGAAATCCTGCCAGGGCTACGGGGAGAACCGTATTCCAATGGGTACCGAATGCCAGGAGAGACTTGTGCCGGCACAGAGGTGAGCTGGGAGCCATGGCTCAAGGATGATGGTTTCAGGAAAGGTGTTCAGAGCTAAACTGAGAAGACACTCCTGGAAGCAGGGGGGGCATCCCTACTTACCGGCCCCTGAGAGCCAGCCAGGCACAGTTGGTATGAGGACTGAGAACCAGGCACCTGGATTCAAATCCTACCAGTCTTCCCTTGGGCATCAGCCTGTGCCTCAGTTTCCTCATGGCCAAAATGGAGCTAAGACAATGTAAATCATAGAGCAGGTGTCGCATGGCATTTGGCACTGCAGGAAACACAGGTGAGCTGTTCTTTATGGTAGTGTGGTTTTCCATGCTGACTGATTGGCATGCATGGGTGGGATGGGGGAGGACTGAGACCAGCCCTGGGAGCGGGCTCGAAAAAGAATTACCATCACAAGCTAAGAGATGAGGTCATCTGCTCACCCCCCCAACAACACTCAGGCAGCCTGTCAGTGCCGGGGAGGCATCTGCTGACATTTGAATATGAACGGATGAGCAACAAAAGAGCCTGCTGCCGTGGAGCAGGCGTGCAGGCCAGGCTGGGGGCAGGGGTGCCCCAGAACATCCACAAAGTCAGGTACACAGTCATGAATACACATACACGTAAGCTCGCACACTCACACACACATCCACACGCATGACTTGCATGCAAACCACTCCATTTGTCTCACACCTGTAAGGCAACTATAACTGGGCAAGCATCTGTGTGGCACTCAACCCACAACCTCCTCTGTTCCAAAGAACTTTTCAACTTTATTTCAGTCCCAATCTCACAGAAATTTAACCGTCTGTGAAGTAAACACTTCCCCAAGCGTTTTCAACACCAAACTGTAGGATCCTCATTTTGCTCCTTCTGCCTGGTAATCGCCTGCTACTATTAGTTCATTTTCCGTCACTGTAACAAAATACTAGAAACTGCATGCTTTATAAAGAAGTTTGTTTAGCCCACACTTTTCCAGGCTGAAAGATCCTGAGAGAAAACGGCACAGGAAGATTGTTGAGGAAAAGAAAGCCAGTGTGATCAGAGAGCAGAGGCCAGACAGGGACTGGGGACTGGGAGAGAGAAGAAAGGGTCAGAAACAAGGCTGACATATATGCCTTCAGGGATGTGGGAAGGGCTCATTACAGTGCTCTGAGCAATGGGACCAATCCTGACTAAAATAACTTGTAAGGATCATCTAGAACTAGACAGGCCGTCACAGACGTGTGTTAGTTGTTATACACAGATGCCGTATGCAGTGCTCAAATCACAGTGGAGTGAAGCAACACAGGCTTTGTCTTGCTTATTCTGCTGCCCAGTGCAGGGCTGCGCAGGGGTTCTGCTCCACGCAGGGTCCCTCTGACTTCCACCTGTGGTGCCAAGGAGGCCCTGGTGGCCTCCTGCAGTGAAGAGAGAGCGTGAGGAGGACCGGGCAGGTCAAATGTGAGGTGGTGGCCCATCCGTCCTTCCACAGTGAACTCCACGCCCCACTAGGGCTTGGAGCAGGGGCTGGGGCTCACGCACTGCCCAAGGAGAAAGGACACGTGGGTGTCACCACACCCCAGGAGTTTCTACGCGTCTACCCTTGGGTATTACCACATCCTCCTGCGCTCTCCATCCTGCACACAGACTTAAGTTCCTCTCTCCAAGGACTCAGCCCAAAGTCCCATCCAGCCCCTGCCAATTTGGTGGCTGTAGACTAGCAGGTAGTTTATCTGCTGTGTGCGCGCGCAGACACACACACACACACACACACACACACACACACACACACAAAGTGTGAGGGCAGAACAAGGAAGAGAATCTCAGTAGAACTGCCCCTCAGAGAAAGACAACAGCAGCCACTGGGAAGCCAGAGTCCATGGCTCAGTGCCGCGGTCAGCGGGGACCTGAGCAGCTTCCGCCCCACAGCGAGGCGGCCCCGGTCCAGCCCGGCTCTGATCGCCCGTAATTCCTTGTCCGCTTGTCTCTGCTCCCATGGCTCTTCCTCACAGCTGCCCCTCCTAGCAATGTGTGGCCGAGGAGGACAAGGAATTCCCAGAGCCAACTTCCAGGTCACAGACAGCTGTGGACAGCGGGCACTTCAAAGACTCCCTTCTTTATCAAGATGGCTCCCTCCACGCCTGGGACTCTGCCAGTCGACGCACCAGCAGTGCAGCCATGGCTCTTCCCTGCACCCCACTACTGGGCTCCAATTGTTTATTCCTTGCTTCCTTCCTCTTCCTCTCAACTTCACCGTGACACTTGAGGCTCTGACACTGAGAGATATCACATCCTTCATCTGACCTTTAATGCTGCCTGAGGGTCTTCCTTGAGTTCCTACTCTTTCCCACCAGGAAGTTAGCTTTTCCCACCCGGACAACCCTCTCTGTTCCCCTTTGTTTCTGCTTCAGCCCAGCTCTTACTCTCCAGCCTTCTCTCTGTCCTGCCATACTAAATGCAGCTAATAGTAGCCAGGAAACCTTCATCTATTCGTTCTTTCCAATCACCTCCTCTAGAGCCCGAGAGAGGGCTGGTGCCCAGTGCTCTGCCTTCCAAGGCTCCCCCGACAACGGTGCCCGGCTGTCATCCACGTCGTGGTGTGGGCTGTGGCCGTCAGGGCTTCACTGCCCACTTCCACTCTGCCCGTCACCACACACCAAGGCCCCTTACTGAGTTCAGGGGAGCTCTTTTTTTTTGGGGGGGGGGTCCGGCCGTGGGGCCTGAACTCTGGGCCTGGGCGCTGTCCCTCAGCTCTTCAGCTCAAGGATAGAGCTCTACCACTTGAGCCACAGCACCACTTCTAGCTTTGTTTCTTTTTGCTTATGTGGTGCTGGGGAATGGAACCCAGGGCCTCATGCACGCAAGGCAAGCGCTCTACCACTGAGCCACCTTCCCAGCCCCTTGGAGCTCTAACTTTTGATTGGTAAGAGCAAGTGAGCTGGTCGCAGCCGCTCATCGCTGCGGGGCCATCTCCCGCTCTCCTCACAGCTGGAGGAGGGCTGGTCAGGGAGCCTGGCTCCGCGCACTAACTGGACTGAGTGCCTCCTACCTCGGGCATCAGCACCTCACTCAGCAGCTCCCAACCACCCCGACGCCATGCGCAGCCAATGGAAACAGACACATGGGCACAGAACTGGCTGCTGCCCAAAGTCTGATGTGGCCCTGGGTCGCTAGCTGCATGCACACTGGCCCGGGACGTGCTCTCACATGTATCGGGACGGTTCCAGGGGTCCACACTTGGACTCTAACCTCAGTCCCTGCTCCTTCTGCTTAGAAGCCCCCGGGGGACCAGTCCCCACCCTGTGCCGCCCTCCTGCCCACACAGACCTCTGCCCAGCATTCTTCACAAGAAATCCTCCTGTTCCCTGGAGCTCATCTCTACATGCCCAGCCTGGCACCACACAGGGCCAAGCGCGGCAGAGACACGAGGATGGGTGGGTGCAGAAATGAATGAAAGGCGGACGCAGGCTCCCCAGCAGGCGGGGGTCTGTGTTGACACTCCTCGCCCGCTGGAGGATGCGCCGAGCTGCCCCTCCCCACGGCGCGTGCTCTGCCCCTCCCCACGGCACGTGCTCAGGGGAAGATAGAGACCTATACCGGCCCTGGGGAGACCTCAGACTACACGAGCACGCTCCCCAGCTCAGAGAGCAGCCTCCCACTTGTGAGGGCCTGGGCCCTAAGCAATGGAATCCCGGAGACGGGACTGTCACAAGGCACCTCGCACATGCTTCCCAGGGTCCCAGCAGGTCCAAGCCTCCCCCCGCCCCCTGCCCACAGGAATAGCCCCCTTGGACTGACTTCTCTTATTCCCTGCCTCATTCTCCCCAACCTGCCATGCCTGGTCCCTGGTTAGCACCCCCCCCCAAAAAAAAAACCCATGATAGGTGATTCTCAAGATGGAAGCCAATAAACCCCCAGAAAACAAGCCTGCTCCAGGAGGACCCCACGCCTGAGTACACCACTGATGAGTCACCGGACCCCGCAGGTGGCTCCCCGCTCTGGGCCCTGGGGCCTTGCACGCGCAGAGAGGGCCCCATCAGCAGCCCGACCCCAGCTCTCTCGGACACTCACCTCTCCTTCATCCTCCCCTCCACAGTGTGACAGTGTCTACGGTGGCAGGAGGAGCTGTGACCCGCCCTAAGTCACGGTGCTCAGGACCTCAGCCACAACTGTCCCCTGCGGGAGGAGGGTCTTTGCTGAGGTGACTGGATTAAACAATGCCATGGCGCCGATACCCATCCTGGTATCCTGACACAAACAGGACACTGGCCGCCAGCAGCTGGCTACAAGCCAAGGAGAGAAGCCTCTAGAGAAACCAAACATGGGATGTCTCCATGGCAGGTCAGCCTCTGGAGCTGTGAGGAGGGGGCTCTGGTTCAAACCCGGTCTGCAGGGCTGGGCTCTGGCGGGCTAAGCTCAACCTCGCCCCTTGCTGGTCACTCAAAACCCTTCTCTCCCTAGACTGCATGCCTGGAAAAGGAGAAGCGCCCCCCCCCCCCCCCCCCTGCTCTGACCGAGGACAGCCATGCTTCTGCACGGGGAATGCAGCGGACAGAGAAACACCTCGAGGCGCTCACGAAGGCTTTGAGTATTTTCAAAACCAAAGGAATCCATCCCGACAGCTCTACTTCGAGGACATTCTGGCTGGTGGGTGGACCTGGAACCTTCCTTCCCTAGCCACCCCAGCTCCAGGGACCTCACCCCAGGGGGCCTACAGTGGCACCCTTCCCCTCCCCCCGCACCAGCATGTGGCACCACTGAGAACCTTTTATCCAGTGCTGTCAGCTAAGAGACAAGGCACTCACTGTGTCAGCGGGCTCATTCTGGGAGAATCCAGAAAAATTACCAAATGTGCAAATGACATGCAAATAAGCCACTTCTAAGCAGAAAGCTCCTGCAAGGGCCTGTGCTAGCAAACAGAGAAGAATGCCCGAGAGCGGCACAGCAATGGTTGGCATGGAAACAGGTCTCCTGAGGTGCTCAGGAGACTTCCAACCAGGCCCCGGATCAGCTATGTGAAGCATCCTGTCTCTCTGCAATCCTGCTAGCACTCCAGCCTCCACTTCAGCCTGAGAGGCCTCCTGACACGAGAAATGAATTTCAGACCCCGAATGCTGAGTAGAGACTCAAGACGTTTCAGTCCAAAGTGAGCCCAATTGAAGAGCCACGCAGACCTCGTGTGCACGCTGGCCCCACACACCCAGTGCCATGAGGCTGCCTTCACCCTGTGGAGTGGCTGAAACTCAGGGACTTAGGGAGCTGGAGACGCGCCCCTCCCCACCCCCCCCACCCCCCCCCACCCCCCGCCCAGGAGCCTCTACGGGAGGAACTGGGGCATGGAACTGGCTCCAGCGCATAATAAACACTCAACAAACATTCCGGCAACCCGAGGAAAGAAGGAACTTCTCTCCGCTTGATCCATACATCTTGTGGGCTATTTTTATTTGTGTTCCAGGTAAAATAAAACAAGTTAAAGCAGAACATGAAATCTGAGGATTCCACCTCAAGGGGAAAAAAATCACCTTTGCAATAACAAATAGTTGCAGCCGGTGTGCTACTTGGGTGAAATTGTTCCCCTTCCCAGACAAGTCCAAACTCTTCAGCGTTATGAAAACCCAAAGGATTGCTTTGCCACCGAAAATTTATGACCCCCAGATCATTCCTAAAAGACAGCGCACATTCCCTACTGAGGGCTCCTTCTGGTCCAACCAGCTCCTCTCCTCCAGCGAGCCAACGGTGGGGCCTGCGGCTGCCACGGCAGACACATTTGGGGTACCCCGGCACCGGCTCCAGGGGTCAGCCCCCTTCTGCTCCCCAGCCTTCTGGCAGCACAGACGACCTCGTCCCGCTGCACGCTCGCGCTGGGCCTGAGGCAGCCCCCCCAGTCCTCCTCGACCTTCATGAGGAGGAGCTGGGGCTACTCCCCCAGAAGGGACACTCCTAGGTTAAGTGTCACCCTTGAACATCAAGGACCCACACAAGGGCAGGGCTGACTTTACCCCTATTTAGCTTAACCCCAAAGTCCTGGCTTGTTCACTCAGCAGACGCCCAGGAAGAGACGGCATCCCAGGAAAATCAGGATGGATGGCTGGAGGGGTTCAAGGGCACAGACCCAGGCGCAGCTCCCAGAACACTGGACTGCCCCGGGCCCCAGCAGGTGCTAGAGGAAGACCGCTGCCCCCCGCCCTCAAAGCAGGGGTACTGCAGCACGTGCACCCTTTCCCATCACAAGTGACTTAGGGGACAGACAGGGGCCCCCACTGCCACCCTGCCCTGGGCTCTGGCCTCCTCCTCGCCTCAGCCGCCTGCCTGGCACTACACCTCCCTCCCAGACCGGCAGTGGTCTGTCCTGCTCCTCTCTGTCCCTCTTTGGATGAGGCCACTCCCATACTGCCTCCGTTCCTGACCCCAGCGGCCACCTCAGGGATCCCTACCTTACCTGACCTCACTGAGCACCGGTCAGGCCCTTCGCACATGAGCGCCCCCCCTGAATCTCCAGACCACTCTGCTGCGAAGCTTCAAGGGGGGGCGGCCTAAGAGGTTAATCGAATTCCTGAGGTCACACAGCTGGAAGCTGCTGGTCCGCGGAGCGCACACGCCACCAGGCGTGCAGGCCGAGCTTTCCTCCTGCCCCACCACGCTGCCTAACACAGACACGATACCACAAAGGCCACACTCACAACCCACCCTAAGGCTCCGGAGAGGCTAAGTACAGGACAAGGAAGCACACAGACCCCAGCTGGGGGCTGGGGCCCAGGCCCCTAATCCTGGCTACTGAGGAGGCCGAAATCTGAGGATCGAGGTTCGAAGCAATACAGGCAGAAAAGTCTGTGAGACTCGTATCTCCAAGGAACCGGCAGAATCTAAGGGAGGAGGTGTGCCTCCAGCAGTAGAGCACCAGCCTTGAGCGCAAAAGCCAAGCAAGAGCGCCAAGCCCTGAGTTCAAGCCCAGTATTAACACCTAGATAGACAGACAGACAGATGGTAGAACAGATTCCAAAGTGAGTCACTACCGTTGAGTTAGAGTCTCAAGAGCCAGAGGGCGTGGTCAGTGTGGGCAGCTGCGGGAGGGGTGCACTTCCACTACCCAGTCCAGCCCCCAGTCAGCAGCTGGGACACCAGCTTGTCCGGCGCTGACTCTCTGGGAGAAGGTAGAGAGGCTGGGTGCTACTGTAGCAGGGCAGCGGTCTAGCTGGACTTGTATGGGAAACCTGTTTTTAGACATCAACACTGCCAGATGACAACACAGAAATACATCTGCAGGTCTGACCTGGGCACCAAAGTCCAGAGTTGCGGGCATGCACAGCTCCTTCCACAGAGGAGGAAGCGAGGCCGTGGTGATGGGCTCACACAGGCCCAGAGGCCGGCCCGGGCCTGCTGGTCCTCCAGCCAAAAGCATGAAATTCTCGGCAGATGCAGGCTGAGCACACAGGTCACAGGGCAGCTGGGGGAGAGGGCAGGGAGCGGGGTCAGAGGGCGATCCGCATGGCTAGGAGGCTGACCTAGTATCTCCGAGCCTCCATTTACCACCTGCAAAATGGGGAGAGGAAAAAAACTCCCTCTAGTGTCTGTGGAGACGGTGACAGGGTGCGTGTATGAACCCTAAGTATTCCCACAGCTCCCACTCCTGCGCCCAGCGGAGGTGACCCCACCAAGAAGCTGGCACGGACCCTCGGGTCACGGGGCCTCGTCGCGCTGGGCCACGCGTCACAGACGAGGGGACGGAGGTGGACAAGGTCTCTCGGGGCCAGCAGCCTGAGGCTGACCTGGAAGACCTTCTCCCCTCAGCAAGAAGGGCCGTCACCCGCGCACAGCCTCGCTCCTTGCTCCCTTTGAAGTTCAAAGAGTGGGCCTTGCTCCTCCAAGCAGGCAGTAAATCAGGGAGGGGAAAGGAGAGCGTCCATCTGTCCATCCGTCCATTCTGGCTGAGTTACAGCAGCCGTGGGGAGACAGCCCTCACCCTCTGGGACCGCTGGCCCCGCCTCACAGGCCCCTTCCCGCCCCTACCCAGACTGCCAGCCCCCCTCCTGCCAGCCCCCCCACTCTCCTGCCAGCCCCCCCACTCTCCTGTCAGCCCCTCCTCCTGCCATCTACGTACTCCCTAGGGAGGCCTCGGCAGGACCCCTCCCCGTCTCCTGGGGGCGGTCGGGCAGGTGGGCCAGGAGTCCAGCCAGGGAGCAAGTCTGCGGGGGGGGGGGGGGGGGAGGCTCCCCACGCACAGCCAGCTCTGACCCGGCACCACTCTCCCACCCCTGTGGGGCCCAGGGCTGGCTTTCCACGACTCTCTCACTCCCGAGGGTCACAGGCCCCTCCCCCAGGGGGCCCTGCCCAGGTGAAGGGGAGACACTGGGTTTCCTCTGGATGCTCTCCACATCTCTACACCACCAAGGGCGAGGGGGTCCTTGCCACACGAGTGGGAAGGCATGCCGGTGCCATGCGTGGGCCCAGACACAGCGTGCCTGTGTTAGGGAGACCGTGGAGGGGAGGGAGTGTGGGTGGGCTGGGGCTGCAGGAGCAGAGGAAGGGGCCGTGGAGCTGGGAGCAGGGGAGGGGCCAGGACCAGAGTTGTAAGAACATGGGGACAGGGGAGGAAGGTCTAAGGCGGGTGTCAGAATACAGATGTCAAGGTGTGAGCCTGTGGATAGAGGTTGCACAAGGGGGTGGATGGGGGTGGGTGTGTGGTACGAGGGGGTGGATGGGGGTGGGTGGTATGAGGGGGTGGATGGGGGTGGGTGGTATGAGGGGGTGGATGGGGGTGGGTGTGTGGCATGAGGGGGTGGATGGGGTAGGTGTGTGGCATGAGGGGGTGGATGGGGTGGGTGTGTGGCATTTGGGGGTGGGTGTGTGGTATGAGGGGGTGGATGGGGGTGGGTGTGTGGTATGATGGGGTGGATGGGGGTGGGTGTGTGGCACGAGGGGGTGGATGGGGGTGGGTGTGTGGCACGAGGGGGTGGATGGGGGTGGGTGTGTGGTACGAGGGGGTGGATGGGGGTGGGTGTGGTATGAGGGGGTGGATGGGGATGGGTGTGTGGTATGAGGGGGTGGATGGGGGTGGGTGTGTGGTACGAGGGGGTGGATGGGGGTGGGTGTGTGGCATGAGGGGGTGGATGGGGGTGGGTGTGTGGTACGAGGGGGTGGATGGGGGTGGGTGTGTGGTACGAGGGGGTGGATGGGGGTGGGTGTGTGGTATGAGGGGGTGGATGGGGGTGGGTGTGTGGTACGAGGGGGTGGATGGGGGTGGGTGGTATGAGGGGGTGGATGGGGGTGGGTGTGTGGCACGAGGGGGTGGATGGGGGTGGGTGTGTGGTACGAGGGGGTGGATGGGGGTGGGTGTGGTACGAGGGGGTGGATGGGGTGGGTGTGTGGTACGAGGGGGTGGATGGGGGTGGGTGTGTGGTACGAGGGGGTGGATGGGGGTGGGTGTGTGGCATGAGGGGGTGGATGGGGGTGGGTGTGTGGTATGAGGGGGTGGATGGGGTGGGTGTGGTACGAGGGGGTGGATGGGGGTGGGTGGTATGAGGGGGTGGATGGGGGTGGGTGTGTGGCACGAGGGGGTGGATGGGGGTGGGTGTGTGGCACGAGGGGGTGGATGGGGGTGGGTGTGGTATGAGGGGGTGGATGGGGGTGGGTGTGTGGCACGAGGGGGTGGATGGGGGTGGGTGTGTGGTACGAGGGGGTGGATGGGGGTGGGTGTGTGGTACGAGGGGGTGGATGGGGGTGGGTGTGTGGTACGAGGGGGTGGATGGGGGTGGGTGTGTGGTACGAGGGGGTGGATGGGGGTGGGTGTGTGGTACGAGGGGGTGGATGGGGGTGGGTGTGTGGTACGAGGGGGTGGATGGGGGTGGGTGTGTGGCACGAGGGGGTGGATGGGGGTGGGTGTGTGGCACGAGGGGGTGGATGGGGGTGGGTGTGTGGCATGAGGGGGTGGATGGGGGTGGGTGTGTGGCATGAGGGGGTGGATGGGGTGGGTGTGTGGCACGAGGGGGTGGATGGGTGTGGGTGTGGTATGAGGGGGTGGATGGGGGTGGGTGTGTGGTATGAGGGGGTGGATGGGGGTGGGTGTGTGGTATGAGGGGGTGGATGGGGGTGGGTGTGTGGCATGAGGGGTGGATGGGGGTGGGTGTGGTACGAGGGGGTGGATGGGGGTGGGTGTGGTACGAGGGGGTGGATGGGGGTGTGTGGTACGAGGGGGTGGATGGGGGTGGGTGTGTGGTACGAGGGGGTGGATGGGGGTGGGTGTGTGGTATGAGGGGGTGGATGGGGGTGGGTGTGTGGCACGAGGGGGTGGATGGGGGTGGGTGTGTGGCACAAGGGGGTGGATGGGGTGGGTGTGTGGCTCGAGGGGGTGGATGGGGGTGGGTGTGTGGCACGAGGGGGTGGATGGGGGTGGGTGTGGTATGAGGGGGTGGATGGGGGTGGGTGTGTGGTATGAGGGGGTGGATGGGGGTGGGTGTGTGGTATGAGGGGGTGGATGGGGGTGGGTGGTATGAGGGGGTGGATGGGGGTGGGTGTGTGGCACGAGGGGGTGGATGGGGGTGGGTGTGTGGTATGAGGGGGTGGATGGGGGTGGGTGTGTGGTATGAGGGGGTGGACGGGGGTGGGTGTGTGGTATGAGGGGGTGGATGGGGGTGGGTGTGTGGTACGAGGGGGTGGATGGGGGTGGGTGTGTGGTACGAGGGGGTGGATGGGGTGGGTGTGTGGCATGAGGGGGTGGATGGGGGTGGGTGTGTGGCATGAGGGGGTGGATGGGGTGGGTGTGTGGTATGAGGGGGTGGATGGGGGTGGGTGTGGTATGAGGGGGTGGATGGGGGTGGGTGTGTGGTATGAGGGGGTGGATGGGGGTGGGTGTGTGGTACGAGGGGGTGGATGGGGGTGGGTGTGTGGTACGAGGGGGTGGATGGGGGTGGGTGTGTGGTACGAGGGGGTGGATGGGGGTGGGTGTGTGGCATGAGGGGTGGATGGGGGTGGGTGTGGTATGAGGGGGTGGATGGGGGTGGGTGTGTGGTATGAGGGGGTGGATGGGGGTGGGTGTGGTATGAGGGGGTGGATGGGGGTGGGTGTGTGGCATGAGGGGGTGGATGGGGGTGGGTGTGTGGTACGAGGGGGTGGATGGGGGTGGGTGTGTGGTACGAGGGGGTGGATGGGGGTGGGTGTGTGGTATGAGGGGGTGGATGGGGGTGGGTGTGTGGTACGAGGGGGTGGATGGGGGTGGGTGGTATGAGGGGGTGGATGGGGGTGGGTGTGTGGCACGAGGGGGTGGATGGGGGTGGGTGTGTGGTACGAGGGGGTGGATGGGGGTGGGTGTGGTATGAGGGGGTGGATGGGGTGGGTGTGTGGTACGAGGGGGTGGATGGGGGTGGGTGTGTGGTACGAGGGGGTGGATGGGGGTGGGTGTGTGGCATGAGGGGGTGGATGGGGGTGGGTGTGTGGTATGAGGGGGTGGATGGGGTGGGTGTGGTACGAGGGGGTGGATGGGGGTGGGTGGTATGAGGGGGTGGATGGGGGTGGGTGTGTGGCACGAGGGGGTGGATGGGGTGGGTGTGGTATGAGGGGGTGGATGGGGGTGGGTGTGTGGCACGAGGGGGTGGATGGGGGTGGGTGTGGTATGAGGGGGTGGATGGGGGTGGGTGTGTGGCACGAGGGGGTGGATGGGGGTGGGTGTGTGGTACGAGGGGGTGGATGGGGGTGGGTGTGTGGTACGAGGGGGTGGATGGGGGTGGGTGTGTGGTACGAGGGGGTGGATGGGGGTGGGGTGTGTGGTACGAGGGGGTGGATGGGGGTGGGTGTGTGGTACGAGGGGGTGGATGGGGGTGGGTGTGTGGTACGAGGGGGTGGATGGGGGTGGGTGTGTGGCACGAGGGGGTGGATGGGGGTGGGTGTGTGGCACGAGGGGGTGGATGGGGGTGGGTGTGTGGCATGAGGGGGTGGATGGGGGTGGGTGTGTGGCATGAGGGGGTGGATGGGGTGGGTGTGTGGCACGAGGGGGTGGATGGGGGTGGGTGTGTGGTATGAGGGGGTGGATGGGGGTGGGTGTGGTATGAGGGGGTGGATGGGGGTGGGTGTGTGGCATGAGGGGGTGGATGGGGGTGGGTGTGTGGTACGAGGGGGTGGATGGGGGTGGGTGTGTGGTACGAGGGGGTGGATGGGGGTGGGTGTGTGGTATGAGGGGGTGGATGGGGGTGGGTGTGTGGTACGAGGGGGTGGATGGGGGTGGGTGGTATGAGGGGGTGGATGGGGGTGGGTGTGTGGCACGAGGGGGTGGATGGGGGTGGGTGTGTGGTACGAGGGGGTGGATGGGGGTGGGTGTGGTATGAGGGGGTGGATGGGGTGGGTGTGTGGTACGAGGGGGTGGATGGGGGTGGGTGTGTGGTACGAGGGGGTGGATGGGGGTGGGTGTGTGGCATGAGGGGGTGGATGGGGGTGGGTGTGTGGTATGAGGGGGTGGATGGGGTGGGTGTGGTACGAGGGGGTGGATGGGGGTGGGTGGTATGAGGGGGTGGATGGGGGTGGGTGTGTGGCACGAGGGGGTGGATGGGGTGGGTGTGGTATGAGGGGGTGGATGGGGGTGGGTGTGTGGCACGAGGGGGTGGATGGGGGTGGGTGTGGTATGAGGGGGTGGATGGGGGTGGGTGTGTGGCACGAGGGGGTGGATGGGGGTGGGTGTGTGGTACGAGGGGGTGGATGGGGGTGGGTGTGTGGTACGAGGGGGTGGATGGGGGTGGGTGTGTGGTACGAGGGGGTGGATGGGGGTGGGTGTGTGGTACGAGGGGGTGGATGGGGGTGGGTGTGTGGTATGAGGGGGTGGATGGGGGTGGGTGTGTGGTACGAGGGGGTGGATGGGGGTCGTGTGTGGTACGAGGGGGTGGATGGGGGTGGGTGTGTGGTACGAGGGGGTGGATGGGGGTGGGTGTGTGGCATGAGGGGTGGATGGGGGTGGGTGTGGTATGAGGGGGTGGATGGGGGTGGGTGTGTGGTATGAGGGGGTGGATGGGGGTGGGTGTGGTATGAGGGGGTGGATGGGGGTGGGTGTGTGGTATGAGGGGGTGGATGGGGGTGGGTGTGTGGTATGAGGGGGTGGATGGGGGTGGGTGTGGTATGAGGGGGTGGATGGGGGTGGGTGTGGTATGAGGGGGTGGATGGGGGTGGGTGTGTGGTATGAGGGGGTGGATGGGGATGGGTGTGTGGTATGAGGGGGTGGATGGGGGTGGGTGTGGTACGAGGGGGTGGATGGGGGTGGGTGTGGTACGAGGGGGTGGATGGGGGTGTGTGGTACGAGGGGGTGGATGGGGGTGGGTGTGTGGTACGAGGGGGTGGATGGGGGTGGGTGTGTGGTACGAGGGGGTGGATGGGGGTGGGTGTGTGGCACAAGGGGGTGGATGGGGTGGGTGTGTGGCTCGAGGGGGTGGATGGGGGTGGGTGTGTGGCACGAGGGGGTAGATGGGGGTGGGTGTGGTATGAGGGGGTGGATGGGGGTGGGTGTGTGGCACGAGGGGGTGGATGGGGGTGGGTGTGTGGCACGAGGGGGTGGATGGGGGTGGGTGTGTGGTACGAGGGGGTGGATGGGGGTGGGTGTGTGGTATGAGGGGGTGGATGGGGGTGGGTGTGTGGTATGAGGGGGTGGATGGGGGTGGGTGTGTGGCACGAGGGGGTGGATGGGGGTGGGTGTGTGGTACGAGGGGGTGGATGGCGGGTGGGTGGGTGGCATGAGGGGGTGGGTGGGGGTGTGTGGCATGAGGGGTGGGGAGTGGGTGTGGATATACACACTGGGTGAGCTGAACTGGGGCACTGGGGAGAGAAATGGGGGCCTGGAGTGGACCAGGTAGGTGACTGCACACACACACACACACACACACGCACGCACGCACGCGCACACATACACGCACGCATGCACGCACACACACACGCACGCACGCACACACACACGCACGCACGCACGCACGCACACACACTCGCACGCACGCACGCACACACACACACACACACACACACGTGGGCCAGGCAGGGGTGAGGTCACCGGGAAGGATGTGGCCCCAGGAGCTGGCAAGGAGTTAAAGCTCTGGGGCCTGGGGGTGCACATCCCGGCACCCCTGTGGCCCTCAGCCAGGCCTCCCAGGCAGAGGAAGGGCCCGCGCCAGACTCCCCTGGGGTCTTGGCTCCCAGGAGAGGAGGCAGCTGGAGCAACCAGGTCCGTTTGTTTTTCCATCTGAGATCAGGACTGGAACTCCCTATCTGATGCTTTATGCTCATTGGCAGGTACCGTACCACCTGGGCCACATCTCCAGCCCCAACAGCCTTTTTTGATGCTTGTCGGGGTCACTTGTGATCTGAGAACTACACAGGACTGTTTTGACTGCTTCTGCACTGAAGCCGGATGTGTCTGTTTAAGAAAAAAGCTGTGTGGAGTTTAAGCATCTGTCATGCCTTGCTTCCTCTGGCTCAGGGCGTGCTGACTGTGGTGTCTGGGCTCCTTCGTTTTAGCAGCGGCATGGTAGAGCTGTGACTGATCGGCAAGATGGCTGCCCTGGCACTGCGCAGGTGAGCTATGAACCTGGGAAGTGGGCAGAGAGGAGGGAGCTGCGAAAGGCCGGGGGGCGGGGAGGAGGGGAGGCAAGGAGCCCAAGAGCCAAGGAAAAAGAGGGAGAGGACATGGGCCTGGGGATAGCCGGGAAGGCTGCGAGAGGCTCCCGGTGGGAGGATGCTGGACAGTGTGCTGAGACACCACCCAGGGGCCCAGTCCAGAGCCTACTTCCAGCCCTGCAGGTACACTGGGGCAACGGCTGCCCCTCCCTCTCCCCCTCCCCTTAAGAAACCCTGCCAGGCCACACCCCTCCTCTGCTCTACACTCCCACGGTCCCCTCCCCGCTCCGAGAGTCCCAATGGGGCCCCAACTTCATCTTCCCCTGCGACCCCCCTACTGGGTCTCGGCTGCTCTGACCTCCTTACTGTCCTACGAACAAGCCACGCCTATGTCCACCTCTGGGCCTTGCACCTGCTGCGCCCAGCCTCCTCCTTTGAGACTTACAAAGCTCCCTCCCTCACCTCGAGGAGTGAGGTCCTCCCTGGCTGCCTTCTGTCACCTGGCGCGTTTTCCCCCAGTCCGGCCCCGCTCGTTTCCCACAGGATGTGCAGCACACAGCTCCCAGGCGGACTGTAAGTGCTCATCATCTGCAAGCTCCTCGCTGAGGACCGGAATCTGTGTCACCGGGTGGCCCAGCCCACAGTGAGAGGCAAGAGCCACGCGTGAAATGGCTGAAGCGCGGTGTTGGAGCCTGTGCGTCCACGACAGTCCTCCTGAGGCAGCGGCCAATCCCGACAGGGCGGGCGGAAGCAGAGGCCGCTGGTGTGGAAGCAGCACTAGGAAGCTGGGTGGAAGTGGAGAAGAAACAGAACGGGGAAGGAGGCGGGGTCCTGGTCTTACAGGCGCAGTGGGGCTCAAGACTCAGGAGAGGGAAAATGGACAGAGAACGTGGAAGGAAAGGTGCTCCGTCTGGCGTGGAGGCTCTGAGTGCCCCTGAGGGGCCCGGCGCGGTTGGAGTGGAGAGGGGAGCCTCCTTTCAGTGGGGCTCCCCCAGTCCCACGGAGGGACTCAGCGCTCACCGGGGGCTCACTTCACACCGGGGAGACTCTATGAGGTCATCACCACATGCCCTAGGAAAAACTGAGGGTCTCTCCTTCACATCTCCTTAAGAATAAGAATCAGGGCAATTTTGTTGTTTCTGCCTTTACTGGCCCTCAGGAAGATGGACGTCAGATCTGTGGGTTTCGTGCTGATCTTTGTTACTGCATTTGTCCGTGAGGCCACACTGCACAGAAAACCTAAATGACACCAGGCGCCCACTCGCTGACGCACACCTCTAATCTGGAGGAGTGCTGTGCAAGGCCAGCCCAGGTAGAAAAGTCCTCCAGACTCCCCCTCCAATTAACCAAGAAAATGCAGGACTGGAGGTATGGCTCAAGTGGTAGAGCACCATGAGCAAGAAAGTGCAAGGGAGTACAAGGTTCTGAATTCAAGCTCTGGTACCGGCAAAGGAAAAGAAAACCTAAATGGCAGTAACTTAAGACCAGCTGATAGTAGGTTTTCTAAAGGTAGTTTTCTAACTAAAAACCAAGAATAGTCCAAGCCAGACTTAGGTAGCGTCTCTACACCATCAGGAACATGGGCTCTCTCCCCTACCCTACCTTCCCTCTCAGAGGCGTCCTTGTTATGCTCACAAAACAGCTGTAGAATTCATTACATCCTTATTCCAGACAGAGGAAAAACTATTTCTTCCTGATAATTATCAGGAGACAAAACAACGAAACAATTCTCCCAGAAGTCCCTCTAGCATCTTCACTTACAACTCACTGGTTAGTCCTGTTGCCCCATGGCCACTCCCATCTTCAAGGGAAGCAAAGGAAGGTAACTTTGGGGGAGGGGAGGAGAAGGATGGAATACGGTTTGAATTCAGGGCCTTTCTCTTGATAGGCAGACCTTTAACAATTGGGTCATGATCCCAGACATTTTGTTTCAGTTTTTTGGTTTTTTTTTTTGTCAGTCATGAGGCTTGAACTCTGGGCCTGGGCACTGTCCCTCAGCTCTTCTGCTCAAGGCGAGCGCTCTACCACTTGAGCTACAGCGCCACTTCCGGTTTTCTAGTGATTTATTGGAGATAGGAGTCTCACCGTCTTTCCTGCCCGGGCTGGCTTTGAACCGCAATCCTCAGATCTCAGCCTCCTGAGTAGCTAGGTTTACAGACGTGAGCCACCGGTGCCCGGCTTGCTTCTGTTATTTTTGAGATAGGGTCATAACTATCCTGATGCTTACATCTCCCTCCTAGCTGGATGGCAAGCACATGGCTCCACACATAGCTAATTATTTTTTGAGATGGAGGTGGGAGTCTCACTAACTTTTTTTCCTGGACTGGCATCAAACTACGACCCACCCAATCCTCATCTCTAGAGAAAATGGGTTTATAAGCATAAACTGCAACGCCCCACCCAAAATGTAACTCATTTGGCATGACGAAGCCATGAATAAAACCTGAGTCACATTATGGAAGACAAGGAGAGATGGGTGAGCTTTGGTTAGGTAAAGGGCAGCCATCTCCTAGGTCATCTCCATTCTCCTCTCTCATCCTTTAATACACACCTGTTGGGATGCAGGCACATAAGCCCTGCAGGTTTCATGCAGCCAGAACTCTGCAGCTAGCTTTGTGCTTTGTGTTCAGTTTCTCAGCACAACCTGGCAAGTAGTAGAGGCAACAAATATCTGTGGACTCAAAAGGAACCCAGTGTCCCTTGTATGAAGACAGTGCCAATCATCACCATTTTATAGGAGAGGGAAAACAGCCTCTTCTGAAAGAATATCCCACCACAGAGGCACTAGGCTTGCTTTCTCGCCCAGGGAGAGTCGTGCCCCAGAGATGGTAAGTGAGTGACTTGCCCAAGATCACACTGCAAATTCATGGCAATGATTGGAACCTGTGTTTTCAGAGATACATTTCAGAGATCCATTTCAGATGAAATCTAGCCTAGAGAGAACTTAGCCCCGAGGATCAACTCAGGCAGGCTCTCTGCTTCCCCAAGGTTCCAAAATTCCATTCTCCACCATGGACTTGTGAAGTGGGAGATGAAAGTTGTCTCTGAATCACAGAGGCTTTCGCTGGAAGCCCAGGGGGTGGGGGAAGTAATTAATAACAACTTTCAGTCAAATTCAGAGCAAAACCAATAAACAATGAACCTGAAGTGGGAGGGTGTAGTTTTCCCCCAAAGTCCATTTCCTTGGGTCAAAAGTATTTTCAGCATGATGGTTTTCCAGTAGACCATGAAGACCCAAACATGCCCAAAATGTATAATCCCTTAATAGGTGCCCATGAAGCCCCAAGCTGGCGCCCTGACAAGCTGCTGCCCGAATCACAATACAGTTTCAGCACCAGAGAGGAATCAAAGTCCCCGTTATTAAAATGTGTTATTTATGGCTCACAGTCTTCCAGACCCTGACAGCTCCAAAATGAGCTCAGAAATTAACTCTTTGATATTATCAGGGTCAATCCATCTCCCTACCTAGTTTCTTTACTTCCTGTTCATGGGTGTGTGTGTGTGTTCCCTTGAAAGGGATGTGCTGAGGAGGAATTTCATTCAGAGCACAAAGGAATGACAGAACCAGTGTAAGGGCTGCATTAGTCCTAAGTAGATGTGCTCTCTGATTCATCTGTCCTCTCCATAAACAGAAAAATGACCTCTCCTTCCAATGAAGGTGGCTGAGAAGACGGGAGCAGTCAAGAGGTGGCTAGGGACAGAGAGTGGTAAACTGGCAGCTCCTAGAGGCCAACAGCCAGAGAGGCAAACACGGCCACGGTCACACAGAAAGTGAGTCCCCTGCGCCCCTCTCCTGGGGGCCCTAGCCGAGTCCCATCTCTTGCTCCTAGCGTCAGTCTCTCTCAGTGGACACAAGCTCAATGTATGGCTTACTTCTTTTAGGACTAACCCCCAATCTTCCTTCTCTCCCCCTTCCTTTCTCCCTTTCTTTCTATTTTTGCTGCAGTACGAGGGTTTGAACTCAAGGCCTCAGCCTTGCTAGGCAAGCAATCTACCACTTTAAGCACGCCCCCAGCCCTTTTTGCTTTTACTTTACGAACAGGGTCTCGGCCTGGGCCGTGGCCTCCTGCGGCTGGGGCGGCAGAGGCATGCCCGCGCCCAGCTGCTCCTCCCGCTCACTTTTTGCTTGGGCTGGCCTCGAACTTCATTCCACCCATCTCCGCCTCGCGAGAACCACAAGCTCCTGGCCACCTTATTCCTGAGGCAAAACCGTCCACGCGCGCGGCCGTCCCCCTCGAGGCCCACTTACCCCAAATGCCAAGGCCCTGCGGGGCCCGGGGCCCGGAAAGGCTGGAGTGCGGCCAGGGCTGGGCTCGGGCCAAACCCGGGCTGAGGGGCCCACACGGACTGGCCCGCTCGCCCCGGAAGCAGAGGTGGGGCCGCAGAGGCACTTCCGGCCGAGCCCGTTCTCAGCCATGCGGCCGAAGGAGGTCACGGCACCCAACTGAGCGGACCTGAGGGCCCCGGCACGGAGGGCCCGGCACGGAGGGGCCCCGGGCGCGGCCGGAGGCGCAGCCTTCCTCTCGCTGCCCTCACGGCCCGGAGAGCAAGATGGAATCACGGGGTGAGCACCCATTGGCCTGTCTTGGCCACGTGATCGCTCCACGGCAGCCAATCACCGCGCCCACTTGGACATGCTCTTCGCTGATTGGCCAGTCACCCACCGGAAGCCGGGAGTGCCGGGCCTTCGCGCCCTCCGCCGCACGTGGCCGCCCGGAGCGGTCCTCCCTCGGCCTGCGGCCCGGAGCCCCAGCCCCCCCGGCGGCGGCAGGTGGCGGCGGATGGAGGCCCTTCCGGCCCTCCGGCCCGTGGCCGCGCTAGAGCCGCCCCTCACAGGACAGCAGCGGACAGGGCGGACGCCCGGGAGAACTCGGGAGCGGTGCTCGAGGGGGAGGCAGGGTCCCACCCGGCCTCACAGCCCTTCCTCTCCTCCCCGCCCCACCCCAGAGCCCGCCCTGGAGTCCCGCCTGGGTTTTGACGAACCCGTCCAGCTCCCGGGGTCAGCCGCCCTGGATGGCCCCCGGGGCTCGGGACTGACCTCTGACGTCAGGACGCCAGGACGCATGCTGGCTGACCGGCACTGGATCCTGACAAAGCCCAAGACCGTCCCAGCCGCCCCACCTGACGGCGGGACCCCGCCTCGGCAGTTTGTCCCTGCTCCGTCCCGCCTGCACGCCCCCTGGGCCCACCAGCCGCATCTTTTCCGTGTCTTCCCTTGAGCTCCACGTCCACTTTGTGAGAACAGAAACTCATCCCAGCCTCCTTCAAAACGATTTAAGTATTCAGTTGATGGAAGGGTGAATCCATGTGTGAGTGGATGGCTGGCTGGCTGGCTGGCTGGGTGGATGGATAATGGATGGATGGATGGATGGATGGATGGATGGATGGATGGATGGATGGATGGATGGATGGGTGGATAGATGGGTGGGTGGGTGGGTGGACGGGTAGATGGGTATATGGATGGATGGGTGGATGGATGGATGGATGGGTAGATGGATGGATGAATGGATGGATGGATGGGTAGATGGATGGATGGGCAGATGGATGGATGGGTGGATGAATGGATGGATGGATGTGTAGGTGGGTGGGTGGATGGATGGATGGGTAGGTGGATAGATGGATGAGTGGTAGGTCGATGGATGGATGGATGAGTAGGTGGATGGATGGATGGGTAGGTGGATGGATGGATGGGTAGATGGATGGATGGATGTGTAGGTCGGTGGGTGGATGGATGGATGGGTAGGTGGATAGATGGATGAGTGGTAGGTCGATGGATGGATGGATGAGTAGGTGGATGGATGGATGGGTAGGTGGATGGGTAGGTGGTTGAGTGGATGGATGAGTAGTTGAATGGATGAATGGGGGTGTGAGTGGATGAGTGGGTGAACATACAGGTGAGTAAATGGGTAAAACAAGGGATAAATAGACAGATGGGTGGATGTATGGGTGAGCAGATGGAAGGATAGCTGGAATACTTACCTGCCAAGGTAACCCAGAAACGTTCACAGAAACGAGGAAAAGCATTGACACGGGCAGCGCTCCCAGCCTCCTTCAGTGTCAGATGTGTAAACATGGGGGTGGCAGCCCACAGATTTCCTTTCTTCCCCAAGGCTTTGGGACCATTTTGGCGGCAGTCCTTGGGTTTGAACTGAGGGCTTTGTACCTTTCATGCCAGCACTCCACCACACCCCCAGATCATTACTTCAGTTATGTTTGAGACAGAGTCTCACTGTTGGCTTGGGCCGTCCTGGGCCAAATGTCCCTCTATAGCTAGACTGACAAGAATGTACCACTCTGCCCAGCTTTCTCTGTTGAGATGGGGTCTCATGAACCTCAAACCCTTACCTTCCAGATCTTCACCTCCCAAGTAGCTAGGATTAGAGTGCAACCATTTTGAAATAGCTCTACAGACAGGGGGTGCAGTTACCAAGACCCCTGAGGCTGTCCAAGCTGAGCAGTCGGGGGAGGGGGGCCCTCATGGAGTGAAGCCTCTCCATTCCGCGGCCCCATTTGAATGCACCAGAGCTCACACCTGCCCCTTACCAACAGATTCCAGGAATGGAGGCAACAACCACCTCCTCCACCCTAGTTCTGTGCGTGGGGTAATGGAGCCTGGGCGCATTGGCCCTTCTGAGTGGCACACAGTGGGAATGCCTGAGTGCCCCGAACAGCAGTGCTAAGCCAGAGCTTCTATCTTGGCCTTATGCTACTTTGTTTGGGGACCCTAGTGCTGAAGATGACGTTTATTACAACTGTAGCTGATTACTGCCAGAGTCACAAGACCATGCTGTGTCCTGTGGTTTCAGTGTGGTGGGAGCCATTGCTGCTTTCCTGTCACTGGGGGCGGGGACGGCATCGCTGCTCTCCTGTCAAGGGGGGGGCGGTAATCACTGCTGTCTGGTACCACAGTGACCACATTCTTAGGGATGGCTATGCTGCCTTGGGCTGCGTAGGGTGCAGATCAGGGTGCAAGGTAGGACAGCATCCACAGGGGACAACGTCCCCTCTTAGGCTCCAAGACCTACGTCAAAGCCTCCATGTCCCCAGCAACAGATGGAGAAACTGAGGCTCAGCCTGCCCAAGATCTCACCACCAAAGCGAGCACCAAGACGCTTCCAGTCAGTCTCGGAAGGTGTGAGAGCAGCACGGCCACTCAGCCCCGGGCAGGAGGCAGGTCCATGGGCAGGCACACGGCCTCATGATGACAAACTAAGCGCAGAGAGGTGAACAACATGTCTGGTGACACACAGCATAGCAACCGAGCCTGCCTCCACCTCCCTCCACGTCCCCCAGCCTTCACATGGGGAAGGTCCAGATAGTGCCAGGAGAGCATATAGTGGGGAAATGGGGAAGGTCCAGATAGTGCCAGGAGAGCATACAGTGGGGAAATGGAGGCAATGTTGGCAGGAGCTGCTGCTCCCCTGCCTGGGATCCGCAGCCTGCCCAGCCCTCTCCAGGGGCTGAGGGCCTTGTGTGGGGGCTGCTTAAAAGACCCCATGGGCAGTGCCTCAGAGTCACGGAGTACCGCACAAAGCCCAGAGAGAGGGGAGCTGACAAGTCACAAGGCAGGGCCGGGGGAGCCTCCTGCCCCAGACCCCATGCGAGGGCCAGCAGCTGGTTCAGGACGAGGAAGTGGCCTGTGTCTTCCGGGCAGAGATTCCGCACGCCTGGCAATGACGTCATTGGCCAGGACATCGCCATGCCCAGAGTGGCCGTCTTGTCCTTCATGACCTCATCTCTTGGCTGGGCCCCAGCACGGCGCCTGATGCCTGGAATCAATACCTCTTGGCCGTGCCCGAGTCCCCTTGTCTTCCTGCCTCCCCTACCTTGGGCAGTCCCACCTCCGCCAGCCACTGGCCGCCTGTCCCCCCACTGCTACAGGCACAGCTGGGCTGGCCGGGCCCAGGGGAGCTCAGGAATCCCCAGGTGGGACTGCGGCTCCCCACACACACCCACACACCTGGCTCAAGTGAGTGCCTGCAGGAGGAAGTGGACCCTGAGCGGCCTGCCGCGGCGGGACCCCTCCTGCGGCTCGGGAAGGACCGAGAGCCTGGCCCTGGGGCCTCCAGACAATGAGTGCGAGGCGAACAGCAGGCACTTAACTTTGCAGGCGCCTCCCCTTACCCGGTGCTTAATTCAGCCAGCTTAAGGTCACTGTCACCGCGAGCCACAGCCACGTGGCGGGGGCGTGGCCCGCCCAGATTTGCACATGGGCCGAGAGCAGCTGGGGTTTGAACCCGCGTTTCATGACTTCCAAGTGCAGCTGCAGGCACCGCCACACCGGCCACGCATCCGCCCAGCCCCACCCACCGAGCCCTGAGCCCAGCTCCCCTTGGCCAGGGTCGGGGACCGGGAGGGCAGAGCCTGCAGGGCCCAGCCCAGGAGCCAGGAGAGACGCAGCTCTTCCCGGAGACCAGGCGGGGCGGGCCTGGGCGGGGCGGGGCGGGGGCGCCGCTGTATTGCTTTTGTTTTTCAGAAGCAACAAGTGTGGATTTTTATACGCAGTCCTGGCTGCGGAGCCGAAGCCCCCACGCCCCCCCCCACCCTCCCCCCATGTGCGTGTCCCCAGCTCTGCGTCCCCCACGTGGAGGAAGAGATGTGCAGATGTGGCCGTGTGGACGGTGCGTGGAGGGTGCCAGGTGAGACTGCCCAGGTGGGCGCATGGCAGGCGGAGGAGCTGCAAGGAGGGGGGCACGGGGGGGGGGGGGGCTGCTGCCTGGCTGCAGGAAAGCCACCCAAGGGCAGGAAACGGTTCCCAGCCCGGCCGGCACCACACAATGCACTCCCGGCTCCAGAGCTGTGGGGAAATCAATGTGCGGTGTGGCGGCCGCCGCCCTGTGCTCACACTGGCCACAGCTGAAACCCGGCCACACCGACCACCAGCTGGGGGGGGCAGTGGAGGCTGCGTGTGGGAGGCTGGGGGGGCAGTGGAGGCTGCGTGTGGGAGGCTGGGGGGGGCAGTGGAGGCTGCGGGTGGGAGGCTGTGGTGAGGCCCCCGCGTTGGCCCCCACGACGGCCCCCACGACGTCCCCGTGGAAGGGCTTCGTCCCAGTGAGGGCCATTCCCAGCGCGCATGAGTGTGGGCACAGCGGCGTGCTGGACATGCACCATGGTGGCCATGGTCGCACATCACAGTGTGGTCTGGAACCCCCAACCCTAGCCACAGCACCCAGGCCCGGTCAAGTCGGGTAAGGCCAGCTAGAGTCCCGCGTCCCCCTCTGCACGACGGCACGGACGCGGCCTGATCTATGGCGAGCTGGACGCCCTCGGAGAGGGCTGGAGCCACTGCAGCCACCGTGCCCTCTTGAGGGGACTCGAGCCGGGGAAGGCAGGCGCGAGAACGAGGCCCAGGCAGGGGCACTGGCTGCACCGCCACCATCAGCTTCAACTGGATCGCCCCACGCAGCCAGGGTGCACCCCGCAAAACCTAAACAGCATGTGGACCCCGACCCCGACCCGTCCTCTCCCGGGCGAAAGCCGGCCCAGACTGAGCCCACAGGCCCGCGACGGCCCCGCCAAGCACCTGCACGCACGGGACAGTCCACGGGACAGTCCGGAAGCCGGGCTGGTTCCGGGCAGCACCCCTGCCCCTCTGAGAAAGCAGCTCTGGCCTCGCCCCTGCAGGCTTGCCCCTCCCCACTTGTTCTCTGCAGCACACCCCGCCCTCCCTCCCGCCCGCTGCTGAGTGTCCTCTGTCTGGTACCTCACCGTGGTCCTGAGTCCAGCACCGGCCAGCAGGGAGTGAGGGAGCGAGGGAGCGGATCCTGCAAAACACACCCGCTACGCGCCCTCCTTACACCCCCTCATTCCCTGCTCACTTGAAACTCAGAGGTGATGGCTGAAACCCTACAGCCATGTTGGCCTCTAGCGACGAGCCCGCCTCCTTGGTCGGCAGAACCAGGAGCTGGAAGGAAGCTGGCCCGCGGGTCAGACCTATCCCACCTGTCCAGGGCTCGAGAGACGAGCACTGCCTCGATGCTGCCATTGCACTTCAGGTTTTTTGGTTTTTTTTACAGCCGACCTCAAAGTCAGTGATCCACGTGCAGACCACCGGTCAGGACGGAGCCAGGATGGAGCGGTGGCGGCTGCCTGCGAGCACCCACTGCTCGGCTTACCCTGGGCAGCCCTGTCTCCTACGCATGGTGGCCTCACGGCCATTGAGGGGCCTGGAATCCTGTGCAAGCCGGGCAAGACCCTCCCTCCAGGCCCCACGTGGCCCGCGCCCGGAAGCCCACTGGCCTCCCTCCCTCCACATCCCGAGCCCCCGCCCTGAAGCCCACTGGCCTCCCTCCCTCCACATCCCGAGCCCCCGCCCTGAAGCCCACTGGCCTCCCTCCCTCCAGGCCTGTGTGGCCCACGGGCTCCCTCACCTGCCTCATTTCCCTCCCTTGGGGACCCAGGGGTCAAGATGACAGCCTCAGGGCCCCCCCACCCCCCTCCTTGCTGGGATGGCTGGGGTGAAGGAAGCCACTGCCAACCTGCTGCCTCAGCAGTGCTGAACTCAGCCAGGAACCTGCCCCCCCCCAGCTGGAATTTACCTCCCCACACACACTGCTGCCCGCTCCACCCCCACCCTCCACCACTGCCCCACCCCCACCCTCCACCACTGCCCCACCCCCACCCTCCACCACTGCCCCACCCCCACCCTCCACCACTGCCCCACCCCCACCCCCACCCTCCATCACTGCCCCACCCCCACCCCCACCCTGCACCACTGCCCCACCCCCACCCTGCACCACTGCCCCACCCCCACCCCCACCCTCCACCACTGCCCCACCCCCACCCCCACCCTCCACCACTGCCCCACCCCCACCCCCACCCCCGCCCTGCATCGCCCCACACCATCCTGCTTGCAGGCTGGGCGCCAGGGCCGCTCCTTTCGGAGCTCGTGGTCGCACATGGGCTGCCTGTGACTTCTGAGGCTGGGATGTGGTACCACATCCAGGCCCCACAAAGCACAGGGGGCGCCCAGGCCCCGAGGCCTGGCACACAGAGGGTAGGTTCAGTGATGAGTGTGAATTTACAAGGCTCTGAGGGAGCCCCACCCCTCGGGGCACAGATGAGTAAACTGAGGCACAAGGAACACAGATGGTGTCATCACCCGGCTGTGCCCTCAGCCCGGGGGCCCCACACCCCTCCCTGCAGCGGGGTCTGAGCCGCCGCCCCCACACCCCTCCCTGCAGTGGGGTCTGAGCCGCCGCCCCGCCTCCCCCCTCCCTGCAGTGGGGTCTGAGCCGCCGCCCCCACACCCCTCCCTGCAGTGGGGTCTGAGCCGCCGCCCCCACACCCCTCCCTGCAGTGGGGTCTGAGCCGCCGCCCCCACACCCCTCCCTGCAGTGGGGTCTGAGCTGCTGCCCCGCCTCCCCCCTCCCTGCAGTGGGGTCTGAGCCGCTGCCCCGCCTCCCCCCTCCCTGCAGTGGGGTCTGAGCCGCCGCCGCCTCCCCCCTCCCTGCAGTGGGGTCTGAGCTGCTGCCCCCCACACCCCTCCCTGCAGTGGAGTCTGAGCTGCTGCCCCCACACCCCTCCCTGCAGTGGGGTCTGAGCCGCCGCCCCCACACCCCTCCCTGCAGTGGGGTCTGAGCCGCTGCCCCCGCCTCCCCCCTCCCTGCAGTGGGGTCTGAGCCGCCGCCCCCACACCCCTCCCTGCAGTGGGGTCTGAGCCGCCGCCCCCACACCCCTCCCTGCAGTGGGGTCTGAGCCGCCGCCCCCACACCCCTCCCTGCAGTGGGGTCTGAGCTGCTGCCCCGCCTCCCCCCTCCCTGCAGTGGGGTCTGAGCCGCTGCCCCGCCTCCCCCCTCCCTGCAGTGGGGTCTGAGCCGCCGCCGCCTCCCCCCTCCCTGCAGTGGGGTCTGAGCTGCTGCCCCCACACCCCTCCCTGCAGTGGAGTCTGAGCTGCTGCCCCCACACCCCTCCCTGCAGTGGGGTCTGAGCCGCCGCCCCCACACCCCTCCCTGCAGTGGGGTCTGAGCCGCTGCCCCGCCTCCCCCCTCCCTGCAGTGGGGTCTGAGCCGCCGCCCCCACACCCCTCCCTGCAGTGGGGTCTGAGCCGCCGCCCCCACACCCCTCCCTGCAGTGGGGTCTGAGCCGCCGCCCCCACACCCCTCCCTGCAGTGGGGTCTGAGCTGCTGCCCCGCCTCCCCCCTCCCTGCAGTGGGGTCTGAGCCGCTGCCCCGCCTCCCCCCTCCCTGCAGTGGGGTCTGAGCCGCCGCCGCCTCCCCCCTCCCTGCAGTGGGGTCTGAGCTGCTGCCCCCCACACCCCTCCCTGCAGTGGAGTCTGAGCTGCTGCCCCCACACCCCTCCCTGCAGTGGGGTCTGAGCCGCCGCCCCCCACACCCCTCCCTGCAGTGGGGTCTGAGCCGCCGCCCCGCCTCCCTCCTCCCTGCAGTGGGGTCTGAGCCACTGCCCCGCCTCCCCCCTCCCTGCAGTGGGGTCTGAGCTGCTGCCCCCACACCCCTCCCTGCAGTGGGGTCTGAGCCACTGCCCCGCCTCCCCCCTCCCCTGCAGTGGGGTCTGAGCCGCCGCCCCACCTCCCCCCACCTCCCCCCACCTCCCTGCAGTGGGGTCTGAGCCACCGCCCCGCCTCCCTCCTCCCTGCAGTGGGGTCTGAGCTGCTGCCCCCACACCCCTCCCTGCAGTGGGGTCTGAGCCGCCGCCCCGCCTCCCTCCTCCCTGCAGTGGGGTCTGAGCTGCTGCCCCCACACCCCTCCCTGCAGTGGGGTCTGAGCCACTGCCCCGCCTCCCCCCTCCCCTGCAGTGGGGTCTGAGCCGCCGCCCCACCTCCCCCCACCTCCCCCCACCTCCCTGCAGTGGGGTCTGAGCCACCGCCCCGCCTCCCTCCTCCCTGCAGTGGGGTCTGAGCCGCTGCCCCGCCTCCCCCCTCCCTGCAGTGGGGTCTGAGCCACCGCCCCGCCTCCCCCCTCCCTGCAGTGGGGTCTGAGCCGCTGCCCCGCCTCCCCCCACCTCCCCCTACCTCCCTGCAGTGGGGTCTGAGCTGCTGCCCCGCCTCCCCCCCTCCCTGCAGTGGGGTCTGAGCTGCTGCCGCCTCCCCCCTCCCTGCAGTGGGGTCTGAGCCACTGCCCCGCCTCCCCCCTCCCTGCAGTGGGGTCTGAGCTGCTGCCTCCCCCCCTCCCTGCAGTGGGGTCTGAGCCACTGCCCCGCCTCCCCCCTCCCTGCAGTGGGGTCTGAGCCGCTGCCGCCTCCCCCCTCCCTGCAGTGGGGTCTGAGCCACCGCCCCGCCTCCCCCTCCCTGCAGTGGGGTCTGAGCCACTGCCCCGCCTCCCCCCCCTCCCTGCAGTGGGGTCTGAGCTGCTGCTGCCTCCCCCCTCCCTGCAGTGGGGTCTGAGCTGCTGCCGCCTCCCCCCTCCCTGCAGTGGGGTCTGAGCCGCCGCCCCGCCTCCCCCCTCCCCTGCAGTGGGGTCTGAGCCGCTGCCCCGCCTCCCCCCTCCCTGCAGTGGGGTCTGAGCTGCTGCCGCCTCCCCCCTCCCTGCAGTGGGGTCTGAGCCGCCGCCCCGCCTCCCCCCTCCCCTGCAGTGGGGTCTGAGCGGCGGCCCCGCCTCCCGCCCCATGTCGCAGTCAGGACAAGACCCCAACTTGCAGGAGAAACCCCGGGAGAAGCAGAAGGAACGCGGCGCTGGCCCTGCGCACGCACGAGTAACTGAATTCTTCTTCACAATTATCTCAAGTAGCAATTACTGCAGACGCAGATGCGCGGCGAGGACAAGAAGCCACCTGCCTCCCAGCCTCATGGAGCGTGGAAACACCCACGTGACCCGTGCCGTTCCCGCAGTCGGCTTGCACTGTAAATGCCTCTGAAACCACCACCCCACAGCAGCCTGGGGGCAGCGGGGTCGAGGGGCAGGGGCGGGGTTTGCCCACGCGAGGACCGGCAGAGCTCCAGGGACAGAAAGCCACCACGCTCCAAGCCAAGGGGGGGCGGGCTCCTTCCAAAGCCAGGGGACAGGCACAGCATGGGGGCAGGGCTCCTTCCAGGGTGCGGGGCTACGTGGGGCCCTCTGGTGTCCTCAAAGTAGAGAGCGCAGGTCCCTCCCTTCTTCCCTCCCTCCCTCCCTCCCTTCCTTTCTTCCTGCTCTCTCCTGTTCGTTCTCCTTCTCTGAGGCAAGGGGAAGTTGGGCATCAGGAACACGGAGGAGTGCGAGGCCCGGGCAGTGAAGGCTGTGTCAGCAGAGGGCTGTGCGCAGGCCAGCGCTGGCCGCCCTGACCCGGCCCCGCGTCCGCTGCAGGGCCACCCGCCAGCCTGCCACGCGCTCTGGGCCTGCGTGTCCCAGCCGTCACATGCCTGGTAGCCTCCGCCCGCCCTCTTCTGATCTGGCTTCTCGTTCTCACCTGAACCTTGGCCTCTCCAGACCCTCACCCCTGGCACGAGGGCTAGGATGGTGACAAGAAATTGCAAGCGAGTCTTCCCAAGTGCCACTGCGCCGCAGACAGGCCACATGCCCCACGCTGCCTGCCCACTAGGATTCCTCCCTCCCAGACCAGGAGACCGAGGCTCCAGGGCACAACCAAGTTGCCCAGAGACGCAGCCTCGGGGCCAGAGCACGCGCATGGCTGCACGCTTGCAACGCGCCCCCTGCAGACAGATGCAGCTTACTGGGAGCGGGGGCCGGGGCTCTGCAAGTGCTGTTCCTGCCCCAGAGCCAGGGCCCTGTCACCACTAACAACCCCCCACGCCCCATTCCACCCTCTGCTGCCCCCTGCAGTCACTGCGGTCGAGGTGGCTCTGGTGAGGAGGGGGCAGCGGCCGAGGCGGAGGATCCCCGGCAGGTGGGGCCGGCGCCTATACCCGAGCCTGGCTCACCCTCCCTCACCACCAGCACCTTCCCGCTGTCCAGCCTTCTGCCTGGGATACTCCCTCCTACTCCGCCCCCCCCAACTCAGGGCCTTGCATTTGCTTGCATGGACCCCTTGAACCATGCCAGCAACTTGGCTTTGGGTTGGTTGATTGGACGTAGTCTGTGGACTTTTCTGTCTGGGCTGGTATCAAACCCGGGTCCCCAGGTCCCAGGCTCCTGAGTAGCGATGATGACAGGTGTCAGCCCTGCGAGTCTGCCTCACCGGCCTGGACACCGCTGCGCTTTGGGTCCGTGGCGGCCTCCGCCCCGAGCCTGCACCCTGTTCCCACGGGCCGCCTTCTGACAGCACCGTGTGGATTTGTTCAACTGTCCGTCTGCAGATGGAGTCCGGCCCCTCCCCAGCACCCCCCCCCCCCCCGGCTCAGGGGGAGAAGGATTGCTGCTCAAGGGGACACTTGGTGGCCTGCCGGCTGCCCTCACCCAGCCAGCACCTCTCAAGGATGACCTGAGGCTTCCAGAAGCGAGCAGGGCACCACTTCCCCTTCCCCCACCTGCCTGGCCTCTCCTTTTCCTTTTCCCCGCAGAACACAGAAGCTGGGGCTAAACCCCTGGATGCCCCAGCCCTCTGTGGGCACACTGCTATGCTCCCCGCTTCCTGCTTCTGTGTGGAGATGGGCGCCGGGCCCAGGGCAGCTCCTGCGGCAGCTCCCGCGGTCCTACCGAGGATGGGGGGGCTATCCCCACCAGCTGGTGCTCTACGCTCAGTGCAGTCAGTCTCAGTTCCTTCCGCAGCCCTGTCTCACCCAGGCACAGAGACATCAAGGGACTTGCCTAGAGGCACACCGGTGAGAAAGGGCAGAGCCAGGATCTGACCCCTTGCCGTGGGGCTCCAGGGTTCCTGGTACTCTGAGCCCAAAGGGCACGGGCCCTGGATTATTCCAACCTGAGGACTGGAGATCACCAAGATGACAGACACCTGCGAGTCAGCACGGGTTCCTGGAAAGAGGGCAGGGTGCGCGGGCCCAGCTCCTGGGACACCTGCACTGGCCTGTGCCCATGTGTCCCACCAGCATCCACCTGCGCCTACCTGTACCAACCCGTGCCCACCAGTACTGACCCATGCCCACCTGTGCCAACCCGTGCCTACCTCTACTGACCCATGCCCACCTGTACCAACCCGTGCCTACCTCTACTGACCCATGCCCACCTGTACCAACCCGTGCCTACCTCTACTGACCCATGCCCACCTGCGCCTACCTGTACCAACCCGTGCCCACCAGTACTGACCCATGCCCACCTGTACCAACCCGTGCCTACCTCTACTGACCCATGCCCACCTGCACCAACCCGTGCCTACCTCTACTGACCCATGCCCACCTGCACCTACCTGTACCAACCTGTGCCCACCTGCACTGACCCATGCCCACCTGTACCAACCCGTGCCTACCTCTACTGACCCATGCCCACCTGCACCTACCTGTACCAACCTGTGCCCACCTGCACTGACCTGTGCCCACCTGTACTGACCTGTGCCCACCTGTACTGACCTGTGCCCACCTGCACTGACCCGTGCCCACCTGTACTGACCCGTGCCCACCTGTACTGACCTTTGCCTACCTCTTCTGACCCATGCCCACGTGCACCTACCTGTACCAACCTGTGCCCACCTGCACTGACCTGTGCCCACCTGCACTGACCTGTGCCCACCCGTACTGACCTGTGCCCACCTGTACTCACCTGTGCCTACCTCTTCTGACCCATGCCCACGTGCACCTACCTGTACCAACCTGTGCCCACCTGCACTGACCTGTGCCCACCTGCACTGACCTGTGCCCACCCGTACTGAACCGTGCCCACCTGCACTGACCTGTGCCTACCTGTACTGACTCGTGCCCACCTGCACTGACCTGTGCCCACCTGTACTGACCTATGCCCACCTGTACCGACTGTGCCCACTTGCACCTACCTGTATCAACCTGTGCCCACCTGTACAGACCCGTGCCCACCTATACTGACCTGTGCCCACCAGTACTGACCTATGCCCACCTGTACTGACCTGTGCCCACCTATACCGACCTGTGCCCACCTGCACCTACCTGTACCGTATCGACCCGTGTCCACCTGCAACGACCTGTGCCCACCTGCAACGACCTGTGCCCACCTGCAACGACCTGTGCCCACCTGCGGCGACCCGCGCCCATCCGCACTCGCCCGCGTCCATCCGCGCAGACCCGCGCCCACCTGTGCCGACCCGTGCCCACCTGTGCCGACCCGCGCCCACCTGTGCCGACCCGCGCCCACTGCGCCGACCCCCGCCCACCTGTGCCGACCCCCGCCCACGTGTGCCGACCCGCGCCCACCTGTGCCGACCCGCGCCCACCTGTGCCGACCCCCGCCCACCTGTGCTGACCCGCGCCCACTTGCGCCCACCCGCGCCCACCCGCGCCGGCCCGCGCCCGCCCGCGCCCACTTTGCTGACCCGCGCCCACCTGTGCTGACCCGCGCCCACCCGCGCCCACTGCGCCCGCCCGTGCCCACTGCGCCCGCCCGCGCCCACTGCGCCCGCCCGCACCCACTGCGCCCGCCCGCGCCCGACCGCGCCCGCCCGCGCCCGACCGCGCCCACCCGCGCCCGCCCGCGCCCACCCGCGCCCGCCCGCGCCCACCCGCGCCCGCCCGCGCCCACTGCGCCCGCCCGCGCCCACTGCGCCCGCCCGCGCCCACCCGCGCCCGCCCGCACCCGCCAGCACCCACTGCGCCCGCCCGCGCCCGCCAGCGCCCACTGCGCCCGCCCGCGCCCGCGCCCCCCCCCCCCCCCGCGCCCATAGCCGTCCTGGGATCTCCACCCGCCCGGGAACCTGTTTCCTCCAGCGGGCTGGGCGGGCCCCAGGGCTGGCCGGGACGGACCTGGCTGGAGTCGCCTGGCCCCGCGCATCCCGGCGGCCCCCGCGCGTCCGCGGAGCCGCAGCGCCCCCCGGCGGCCGTCCCCGTCCCGGCCGTCCCCATCCCGGCCGTCCCCGTCCCGGCCGTCCCCGTCCCGGCCGTCCCCATCCCGGCCGTCCCCATCCCGGCCGTCCCCGTCCCGGCCGCCGCATGTCCGCGGAGCCGCAGCGCCCCCCGGCGGCCGTCCGCGCGGCGGCAGGACGAGTCTTCCCTGCGCCCGGGGCGGCCGGCGGGGAAGGAGGCGCCCAGGGCCCGGCCGGCAGGCGCGCAGGGCCCCGCGGGCTGAGCTGCCCCCGAGACCCGCGGGGTCCCCGCCACACAGAGGCTGGCCGGCCCGGCCGGCAGCCGCTCCCCCCGCGGGCGGGGTCCCCCCGCGGGGTCCTGCCCCCCCGCGGGGTCCTGTCCCACCGCGGGGTCCTGTCCCACCGCGGGGTCCTGCCCCACCGCGGGGTCCTGTCCCACCGCGGGGTCCTGCCCCACCGCGGGGTCCTGTCCCACCGCGGGGTCCTGCCCACCGCGGGGTCCTGTCCCACCGCGGGGTCCTGCCCACCGCGGGCCGGGGTCCCCACCGCGGGGTCCTGTCCCCCCGCGGGGTCCTGTCCCACCGCGGGGTCCTGTCCCCCCGCGGGGCGGGGTCCCACCGCGGGGTCCTGCCCCACCGCGGGGTCCTGTTCCCCCGCGGGGTCCTGTCCCCCCGCGGGGTCCTGTCCCACCGCGGGGTCCTGCCCACCGCGGGCCGGGGTCCCCACCGCGGGGTCCTGTCCCACCGCGGGGTCCTGTCCCACCGCGGGGTCCTGCCCACCGCGGGCCGGGGTCCCCACCGCGGGGTCCTGTCCCCCCGCGGGGTCCTGTCCCACCGCGGGGTCCTGTCCCCCCGCGGGGCAGGGTCCCACCGCGGGGTCCTGCCCCACCGCGGGGTCCTGTCCCCCCGCGGGGTCCTGTCCCACCGCGGGGTCCTGCCCACCGCGGGCCGGGGTCCCCACCGCGGGGTCCTGTCCCCCCCGCGGGGTCCTGCCCCACCGCGGGGTCCTGTCCCCCCGCGGGGTCCTGTCCCCCCGCGGGGTCCTGCCCCACCGCGGGGTCCTGCCCACCGCGTGGTCCTGTCCCACCGCGGGGTCCCCACTGCGGGGTCTCGTGCAGGCTAGGCAAGCCCTCTACCACTAAGCCACCTTCCCAGCCCCGCAGCTGGCTTCACGCAGCAATGCTCAGGCCTCACCTCCTGAGCAGTTGGGATGACAGGGGAGCCACCGACACCCAGCTACAATAGACTTTCAGTTCGGAGCTAACTTTCAATATAGAATTAAAAGCCCTGAGTCCAAGTCCTCAGCACCACATAAACAGAAAAGTCCAGAAGCAGCACTGTGGCTCAAGTGGTAGAGTGCTAGCCTTGAGCAAAAGAAGCTCAGGGACAGTGCCTGAGTTCAAACTTCAGGACTAGAAAAAAATATATATGTATATGCATAATAAAAATAAAGTCAGATGGGGCAGGAAAGTCTGTGATTAATTAACCACCCAACAGCCAGAGTAGAGCTGTGGCTTAAGTGGTAGAAAGTTAGCCTTGATCCAAAAAGCTCAGGAACACCACCTAGGCCCTGAATTCAAGTCCCAGCACTGGTGCCAAAAGATTCTTTTAAATTATTTAAAAATATTTATGCACGCCCAACCACCTATTTTCTAACATCAGTCCTAGCCCAGAGAGCCAAAGCAGACATGGGATGGAAGCTGTGAGCACATAGCCTCCTCTTTGCTCCAGCCTAAGAGTCAGAAACCAACACTGGAACCTTAGCTACTCAGGAGGCTGAGATCTGAGGGTCCAGGTTCCAAGCCAGCCTGGGCAGGCAAGTCTCAGAGACATTTATCTCCAATGAAGTAGAAAAAAAACACAAACAGAAGAAAAAGAAAAAAGGAGAAGGAGGAGAGGAAGAAGAAGGGAGGCAGGAAGGCTGCACTGAACTTTGAAAGAGCTCACATCTTTCTGGTCCTGCCAAGTCCACCCCGACCCGCTGTCTTTAGCCTCAGAACCATAGGGACCAGGCCTGGAGTTGTGGATGACATCTAAGTGGAAAGCGGCAAGATGGGGTCCAAGATGGGGAAGGAGGCAGGAGAGGACACAGGGAAGGAGATGCAGGAAGTGGAGAGATGGCAGGACCCTGGCCTTGGCACCACAGTGAGACTTCAAGGAAGGAGAGCCCGAGCCCGGCAAGCTGACAGATCACCGAGGCTGGGCACCCCATGGCCCTCAGATCCGTCATCAGACTCCAACGCCAATGCCTCACAAAAGGAGACACAGATCGTTTAATTTCTTACTTTAAAACAACAACAACAACAGTGAATGTGTATTACCCTTATCATTAAACAAGGGAAAACCTCAGAATGGTGTAAGGGAAACACTAATCCCAGAGGCTCGGGATGGACCATCAGCTGCAGGGACAGGTCACTGGTGGCGTCCAGACTCCTGCTGTGGCCGCTGCGTCTGGTCCCCAGAGCATCATCCAGCCTCCCGGTGACCTCTGGGGTGACCCCCCCTCCCTGGGGGACAGAGGAGACCCAAGGGCGATCAAGGTAGCAAAATTAATTTAAGTTACAAAGTTAGCTAGAACCACAGCACACCCCAAGGGCGCCGGGCGCCCCCCGGTGGAGCACACGGGCGGGCCGGGCGGGCCGGGCCGGCTCTGTGCCTCACGGGGCCAACTTGGTGAAGAAAATGTGCATCTTGGCCAGGAAGGTGGTGATGGAGCCCTGTCGCCACAGCCTCATCTCCACGTCCAGGGCGAAGTCCCGAGGCTCCAGCACGGGCCGCTGCAGGGAGACCACGCCCGTGTAGGCGTTGAGACGGCGCGTGCCGAAGTAGGCCCCCTCGTTGCCCTTGGTGATGGTCAGGGAGATGGTGTCGCCCACGAAGGCCGGCGCGGGGCCGATGCGGAAGATGTGCGCGGGCACCGGCAGGCCCGTCTGGAAGTTCAGCTGGTAGTAGGTGATGCGTGCCGGGGAGCTCTGGCACTCGGCGATGTCCTGGCACGTGGTGCGCTCGCATTTCCTGCGGGGATGGAGGGCGGTTGGCAGCCAGCCCCCCCCCCAGCCTCCCGTCGGCCACCGCCGACCCCAGCCGGCCTCAAGCCATGCCTCTGCACCTAGCGGCCAGTGACGCACGCTGCCTCAGTCTCCCCCTCTGTGAGTGGTGAACCGCCACCTGGAGGCGGTGGCCAGGCTTGTTAGCAGCTTTTACACATCCAGCCTCCCTCCTTCCTTCCTTCTCTCCTTCCTTCCTTCCTTTCTCCCTTTCCTCCTTCCTTCCCACCTTCCCTCCTTCTTTCTTTCCCTTCCTTCCCTCCTTCCTTCCTTCCCTTCTTTTTTTCCTTCCTTTCTCTTTCTCCTTCCTTTCTTCCTTTCCTTTCTCCCTTTCCCTTTCTTCCTTCCTTTCCCTCCTCTCTCCCTCTCTTCCTTTCCCTTTCTTTCTTCCTTCCTTCCTTCCTTTCCCTCCTCCCTTCCTCCCACCCTTCCTACCTTTCCTTTATTTCTTCCTCCTTCCCTTCTTTCCTTCCTTCCCTTCCTTCCTTTCTTTCCCTCTCTCCCTTCCTTCCTTCTTCCCTTCCTCAATCTGTTCTTCCTCCCTTCCTCCCTCTCCCTCTCCCCCTCCCTCCTGGCATACCTTTGTTGGCAGCCATGCCTCGCTGCCCCCCCCCCCCGTCCCTCTGTCAGGCGCTGGCCATGTGGCTGCTGCAGGGCGGCCGCGGTGGTGGTCGGTCACCCCGTGTCCGTAGTCACCCGCTCTCCCGATGACGGCCCTCGGGCGGGACCCCAGCACAGCCCGGGGAGGGGGCAGTGCTGAGAGCCTTGTGTGAGGTGTGGGGACCCCAGCACCCACGGAGACGGCTGGGGGATGGGACCACTTGGCTGCGGCCTCGGGAGCCCCTGAGCCGCACACGTGCCACATGCCGCGCAACACGCACCACGCACCACGGCTGCCCGGGCCGCCGGAGCCAGTGCCGTGGAGCGGGTTGGAGGAAGGTATTGGCGGTGACGGATGGGTGTCACCTGTGTGTGCACGGGGCCTTGGCTTGGGGGCCCTGGGCCTGGCAGGGGAGGGGCACCCTGCCTGCCCGCTGCCCCGCCCGCCGCCCCGCCCACCGCATGCTTCTGGCCAGGGCAAGGCTCCGGTCTCGGGGCCAGGTCACTCACGTCTCGGAGACTCGGGCGTAGTTGGGGGGACACTCGAAGCGCAGGCAGCGGAAGCTGCCCTGGAGATTGTGGCAGGTCTGGTCCGCAGAGCAGTTGTGGGTGCCCAGGGCACACTCGTCCAGGTCTGAAGAAGGGGACAGAGGCTGGGAGGGGTCCCCGCCGCACCCCCGCCAGGTCGGAGGCCTGGGGCCCAGGGCTGCCTGTGCCCCCTGTGGGAACACGGCTCACGTGCCCACACACCTGTCTCCAGCCTTTGTTTAAAAATGCAAATGGCCCTGGGCTCAGCTCATGTGGAACCCAGGCCGCTTGGCCAGGCCCCCCCCCCCCCCCCGTCGCCCCGTGCTGCCCCCTGCGCTGCCCCAGCAGCCCGAGCCCCCTGTGCCTGGAGCAGCCCACGCCCGCAGCCCCTCACCCTGCGGGGTGCACCTCCTTCCACACACGCGCCTTCCTGCAGCCTGGGCATGACCAGCACCCCCCCCGGGGGGCTCCTCACACCTCGCAGTCCAGCCCCGTCCCCGCTGTCCCCCCACGGTGTCCCTGCCAGCTCACAGGACCACGTCCAGAGCCCAGGCCACTCCCAGTCCACGCAAAGCAGCAGACTGCGGCTTCCCTTCAGGCTCGGACTCCGTCTCTGTGGCCCCGTGCCCCCAGCGCCAGGTGCGGCCGCGCTCACCTTTGCAGGAGTGGCCGTTGGCCAGCATGGTGTAGCCCTGCTCTGGGCATGCGCACTGGTAGCTCCCGGGCACATTGACGCAGCGGAAGGTGCACAGGATGCCGGCGCCCTGCGCACACTCGTCGATGTCTAGAAAACAGGGCCGGCACCGCGAGCCTCAGCACCATGGCCCAGCCAGCTGCGGCCGGTGCGGCCCCGTCCCAGCCAGAGCCCGGCGTCCGCTTGACAAAGGAGGGCAGGAGGGCCCCAGACACGGAGCCCGAGGCCACGCAGGCCTCACACTCGAGCGCTCGGTCCACCACCACCCGTGGCCACTGCTGCCCGCGGGGGCCACAGGCCCGGGCCTCCACCGCCAGACTTTGACCCGCACCCACTAACAGGTCAGGCCCGGGCCTCCGGTGATGGAGCAGCCAGAGGCAGAGCCAGAGCGGGTCTTCCCGAAGCCCAGGGCAGGAACCAGCAGGCCGGGGACGGAACCCTGGGATCTGTGTCCCCGCCGAGGGGAGGGGTGCCTCTCTTGGGGCCCGGCGGGGTCGGCGCTCACCGGTGCAGGCGTGCCCGTCCTCCGCCAGCTGGTAGCCCTGGCGGCAGTAGCACTGGTAGGAGCCGTAGATGTTGGCGCACTCCTGGCTGCAGCGCTGGCTCTCGCACTCGTTCACGTCTGCGGGGACAGCACCGCGGTCAGGGCTTGGCCTCTGCCTCGCCCCGTCTTGCCTTGAGAAGCTATGGCATGTCTGGTGGCCCTGGGAGGGGCCAGGGCGCCGGTGAGGGGGGCCGGCCAGGGGCCGGCGGCGGCTGCCGGGCCCCCAGCGGACGTGTAGTGCTGGCCGGCCGCAGGCCTACGGTGCCCGTCCGGGACGGGTGGCCCTCAGGCCCATCCAGGTGCTAGTTAGCACTTCCAGAGCTGGGCTTCCCCTGCCTGCAGGGCCCTGGGCTGAGGCGTGCGAGAGCGAGCAGCAGGCGTGTGCGGGAGCACGGCGCCTAGTGTCTCCAAGAGCCAGGCGGGACTTGGGCCAGCGCGCCGAGGAAGCGGGCGGGAAGTGATACCAGTCACACACACGGCCATGCCACGGGTGGCAGGACCACGGGAGCAATGTGTGTGTGGGGGGAGCCGTGTGTGCGTGTGCGTGTGCGTGCACGCGCGCGTGCGTGTGTGTCGCTCTGAATGACAGGAACGTGGAGCAAGCTGTGAATGGGGAGGAAGCCGCTGGGTATGGGGGCGGGAGGGGGACCACGCCTCTGCCTGACCTTGTCACTGTCGCCTCTGTCTGACCTTGTCACTGTCACGCCTCTGCCTGACCTTGTCACTGTCGCCTCTGTCTGACCTTGTCACTGTCGCCTCTGTCTGACCTTGTCACTGTCACGCCTCTGCCTGACCTTGTCACTGTCGCCTCTGTCTGACCTTGTCACTGTCACGCCTCTGCCTGACCTTGTCACCGTCGCCTCTGCCTGACCTTGTCACCGTCGCCTCTGCCTGACCTTGTCACCGTCGCCTCTGCCTGACCTTGTCACCGTCGCCTCTGCCTGACCTTGTCACTGTCATGCCTCTGCCTGACCTTGTCACCGTGCCTCTGCCTGACCTTGTCACTGTCGCCTCTGTCTGACCTTGTCACTGTCGCCTCTGCCTGACCTTGTCACTGTCACCTCTGTCTGACCTTGTCACTGTCACCTCTGCCTGACCTTGTCACCGTCGCCTCTGCCTGACCTTGTCACTGTCACGCCTCTGCCTGACCTTGTCACTGTCACGCCTCTGCCTGACCTTGTCACTGTCGCCTCTGCCTGACCTTGTCACCGTCGCCTCTGCCTGACCTTGTCACTGTCGCCTCTGCCTGACCTTGTCACTGTCACGCCTCTGCCTGACCTTGTCACTGTCGCCTCTGCCTGACCTTGTCACCGTCGCCTCTGTCTGACCTTGTCACCGTCGCCTCTGCCTGACCTTGTCACTGTCACGCCTCTGTCTGACCTTGTCACTGTCACGCCTCTGTCTGACCTTGTCACTGTCGCCTCTGTCTGACCTTGTCACCGTCGCCTCTGTCTGACCTTGTCACCGTCGCCTCTGCCTGACCTTGTCACTGTCGCCTCTGTCTGACCTTGTCACCGTTGCCTCTGTCTGACCTTGTCACTGTCACGCCTCTGCCTGACCTTGTCACCGTTGCCTCTGCCTGACCTTGTCACTGTCACCTCTGCCTGACCTTGTCACTGTCGCCTCTGCCTGACCTTGTCACTGTCACCTCTGCCTGACCTTGTCACTGTCGCCTCTGTCTGACCTTGTCACTGTCACGCCTCTGTCTGACCTTGTCACTGTCACGCCTCTGCCTGACCTTGTCACTGTCGCCTCTGCCTGACCTTGTCACTGTCGCCTCTGTCTGACCTTGTCACTGTCGCCTCTGCCTGACCTTGTCACTGTCGCCTCTGCCTGACCTTGTCACTGTCGCCTCTGCCTGACCTTGTCACTGTCACGCCTCTGTCTGACCTTGTCACTGTCGCCTGTCTGACCTTGTCACTGTCGCCTCTGTCTGACCTTGTCACTGTCACGCCTCTGCCTGACCTTGTCACTGTCGCCTCTGTCTGACCTTGTCACTGTCGCCTCTGTCTGACCTTGTCACTGTCGCCTGTCTGACCTTGTCACTGTCGCCTCTGTCTGACCTTGTCACTGTCGCCTCTGTCTGACCTTGTCACTGTCGCCTCTGTCTGACCTTGTCACTGTCACGCCTCTGCCTGACCTTGTCACTGTCGCCTCTGTCTGACCTTGTCACTGTCGCCTCTGCCTGACCTTGTCACTGTCACGCCTCTGTCTGACCTTGTCACTGTCACGCCTCTGCCTGACCTTGTCACTGTCACCTCTGTCTGACCTTGTCACCATCGCCTCTGCCTGACCTTGTCACTGTCGCCTCTGCCTGACCTTGTCACTGTCACGCCTCTGTCTGACCTTGTCACCGTCGCCTCTGTCTGACCTTGTCACCGTCGCCTCTGTCTGACCTTGTCACCGTCGCCTCTGTCTGACCTTGTCACCGTCGCCTCTGTCTGACCTTGTCACTGTCGCCTCTGCCTGACCTTGTCACTGTCGCCTCTGTCTGACCTAGTCACCGTCGCCTCTGTCTGACCTTGTCACTGTCGCCTCTGCCTGACCTTGTCACTGTCACGCCTCTGCCTGACCTTGTCACTGTCGCCTCTGCCTGACCTTGTCACTGTCGCCTCTGTCTGACCTTGTCACTGTCGCCTCTGTCTGACCTTGTCACTGTCACGCCTCTGCCTGACCTTGTCACTGTCGCCTCTGCCTGACCTTGTCACTGTCGCCTCTGTCTGACCTTGTCACTGTCGCCTCTGTCTGACCTTGTCACTGTCACGCCTCTGCCTGACCTTGTCACTGTCGCCTCTGTCTGACCTTGTCACTGTCACGCCTCTGCCTGACCTTGTCACCGTCGCCTCTGCCTGACCTTGTCACCGTCGCCTCTGCCTGACCTTGTCACCGTCGCCTCTGCCTGACCTTGTCACTGTCATGCCTCTGCCTGACCTTGTCACCGTGCCTCTGCCTGACCTTGTCACTGTCGCCTCTGTCTGACCTTGTCACTGTCGCCTCTGCCTGACCTTGTCACTGTCACCTCTGTCTGACCTTGTCACTGTCACCTCTGCCTGACCTTGTCACTGTCGCCTCTGTCTGACCTTGTCACTGTCGCCTCTGCCTGACCTTGTCACTGTCACGCCTCTGTCTGACCTTGTCACTGTCACGCCTCTGCCTGACCTTGTCACTGTCACCTCTGTCTGACCTTGTCACCATCGCCTCTGCCTGACCTTGTCATTGTCGCCTCTGCCTGACCTTGTCACTGTCACGCCTCTGTCTGACCTTGTCACCGTCGCCTCTGTCTGACCTTGTCACCGTCGCCTCTGTCTGACCTTGTCACCGTCGCCTCTGTCTGACCTTGTCACCGTCGCCTCTGTCTGACCTTGTCACTGTCGCCTCTGCCTGACCTTGTCACTGTCGCCTCTGTCTGACCTAGTCACCGTCGCCTCTGTCTGACCTTGTCACTGTCGCCTCTGCCTGACCTTGTCACTGTCACGCCTCTGCCTGACCTTGTCACTGTCGCCTCTGCCTGACCTTGTCACTGTCGCCTCTGTCTGACCTTGTCACTGTCGCCTCTGTCTGACCTTGTCACTGTCACGCCTCTGCCTGACCTTGTCACTGTCGCCTCTGTCTGACCTTGTCACTGTCGCCTCTGTCTGACCTTGTCACTGTCGCCTCTGTCTGACCTTGTCACTGTCACGCCTCTGCCTGACCTTGTCACTGTCGCCTCTGTCTGACCTTGTCACTGTCACGCCTCTGCCTGACCTTGTCACCGTCGCCTCTGCCTGACCTTGTCACCATCGCCTCTGCCTGACCTTGTCACCGTCGCCTCTGCCTGACCTTGTCACCGTCGCCTCTGCCTGACCTTGTCACTGTCATGCCTCTGCCTGACCTTGTCACCGTGCCTCTGCCTGACCTTGTCACTGTCGCCTCTGTCTGACCTTGTCACTGTCGCCTCTGCCTGACCTTGTCACTGTCGCCTCTGTCTGACCTTGTCACTGTCGCCTCTGTCTGACCTTGTCACTGTCGCCTCTGTCTGACCTTGTCACCGTCGCCTCTGCCTGACCTTGTCACTGTCACGCCTCTGCCTGACCTTGTCACTGTCACGCCTCTGCCTGACCTTGTCACTGTCGCCTCTGCCTGACCTTGTCACCGTCGCCTCTGCCTGACCTTGTCACTGTCGCCTCTGCCTGACCTTGTCACTGTCACGCCTCTGCCTGACCTTGTCACTGTCGCCTCTGCCTGACCTTGTCACCGTCGCCTCTGTCTGACCTTGTCACCGTCGCCTCTGCCTGACCTTGTCACTGTCACGCCTCTGTCTGACCTTGTCACTGTCACGCCTCTGTCTGACCTTGTCACTGTCGCCTCTGTCTGACCTTGTCACCGTCGCCTCTGTCTGACCTTGTCACCGTCGCCTCTGCCTGACCTTGTCACTGTCGCCTCTGTCTGACCTTGTCACCGTTGCCTCTGTCTGACCTTGTCACTGTCACGCCTCTGCCTGACCTTGTCACCGTTGCCTCTGCCTGACCTTGTCACTGTCACCTCTGCCTGACCTTGTCACTGTCGCCTCTGCCTGACCTTGTCACTGTCACCTCTGCCTGACCTTGTCACTGTCGCCTCTGTCTGACCTTGTCACTGTCACGCCTCTGTCTGACCTTGTCACTGTCACGCCTCTGCCTGACCTTGTCACTGTCGCCTCTGCCTGACCTTGTCACTGTCGCCTCTGTCTGACCTTGTCACTGTCGCCTCTGCCTGACCTTGTCACTGTCGCCTCTGCCTGACCTTGTCACTGTCGCCTCTGCCTGACCTTGTCACTGTCACGCCTCTGTCTGACCTTGTCACTGTCGCCTGTCTGACCTTGTCACTGTCGCCTCTGTCTGACCTTGTCACTGTCACGCCTCTGCCTGACCTTGTCACTGTCGCCTCTGTCTGACCTTGTCACTGTCGCCTCTGCCTGACCTTGTCACTGTCACGCCTCTGTCTGACCTTGTCACTGTCACGCCTCTGCCTGACCTTGTCACTGTCACCTCTGTCTGACCTTGTCACCATCGCCTCTGCCTGACCTTGTCACTGTCACGCTTCTGTCTGACCTTGTCACCGTCGCCTCTGTCTGACCTTGTCACCGTCGCCTCTGTCTGACCTTGTCACCGTCGCCTCTGTCTGACCTTGTCACCGTCGCCTCTGTCTGACCTTGTCACTGTCGCCTCTGCCTGACCTTGTCACTGTCGCCTCTGTCTGACCTAGTCACCGTCGCCTCTGTCTGACCTTGTCACTGTCGCCTCTGCCTGACCTTGTCACTGTCACGCCTCTGCCTGACCTTGTCACTGTCGCCTCTGCCTGACCTTGTCACTGTCGCCTCTGTCTGACCTTGTCACTGTCGCCTGTCTGACCTTGTCACTGTCGCCTCTGTCTGACCTTGTCACCGTCGCCTCTGCCTGACCTTGTCACTGTCACGCCTCTGTCTGACCTTGTCACCGTCGCCTCTGCCTGACCTTGTCACCGTCGCCTCTGCCTGACCTTGTCACCGTCGCCTCTGGCTGACCTTGTCACTGTCACGCCTCTGTCTGACCTTGTCACTGTCGCCTCTGCCTGACCTTGTCACCGTCGCCTCTGTCTGACCTTGTCACTGTCGCCTCTGCCTGACCTTGTCACTGTCACGCCTCTGTCTGACCTTGTCACTGTCGCCTGTCTGACCTTGTCACTGTCGCCTCTGCCTGACCTTGTCACTGTCGCCTCTGCCTGACCTTGTCACTGTCGCCTCTGTCTGACCTTGTCACTGTCGCCTCTGCCTGACCTTGTCACTGTCGCCTCTGCCTGACCTTGTCACTGTCACCTCTGTCTGACCTTGTCACCATCGCCTCTGCCTGACCTTGTCACTGTCACGCCTCTGTCTGACCTTGTCACCGTTGCCTCTGTCTGACCTTGTCACTGTCGCCTCTGTCTGACCTTGTCACCGTCGCCTCTGTCTGCCCTTGTCACTGTCGCCTCTGCCTGACCTTGTCACCGTCGCCTCTGTCTGACCTTGTCACCGTCGCCTCTGTCTGACCTTGTCACCGTCGCCTCTGTCTGACCTTGTCACCGTCGCCTCTGTCTGACCTTGTCACTGTCGCCTCTGCCTGACCTTGTCACTGTCGCCTCTGTCTGACCTTGTCACTGTCGCCTCTGCCTGACCTTGTCACCGTCACCTCTGTCTGCCCTTGTCACTGTCGCCTCTGCCTGACCTTGTCACTGTCACCTCTGCCTGACCTTGTCACCGTCGCCTCTGTCTGACCTTGTCACCGTCACCTCTGCCTGACCATGTCACCGTCGCCTCTGTCTGCCCTTGTCACTGTCGCCTCTGCCTGACCTTGTCACTGTCACGCCTCTGCCTGACCTTGTCACTGTCGCCTCTGCCTGACCTTGTCACTGTCACGCCTCTGTCTGACCTTGTCACTGTCGCCTCTGTCTGACCTTGTCACTGTCGCCTGTCTGACCTTGTCACTGTCGCCTCTGTCTGACCTTGTCACCGTCGCCTCTGTCTGACCTTGTCACTGTCGCCTCTGCCTGACCTTGTCACCGTCGCCTCTGCCTGACCTTGTCACCGTCGCCTCTGCCTGACCTTGTCACCGTCGCCTCTGGCTGACCTTGTCACTGTCACGCCTCTGTCTGACCTTGTCACTGTCGCCTCTGCCTGACCTTGTCACCGTCGCCTCTGTCTGACCTTGTCACTGTCGCCTCTGCCTGACGTCACTGTCACGCCTCTGCCTGACCTTGTCACTGTCGCCTCTGTCTGACCTTGTCACTGTCACCTCTGCCTGACCTTGTCACTGTCGCCTCTGCCTGACCTTGTCACTGTCGCCTCTGCCTGACCTTGTCACTGTCGCCTCTCTCTGACCTTGTCACTGTCGCCTCTGCCTGACCTTGTCACCGTCACCTCTGCCTGACCTTGTCACTGTCGCCTCTGTCTGACCTTGTCACTGTCGCCTCTGCCTGACCTTGTCACTGTCGCCTCTGCCTGACCTTGTCACTGTCACGCCTCTGCCTGACCTTGTCACCGTCGCCTCTGCCTGACCTTGTCACTGTCACCTCTGCCTGACCTTGTCACTGTCGCCTCTGTCTGACCTTGTCACTGTCGCCTCTGCCTGACCTTGTCACTGTCGCCTGTCTGACCTTGTCACTGTCGCCTCTGCCTGACCTTGTCACTGTCGCCTCTGCCTGACCTTGTCACTGTCGCCTCTGTCTGACCTTGTCACTGTCACGCCTCTGCCTGACCTTGTCACCGTCGCCTCTGCCTGACCTTGTCACTGTCACGCCTCTGCCTGACCTTGTCACCGTCGCCTCTGCCTGACCTTGTCACTGTCGCCTCTGCCTGACCTTGTCACTGTCGCCTCTGCCTGACCTTGTCACTGTCGACTCTGCCTGACCTTGTCACTGTCGCCTGTCTGACCTTGTCACTGTCGCCTCTGCCTGACCTTGTCACTGTCGCCTCTGCCTGACCTTGTCACTGTCGCCTCTGTCTGACCTTGTCACTGTCGCCTCTGCCTGACCTTGTCACTGTCGCCTGTCTGACCTTGTCACTGTCGCCTCTGCCTGACCTTGTCACTGTCGCCTCTGCCTGACCTTGTCACTGTCGCCTCTGTCTGACCTTGTCACTGTCACGCCTCTGCCTGACCTTGTCACCGTCGCCTCTGCCTGACCTTGTCACTGTCACGCCTCTGCCTGACCTTGTCACCGTCGCCTCTGCCTGACCTTGTCACTGTCGCCTCTGCCTGACCTTGTCACTGTCGCCTCTGCCTGACCTTGTCACTGTCGACTCTGCCTGACCTTGTCACTGTCGCCTGTCTGACCTTGTCACTGTCGCCTCTGCCTGACCTTGTCACTGTCGCCTCTGCCTGACCTTGTCACTGTCACGCCTCTGCCTGACCTTGTCACTGTCACCTCTGTCTGACCTTGTCACTGTCGCCTGTCTGACCTTGTCACTGTCGCCTCTGCCTGACCTTGTCACTGTCGCCTCTGTCTGACCTTGTCACTGTCGCCTCTGCCTGACCTTGTCACTGTCACGCCTCTGCCTGACCTTGTCACTGTCACGCCTCTGTCTGACCTTGTCACTGTCACGCCTCTGCCTGACCTTGTCACCGTCGCCTCTGCCTGACCTTGTCACCGTCGCCTCTGCCTGACCTTGTCACCGTCGCCTCTGCCTGACCTTGTCACTGTCGCCTCTGTCTGACCTTGTCACCGTCGCCTCTGCCTGACCTTGTCACTGTCGCCTCTGTCTGACCTTGTCACTGTCACGCCTCTGCCTGACCTTGTCACTGTCACGCCTCTGCCTGACCTTGTCACTGTCGCCTCTGTCTGACCTTGTCACCGTCGCCTCTGCCTGACCTTGTCACTGTCACGCCTCTGCCTGACCTTGTCACCGTCGCCTCTGCCTGACCTTGTCACCGTCGCCTCTGCCTGACCTTGTCACTGTCACGCCTCTGCCTGACCTTGTCACTGTCACGCCTCTGCCTGACCTTGTCACCGTCGCCTCTGTCTGACCTTGTCACTGTCGCCTCTGTCTGACCTTGTCACTGTCACGCCTCTGCCTGACCTTGTCACCGTCGCCTCTGTCTGACCTTGTCACCGTCGCCTCTGTCTGACCTTGTCACTGTCGCCTCTGTCTGACCTTGTCACTGTCACGCCTCTGCCTGACCTTGTCACTGTCACGCCTCTGTCTGACCTTGTCACTGTCACGCCTCTGCCTGACCTTGTCACCGTCGCCTCTGTCTGACCTTGTCACTGTCGCCTCTGTCTGACCTTGTCACTGTCACGCCTCTGCCTGACCTTGTCACCGTCGCCTCTGCCTGACCTTGTCACTGTCGCCTCTGTCTGACCTTGTCACCGTCGCCTCTGTCTGACCTTGTCACCGTCGCCTCTGCCTGACCTTGTCACTGTCGCCTCTGTCTGACCTTGTCACTGTCGCCTCTGTCTGACCTTGTCACTGTCGCCTCTGTCTGACCTTGTCACTGTCACGCCTCTGTCTGACCTTGTCACTGTCGCCTCTGCCTGACCTTGTCACTGTCGCCTCTGTCTGACCTTGTCACTGTCGCCTCTGCCTGTCCTTGTCACTGTCACCTCTGTCTGACCTTGTCACTGTCACGCCTCTGTCTGACCTTGTCACTGTGGCCTCTGCCTGACCTTGTCACTGTCACGCCTCTGCCTGACCTTGTCACTGTCACGCCTCTGCCTGACCTTGTCACTGTCACGCCTCTGCCTGACCTTGTCACCGTCGCCTCTGCCTGACCTTGTCACCGTCACCTCTGCCTGACCTTGTCACTGTGGCCTCTGCCTGACCTTGTCACTGTCACGCCTCTGCCTGACCTTGTCACTGTCACGCCTCTGCCTGACCTTGTCACTGTCACGCCTCTGTCTGACCCTGTCACTGTCACGCCTCTGCCTGACCCTGTCACCGTCGCCTCTGCCTGACCTTGTCACCGTCGCCTCTGCCTGACCTTGTCACCGTCGCCTCTGCCTGACCTTGTCACCGTCGCCTCTGCCTGACCTTGTCACCGTCGCCTCTGTCTGACCTTGTCACCGTCGCCTCTGCCTGACCTTGTCACTGTCACGCCTCTGCCTGACCTTGTCACTGTCACGCCTCTGCCTGACCTTGTCACTGTCGCCTCTGCCTGACCTTGTCACCGTCGCCTCTGCCTGACCTTGTCACCGTCGCCTCTGGCTGACCTTGTCACTGTCACGCCTCTGTCTGACCTTGTCACTGTCGCCTCTGCCTGACCTTGTCACCGTCGCCTCTGTCTGACCTTGTCACTGTCGCCTCTGCCTGACCTTGTCACTGTCACGCCTCTGTCTGACCTTGTCACTGTCGCCTGTCTGACCTTGTCACTGTCGCCTCTGCCTGACCTTGTCACTGTCGCCTCTGCCTGACCTTGTCACTGTCGCCTCTGTCTGACCTTGTCACTGTCGCCTCTGCCTGACCTTGTCACTGTCGCCTCTGCCTGACCTTGTCACTGTCACCTCTGTCTGACCTTGTCACCATCGCCTCTGCCTGACCTTGTCACTGTCACGCCTCTGTCTGACCTTGTCACCGTTGCCTCTGTCTGACCTTGTCACTGTCGCCTCTGTCTGACCTTGTCACCGTCGCCTCTGTCTGACCTTGTCACCGTCGCCTCTGTCTGACCTTGTCACTGTCGCCTCTGCCTGACCTTGTCACTGTCGCCTCTGTCTGACCTAGTCACCGTCGCCTCTGTCTGCCCTTGTCACTGTCGCCTCTGCCTGACCTTGTCACTGTCACGCCTCTGCCTGACCTTGTCACTGTCGCCTCTGCCTGACCTTGTCACTGTCACGCCTCTGTCTGACCTTGTCACTGTCGCCTCTGTCTGACCTTGTCACTGTTGCCTGTCTGACCTTGTCACTGTCGCCTCTGTCTGACCTTGTCACCGTCGCCTCTGTCTGACCTTGTCACTGTCGCCTCTGCCTGACCTTGTCACCGTCGCCTCTGCCTGACCTTGTCACCGTCGCCTCTGCCTGACCTTGTCACCGTCGCCTCTGGCTGACCTTGTCACTGTCACGCCTCTGTCTGACCTTGTCACTGTCGCCTCTGCCTGACCTTGTCACCGTCGCCTCTGTCTGACCTTGTCACTGTCGCCTCTGCCTGACCTTGTCACTGTCACGCCTCTGCCTGACCTTGTCACTGTCGCCTCTGTCTGACCTTGTCACTGTCACCTCTGCCTGACCTTGTCACTGTCGCCTCTGCCTGACCTTGTCACTGTCGCCTCTGCCTGACCTTGTCACTGTCGCCTCTGTCTGACCTTGTCACTGTCGCCTCTGCCTGACCTTGTCACTGTCACCTCTGCCTGACCTTGTCACCGTCGCCTCTGCCTGACCTTGTCACTGTCGCCTCTGCCTGACCTTGTCACTGTCGCCTGTCTGACCTTGTCACTGTCGCCTCTGCCTGACCTTGTCACTGTCGCCTCTGCCTGACCTTGTCACTGTCACGCCTCTGTCTGACCTTGTCACTGTCGCCTCTGTCTGACCTTGTCACTGTCGCCTGTCTGACCTTGTCACCGTCGCCTCTGTCTGACCTTGTCACCGTCGCCTCTGTCTGACCTTGTCACTGTCGCCTCTGCCTGACCTTGTCACCGTCGCCTCTGCCTGACCTTGTCACCGTCGCCTCTGCCTGACCTTGTCACCGTCGCCTCTGGCTGACCTTGTCACTGTCACGCCTCTGTCTGACCTTGTCACTGTCGCCTCTGCCTGACCTTGTCACCGTCGCCTCTGTCTGACCTTGTCACTGTCGCCTCTGCCTGACGTCACTGTCACGCCTCTGCCTGACCTTGTCACTGTCGCCTCTGTCTGACCTTGTCACTGTCACCTCTGCCTGACCTTGTCACTGTCGCCTCTGCCTGACCTTGTCACTGTCGCCTCTGCCTGACCTTGTCACTGTCGCCTCTGTCTGACCTTGTCACTGTCGCCTCTGCCTGACCTTGTCACCGTCACCTCTGCCTGACCTTGTCACTGTCGCCTCTGTCTGACCTTGTCACTGTCGCCTCTGCCTGACCTTGTCACTGTCGCCTCTGCCTGACCTTGTCACTGTCACGCCTCTGCCTGACCTTGTCACCGTCGCCTCTGCCTGACCTTGTCACTGTCACGCCTCTGCCTGACCTTGTCACTGTCGCCTGTCTGACCTTGTCACTGTCGCCTCTGCCTGACCTTGTCACTGTCGCCTCTGCCTGACCTTGTCACTGTCGCCTCTGTCTGACCTTGTCACTGTCACGCCTCTGCCTGACATTGTCACCGTCGCCTCTGCCTGACCTTGTCACTGTCACGCCTCTGCCTGACCTTGTCACCGTCGCCTCTGCCTGACCTTGTCACTGTCGCCTCTGCCTGACCTTGTCACTGTCGCCTCTGCCTGACCTTGTCACTGTCACGCCTCTGCCTGACCTTGTCACTGTCGCCTCTGCCTGACCTTGTCACTGTCACGCCTCTGTCTGACCTTGTCACTGTCGCCTCTGCCTGACCTTGTCACTGTCACGCCTCTGCCTGACCTTGTCACTGTCACCTCTGCCTGACCTTGTCACTGTCGCCTCTGCCTGACCTTGTCACTGTCGCCTGTCTGACCTTGTCACTGTCGCCTCTGCCTGACCTTGTCACTGTCGCCTCTGCCTGACCTTGTCACTGTCACGCCTCTGCCTGACCTTGTCACTGTCACCTCTGTCTGACCTTGTCACTGTCGCCTGTCTGACCTTGTCACTGTCGCCTCTGCCTGACCTTGTCACTGTCGCCTCTGTCTGACCTTGTCACTGTCGCCTCTGCCTGACCTTGTCACTGTCACGCCTCTGCCTGACCTTGTCACTGTCACGCCTCTGTCTGACCTTGTCACTGTCACGCCTCTGTCTGACCTTGTCACCGTCGCCTCTGTCTGACCTTGTCACCGTCGCCTCTGTCTGACCTTGTCACTGTCGCCTCTGCCTGACCTTGTCACTGTCGCCTCTGTCTGACCTAGTCACCGTCGCCTCTGTCTGCCCTTGTCACTGTCGCCTCTGCCTGACCTTGTCACTGTCACGCCTCTGCCTGACCTTGTCACTGTCGCCTCTGCCTGACCTTGTCACTGTCACGCCTCTGTCTGACCTTGTCACTGTCGCCTCTGTCTGACCTTGTCACTGTTGCCTGTCTGACCTTGTCACTGTCGCCTCTGTCTGACCTTGTCACCGTCGCCTCTGTCTGACCTTGTCACTGTCGCCTCTGCCTGACCTTGTCACCGTCGCCTCTGCCTGACCTTGTCACCGTCGCCTCTGCCTGACCTTGTCACCGTCGCCTCTGGCTGACCTTGTCACTGTCACGCCTCTGTCTGACCTTGTCACTGTCGCCTCTGCCTGACCTTGTCACCGTCGCCTCTGTCTGACCTTGTCACTGTCGCCTCTGCCTGACCTTGTCACTGTCACGCCTCTGCCTGACCTTGTCACTGTCGCCTCTGTCTGACCTTGTCACTGTCACCTCTGCCTGACCTTGTCACTGTCGCCTCTGCCTGACCTTGTCACTGTCGCCTCTGCCTGACCTTGTCACTGTCGCCTCTGCCTGACCTTGTCACTGTCGCCTCTGTCTGACCTTGTCACTGTCGCCTCTGCCTGACCTTGTCACTGTCACCTCTGCCTGACCTTGTCACCGTCGCCTCTGCCTGACCTTGTCACTGTCGCCTCTGCCTGACCTTGTCACTGTCGCCTGTCTGACCTTGTCACTGTCGCCTCTGCCTGACCTTGTCACTGTCGCCTCTGCCTGACCTTGTCACTGTCGCCTCTGTCTGACCTTGTCACTGTCACGCCTCTGCCTGACCTTGTCACCGTCGCCTCTGCCTGACCTTGTCACTGTCACGCCTCTGCCTGACCTTGTCACTGTCGCCTCTGCCTGACCTTGTCACTGTCGCCTCTGCCTGACCTTGTCACTGTCGCCTCTGCCTGACCTTGTCACTGTCACGCCTCTGCCTGACCTTGTCACTGTCGCCTCTGCCTGACCTTGTCACTGTCACGCCTCTGTCTGACCTTGTCACTGTCGCCTCTGCCTGACCTTGTCACTGTCACGCCTCTGCCTGACCTTGTCACTGTCACCTCTGCCTGACCTTGTCACTGTCGCCTCTGCCTGACCTTGTCACTGTCGCCTGTCTGACCTTGTCACTGTCGCCTCTGCCTGACCTTGTCACTGTCGCCTCTGCCTGACCTTGTCACTGTCACGCCTCTGCCTGACCTTGTCACTGTCACCTCTGTCTGACCTTGTCACTGTCGCCTGTCTGACCTTGTCACTGTCGCCTCTGCCTGACCTTGTCACTGTCGCCTCTGTCTGACCTTGTCACTGTCGCCTCTGCCTGACCTTGTCACTGTCACGCCTCTGCCTGACCTTGTCACTGTCACGCCTCTGTCTGACCTTGTCACTGTCACGCCTCTGCCTGACCTTGTCACCGTCGCCTCTGCCTGACCTTGTCACCGTCGCCTCTGCCTGACCTTGTCACTGTCGCCTCTGTCTGACCTTGTCACCGTCGCCTCTGCCTGACCTTGTCACTGTCGCCTCTGTCTGACCTTGTCACTGTCACGCCTCTGCCTGACCTTGTCACTGTCACGCCTCTGCCTGACCTTGTCACCGTCGCCTCTGTCTGACCTTGTCACCGTCGCCTCTGCCTGACCTTGTCACTGTCACGCCTCTGCCTGACCTTGTCACCGTCGCCTCTGCCTGACCTTGTCACTGTCACGCCTCTGCCTGACCTTGTCACTGTCACGCCTCTGCCTGACCTTGTCACCGTCGCCTCTGTCTGACCTTGTCACTGTCGCCTCTGTCTGACCTTGTCACTGTCACGCCTCTGCCTGACCTTGTCACCGTCGCCTCTGTCTGACCTTGTCACTGTCGCCTCTGTCTGACCTTGTCACTGTCGCCTCTGTCTGACCTTGTCACTGTCACGCCTCTGCCTGACCTTGTCACTGTCACGCCTCTGTCTGACCTTGTCACTGTCACGCCTCTGCCTGACCTTGTCACCGTCGCCTCTGTCTGACCTTGTCACTGTCGCCTCTGTCTGACCTTGTCACTGTCACGCCTCTGCCTGACCTTGTCACCGTCGCCTCTGCCTGACCTTGTCACCGTCGCCTCTGTCTGACCTTGTCACCGTCGCCTCTGTCTGACCTTGTCACCGTCGCCTCTGTCTGACCTTGTCACCGTCGCCTCTGCCTGACCTTGTCACCGTCGCCTCTGTCTGACCTTGTCACTGTCGCCTCTGTCTGACCTTGTCACTGTCGCCTCTGTCTGACCTTGTCACTGTCACGCCTCTGTCTGACCTTGTCACTGTCGCCTCTGCCTGACCTTGTCACTGTCGCCTCTGTCTGACCTTGTCACTGTCGCCTCTGCCTGTCCTTGTCACTGTCACCTCTGTCTGACCTTGTCACTGTCACGCCTCTGTCTGACCTTGTCACTGTGGCCTCTGCCTGACCTTGTCACTGTCACGCCTCTGCCTGACCTTGTCACTGTCACGCCTCTGCCTGACCTTGTCACTGTCACGCCTCTGCCTGACCTTGTCACTGTCACGCCTCTGCCTGACCTTGTCACCGTCGCCTCTGCCTGACCTTGTCACCGTCACCTCTGCCTGACCTTGTCACTGTGGCCTCTGCCTGACCTTGTCACTGTCACGCCTCTGCCTGACCTTGTCACTGTCACGCCTCTGCCTGACCTTGTCACTGTCACGCCTCTGTCTGACCCTGTCACTGTCACGCCTCTGCCTGACCCTGTCACCGTCGCCTCTGCCTGACCTTGTCACCGTCGCCTCTGCCTGACCTTGTCACCGTCGCCTCTGCCTGACCTTGTCACCGTCGCCTCTGCCTGACCTTGTCACCGTCGCCTCTGTCTGACCTTGTCACCGTCGCCTCTGCCTGACCTTGTCACTGTCACGCCTCTGCCTGACCTTGTCACTGTCACGCCTCTGCCTGACCTTGTCACTGTCGCCTCTGCCTGACCTTGTCACTGTCGCCTCTGCCTGACCTTGTCACTGTCACGCCTCTGTCTGACCTTGTCACTGTCGCCTCTGTCTGACCTTGTCACTGTCGCCTCTGCCTGACCTTGTCACTGTCACGCCTCTGCCTGACCTTGTCACTGTCGCCTCTGTCTGACCTTGTCACCGTCGCCTCTGCCTGACCTTGTCACCGTCGCCTCTGTCTGACCTTGTCACCGTCGCCTCTGCCTGACCTTGTCACTGTCACGCCTCTGCCTGACCTTGTCACTGTCGCCTCTGCCTGACCTTGTCACTGTCACGCCTCTGTCTGACCTTGTCACTGTCACCTCTGTCTGACCTTGTCACCGTTGCCTCTGTCTGACCTTGTCACTGTCACGCCTCTGTCTGACCTTGTCACTGTCACGCCTCTGCCTGACCTTGTCACTGTCGCCTCTGTCTGACCTTGTCACTGTCGCCTCTGCCTGACCTTGTCACTGTCGCCTCTGCCTGACCTTGTCACTGTCGCCTCTGCCTGACCTTGTCACCGTCGCCTCTGCCTGACCTTGTCACTGTCACGCCTCTGCCTGACCTTGTCACTGTCGCCTCTGCCTGACCTTGTCACTGTCACGCCTCTGTCTGACCTTGTCACTGTCACGCCTCTGCCTGACCTTGTCACTGTCACCTCTGTCTGACCTTGTCACTGTCGCCTGTCTGACCTTGTCACTGTCGCCTCTGCCTGACCTTGTCACTGTCACCTCTGCCTGACCTTGTCACTGTCACGCCTCTGCCTGACCTTGTCACCGTCACGCCTCTGCCTGACCTTGTCACTGTCGCCTCTGCCTGACCTTGTCACTGTCGCCTCTGCCTGACCTTGTCACTGTCGCCTCTGTCTGACCTTGTCACTGTCGCCTGTCTGACCTTGTCACTGTCGCCTCTGTCTGACCTTGTCACTGTCACGCCTCTGCCTGACCTTGTCACTGTCGCCTCTGTCTGACCTTGTCACTGTCGCCTCTGCCTGACCTTGTCACTGTCACGCCTCTGTCTGACCTTGTCACTGTCGCCTCTGTCTGACCTTGTCACTGTCACCTCTGTCTGACCTTGTCACTGCCGCCTCTGCCTGACCTTGTCACTGTCACGCCTCTGTCTGACCTTGTCACTGTCACCTCTGCCTGACCTTGTCACTGTCGCCTCTGCCTGACCTTGTCACTGTCACGCCTCTGTCTGACCTTGTCACTGTCACGCCTCTGCCTGACCTTGTCACTGTCACCTCTGCCTGACCTTGTCACCGTCGCCTCTGCCTGACCTTGTCACTGTCACGCCTCTGTCTGACCTTGTCACTGTCGCCTCTGTCTGACCTTGTCACTGTCGCCTCTGCCTGACCTTGTCACTGTCACGCCTCTGCCTGACCTTGTCACTGTCACGCCTCTGTCTGACCTTGTCACTGTCACCTCTGCCTGACCTTGTCACTGTCACGCCTCTGCCTGACCTTGTCACTGTCACCTCTGTCTGACCTTGTCACCGTTGCCTCTGTCTGACCTTGTCACTGTCACCTCTGTCTGACCTTGTCACTGTCACCTCTGCCTGACCTTGTCACTGTCGCCTCTGTCTGACCTTGTCACTGTCGCCTCTGTCTGACCTTGTCACTGTCGCCTCTGTCTGACCTTGTCACTGTCGCCTCTGTCTGACCTTGTCACTGTCACCTCTGTCTGACCTTGTCACCGTTGCCTCTGCCTGACCTTGTCACTGTCACCTCTGCCTGACCTTGTCACTGTCGCCTCTGCCTGACCTTGTCACTGTCACCTCTGCCTGACCTTGTCACTGTCACCTCTGCCTGTCCTTGTCACTGTCCCGCGTGATGCAGGAGCTGTCAGACCGAGGTGAGCGGTGGTTTGGGTGGCTGTGTGGTGTCTGGGAGCCTCGGGCTCTCCACGCCCCCCGGCATGAGGCGTGAGGCTGGGACCCCCTCGGCGCACCCTGCCCTGGCCTGGGTGGTGCTAGTTCTGGAAGGCGAGCCTGTTGCCCACGGAGGGCAGGAGGTGAGGGAGCCGGGCCAGCAGGGGAGGGCAGACCCGACCCGAACGTGCCGGCGAGGACTGTCCCGCAGCGGCCGCGGCCCGTGGCCAGGCCGGTGCACGCGGCTGGCTTGAGCGCGCTGAGTCCGTCAAGCGCTTCCATCCATCAGCCGCGTGCAGAGAGCGGCTGGCTGGAGGAGTGACTGAAATGGCTGGCTTCCCGAAGGCGGCTGGCGTGCGCCGGCAGCCCGTGTGTGCTCGCCGGGCAGCCGTGTCCCGTTTATCCCTGCCTCCCCCTCTGCCTGCGTGCCCCTGCCTGCGGGGAAAGCCAGGCCTGCAGCACCGCCCGAGAGGGGCAGGCGCAGGGGCCGGGCCGGCAGGTGGGAGGGGCCGGGGGTGGGTGCGGAGTAGGTGGGAGGGGCCGGGCCAGTAGGTGGGAGGGGCCAGGGCGGAGTAGGTGGGAGGGGCCAGGGGCGGGTGGAGTAGGTGGGAGGGGCCAGGGGCGGGTGGAGTAGGTGGGAGGGGCCAGGGGCGGAGTAGGTGGGAGGGGCCGGGGGCGGAGTAGATGGGAGGGGCCGGGGGCGGGGGCGGTAGATGGGAGGGGCCAGGAGCGGGTGCGGTAGGTGGGAGGGGCCGGGCCGGGTGTGGTAGGTGGGAGGGGCCGGGCCGGGTGTGGTAGGTGGGAGGGGCCGGGCCGGTGCGGTAGATGGGAGGGGCCAGGGGCGGGGGCGGTAGATGGGAGGGGCCGGGCCGGGTGTGGTAGGTGGGAGGGGCCAGGCCGGTGCGGTAGGTGGGAGGGGCGGGGGCGGGTGTGGTAGGTGGGAGGGGCCGGGGCGGGTGTGGTAGGTGGGAGGGGCCGGGGCGGGTGCGGTAGATGGGAGGGGCCAGGGGCGGGGGCGGTAGATGGGAGGGGCGGGCCGGGTGTGGTAGGTGGGAGGGGCCAGGCCGGTGCGGTAGGTGGGAGGGGCGGGGGCGGGTGTGGTAGGTGGGAGGGGCCGGGGCGGGTGTGGTAGGTGGGAGGGGCCGGGGCGGGTGCGGTAGATGGGAGGGGCCAGGGGCGGGGGCGGTAGATGGGAGGGGCCGGGCCGGGTGTGGTAGGTGGGAGGGGCCAGGCCGGTGCGGTAGGTGGGAGGGGCGGGGGCGGGTGTGGTAGGTGGGAGGGGCCGGGGCGGGTGTGGTAGGTGGGAGGGGCCGGGCCGGGTGTGGTAGGTGGGAGGGGCCGGGGGCGGGGGCGGTAGATGGGAGGGGCCGGGCCGGGTGTGGTAGGTGGGAGGGGCCGGGGCGGGTGTGGTAGGCGGGAGGGGCGGGTGTGGTCGGTGGGAGGGGCCAGGCCGGGTGTGGTAGGCGGGAGGGGCCGGGGCGGGTGTGGTCGGTGGGAGGGGCCAGGCCGGTGCGGTAGATGGGAGGGGCCGGGGCGGGTGTGGTAGATGGGAGGGGCCGGGGACGGGGTCGGTAGATGGGAGGGGCCGGGCCGGCTGCGGTAGGCGGGAGGGGCCGGGGCGGGTGTGGTAGGCGGGAGGGGCCGGGCCAGGTCGGTGGGAGGGGCCGGGCGGGTGTGGTAGGTGGGAGGGGCCGGGGGCGGGTGCGGCAGGTGGGAGGGGCCGGGCCGGTGTGGTAGGCGGGAGGGGCGGGTGCGGTAGGCCGGAGGGGCCGGGGCGGGTGCGGCAGGCCGGCCGGGCCGGCGGTGCGGTACCTTCGCAGTGCTTGCCGTCGGCGGCCAGCACGAAGCCGGCGGCGCAGGAGCAGCGGTAGGAGCCCGGCGTGTTCTCGCACGTGTGCTGGCACAGGCGGCCCGGCGAGGCCCAGCACTCGTTCACGTCTGCGGGGGAGGGGGCGGGAAGCCCAGGGGCACAGCCTGTGAGCAGGTGGCCCCAAAGTGGCTGGCTTAGCCCCAGGAGCTACAGGGCTGGGGGGAAGGGCCGGGAGGGAGAGACCGGGCGGGAAGGGAGGGGTGGGGAGGCAGCGTGGCGGCAGCTGTGGGGGCACGGGCGGAGGCAGAGGGCGGAGGCTGGAGGACCAGGGGCGGAGGCTGGAGGACCAAGGAAGGCCAGGCAGAGGAGGTGAGAGGAGACGGCCTGGGCAGGGGCAGACAGGGCAGGAGGGCGGAGGGGCGCGGGGGGGTGCGGGGGGCGCGGAGGGCGCGGGGGGGGGGGCGCGGAGGGCGCAGAGGGCGCGGAGAGTCGCGGGGGGGGGGGGCGCAGAGGGCGCGGAGAGTCGCGGGGGGGGCGCGGGGGGCGCGGAGAGTCGCGGGGGGGGCGCGGGGGGCGCGGAGAGTCGCGGGGGGGGAGGCGCGGAGGGGCGCGGAGAGTCGCGGGGGGGGGGCGCGGAGGGGCGCGGAGAGTCGCGGGGGGGGGCGCGGGGGGGCGCGGAAAGTCGCGGGGGGGGGGCGCGGGGGGCGCGGAAAGTCGCGGGGGGGGGAGGCGCGGGGGGGCGCGGAGAGTCGCGGGGGGGGAGGCGCGGAGGGGCGCGGAGAGTCGCGGGGGGGGGGCGCGGGGGGGCGCGGAGAGTCGCGGGGGGGCGCGGAGAGTCGCGGGGGGGGGGCGCGGGGGGCCGCGGGGGGGCGCGGGGGGCCGCGGGGGGGGCGCGGAGGGCGCAGAGGGCGCAGAGGGCCGCGGGGGGCGCGGAGGGCATGGAAGGCGCGGAGAGTCTTGGGGGGCCGCGGGGGGTGCGGAGGGGTGCAGAGGGCGCGGAGGGGCGCAGGGGGCGCGGAGAGTCGCGTGGGGCGCGGAGGGGCGGCGCCCTGCTCTCCGGAGATCCTGACCCTGGCGCTGCCTACCGACGCAGGCCCGGCCGAAGGCGTCGCGCTGGAAGCCGGCCTTGCAGTCGCAGCGATAGGAGCCCGGGAGGTTGTGGCACAGCTGGCCCTCCCCGCAGCGGTGCACACCCGTCTCACACTCGTTCACGTCTGCGGGGCGGGCAAGCGGGGCACCCTGAGTCCCGGGCACCCCCCCCCCCCCCGGCCCCGCAGGCAGGGAGCCAGGTGGCCGAGCGGGCGCGGGGAGGGCGGCTTACCCACGCACTGGGAGCCGTCCTCGCTGGCGTGGTAGCCCCGCCGGCAGGCCAGCGGGCTCCTCTGGCAGGTGTAGGAGCCCACGGTGTTGATGCAGCTGAAGCCCGGGCGGCACGGCGCGGAGAGGGACGCGCACTCGTTGATGTCTGCGGAGGGAAGGGAGTCCAGCACTGCCCCTCCCAGGCCTGGGCATCTGGCTCAGGGCCACGCTGGGAGAGTGGACAGTAGGGGGCTCCGGGCCAGCTCCAGACAGGACAGCAATGCTAGAGTGCCCCGCCCCCGAGGGTCCACCCCAGACCCCTACAGGGTGTCCAAGGCCCAGGTCTGGGATAACGGGCCAGCCACACTTCTGCCACAGGCTGCCCATCTTACAGAGAGTACGGGACCTGACACCCACCCCACCCCCCAGCATGCCTGCACATACTACATCCAGTCCCGCTGTCTGCCTTGCAGCCTACAATGCTACCCCCGGGCCTTTGCACCCACGGCCCTGCTTCCCTGGCACACTACTGCTCCCTAGTGTCCAAGTGGCAGGCTGGCTTGCCTTCTCAGTCCCGAACAAGCCCAGGAGGATGGTCTCACAATTTATCCCCTGAGTGTCTTATCACTTATTAGAGTACTTGTGCTCAGGAAACACAGTCCACAAGCAAGTCACCAGGAAGCTGTTCCAAGTCACAAAGCCGCTGCCACACCCGGCCTAGGCCTGGACAGGAGGAGAGGTCCCAGGGAAACGATGGGGACCCTCAGCCCTGCAGGGTCCCGAGGGCCTCAGGCCTTAGGGGCTGACTCCTAGGGAAGTCAGTGAGCGGGATACAGAGGGGGGGGAGGGCTCTGCCTTCAATCAGAGTCCTCCACGCCCGGACCCCATTGTGCAGGGACGGGCCTGCAACCGCGCGGGGCCTCGCACGCCCCTCGTCCTGTCCACCCCGGTGTCCAGCCCTGCAGCGCCGTTCCCTACCTCTTCCTCTGTCCCACTGCCCTGACACACACACACACACACACACACACACACACACACACACGGCCCAGGGGCCACCAGCGCCCTGCGAGGACCGGCTGCTCCGGAAACGCGGGCCCGGCTGCAGGGCTGAGCCCGGGCTTTGTAGAGGAGGCGAGGAAGGGGAGGCCAGGGCTGGGCCTCGGACTCTCCAGGAACGGTGAGGTTACACCTGCAGCCTCAGCCCAGGAGCCCAGCATGGACTGTGCCCGAAGGCTCCTCTAACTCTGACCCCGGAGCCCAGCGTGGACTGTTCCAGAAGGCTCCTCTAACTCTGACCCCAGAGCCCAGCGTGGACTGTTCCAGAAGGCTCCTCTAACTCTGACCCCGGAGCCCAGTGTGGACTGTTCCAGAAGGCTCCTCTAACTCTGACCCCCGAGTCCAGCGTGGACTGTTCCAGAAAGCTCCTCTAACTCTGAAAACAAAGGTTGCAGAGGCTTTATGGGCATTTGTGCGCTGTGACATTTGTGTTTGGTGTCACGTGGCCGTCCACCCCCCGTCCACGCCCCTCGCTCTCTAACATGCCACATGTGTGGGTCTAGCCACACATGGAGGAACTCCGTGGAGGGCGCGTGGAGCCGCTCTCCCGGTGAGGCCTCTGGGAAGGACTCTTGCTGCAGCCACGCGTGGGCCCCGCAGGCAGGGCGCCCGGCCCCAGCCCTCAGCACCCCCGCCGCCCCAGGAGCGCCGCTCACCCACACAGTTGCCCTCGGGGTCCAGCAGGAAGCCATCCATGCAGCGCTGGCGGGCCTGGCAGTAGAAGGAGCCCTCGGTGTTCTGGCACGAGAAGCCGGCCTGGCAGTTGTGCGTGCCTGCTGCACACTCGTCCACGTCTGCACACAGGGGGGGGGGGGTCGGTGGCAAGTGGACATGCAGCAGCCCTGCCCACTCCCCACGCGCAGCCCGTGTGGTCCCCGGGTCGCAGAGGACTCCGCGTGCCATGTGGGAGGGGGTGGGGTCCCCGACATCCACGGGGAGACACGCAGTGCCCAGCCGGCCCGCAGAACGGCAAGGTGCGAGGAAAATGGGGGCAAGAGCAGGCCTGGGCCACGGCGGAGCCGGGCCAGGGACGCACGCTACTCGCTGTCTGACCCTCGAGGGCGCAGACGGATGTGGGGCCAGTGCCCGCCGCTGGGTCGCGGGCTCAGCTCGGCAGGCAGTGCCCACAGGCCCCGGTGTACACGCCCCTCCCCCCACCCGTGCCACACACCTCCACGACCTTCCCAGAAGCTTCTCATCATACGGCCCCAGTGCAGCCGCAGCCTCCCTCGACCCCACACCCCCCTGCAGCCACTGCCACCCTGCTGTGAATGCCCTGCACCCCTGCACAGGGCAGAGATGGGACCCCGCCCACACCCCTGCACAGCTCAGAGACGGGACCCCGCCCGCACCCCTGCACAGCTCAGACACGGGACCCCCGCTGCACCCCTGCACAACTCAAGAGACGGGACCCCACCCGCACCCCTGCACAGCTCAGACACGGGACCCCGCCCCACCCCTGCACAGCTCAGACACGAGACCCCGCCCACACCCCTGCACAGCTCAGACACGGGACCCCCGCCCACACCCCTGCACAGCTCAGAGACGGGACCCCGCCCACACCACTGCACAGGGCAGACACAAGACCCCCGCCCGCACCCCTGCACAGCTCAGAGACGGGACCCCGCCCCACCCCTGGCACCCAGCACCCTGCCAGGCACATAAAAGCAGCTCAGAAAGTGCTTGGTGAAATATCCGACAGCTTCACCTCTCCTTAGAAGGCTGGAACTTTCCAGTGAAAGAGACAGAAGCGCTCTTCCCTGGGACCCCGCCTCCTGTACCAACAGGGAGATGGAGGCATGGGGAAGGACTGAATGGCACCCCGCTGTCAGCAGGGGGCCACGCCCTGGTCCCTCCCACTCCTGCCTGGGACTCCCCCCCTCCTACCCAACACCCCCTCCTACCCAACCCCCTCTTCTACCCAACCCCCTCTCCTACCCAATCCCCGCTCCTACCCAACCCCCCTCCTACCCAACCCCCGCTCCTACCCAATCCCCGCTCCTACCCAACCCCCGCTCCTACCCAACCCACCACCCAGAGGCAGGACACTCAGAGCCAGCTGCTCATCCTCCAGGGCAGGAAGCCAGTGTGGGCAGTGTGGGCAGTATGGGCAGCATGGGCAGCATGGGCAGCGTGGACCGGGCTTTGGTGTGGCCGGCGTGGGCAGCATGGGCAGTGTGGGCAGCGTGGGCAGTGTGGGCAGCGTGGGCAGTGTGGTAGCGTGGGCAGCAACATGGGCAGTGTGGCAGCGTGGGCAGTGTGGCAGCGTGGGCAGTGTGGCAGCGTGGGCCGGGCTTTGGTGTGGCTGGCGTGGGCAGTGTGGCAGTGTGGGCAGCGTGGGCCGGGCTTCGGTGTGGCCAGCGTGGCCAGGGTGGGGCTGACTGGGAGTGGCGCCTCACCGGAGCACTCTCCTTCCTTGAACTCGTAGCCCGGCTCGCAGGTGAGCTCCTGGTAGCAGCGGAAGGAGCCCACGGTGTTCAGGCAGTGCTGGCCGCGGCTGCACGTGTGCAGGTCTGTCACACACTCGTTGATGTCTGCGGGGAAGATGGGGCGGCCGTCAGAGCTGGGCCCCTCCAGAGCCAGGGCCTGCGTCTCCATGGCCCACGGCCCCTCCCTCCGAGGCGCTGCCTGGCCTAGCCACGGGCCAAGCACCAGAGGGGCGGGGAGTGGATGGAGCCGCCTAGAGGCAGAATCGCTGGGGAGGGCGGTGAGGCCAGCAGACGCCGGGCTGCCAGTGCGGATGCGGGAGAGGGCGCCAGCAGACGCCGGGCTGAGCCGGGCTGAGCCGGGCTGATCTCAGAAGGACCTTGGAGCAAGAAGTTGAAGGGCTGACACAGACAGTCCAGGCAGAGGACGGCATGGGAGACCCGCAGGTGTGGCCGAGGGGGAGAAGGGAGAATGTGAGCGAGGCCGGACCAGGATGCAGGATGGGAGCCACAGAAGGTTCCGGGCTGGGGAAGGACGGGGGGGGGGGCGGGGGGGAAGGAGACGGCAGGCAGGAGAGGGCGGCGGGTGGAGGGGCAGCATGAGGCCGTGGATGTACTGGAAAGCCAGAACCAAGCTGCATCGGCAGAGGAGGTGAAGGCCGGGGAGAGAGCCGAGAGCCCAGGACTGTGGGCTGAGAGGAGGGACAGTGCTGGGGCCCACGGGGAGGCGTGGGAGCCCCAGGGGCCTCCGGGGAGGCGCGGGAGCCCCAGGGGCCCCCGGGGAGGCGCGGGAGCTCCAGGGCGGTGAGTGCAAGGGTCAGAGGTCACCGGAGGCCTTCCGAGTCCCCTGCAGGGGCCCAGGGGGAAATGCTCATTTGGGGTGATCGGAGGGCTGAGGTCACTGGAGGGAGAGAGAACCTGGAGACGAGGCCCAGGGCCACCCTCCAGCCCCTCCACAGATAAGAAGCTGGGAGGGAGAGGCCGGCTGAGAAGGGGGATGGCTGGGGAGCAAAGGTCAGCAGCCCGTGGCCCCAGCCATGATGCAGGATGGGGGAGGGGGTCGGAGCCATGGCCTCATCCTCCTGCAGCAGCAGAGGGTGCTAGACAGCTGTGAATGGGCAGAATGGGCACCGGCACAACACACCGGCCCGGCTGGCCCCAGAAGCACCTTCCAACCACCCGGCCCCCAGGAGCCATCACAAGGGAGAGCACAGCCAAGCCTCTCTGGGGACCGGCAGCCCCACGGTCCCACAGTGCCCCGCATCAGGTAGGGAAGCCAGCCTCTCAGACACAGGGGTCCCTGCACTCCAGCCGGGAAGCAGCCAGGGTGGAGGGCAGAGCGCTGGTGTCTGCAGGGAGCCCTGGACGGCCATTCACCACTCACCACTGCTGTGCTGCAGGAGCCCGGGGGCTGGAGCTGCTCCCCTCCCCCCCTCCCCTCCCCTCTCCTCCTCTCCCTTCCCCTCCCCTCCTCTCCCCTCCCCTCCCCTTGCACTGCTGCTCGGCCCTTCAAGGACCGCTGGGACATGCCAGACAGCGCACCACAGCTGATGGCAAAATCCCGTCCAGGTCCTTTGCACGGACCCACCCGGGCGGCGGGGGGGGGGACCCTTCCACGCCGTCTGGAGGTGGCGCCCCCACGGCTGAGAACGTGGCCGAGCCGAGTGAGGCCCTCCTCTCTCACCTTCCGGCGGACTACACGTGTGGGACACACAGGCATTGCCACAGATGCCACTGGGCCTGGCAGGAACAGGCTGCAGCCCCGCAGGCGAGAGCCTGACCTCCAGGCCACCGGCAGCCGCACCCCCAGGGCGCAGCACCCCAGAGAAGGAGCTCGCGGGCCTGGCAGCCTCCACTTTCCCTTCCCCACAGGCACACACAGACCCGGCCCACCCGGATGAGCTGCCCACGGCCACAAGCACATTGGGAGGCCATGTTGTGCCCACCGCTGAGGCCTGGGCAAACATGTCTGCAGGGCCGCGTGGCCCGGCCCAGCGGCCCGGCTGCCCAGCGATGGAGGAGGCAGGGAATGTCCGGGCTGGACATGGTCCCCAAGCACAGAGAAGACAGACGAGGCTCTGGCTGCATGCCCTGCGCACCCTGCACTGGCCCTACCCCACACCCCGAGCTGCTCCGCCCGCCCCACAGCGTCCTGTGCGTGCTGGACAGGGTCAGGCCCAATGCCCGCCTTCCCAGAGTGCCCCACGCTGGTGTGACTCCTCCCCCTGCCTGCCCCTGCTGTTGTTCCCAGGCTGCTGAGCCCTGGGGCCAGGCCTGTGGCCCTGCTGGCTTAGGCGTCCCCAGTGAGAGCACTGTGAATTCTAGCTGCAGACGCCCACGGGAGCCCCACATGGGCACGGAGAGACAGGACGGGATAGCGGCTTCCCAGCCCTGACCCTGCCACACACAGGCTGGGCCGTGCCCAGCCCTCACAGAGGCTCAGGGAGGCGTGCTCCACTGCCACGCGCCAGTCCAGAGCCAGCTGGACCCAGCACCTGCCCACGTGCCCCAGCGTCCACGTACCTCTAAGGACCACCAAGCCGTGAGCCAGCGGCTCACTGTGCCTCCAGCCCTGCACCGCCCATCCATGCCCCACAGTCCTGGGACGGCTGAGGAAATCACGGTGGGGATGAGACCTTGTCCACAGCTCAGGGCTGCCAGGCACAAGACGCCCGGCACGCCCTCCCCCAGCCTCCAGACCCCTCACGCTGCCCTGCTCCCATCTGACCTCGTCCCTGCCCAGCCAGGACGCACACCCAGGCGCGCTCCTGGGAAAAGCAGCTCCCGGAGAGAAGCAGGTGGGACAAAACGACAAGACGTGGAGACAGGAGGGGACACGGGACACGGGTCGCTGGGCTGGCGTGCACAGGGCGGGCCCTTTAGCTTGTGGCAGTGTGGCGGGCTTGGCGTGGAGCGGAAGGCGGGCCGTGGCGGGGTGCAGCGGGGGCTCTCGCTTACCCACGCACTTCCTGTGCACATTGAGGATAAAGCCCTCGGCACACAGCACTGTGTGGTTGACACAGTAGAAGGATCCCAGGGTGTTCACACAGAACTGCCGCCGGCTACAATCATGAGCGCCCGTCAGACACTCATCTTGGTCTAGTGGCAGCCAATGGGGGGGGGGGGGAGGGAAAAGCAGAAGGGCTGTTAGAGGGGCTTGGCCTGGGGAGCTTCGGGTGGGGCAGGGAGGGGCCGGGCTGCCCGGGACCTCCTAGCCCACCTGAGGGGCAGCTAGGCTTTAGAACCAAGTCTGCCACCCATGTCGGCACCAGGCCTCCCTCCCTCCCCCAGGAAGGATGCGGAGCGGCAAGCGAGTCTCGGGAGGCCAGGCTGTCCACCCTCCCTCACAGTGGGCAGGACCAGACACGGCCTCCTCCCACCCCCCACGTCTGTGTCCATCCGAAGCGGCCACGTTGTGAACTCTAGATTAAGGGGCAAGGCTGGAGAGAAGGGGTTACCAAGGGAGCTGGAGGGAGGGTGGGCAGGTGTTAGGAAGTTTCCAGGGAAACTCCGAGTCTGGAGCGAGTTCAGAAGTTCTTGAGCTTTTCCTGGTTGGTAACGCATTTGAGGATTACAGACACAGCAGAGCAGAGCGGGACTGCCCGCGGGCAGGGCTGCGTGTGTGCTCTCCGAGTGCGGGCTCGCGCCCCACAGCTCTTACTACAGGCCCCGGAGCAGGACGGGTGGCCTGCAGAGAGTGGACACTGGCCACGCCTTGTGGTCAGCTGGACAGAGGGCACAGCTTCACCTGCGTCTGCCCCACCACTGGAGAGAAAAGCCTGCCAGGCACCTCTGTGCGTGTGCCTTGGCACGGCTGCAGCACCCCTGGTGTTGGATGGTCAAGGGCAAGATGTGGATTTGAGCATCTGGGAGGGAGGTGACTATCCTGGGCTCACCTGACTGGAATCCCTGAAACTACCTCCTGGGTGAGCAGGCGAGAGGGAGGGGCCGCTGCGGGGTGCAGCTGTCATGTGACCACATCGGCTCCTCCTGCCCTTCCTCCACCCAGGGCTCACCCAGGGATGAGCAGCCTGGTCACACGGACAGGGACGGCCTCACAGGCAAGTGTGGCCAAAGAGAGCCACAGAGTCCTGGTTGGGAGCCCTGGTGGCTTACATCTGCAATCCTAGCTACTTAAGAAGCTGAGGTCTGAGGATTGCGGTTCAAAGTCAGCCCAAGCAGGAAAGTCTGGGAAACTCTTATCTCTAATTAACCACCAAGAAGTTGAAGTGGAGCTGTGGTTTGAGTGGTAGAATGCCAGCCTTGAGCTAAAAAGCTAAGGGACAGCACCCAGGCCATAAGTGCAAGCCCCAGTACTGACAGGAAGGAAGGAAGGAAGGAACTCCCAGGCCCGGCTGGGCCTCCTGGGGCACCGGAGGCAGTCTCGATGGATATGTGTGGCCAGATCTGCAGGTGACCTGCATTCCTGTCCAAGCTTGAGAAACGGCTTGGGGCACAGCTGAGCAATCCGTGGCAAGCGTGTAGGCGGCTCCTCTGGGCTCCACCACAGCAACCAGACCACACACACGGTGAGTCTGGGTCCTGACCACCTGACCGCCCGACTGGAGCCCCACCCCAGGTCGGCTGGGTTTGCGTGTGTGGGGGGGGGCCAGAGTCCTCACCTTCACAGGACACGCCGTCCGCCATAATGGCATAGCCCGGGAAGCAGGAGCACATGGCGGAGCCCCCGATGATTCTGCACACCTGCCTGCAGGGCCCGTTGTCTGGGGGGAACCACAGGGGGTCAGAGGCCCCGCCGTGGCCTGGGCTACACACCTGGCCCCCAGCCCCAGTGGGGCCAGGCCGTGCTGGAGCCCAGCACCCCATGGAGGACGCCCCTCCACTCACCTTTGCAGGTGTTGGGCTGTGGCACCGGCATGGGGATGGAATTGGAGGCCGCGGGGGCCGGCTCTGGCCTGGGTGCAGGCTCTGGCGCCACGCCCGGCTGCCGGGGTTCTCCATCTGGCATGGGCAGACAGCAAGGGGAGGCTCCCATCCTCCACCAGGCCTTCTCACGCCTGGGAACCACACCGTCCCCCACCCCCATCTTACAGGAGAAACTGAGGCTCAGACTGCAGAGTAGCTCAGGCAAGAATCATCTCACAGCTAGGTGGGACAGAGAGGGGTGGAGGAGAGAAAAGTCCACACCGACAATGACTCCATCCTGGGCAGCCCAGCAGGGGGAGCTCCAGAACAGAGCCTCCAGCATTCCCAGGGCTCCATGCCTTTAGCAGAGGCACATCCCCATCCCCACCGCGGGCAGCCCAGCTCCGCCCGCGGTCCGCGGCTCACCTGGACGGCAGGAGCGGCCATCATCCTGCAGCGAGAAGCCAGGAAAGCAGGCACAGCGGTAGGAGCCCACGGTGTTGATGCAGAGGTGCTGGCACAGCTCTCCGGGGAGCAGCAGGCACTCATCCTGGTCGTCGCCGGGCAGGCTGTTGGGCAGCTCAGCCTCTGTGCCCAGTGTCAGGGCCTCGCGGCTCACCACCTCCGCCTCTGAAACTGCAGTGGCGGTCAGCAGCCAAGATGGAGCCAGGTTGGCCAGAACCGGTGGTAGAGTGCACAAGCCTCATGAACCAGTGCAGGTCTGCCAGTCAGTGAGGTTGGGTGGATAGATGGATCAGTGAGTGAATGGATGGGTAGATAGATGAATGAATTGATGGATGGACGGATGGATGGATGGATGGACATGTGGATGCATGGATGAATACATGGGTGGGTGGGTGGATGGGTGGATGTAATGAATGAATGGGTCAGTGGATTGGTGGTAGATGGAAAGTGGTTGGATGATTGATTATTGGGGGATGGATGGATGGATGGATGATGGATGGATGGTGGATGGTAAGGGGATAAATGGATGATGGTAAGTGGAGAAGAAAGGAATGGATGAGTGAATGGGTGGATGGATAGGTGGATAGGTGGATGATGGGTGGATGGATGGATGAGTGGGTGGATGGATGGGTTGGGTGGATGAGTGGATGGATGGATGATGAATAGGTGGATGGATGGGTGGATGAACAGATGGGTAGGTGGGTGGGTGGATGGGTGGGTGGGTAGATGAGTGGATGATTGGATGGATGGATTAGTAGCTGTGGAAGAAGATAGAAGCTGGGAGGGTGGTAAGAAAGTGCAAAGGTACTGGGTGGCGGCTGGGCTCATGGTGGGGTAGATGGTGAGAACCTCATTTCACAAGTAAAAAGGTAAAGTCCACAGGGAGTGGCCTCAGCACTCAGTGGAGAGAAGAGCTTGTTCCCCAAACGTGACAGTGGAACCAGAGTCCCCACAGAGGCTACCTGCCCTTGGCTCCTCCCACCCACCCTTGGCTCCTCCCACCCACCCTTGGCTCCTCCTACTCACCCTTGGCCCCTCACACTCGCCCTTGGCCCCTCACACCTGCCCATGGCTTCCTCCCACCAGGCCTTGGCCCCTCCCACCTGCCCTTGGCTCCTCCCACCTGCCCTTTGTTTCTTCCCACCTGCCATTGGCTCCTCCCACCTGCCCTTTGTTTCTTCCCACCTGCCCTTGGCTCCTCCCACCTGCCCTTTTGTTCCCTCCCACCGACCCTAGGCTCCTCCCACCTGCCATTGGCTCCTCCCACCTGCCCCAGTCGCCGGCTGGGGAGGACCTCACTCACCTCTCCGAGGGGCAGCCTGGGGCTCTGGAGGCTGGCGGACCTCAGGCACCATGAGGGGGTCTTCGCCCTCACAGCAGGAGAGCATGACGTGGTTGCAGGGGTAGCCCAGGTTGGGGTTGGACTCGCAGGACTGGCCCTCGGCCCTCACTCTCAGTCCCAGGCCACAGCAGTCACAGCATTGCTGTGGGAGACGTGGGCCATCACTCCCTGCCCTGTGCCTGGAGGGGCTGGTGAATGGTTTGGGCTGTTTGCTTTTGTTTTATTTTGGTGGTACTGGGGTTTGAACTAAGGGCCTTGTGATTTCTAAGCAAGTGCTGTACCACTTAGGCCACCAGCTCTTTTGCTTTCGGTTAATTTTCAGGTAGGCTCTTGTGCTTTTCCTTTGGCTGGCCAGGACCAAGATATTCCTATATATGTTTCCTACATAGCTGGGATGACAGGCACACACTACTGTACCCACTTTGGTGGTTGAGTTGGGGTTTGCTAGGGTTTGTTTGTTTTAACTTGAACTGGTCTTGAACCACGGTCCTCCCAATCTATGCCTCCCAAGTAGCTGGGATCACAAGCATATCCTACTATGCCTGGCAAGGGCGCGATTCAGTGTAGTCTGGTCTCCTCTGCCCACCTGCATATCCTGTCTCAGGGCAGAAGCTCTACCTCTATGTCCCAGGTCTAATACAGCACAGGGCTATGCTAGTCTCCATAAGTAAATAAATAAATGTCCCTTTGCAGAAAGCACTGGAGACACACCCGCAGCAGCGCAGTGTGTCCTACCCTGACCAGCGGTGCAGCGTGTCTGTCCTACCCTGACCAGCAGTGCAGCGTGTCTGTCCTACCCTGACCAGCAGTGCAGTGTATCTGTCCTACCCTGACCAGCAGTGCAGTGTATCTGTCCTACCCTGACCAGCAGTGCAGCGTATTTCCATACTGGCCAGACCAGCCAGAAGCCAGCATCCCCTACTTCACTGGGTAGTTTCCAAGAGAGCTTTTCATGGGGACCGACTACCACAAAGTTCATCCTTTCTGCCCTTCACGTCTCCCTTCATGAGAACATTTGGGTGGCTGGCGCTTTTGCAGCCATATTGGGTCATGAAATGACTTGAGATAGAAGCTGCAAGCTGAGGACGGTTGAACAGAAAGCCGGGTCCCTGAAGACGCTGTGTGGCCTGAGCCAGTGTAACAGCTCCAGTTATTGACTCCCTCCCCTCCACAGTGCTCGCAGGACCGCTGGGGCCCCAAAGCCGCTAAGTGGCCCTGGCCAATTCAGGGGAGGAGCCCGCGTCCCCGCCCCAGCGGCTGAGGGCTGCGCACTGCGCTTCTCTGGCTCAGGCCGGCCTGCATCTGAGGGAAGCCAACGTCCTGTTCAGGGATTTCCACTGCCTGTGGCCAAACTTGTCACCTGGGCTGCACAGACATCCTTCACCAACCTCCTTGGCACTGTGGCCTTCTGGCATGTGACCCGAAAGGGGGGCTCCATCCCCCACCGCGGACCACCATCCATCTCCAATGCCTGGCACACACCGGGATCGTCCATGATTCTGCGTGTCTCCTGGGCCTGGGGCGGGGGGGGGGGGGGGGGGCCGCGGGCGCTGCCTGGGGCGGGGGGGGGGCCCGCGGGCGCTGCCTGGTGGCGCGCGGCACAGGCCGTGCTTGCCTTGTACAGGGAGACGCCGCAGCTGTCCTCCTCCTCGGCTCCGCAGGCCTCGCCCTCCTTGGCTCCCATGACACCGGCCATGCAGCTCTTCTCCTTCAGGTAGGAGACGCAGCAGTGCTTCTGGGCGGTCCTGTAAGGCGGGCGGCTCAGCCCAGAGCCCGGTCCTCCACAGAACCCCGTCCCGGAGGGGAGGCCAGGGCGGGGGGGCACGTCCGCAGCAAGCGGGGCTGGGCGGTATGAGCTCATTTCTTGGCTGAACCCAGAAATGCAGCCAGGCCTGGCAGGATGGGGTTCCTGCAGAAAGCCCTGGGGGGACCCATGCGGGAGAGGAGAGGGGTCCCCGGAATGCCGGCCCTCTCTGCAGGGTGGCCCTGGAGCAGTGGCGGCTGAGACAGGACGGTCAGACCAGGGGCTCCAGGAGGGGTGCTCCGCACCTGCACCCCGGGGTGGGTGCCTCCTGGCTTCCTTGTCACCAGGGAGAGCAAGTGCACGCGCGTGTGCCCAGCCCGGCGCAGCGCATGCTCTAACTCCTCAGCAGCCCAGACTGGAGGGCGGCAGGACAGGGGCGGAGGCCCTGTGCAAAAAAGGCAGCGTGCGCTGGGCACCAGAAAAAGGGGTGTCGCGGAGGCCTCCCTGCAGAAAAGGGGGCGTCGCGGAGGCCTCCCTGCAGAAAAGGGGGTGTCGCGGAGGCCTCCCGGCCGAAAAGGGGGTGTCTCACGGAGGCCTCCCTGCAGAAAAGGGGGTGTCTCACGGAGGCCTCCCTGCAGAAAAGGGGGTGTCTCACGGAGGCCATCCTGCCAGGGCGCTGGGCAGGGAATCTCACGGTTCCTGAACTGTGCTGTCTGGAAAGATGGGGTGCTAGGAGGAGGGGAGATGGTAGCCACGTGGCGTCTTTCTCAACCTTGGGTTTAAGTGGCTCAGCGCCGGGAACCCCAGGGCCAGAGGAAACGGGCAGCAGGGGAGGATGGAGAATGGCCAGGCCTCGGGGGTCCCCCGGGCAGCTGGATGGGAAGGAACGCACGCCTGGGGAAGACGGGGCTGTCCTGGTGATACGGGGTCCTCTCAACGCGCCCCTGGGGCTGTCCCGGTGATGCGGGGCCCCCTCAGCGCGCCCCTGGGGCTGTCCCGGTGATGCGGGGCCTTCTCAGCATGCCCCTGGGGCTGTCCCGGTGATGCGGGGTCCCCTCAGCATGCCCCTGGGGCTGTCCCGGTGATGCGGGGCCTTCTCAGCGCGCCCCTGGGGCTGTCCCGGTGATGGGGGGCTCCTCAACGCGCCCCTGGGGCTGTCCCGGTGATGGGGGGCCCCTCAACGCGCCCCTGGGGCTGTCCCGGTGATGCGGGGCCCCCTCAGCATGCCCCTGGGGCTGTCCCGGTGATGCGGGGCCCCCTCAACGCGCCCCTGGGGCTGTCCCGGTGATGCGGGGCCTTCTCAGCGCGCCCCTGGGGCTGTCCCGGTGATACGGGGCCCCCTCAACGCGCCCCTGGGGCTGTCCCGGTGATGCGGGGCCCCCTCAACGCGCCCCTGGGGCTGTCCCGGTGATGCGGGGCCTTCTCAGCGCGCCCCAAATGGCGCCCCGCACCAGGGCACTGGGCCGGCAGCAGGTCCGCACAGTCAGCGGTGCTGGGGACACGGGGCGCCGGGCCCCTCACCTGCACGCGTCACCCTCTGGCCCGCTCTCGGGGATCTCCAGACACTCGTCCTTGTCGATGGCCCACTGCTGGCCGGCCCCGCAGCACGTCTCGATCAGGTCTTTGATGGAGCCTGCGGGGGCAGCGTGGAGCCTCAGGTGCTGGCGTGGGGCAGGAAAGGCCCCCCGCCCCCAACTCTGGGGGACTCACCCAGGAGGCCCCGCCTTCCCACAGAGGCTGGGGGAGCCCCATAGCCAAAGAGCAACTCCAAGGGCTCAACTGGGGCCACCTACACCCCAGAGCCCCCAACCACAGCACGGGCCTGCAGCCATCTCCAAAGTGCACAGAAGTGGCAACACACACACACACACACAACCTGCCATCCACAAAAATCCACCAAAATCCTGAAGCCAGCCAAAGTAAAGACCACCCTAAAGTACAGCACCTCAACCCCTGGAGAAACGAGAAAGAACCACCAAGGAGCAAAGACGTAGCACAGGAGGCAGTGAGCCTGCGCGGCTGAAGCTCGGGCCTGTGTGCACCGGCCAGGGAAGTCCTCCCGCCTGGTCACAACCAGCGCGGGGGCCCTGGGGGGCTGAGCGGGGGGCTGGGCAGCCAGGGCGCCAGCACAGGGGACCAGTGAATACACAGAGGACTCCGCAAGCTGACAGAAACCAGACGAACGCAGCACTGGACACAGGGACACAAAGCCATGTGGAGCGGGGCACGCAGACCAAAGGCCCTTGGGACAGCACAGGTCCAGGCACAGACCTGCCCGGTGCTGGGCTCAGCGTCTCGGAAGGACTGACACCCACCGTCACAGAGCCGTCCCGGAGCCTAGCCCGGGGTTCTGGTGGGGAGTGGGCGGCAGGAGTGGCCGGGCCCGAGGGACCCCTCTGCCCTCCACGGCAGGCTGGCATCACCGGCCAGGAAAGTCCAGTTATAAACAGCTGCAGGCATTCGGGGATGGCCCTCACTTCCTTTATTACAGGACAATGGATATCCGGAACAATCCAACCCAGAGGTCGAGACCCTCCCCCTCCCCCCTGCCCTTCCCCTCACCCCACCCGCCCCCCACCTCCCCCCTCTCCCGGATGTGAAATCCCTGAACGGGGCTCTGGAGGGCTGCAGAGGAATTTCTCCACCTGGCAGGAAAGGGCTGATGGGGTCCTGTCCACCCCCCCCCCTCGTTTGCTCAGGATGTTTGCAGAGCCTCAGCAAACAGCCAGAGATTGCTGCGGCCTGGGCCCCCACCCCTGCCGTAGTGCTCTCTGGGGGAGGGGCCAGGCCGGCTTCCTCCACCACCCAGGTGCCCGCGTCTTTTCATGAGGTCTGAGACATGGCCGAGCCGGCAGACGACCTGGGCACAACTGTCTCCGGGCCCTGGGGTCACAGAGCGGAGCAGGAGGGTGGTGGACGGACGGGGGCTCCGCCCGAGCCCACCCCAGCTCAGCCCCCAGCTTGTAGCCTGCATGAAACTCCGGGAGGCCCTGCAGCTCCTGCCCTCCCTCCACATGGGCAAGTCAGGGCTGGCCCTGGGGACGAGACCCAGGGGAGCCCCGAGGTCCGCCAGCCCCAGCCCAGCCCCAGCTCGCCCCGGCCCGGCACACACCCAGCTCAGCAGAGCCCGGCACACGAGCATTACCTACAAGAACCAAAGAAGCAGGGCACAAACTAAAACCAGCCAGCCGGACGAAGAAGAGAATGCAGGCTTCAATGCCGACACGAGCACTGGTCCCAGAGCCGTCAGCTGGGCCGCACGGAGCAGAGCAAGCGCTGCCAAAAGTAGTGAATCCCCCCACCAGGGCCTCCGTGTCAACAGCGAACCCACAAAACACCTCACAGGAGCAGCCCGGGGCGCAGAGGCTCTCACAGGACACACACACCTCGCCGGGAAGGGGGGGGGCGGTGGCACGTCCAACAAGGACATGGGGTCCCTCGGACAGCAGCACGGGCGACAGACCCACCCACAATCGCCCCAGAGCAGAAAGGAATCTGCGAAAGAGAAGACCTGGCCGCCCTGGGAGACGCCTGCAGTCCCGGCGGAGGTGTGGTCTTCAGACAGGCAAAGGACCACAGGGCCTGCGGGCTGGGAAGCCGCTCTGCGCCACGGTTCAGCGGGAAACAGATGAAAGCTACACAGAGTTCTGCGTGCCCGGGGCGGGGCCAAGATGGCGGTGGCACCATCCGGGACCCTGCTACCGGAACGCTCGCCTGCCGCTGGCATGTCGGCTGGCAGCGTGCTTTGACACACTGGTTACACCAGCTAGAGCTAGCCACGCCCGGGCACGGCCAGCCCCGCGCCGGGCGGACATCTACAGACAGGAAGGCCCGAGGCCTGCGAAGCACGCACAGCGCTCCCGGCCGGCGACTTCCCCTCCACCTGTGCACACTAGAGCCCACTGCAGCGAGCAGCCAGCCTCCTCGCAGGTGCAACTCAGCTGTATTTAACTGCCCACAACCTCACTGCTCCGTGTGAGGGCTGTGTGCGTGCCCCAAAGACCCCAGCTCATACCCCTGGAGGGATCCGCAGCCGGCCCGTTCTGACACGCAGGTGGGTAATAGGCACAACTCACTGCTCAAGCCGAATGGTGGCTTTGGCGGGGGTGGAGGGGCTGAGCTAACCGAGACACCAGAAAGACGCGTGCTCAGATCTGTTGGGTGGCGGACCCGGTGCGTGTGTAAGCGCAGAGCACTCGGCAGATCCCGCCCGTAATGAGTGTGTCTAGGACACGTGTGTACAAGTGTACACGAATCTTCCTCGGGGCAGGTGCGGGGCCTGAGTTCCATTCACTGACCCCGGCCGCCCCATATGGCCCCACTGGAGGGACCTGTGGCTCAGCGTCCCCAGTGGGAAGCCATGGCCAGCCTAGGGCTCCCCCAAACCTCACTCCCCGCCAGCAGCTTTGCAGGCTGCTCTGCCTGAACATGGCGGGGAGGAACCTCGCCATGTCCTTACACCTCACACCTTGACCACACAGTCTGGTCTGCCTCCCACCCCACCCCCACCGAAAACACCTCTCCCCTGCCCCACGGCCTGCGGAGCAAGTGGCCACCAGAGCGGCCACGGTGAAGCCATCCTACCGATGGGAAGAGGAGCCTGAGGGCATCACAGCAATGTGATCCCCACCCACACCAGAGAGAGAGCCCCCACTGCCCGGTGCTTTGCACAATTTTACTAACTGCCTCCACCTCCACACTGAGAGCCATCGCTGAATCTCCAGATTGCAGCTTCTTTTAGAAAGTCCATGGGGCCGCCTAGCCCGGGCAGCATGGCCCAGGCCTGGGCCTCAAGGCCCAGCTCTCTGTGACCCTGAGCCCGGGGGCCCCACACTTGGAGCTGCTGCCCCCAGGTGACTTACAAAGCCGGCCTGTGCCCCCATCTTGGGACAGGCAGGGGGGCTGTCAGCTAGGGAGGGGCCCTGGCCTGGGCCTCGCGTGGAGGCGGGGCAGGAAGTAAGCAGCTCAGCACCCTGCCTAGCCCCAGCAGGGCTGGTCCTCCACCTCTGCCAGAGCGACAGCTTCTGGCCAGCAAAAACACATGACTGTTCACTCAAACAAAAACACAGTCCACCCCGAGCTCAGCCCGCAGCTGGCAGGGAAAGAAAGGCGTGCTTGGCCCGAGCAGCCCCCCTGTGCTAAGTGACGTCTTGCTAACTAACGTCTCTCAGGAACGCTGATCAACCAGCCCACATCTGACAGAGGCACAACTAAGGCTCAGAAAGGGAGACACCTTCGCCAGAAGTTGCACAGCCAGGACAGAGGTGCAAGTTCACTCCCCAAGGGCCTGGCGAGGCCCATTCCCAGGGTGACACGGCCCAAAGCTCAGGTGGAGGGGTGGGCAGAGCCCCGGCTCAGTGCTGGCTTCATTCAGAGGGCGCCCCTCCCCAAGTCCCAAGGACAAAGGACCCAGCTGCCACCAGAGTGGAGCTGTGGCCTCCGTCCAAGCTCCTGGAAGGCCAGGACACAGGAGGCCAGGACTCCCACGGGACTCCAGGATGGGACTGGAGCCCGGAACCCCACGGTGGACAGACACAGCAGCACCCAGAGTCTTCCGGCCGAGCACTTGGCTCTGGGAAGAAGCCAGGCACGTCCACCCCTGGGGGAGGGGCAACCAACCAGTACCTGAGCTCTGGTTCAAGTGGGAGAGCTCTAGCCTTGAGCAAAGTAGCTCCGGCACAGCAGCCAGGCCCTGAGTTCAAGTCCCAGGTCTGGCCCAACCACCACCACCACAAATAGCAGTTGTGCCGACTCTGGAGGCCGGCCCCCATTGCACTCCTCATCTTTTACCTAATACAGAACGGGGTGCGGCAGGCCACCGCGAACGAGAAGTCACGTGGCTCAGAGACAGCTCGGGCCCGGCAGACAGACAGGGACCGCGTGCGGGACAGACCGGACTGTGCGGGGCAAGGCCACCTGGAGCAGCTGGGAGGGGACACAGAGAGCAGAGGTAGCAGGCCCCGCGAAGCACCAGCCACTCCTGCTCCAGAGAAGCCAAGTGCTCACCTGAGAACTCGGGACAAAAAGAAGTGCTGTAGTGGCTCATGCCTGCCATCCCAGCCCCTCGGGAGGCGGAGCTCGGGAGGAGCGGGGTTGAGGCAAGCCCAAGCAAAATGTGAGATTTAGTGGCGCACACAGGTGATCCCGGCTAGGCACAAGCAGAAGGACTGTGGCCCAAGGCCAGCCCTGGGCAAAAAGCAAGACCCTATCTGAAAAAGACTGAAGGTGTGACTCAAGCCCAGCACCACCAAAAAGAAAAGACCAAAGGGAAAGAGAAGGAAGGGGAAAACACGGTCGCCGCGTGCGTTGTGCAGGCCGTGTGGCTGCTCACGCAGAGGCCGGGGTGCGGGCCCCACGGCGAGCGTCAGGGAGTCCGGCTCCACGTCCCGTGGAAAGGCCCGGGTGAGGCGGTGCTGAGCGAGCTCCTCCCAGCATTTCCTGCTGTGTCTGTCTCCCGTGTCCCGAGAAACGTGGGCCCAGCGCCCCCCCCATGTCCATGTCCCGAGGCCCAGGCCTCCGGGGTTCACTTCCCATGCCTGGAAGCAGCCTTTTGTGCCCGTGTCTGTCCCGGGACACAGCGCTGGGGTCGGCTGCGGGCGGGGCGGCGTCCAAGGCCCCGTCTGCCCAGCCTGCGTCTACCCGGCCCTTGCCCACCACCAGGTCCTGGGCGGCCTCCCCGGCTCCTGGCACCTTGGGTCCGAGCCCTGCAGCAGGAGGAGGTTCAACGCCTCCCCCAGGCCCCGAGTGACGACAGGCCTCAGCTCCCCGCCCGGCCCAGGGAGCGGCCATGTGGCTTGCATTAGGCCGCATCTGGACACGCTCAGAGGAGGGACGGCGCGGCTCCCTGGCGCGGCTTTGCTCGCAGCCCGGGCTGAGGCCATGGCGGGGAATCTCCTTCTCTAAGCCCCAGGGCTGCTATGGCAACACAGACGGGGGTCACGGCTGGCCCCTGCCCCTCTCGGCGGGCTCCTCCCCGGCCAGGGCCCCTCCAGGCCTCAGCCCCCCCCAGCCCTCGCCCCTATCAGCAGGCCCCCACCACAGTCCAAACCCGCTCCCCGCCCGAGCCCCGCCCAAGGCCGGCACCCTGCTGACCTCACCCATGGAGGCCAGGACCGGCCTTGGTTTCTCTAAGGCTCCCCACCCCCATGGGGCCCCCCAGGGAGAGGTGCACCCGCCTTGCTTGCTAGCACAACCCCGGCCCCGGCAGGGTCCCCGGGGCGTCTGGCGCGCCGGTGACGGATGGCAGAGTGACCACAAACACCTCTAATGGCTCTACAAGACCTCCCCGTGCAAGCACTTAGCACGGATTAGCTCGCTCTTGCTCATCCTCAGCACAGCCCGCGACGCTGGGACCCCTGGCTGTCCACAGATGGTGAACTGGGCCCCCGTGGGGCTGGCGCCGGTGCCCGCACCGCCCCTCCCCTCCACACCCACAGAGCCGCGAGTCTCTGGGCCTTTGCACATGCTGGGTGGCTGCCAGAATAACCCTCAGGCAGATGTTGGCACACAGTGGGGCCCACTCCCAGCAGCCACACCCCCAGATCCATCCGAGAAAGCCAGCACAGAGGAAAGCACCAAGGGGGAGTCCCAGGCTCAGGCTCGGGGGCGGGGGGCGGGGCGGGGGGTTCCCCGGCTCAGCCCGGCCGCTGGGCCAGCAGTGCGGGCACAGGGAAGGGTGGCCAGGGGTGTGTCTGTCACAGTTCCCAGTCCCGCCCTGCATGCCTCCTGCCCCCCATGGGCACACGTGGACTTCATTAGACCCTCCCTCCTCCCTCTGGCATGCTCCCCCGCCTGCAGGCCCAGGGCTGGGTGTGGGCAGCGGGAGCCCGGGCCACGCACCCCTGCCGCACAGCCACACCGCACGGACCCCGCTCAGCTCAGGGCAGGAACGGCTCCTGACTGGCGCTCTGTCAGGGGCAGAGGGCTGGAAACGCGGGCCGAGGGCTGGAGGAGCCGACAGAGACCCCAACTGGCCATACACAGGCCCTGAGGGCCCCACCCACACCAGCCAGGAGACCAGCCCCAGGCCACGCAGCTCTAGGGAAGATGGGAAGATAGCTGGGTCTCTCAGGCCCCCTCTTCCAGGAAGCCTTCCCAGACACCCCCGGCCCACCTCCCTGCTCCAGCGCCCCCGGCTGCTCCCAGATCATACCACCAAGGTTTGTTCAGTGAAGGGATGATGAGACCCAGGCCCCGGCTGTGGGGGAGACATCTAGAAAACACCCCATGCCCGGAGCACCAGGCAGAGGAGGGAGAGAAGGGCAGAGTTGGAAGAAGCGAGGCCCGACCCGAAGATGCGGGAAGGCGTCCTGGGCGGGGCTGGCACAGTGTGGAAAGAGTCTCAGGAAAGAACTGAGAGCGTGGGCCGTCCAGGGAGCAGGAGGCGGCTGGAGCGAGGAGGTGACCAGAGAGGAGGTGGGCGGGAGGCCACGTGATAGAAAAATCGTGTCCTGAAATGTCAGTCATCCCAAGAGAAAGTTAACAGAAGGGCGGCTGGTCAGGAAAGGCGCCCCCCCCCACCGCCCCCTCCCCACCACCGCCCCACCCCAGGCGGCCTGAGCCTGGAGGACAAGCCGTGGGCAAGGGGAGCGGTGAGTACAAAGGCCCCGAGGCAGAAAGGGGGTCAGTGGGGCTGAGCAGCCTGGAGGAGGGAAAAGGGACGGGAGAGGATTCCAGCAGCCACTGAGGCCACGGCGCAGGGCCTGCGGCGGCGGAGGGGTCTGCTCCTACTCTGACTGAGGTGTGAGCGGCGGCGGGGACGTGTGTGTCACAGGGAGGGGGTCCCTGGCGGGGTTGTGGCTGAGTGGGAACCAGCCCCCTCCTCGGCCGTTGGCTCCATGCTGAGTGACGTTCTAGTGCACTGGGCACTGGGGGCACCGCCGGGCTCAGGCCTCCATGGGAGGGCATGCCCAGGCAGGGCTGACCCATCCGCAAAGCCCCACGTTTCCTGCTGAGAGACCTGGAGACCCCACCAGGCTGGGTCAGACCCCCCCTTCCCCATGAGACTCACTCCCGGATGTAGACCGGAGCCTGCCAGCGGGCAGGGAGCCCTGGCCGGGTGCTGCCACCGCCCTGGGGCCCGGGGCGGGGCCTGGTCCTGACCCAGGAGCGCTGGGGTACGCGGAAGGGCCTTACCTTCGGGGCTGCCTCTGGGGACCGAATGCACGGAGTTGGGGTCCGTGTCCTCCTCTGCCTGGGGCCGGGGCAGCACCTGTGGGCGCTCGGGCTCCTCCTTGGGGAACTCCAGGGTGGGTGGGATCGGGGAAGCTGGGGATGCTGGTGCGGATGGGGTGGGGTGGGTGCTGGGCGCGTCTGGGCCCCTGGGAGAGGTGGGTGAGGCCTGGGACGGGGCAACTGCCCCCAGGCCGGAGCCAGGCGGGGCCCTGGCGCCCTCCTGCCCACCGCCGCTAGGCTCGGCCTGGGCTTCCGGGATAAGGTTCTCCTCGGGCCCTGCCTTGGCTTCCACCCCTTTCTCCTGGGAGGGGAGGCCAGGTCTGGGGGGGGCCGTGGTGGGCAGCCCGCCCGGCCCCAGGGGGCTGCTCGTGACAGGCTGCTCGGTGGCCACCTCCTCCCCCTCTTCTTCTTCCTCCTCCTCCTCCTTGTCCTCCTCTTCCTCCTCCTCCCCTCCATCTGCTTCCCCGGCAGCGCGCTCTGTCGCCATGCTGGCTTTGGCCTGCCTGGGGGCCGGGGGGCCCAGGGCAGCGGCTGCCGTCGGTCTGGGGGGGACAGCCGGCCAGATGGTGGCACGGAGGGAGGCCAGGGGCTGAGCCCCTGCTCCCAGGGCGGCTGGGGGGGCCCCTGCCTGGGCCTCGCCTGCCAGGGCCGCCCCTAATTCCGCCTCGGCCGCCTCCTGGTCGTAGCTGTAAGGGTCCTCTTCATAGTGGCGCTCGGGGTCGGCCTCCTCCGTGTCCGAGATGTTCCCGTGGCAGCCCGGCAGCCGGTAGCAGATGAGCTCGCCCCCGGCGTCCGGGCAGTGGCAGGCGCGGCACGGAGACAGGTGCGCGGTGTGGCCGGCGGCGTACTTGCGGCCGCCGTGGACGCAGCCCAGCTGGCCGCACTGCGGGCAGCTGTCGGCCATCACCACGGCCTCGATGCAGTTGGGGGGCAGCTCAGGGCACAGCATGAACTGGCAGCTGATCCTGCCGCCCCCCGGCGGGCAGGAGCACTCGGTGCTGCCGAAATCCACGAAGTAGGAGCGGCCGGCGGGCACGCGGCCGTCCACGAAGCCGCCGCGCACGCAGTCGTAGTACTGGTAGCCCTCGCAGGCACAGCCCTGCCGCACGCACGAGGCGCAGCAGGCGCCCGGCTCCAGCGCCTCCTCGATGCAGTTCTCCAGCTGCGGGCACTCGACGCCCGTGCAGTCCCGCCACGGCACCGCCGCGCCGGGCCTCACGCTCAGGGCCAGGGCCAGGGCCAGCCAGGCCCCCGCACGCTCCCCGCGCCGCGCCGCCATCCCGTGAGGCCCTGCGGAGTGGAGAGGAGACCTGTCAGCCTGGGGGTATGCGCGGGTCGGGGTGCACGGGGTGAGGGGGGCGGGTGGATGGACGGGGGCCCGCCACGCCACGGCACCCGTGGACACGGCCACCTCCAGTCCCAGGGCGCACCCATCACACGCACTCCCCGCTGGGAGACCACAGCGGTGAGCACGGGTGGACTCGGGTGCCATGGACGTGGGCGCAGGATCACCTGGGTGGCCCCACACTGGAGCCCCTTAGTCAGCGATCTGTCCCAGGCCCACGGCTCACACCGACAGGCATGCGTGGTGACACGCTACAGTACACGGGAGTCCCGATGCGCACACTCAGTGAGGCCAAAAGAGGCTTCTCCCGGGGAGAAGCACAGAGGCGCGAGGCCTGCGCCCCTCACATTCACACGCAATGACACCGATGGAGCAAAGCTGCGAAGGGGAAACAGGGGACCCCCCCCCGCCTTTTTGTCTCCTCCTTCTTCTCTTTTAGTCTTTGATGGTTCTGTTTTCTTCATGTATGGTGAATTTGGGTGTATATCTTCGGCAGGGTAAGGCAGGGCACAGAACTCAAGGGAAAAGGGGTGGAAAAGCGCAGCAGTGGAGCTCACTGGACACGGATGGACGGATGGACATGAGCTGTGCAACTCGCAGGTGGAGACGGGAGGGAGGGACTGGAGAGAGGGAGGGAGCGGAGGACACTGTGAAAGAAACGCCCTGGCTCGAGCCATTGTGATTCCTCTGTAAATCACCTCTATAATAACGAAGTTTAAAAAAAAAGGATGTGCTGGCCTGGCCGTGGTGTCTGGGGAGACGTACTCGGGGGTGCCTGGCCTGGCCATGGTGTCTGGGGAGACGTACTCGGGGTGCCTGGCCTGGCCGTGGTGTCTGGGGAGACGTACTCGGGGGTGCCTGGCCTGGCCGTGGTGTCTGGGGAGACGTACTCGGGGGTGCCTGGCCTGGCCGTGGTGTCTGGGGAGACGTACTCGGGGGTACCTGGCCTGGCCATGGTGTCTGGGGAGACGTACTCGGGGGTACCTGGCCTGGCCATGGTGTCTGGGGAGACGTACTCGGGGGTACCTGGCAGGAGCAGAGCCCCCCAGGCTTGTGCACAGTACCCCAGGCACTGCAGCCCCGGCCCTGAGCCCCAGACCTCCCATGTGAGCCTGCAGGCAGCCCCGCCCCATCCTCACAGCCCCTGCAAGCGCGCCCTGTGTGCCTCCGTGTCCCTGACCCCACACACAACACGGACCCTGGTCAGGTCCCCAGGACGTCCCTCCCTGCCTCTCCCCAGCCTGCCTCTCGTCTGTTCCGGGCACGCCCGGCCTGGCCGCGCCCAGCCTCGGCCCCTTCGCATCAATACCCCTGGGGCCGTCCTACCTACACAGTGCGGAGGCCTTGACCAGCCTCCACACACACACACACACACACACACACACACACACACACACACACAGCCTTGCAACACATACAGGCTCCACATACCACCTGATTCAGGGGCCAGCTGCCCCCCATCCCATCAGCGCCCACTGAAGTCACGGGAAAGGACTCTGTGCCCGTCCACCCCAGCCCAGGGCCCAGCCCCATGGCAGCACTCCTGCTTTTCAAGGCAAAAACCACCTGCTTCTGTTTTAGACAACAGCACGGACTGGCATCTCTGACCTGACCGGCATTTGTTACTCCACAAAGAAAACATTTAAGGCAGCCACTTTATTAAAGGTTTGGGAAGGAGAAGAAAAGGGACCAGAGCCTCTGCCGGCCTACCCCTCCCGGTGGAGCCCAGGCAGGGGCAGGGGTGAGGAGGGAGGGGCAGGATAGGGCACGGCCTGCGGGCCAGGCCCCGGCCCTCAGGGCAGCGGCCATCCCCGGCAGTGGCCTTGGTGCCCGGCACGGCAGGTCAGCCGGCCCTGGCCGCGGCAACTCTGCGCCAGGCACCTTTAGGCGTTGAAGGCCGGACCTCCTCCGTGCCAGGCACCTGCAGGAGTGGAGCGTTTACCATCCAGCAGGACAGACTGCCTGGTGCTCCCCCGTACTGGGAATGGGGGACACAGGAAGTGCGAGTACGAGTCTGGACCGGCCGCTGGCAAGTACACTGAGAGCAGGAAGAAGGGGGCGGGCTGAGTGATGGTGGAGAGCCCACTGCCCGCCCGAGACATCGGGTAAGGAATGGTGGGCGCACCCGCGTCCGGCCCGCGAGGGTCGCTGCGAGGGCTGGGGGCCGGGGGGGCCAGGCAGGAGTCAGGAGAGAGGCAGTGTGCTTCGGGCACAGGCAGCCAGGGCTCCCCCCCACACCCCGCGCTGGGCCCCGGGGCTGCGCTCTGACCCAATCCCTGACCTTCCTGCAGCTGCCTTTGGGCTCCGCAGGGGACAGAGGGGAAAGGGGGGCGCGTGGGAGCCGGTCCCCTCGGCCGCCTCTCTCCCAGGCAGAGCTGTGACACAGCTGTCCTCCCCGGCGGCCGCAGGCTGGCCGGCCGTGTGCACCCTCGCTTCTCACCTCCTGGACCCGTGGCTGTGACCACCCGTAAGCTCCCCTTCTCCCCACAGCCTGATGCAGGAAGCCCCTGGGAAGGGCAGCGGCACCCTACCTAGGGCAGGAAAGAAACAGAGCCAGACACACTAAGGCCAAAACCACACCGCGCTCAATGCAAGCCAGCGCTGGCTAGACAGGAGACAGAACTGGACTGCATGTGGGGAACGGACGGCGGGGGATGGAGCGAGGCCGGAGGGGCAGTGTGCTGGCCTGAGCAGTGTAACTCTCCCTGTGACTCTTCCCCGGCACTCACTGGGCTTGACCTGGCCAAGCCCCAGGCTCTGTGATTGGCTGACAGAGGCACCTGCGACCCAGCCTGACACAGAACCGTGGCTGGCCTGACAGGAGGGTGGCAGAAGAGAAGCCAGGAGCTGGCAGCCTCGCTCTGGTCTCTTGGGTTCTGAACACCAGGGAACGAGCCCAGCCCCCGGCCAGAGAAGCCGTGTGCATGTCCCCAACAGCCACAGCCAGGAGAAAACTCCAACGGCCCCTGCTGAGGCCAACAGGGCAGAGCAAAGCTCCAGCCGGGCCCAGCCCCAGCCCCAGCCCCTCGGAAACTGATGGCCGGTACTATTTGGTGCCAACACAGTGCCAGGCACCAGTGCTGAACCGGACGCAAGTGGAAGTGTCACTGTCTAGCACACGGGCGGGGTGCTGAGGGAGGAAGCGCCCGGGGCGGGGGAGCAGGGCTTTGCGAGCCCCACCAGCTGTGGGGGGACCCAAGCCTGGACGGGGACGCTGGCGATGCGGCTCATTGGGAGGGGCTCCCAGGAGCAGGGAAAGAGAGGCCAGAGAGGGACCAGCTCACCAGAACAGGGGTCCAGCGGAGCCCAGCGGCAGCCCCAGGAGGAGGGGCCTCCCTTCAAAGGAGCATTACCCGGTCATGGGACAAAGACAGATACCGCAGGCATGGCAGGGGTGACGTTTGTCCCCCAAGGGCAAGCAGCGGGAGAAGGCACAGGCGTGGCCATTCGCAGCTGGGCATCAGGGCAAGTCCGTGAGGGGGCCGGAGCCCGGCCTGGCCCCCGCAGCCACCCCGTCTGCCACACACCAGGACACGCAGAGCGTTGCCGCTCAACAGCGGGTCCCATGGCTTCCACCTCGGCATGGAAGCATCTGCAGTAGCCCAGAATCCCCCGAGGCCTGCAGAGGTAAAGACGACGCCCAAATGGAAAGCGGTGTTGGAGCGGTGCCCTGAGGGTTCACACCTGAAACCCTGCCTGTTCAAGGTTTGAGATGCGAAGATCAATGAGTGAAGCAAGCCCAGACAGACAAAGCCAAAAGACTCTTACCCCAAATAACCAGCAACAAAAGCCAGAAGTGGAGGCCTGGTTCAAGCAGTGGAGCACCAGGTATGCGTGAAGAGTCAAATGAGAGAGCAAGACCCTATGTGCAAGCCACAGTACTGGAGAAAAAATAGTAACAATAATAATGGTATTTGATCTGGCCACAGTGCCTCAGACCTGTAAGTCTAGCTACTTGGGAAGCAGAACTCAGGAGAGCTGCAGTTTGAAGCAACCAAGTCCAAAACAGAAAAGCCCACAAGACTCCTCACCCAATGGCTGGGCACGGAGACCTATCTCTGACACACCAGTGACACAGAGAAGCACAAACAGAAGGTCGCAATCTAGGCTGGCCGGGGCGTAAAGTAAGACCTATCTCAAAAGAATCCCAGCACCGTAAGATGCGGTACGCGTGGCTGACGCTATAGAGCACCCACCTAGTCCTGAGCTGAACCCCAGTATCACCAAAACAAACTATGAATGTGTGTGTGTGTGTGTGTGTGTGTGTGTGAGCTGGGAATAGGTGCAGAGTGTGTGTGTGTGTGTGTGTGTGTGTGTGTGTGTGAGCTGGGAATAGGTGCAGAGTGTGTGTGTGTGTGTGTGTGTGTGTGTGTGTGTGTGAGCTGGGAATAGGTGCAGAGTGTGTGTGTCTGTGTGTGTGTGTGAATGAGCTGGGAATTGGTGCAGGGTGTGTGTGAATGAGCTGGGAATTGGTGCAGGGTGTGTGTGAATGAGCTGGGAATTGGTGCAGGGTGTGTGTGAATGAGCTGGGAATTGGTGCAGAGTGTGTGTGTGTGAGCTGGGAATAGGTGCAGAGTGTGTGTGTGTGTGTGTGTGTGTGTGTGTGTGTGTGTGAGCTGGGAATAGGTGCAGAGTGTGTGTGTCTGTGTGTGTGTGTGAATGAGCTGGGAATTGGTGCAGGGTGTGTGTGTGTCTGTGTGTGTGTGTGAGCTGGGAATAGGTGCAGGGTGTGTGTGTGTCTGTGTGTGTGTGTGTGTGTGTGAGCTGGGAATAGGTGCAGAGTGTGTGTGTGTGTGTGTGTGTGTGAGCTGGGAATAGGTGCAGAGTGTGTGTGTGTGTGTGTGAGCTGGGAATAGGTGCAGAGTGTGTGTGTGTGTGTGTGTGTGAGCTGGGAATAGGTGCAGAGTGTGTGTGTGTGTGTGTGTGTGTGTGAGCTGGGAATAGGTGCAGAGTGTGTGTGTGTGTGTGTGTGTGTGAGCTGGGAATAGGTGCAGAGTGTGTGTGTGTGTGTGTGTGTGTGTGTGAGCTGGGAATAGGTGCAGAGTGTGTGTGTGTGTGTGTGTGTGTGTGTGAGCTGGGAATAGGTGCAGAGTGTGTGTGTGTGTGTGTGTTTGTGTGAGCTGGGAATAGGTGCAGAGTGTGTGTGTCTGTGTGTGTGTGAATGAGCTGGGAATTGGTGCAGGGTGTGTGTGTGTCTGTGTGTGTGTGTGAGCTGGAAATAGGTGCAGAGTGTGTGTGTGTGTGTGTGTGTGTGTGAGCTGGGAATAGATGCAGAGTATGTGTGTGTGTGTGTGTGTGTGTGTGTGTGTGAATGAGCTGGGAATTGGTGCAGAGTGTGTGTGTGTGTGTGTGTGTGTGAATGAGCTGGGAATAGGTGCAGTGTGTGTGTGTGTGTGTGTGTGTGTGTGTGTGAGCTGGGAATAGGTGCAGAGTGTGTGTGTGTGTGTGTGTGTGTGTGAGCTGGGAATAGGTGCAGAGTGTGTGTGTGTGTGTGTGTGTGTGAGCTGGGAATAGGTGCAGAGTGTGTGTGTGTGTGTGTGTGTGTGTGTGTGAGCTGGGAATAGGTGCAGAGTGTGTGTGTGTGTGTGTGTGTGTGTGTGTGAGCTGGGAATAGATGCAGAGTATGTGTGTGTGTGTGTGTGTGTGTGTGAATGAGCTGGGAATTGGTGCAGAGTGTGTGTGTGTGTGTGTGTGTGAATGAGCTGGGAATAGGTGCAGAGTGTGTGTGTGTGTGTGTGTGTGTGTGTGTGTGTGAGCTGGGAATAGATGCAGAGTATGTGTGTGTGTGTGTGTGTGTGTGTGAATGAGCTGGGAATTGGTGCAGAGTGTGTGTGTGTGTGTGTGTGTGTGAATGAGCTGGGAATAGGTGCAGAGTGTGTGTGTGTGTGTGTGTGTGTGTGTGTGTGTGAGCTGGGAATAGGTGCAGAGTGTGTGTGTGTGTGTGTGTGTGTGTGTGTGTGAGCTGGGAATAGGTGCAGAGTGTGTGTGTGTGTGTGTGAGCTGGGAATAGGTGCAGAGTGTGTGTGTGTGTGTGTGTGTGTGAGCTGGGAATAGGTGCAGAGTGTGTGTGTGTGTGTGTGTGTGTGTGAGCTGGGAATTGGTGCAGAGTGTGTGTGTGTGTGTGTGTGTGTGTGAGCTGGGAATAGGTGCAGAGTGTGTGTGTCTGTGTGTGTGTGAATGAGCTGGGAATTGGTGCAGGGTGTGTGTGTGTCTGTGTGTGTGTGTGAGCTGGAAATAGGTGCAGTGTGTGTGTGTGTGTGTGTGTGTGTGAGCTGGGAATAGATGCAGAGTATGTGTGTGTGTGTGTGTGTGTGTGTGTGTGTGAATGAGCTGGGAATTGGTGCAGAGTGTGTGTGTGTGTGTGTGTGTGTGTGTGAATGAGCTGGGAATTGGTGCAGAGTGTGTGTGTGTCTGTGTGTGAATGAGCTGGGAATTGGTGCAGGGTGTGTGTGTGTCTGTATGTGTGTGTGAGCTGGAAATAGGTGCAGAGTGTGTGTGTGTGTGTGTGTGTGAGCTGGGAATAGATGCAGAGTATGTGTGTGTGTGTGTGTGTGTGTGTGAATGAGCTGGGAATTGGTGCAGAGTGTGTGTGTGTGTGTGTGTGTGTGTGTGAATGAGCTGGGAATTGGTGCAGAGTGTGTGTGTGTGTGTGTGTGTGTGTGAATGAGCTGGGAATTGGTGCAGAGTGTGTGTGTGTCTGTGTGTGAATGAGCTGGGAATTGGTGCAGGGTGTGTGTGTGTCTGTGTGTGTGTGTGAGCTGGAAATAGGTGCAGAGTGTGTGTGTGTGTGTGTGTGTGAGCTGGGAATAGATGCAGAGTATGTGTGTGTGTGTGTGTGTGAATGAGCTGGGAATTGGTGCAGAGTGTGTGTGTGTGTGTGTGTGTGTGTGTGAATGAGCTGGGAATTGGTGCAGAGTGTGTGTGTGTCTGTGTGTGAATGAGCTGGGAATTGGTGCAGGGTGTGTGTGTGAGTGAATGAATGAGCTGGGAATTGGTGCAGTGTGTGTGTGAGAGAGAGAGAGTATGAGAGAGAGAGAGCGTGAGCTGGGAGTTGTGGGCAGGCCCATAATCCCTGTTAGATGGCAACCCACAGGTCCATCGATGGACGCATGGGTCCAGAAAACACAGTCTGTGCAGACAGTGGGATGTGGCCCTCTGTGGGAGGGAGGCATTCTGATCCGGGTGCAACCGCACGGACAGGTCTGAGGACACTCAGAGGACACCAGGCGTGTGAGATCTGTGGAGGGATCACGCTGAGGCGGCTTTGGGGATGGACAGTGGTGATGGCACGCGGGGCTGGGCACGCGCGTGTCCCAGAGCCAAAAGTGAGCAATCACGTTACAGGGAGAGAAAGGGGAAGGAAGCCCTGACAGGAGATGAGGGCCGCTCCCGAGGCCAGCCCTTAGTAGCCAGCTTCCTGGCAGCCAATGCCAAAAGGGAAATTAGAGGGTGACCGGCGCTCCTTGTCTGATAAGAGGAAGTCATCTAGTTCACGGGGGAGAATAGACCAACTCTTGGCCCAAAGTGCCAGCCAGGACTTGGCTGCTGATGGGGCTCATATTTATTATCACTTCCCCAGCCCGGCACAACGCCTGGCCACTGCCTGTCAGTCTCCAGGGATGCTGACTTCATCCAGCCAGCTCTACCGATGAGGAAACCGAGGCCCAGACAGGGGGAAAAGAAACCTGCCAGGGTCACACAACCAGGAAATGTGGCATGGGAATGCGGACCTGAGTCCGAGCCGCCAACAGGGCCTGTCCGTCCTGCCCACCCGGGCTGCGGGTGCAGGGCTCGGCGCAAGTGCCTGCCTAGCAATCGCGGGGTGCTGGGTCCAAACTCGGGGCCTCCAGAAACGAAAAGAAAGTATCATAGTCCAAAGCCAGCGGCCAGCGTGCGGTGGAGATGGGAAGCAGGCAGCCTACGGAAGCCATGGCCAGGAGAAGCAGCGACAGCAGTGTCTGTGTGCAGAGCCCTCATTCCTCTCGGGGCTGTGGATGGCGTGATTCTCTTAAAGACAAACGCCCGGTGCTCTGGGCTGCAGGGCTCCGGAAGAGGCTGGCCAGGGAGGGCAGGGGAGGAGGAAGGCACAGAGTGGGGCTGGGGTCCCCGTGGAGGCTGACGAGGCCTCTGTATCCATGGTAAAGGGCTGGTGGCCATGCCTGCAGTCCCGGCTATCCCAGTCTCGGAGGGCTAATGGGGAGGAAGGACTTGGGACACTGGGCACCCCACACTCCTCGTGTGCTTGTTGGCCACTGGAGTTTTCCTTCAGAGGGGTGACTCCTGAGAACACTGCAAAAACAAGCCCTCAAGTGCGACAGGACCCCCTCCCAGACCAGAAGGGGATGCCGTGAACTCTCACGTCTCGGTGAGAGTTGGCCCTAGGTCTGTGGTCACTAATCGCAGGAGCAGCACAGGCAGGTGACAAATTACAGAGCTCGCTGTCCGTGACCTCTAATCAAACTCACAGAAAAGAAAATGTTGCTTTTGGCGCCGGCCCTTTCCTTCCCTGAGGAAGCGGTCCCCGGGCGGACGGAGCCGGAGAAGCCGCCCTGCGCCACGGACGCCAGTGTGCCCTCCTGCCACAGTGTCCCCAGCACCTCGCTCCTGCATCTCAAGCAATGCCGGGGGGGGGGGGGGGTGGGGGTGGGGGGGGCCTGTGCTCCCCAGACCAGACCCCGGCGGGCTGTGCTCCCCAGACCCCGGCGGGCTGTGCTCCCCAGACCAGACCCCGGCAGGCTGTGCTCCCCAGACCAGACCCCGGCGGGCTGTGCTCCCCAGACCCCGGCGGGCTGTGATCCCCAGACCAGACCCCGGCGGGCTGTGCTCCCCAGACCAGACCCCGGCGGGCTGTGCTCCCCAGACCCCGGCGGGCTGTGCTCCCCAGACCCCGGCGGGCTGTGCTCCCAGACCAGACCCCGGCGGGCTGTGCTCCCCAGACCAGACCCCGGCGGGCTGTGCTCCCCAGACCAGACCCCGGCGGGCTGTGCTCCCAGACCAGACCCCGGCGGGCTGTGCTCCCCAGACCAGACCCCGGCGGGCTGTGCTCCCCAGACCAGACCCCGGCGGGCTGTGCTCCCAGACCAGACCCCGGCGGGCTGTGCTCCCCAGACCAGACCCCGGCGGGCTGTGCTCCCCAGACCAGACCCCGGCGGGCTGTGCTCCCCAGACCAGACCCCGGCGGGCTGTGCTCCCCAGACCCCGGCGGGCTGTGCTCCCCGACCACACCCCGGCGGGCTGTGCTCCCCAGACCCCGGCGGGCTGTGCTCCCCAGACCAGACCCCGGCGGGCTGTGCTCCCCAGACCAGACCCTGGTGGGCTGTGCTCCCCAGACCGGACCTTGGAGGGGGACGGGGGCCAGCTCCAAACCAGCTGGCACACGCCCTCCATTCAAGAACAGCTGGTGCGGCTCGTGGGACACCTGCGCGGGACCCTCTGTCGCACCCCTCTTGCCATGGTGCCGCTCAGGGACGGACACAGCGGAGAGGCGGCAGACGGGACCCCCCCCCCACCGCTGAAAATTAAAAACTAAAAATCCAGCCCACCGGAGGCCGTTTCAGGCTGAACTGGCGACAGGTGGCCTAGCTTGAGGAGGCTGGCTCGGCTGGCTAGGTCGCTTTCCGTCCCTCACAAGCCAGCTTCGGAACAGACTCACGACGTCTGTCCCACTTGACAAGCTGTCTCCTGGACTCCCCGCTGAGGGCTGGCCCCGGCGAGGAGAAACTCCCAAGGGGCATTCAGTCCTTGCTACCCACCCTCTGTGGCCCACGCCAGCTCCGCAAAGCCCTGGGACTCTGGTTCCCAAACCCTCATCTTGGCTTGTGTCCTTACCCCACCCGGGAAGCCTTTTCTCCTGAGACTCTCCACACCCAGGTCCCACCCATGCTTAGAGCCAGCCCCACAGGTAGGAAAATGCAAGAATGGCAGGTAAGTGGTGAGTGGATGGATGTGGGTGGGTGGGTGGGTGGATGGATGGATGGATGGATGGATGGATGGATGGATGGATGGATTGAGTGGATTGATGGGTGGGTGGGTGGGTGGGTGGGTGGGTGGGTGGGTGGGTGGATGGATGGGTTGAGTGGATTGATGGGTGGGTGGGAAAATGGATGGATGGATGGATGGGTTGAGTGGATGGGTGGGTGGGTGGGTGGGTGGGTAGATGGATGGATGGATGGGTTGAGTGGATTGATGGGTGGGTAGGTGGGTGGGTGGGTGGGTGGGTGGATGGATGGATGGATGGATGGGTTGAGTGGATTGATGGGTGGGTGGGTGGGTGGATGGATGGATGGATGGGTTGAGTGAATTGATGGGTGGGTGGGAAAATGGATGGATAGAAGGGTTGAGTGTCTAGGTGGGTAAGTAGATGGATGGGTCGGTGGGAAAATGGATGGATAGAAGGACTGAGTGTCTAGGTGGGTAAGTAGATGGAAAGGTCCATGGAGGGGATGGAGGGAAGGCCTGGAGGGGAGTGGCTAGCTGGGCGGGTGTCACATGGAGGATGGGGATGGAAGGCAAGGTGGGTGGGGTGGGCATAGGAACTGGCATGAAATGGGTGAATTGTGGATGGGAGACAGGCATGAGATGGCGGGTGGTAGGTGGAGGACAGATGGGTGGGAAGGTGAGCAGGTGGCTGGGTGTGGGAGCTGTCAGTAAGCTGATAGATGGATGGGGATATGATGTGCAGGTGAGGGGAGAGTTCAGGGGTGAGGAGGGGCAGGGTGGAGGCGGGCAGGGGGTGGGAGGAGTTGGAGGGTAAGGGGCAGGGGGTACAGAGCTAGAGAGAAGGTAGGAGGGAGGGAAGACGGAGCGTTAGCCTGGGTTCCTGGACAGCCGCGGGCGGAGACAGCTGCGGACACAGCTGGAGGCCTGTGCGGGTAGCGGCTGGGAATGGGCCCTCCGTCATTTCTTCCCAGAGCCTCTGGAGACGCTCCCAGGGGCAGCACCTCAGACAGCTCCCTGCCCTGGGCAAGGGCGCTGAGCCTGAGGGCGCGGTCACCCCACAGAGCCACTTCCCCGTGTGGCCACTGCAGAGGGGCGTGGCTCCCACGCTGCGTGGACGGCCAGCTCTCCCAGGACGGGAGGGAGACACACTGGCTGGGGGAGGCTGGCGCACGGCCGCCAAGGCTCACACACCGTCTAAGAGATGACCCCAGGCCCAGGGAAAGCAGGCTGCCTCCCCTCCCGTGGCCGGGTGCACGGACGCGGGCCACGGCAAGGACGCTGGCTCCTCCCTGCCGGCCTCCAGAAGCAGAGGCTCACCTGGGGGTCCGGCCCACCTGCCCGCTGCCGCCCTGCCCATCGCTCCGCGTTGCACGGCCTCCGGGGTCCTCTCCAGGCCCGTTCCTGGACCACCTCCTCTCAGCAGCCTGTCTGACGCCTGCAGCAGCCCTCAAGGTCACCCGGAGGCCGGTGCGGCCTGGGACGGACGCTCCCCCCTCTCCGCCATCACCCTGTCTCCCGGGGCCAGCTTCCTGCTGACCAGGCCAGTCAGGGAGGCCATCCAAGGCTGGGGCTTGGTGGTCCCTTACCCCGCACCCTGGCGCCAGGCTTGGTGCAAGGGACAGACAAAGCAGCTCTAGAGACAAGGCCAGAACCCTGGGAGAGAGGAGAGACGGAAGCCCAGAGGAAGCCACATGGACCAGAGGGACAGACAGACAGACGGAGACAGGCGGGCGGGCCCCGTGGGCAGCACCCCAGTTCCTCAGCCCACATCTGGAAGACGCCAGCCGGGGACCAGGCAGCTGCAGCTCCCCCAGGGTCTCTGCCGAGCCGGCCCCCTAATTTGTTTGCACGGACCTGAAATTCAGGAATTTCTCAGGGCTGCCAGAGAGGTGACGGGTGTGTGAAGACCGGCAGTCTGGTCCTGGCTGGCAGAGCTGCCCGGTGAGGGGGGCAGGGTCACGCCCACCGGGGTGCCGGAGTACGCGAAGGTGAGCGCGCAGAGCTCCGCGCTCAAGACCGACTGAGCCCAGCATGGCAGCCGCAGCGGGGCAGAGCCCAGCATGGCAGCCCGCGGCCAGCCACCCACAGCAGCGAGGCTCTGCCAGCAAAATACCCCACCACAGCCGCCTGTCAGCCAGGACGAGAGAGGAGGACTCCACAGGGGACGTGAAAACCCTGCCGGATCCCCAGCAGGCAGCGGCGCTCAAGAAACGGCCGCCATAGGAGAGGAGAGGCCCCAGATGCCCCGTGGCTGGCGCTGCGCATCGCCTGGCCTGGCCCGGCCCATTCCTTTGCAAAGGCTGTTCCTCTGCCAGACACACTGTTCCCTTTTCCAAGCTCCTGCTGGTCCCCAAAGACCCCGGGAACCCTTTCCCCCGAGCCCACCGCCTCCTCTGCCAGGCAAGGCCGCTGCCCGCGTCACGTGGGGTCAGTGTGGGCAGTCGTGGGCAGAGCCACAGCCCACTCTCCCCCTCACCCCCTAGGTCAGCGTGGACTGTTGCCTAGTGGAGTAGCAGCCATCATGCGTGCAAGCGTGTCCCCACGTCCCGGCAGACCCCAGCCTCTCGTCCCCAGGCATGCGTGGCAGAGGGCACGGGGGAAGGGGGGGACGGGGAGGGGGGCGCCGGCCTCTCCTGCCGGCCCTCCGGATACTCGGGCCTCCTCTCACCCTGGGGACGCCCTTTCCCACCCCACAGGCCTGTGAGGGTCAGCACCGCGCACCTACTCAGGCCCTGGTCTCCCCCTTGTCCTGGAGCCCCAGCTCCCTCCCCATCTAGACCCTGCCCTGCACCAGCCGCTGTGTTGGCATCCCCCTCTCGCAGCCCCATCTGTGGACACATGCGGGGAGCCCCAGCAAATCAGTGACCCTCAGAGGCCTGTCCAAGCCGGCGAGAGTGGAGGCGCGGGTGACGGCCGGGCTCCTGGGCGAGCTCTGGGCGCGGGGTGCCCCAGCGTCCCGGGCGCTGGCGTGACGCCGCTCGCACCCACGCCAGCTCTTCTCACACACGCGCGCGTGTATGCGCGGCAGGGCTGGGCCCTGAGCCCGGGCCCCGGGCGCAGCTGGACCCCGGCCCTGCCTCATGAGCGCGGTGTCTGTCCGTGGGTCCGAGGGTTTGGGCTGTGGCCCCAGTCACAGCCATGGTGAAAGGTCTCCACGCCCCGTATCGCCAGCCCAAGCCAGGGCCCTTCCGCAGCAGCGCCGGCGCCATGCCCCGGCTACTCCCCATGCAAAGCGCGGGTCCCCAGCCCGCCCCGCCACCCCCATGACCAGGGAGCGGAGGTCAGAGTGCCGGACAAGTGGCAAAATTAAAACAGATAAGGGGCACTGGCAGCTCCCAGGCCTGAGCCCTGAGCCCTGAGCCCTGAGCCCTGAGCCTCCACGCCAGGGGCCCAGACGCTGCCTGAGAAACCAGAGGTCAGTGGGTCTCCAGTGTGTGTGTGTGTGTGTGTGTGTGTGTGTGTGTGTGTGTGTGTGCGCGCGCGCGCGCGCGCGCGTGCACGCGTGCATGTGAATGTGAATGTGTGTTGGGGATAAGTGTGTGTGTCTGTGAATGAGGAAGCAAGCCTGTGTGCATTGTGTGTCTGTGTAGCTCAGTGTCTTCTTATGCATGTGTGTGCTCTTTGAGTATGTGTGCATGCCCAGGGAGTGTGTACCTGTTTGTGTGTACCTGTGTGAGGTTGTGTCTCCAGATTGCAGCCCAGTGCCCTGACCTGGGGTCTCAGCACCCTCTCCCCTCCCCGCCACGTACCCACCGCCCCAGGGATCGCTGCTCACGGTAGGCGTCACAGACCTCGGGGCCAGGGAGGACTGTTCCCAGTGGTTCCAACTCTTGACTCAAAGCAGAACGGGACTTCCTTGAGAGCCCATGTGGGACCAGGAAGGGGGCGAGTGCTGGGGGGGGCACTCCAAGGTGAGCAAGGGGGGGCAGAAGAGTGGACACTGGAGGCCTCAAGGCCAGCCGGCCCCAGTCACAGGGCGGAGGGCGGAGGGCAGAGGGCAGAGGGCGGAGGGCGGAGGGCAGAGGGTGGAGGGCAGAGGGCGGGCGGGCCCAACCCCAACAATGGTGCCACCCCAGTGACACCAAGACCATGACAGGAGAGAAAGGCCACGCATATGCGGTCCACAAGACAGGACCCCAGTGCCCTCCTCCCAACAGCAGGGGCGTGGGGACCGGTGGGCACTGCCCCCGCCCAAGCTCCCGATGGGGAAATGGAGGTCGGTCCAGGCCCAGGCAGCGGCCCAGACAGGCCTGGCCTTGTCCCTCCCTGCACACTCCCCTGGGCCACGGGCCCCTTCTTCCATGCGGGCGTACCCAAGGCTGGCAGAGCCAGGGCGGCCTCCTCACCCAGCGGCCAGCGGAGGCAGGGCAGGGCCGGGGCCTCCGGGGACGTGCTGCCCCCTCCCCCCTGCAGCCAGCATGGGGGTGGCACATTTCTCAGCAGCAATCAGGCCTGGGCAGGGCTGCCCGGGCCGAGGACAATGCATCCGCGCTCATAAAACCCGGCTCGGGCCCGCCAGGAAGGAAGTTACCTCCCAGACCTGCGCTTTCTTTGTGACAATGGCCGTTGGGAGGAAGAGAGGGGCATGCCTGTAGCATTTCCAAATTACAGTTACAGGAGGACCATGAAGCCCGTGAGGCACGGCAGACCAGAGCGGCCCAGGGAGCCGGGGTTTGCGTCATCAGGACAGAGTAGGATGAGCTGGTGCTCTCCCGCCTCCTCCCCGCACTGGCTGACACAGACTCAGTGTCCCTTCCCCACACCCTCACCCTCCCAGGCCTCTTGCCTGCCATCTTGCTCCCCCCCCCCCCCCCCCCCCCCGCAAGCTCATCCCCAGACCTGGGCTATAAAGCCATCTCACAGGCCTGGCCTGGTCTCTCTCCTGCTGAGAACACACTGAGCCCGTCCATCACCAATGTTCAGACCAGAGTTAGGGTGCCCCCCCCCACAGCGGCTCCCTGTGCTGGACAGGTCTGCATAGCTCCCCCAGGGCCCGCGGCCTGGCTCACACCGGCGGGACCCTGAGGTCGCAAGCCCCCCCCCCCCTCAACAATGGCAGTCACGAATGTGAGGGATTTTTTTAAACCATCTTAAAACCCACCAGTGGGGTTGGAGGCATGACTCCGCGGTAGAGCGCCCGTCTAGCAAGCGCAAGGTCCGGAGTACCAACACCAGTACATCCTCCCCACACCCTACCAAATAAACTCGCCCATGGACGCCCATCCACCAACTCTACTGAAGTTTGAGGTCATGTTTGGGGATTATTTGCTGGGAATGGAGCCCAGAGTCTAGCTATGGGCTGCCTGCCACTCGGGCATGTCCAAGTCTGACATGAACAAACCTGGTCTTCAGGCAACAAATTCCCAGGAAGCCATGTGCCACAGAGCCACTTAGCTTACATAAATGAAGCCACATGCAGCGAGCAGACTGGAGAGAGAGGGGAGTCAGAATAACACAATGGCTGCCACAGCACCTGCCACCCAGCAAGCATCTGCACAAGGAAACAGGAGCTGTCCCTCTCCACATGGCACCTCATTTACCACAGCCAGCCGGGTTCAAGGAAAAGATGTGCATGGCCCATACCTCTGAATGGAATGACACCCACAAAGCTGTTCAGAGCGGGGCCTAGATGGTCCCTGGACTGTGTGTGCTCACCCAGAGACTCGCTGGGCCCATCTGGCCGTGGGGGCCGTGGCGAAGGTGCAGGAACCCTGCCGTGGGTCTCAAGGGATTAAAAGCATCCTTACAGGTCACGTGGGCAGACGCGTACAGTATTCCCCAGAGGCACGACACACTTTCACCAGCCTGTCACACCGTGACCTCATTGAGTATATACTGTGCGTCTGTTGTGAACTAGGTTCAGGGACTCCCTCCGAGGCCTTCCAGGTGTCTGTCGGTGGCTGGGGAGAAAAGCCAGCAGGGGCCTGACTCACACCCATGTGCTTTTCCTTCTGGGGAGAGAGACCTCAGCCCACAGCCCAGTGAAAAGCGTCGGCCACCATCACAGAGCCCTGACAGCACACTGTTCCCGTGAGGCTCTGAGTGGCGGGAAGCTTCCCTAGACGCCAGAGGGACAGAGCCACGAAGTCAGAGCCCCGCGGTCCCCACCGTCCCCCCCCAGAGCCTGGCGGAGGGCTGGGTGGGGACGGTGACCCGCGTGCCCCGGCCCGGCCCCCGGAGGCTGCAGGCCATCTACGCCGTCCAGGCCCACCAGGGCCTGCGGCTCCCCAGCCAGCCCAGCTCGTGATGTTTCAAGAGAAGACGGAAATCCGGGCTTTTGTGTGAAACTTACCAATGTGTAAATGCTGGCAGCTAATTAGATTTTTTAAAATAATACTAGCAGGGTGAGAGCCAAACAAAACACCCAGGGCCAGCCACAGCCGGGGCTGGCGGGCTGCACCTCGGCATGGGGAGGCCTGGACGCCATCCCCTGCCCCGCCCCCACCCCTGGCAGGGCCAGGAAGCCCCAGAGCCCCCGCTCCCTCCGGCCCCTGGGCCCTCACCCCCCCCAAGTCTCAGCCGCAGCTTGCACCGTCTCCCGCTCTGGGCCAAGCTCGGGAGCCCCTCTGCTTCCCCACAAGTCACGGGGATCCCCTGTGACGCTCCAGACCGCACCTCTGGCTGGGAGACCAGCACCCTTCCCTTCTCCGTGCCCGGCCAGTCGGTGGTGACAGCGACACCTGCTGGCTCAGCGCGGCTCAGCCGGCCCCAGCGACTCCCAGAGCCAAGCGAGTGGAAGATGGAAGGCGCTCACTCCTAGCGCTCCAACGTGGGGAAGCTGGGATGCCGAGGGAGCCTGCCCAGCCCCGCACCCTGCACCCCACAGTCCCCTCCCCCCTCAGGGGCTTCCTCCCCTCCCTGAGGCTGGGGCTCCTGGCCTGAGTGACAGAGCCGGCTGCGTGGGGGGCGCGTGGCTGGCAGGATGGGGCTGTGTGTGTGAGCGACACCCACGTGGGACTGGTGTCTGTGTGTGTGTTGCGTGTGCATGCACAAGCAAGACACGCGTGTTTGATAGAGGGGGATGCGTGACTCCACGGGTGTGTGGATGGAGAGTGTGTGTGTGTGTGTGTGTGTGTGTGTGTGTGTGTGTGTGTGTACAGGACGGAGAAGCCCCCAGTGTGAGGAGCCCCCCATGGCCTGGAGATGCTGTTGCAAGAAACTCTGCCTGCCAGCGGGTGATAACCTGGGTCTCCCGTTCCCTCCCTCCCTCCCCGCTCCCTCCCTCCTGGGTGACCTCAGCCCCGTGGGGAGGGACCATTAGGACGAGGTTCCCTGGGGGACAGGCTAGAGGTGGATGATCGGCTCTACGGTAGAAGGGGTGGCAGACCTGAGGGGTGGGGAGACCCCGAGACCTGGGGGCTAGCTGCACATGGGGAGCAGGGAACGCCGGCACATCCATCTGTCCGTCCATCGTCCGCCCGCCGGCCCGCCCATTGGTCTGCAGAACCGTGGGCATCCAGGGGTGCGGGCTGCAGGGAGCCACGCAGGGGGCGGCGGGCGCAGAGCTGAGGGGCACTCACCAGGCTGCGGTCCACACACCCACGTCTGTCCGTCCCTCTGCCTGCCCAGCTGCCGCCGTGGTGTGGAGAGTCAGAGCCCAGAGCGCCGGGCTGCTCAGCTCCGGTGGGGACAGGGTGGAGGCGGGGCGCCAGGCAGGGCCCCTCCAGCCTCCGCCCCTCCCGGCCTCCGCCCCCAGCAGGACTCCCCCGCCCCTCCCGGCCTCCGCCCCTCAGGCGGGGCCTGGGATCCCCTCTCAGGAGGCGGTGACCCTGCGCTGCTGCTCCTAGCCAAGATGCTGGAAGCCAGGCCCAAGGCCACCCCTGGATGGTGGCGGCGGAGCTTCCCTTCCCCCCCCCCCCCCCCCCCCCCGCTCCGATCCCGGCCCTGGTGGGGCTTTGTGTGCTGGGTGTGTGCAGGGTCTGGGGGGGCGGGAGGAGGGGCCCTGGGGGGCTCTGGCCTGGTCATCCCCACCAGCCTACACCTTCTGTCCGCCCTCTGGTGGACGGGCGGGGCTGCCTGGGGTCTAGGCACGTGCTGCTGGGGGGTAGGCCTGTTAGAGGCCAGGCCCAGATGGACCCCGCGGCCACACAGGTCCCTCGGCTCCGGGGCTGCAGCCCAGGGCAGCCTGGGCTGTCCATTTCCTTAGCCACCTCGGCTGCTTGTTCCACCCACGGTATGGCCTCTGCTGCGCCCTGTCCCCTCCAGCCTGGCCTCACCTGAGTGGTTCACTCCTGTTCACAGGAGGACTGGGGACCAGGGCCTCGGAACACAGGGCCGGACAGACTGCAAGCCCAGATCCTTCCTCCCCGGGGACTCTGCCGCCCTCCCCCGCCCTCCCCCAGCAGAGTCTGCTCCCCGCTCCCCCCCACTGGGGACCAGCCAGCCCCTGCAGGAAGGCTCTCGGCAAGCAGCTACCTGCCAGCTCCTTCTTCCTGGCTAAGGGCCAGTCCCAAGCTCACAGGAGCAAAGCCCAAGCGGTGCGACCCATGGCTCATTCCAGCACAAAGATAGCCCAGCTACCGGGGGAGGGGGGGGTGTGTGGCCTGGGCCCCAAATTCAGTTCCATCCCTAGCACCCCTCAGGGTCCCAGAGGCCAGTCCAGAGTAGAGGCAGGCTGGAAAATCCTGTCCTTCCACCTGTGGCTGACTAGCATTCATCCTCTCCCCTCCCTGTTTCCCCATCCATTCCTGCTTACTCTCCAGGCCTTTGCACATGCTGTTTCCTGGACACCCCCACCCCCGCCATGCCCATGCTGGCTCATCTTTGCACTGTGATGCAGCAGCTGACAGGTCCTCACTCCAAGGAAGCCATCTGAGGCCCCAGGAGAGGAAGCCGCTGTCCCTACCTGTTGCGCGGCTTCTCTTCAGAGCCCTTGTCATGACTGACTGTCGAATTCACTTGCAAATGACGGTGGTCAGATTGCTGGTGATTAAGCCCTCTGCCACCCGTGGGACTTTGGCAAGTGGCTTCCCCTCTCTGAGCCTTGATTTCCTCCATCATATAAAACAAGCGTGACGTCCGGGCCTGGCTCCGTGTGCAGGGAGAGCCAATGAATAGAAGCCTAAAGGGGTTTGGAATGGGGTTTCACCCAAAGGGAGGACGCGGAAAATATCTGATGAGTGATAACCACTGAACCCTTCCCCTGCCTGATGGGAAGGTGGCCGGGATGGGCAGAGAGGCAGCGGGCACAGAGCCACTCGCTGCCTGGGTGACCTGATGCCCGGGCCCAGGCAGGAGAGACAGAGACAAGACAGCTCCGCTTTATCCGGAGGAGCCGGGGCCTGGCTGGCTTTCCAGCAGATTAAGCTGAGGCGCTGCCCAGCCTCTGTTATTTGAGCCGGAGATGCAGCCCAGGCCGCTGCTGCCCGCCGGGGCACAGCCAGGTCTCTGCTCCCCGCCGGGGCACAGCCAGGTCTCTTACGACCGGCAGAGTACACAGAGTGTGTCACCCACCAGGAATCTGGGGCCCAGGGCCTGGCTGTGGAGGACACTACCGGCTGATCAAGCCAAGACATGTCACCGTGGGCAGCGGAGTCATTCACATCAGTGGCCATGTCTCACCAGCCCCCTGGCCCCGAGGTGCCAGTGGGCACAGACTCACCCACACCGCCCGGCGAGGCCAGAGGGGAGGAGACAGCCGGATGGCCTTCTGGGGGCTGCGTCCCCACGAGACACCCACATCTCCAGGCCCCAATCCAAACATCTGAGAAAGGGGCGCAGCCCTAACCAGACCCCACACACCACCAGCTAAAGGCTTAGGAGCCTGGGCTCGGGGACCAGACGGCCTGGGGTTCAAGCTACCTCGGCCTGTGTGAGGCCAGCCCCTGGGTGTCCCCTCTGGCCTTCATATGCCCATGTGTAAAATGGAGTCTGTCTCAGCCGGTTGTTTGGGAGTTGAGGTGATTGATCGGGCCTGCCAGCCACAAGCTCACCGGCAGTGCGGTTGCTGCAGCATTCATTCCAGACCATCGCAGCCACTCAAGGCATGGGGGGGTGGGGGGGAGGTCATGACCACATTGTCCCTGGGAACCAAGCTTGGGGACAGGGGGACAGAGCCAGCAGCATGGCCCCAACTCACTTTGGTTTGGATGCCAGTTGATGCCCCCCCAAAGTCTTATACTGGGGATTTGGTGGAGGTAGTGGAACCTTCCAGAAGTGGGGCCTTGTGGAAGGTGGTTAGCTCCCGGGGGCACTGTCTTCAGGAAGAATTCCTGTCCTTTCCCCAGGACCCAGCCCAGTGGCCATGATGCACAAAGAGCAAGGCTGGCCGCTGACTGGCTTCTCGTCCCGCCAGGGCATCTCCACCTGCGCGGGTCCTGGAGCCTCCCAACCCCGAGCCAAACCAGCCTCTCTTCTCTGAAAGGCACCCAGCCTCAGGGATTTTGTCCTAGCAACAGAAACTGGGCTGAGACGATACAGACATTGGAGGCCCGTCCTGCCCGGCGGCACAGCCTGCTGTCCTGCTGCGCACCCCAGACCGGAGCTTTGTGACAGCCGTTAGCGTCCTCGGGGATGTGTATTTACCCCAAACGCCAGTGTCTAGACGCTACTCCAGAACAATGACATCCACGTCTCCAGGGAGCGTTTTTCTCTCATCCTCAGCTGACTGATTTTGAAAAACAGTAGTTTGGGGAGAGCCTTCCCGTGTCCTTCTCCTCTGTCCCTCCCCCAAGGGACGGGAGACCGTGAGAATGAGGACAGGCCGCCCATGAAGCCAGGGGCGGGCAGGAGGTGAAGGAGATTTGAACATGCGCAGGGCTGCGGCCCAGAGCTCCCCCGCCCCCCACAATTCACCCACCAGACCCCATCCCTGCACCGAACCCCCAGTGAAAAGCTGACCAGTCACTAGGAGCTTCCCTGACTCCCGCCTTCTATCCACGAACCTCATTCCACCCTCCCCACCGCGGCCATCCCCACCGCTCACGCAAGAATCATACTGTGGAAGCTTCTGGTGGACCGAGGCTGCCGCTCCCAGGCTCCCCGGTGGGCAAGCCCAGGAACGTGCCAGACCGTGGGATGGAGCGGGAGTGAGGAGAGAGAAGAGACCCCTTCCTTCCCCACCCCCCTGGAAGCCGCCAGGTACCAGCCATGCTCCGCTATAAAGTACAGGGCAAATGTCCTCCGGCGTTCCCCGGCGACTTGCCCAGAAGGAGCCGAAGCATCCTCCTGGAACCCACTAGGCCACAGGTCTCTGTTCCAGCAGCCTGACCGAATGGACATGTGGCCCCATTTCCTTGCTAAGAAGCCCTAGACAGGTGCTATGTGCCATGTCCCTGCTCAGGCCCTGGGGAGACTGGTCCGGGCTGCACGCCACTGTCTGCCTCTGCATGCGCCCAGTCTCCAGCCCTCGCAGCGCCCTCTCTTCTCTGCTCAGGATCCGCACGGATCACCTGGGTGGAGGGCACCCTCCCCTCCCTAGCCGGGCTCCAGGCTGAGGTGAGGCCAGCTGGAGGCGAGGCCCCGGCTCAGGGGCGGGGGTGTACGCAGCCAGGCCCTCTGTCATAGGGCAGCGTGTGCTTCTGCCTGCGGCCAGGAGACTCAGCAGGAGGACCAGGATGCCGAGACCACCCAGGCAGCCCTGGTGACAGGATGTTTGGCCATCGGATTATAGCTCAGCCTGAAACGGCTCCTTCCCGGGTCCCTCTTCCAGAAGCCCAGAAATGCCTCTGGAAGCTTCCACCCATATGAGCTGCTATCTCATTCTGAGTTGGTTCTTTGGTTTGAGGATTTGGCCCATGGGAGCTGGAGTCTCTTATACCCAAGCTCTGTGACCAGGAGCAAGGCCGGCCCGCGGGTCTACTCCGGACAGCACGGCTGCCTGCCCCGCACCTGGCTGCCTGACCAGACCCCTTCCAGCGGGGTTCAACCTCTGAGGACCCCAAGTATACAGCTCTGGATTCCCTTTAAGGCTGGTGTTTTTCACACACACACACACGCTCAATGCACAGCTGAGCCAACAGCATCTCCCTCCATGCCCCGGGCTGGGGGGCAGGCCGCAGGTGTGGGAGGGATTGAAACGCGCAAAGAGGGTGCACGGAAAGAAAGAGGAGGTGGGCGACCGGTCCTCCTTTTCCTCCCTTCTCCCAAGTTCTCTGCTTATTCCAGGAACGCTGCCCAGCCTGACACCTCCCGTCTGGGAACGGTCAGCCCTGCCTCCCGCGGCCCCGCTCCATGGTGACTCACACAGCCCAGCCTCCGCCTGGCCTGATGGTCCCTGGCACTTCCCAGATGTTCGGGTCACCCTGGAGCAGACTTGGCCCAGCCTGGATGAGGGGTGGGGAGGGGTGCTGGAAAAGTTGGCTGAGGGGCGCAGAGCCCCTTCCCTCCAGAGCAGCCCAGAAAGGGAAAGACCTTGCCTGAGAGCACACAGCAAAGCCCCAGAAGAGTTAGCCCAGAGATAGGCAGCCTGTCTTGCTTACTCTGAGCCTCAATTTCTCCATCTGAGAAATGGGAAAGTCTGGTTGTGATTTTGGTAAATTGCAAAACACGTGTAAGCTGAGGACTTACTTGCTCACACCTGTAATCCTAGCTACTCAGGAGGCTGAGATCAGAGAACTGGGTTTGGAACCAGCGTGGGCAGACAAATCCAAGAAACTCAGTCTCCAATTAATCAGAAAAAGGTTGAAAGAACTGTAGCTCAAATGGCAGAGCAACAGCTTGGGCTTGTACAGCTCACGCCTGTAATCCTAGCCATTCAAGAGGCTGAGTCTAAGGATTGTAGTTTGAAGCCAGTCCCAACAGGAAAGTCCATGAGACTCTTACCTCCAATAAACTACCCCCCAAAAAGCCAGAAGTAGAGTTATGGCTCAAGTGGTAGAGGGATAGCCTTGGGCAAAAAAAGCTCAGGGCCAGGTGCCAGTGGTTCATGCCTGTAAATCCTAACTACTCAGGAGGCTGAGATCTGAGGATCTCTATTCAAAGTCAGCAGGAAAGTCTGTGAGATTCTTATCTCCAGTTAATCAAGTTAAAAGCTGGAAGTGGAGCTGTGGCTCAAGTGGTAGAACACTAGCCTTGCACAAAGAGGAGCCCAGGGACAGCTCCCAGCCCCTACGTTCAAGCCACACCACTGACAAAAAAGAAAAAAGAAAATATTGCTCAGGAACAATGCCCAGGGCCTGAGTTCAAGCCCCAGGACAGGCACAGGCACACACACACATACACACACACTAAGTAAAATACATTTACAACATTCAGTACTGGCAAATCTGTCTTCCCAAGATAATCTCTTCCAACCACTTTTGTTTTACACAAATGGATGAATGAGCGTGTGCGTGAATGAATGTGCATGTATGTCTGAATGCGTGCCAGTGAGTGTGTGTACATGAATGTGTGAGTGTGTGGACATACATATCACGCGTGAATCCGTGGGTGTCTACGTGCAACGACCCTCTACATGAGCCAGTGCAGGCGCAGAGTGGGCACTGGAGTGCAGACAGCGGTTTTCACAGTTTTCTCGTGTGATTACCGTGACCAGTTTTCTACATCAGTGACACAGGTCGTTGTCACTGTGGGCACAGCAGCACGGCACCCCAGATCATCCTGCAGAGATGACTCCTATCGTGTTTATTATAAAAAGTGACGTGAAGCTGGGCCCCGGTGGCCATGTCGATAATCCTCGCCTCTCAGGAGGCTGAGATCTGAGAACTGCGGTTCAAAGCCAGCCGTGGCAGGAAAGCCCATGAGACTCTTATCTCCAATTAACTACACCCCTGCCCCCAAAAAAGCTGGAAGTAAAGCTGCGGCTCAAGTGGTAGAGCACACGCCTTGAGCAAAGGAAGTTCAGTGACAGTGTCCAGACCCGGAGTTCAATCCCCAGGACCCACCCAACAAAAAAGAAAAAGAGGAAGTGGTGCTGTAGCTGAAGAGGTAGAGTGCCTGCCTTGAGCTGAAGAGCTGAGGGACAGCGCCCGGTCCGAGTTCAAGACCCACAACCAACAAAAAAAAAAAAGAAAGAAAGAAAAAGAAAATAAAGCGATCTGAAGAGCGCTCTTGCGTCTGTGTTTGGGGCCCCTGTCCATCTCCAGGAAGCTGCAAGGACCAAGAGCCCGAGAGCCTCTGGTCTCTAGGGCCAAAGATGGCACTGACCTCCTCCAGCCCACGCCAGTGCCCATTCCTCCACCCCAGCCTCAGTCCCGGGGTCTGCGGGGGGGGGGGGGTGCAGTGGCTGTGCACCGGCCTGGCTTTGCAGCTAGCGCCCCTGAGATCTGGCGCGCGCCCTTGGGTTTGCCCTGCCGCCCGGGCCGGCCCTACGCGAGTGCCCACCATGTCTCTGCCAGGTGCCCAATGCAGGCACCTGTCCCCACTCCGCTTGGAAACATTCTTGCGAACGGAATCTTTGTTTAACGTGGTGGAGACAGATCACCTGTTCTTTGTGTTCTCCAGCTCCAGACTGTGTGTGGAATGGCTTCCCCGGCCGCTTCCCCTGCCTCCGTGTGCTGCCCTCCCTCTGTCCATCCATCCTCTCATCCGCTGTGCCCCTTACCGCTCACCACAGCCTTTCTGGCCCCCTCACCCACCCAGCCCAGGCTGGGAGGACCAGCCTGGGGGAGGGGTGGGATTTTCCAGGAATCTCCTTCCAGAAGCCCCTTCTAGGAACGGGATGGGAGAAACCTCCCATCCTGTCTCCGGGATCCTCTGCTCGCAGCCACCCAGGCAACCGACCCCCTGTCCCCAGGAGCCCCCCACGCCCAGCCCTGCCCAGCAGGAGGTTTCCCAGTGTCCCTGTCAGCAGCTGAAGCCTCAGGAGCTGTGCCAGGCTCCCAGCCCCTTCTGCCCACAGTTCTCCTCTCCTCGCTCAGCACCGGCGTCCAAGCCGCTCCCTGCCACCTCCTGCCCTGTCTAATCTGGCTCAGCAGTAGCAGCACCATCCAACTCACAGCAGCGGGCAGCCTGTGGAGGCTGCATCCCCACCCCCTGCCCTGCGGGCTGGCCAGCGTGTCCCCACCTGGAAGGTGGCCAGCTGAGGGTCAGACCCCAGTCCTGCTCACTCTGAGAGGTCCCCAGGGCTCCTCAGTCCCAGTTCCCTCCCTCCAGGCTCTGCCCAGCAGGCTGGGCTATCCCACAGCCACAAGCTGGGGTGGGGGTGGGGATGCTGAGGATGTGGCTCGGGCCCCTCCTCAGGGAGGGGGTGAGGCCCTCGGCCAGCTGAGCCCCAGGAAGGAGATGCAATGGGAGGCACCTGTGTTGCGAGGAGTCTTCCTCACATGGAATGAAGCCTTTCTTGGGGTTTTTGGTGGGGAGTGGTGGCTTGGGGTGATGCGTCAAAGCCCCGCACACAGTGGCCCCTCAGCCCCACCAGCCGGCTTGGCAACCACGGGCAGGTGTGTCCACCTGTCCCGGGCCTCGCTCTGCCCCACGTGGGCCTCTGGTCTCTTTCCAGCCTGCTGAAGGCGGCCTCCCCTCTCTCCTCCTCACCAAGCCTCTGGTAAGGCGCGGGCAGGAAACCCACCCCTGACCATGCGGGCCAGCTGGCTCCAGCCCCTGGAAGCAGAGATGTCCCCAGCGAGCTGAGCCTTGAACCTTCATCTCTGTTGGCCCAGCCTGGGCTCCTGGACAGGCCCAATCCCGGCTCCACACCCTGCCCTCTGCTCCCCTGATCTCCCGTGGCCTCGGCACCCGTCCACCCCCATTCACACAGGGGTGCCAGAGTATGTGGGGACAAACAGACCACAGCTGCCCCAATAGATACCTCAGCTCAGGTCCCGGCTCGGCACTCAGGAGCCTGAGGGCCTGGAGAAATCGCCTCCGGGAAAATAACTGCCTGTCTCTGCCTGTGAGGTGCCTGAAAAGAGGCTGGACATACGCTCAGCCAGCGTCAGCCATCTTTACCCGGCCAGCCTGCCCCGAGCACCAGCCTCACCCTGCGGTGAGAAGGGCTCACCCCGCACCAGCCTCACCCTGCGGTGAGAAGGGCTCACCCCACACCAGCCTCCACCCTGCAGTGAGAAGGGCTCACCCCGCACCAGCCTCCACCCTGCGGTGAGAAGGGCTCACCCCCACACACAGGGAGATGGAAGCATAGGGACAGACACTGATTTAACACCGGGCAGATGAGCCGCGCCAGGGACCGTGCGGGCCGGGGTGCGCTGGGCTGACTGGCTCATGGAGATTTCTGCCCCTTCTCTCCAGGCCTCATTCTTTACCTTCCATAACAGATCAGGGGTCTCCAAGATGGAATGAGCCCCGGAAAATAGGACTGGAGAGACCCCTCAGAGAGCAAGTGTGCAGAGATGTTGGGAGAGGTATGAGCTGGGGTGGCCCTCCACCCCATTTCAGGATCAAAAGGGAAAGGTATCTATCTGGACGTTCTGCCACCAGCCATAGTACAAGTGGCTCTGTATGCTTCAGCCAAAAGGGAGATGGTGACCTTGACACTGAGAGATCAGAAGGGTGGATGTCAGGCATGGCAGGAGCCAGACTCAACCACATCACCACAAGCAAGGCCTCCCACCCCCGTCCGCCTGTCCCCAGCTTTACTGTCCTTGGCTCTGTTCTCCACCAAGGCCACTTCCTGTGGTGACCGAGGTGTCCAGGAGCTCCGCCACAGCCCTTGCAGTCTGGCAGAGTGGAGAGCTGGTCCCATTGGAAGGGCTTAGGGCAGGTGCTCAGGCCTGAACCAATCACAGAGCGTGAACGGGCTGTGCTGACTGCTCAGACCTAGGCATTCTCACCTCCGAAGCCAGACGGAGCGGATGGCTCACCACAGCAGGTGACGGACAAGGACCCTCAAACGGCCCTGGCAGGACCTTCCATCAGTACCCTGGAGTTTGAGGTCACTTACTTCCTCAATGAATTCAGACACTGCCATAGGTTCACTTACCACACGTCTTTAAAAGCGTGTTCTCTATAAATTCCACAACAGACACAAGTGAACTGCATCGAACTCCTCAGCGATTGGCCCTGAGCAGAAGCCAATCAGAGCGCAGAGAAACCCAGGCTGCAGCTTGGACTCTTGCTAGCTGGGTACCAGTGGCTAGGCAGCCACAATAGGAGCTTGATGGGCCCAGGGGGGAAAGTGAGTCGCCTGTGGTTGGTGATTAACAATTACAAAAGCAGGTTACACCCATCAGAAAAATGTTAGCCTGTCAGAGAGAACCGGACAGAAGTGGGTTTCGCATAACTGAAATCCGCAGCAGGGTGTCTGTGGAAAGCAGGGGAGTCGGTTTCGCATAACTGAAATCCGCAGCAGGGTGTCTGTGGAAAGCAGGGGAGTCGGTTTCGCATAACTGAAATCCGCAGCAGGGTGTCTGTGGAAAGCAGGGGAGTCCCAACCAGGCCCCGTCTCCAGGGTCTTTCTCAGTAGCAATCCTGCCTCACGTTTCCTTCAGTGGATCGCGATCCCGGCTGCTGCGTTCGGGTGCGTTTGGACTTGATACGGAGACTCAGCATCTCTAGCTGCCCTCCGTTCCCTTTCCACGCTGCATGACATTCCGTTGACTTAGTTTCATGACTTGCAATTGAGATTATTTTGTGTTTTCCTTGCCCTCTGTTACAGACGATGCCGGGACAGCTGTCCTGCTGTCTGTCTCCCGTGACTCCTGCGTGACCCTAGGACTCGTGTTCAAGACAGCCGTGCTGGGCCACTCCCCAGCCCATGCTGGACTGCTGTTTCCCCGAGTGTGCACCCGCTCCTCCCCACTCCTTGCTTGCGGGAGAGGCGCAGCCGGGCTCTTGGGTGCGGCTGTCCTGTACCCACCTCTTCCTCACCACTGAGGAGTGCGTGCCACACTGTACTTCTGTCTGCCAGCTGTCTCCAGTTCCTCCTTTGTGAAATTGCTGCTCACGGCTTTCAACCTTTAAAACATTGTTTTCTTACTCGCAATCACAATTTCCCAAGCACAATCTGGCCAGGCTGTGCAACCCCGGGTGAAGTCCCCCCCTCCTGGTCTAGCTCCCGTGGGCCTGGGAGGGAAGCCCACGCCCAGCAGCCTAGCCGGCAAGGCCCTGCAGTGGTTTGGCTCCAGCCTGTGTTCCAGGCTCGATAAGAGCCGTTTCCTGCCTCTTTCCCCTTTCCACTCCCCTGCAGCCCCCGCTCTTCCTCCCTGGCTTCCCTGGCCCTGCCGTCACGTCTGTAGGTGCGGTACCGCTCGCCAGCAATGCCTCCCGGGCCCCCGCGGCCCCGCATGCCTGGATGCTTCTTTCTCAGTTTTGGTCCCAGCTTAACCACCCCTCCTCGAGGGAGCTCTCTGGGCCTCTGGGCCCCCCGCCTCCCGAACCATGTGCCCTGAGCTGCATTGATCGGTGGGCTCGGCAGGCTTTGGCTTTGTCAGAAGCTGCGAGTTTCCCGGTCTCTGGCGATGCAGATGTGCAGTCAGCTCCTGCAGCAGCGTGGGGCTGGGGAGAGGCCGGCTGCTCCCACCCAGGCCTGAGGAGGGACTTGGGGACCCCTGGAAGCCCACTGGAGCCGGAGGAGCAGAGCACACTGAGCGGGGCCGGGGAGCTGGGCTCTGGTCCCACCTCCACCAGGAACACATGGACTCTGAATGGGTGCTTTTTCCCCCTCCCTACCTCAGTTTCTCCATCTAGGACAGGGGAACTCTGGTCTCTTTCCCACCACAGACAGTGCCCTGTATGGCTGGTGTGAGGTCCAACCCACAATTCCAGGCTCCAGACCAGACAAAGGAGCCTTGTTCCCTCCCCACCCCCACCCCCCACCCAGCTTGGCTCCAATTGAACAAAACCAGATGCCAACATGTGGGAGGAGGGGCAGTGGACAGGCATCTTCCCAGTGCCCCTCCTGCCCAGAATTCCAGATGCTGCAGCCTCCAAAGAGCGCTCCCCGCCCAGCCCCAGCCCCAGCCCCAGCCCAGCCCCAGCCCCAGCCCCAGCCCCAGCCCCCCCAGCCCCAGCCCCAGCCCCAGCCCCCCCAGCCCCAGCCCCAGCCCAGCCCCAGCCCAGCCCCAGCCCCAGCCCCAGCCCCAGCCCCAGCCCCAGCCCAGCCCCAGCCCCAGCCCCAGCCCAGCCCCAGCCCAGCCCCAGCCCCAGCCCCAGCCCCAGCCCCAGCCCCAGCCCCAGCCCCAGCCCAGCCCAGCCCCAGCCCAGCCCCAGCCCCAGCCCCAGCCCCAGCCCCAGCCCCAGCCCCCCCAGCCCCAGCCCCAGCCCCAGCCCAGCCCAGCCCCAGCCCCAGCCCCAGCCCCAGCCCCAGCCCCAGCCCCAGCCCCAGCCCCAGCCACATCTCCGGCAGGCTGAGGGACCCAATCAAAACGCCATCCTTTCCACAATGGCTACCAGGCCTGTTCTACAGACCAGAAGCTGGGGAGCCTTGGCCGTCATGGTCCCTAGCCCTCAAGGTCAGCCAGAAGGGACTGAGACAGACGGTTGCACCAGCCCACGGCCTCCAGGCTCCCTGCCCATGACCATGTCTCCCTGCCCTCCAAGCTCCAGCAGTCTCTGTGGCAGATCCTCCTCCACCAACCCAGCTTTGACCCCCACAGAAGTCTGGGCCCAGGTGCGCCTGCTCTCAGCCAGTGAGAGGAGGCGCAGGTTCTGGGGTTCTGTTCTCATGCAATCCTGGAGTGAGGATGAGCAAACTTGGCCCCAGTGTCAAGGCCTAGAGGACAGACCGCAGACCCAGCGGCTCACAGCTCTAGGCCTGGAGAGCCAGGGCTGCTACTCCAGGCTTTCGCAGCGGAGACTTCAGGCTCAGGATTCTCACCTTAGAACCCCAGCATCTGCAACCCTTGGTTCTGGCCGTGGAGAGCAGCAGCAGCAGCTCCTCCTGAGCACGCCCGGGTTGTGGGGACTGGCAGCTCCTACTGCAGCCAGTGTTTCCGCTCTTGGGCTCTCTCTCACCACAGCCTTCTCTGCCCTCTCTCACTCCTCTGTAGACCCTTGAGGTTGTTTCTGCCCCTAGCTCACAACTACCTCTGCTCTGTCAACCATAAAGATCACCAGGGAGGAATTTTACTAGGCTTAACCGTTGCAACTCCAGGAGAGCCACACAGGCAGGTGCCTCCTAGCTAATTTGGTAAGTGAGCCAAACAGCCTGCTTATAGAGCTAGAAGGGAAATATGTCAGGTGTTTGCACTGGTCATAACAGACCTTCCTGTAAATGAGGGATTGGGCTCACACCAATTACAGCAGCCCTTCATGCAAATGAAGAGCTGTGTCTGCACCAATCACAGCAGCCCTCCATGCAAAATGAAGAGCTCTGGCTGCACCAATCACAGGTCTTCTACTGGACCTTCCCCCCCCCCCCCCCGCCCCCCAGGGGAAGTGCGCCCCCTCTGGCCAGGATGGCAATGGCGGCAGGGTCATCCGGGTGGCCTGCAGTGGGTGGTGGTGGAAAAGGCAGAGCTGAGCTGTTGGAAATGGCCATGGCCAGAACAGTGCTTTTCGGCAGCGAGCAGCTGTGGTTGCCACGCAGCCTCCTCGGGGGTCTCTGGAGGTTCGGGAGGCCCGGCCGCGGTGAGGCATCCACCGCGGGGTGCCGGGCCTCAGTCCTCCGCTGGAGGCAGCAGGAAAGGTCTAACTGCTGTCAGTGAGGGCACAAATCGCTGCCCTCACAGCTCAGCTTCTTTAAAGGAGAAATGAGCACTAAGTAGGGTGTCCACGATAACAGCCTTCCATGAATAGTCACAGGGATTGGACGTATTCCACTGCGCTCCCTGCCCCCGTGCCCAGGGAGAAGCCAGTTCCTCTGTCTCACAGGGAGAGGCCTCTTGACCACCCTGCTGGACAACTTCAAGGACAAAAACAACCCCATATACACACTGCTCTTGTCCAGAGCTCCTGCCTCCTGCCCGCAGCCCTGCAGGCAGGAGGTCTGCCGCTGACAGAGTCCACCGCAGAGCCCAGTCCTGTGTGATGTGCAGCAGGACACGGCCCTCTCCACACCTTCCCTGCTGGCCTGTGAAAAGCAGACGGAGGCCACCGAGGGATGGATGGGGCCAGTGCTGTGTGAGGAAGCTGAGGACACACCTACTCAAGGGCAGAAGACCAAAATAGTGAGTGTGGGCAGGGAAGTGAAGCAACTAGAATTCCCATCCACTGCCCGGGGAAGCCCTGGGAAACAGTTTGGCAGGAAGGCCTAAAGCAGAACACACGTACGTACCGTACCATGACCCAGAAACTCTGCTCCCAAGAAGAACATGTACTCTCCAGGAGGCTCGGGCCAGAAGACTCCCCTGGGCACCAGCCTCCCCTCCCCCAAAACCTCTCAACTGTGCGTCACCAGTGGGCTGGGTAGGTCCACTGATGACCACCACACCGCTGAATTCTGAGTAGCTGGGACAACTTAAACTGCACGCAGTAGCAACCGAGGAACTCACCAGCAAACCTGGAGTCAAGGATGTCAGAGGTGAGTGATCACACCCAGATAAGTCTATTATCTGCAGTGTTCTACAGTGGGCAAATCTCATCTCAGCCAATCTGAGCTGCTAGAGGTCAGGGTAGGGAGCCAGGCACGGCAGTGGGCCATCCGCCTGGAGTGCCTGAGGCCTGAGTTCCATCCCTGGACCACAAGGAAAAAATGGCAGGAAGGAGCAGCTGCCTTCAGGGTGACTGTGTTGGGTTCTGAATGTGGGTGCTGCTACAGGAGAGTGTGCCAGTTCTGAGAGCGTGGCCTGCACGCAGCCTGGGGACAGAGGCCTGAGGAACTGGTGTGCTCCAGGCTGCGGCCCACAGTCACCCGAGGAACTGTTCCTTTCCATCCTTCGTCTCTAAAGGATGACCAGAATGGCTGCTGGCCACAGCCAGGGCCACAGGCAGCTGCCGCCGTGTGCTCCACCCTTGCTTTCACCGAACCCCTGGGCACAGGAGCCCCCAGTGTACAGAGTGCATTCCAGCCTCCAGGAACCGTCCACAAGCAGGGAGGAGCCGGGCGGGTGGACCAATGCCCCTGAACCCTGGCCCCTGGCGGAAGCCATCCTGAAACACTCTACGTGGTGCCTCGGGGCGAGGCGCCAGCCCGCTGCTGCACGGGTATCTCCTTTCTTCTCCCGTCTTTTGTTGGCTGCCTCTTTTCCTTGTCCTACATCTTCACCCTGCTCTCTGGATTTGCTCCCCAATAAACTATGGAACCCAGGTCTTGCCCCAGGTGTTTCTCTTGGCTCAATGTTAGGACAAGAGGGAACGAATGGGCAGGGTTTGTCCCTACCCGGAACTTGGGAGGCTGCCAGGCGCGGCTGCCATCGGAGCCCACTGTGTGTGTGTCAAGCAAGTGCCCGGCCCCTCCTGACTCTGGTCCAGCAGAACTGGGCATCTGAGGAGACAGCACTTGGCAGGAGTTAGTGACTGGGACAATCCAAGGGTCAGGACAAAAATCCCCCAAAGCCCACATCCTGAGGTGGCAGATGCCGCAGGCAGCCCCAGCGTCCCTCTGAGGCAGGGTGATATAGAACGAGATAACAGGGCATTGGAGGAGTATCAGGGTCAGCAGCACGGCTCAGCCTACAATTCCAGCTACTCAGGAAGTGGAGATGAAAAAAAAAACTAGGTCGCCGCCGTGGCCCGGGTCTGCTGCCCGGGGAGAACAGGACGGCGGCCGGGGCTGCCCATCCACCGGGCCCTCCTTCAGCTTCTCACAGTAGGGAAGCCCGGTCGCGGAGGACCGGGGCGGAGGGCTGCTGGGAGGGGCCCGGCGCCGCTCCAGGGCTCCAGCAGCCTCGTCAGGACCTCCATGGAGGTGACCGCCCCTCCCCCACGCAGCCCGCGCTGGGGACAGAGGCCGCACCAGGGCGGCACCGCTGGCCACATCGTGACGGAGGAAGTCTGATGGAGTCCATGGCTTCTGGCCTCCTCCACGCAATCTTCAGCCTTGGGGAAAGACAGGCTGCACCCCCTCCCCTCTCCATTCCAGGCCCCCAGGGGGACTGGCCACTCAGCCAGCGGGGAGGAAAAGGGGCCCCTGGGCACAGGGAACACTGGGGAACACCAGGGTCAACAGAGGCCAGGGGACAGATGGAAGGAAAAGAAAATTCTTTCCCTTCTGTTCTCCCAGAGAGTCCAGAGCCACTCAATAAATGAGGGCATTTCCATTCAGAGCCTGTGCTGCAAGAGAGATGGGTATTCTGGATGGTTCACTGGAGATCCAAGTCTCACAGACTTTCCTGCCCAGGATGGCTTCCAACTGGAATCCTCAGACCTCAGCCTCCTGAGTAGCTGGGATGACAGGCGGTAGAGGCTCTGCCCCCATCCACCATCAAAGGGCCCTCCGGAAAGAGGAGTCCCCTTCCCCCAGGACATGGCCCAGTGGGGCTTGTGAAAGCCCTTCTCTTATAGACTCCCAAGCCCCCTCCTGGCCCTCAGTCTTGAGGCCAGCCCAGTTTGGGTTAATTGAGCAATAGATGTTACACAAAAGTAAAAATAAAAAAGGAAAGGCCAGGCTCACCCAGAGACGTGAGCACAAAATTCCTAAACAATCACAAGCCCAGGAAAGGCAGCCATGGCAGAAGAGACAGCACAGCAAAAGACCCTGAACACCACAGGAGCCTGGCCTCTGATCAGCATGGTAGTGAATAAAGATGGCCATGGGATCATCGAGTGGCTTAAGGGAAGTCCACACTGCACACATCGGGAATGGAAAGGAGCCTCCTTCACTGGATTTCTCCCATCTGAGGGGTTTGGTTCCCCGACCAGAGGCCCAAACCCACGGATGTTCAAGTCCTCCGCAGCCTCCTGAGCCTGCTCTCCCTTTGTCTCATGAACGTCTGCCATTTCTTCAATTTTTTTTTTTTTTCGGTTGTGGGGCTTGAACTCTGGGCCTGGGCGCTGTCCCTCAGCTCTTCAGCTCAAGGCGAGTGCTCTACTGCTTGAGCCACAGCGCCACTTCTGGCTTTCTAGTGGCTTATTGGAGATGAGTCTCACAGACTTTCCTGCTTAGACTGGCTTTGAATCTTGATCCTCAGATCTTAGCCTTCTGAGTAGCTAGGATTACAGGCGTGAGCCACCAGTGCCCAGCCTTCTTCAACATGTCAGTTGCCGGTGGCTCACTCCTGTAATCCTAGCTATTTGGGAGGCTGAGGTCTGAGGATCCCAGTTTGAAGCCAGCCCGGGCAAGAAAATCCAAGAGACAATTATCTTCATTTAGCCACCAAAACATCAAATGGAGCTGTGGTTCAAATGGTAGAGCTCCAGCCTTGAGTAAAAACGCTAATGATACTATCTAGGGTTCTTGACTTCTTTGTCTCTACCAAATTAAAGAATCAAGAGGCAGAAGTGGGAGCAGAGGGAAGTTTATTTGAAAGTAAGAGTAATATGTCCCGGGTAAGTGAGCAAAAGCACTTTAGTTACTGGTGGGAAGAGGAAAAAGAGGAGGAGGAGGAGGAGGAGGAGGAGGAGGAGGAGGAGGAGGAGGAGGAGGAGGAAGAGGAGGAGAAGGAAGAGGAAGAGGAGAAAGAGGAGGAGGAGGAGGAGGAAGAGGAGGAAGAGGAAGAGGAGGAGGAGGAGGAGGAATCAATAAGAAGATAAGGAGACCAGGGAATCTGGTGGCCAATGTAGGCTGTAGTCCTTTTGGGTGAATCTGAGCTGTTCTGACATCTGCTGGCTCAGCATCCCCCTCACCCCAGGGGCGGGGTGCTTTAGGGTCATCAGGGGCTTTGCTTTGCCCTCACCAGGCCTTACCTGGGTACCAGGGCTCCGTCCTCCTCCCCCGACGGCAGAGGCAGGGTGGGGAGGTGGGCCCACAGACGTTATTCCCAGCACTGGAAGGGCTGCCCACCAAGGGCAATGTCCTCTTCTCCCCACACCTGGCCAGCGGGTCTGACCTGGCATTTGGAGCCCTCCTCCCCGGGCACCTCAGTTTCTCATAACCAGTGTGGAGCGCTCTCTCTCTCTCTCTTCCCCCCCCTCTCCTTCTCTCCCTCTCCCTCTCTCCCTCTCTCTTCCCCTCTCTTCCTCTCTCTCCCTCTCCCTCTCTCTCTTCCTCTCCCTCTCCTTCCCTCCCTTCCTCTCTCTCTCTCTCTCTCTCTCTCTCTCTCTCTCTCTGTGGTTCCTCTGTCAGGGACACCGAGAGGGTCACACCCTCCAAGCCAGTCACTTTTCAAAAGCCCTGCTCGGAGCACTCAAGTTCTTGTCAGGAGCAATCGTGAAATGAAGGTGTCTATGTACAAAATGCGCACTCACCAGGCAAAGCCCTTCATTCTGGGTCTGCACTGGGCCTCATTTTCACTTACGCCCTGTAAGGACGGCACGTGGGCCTCCGGGGAAGCAGAGTGAAGTCACTCTGGTCCTGCGAGCCACGGGGGAGCCTCCGGCTGTGTGAAATCCACAGCCCAGGGCTACAGTGGCCAGAGTAAGCTGCTCCATGACCATGCCCCCCAGACACCCCACAGCCTCCCCCACCACGTCCCCAAGCCTGTGCTGGTGGTAGAATCCAGCGAGGCTGGGCAGGGCTGGGACTCTCCCATTCAATTCCATCCTTATTCCAATCAACATCATCAAAATATGCTAATGAGAAGCACACACACGCCAGCTGCTTCTGCGCCGGTTATGATTAACGGCGGGGCGAAGTCTGCCGCAGCCCCTCGTTCAATTGCTCGGAGCAGGATGAAAATGAAAAGCAGACTGGCTTTTGCTCGAGTTCGTTATCGATTGAAGTCATGTGTGTCGGGCTGCGTGGAGCCGGCTGCCCGCAGCCCCCCTGGGCTGGCAGCCTTGCTTTCCCTCACCCTCCCATTCCGGGGAAGTCTCCTTCCCAACCCACAGACCCAGTTCCGCACAGCCCGGATAACTCACGGCCCAAGCGGCCTCCTTCCTGGGACAGAGCGCCGCCACCCTGCCCGTCCTCCTGCCCTCTGTCCCCACACGGACCCAGGCCTGGGCCACCCCAAGGCACTCCTAGGCCGTCCGGCCTATCTGACCTGGGCACCCCTCAGCCCCCACATCTGAGCAGGGCAGGAGGTGTGGGAGGACCAGGCCACTTCTGTCCTGTCCGCTTTGTCCAGCTCCCCACCCCCACCCGAGCGTCAGCAGCCAAGCCTCGGAGCGCAGCAGGCAGCCAGGGTCAGCCCAGGCCTGCTCAGCAGACTGATGACCCTAATCCCTGTGCTGACAAGGCCAGCCAGGCCCTCCCTTGCGCACAAGAGGCCTTTGTTTTCTGCTCCTTGGCCATCCCTTCCCCCATCGCTCCTTGTCCTCACCAGGAAGGAAGGAAGTTTCCCGGGGAAGATCTACCATGCCAGGCTCAGGGCCAGCCTGTCTCCGCACGTGGGCTCTGGGATGACGGCCAGCCGCACCACGCTGGGCTTGTCCGGCACCTCTGTGAGTCCACTTCTGGAGCATGGACACCCTGGACTCCCCAGAGCAGACACAAGCCTCCCTCCTTCCTCGACATGTGCCCAGGGCCACGAGAACAACTCAGTCTGGCCCTGGCCCTCACCCTGGGTCAGGCCACTAATCAGAATTTGCAAATAAAATACAAAATGCCCATTCGATGGGAATTTCAGATGAACGATGACCAATGTCATGTTAGTATAAGCACATCCCAAATCTCCCAAACGGCACCGCTTTCTATCTAACAGTCCTACTTCACAAGCTTTGAAATCATTGATGACTTCAAAAAACTTCCCGACGGCCGGACACTGGTGGCTCACGCCTGTCATCCTAGCTACTCAGGAGGCTGAGATCCGAGGATCACAGTTCAAAGCCAGCCCAGACATGAAAACCCATGAGACTCTTATCTCCAATAAACCACCAGAAAACCAGAAGTGGTGCTGTGGTTCAAGTGGTAGAGCACTCTCCTTGAGCTGAAGAGTTCAAGGACAGGCCCAGAGTTCAAGCCCCACGACCGAAAAAAACAAAACAAATAAAACTTCACATCGACTGTCCTATCATATGAATGATGACTCTGTTATTAGAGACTGATACAGAAAAGTTGTTGAAATACTTGCCCATCAAGTTATTTCTAAATGATAAAAACCACACGTTTAAATATGAAAAATATTTGAAAAAAAAAAGCAAATGAAATGAATTGTCTTATGAAAAATAGCTACAGTTTTTCAGATTATAAAAAATCAATATGCACAGTGAAGTTGTGCATTTTTTTTTCAGCTCTCCTTAGTGCCTGGCTTAACTGAAAACAGCTGCTGTGTCTCTGCATTATGAAACGGGATTTCATTGAACTGTGTGGAGAAACGCTGGCTGTCGGCAGATAGGGAGTCTGGAAAGGGTGGAGTATTTTAATAGCTGCTTCAGATAATTAATTATAAATATTTTCCTTTGCTAGCATCCCCAAACTCAACATGTGGTAACGTGGAATCAGCAGCCACGTGGGTGACGTATTTCCATTTGTTGCTTGACCTCGTTCTGGGCTGGCCGGCTGGCCGACCCCTGCATGGTTTTACAACAGCACCAGCCCTGGGCCCCCAGCCGGGGACGTTCATTCACTGGTCTGCCCGTTGACGTAGGGCCCAGGGCCCGTCAGGAACTGAACACCAGGGCTGGTTGTTGATCTCATGGCCCCTCGCATTACGAAAGTGGTATAGTGTTGGCTCCCACTGCTGACACAAGCTTTCCAACATTCCAATTTCCACTTGAAAGCTGGAACTTTATCACGGGCAACAAATTCCCGTCAGTTGTTTTCCCCAAGGCGACAATTCATTTCATTTGCTTTTTTTTTTTTTTCTTTCCATTTTCAAGAAAGGATCTGCCAAAGGCACAAGTCCGCGTAAACATAGCTTGCTAATTCATTCAACCCCGACAACACCCGAGCTTTCCTACAAGACCGGTATACTCGATCTGCTTCTTGTGCCCTTCTTCTTTCACAAGGGCCTCCCTGCGGAGCCCAAGCTGGCCTCAAACACCACCATCCTCCAGTCTCAGCCTCCTGAGTGCTGGGATTACAGGCGTGTGTCACCACACTCAGATTAGTGCAGTTAATGACTGCTTCACTTTGGCAGTGACATTCCACAAGCTTAATGACCACACGGCCCTGATTCACACTTACACGCAAGTGACCACAAGGGAAAGGGGGCAAAGAAGGTCTGGGCCCTGTAGTCTCGGGGATGCCTGCAATGCAAATGCACGGGGCAAGGTGAGTGAATACAACAGCACCAGCCATGGAGCTCCAGTGTCCACACGCCGGACGCTGAGTGCGAGGAGCTCGGGTCCCTGTCACACACAGGCAAACAGGAGGGCACCGCACACACAGGCACCCCACACTAATGGCAAGGCCACCCATCTTATTTTCACAATTTTCAAAGGACTTTGTTGTCCAAAACCAGCTCACTCATTGTTAACCGATGAAGAACATTCTTGCTTTAAATATCTCCATTGGGATATACCTCACGGGCTTCACAAGCCAGCACCCTATGTGCCTGTCAGTAGTTTTAGTCGGCGTGGAGTGATACATAACCATCATTATGATGGAGACGAGAACATTTATCCAGGGGCCCACCTGCCCCATCCTCCTCCTGCTCTTTCTGTCTCTATGGAGTTGCCTGGAGTCACGCGTGGCCTTTTGTGATCGTCTTCTTCTCTTATTCAGTGTAACTTTTTCAAGGTCCATCCCAGCTGTAGCACTGACAATGCTTCCTGCCTTTTTATGGTCTAATAATATTCCACTGTGTGGACAGACCACATTTTGCTCATCTGCTTTTCCTTTGATGGGCAGTTTTCGTTATGCATGCAGTTTGTCACTGCCAGAGGCATGACATGCTTTGTTCTCAGAAATCTCTCCAAGTAGAGCCCATTGTGAACTGACCGGCCTCACCCCTGCCACCACCTATGGCCACCATGAGACCCACACAAGTGCCTGACTGAGGACAGCCTGCCACCCCACCGTGGGAGTGGGGCTCCAGCCAGCAGGCTCACAGTCTAGGGGCTGTCATGAAGGGGTTCTGTCCCCGAGTGCTGCGCAGATCTACCCAGGGATCTATCCGGCTGCGCAGCTCAGATGTCCCTGGCCCTGTTGCCAGACTCCCCAGCCTTCACTCGGCTCTGCTATCTCTATCTTGGGACTGATACCTTCCTGAGGAGCCAGGGAGACAGGAAAGGCCATGGTAGGGAGGGGACAGGAGACAGGATCTCTCAGCCAGCTGGGCAGGGGCCAGGTGTGCGCCTCTGAGATTGGGTACCCCAGCTCCTCCCTCTGTTACTCCTGGACTAGGCACCCTGCATCCTTCCCACTCCCTTCCCTGCCTGTGCCTCAGAATCCCTCCACCCAACAGGAAACTCCAGCAGGAGCCTGGGAAGATCTGAACCTGGTTGGGGGGGGGGGGGGGTGGGCAGGGGGATCTTATTGGCCTTGTGAGCAATCCAGTGGGCCACCTTCACTGAGCCAGACGGAAGACCCTCCTCATCCCGGGCATGGTCAAGCATTATTCAGTGCTGTTAAGTACTGTTGATTCTGTTAAAGTTGTTAGGACTGTGTTGAGCACTCCGTGGTTCTTTGCTGTAAACACCCTTTTGTAATGCTTTCTGATGTTCATTAACACTGGAGTAAGGCGGCGTGGGCGGGGCGCTGCCCAGCAGTCCCTTCAGTGGCAAGGGGCTGTCTTGGACACCTCACCGTCCCTCTGGGGACCCTCAGCAGCTGCAGAGATTCACAGCACAGCTGAAGACAAGCTCCAGTTGTGTGGGCCCAGAAGCCCCAGCTAAGCAAGACCAGCCTCCGCCAACTCTCCATGACCCAACTGCAATTCTCACCCGGCCAGAGGGGGCGCACTGCCTCCGTGGCCCAACAGAGTGCTGTGATTGGTGCAAACACAGCCCTAATTTACATGAAGGGCTGCTGTGACTGGTGGAATGCCCCAGCCACGCCCCTCTCTGTCTACCTAAGCAGGACCGAGGAGCAATTGCAGCTATGACTTAGGAAGGAAGCAGCGGAGGCAAGCAATATCGTTAGCTAGTGGCTATGCAAGCGCTAGGGACTAGCAGGTGTTTGGAACAGAGATGCCAAGGGGAGGCAGAAGTAGAGAGAAGGACCAAGGGCCAAGGCTAAGAAGACGGAAGACGGTGAAAAGCTGGGGAGAAGACGCTGCAGGCCCTGGTGGCTGGAAGAGTTCAGGAGCCTCCAGGCCCAACAAGGATCCCAGACACGGCAGACTGAGAGCTCTAGCAGCAGTGCCACAGGGCTGAGGCCCACTCAGAGCTGTGACACACAGGTGCTGCCTCCACCGCCACCTACTGCTGCTAGCCGCCAAGCTTTGCCATAGCCGTCCCATCTCAGGTAGCTGATGGCTAAAGCCTGGTTGCGAAGCCTCCTTCCCAGTGCCTACAGCCACCAGGCTGGCTCTCCAGGCCTGGAACTGTGAGCTTCTGGGTCTGCAGTCTAGCCCCTGAGCTTCAAGGGCCCAGACCTGGTAGCACTGGGGGAGCCTGACCTCCCCTACTTACAATTTCTACCTTGGTTGAGTGGATGGGCCCAGCCAGCTGTGTGGGAACATCCCTGAGGAAGAGGAGCGGTGTGCCGACAGCCTCCTGTCCCAGCCATACACCACTTCACAGAGGTGGACACTGAGCTCAGAAGGAAGTGGATTCCCTTGGGATCCCACAGAGAGGCCGTGACAGGAAAGTCTTCAGGTTCCTGGAGCATTGCTCTGCCTGGAAGGGGAGGGGGAGAGAAAGAAACGTACTGTGATGATGCTCTATTTTGTTCTCTGTTCTTCCAGTTTGGGTTCCTACTCTACCAGTCCCTGGGAGACCGTTTAGCTAATCGTAGGTGGCTTTGATTCACAACCATTCTGAGAGAAAGGAAGCTCGAGCCCATTTGATAGATTAGGGAAATGAAAACTCAGAAAAAGTAACTGGTTCAGAGCTAGTGAGTGGCAGAGCTGAGGACCCCCAGATCTATACCTCTTTTGCTGCCTGAGAGAAGTGGTGGTTTGAAACAGGGGGGACAGGAGAGGGACCTGGAGTAGGAAGAAGGCAGCAGAAAAATAGTGCTCTGCCCTGTCCTCAGCCCCAAGGCTTGCAGCCCCTGCCGACCTGAGATTTCTGGAAGATACTAAACTCCTACATCCCTGAGCTTTTGCACATGCTGTTCTTTCTCCCTAGAATGCTGTTCCTAACCCAAGGATGTATTGTTTACTCATTGAGGCATGTCTCACACGTCTCTTCCTCCAGGAAGACCTCCTGTGCTGGAATGGCTTTGGTAGGCCCACGCATCCCCGGCGCCTTCCTCCTGGGGGGCGGGGTGTCCCTGAGGAGCGCTGCTTCTGTTGGGCTGCTCAAGGAGGGGCCTAGAGGTTTCTGGGGCCATCAACACCCACAGAGGCTCACTAGCCAGGCAGCCTTGCCAGTGCCCCTGCCTCCGTTCCAAATTGGGACTGGAAGATTTGCAAACTGGAGGCTGACGGCATTGTTTGGAGAACACACTCAGCCTGGTTTTGACCAAGTCTCCAGGTTTCCCAGAGTAGAGAGGACTGAAGTCCTGTGGGATCAGCAGTGGAGCCAACCTCTGTCCCCACCCAGCCCTCCTCCTGCATCTCCCCAATGCTACCAAGAGGTGGGTATTCCCTGGAGGTCTGGGCCTGGGCCCCTGGGATGGAGGATGACTCCCCAGCCTGGTACTGCCCTGAGCACAAGCCCAGGTTCTGCTCTCACTCACCCGCCCCTCCTGTTTTATTTCCACGGCGGGGGGGGGGGGAAGGATGAAATCACTGGTGAGGGAGAAATGCTATGGGACCTGTGTACCAGCCCACGAGGCCGCCTCCAGAGCCAGCACATCCCTGAGCCCGGAGCGCCAGGCTGGGAGGTCCCAGGCTCCGGCCCGCCGGGTGTCACCAGTCCTCTCAGATTGGAGCTCTGGCCTGTTCAGACTTGGCCCGAGGCCTGGATGCCTGGTCCTGGCTCTCTGGCTCTCACCTCTGGTTGCCAACTGGCTCGATGTCGTCATCCACACGCAGCAGGTGCCACCGCCTCCCCGCCCAGCACCGTCGGGTGTCTAGCCACCTCAGGAAGCTCGCTGAGCTGGTTCTAGTCCAAGCATCCTTTGGAAAGAGTTCAACTCACCACCTGCAGGCTCGCTCAACCCATCGCCAGTGCTGGGTGGGCAGCACAATGTTTGTGCCAGGCCCTGACTGCCAGCCCGGCGCTGGCCTCCACAGTGGGCTTCGCTCTCCAATCCATGCCCAAACAGAGCCCTGGCCCAGCCTCCAGCTAGCCTTCACCTCCTCCCCGCCTTCTCACCTGCCCTGCTGGGACAGCCCGGCAGTGACCAGGATCATTTAGGAGTGCATCAAGGACGGGCATGCAGGCTTGCAAGGGCTGCAAAACAATGCTCGAGTGAACGTAATACCCCCAACATGCTCCCTCCCCAGCCCTGCTCCCAGACCCTCTGCGCTGAGCACCAGCTGCATCCCGGCCCTTCATGTTTGTGACGGCCAGACCTCACCCAACCACGGTAAGTTGGTGGCGTCACTTTCCCATTTCCCTGGAGGCTCCTCAGCCTCCGCCCTGTCCCATTCCACATGGGCCTCCACCTGGGCAAGCTCCTGGCTGAGCTGGTAGCTCTCTGGGCCCCTCTGCCCCTGCTCTGTGTCGGGGAATGCAGCGCACGCCCAGCCCGTGCCCACTCTGGGTGAGGACAGGGCTGGGAGGGAGCCAGCAGGGGGGGCCGCCACGCGGGGAGGCACCTCCACCCCATGAGCCATACGCTTGGGCGCCTGCATACACTGAATCCTGACACCGTTCCGGGAGCACAGCCCTGGGTGGCACCACAGGCCTGATGGGCTCCAAGCTGAGGCCGGTCCTTGCCTCTGCCTCCCACGGAAAACGTCCTGGGCAACTATGGCCTCAAGATGGAAGGACACAGTTGCTTCTTAGTTAAAGTGAAAGGCGGATGCCCAGAGGGGTTCAGGGCCCATCCCAGGTAATCCAGCACACAGCCCCGGGCCATCCACCAGCAGCCAGGCCTGGGAGCTGGCCCGCACCAAGGACAGGGAGGGAGTAGAGCAGCCGCCGGAACTTGCTTCCAAACAACTGCAAGGACAGCAGCCAGAGGTCGGGACAGCCTGTTCCCACAGCTGGGCCCTGGGGAGCGTGGCCTGACCACACCTCGGCTTTCTGGACATCTGTCCGGCTGCATGGGGTGACCCAGGCTGCCCCATCCCTGCTGTTTTTCTCCTATGTGATGGGAGAAGGGGCGAGGCTCTCTAGAGTTCCACTGCTCCACAGTTCCTGTGTCTGCGGGGTGGGAGGCCTCCCGGGGTTCAGGGGCAGGGAGGGAGAGAGTCCCCTCCTCTGCTGCCCCTTCTGTGTTCACGGTTGCACGTGGCGTCCGTGGCATGCAGAGGCTCAGGAGCCCACACCAGGCAGCCACAGACATCAGAGGTGATAGCCGGCCCAGGCGGAGGTGACTTACAATAGCAATGAAAAGCAAGCTCTTTTCTGGAGCCTTTATCGGGCGCCAGGCATCTTTGTGGTGCCTTACGAAGGGCTGAGTTGTTTCTCACGGACCCCAAGAAGCAGCTGCTCACAGCATGCCCACTTGCAGACGGGGAGGCCGGGACCTGGCTGCTCCCTCGCTGTCAGGGACAGCGGCGGCTGACCAGTGCCGTCCTGTCCTCCCCAGCCCCGCACCCTGTGGATCCAGTGGGTGAAACTGGCCACACCGCACCGCTGGCCTGGCCCCAGCCTCTGCCCCACAAGCCTGGCTGCCAGCCGCCCCTTGGACGCTCCAGGTGGAAAAACAATTGTGGTGTTGGCCCGGCGTGGGGGGCCGGGGCTCCCTTCTCCACGTCCTGCTGGTGCCAAGCAGCCTGGCTCAGAAGCCGTGGGGGAGGGGGAAGTACCACAGCCCCCTCACCCCCAGAGTGGACCCCAGGGAACTCGCTGAGAGCTGCCAGGTGCCCGCAGCCATTTGGTAGCTCATGCAGCAGAGACAAACCCAGGCCTGCGCCTCGCCATCTAGCAGGAAAAGCAGTGGGACCGGCAGGAGCAAGCACCCCCTCACTCCTGCCTGTGCCCCACATAAGGGCTCCCGGTGGCACAGGTGCGGAACCCAGAGCTCCCAGAGGAGAAGTGAGTTGCCACTGGCCCTCAGCAAAGCGTTGAGATCCGAACCCTGGGACTGAGCACCTTGAACTTGAACCCTGAACCCTGGTGACAGAGGCTGCTTAGCTGAACCTTAGCATGTGGCCCCATTTGTACCCGCGCGCACACACACACACACACACACACACACACACACACACACACACACGTACCTGGCCCCTCACATGGGACCAGCAGCTCTATCTCAGAGACACGGTCCCGAGGCTCCAGGGCTCATCACGGGGTCCCTCAGCAGCTAGGAAAGGCAGTGTCAGGACCCCACTTCTGATCTTCTGACTCCAAAGTCATAGTTGCCCCCAAACCTCTGGAGCCCCCTCCCCTCTATGTAGGTCATAGGAGAGAGCTGTGCTGACGTGTGGAGTGGGGTCAGGCCTTGGCCGGTGGGGCCGCGCCTCCTGCCCGGGGACAGCTGGGAACCGGACCTCGGTGGACACCATCCCGTCTTCTACAGCACTGGCATTTATCTAGCTTCAGACTTGCATGTGTGAGCTCCCCACATAACTCGCGCCTCTCCACCACCATCTTAAGGAGTAATGGAGTTGACACATTTTCTTTTTTTCTCCCTGAATTTTCTCATTCGCACTGAAGGCAGACTTTGCCTCTGTGGTGGGAACTCAGAAACTCGAAATGGAAATGTCTAGGCAGGGACTCTAGGCCAGCTGGAGTCTCATTGTACCAGTGAGGTTGGGCCAAGTTATGCTCCGTAACAAGCCGCCCCCAGCCCTCGTGGTCCAGACAAGGCATTCTTCTTTGCTCTCACCGTCTACCAACCCTACTTTATTTATTTTTTATTTTTTATTGTTTTGTCGGTCGTGAGGCTTGAACTCTGGGCGCTGTCCCTGAGCTCTTCAGCTCAAGGTGAGCACTCTACCGCTTGAGCCACAGGACCACTTCCGGTTTTCAGAGTGATTTATTGGAGATAAGAGTCTCACGGACTTTCCTGCTTGGGCTGGCTTTGAACCTCGATCCTCGGATCTCACCCTCCTGAGTAGCTAGGATTACAGGTGTGAGCCACCAGCAACTGGCTTCAATCCTACTTTAATGAGAAGCATGTCTTGGCTGGCAGGGACCCAAAGTGCAGAATGTCATGGCTGACACACAACCCTCTCCCAGTTCCCCTCCCCGTCCCCACAGCAGAGGGACGGGAGACACTCAGACCTTCTGCTGGGAAGTTATGGGGTGTCCAGAGTCATGTTCACCTCTGACCTCCTAGGGGTCAGTGTAGAGAGCTGCGAGAGGCCGCACCTGGAAGATGGCGCCAGCTTCCGCCTTCCCGATGGCCAGTGCTCTCTGTGGTAAACAACTCCTTATATGGCTAAGGCAAAGAATCTGGCTTGCTTCCGAGCACCTGAGCCTATTGGTGGATCCCACGTGGTATATCAGGGTTGGCTACCCAGCGGGTACTTAAGGCTGTGGGGAATTTTCCCCGGGGTTGGGGTCAGAAGATTGTTCAAAGGTCCTGAATAAGCTGCAGAGAGAAGAGTTCCGTGTCGCGTCTTTCTTGGTGGTCAAGGCGGTCGCGACAGGTCAGAGCGGTGCACCCCTGCCCAGCCTGGAGGAGGAGCCCGCATGGCATTACCTGCGCCTGAACCCCCTGTGCTCTGAGGACGGCCCTGGGCCCTAGGAGTTGAAGTTCCTCATGGAAGGGACAGGGGGCAGCAGGCTCAGACAACTGAGTCAGCCAGCCTGACGGGGGAGGGCCCTGTGCGAGGGAGGAGGCCTGAGCAGCCCCGCCCAGCTCTGGACCTGCAGCCAGTGGGAGTCCCACGGGACCCAAGAGGACAAGAACTCTAGGACACACACACAGCCAGGCCCCAGACCAGCCCGGGAGGGGCTCAGCCCCCACAGACCTCGGTCCACTTGTGCACCCATGTGCTTGTGCTGGGTAGCTAGGGTGGGTGTTGGGGCCAGGGAGAAGGGACAGGCATCCCCTAGGTGGCTGGCTTCCCTTCCGCGTTTACAAAGCTGGCTGAAGAAGAACTTGCTGGAAGCCTGCATTTAGGGGCCTCCACCGCGGACCAGGCTGGTAGTCAATACTTCAGGAGCTGGGCTGCATCACAAAGCCAAGGGGCCACCTCTTAAGCATGGCAGGCACTCTGGGATTTGGGGGATGGGCCCAGGGGGCTGAGAGGAGGGGAAGCACAGGGACGGGCTGAGGCGCGGCCAGGGAACTCAGGCTTGTGTGTGAGGTGCATTCCTGAGCTCCAAAGGCAGAAACAAAAGTGTTCCCTTGTCTGCAGCTGAAGAGACGGCAATATTATGGTGTAACTAGGACCAGATGGGCTGCGGGGATTTCCAAAGGCCTTTTAGCATATTAGACAAAATAGCCTCTCAGACGCACGCCACCACCTCGTCTGGCTGCCCGGGTATCAGTTACCAAGACGGCCGGCCTGGGCTGCGCACACTCACCGAGAGCCGAGGAGGAGGTGCACTCCTGGCGCCCCCAGCAGGAGCCCCGGCACGCCCCTCTCTTCCCTAGGGCTCCAAGGCCAGGCACACACCTGCAACCTCACACTCTCCGAGTTAGGACGGAGCTGGCAGGTTCCAGAAGCTACCCAGCCAGAATGGCTCACCTCCTGGTAGGAGGGGAGTCCAGCACCAGCCCGCCCCCCAAACACCGGCCGGCGGGGTGCCAGGCTCTGAGGAGCCCAACCTCTACCTCCCTGGCCAGAAGACCCTGCAAAGACACCCATTCCACCTCGTCTGCAGAGCACAGCCACACAAGGATGAGGCCACGCCATCCACCACAGAGCCGAGGGGCCGGGAGGCCGCAGGTAGGATGGCAGCACAGCACGCACCTACGGAATGTCCCAGGAACCGCTGAGGCCCAGCGCGGCCTCAAGTTCAGACCTCAGCTCTGGCGGCAGAGCTCCCGGCTACCCTGATCCGCCCGCTGCCCTCTGGGTCCCTGGTGCCTGTTTTTCTGACTGGAGCGAGGAGAGAGGACTGAGCCCGGAGGGTGCTTCCCACACTAGCCCACTCTGCCCAACCCCAGACCTGTGTTTCTGCGACTGCCACTCAGCCCCTGGTACAGCACACATCCCGCTGCCCCACCGCGCTGCCAGGTGGCAGTGGCGCTCCTCTGCTCTGCCTGGCTGCCGTCAGGCGTGGGCGGTGCCTGCAGGCCCCTGAGTCATGAGTTCCGGACAGTGCAGGGCAGTCAGGGGTCCTGCCCAGGCTGGAGGACTGGGGGCAGACTTCCCAGGTTGCAGGGCGTGCCGGGCACAGGCCCCGCCCTCCTGAAGGTGGGTCCTGCCTCCCAGCAGGCTCCGGGAAGTCCCCCTGGCCATCAAGCAATCGGACTGCAAAGAGCCAGTGCAAAGCCAGGGTGCCAGCAGGCCTCCTCCTCGCCCGCCCGGCTGGCCGGCCGCAGCCCCCGCCCCCTCAGCCCCACGGCGCGAGGTAGAACAGGTGGTCTCCAGGACAGTTGGCTCCAGCCCTGCCTATGCCAATCCACAGGCCCCGCGCAGCTGCCCGCTCCGTTTTATTGAAAGCCATCACTTTGTACTTGGAAAATTGAAGCTGAAAGGCAGACGGCCCTCAGGAAGCTCAGTGTGTTTCCCAGCTGAACAGCATTTCCAAGGCCCCAGCCTTTGTAGTCTCTACTCCTCTCCACCCGCCCCCCCTTCCTCCCCCCTGCCCTCCACCTGGCCCTGCCATCCCTGCCCGTCTCACCGCCGCCTCAGGGAGGGCTTGCAGGGGCCGCGCCTGGCACTGTTGGACACCACTGCCCATCGATCACCGGGCATGTCACCCCAGGTTTTCTCACCATGTTGGTGAGGTACCTGGCAGACTCACCCCACGCTTTACTTCAGTACTTGACAAATGTCACTGTCACCCCATTTTAGAGAGGAACAAACCAAGGCACAGGGAGGCAGTCACCCAGCTGGTGAGGGGTGGTGAGGCTGAGCTGTCGCCTCCTTGGCCATCAGGTGGCCACCCCTCTGGGGTGGCAGGCATCCCCAGGCCGGGCCAACTGGTCTGAATGGATGCCATTCAAGGGCAGCCGCCTGGAGGTGGTCCTGGCCCCTACCCCTAATGTGTGGCTACAGGCGCTGAGCAGGCAGCCCAAATGGCTTCCTTCAGATCTGCCCAGGGGTCCCGCTAGGCCGGGAGAGCTTGGCCGGATCCAGCCTTTGTTTATGCCCTGGCGTCGGGTGGGGCATTCTTTCCTGTGTCTGCCCCCTCCTCCACTAGGACTCTGTAAAACTGCACTCCCTGGGGTCCCTGTAGGGGGGGTTCCCACAGCTGGGCACTGCGGCTTCCCGCTGGAAGCTCTCTCTACCAGGCCACATGGAGAGCAGAGCCCCAGCCCCAGCCCCAGGGCCTTCCCCCGGCCCCGCCAGCCTGCAGCCAGCTGTGCGGCTTGGTGCTTGGAGGCGGCGGCGGGGCCTGGGCCCCTACCCCCTGGACAGCTGCCCCAAGTCAGGTCTTCTGCTCTGTGAATTTTAAACCTTTATTTCCTTTAGTTCTTGGAAGGCAGGGACTGGTCACTGTGAGAACACACAGCGGCCAGCCCAACCACGCTTTACGACGCTCTAGGGCAGACACCCCATGACAAGCTGTCCCGGCGGGGACCTCGAGTCCAACAGAGGACATGGCAAGGGGGTGGCGCTGTGCAGTGTTAGAGCCTCGGGTCTGGCCTAGTAGGTCAAGATTTGGGGTGACCTGTGACCCCTCCCACATAGGGGGCATGGGAAATACCATGGAAGCAGGGAAGCACCGGATGGTCACGAGTGTCTTGCGTGGGGCTGACTGAGGCTGACGCAGCCTGGCTGACTCGCTTCCTCCTCTCCCCTTTCGCCTCTGGTCAGGGTGGCAGTCACCAGCTAGGAGGGCACACACTCAGTTTCCTGGAGGACCCCAATGTCTCCCTCAGAGCAGCACAGAGGGCAGATACACCTGGGTCCATGGACAAGGAGCGGTGGGAACTGGGCACTCTGGGTGAGGCCAGTGGAGACCGCAGCCCCCAAGCCTGCCCCGCTTCTCCCCTCGCCTACCTGGCTAGCCCCAGACCCCAGGAAGTCCCTCCTGGGGCCACAGCATCTGCAGACCGCGCTGGGCAAGCAGCCCTCCCAGGACTTGAAGCGGCCAGGCCTCACTTCCTCTGCCTTCCCCACCTGGTCCCTCTAGGACCAGTGCCCTTTGGTGAGCCAAGAATTCTTCCCCTAAAACTGCCTCCAGGGCCCAGCAGGGAGACTGGGGGGGGGGGGGGGGAGGGCGCGGGCAGGGAGTACGTGAGTGAGAATCCTCAGGACCCCATTCACGGCAAGCCCGGACTTTGCTTTATTGTGGGGAATCCCAGCTGTGAGAGCCCCCGAACTGCTTTCCAAAGGCCCTACACCCACCCAGGGCACTTGCCTGCTGTCTGGGAGCCCAGGGCGGGCTGAGGCTGCACCCCGCAGCTCTGCCCTCGCGAGGAGGGAGGCCCCTTCCACACCAACAGAAAGTAAGAGATGGTCACTTCCTCCGCCTGACCAGTCACCATGACACCTCCGGGCCCTCCTTGTCCTTCTCCGGGCGTGCCCACCTGCTCACCACCCCATGAAGAGGCTTCCCTGGAACTGGCTCTGCTTTCTGCCACGCCAAGTGGCCTAGAGAACCTGGGCAGCCCGGGGGAAATGGAGGAATGGCCAGGCCCGGCCCTTCTGCCCCTCTGGCTCACTGTGCTGCCTCCGCAGCCCCAGGAAGTTAGACGACATTAAGCAGTGAGGGCGGCTCGCGAGGGGCGCGGCGGGCAGGGAGAACTGAGCGGCGGCGTCAGGGCACAGTGCGGGGAAGCAGCGGCGTGTCTGAGCTCTGTGCTGAGACGCTGGGAGACTCGGGCCCGATGAGGCCCAGGTCGTGCAGATTCAGGATGGAGTCGGCGATGATCCTGGCCGTGCGTTTCTGGTACCCGCCTGAAGTCACCATGAGGATGGGAATCTGGAGGCCTCGGACCACGCGGAACACCAGCTCGTCCCTCTTCACAATGCCCTGTGAGGGATGGGGAGGACAGGCTCAGACCCCGACTCATCAGTCCCTGTCCTCCCTGACACGTCCTCCCTCCCTCCCTGCGGCTGCTCCCTGCCTCCCAGAGCACGCCTGGAGCCCAGGGACGTCCCCAGGGTTGGCATGCACCCCTGGGCTGATGGGAAGCCTCCCCCAATGGCTGCCTGAGAAGGGGGTGCTGGGACACACCCCTGGGCTGATGGACAGCCCCCCGAGGCGGTCCCCCTCGAGGATGTCGGTGCCAGCGTTGTACACCACCACGTCGGGCAGGTGCTCCTGGAGCGCCTTCTCTACGTTCCTCCCCACTTTACTCAGGTACTCCTGGTCCTCCGTGCCCCACTCCAGCTCCACCTTCCTCCGGATGGCCTCTGGAAGGAAGACATAAATAGTCCAGTGTGTGGGGCAGGAAACAGGTTCAGGGCGGGAAATGCTGTGGGCCCTGTCACCACGCAGGACTGGAAATGGACCTGACTTTAGTTCACTGGGGCCTTTCATTCCTCCAGCTGAGCTGAGAAAGCAGCGGCTAGAGGAGCCACTCCCGGGAGTGCCGAGAGGGGCTGGGGGCTGGCTGGGGGCAGGGTGGCCTGCTGGCCACACAGCTCACCTTTGGCCAAGCGGTCCCCGGGGTAGATGTGGCGGTTGTAGACATCCATGATATACACGCGCCTGTCACCCATGAAGTCTCGCTCATGCCCGTTGCCCTGTGGAAGGACATGGCCGCTGCTATGGCAGGTACCGCGGGACCCCAGTACCCCCACACCTGAGGCGTTCCCAGAGGGAGCTGCACAACTGAGGTGTGACCTGGACACCTGGCCCCAGGGCCTCTGGCAGCCCTGTCACAAGCACAAAGAGAATCTTCCATGGAAACTGAGGTAGGAACTCCAGCCTTGCCACCCTCGGCCTACAGTGGAATCAGGTGGGCCAGGAATGAGGAATGCAAACTGTGCAGGCCCATGTGTGAGTGAGCGTGACTCTGTATGGCTGTGCGTATGTGTGATGGTGCATTGTGTACATGTGTTGTGTTGTGACTGTATGGGTGTGCATGTGTGTATACATGTGAAACTGTGACTACGAGTGTACATGTAGCTGTGTGACTATGTTACTGTGTATGTGTATATGTGTGAGTGTGGCTTGTGTGCAACTATGTGACTGTGTATGTGTACATATAAGTATGTGTACATGTGACTATACAACTGTGATTGTGTGTCTGTGTATGTGTACACGTGAGTGTGTTCACGTGATGGTATGTACATGTGACTGTGAGATTGTGTATGACTGTGCACATATACGTGTGTGTTCATGTGGCTGTGTGATTATGTATGTGTACATGTGAGTACGTGTTCGTGTGACTGGGTACATGTGACTGAGACTGTGTGACTCTGTGTGTACATGTGAGTGTTTGGTGACTGTGTGACTGTGTATGTATGTGTACATGTGTTTGTGTGACTGTGTATGTATGTGTACATGTGAGTGCATGTTCGTGTGATTGCGTGTGACTGGGTACATGTGACTGAGATTGTGTGTGACTCTGTGTGTACATGTGAGTGTGTGTTCATGTGACTGTGTATGACTGAGACTGTATATGTATGTGTACATGTGAGTGTGTGTTCGTGTGACTTGTGTGACTGTATGTGTACATGTGTGTGTTCACATGAATGTGGGTGGGTGTGTATGTGCACGTGTGTGCATTCATGCGACTGTGTGTGACTGTGTGTGCATAGAACTGTGTAACTGTGACTGTGTGTGTTCAGAGTCCCTGGTGCCATGAATTCTGGTGGCCTCCGGGGCCCAAGGACCCGAGGCTGTGCCTGGGGCTGGTCCACAGTCTCTCAAGCTCAGGGCAGGAGGCAGGCACCTGAGACTCACAGCAGAGGACGCAGCACAACCAGACTGGGCTTTAGGAAGAGGCACCACCAGTGTTCGGTCAGATAGGAGGGAGGATCCCGGGGTTCAAGAGGGAGGAGGAGGCCCTTCCCCACGGCTGGATGCAGGGCTCCTTCCAGCTTGAGTAAAGCAGGAACGGAGGGCGGCAGGAGTCCCGTGTGAGGGGAGCCGATGGTGGGGTGGGGGACAGGCTCCTGGGACACTCACCTGATGTGCATCCAGGTCAATGATGGTGGCCTTGGAGATGCCCTCCACCCGTTCAAACAGAAACTGCCGGGGAAGAGAAGAGGCATGAGGACTCCACAGACAGCGAGGGGCAGGCAGGGGATGCATGGCCTCGGTGTGCAGGCCAGCAGGTAGACACCGCTTGCCTAGGTATGTGCAGCCAGTAGTGAGAGGGCTCCGGAGGAGGGCAGACCCTGAGCTCCCCAGATGCCCTGGGACATGAGGGGAACCCCCACAGACCTGCAACTTCATCCCCCAAATTCTGCCTCTTCCTCCAAAGACAAAGGCCAGTGCCCCCTCCTCCAGGAAGCCTCCCTCCCTCCTCTGCCCTGCCAGGCCTCCTGCTCTACCATCAGCCCCAATGCCAGGCCTGTTGGCCCCCCGGCTCCTGAAAGCCCTGTGTGGACGGGGGCCGTGTTGGCCTACACCATGCGCAGCACGGGGTCAGTCATGGGGTACGGGACTGGTGCTGGGGGTCATGGTTTTAGCTTGTGACCACTCTACCCTGAGCCCCGCTTCCTTCCTCTGGGGCCCCGGGGAGGGCTCTCGGGAGCCCAGACACACCTTGATGGCAAGCGTGATGTCAGCATAGGCACAGAAGCCGCCGCCGCGGTCGCTGGAGCAGTGGTGGAAGCCGCCCCCTGTGGAGGGTGGGTGGCGGCACTGTCTGGCTGGGTCTAGGCACCCCCTGCCCAGCCTCCCCGTCCTCCCCTTCCAGCTCCCAGGCTGCACCTGGGCATGCCACACGGGCCACAAGGCAGCTCTGTGCCACAGCCACCAGTGCAGAGCAAGGGCTAGCTCTCGGGGAGACCCGGGCATGCGGACCACAAGTGTCCTCTCACAACCACTCCCCGCACGGGAGCTCGCAATCCCCACGGCAGAGAGCCGCTCCTGTCCCCACCTAGCTGGGCCGGCCCTGTGGTCGCCATCGGGAAGCAGGTGGTCCAGAGCCAGCTTGCCTTGGGCCCTGGTTCTGCTAGGGGAGGCTGGGGAGGCTGGGAGGGTGGGCTCGGTTGGCCATGGCTGCCCAAGGCAAAGGGGATGACTTGTCTTCCTTCAAACCTGAGACTCAGCCTGGAGCCTTGGAGCCCACGAGCCTTTCCCTGGCAGGCCCACCGGCCAGCAAGAGTGCACATAAGGGACAAGTCTCCACCCACTGACATGAACTTACAGAAAAGGGACAAGGCACGGGTCTCCACCCCCAGGCCACAGGCCCCTGGGCTTGGGCTCGGCTCAGGCCTCCCTACAGCCAGAAGGGGATGAAGTCACCAACAGCCCCATTCACCCCTGCGTAGACTCAGGCACAGAAGGGATCAGTAGCTTGCCCAGAGCCACACAGCCAGGTGATGGCAGACCCAGGACGGCTCAGGTCCTGCCTCTTAACTTCAACCAGGCCACAACACTTCCCAGGGCAGAGGCCCCAGGCCCCTTGCTGTGGACACGGACATGAATCACTCCTTGGTGCAACCAAGTATCAGCACACCACCCTGGGCCAGACCTAACTGGATCCCTGGGGATGCCAAGCAGCAGGAGAACCGGGCTGGCCGTGCAAGCTCACGGAAGAGCCAGGAGCTCCGGGGGAAGGGGGAGGGGCTCTTGGTGAGATCGCCTGATGACACCTATGCAGCTCAAACCAGAGGCTGGGAGGGAAGGGGCTGTGCACCTGTGACACGCCGTGCTCCGTGAGGGGCAGTGACAGGGACTCCCGTGTGTGCAGCCCTCCCAGGACCCACCCTGAGGGACTGGATTATAAGGAGTCTCCCTTAGGACCTGAGAAGGTGATATTGATGCTGTATGCTGACCTGGGCCCCAGGATGCAGATGAAGTCTTCCAGGGGAGCCCCACAAAGGTGGGAATCGCTCCACACAGAGGAGGGCAGACTTACTGGGAAGGGGCAGGGGAGTTATTAGGTGTGTGTAAAAGGCTGGGCCGGAGTTGTATACAAGGTCCCACATTGGACAGAGACACAGGAGGCTGCAGATCCACCTGAGGAAGCTGCAGGGCTCGGGTCCTTTTGGCCCTCCCTTCCCCCAGACCCATTTCAAGCCAGCCAGAGGTGCGCAGGCCCAAGCACTCACCTACGTTGATGGCCCAGCCTCGCTCCACAGCCAGCTTCCCTGCCTTGGAGACAAGCAGAGGGTGAGGGCAGGTGACCAGCCCCTTCTCTCACCCACTGATCCCTCCCCTGGCCAGCTCCGGGGTGGGAAGAAGCTGTAGCGAGGTACCGGGACCCCTCACCCACCAGCACGGTTGGTCAGTCTAGCAAAGTCAGCACCAGACCGGCTGGCACAGGAGGCACACAGCTAAAGGCCCTATGTGACTTGCAAGAAGTGGAAGAAACTCATCCCAGTGAACTGAGGACTTTAAGGTGGCTTTGGGGGGGGGGGGGGGGAGAGCATGTTTTGGTAGACCTGTTGTTGTAATCCTGCAGGAATACATAATTAAGACGAGTGGATCAAAGATACTGCTCTCACAGTTGGTGAAATGTCCCTCGGTTTGGCTCGGTTTGGCTCGGTTTGCCATTTACACTAGAGCCCCAGGGGTAGAATATACCCTGTGGTGGTGGGAATTGTGGAGATGGGCCTTATATGCCAGCAAATATGGTAATGGTGGGGGGGGAGGGCAGGAACTGGGGGAGGGGAGGAGATCCAATTCCCCAGACAGAAAGCTTTTCGCAGAAAGGGTCCTTGTTGCTGGGTCTGGGGAATAGCTGGGATTTTGCTCAACTACTAGATGGAGGAGGAAGGACAAGGCAGGGAAAGACAGGGGCTAAGGGGGGGGGCGGAGAGGGGGGCAGGGAATGTGAGGGGAGGGAGCTGTGTCCGCCTCCTCCCCCACCTACCATTATGGTTCCTCCTGTCTGGGTCCGCAGGGGTCTCAGCACCTTCCTCTGCACAAGGAAGTTGGGAAGGAAGATGACAGGGGGGATCTCGGTGATGGTGGCAACGACAAAGGACCACTGTGGAAAGAAATGGAAATCAGCCCCTGCCCGGCCCGGGGATGCTCTCCAGTTGCCCTGGGACATACTTCTTTGGTTAGAAATGAGAGCCAAGCCATCCCCACACCACTGGGCTGGCCAAGCTTTGGGCTCTGGGTGCAGCGAAAAGCAGTCCGCATTTCTCAGAGCAAGGTCCAAATTCCCCAGCACTGGGAAGCACTTGGAAGTGCGCGGCTGCCCTCTTGTGCCCAGAACAAGGGCAGCAGAGAGCTGCCAGGATGTCTGAGGAGTTCAGCTGACCCCTAGTAAAGAAAAGGCCACTGGGGCCTGGAAGGGAGGGCCTTTCCGTCTCCTTCCTCCGGCCACGGTCTTTGCCCCAGCTGCTGAGGGTCTACGGAACAGCCAGACACATGTGCTCCAAGGCCAGGGGCAGGGCGTGCCCCCCGACCTCCAGACCACAGTACTGTGGTCTGTCAGGCAGCCTGACAGCCCCCAGAAGACGCCATCATCTGCCCAGCTGGAGACGCTCAGGGCTCTCCTGCTCTCCAGCAGCCCCAGGAGGAGCAGACTGAGCCTGGCTGATGTCTGGAGATACTGGCTGTAAACACTTTGTCAGGCCCTAGCAGCGTGAACAAGCCCTGATGTGGGCATGGGAAGAAATATGACTGAGAAGCAGGGCATGTATGAGGAGGGAGGTAGACAGACAGACAGGCCTCGTGGGAGAGGCGCCCCCTGCAGGTGAACAGTGAACAAGAGTCAAGTTGGAAAGGCAACTTGGGGCAGAGGTGCAAGGCCAGAATGAAGAGAAGTAGGCAGAGCTAGGACCAGTCATGTGAGCTTCTAGGTCGTACAGAGCAGTAAAGAGCCATATCTAGTGCTGTCCCAGACTGCTTTAGTATCTCCAGGGACAGGAAAAAAAATAAGCCAGGAGCCAGTGGCTCACACCTATAATCCTAGCTACTTAGGATCTCAGTGTCCTGGTTCAAAGCTAACCCAGGCCAGAAAGCCCATGAGTATCTTCAATTAGCCACCAGAAAGCCAGAAGTGGCACTGTGGTTCAAAATGGAAATAGTCCTCCTGGGATTTGTGGGCTCCTAAGTGCCCAGCATCCTCCGCAGCCTGCTATCACAGTCACCCAGCTCCCAACCCGTGGCCCTGCTCCTTGCATTATGGTGTATCCAGTGTCACCTAAGAATGTGTGAAGAAAGCAGACCCTCAAAGCCCGCCCTGGACATCAGGCCTCAGGAACAAGTGGGCCCAGAAGCCCGTTGGGCTGTAACAAGCTGTCCAGTGATTCCGATGCTGGCTCCACTTGACGTGTCTCTGCTCTGAGCCACAACACAGGCTGAATGAAGAGTGAGGTGCCCCCGCAGCCACCAAGAGTCGGCCTCCAGCCTCTCCACCGCAAAGCTCCACACCAAGCAGCCTCTGTGGGTGCCACAAACTGCAGGACCCACTTGGGACCTACTGTCCTAACCATTCAGGTCCAAAAGTGCTCACAAGAGTGCACACTGGTCACCTGACTCCTTCAGGTAGACCCCCGGCCCACAGAGGTTCAAAACAAGAAATGCTCTAGGGGAAGGGATGGGCTGCAAATCTACTCAGAATGCCCCCAACTTGGGTGAGTCCCTTCCACCAGTGAAACAGCACACAAAAGGAGAGAAGGGCCGGAAGGGAACACAAGAGCATGCCTCAGCAAGTGCAGAGAAAGTCTGGCAAAAATCCAACCCTTTTCCAGCATAAAAACCACTACACACACTTGGAGAAGAACACTCTCCCAGTATGGTGAAGGGCATTTATTAAAAACAAACCAACTACCCACAGTGATAATAGCAAGGCTAAAAGCTTCCCACAAAGTCTCCTGCTTTGCCATCTCTACTCAACACAGTCTGGAGTTCCAGCAGATTGACTACGCAAGAGAAATCGATCAATCATCCATCAATCAGCAGTATCTGTACTGTAAAGGAAGAGGTAAAATGGTCTCCACTCGCCAGTAGCGTGATGTTATACATAGAAGGCGCTAAGGAACATGCACACAAGAACTATGAAAGCTAGAAAAATACGTTTAGCAGAGCCGTAGGATATAGAATCCACATCCAGAAATAAGCTACATTCCTAGGCACTAGGAAGGAAACTAAGACGACAATTCCATTCACAATGGCACCAGAAGGAATAAAACAGAATGTAAACAGAAAGTGCAAGACTTAGCTGCAGGAAACTACCACATCGCTGAGAGAAATTAAGAACGCCTAACTAACCTGGAAATAGTCCAAAATTATGCATGTGAAGACCAAGTTTCATTAAGATGGCAGAACTCCTAGAGACCTATATAGACTTATAGCTTTTACAAAACATCAAGAAGTTGGTCCTATGATTCACAGGAATCTTAAGGGACCATAAATGGTCAAAACAATCTTGAAAAAAGAAGAAAACTAGAGGATTACAATTCCACATTTTACCCCTACTACAAAGCTGCAGTCACCAAAATAGTATGGTACTGACATGATAGATATACAGATCAAATGAAAATCCAGAAATAGTCGGGAGGGATAAAACTGGGAGAAAATGAGGGAAAGGGTAATATTGTTCAAAAAGAAATGTAAGCTTGGTACCAGTGGCTCATGCCTGGAATCCTAGCTACTCAGGAGGCTGAGATCTGAGGATCAAGGTTCAAAGCCAGCGAGGCAGGAAAGTCTATGAGACTCTTATCTCCAATGAACCACCAGAAAACGGGAAGTGGCACTGTGGCTCAAATGGTAGAGCACTTGCCTTGAGCTGAAGAGCTAAGGGACAGCGCCCAGGCCCAGAGTTCAAGCTCCATGACTGACAGAAAGAAAGAGAGGGGGGAGGGAGGGAGGGAGGGAGGAAGGGAGGGAAGAGAGAGAGAGAGAGAGAGAGAGAGAGAGAGAAAAGCTGGGCGCCGGTGGCTCATGCCTGTAATCCTAGCTACTCAGGAGGCTGAGATCTGAGGATCATGGTTCAAAGCCAGCCCGGGCAGGAAAGTCCGTGAAACTCTTATCTCCAATAAACTACTAGAAAACCGAAGTGGCGGTATAGCTCAAGTGGTAGAGAGCTCACCTTGATCTGAAAAGTGCAGGGACAGTGCTCAGGCCCAGAGTTCAAGCCCAATGACCAACAAAAAAGAAAAAGGAAGGAAGAAGAGAGAGAGAAAGAAAGAAAGAAAGAAAGAAAGAAAGAAAGAAAGAAAGAAAGAAAGAAAGAAAGAAAGAAAGAAAGAAAGAAAGAAAGAAAGAAAGAAAGAAAGAAAGAAAGAAAGAAAGAGAGACAGAGAAAGGAAGAAAGAAAGGAAAGAAAGAAAGAAAGAAGGAAAGAGAGAGAGAGAGGAAGGAACGAACGAACGAACAAACTAGCTGGGTACCGGTGGCTCACACCTGTAATCCTAGCTACTCAGGAGGATCTCAGTTCAAAGTCAGCCCAGGCAGAAAAGTCCCCATGAGATTCTTATCTCCAATTAACCACTCAAAAACCATACATGGAGCTGTGGCTCAAAGTAGTGAAGTGCTAACCTTGAGCAAAAGAGCTCAGGGACAGAGCCCAGGCCCTGAGTTCAAGCTCTAGACCAACATCAAAAGAAAAAAAGTACTCATTACCTTGGCATAACCCCTCTGCACATCACCTTTACAATAAAAAAGAAAGTCCAGAAATAAGTCCATATTTTTGTCCAATTTTATTTCCTACAAAGTTTCCAAGAACATCCACTGAGGAAAACTCAGTCTTTAATAAATGGTGTTGTGGGAACTGAATGTCTACAATCATAAAGGGGAGGGGGTGGGGGGAGGAAGAGAAGGAAGAAAACAGGGAGGGGAGAAGAAATTGGACTTTCATTTCATACCATACTCAAAAATTAACTTGCAAGTTATCCAGACCTGGCTCAAGGGGTAGAACACCAGCTTTGAGCAAAAAGGCCAATGAGAGATTGAGGCCCTGAGTTCAAGCCTCAGTACCAACACACACATAAAAAAATAAATGACGGAGCCTGGCTGGGCGTCAGTGGCTCACACCTGTGCGCTAGACCTGCCGAGCCGGGCCGTGTCATCAGGGGCTGGGCTGCTTTCCACACCACAAGAAAGGGACATGGATGCTCTGATGTCCTCTGTGCCCCCACAGCACTGGATAGAGTGCCGTGCTCACTGGGTCCCCTCTGACAGACGCGCCATGAGCCGCACGCAGTGTGCAGGGATGAGCTCTTGGGTGCTGCACACACTGCCCTGCTCCTGAGGGCAGATTTCCCCTGGAATCAGCAGAAGACAAGGACCCAGTGCTGGCCCAGCCCCGCTGCCCCCTCCACTGGGCCGTGCACATGGCAGGTGCTCAATATGCTCATGTCCCTGCATTGATGTTACCTTGCAAACAACAGGTCACTATTCTGCCTTCAATGATCAATCGATCCATGGCAAAGGCCACATCAGTGCAGGGGCAGAGTGGAGAGAGGCAGGAGAGAGGGGGCCACTCTGAGCTGGAGCCCTAATGTCACACCTGAGTGTCAGGGACAGCTCCCACCCTGCCTCCCCTTCTCCCCCCCTCACCCTGTGACTGTCCACGATACCCAGAACAAAATCCATACTCCTTCCACAGCTGGCAGGCCTGGGGTGTCACAGGAACGATCTTGTTCCTTTTGCTCTGGCTGCCATGGAACTCGAAGACACCCGTGGAGCCCTTTGTGCTGGCAGGTCTGGATTCTCCTTGATTTTCTATTTGGGACACTACCTGTTAATGCTTTTGAAATTACTTTTCTTATTACAGAAGATGCTGCTCTCAGAATTGGGGGGGGGGGGGGGGCAGGGCAAGGGCTGCAGCCTGCCCTGCAATTTCCCCACGGGCCTGTAAATTGGGGTGGTGCTAGAGCCTATCCACTCATTCTCACCTCATCCTGGCCTTACTCTGCTCTGCTCTGCCCTTGCCTGACTCAGAGCCCCGGGTCCCACACGCTCCTCACCCTCTGCAGTCAGGCAGCATGCCCTTCTGACCTGGCCCCCTGGGCTGTGGACTGTGACTGCGCATGCCCGGGCCCCAGGAAACCAGGGCAGCCAGCGCAGGGCTTTCTGCCAACGCCTCACACACCTCTGTCTCCTGGGAGCCAAGCTGCACCCTCCTCCTGGTAATCTTTCAGGAGCTCACAGCTCCATGCAGAACTGCCACAGTGCAGGACGGATAGAGGAGGAGGAAGGGCAGTAGCTATGACTGAACCCTGGAAGACTGGGTGGATGCTTTGGCAGCTTCCCCCAGGCCCGACCCACTGCCCAGGTGCCCTTGAGCAGGCTCAGCCTGGTTCTGGGCCGTGGCTTTTCTTCCTACTGAGTGGAGGGCACTGTTCAACTCCAGCATTCACTGGGGCTCTGAGCCCACGGCAAGTGCAGCCAGGAAGCCTGGGGGCAGAGTACCTGTGGCACACCTGACGCCACCCCCACCAGCTCAGGCTGGCTGCTGAAGGTTCTGATACCCCTATGCCAGTTCCTGCCTCACCCACAGAAGGACAAGTGAGTGCGGGCTCTGGTGGGAGCTCAGTGGACACTCCCCCCTCCCAGAAAGAGAGTGCAGCCCAGTAGCTGAAGGCCCAGTTTGGGCTGCCGAGGGCTTGGAGACTTTAGAACTGCACGATGAAGGAATCAGGGGACGTCATCTAAGTGCCTGCATTTCACATCTCTCAGAAAGCTGGGTGGTCTGGTCATGTGGGGCCCACAGAGGAGCTTTGTGGCAGACACCCACGTGGGGAAGATGGCAGTTTTGCCGTGTACCCCAGATACCTCCTGCCTGCTTTTTTATTCTCCCTGCCAGACCCCAGGGGGAGTTCCAAACCAGTCTTTAGCCCAACCATTTGCAACAAGTCTTTACAAGAAGACCTTGAACTTAAACTGAGCCCAATATAAAAATAGACCAAAGTGGTCATCCAGGCAGAGATCTGTGAGGCCTGTCCATAGAGCAGAGGTTGAAAATCACTGATGCAGAATCCCCCAGTCTCTAGAGGGTTCTACTTCCACCGGTGGCCATCCTTGCTCTCGTACACCCTGAGACAGGGAGGTCTTTATCCAGCATAGACTCCCGTGCTGCCTGCCAGGCCCCCTCCTCTGATCACCACCATGTACCTTCAGCTCATTGAGATAGCGCCTTGTATGCACCACCAGCAGGTCCTCCTCGGACGCCTCCCGCGCCTCCACCAGCATGCTGTCCGCCAGGAGCTTCTCCTCTGGAACCACAAAGTAAGCTGCTGTTTCCTGCTGCTACTTCAAGCCCACCCCCTTCCCCCAGGCTGCAGGTATACCCTCAGCAGCCCCAGGGTGAGGTAGGCATTGCTGGCTTGCAGGCCTCCCACAACAGGCTGCCAGCCAGGCCAGTGTGGATGATGGCCAGACTCCCTGGCCCAGGACATTGCATACTGGACTCACAGCAACCCTTGTGTGTCCCAAAAGCTGCCCACAGCCACTGGGTGAGCTCTAGTGTGAGGGGATGGCGTCCACAGGCAGGTGACACATGGTCACCACAGCACCCAAGGCCCCCAGCTATGTGGCCCCACCTCCCTCGCACCCTCATCCTCAGAAGACAGAAGGGAAATGGCCTCCTCTCAAGTGAGCCACACTCTTCCTCATACCTCTGCCTCCATCTGGAACCTTGGTGGCCACTGTACAGCCTGACCTACCCTTGCTCACCTCTCCTTATAAGCAAAGGACAGCAGCTGCCAGTCCGTGGCCAGTGGACATCAGGACAGCCAGGGCTGAACTACAAGAACCGGACCCCGCCAGTGCTGGATTACGCTTGTTTTCATTGCATTTCTTTTGTTTTGTTTTGATCACAGCCTCTATTTAAAGCAAGTAAAACTGCCTTTCCCCACTCAGATGACACATTTCCTTTAAAAACCAATTTAAATTAGTTTTTAAAATAGAGGTAGAATCAGTAACAATATGCAGTGGGGGGGGGGGGGGGGATGGCCAGGTCCCAAGGGAGACGGCAACTTATGCTTGGAGGCCTGTGCGGTTTCCACAGCCCTCACAAATACCATTTTGCTAAAGAAACTGAGGCCCAGCACAGGCAGTGTCTCCCTTCCCCACAAGGCTAGACCAGAATGCTCTACATTCTCAACACATCGCCAGCTCCAATGAGTTGTGATTAGAAATCAAGCCTGGTAGAAACCAACTGGTTGCAAATATTTTCCACATACAGACCAGGCAGGGCTCCCTTTCTATAACACCCCATGGTCTCCAGTGCTTCCCGCAGAGGGCTGGCTCCTCTCCTGGTACAGCACCCAAGGCCCCAGCCATGTGGCCCCACCTCCCTTCCACCCTCATCCCAGAAGACAGAAGGGAACAGAGACAACTGTTGTCTCCCAGGAGTGGAAGACACGGAACGCCACTGGGGAGCTGCTGGGCAATACAGGGGCTGAAGAAGGGCAAAGGACAGGGCAGAAGGCACACATTTAGGAACCGCAGGCGATGTTCCCTATCCTTCAGCTTTTCTTTCTTTGAGTGTTCAGTTTGCTCACTACTGTAATCAGAAAACCAGTATCCCTTGCCATAAATAGAAGAACCAGAAATGAAAAATCCAATGGGAGCACAGTGTTACTAATCTCTGAGCTGATGGTATTTTTGCAAGATGGAGAGCCCACCACTTGCTCTAGGTCTGTTTAGAAAGGAGATGGGCTTTGGTGTTAAAGGTGGGCTGGCGACACTTGCTCCACACTGTAGTCAGAAGGGGTGCTTCATCCTGTGCCAGACACACTTCCTGTTTTCCCCAAATGCAGGGAAACTCCTCCCCAAATCAGATCACAGGTAAAATGATGCTTTCCTAATGGGGCCTCCACTGGAGCTGTGTCCAAACATGAGCCAGGAATCTTGGTCCCAGAGCTGACTTCCAGACCATAATCCCACATAGTAGTTGTGTGGCACTGTCCATATTCTAACTGTTCCAGCTCCAATTTCCTAATCAGCAAGGCTGAAGGGACACCGGATTCCTCCAAAGTTCAGCTTCTAAGTGTCCAGCTTTGTGTATGTGTGCCAGTAATGAAGCCTGAACTCAGGGCCTAAGTGCTGTCCCATAGCTTTTTTTTTTCTTGTTTTTTTGTTTGTTTGTTTTTTTGGGTCCAGTCATGGGGACTGAACTCTGGGCCTGGGTGCTGTCCCTCAGTTCTTCAGCTCAAAGCTAGCGCTCTACCACTTGAGCCATAGCGCCACTTCCGGCTTTTTTCTTTTTGCTTATGTGGTGCTGAGGAATCGAACCCAGGGCCTCTGGCATGCAAGGCATGCGCTCTACCACTGAGCCACCTTCCCAGCCCCTTTTTTTTTTTCTTAAGGCTATCATTCCACCTCTTGAGCCACAGCTCCACTTCTGGCTTTTACTGGTTAATTGGAGGCGAAAGTCTCACAGATTTTCCTGCTTGGGCTGGCTTTGAACTTTGATCTCAGCCCTCTGGGTATCTAAGATTACAGGCGTGAGCCACCTGTGCCCAGCCTTCTATGCTCAGCTTTAATGAGCTCCTCTTCTACTGGGGCAGAGGCACCGGACCAGAGGGAGTGTGAAAACAAGACACATCATGCTTAGGACTCTACTGCAAAGATCTTGTTGGCAGCAGGGGCAGAAGGCAGTGTGGAGTCTGCAGCTGGGGGTGAGGGTCCTGATGCTTCTCTTGAGATGTGTGGGGAGGACAGGTGGGCCCAAGGAAGCAGGGGGTGAGGAAGGGCTGGGGGTGGAGGGGCTTTGCATACCTTTTAGGAAATTGATCACCTTGCCCCATTTTCCAGCGTCGAAGGGGTGCAGCTTCTCCAGGCCCATGAAGGTGATGTTGTAGCGAGGCGAGTACACGATGGGCCAGCGCTTTTCTGACACATGCTGGTACAGCTGGGTCACGTGTGGCCTTCCGCATGCACAGGACAGACAGGAAAACCTCAGTGTGGAGCGAGGCCTCCCCTCCCCTGGCCCCCACCTCCCACTCTGCCGCAGCAACAGGAATAAGAGCCGATCCTCACTGGGCCCCGACGGGCTGGCCCTGAGCCCAGCCCCTGGCCGGTCCTCCCCGCAGCAGCCGGGGAGACAGGCCCTCCACCCCCACCGGGGGCTGCTCAAGGACCCGACGGCCCAAGGTCACACACAGGCCCGTGGAGAGGCCGCGGTGCGCTGGGGGGGGGTCTAGTCCCAAGGCCTCGGCGCCCCCTCTCCACACCAGAGCACCGCACCGCTCCCCTCGGGGGGGGGGGGGGGCTGGGCCTCGGCTCCACCACGGACGGGGGGGGGGGGTGGCGAGGCACCGACCGCGCACGGCATCTGAAGAGAGGCGCGCAGACGGCGCAGGCCGCGGCCCGGGGGCCTGGGCTCCGGCCGGGGGCCCCGCGTGACGGCCCCACAGGGGCTGCTGGCGTCCCACCCTGAGGCCCGGCAGGGGAGCCCAGGGCCCCCGCCCGAGGGGCCCGGCGCCGGTCTCCCCGCGTCGCCGAGCAGGCGCGCGCGGCTGGCCCGGCGCCCGGGGCGGCCGACGGTGCGGGCCCGCGCGCCCCGGCTCGCCCGAGTAGGCCAGCACCTGTCGGGCCCGGGGGCCGCGCGCGCGCGCTCCGCCGCCCGCGGGGACCCCTGCGGCCCTGCCCGAGCCCCCGCCCCGCCGCACTCACATCCCGGGGCCGGCCCTCCCAGCGCTGGCCGGAGCTCGGCGACCCGAGGGGGGAGCGCGGGGCGGGCGGGCGGGCGTGGCCCGCCCGGGACACGCCCCCAGGCTGCCGCGGCGCCTCCGCTGGGGGCGGGGCCTCGGCAGGCTTGTCTCCTCCTGTCCCACGCCGCGGTGCGTCACAGACCCTAGAATCCCGAGCCCAGCTCGCCCGCCGAAAGAAGGCCACGCCCCCAGGGCCCGTCACGCGCAATGTCCCGCCTGCCTCAGACCAATACCCAATGGAATTCCACCTGGCTCAGAAGGCCACGCCTCTTGGTAGGCGGGCCACGTAGGGCTGCGCTTCATTCGTGGCGGGAGGGGGTGGGACCTGCGGCGTCGCCCCGCCTCGGAGGCGTGGTCAGCGTGTCCCTCCTCCTCCACGCTTCCAGCCTATTTTTCATCTCCCGGAGGAGAGGAGCCGGGCGACGGGGGCGCCGCCGGCCCCGGGCTCGCATGCGCTCTTGAGCAAGGCCCCCGCGCTCTCTGGACCTTTGCTTCTACTAGACACGCGTGCGGTTGGTGGGGGCTACTCGTCTTCTGAGCTGCGGAGCCATGACCTCCCGCCTAGAGGTCGGCCGCGCGGCCCCCTTGCGCAGAGGGTCACCTTCCCAGCAGCCTCTCTGAGGCTGGGGGGCAGGGGTACCCCGCCCCGTCCCGGGCCCACGCGCCAGCTGGGGGTGCTGCGGCTGGAACCGGGAGGAGGCCCCACAATAGGGCCCAGAGCTCGGGAACAGTGGCCCTCTGTTGGCCCAGCTGTCCCCGCCAGCAGACAGCAGCAGCTGGCCAGGGCCGGGCCCGGGTCCCCGGCGGGGCCTGTGCCAGGACCTGCCACCGTGACGACTGCCCAGGATCGCGTGGCCCTGGGCAGGGGGGCTCCGGGCCGCCTCCCGAGGGGTGCTGCCCCCCCCCCCGTGCTCCCGGGCGCTGGCCAGCCCGGGACCTCGCGGCCCTCCGTGTGCCCTGGAGTGACGCGTAGCCTTGGGTCTGCAGAGCTGACCTGTCCTTCTCAGTGGGGCCTGGCCCCTGGTCCGCGCCAGCCCTGCGGGACTTTGGAAACCCCTCCTGCCGAATCCTTCTGCTTTCTAATTCTATTTCCCGTGGTTTCCCCAGCAGGCAACTCCATTGCAAAGTATTGCCAACTGACCCGCCAAACCTTTCCTCTTTCTCAGTCGGTGGTCTCAGCTGTAGTAATGGAAGCTAACCATTGCAGGTCGCTATGGGGAGTACTGACACCACTTTGGGGGGAGGGGGGAGGGCACTGGGACCTGTCTTTGAAGGGGATGTGGGCGCTGGGCCCCCTCCCTCACCTTCTCTTTTGGTTTCTGGCCATGATGTGAGTGGGTTTGCTCAGCCACATCTTCCTAGGGCCTCATCACAGGCCTAAATCTACAGGCCCATCAGATCAGGACCTGGAGCCTCCAAAACTATGAGCCAAAATGAACCCCCTCCCCTTTTTTTTTCCTGTAAGTGGTTAGCTCAGACATTTTGTTTATAGTGATGGAAAGCTAACACACATGGTGAGTGAGGTCCAGGGAAGGAGTTAAGCAGAGAAGGAAAAAACAAAACAAACTCTGGTGTTCTGGGCAATCTTGGAGATTCCTCCAGCCCTCTCCAACTGAGCAACTGGAGTGAGTGGGACTTTAGCAATGGCCCTGCCTCCTGTCCCTGGCATTTCCTGCAGAGGCCTTGCAGACTTGATGCATTCACAGGGCCTGTCACCAAGAAAATCTGGGCTTTAATCCTAGCCACATCTCACCAAAGCCAAGGAGCTGGTCCATCCTGGTGACCAGGTAGTGGCCCCAAAGCCCCTGCCTCCACCATAACCCCTGCTACAACCTCAGCAGGCCCCAGTCTCATCCTCAGGGAGGTTGACGCACTTGGTGGAGTGAAGTCACCCCTCCCTGCTCTCGGCTCCTGGCAGCCAGAGGCTTGCTATGCCTACAAGGATTGGTGCTCAGGAGATTCCAGGACTGGGAATTCATTAGCATACAAGGCTGCCAGCAACAAACATGACACATGCTCCCCAGCTGCACTGATGGACACACACCCCACAACTGCCACATGCCACCCCAGATGCACATTCACACACACACACACACACACACTGCCTGTTATTTTGCACTTTGCCTTTTAAAACCTAAAACACATCTTTAAAGATACCCTAACATCAACAGGACCTAATCTACTACCACCTTTTTAGTGGCTGTGCTATATTCCTTTGCAGGACTATCTTTTTTTTTGGGGGGGGGGGGTGTCCGGTTGTGGGGCCTGAACTCTGGGCCTGGGCGCTGTCCCTCAGCTCTTCAGCTCAAGGCTAGCGTTCTACCACTTGAGCCACAGCGCCACTTCTGGCTTTTTTCTTTTTTGCTTATGTGGTGCTGAGGAATCGAACGCAGGGCCTCATGCATGCAAGGCAAGCGTTTTACCACTAAGCCACCTTCCCAGCCCCTTGCAGGACTATCTTTTGTCCCTGTGCATGCATTTCTAGTTCCTTTGCTCTCAGGATGCCTCAGGGGGTACTTGATGCCCTGAGCCTGGGCATCTGACCATATTTCCACATTTAATTCTGACAGAGATGGCTAAGATGTCTGCCCCAAAGGTAGTGTTATTTTATACCTTTATCAGTAATACAGGAGGAATGTCTATGCTTGCATTTATTTTGCTAATAGGAGGAGTGTGAAGTCCTGTCTCTGTGCATTTTTAAATATATCGACATGAATAATATAGGCATTTTCTAAATATCCACAAGGAATTGATGCCATGTAAACCAAAAGCATGTATGTTCCAGTCCCTTACAGTGGTGTGGCATTCTCACAGAACTTACCCCATCTACTTTAAATCATCTCTAGATGGCATATGATACCCACACAATGTCAGTGCTCTGCAAACAGTTGTTAGATGTGAGAGCCCCAGAAACCGAGCTGTGAGACCTGAAAGGACAGGGAGTTTGGAAGGCTTCTCCCAACATACTCTCAGGACGCTGAGAGTTTCCTGAAAAGGTCCATCAGTCCTGGCTTGATAGGAATTCAGATTTCTATCCTGGATGTAGGTTTAATTCCACCCCAAACTTTCTGGGAGCATGGGGATAGACAAAAGCCTATGCAAAGTCATTTACTGCTTACCTCTACTTCCTATTCCTAAGATAAGGAAGTCATTTATCAGTTAAATAAGATTGTACCACAGGATTGGTGCTTGTGACTTCAAGAATATTGTTACCGGACTGGGAAGGTGGCTCAGTGGTAGAGTGCTTGCCTTGCATGCATGAGGCCCTGGGTTCGATTCCTCAGCACCACATAAGCAAAAAGGAAAAAGCTGGAAGTGGCGCTGTTGCTCAAGTGGTAGAGCTAGGCTAGCCTTGAGCTGAAGAGCTGAGGGACAGCGCCCAGGCCCAGAGTTCAGGCCCCACAACCGGACCCCAAAAAAAAAGAAAAAAGAATATTGTTACCTTACTTTCTGCACATACACCCCTGAACCCTACTCAATAAATACCTTGTGTAAAGGACCTTGGGCACATGAAGCAGGCAGAAGACCTCAGGCCCTGGATGCCCCAAACCTCAGTTCCATGGTTTGGTCTCCATTACTGCCCCGTCCCAGGACATGGTGGGTCCTGACAGATCCTTTTTTTTCCGTTTGTCCTAAGGCTTGAATTCAGACCCTGGCGCTGTCCCTGGTCTCTTTTTTGCTCAAGGCTAGTGCTCTACCATTTTGAGCCACAGTTTCACTTCCCATTTTTTGAGTGGTTAATTGGAGATAAGAGTTTCTCAGGGACTTTTCTGCCTGGGCGGACTTCAAACTGATCCTCAGATCTCAGCCTCCTAAGTAGCTAGGATACAGGTGTGAGCCACCAGCACCCAGCTCAGATTATTATTATTATTATTATAGATTATTATTATATTATTTATAGTGACAAAGAAAAACGTCTATACGGGGGCTGGGAAGGTGGCTCAATGGTAGAGCGCTTGCCTTGCATGCCTGAGGCCCTGGGTTCGATTCCTTAGTACCACATAAGCAAAAAGAAAAAAGCCGGAAGTGTCGCTGTGGCTCAAGTGGTAGAGCGCTAGCCTTGAGCTGAAGAGCTGAGGGACAGTGCCCAGGCCCAGAGTTCAGGCCCCACGACCGGACCCCCCCCCCCAAAAAAAAAGAAAAAAATGTCTATACATGTTTGTACAGGTGCATTTGCCAAAGCAAGTACTGAGGTTTGGACTCAGGGCCTTGGATTTGCTAAGCAGGTGCTCTACCACACCCCTATGCATTTTTGCTTTCGTTATTTTTCAAATAAGATCTTGCTTTTGTTGAGGTCAGCCTGGACTTTAATCCTCCTACTTATACTTCCCACATAGCTAAGATGATAGGTATACACTGCCACATCTAGCTTCATCATTGGTCAGATGGGGCCTCGAGAACTTTTTTGCCTGGGCTGGCCTCAAACCATGATCTTCCTGCTCTTTATGAGTAGCTGGGATTACAGTCATGAACTACTGCACTTGGCCCAGGTGCAGTTTTAAAGTTTTTTATTGGCAGTGTTGGGATTTGAACATGTACTGCTTAGTTATTATTTTGTAACCTCAAAACTCAAAAAGTAAGACCAAAGCATTCACTGTCTCCTTCAAGTCTGGTGGTCTTCTTTGCTGTTAATCTGGGTGGTAGTTGGCTGGTGTGACTGGACAGTTGGGGGTCTGCTCTGGCTGGGATGACTCAGCCTTCTGGGCTAGTTGTCCATTAACCCATAGCTTTTTACATCGTGCCAAACAGCCAGCCCCAGTGTGTCCTCGTGGAAGTAGCAAGATTCCACAGCCACCACCATCTTCCAATGTCTTCTCTGATTCACTCCCCTTGATTCCATTCACCAAAGCAAGTCACATGGCCAAGCCTACATCTAGGGCAGAAGAGAGACACTGCCAAGGTCCATGAACAGCGGGATGCAGGAATCGCTGGGGCCCTCATTGCTGTCATCTACCCCAAGCCCCACGCTCAGCAGATGGGAAGGCGATCTCCATAGCAACCAGTCCTGAGGTGCAGATAGCAAGGATGTCTCATGGAGGCTGCTGACTGCTGCCTACATGTGACCTGGAGCCACACAGAATCCTTCTGGAGAGAAGGAAGAAGAACATCCTTGAATTGTCAGCCTGGAGACATGAGATCTGGAAAGAGGAATTAGGTTGGAGTATTGCAAAAAAAAAAAAAAAAGCTCGCACCAGTGGCTCACACCAATAATCCTAACTACTTAGGAGACTGAGATTTGAGGATCCAAGTTCAAAGGCAGACAACTCCATGAGGCTTTTACATCCAGTTAACAAAAAAAGCCAGAAGTGGGGGTGTGGCTCAAGTGCTCATAGAGCACCAACTTTGATCAAAAAGCTAAGGGAGAGTGAGAAGCCCCGAGTTCCAGCCCCAGTACTGGCAGAGTGTGTGTGTGTGTGGTGTGTCTTCCTGTTGAAAGTGGAGAGGGTGACAAAGATACGAGCATGCAGGGGAAAGTTTTCCAACCCAGGGGAAGCTATCCTCCCTCGCTGTGAGGCCCGAGGGGCACCGTGGTCCCGCCAGCCTGCTGTCCTCATTTCTTAGCGCAGGCAACAGCAGCCGAGTGCTCTTGCAGGGTGCAATGCCTGAGCCAGAGCGTCTGGTTCTGCGGCAGTGGCTGCTGGGGTGTGCTTCAGACAATCAAATTATTTCCTAATTGGAGTCTCCTGCTTAATCAGCTGCTTGCTGAACATTTGTGCTCTCAGCGATTTCCCTGTCAACACCTCCACCTCTAAACTGCTCTGGTCTGGCTTCAGGATTCTGCCCCTGAGGACAGCTGGAAGGGGAGGGGCCTGCAGGCCACCCTGAGAGACAGGAAGCAGCTGCTCCCTCAACATCAGTGACCTCACTGGGCTTCACAGCCAGCCACCAGGCCAGCCAGCAGGTGTGCTGTTAGCTCCTCACGTCCTCAAGGGTGGGTCTCTGCCTCTCTCTAGACCTCAGTGACCATGAAAAATCTCCAACTGGGCACTGGTGGCTCATGCCTGTAATTTCAGCTATTCAGGGGGCCAAGAGCTTAAGGATGGAAGCTTAAGGACGAGCAGACACATCCTTGAGACTCTTATCTCCAGTTAACCAGCAAGAAAACCAGAAGTGGAGGTATGACTTAACTCGTAGAGCACCTATTGTGAGAAAAAAAAAAAAGCTAAGCAAAAATGCAAGGGCTGGGCACTGGTGGCTCATGCCTATATCCTAGCTACTCAGGAGGCTGAGAACTGAGGATTATGGTTCAAAGCCAGCCTGGGCAGGAAAGTCCATGAGACTCTTATGTCCACTTAACCATCAGAAAACCGGAAGTGGTGCTATGGCTCAAGTGGTAGAGTGCTTACCTTGAGCTGAAGAGCTGAGGGACAGCACCCAGGCCGAGAGTTCAAGCCCACAACTGAAAAAAAAAAGGGGGGGAGGGAAAGAATGCAAGGCCCTGAGTTCAAGCCCCAGGAAAAGGGGTGTGTGTGGAGAGAGTGTAACATTAACTGCTAACTCTCAAACTTTCATGTTCTCGGGAGCTGGGAAGGTGGCTAGTGGTAGAGCGCTTGCCTTGCATGCATGAGGCCCTGGGTTCAATTCCTCAGCACCACATAAGCAACAGAAAAAAGCCAGAAGTGGCACTGTGGCTCAAGTGGTAGAGCGCTAGCCTTGAGCTGAAGAGCTGAGGGACAGCGCCCAGGCCCAGAGTTCAGGCCCCATGACCAGACCCCCCCCCCGCAAAAAACTTTCAAGTTCTCTTAGTTTTCCATCACTATAACAAAACACCAGAGGCAATCAATTTATGAGACAAGGTTTATCTCAGCTCATGGCACTGGATTCTCTTTGGTTTCAAAGGTAGAGGATCCTACTGAGAGCATGTGGCGCAGAACTGACTTGAGCCAGGAGTCCCCAGAGTTGCTCCCCCCCAGGGCCTTGGGACACCCTAAGTGCTCTATCTCACCTCCCTGTGGGGTCCCCTGGGGCCTAAGCCTGCAACAAGGACAATCAACCGCCAAACGATAGTGGATCCTGAATTCTGTTAATTGAGGTTGATCTGAGGGTGAATAGACTCAAGCATGCTATGAATAGGTTCAGCATGCCAGCTTTAGAACCTAAGTCCCATCCACCAAAGGAAGCGTCCTTTTCTATCCTGCCTGACCTGTTCGCAAAGCTGCCTCCAGGTGGCGCTGTGGACCAGCAGGTACCGGTGAGGTTCTTTTTTTTTCTTACCCAGGTGGGTCCCTAGTGAGTGGTGCCTTGGTGTCTGGTCCAGGGAGGCCAGTCTGCCCCTGGGGGCCAGGCCAGCCAGGGAGCATAGCGGCATTGCTACTTGATGATGGGCAGTGGCTGTCTCCAGTCACAGGCATTTCCTTCCAGGGACTTAGGTTGCAGAAGTTGCTTTTCAGAAGTGACACTTTACATACTTGCCTAAACGATCCAAACAAGTCACTGTAAAGATCACATTGAGAAAAGCTCTGAGTGGCTTAGGTGAGTGGATGAAAGGCAGGTGTGGGGGCCACCACTGCCTTACAGGGAACTAATGAGACAGCTCTCCAGCCTCCCCAAACCCCAGCACCCCGCCCCAGCCCCAGCCCCCATAACCACCAAGCCCACCCAGCCAGAATCTGGAGAAAAGTTGGGGAATCTGCACTTGAGCCAATCCTTCTGTCTACATCTGTTAACAAATTGAGTCCCTTCCTATAGCCTAGTCCACTCCCCTTCTCCACAGCTTAGCACGCTCCCTTCCTAGGCAGCACTAGGCCCATGTAGTAAAGGCAGTAAATATTCAGCTTCCAACCCCCTTTACTATGGGATGGCACTTGGGATGGGCACTTGGGATGGGCAGACAACAAGAGCCCCTTAGAGTGACATTCAGGTCTGGGCAGCTGCAGGATCCCTAATCTACTATTAGGACAGCAGCCATAAATCCTAGTCCGACATGATGAAGCCCCTGGCCCACATGTCCACACCAGGGTCTCCGCCTCCTAGCCCCTTCTAGCCCGTCCTAAACCTAGGTTATATAGGTCATCCCGGACAATAGCTGGTGGTGCTTCTCACTCCTCCCTGGAGGAGTCTTGCCGGCCCCTTTCCGGGCAATAAACCTTTCTTTGTTCTCTGTACCTGGATGTCTGCGTGGTTCTCTGGCAAAGTCTATTAATCTTAATTTTGCTAAGATTGGGATTACAGACACATACCACCACACTAGGCTTATAGGTTGAAAAGGGCTCTTCTGAACTTTCACCCAGGTTGGACTTGAACCTCAGTTCTCCCAATCATGAGTATGATTTGTCTTTTGAATGAAAAATTCTTTCCCTTGGGCTGGGAAGGTGGCTAGTGGTAGAGTGCTTGCCTTGCATGCATGAGGACCTGGGTTTGATTCCTCAGCACCACATAAGCAGAAAAAGCCGGAAGTGGAGCTGTGGCTCAAGTGGTAGGGTGCTAGCCTTGAGCTGAAGAGCTGAGGGACAGGGCCCAGGCCCAGAGTTCAAGCCCCACAACAAACAACCAAACAACAAAAAATTCTTTCCCTTTAAGGACAGCTCTTACCTGAGGTTTCTCAGAAGGGATCTCTCGAACTTTTCTAGACAGCCAGGCCTTGAATTAGGATCCTCCCATTCCTAGCCTCCCAAGAACTAGGTTCTGGGCCTGAGCCTGAGCCATTTGTTCCTGGCTCTAGTCCCCTTATTATTGTTATCTGGTGTTGGAGATCAAATCAGGAACTCAGGCAGGATAGACAAACACTACCACTACCGGTGAGCCACACCCACAACATTGGTGCTGGGGCTTGAGTTCAGGGCCTGGGTACATGCTAACTTACACACACAAAATCTGTAACTTTAAATCTCAAATAACTGGGCACTGGTGGTTCATGTCTGTAACCCTAGCTACTCAAGAGGCTGAGATCTGAGGATCACGGTTGGAAGCCAGCCTGGGCCAAAGGAAAAAAAAAAGTCCCTGTGAGACTCTTATCTCCAATTAACCACTCAAAAACAGGAAGTAGTTGTGTGGCTGGAGTTGTGTAGCACTAGCCTTGAGTACAAAGAGGCTCAAGGACAGTACCCACCCCGAGTTCCCCACAACCAACAAAACAAAACGAACAAAAACTCAGAATTAACCAACCACGATCACTATATCTGCCTTGATTTGTTTTTTAATATCAGTGACAGGAAAGTTCATTAGGAAAGAAATGGAGCAGAGAAGACAGCCTGAGGCACATGGATGACGCAGGAACTGCAGCAGCCCCACACCACCACACCACACCGCGAGCAGACGGCAAGATCAGCTGATAGGCCAAAACCTGCCTGGCGGCAAACAATGTGGGGGGTTACAAAAGAACTAGGAAGTGTGGACCAAAAAAATGAAGACATGACGTTGTGGGCACATTTCTTTTCTAATAAACGTTTCCATCACCTTTATTATGTTTGTTTCTTGCCTGAATTCTTCTCCTGCCAGATAGAAGGAGGTAACTTGCTGCCCTGAATTTCTGGTAACATATTTGGTGCTTCGGCTGTGAACTTGGGGATGAAGTATGTCTTTTTCTGACGTGGACTGACCGAATGGTAACAATACGTGGAAATACACGAAATTCCTCTTGTACATTTCACAAGCAATAATAAAGACTAGTGTTTGGTAGTTTTTAGTATATTTACAGAGTTGTGCTGCCATGACCACTGTCTGATGGTAGAATGTTAAAACGTTCTCTTCCCTCTATCACCGGCCTCTGGCAGCCTTCTACCCTTCTCTATGGAGCTGCCCACTCTCACCAGGAACACATGGTGTCATGGGATTTGTCCTTGTTTTCATTGCCTTCTTTCACTGAGCATGATGTCCTCAAGGCATGTGGTCACATGGACACCTCCCCCCCCACCTTTGCGAACCTCTTCATTAGCAGGCCCAGCTCCACCTCTGACTTTTTGGTGGCCTGGCTGATTTTGAACCCTGATCATCATCAGATCTCAGCCTCTGGGGTGGCTAAGATTACGGCGTGAGCCACTGGTGCCAGCACAGTAAGAGTCTTAGTTTGACTACAGAAATCCCTTCGTGTTGACAAAGGAAGTATCTCCTAAGCCTCCAGGAGGAGGAATGTAAGGATGGTATACACACACACACACACACACACACACACACACACACACACACACACAAACAGCCTTTCAACTAAAATGAATATATTCTGGTCTCACATATTTTCAATGATGGCTAGCAGATCGAAATGCTCCCTGACATCGGAAGGACCAATTTTCCGCTCCAACAGCTGAGGGTCCCCAGTCTTGGCCCAGGCTTGCTACAGTCACACTGGAAACGATTCTTCAGAAACAAGGGAAAAACAAAACAAAACCCACAGTCGGCTGCATTTCTGCGCTTTCCCTCTGTGTGTTGGCAATTTGGCATATTTTTTTCTCCCTGGAGAATGAAGTTGTCTGCTTTGGTCAGCCACCATTGCCTTCCACACCCACCGTTTGTTCCCCGGCCACTGACATCTCCCCATAACTAGCTTTTCCCATGGACACCCCCCATAGGAAGAAGGGTCTAGAAGTTCCTAGATCATGTTGGGGTGATATGTAATCACTCTCTACAATTCTTTCCTGTACTGTTATTACCCCTCCTCCTGCACATTAATAAATCATTTCCTCCTATTTAATCCCATTGTCAGTTCATTTCAGCAAACCTTAGAGGGTTTTGGCTGTGTGTGTGTGTGTGTGTGTGTGTGTGTGTGTGTGTGTGTGTGTGTGTGTGTAATTTCCCTTTGCTCTGGCAACCTCCCAACACCATATTCATATCCAGTCCTAGTGATCATCCTTTTGTTTTGTGCTGGCAGTAGTGGATTTGAACTTGCTAGGCAGGCATTTTACCACTGAACCATACCTCCAGCCTTTTTGTACTGTTTTATTGTCAGTCACGGGGCTTGAACTGGGGGCTGAGCCTTGTGTGCAGGGTTTTTGGGGTTTTTTTTGAGGTGGACTCTTACTTCCTGACTGAGTTCTGCCTATTTGGGTTTCCTATGCTAGCTGGGAGGACAAGTATATGCCACAGACCCAGCTTCTTCCTTTGAGATTGCGTTTCCTGGAGTTCTGTCCAGGGCTAGCCTGGACCAGCAATCTTCCCCATCGCAGCCACCCAAATAGCTAAGATTATAGGTATAAGCCACTGGCAATCTTGCTAGAAACTCAGTAACTTTCTCGGGCACACTGCCAATAGATGGCAGAGCCTCAACCCGGCCAACATGCATGCAGGGTTTTACTGTGAGCTGCTAGGTGTGGGGGTGGGGTGGGGGGCTCAGCCCACTCTGGATATGGCAGTAAGAGTGGGCACTGTCCATGGGGAAATTTAGGATACAAATGGACTCAAGGTTGTTTTATGGCCATGCATAGGCAGAATTAAACAATGTTAGAATAAAGTAAAATGCACATCCCCCAAAAATCCTGGTGTAAGTTCTACAGCTGCAGCTTTTTTTTTTTAACCAAATCTTTTTTTTTTAATTGTGATAAAAATATACCTAATGTAAATTTACCATCATTTTATTATTTCTTTTTTAACTGGTCCTAGGGTTTGAAGTCTGGGCCTGGGTGCAGTTCCTGAGCTTCTTTTGCTCCAGGTTAGCTAGCGCTCTCCACTTGAACCACAGTGCCACTTCCAGCTTTTTCTGGAGTAGTTTATTGAAGATAAGAGTATCATGGACTTTCTGCCTGGGCTGGCTTCAACCATGATCCTCAGTTCTCAGCCTACTGAGTAGCTAGGATGACAGGCATGAGCCCCCAGCGCCTGGCTGCCATCTTATTTTTAAGTGTATCCAATTCAGTATCATTCAGTATGTTCACACTGCTTTCCAACTAATCTCCTGACTTTTTCATCTCACAGAACTTCCCCCCCACCACGGGATGCCCAGCCCTTGGCAATCACAATTCTACCTGTCCTGGATATGAAGGTTCTGGGATCATGGGCGGGCGAGCTTCCTTCACTCAGCCCGGGGTGCCTGAGGCTCAGTCATGTCATTACTCGTGGCAGAACTGCCTACTTTCACTTCCAGGCTGCATAGCATTCCACATGTGCGCACAGCAGGTCCTGCTTACCCATTTGTGGGTGACCTTTCACTGTTCTCCACCTTTTGGTTTCTGTCAGTGATGCTGCAAATATCTAGTCATGTCTGTGCTCTCAGTCCTTTGGAGAAAATCCCACAGGTGAGATTTCTGGCTAAGAGCCAAGTGCACAAAAGACCCCCAAGTAGCATTGTGGCTAGAAGCATAAAGGGTTCTCATCTTGTAGAGACACCAGTGGAAGGACAGGATGTCCTTCGTGTTCCAAGCAAGACAGTGGAAGGCTGGCTTCAGAAGAAGAGCAGGCCATGGACTGTAGCCACACATTGGCTTTCTTGTAGTCTTTCTACTTCTGTAACCATTTGAGGCTCTCCATTGTAAATTATCCTCCCTCCTCCCACCTGGAACATGGACTTCAGGAATTAAGCCAGGCCTTGTGCATGCTAGGCAAGTGCTCTATTTCTTGATCTAATCTCTCAGCCCATTTATTATTTATTTTGAGACAAGGTTTCACCACCTCTTTTTGCTGGAGCTAGGCCTCAAACTCCCAATCCCCCTGCCTCAGCCTCCTGAGCTTCTAGGACTACAGATGGAGTCACCAAGCTCAGCTTGTAAAATGATTTTGGAAAGTTACTTGTTTCTAATAGGATAAAGTTAATTGTCTTAAAAATTCTCTTGGGGCTGGGGATGTGGCTCAGTGGTAGAGTGCTTGCCTAGCATGCATGAAGCCCTGGGTTCCATCCCTCAGTACCACATATAAAGAAAAAGCCAGAAGTGGTGCTGTGGTTCAAGTGGTAGAGTGCTGGCGTTCAGCAAAAGAAGTTCAAAGACAGTGCCCAGGCCCTGAGTTCAACCCCAGGACTGGCAAAAAGAAAATTCTCTTCATCCTAACATGCTATAGACTGATGGTTGTGGCTGGGTCTTGTGCTTGGCACCTTCCAACTGAGAGCCCTGAGAGCCAGCCTTGGGTGCTGAAAGCCAGGGCTGGCCACCGCCAGTGAGCCTCAGGCCCTGAGTCTGCAGCAGGGAACAGCAGTTGGTGTAATGGGCTAGCATCTCTGTTTCCTTTATTTATTTCATGGCTATTTCTATTTTGGCAACAGATACTGGTTTTCTATTTATAGAAACAGTAAATCTTGCTTCTTAAATATTTGCAAACACTTTGACTTAAAGACAAATAGGAAATAACAGTACAGGTGGTACTCAGATATTGTAAAAAAAATTTTTTTAGGGTGCTAGGAAATGACAGAAGTTTGGGAGGCACTGATAACAGCTTGCAGGGAATATTTCCTTATTTGTCAGGCAGACAAACTGTCTCACACTAGCCTGTAATTTCTTCTGTTCCTGAAGGTCTCTGTGCCCAGGGGCCAAATGGTCTGCTTAGCCCCCTTCCTCCTCTCAGAGAAATACTGAAGAGGGCCCAGTGGAAGGAAAAGGGGTTCATTATGAATCATTTTGTGTATAGGTGTCTGTGTGAATCTGTTTCCTTTCTCTGGGTTACATGTCCAAGAAAGTGAATGCTTCTTTTTAATAAATTACTTGCCATTATTTACAACCAAGATGTTTTACCTTACAATCCGTGTTATTGATTTCTCCTTGATAGAAGATCTGGCGATAGAGACAATCCTGAGCCCTTCAGCCCCTGGGCCCTGCGTGAGACGTTTTACTTACTGCTCTACCTTCTGGGCAAGGGATACGAGCATATTTATCTGCTTGTGTACCGGTAAGCTTTCCTTCAAATTCATTTGTGTATTCTCTGTGGAAGACCCTGGTTGCCAACAGGGAAGTGATGAAATTGTGAGGGGAAAGAATCCCCCAGCCTTTTTAATTTAGCCATCTGACTCAATTACTTGCTCAAAATGAATGGGGGGGGGGGGAGGTGGGATAGTTCAGTGCTAGAATACTTGCTTAGTACGTTAAAGGTCCTAGGTTGGATACTCACAATAGGGAAAAAAATTAAAGATAGAGAAAATAAATGAAAGAAGCTGGGCACAGGAGCTGCAACCTGTTACCCCAGCTACTCGGGAGGCAGAGAGCAGGACAGGCATAAAAGTTTTGAGATTCCATCTCAACCAAAGACGACAAGTCGATCGCAGATGCCTGTTACCCCAGCAACAAGGGGAAGTACATAGGAGTATCAACGCCCAAGCTGGCCTGGGCACAAAGCAAGACCCTATCTCAAAAATAACCAAGGCAAAGAGGGGTTGGAGTGGTTCAAGTGGTTCAAGTGATACAGCACCTGCCTAGCAAGCACCAGGGCATGAGTTCAATCTCCAGTGCTATTTTTAAAAAAGCATACAGAGGAACACACAAGATGATTTCACAGCCACTCCCTCGGCCGCTTCTTCAAAGCAGGGAGCACCTGGCTCCATACATCAAAGATCCCCCCCCTCTCTGGAGGTCTCAGATCCCTCCCATCACACACAGCCCGGGTCTAGGGTGTGCAGACTTCCAGGGTGAACCCCAAGTACTGCTAGCTCCATAGTTTTGGAGGGGCAGGCTTTGGGCCCAGTGAGGGACCACCTCTTCCTGACACCCCGCCGGCCGGACCCCCCCAGCCGGGGACCCCGGTTCCTCCCTGACACCCCGCCAGCCGGACCCCAACCCGGACCCCCCCAACCGGGGACCCCAGTTCCTCCCAGACAACTGGAGCCCCGGGAGCGCAAGGCGCGGATGAACCTGGGGCGCTGCGAGCGTGTTCTGGGGCCCGGTGTGCCTGCCCTTCGGGGTAACTCCCGACGCTTCTAGAAGTCAGGGTGCGGGGCCCTGAGCAGGGGGGGCTCCCGTGGCAGCCCGGGCTGAGCCTGGGGCCCTCTCCTGCGAGGGACGTCGAGGCAGCGCGGGCCCGCCACACGTCAGAGAGCACGGGCAACCCGCGGCCGTGAACCGGGGCAGGGCCGGGGCGGCCGGGACCACCGCGGCCCAAGCAGCGCCCGGCCTCCCGCGCGGCCCGGGGGCGCTCCGCCGGCGCGCGCCCGCTCCCCCCACCACGGGGGCCGCGCCGGCCTGGCCCTTCACCTCGCCCCGGGGGCGCGCCCACCAGACCCGCCGCGAGGCCCAGGAAGTGGGCCGGCCCCGCCCCGCCCCGCCCCGCCCGCCGCGCCGTCACCTGCGGGCCGGCGGCCGGGCGCGCGGGCCGGAGGGCGCCAGGGGGAGCGCGCGCGCGGGCGAGCGGGCGCCGGGTCGCCGGAGGGGAAGCGCGGCGGGGATGGCGGCGCGGGGCCGGGGGCGGCCGCGGCGGCTGCTGGCGCTCGCGCTGCTGCTGGCGCTCGGCCTCTCGGCCGCGGCGGCCAAGCTCAACATTCCCAAAGTGCTGCTGCCCTTCACGCGGGCCACGCGCGTGAACTTCACCCTGGAGGCGTCGGAGGGCTGCTACCGCTGGTGAGGCGCGGCCCGGGCGGCGGGCGGCGGGCGGGCGGCCCGCGTGGCCGGCGCGAGGCCTAGGCCCGGCGGCCGCGGAGCAGGTGCGCGGCGCGGGGCGGGGCCTGCGGCGGCCGCGGCCGGGGCGGAGGGCCGCGCGTGACCCGGCGGCGTGCGCGCGGGGCGCCGCCTCTGCGCCGGCGCCGCCGGGGACGGGGCGCCGCGTGGGGCCCGGCCGCGCGTGCGGCGCCGGCGGGGGCGGCGGGGCCCGGGAGCGGGCTGGGCTGGAGGCGGCCTCCGCGGCTCCTGCAGGCCGACGCGGGCCCGGGGTGCCGGGCCGGGCGGGGGCCGCGTGGCCCCGGGGAGCGGAGGCCCGGGCCGCGTGTCCCGGCGCCCGGCTCCTGCGGGAACCGACCGAACGAGCCCGGGCGGTGGAGACCACCGGGCCTGTTGGCCGCTTGGGGAGGAGCACAAGTTGGGCTGAAAGGGGTTTTTTTGGGGGGGGCGGGAGACCGACCGGGGGCCGTTGACTCGGCGAAATGCGTGGGGCCTGGTCCCGGGCGCGTGCGGGCCGGCCCGCGGGGTGGGGGGGGTCGAGGCACCGCGCGGGGGCCCCGGCCGCGCCCCGCCGTGCCCCGCCCGCGTACCCTGCCCCGCCTGCGCGCCCCGCCCGCCCCGCCTGCGCGCCCCGCCCCGCCCGCCCCGCCTGCGCGCCCGCCCTGCCCTGCTCCGCCAGCCCGGTGCCCGGGGCCCTCGCCAGGTCGAAGCCTAAGACAGTGCAGCCGCACTGCTGAGCCGCGCGCGCGCGCGCGTGTGTGTGTGTGTGTGTGTGTGTGTGTGTCTGTCTGTCTGTCTGTCTGTCTGTCTGTCTGTCTCTGCCTGCCTGCCTGCCTGCCTGCGTCTGTCTGCCTGTCTCTGTCTGTCGTTGAAGCTTCCGCGCGGTAGTCGGCCTGCTCACCCGGGGCCCCGGCCCACACCGCCCGTCCTCCACACCGCGTGCATCGCCGGCGTCTGCAAAGCCCGGCCCAGAATTCACGTGAATTACCGTGCCCGCCCAGGCCGTGGCGTTCCGGGGTTGGCGTTTGAGGCGGGGGAGCCCTGGTCTCCGGGTCGACCTCCGGCTGGCCGCCGGCGCGGTGCTTTCCTGCCCGGGCCGCCTGCCGCCTCGTGCGGGCAGACGCGTGCGCTGCCTCGGGAAGGGGCCTGTGGAGGGGAAGCTGGGTAATAAAGTCAGATTTCAAGGGAGCCCCTGTGGACGCATTTGTGTGCTACTTCCTGTGAGGCTCTGAGGGTACCTCCATCTCCGAGGACCCTTTGTCTCTTCCTTTCCGGTGTTTCCAAGGCTCCTTTTTCCCTTTCCTTTCCCTTCCCTTCCTTTCTCTTTCCTCCCCTCCCTTCACCTCCCCTCCTCTTTCCCCTTTTCTAACTTTCTTTTCTGAGAGGAGATGAACAAAGTGGACACTTGTTTACTTGATGGGAGGAAGGGGAAAACCACTCCTAATCTGTGCATCACTGAAATGCTGAGTACCTCACATATTTAGTGTCTGGTCCTTAGTTTACGTTGTAAATGTGACTCCTTAGCTGAGTGTCTCAGAGGTGTTTGGTGGTTGCATTTTTCCCTTCACAGGACAGTGTTCTGTCAATCAAGCAGTAAAAATGTTAGCTTTGTTTTTAGAAATGCTGTTTATTGTAGTGCAGTCATCTATTGCCTTCATTTTAGATTCTCCTATGGAGCCTATGAGTTGGTAGACAAGCTCTTTACTACAGTCACAAAATCCTCGGAGGAAATTATCTGTTTATCTATGAAGTTCATTGTTAAGTCTCTGCAATGAAAACAAAAATCCTGGGGGAGTTTTGTTGTAGAGTTCCAACTGTCCTAAAATTTATCATTGCATGTTGGTGCCAGTGGCTTCAAGGTTATTCGTCCTGTTTGTTGATTTTTAGTATCAAATAGTGGGACAATTTTGGGTGAGGGGAACTACAGACATCATCTAGAGCAAGCTGCCCACACGAGAGATTGGAAGGCCCAGACTTCAGACTAGGGAGTGATGGTCACAGAGTCAGGTAGCTTACTGACAGAGAAGGATCAAGCCAAGTAAGGGCCACTGGGAGGCCTCCTTACCTCCTTGTTCCTGGGGACCTTCAGCCTTCTGCTCACTTGGAGTGTGCCCACCCACCTCAGCTGCCACATTAATTGATCCTTCTGGTTGTACCTAGCCAGCATTGCACGTTCCTGATTCATTTAGATAATTTACTCTGTTGTGCTCTATTGAGAATTATTTGTAAAGTAAATTTGCATCAGTTTCTTTAGAAGGCATGGATTCATATGCAAAATGACACCCTGAAAGAAACTTGAGAGAATCAAGAAAAGGACACCTGACCCTAGTCCTTCAACTCCAGTATAATCCCTGGCACCATTTTGGTTTCCTTGAAGAGACTGCTCCCTGGGCATGTGAGGGAGGTGGCGTTCCTGGGAGATCAGATAGGGAAGGGAAGGTGGGCAAGGATGTTCTTCTAGTGAAAGTCAGGCCATCCACTGGCCCCTCTACAGTGTAATTGTACTGCCACTTGCCCTGCCTAACGCAAATAGAGACCAAGCCTGAGCCTTTTAGCCTGAGGTCAGCCGTTGGCTGCTCTTAGGGGAAGGAGGTCACGCTACCTCCAGGCCCTGGGTAAAGTGGCCCTCACCAGCCCCTCCCCTAGACATAGCACCCAGTGTAATTAGCCTTACCTGGTGTAATTGGCCACCTCCTTTCTTGTCTCTTAAGCTGCTTGATGTGTTTGCCAGTCTTGGTCCTGGGCCTCGGCATGCCTTCTCTCATATGTGCTGCAGCCCTCAGCAGGGTGTGAGGGTGCTCAGTCAGAGCTCCTTTTGGGTGAGAATCTCTTACAAACAGATGAACAATAATTGTGACTCTTTCCTATGAGCTGGATGTTGTTCAAGGTCCTGGGGACGTTTCAGAGGAGGAGCAGATGGTGTCCTGCTTTCCTGGTGTGTAGTTGAATGGGGGAGTTGACTAATTAAGAAGATGCAGGAATGAATGTGCAGGAGACTAATGTGTTGTGGGACAGGTGGTCAGGACACATCTGGTTGGGGTCCAGCTGGAACTTGAGTGGGCCTTGCTGGAGGAAGTTGCAGGTTTGAGGGCCGGGGGTGGGACTGAGTTCATTGGAAGAGCTCACAGGAAGCAGTGAATTTGGAGTGAGGTTAGAGAGGTTGTAGAGGCCTCGGCTGCAAGGGATCTTGTGGGTTTTGGTTAGGGGGCAGGAAAGGGTTGCTGGGTCAGGTGTTGGGTTGGGCTGGTAGATGCTGGATCTTTGCGACCTTACCCTTTCCTAAACACCCTCAGGGCCACCTGTATCTGAGGCTTCCCCAGGACTGGCCTTGGCTGCACAGCTGGACTGGGACTGTGCTTCGCCCCTGTCCTCCAACAGGCAGGAGGGAGGTGTGGGGAAGTATCTGTTGAGTTGAGCTGCTGCTGGGGTTGTTTTCCTTTGTGGGTTCCTACTCTGCCTGGGTTCCAGCAGCCTCTGAGGGAGGGGGCTCCTGCACTGCGGATGCTGCCTCGGTCGCTGCCTCGGTCGCCACGCAGGGCGGTGCCTGGACGGGCTGGACGTTGCCACCCGCGTTATCCTGGTTCCTTGCACAAGTTTCACTTCTCCCTCTTTTTTCCTCCCCACTGTAGCTTCTGGCCTGACCTGGTGCCCTGGGTTCCTGTGGCCCTGCCCAGCTCTCCTCTGCTCTGGCAAGTTCTGTGTGCCAGCGTGAGAAAGTCACCCTTCCCTGTTTACTTGCCGTTGGCTTATTTATTTGTTGGTTATGTAGTTATTACTATTTTTGCCAGACTGGGGATGAAACCTAGGGCCTTGCACATGCCAGGCGAGCGCTCCGTCAGCGAGCTGCACATGCCAGGCGAGCACTCCGTCAGCGAGCTGCACATGCCAGGCGAGCGCTCCGTCAGCAAGCTGCATCCCTGGTCCTTTCAGATCCCCTCTCAGTCCTTTACATACCCTCAGAAACTTTCCTCTGCTCTCAGAATGTTAGCATTTTTTCTTTCATTTTAAAAAGAAAAAACATTTGTAACAAAGCCTAGGACTCTCAGCATTGGTAGGCGTCCAGTTCAGCGCAGTGACAGGAGCATTCTCATGAGTGCCACCGTCAGCCACCTCCGACTCTTCACTTGTAAAACTGAAACTCAGCATCCGTTAAACTCTAACTCCCTGTTTCCTCCTACCCCAGCCTGGTAACCACACTTCTCCTCTCTTAGCACTTGTGAAAAACGAGCCTGTCTTCGAGAGCCTTTGCGGCCAAGGGTGTCTTTAACCCCGGTCTCAGAACACTGGCTGCATCTGGCGTTTGGCAGATCACATACATTGTCTGTTTCCAAGAATCTGTAAGACTTACTTTTACATTACTTTTTTTGGAAAAGAAAAGATACGAGTGGTATTCGGATGGAACTGCACTGAGGTGACTTGGAGGGCTGCAGGTGGGTGTTAGCTTCCCGTTGCCATGACAAAAGATACCTGAGACACCCGACTTTCAAGAGCAAAGGTTTACTTGGCACATGCTTTCACAAGTTTGCTGCTTCTTGGCCCAGGTGCTTTGGGCCTGTGTCAGAACGTCGCCTCATGATGAGACTGTGGCAGAGGTCAGTTCTCTGCCTGGTGGCCATGTCCCCCAAAGGCTGTGACCTTCACTGCTACCCACTGCAGCTTTTTTTTTTTTTTTGCCAGGCATGGGCCTTGAGCTCTGGGCCTGGGCGCTGTCCCTCAGCTCTTCAGCTCAAGGCTAGCGCTCTACCACTTGAGCCACAGCGCCACTTCCAGCTTTTTCTGCTTATGTGGTGCTGAGGAATTGAAACCAGGGCCTCATGCATGCAAGGCAAGTGTTCTACCACTGAGCCACTTTTCTGGCCCCTACTTTTCCTTCTTATTAGGTGATTTAGGTATTTTGTTGTAGCTGTGGAGAGCTAACACAGGAAGATTCAGAGTGGCTACATTAGCGACCCTCTCCACGCCAGGCCCAGCGGTTCTGATTCCCGAGAGGAGGAGGGGTGATGAGAGGAACTGATGGGTCCATGCAGGAGTTGCCATGTGTCTGAACAACAAAAGCTGGTCAGGACGAATCCTGGTGAGAGGGGCTCGTAACATGTAGGGAACAGCATAGCAAAGGAGAGGAGGGGGAGAAGCTGGGAGCCAGGAGAGGCTTCTGAGCAGAGGTTAGATTTGATGTGAGATGGTTTAGGCTCCAGCCAGGGCTGCACCCTTAAGCCAGTAACTTCATTCCTCTACCAGTGGCTCCAAGGACATCTATGGTTGGATGGAGAAGGGGCTTTATTTTGTTTTTTATTTGTTGTGCCAGTCTAGGGCTTGAATTCTGGGCCTGGGCACTTTTCCTGAACTTTTTTTGCTCAAGGCTAGCACTCTGCCACTTGAGCCATAGCTTTTTGGTGATTAAATGGAAATAAGAGTCTCGAGGACTGTAACGTGCTTGAGCTGGGCTGGCTTCAAACCCTGGTCCTCAGCTGCCAGCCTCCTAAGTAGCTAGCCCAATGCCTGGTGGTGACGGGCTTTATAAGGAGGGCTTCATGGGAGGGGTTGGGACTAGGCCTCAGGGAGCAGGGTGGACAGGTTCAAGCATGGGTAACCCCGATTTGGAACAACCGACACTCCCGTCTTTCTTTAGAAAGCAAAGTTCTAGTGCTAAGAATCATGCTGGTCTGCAAGCCCCTCCTCATTCAGGAGCCCCCCCTTATTCGGGAGCCCCTTCTTTTTCCTGAACTTGAGAGCTGCGATAAGAGCTTTCTGTTTGCGATCTCACCCAGTTACCCAGTCCTTGGTAGTTGGACACTGTTTTTATTCTTATTGTTGGGAGAAGGAAATGGAGGCCCTAGGAAGTTAAATTACTGGCACAAGGTCACATGGCTGGTTGAGTGGCAGCTCTGTATCATACCTCACCTGCTGTTGAGAGAAATTGAGGAGGCCATGCCTATCTGCCCCCCCCCCCCCGTTATCTCTGCACTGTACCCTGGTCCCCAGAAGAGACAGATGCTCCATTCTGATGTGTGTTTCTTGCAAGATGGTGGTGAAGAGGGAGTGGGCAGTGGTGCTAATTACCAGTTGTGTGTGCAGGAGACACGCCTCCTGGGTGAGTGGTGATTCACTTCACCTAGGGAGGCAAGGGGTGCTCTCAGCAGGAAAGCCACTGGGCCTGGCTTCCCAGAGCAGCGGTGCTCCAGTCAACAGGCGCCCTGTGGATATCTTCTAACCCAGCCAAGGGCAGGGCTTGGGAAGGTGGGGGGGGGTTGCGGTTGCTGAGTAGTCTAATAATTTTAAGACAGTCGCACCTCTTAGCACCCAGGGCCGATAACAGAGCAATAAATGCAGCCAGCAGATAAGATAAAGGCCTGCCCGTGCCTCCTAGCCTCATCTCTGCCCATAGGAAACAGGCCTGGGACATGAGTCCCACAAAGCTCTGTGCAGAAGGAGTTATGACAAATGGTAAAGTGCTGAGACCCAGCAGCAGCAGCAGACTAGGCAGCCAGCCACATCCCCACACCCAGCCTCATTTGCACAGATCTGCTCTCCTTTGGACCCTATCCAACACAGGGGAACTCGCCCTAGCGTCTCTGCAGGTGGTCAGCTTCCTCCTGGGACATTCTGAGGCCCCTTAGCGCCACAACTTTGAGAGGCATGAAAACCCACGGAGGTGTGCTGGCATAGGTGCGCATCTGTGGACTGGCTGTCCACATCCTCCAGCCAGCCTCGGCCTCCTGCTCTGCCTTCCTCACAGGAACGGGGGATACCGGGTAAAAGAGTGCTTCACCTCCTACACTGCCAAGCTGAACTGCTGAACTGAAGCCCCTGTGCACAGCTACTTAAAGATAGTTGCAAAAAGAAAGAAAGCTTTTTGGACAGTTGGAAAAGTGAATCGTAGAAAAGAATTAAAAATAAAATTCAAAAATCAGAAAATCCTTTTTTTTTTTTTAAACCTTTATAAATTGGGCTGGGGTGTGGCTCTGCAAGCCTGTATGAGGCCCTGGGTTTCGTTCTCAGTACCACAGAGGAAAAAGTGCTTTAACAAATTATAGCCAGGCACTGGGGGCTCAAGCTTGTAATCTTAGTTAGGAGGTGAGATCTGAGGCTTGAAGTTTGAAGCCAGCCTGGGCAGAAAAGTCTATATATTCTTCAATTAACTAGTAAAAAAAAGCTAGAAGTGGTGGTGTGGCTCAAGTGGTAGAGCCACTATACTCCAAGGCTGACCCAGACCCAAAGTGAGACCCTCTCTCACAAATAACCCAGCACAAAGAGCTGGCAGAGTAGCTCGAGTGTGAGGACCTGAATTCAGCAGCCGTTACCACCAAATATCCATGTGTGGATAAATAGGCAGTGCACAGAGGATGTGAAGGGTGGTGACACTACTCTGTATTGTAGTGTAAGAGTGGGTACATGTTGGGCATCAGCGGCTCACGCCTGTAACCCTCGCTACTCAGGAGGCTGAGACCTAAGAATCACAGTTCAAAGTCAGCCCAGCCAGGAAAGCCCGTGAGACTCTTATCTCTAGTTTATCACTATAAAAGCTAGAAGTAGAGATGTGGCTCTAGTGGTAGAGAGCTAGCCTTGAGCAAAAAAGTTCAGGGACAGCACCCAGAGTTCAAACCCCAGGACCCATGCAAAGCGAAAACAGCTATCCATTTGTCCCAGCCCCCAGGGCCTGCAGCACCAAGGATGAGCCCCGCAGTAAACCGTGAACGAGAGCGGCTTGCACAGGGGTTCATGCACCATGATGCAGTGGGGGATGGGGCTCATGCACTTCATCTTGTCTCCTGAGCTCACTACCAGTTCACGCGTAATGAGAGCGGGGTTGTTGGAGACAAGGAAGTATAGGTTCATGACTATGTCAGGTCAGGTGAGGACTGCGGGGAGATGCCCTGCGCAGCCCTGGGCTGAACGAGGGTGGTAGACAGGCTTGTAAAGGAAAGCCCAGCAGCATGGCTTCCGGTGTGCAGGCCGAGGCAGGGCTTCGGGTGGATGGTGGCCTTGGGCCTTGGTCTGTTTACTGCCCAACATGCTGGCATGAGTCCTGAGTGTATCTGTTGCTGTCTGGATATTCTCTCACTTTAAGAGCAGCATGCTGAACTGGCCTGGGACATAGGGTTTTTCCTCTACAGTAGCGTATATTAGTTTCACTGATGTTTCCATCACGTATGTGTACAGTGGGCCCTGACCAGTCCTTTCCCCTCTCTCCTTCCCTCTTATCCCCTGTGGCTTTGGGGATTTGGGGACCCCCACCAGCAGATAAGAGGTCTACAAAACTTCTCCATGTGTCAAGTTGAGTGTCAAGGCTGTTTCCAGGTGTGGGGTCTCCTGTTTGATTTGCAGTGGGCAGCTCCGCATGTGTGAGCCATCTGGTGGAGGGGCTGTGGCTGGGTTTTTATTTTTCTCCTCTATGTGAAGCTGCTCACTTCTATTCCGTATGTGAATCCAAGTCAGAGTCCCAGAGGAGAGCAAGCTCGGGCTTCTAGCCTGGCTATGCTTTGCAGTGTGCATTTCCACTTCTCCCAGGTCATCTACCCGGCCAGAAGTGGCCAGCATCGAACCGCTCGGCTCCAACGAACACCAGTGCTCCCAGAAGGCAGTGGTGCAGGCCCGACTCACCCAGCCCGCCCGTCTGACCAGCATCATCTTTGCTGAGGACATCAGTAAGGACTGTGAATGCCCTGGCCTCTGGGGGGAGGGGAAGGTGTGAGGGGGAAGGTGGGAATGGGGGTGGAGAGAGATGGGGAATGTCTTGTTGAGATCCCCACCTGGAGCCAGAGCAGCGTCCATGCCGATCCTCTCCCTGAAGCTTCTGTAGTGTTCTGTGGAAGCTGGCTTTGTGAATTTCACTGGATATCAAATTACACTGAAGAAAGTTGTCCCAAACAAGAAATCCTATCTTTTCCTTCCCCATATTTAACTTATCATATGTGGTGTCCAGGGAGGGCTGGATGCAGGACCCCGCTGATGCCACCCTGTGCGGTTTTTGCACAGAAGCTGCGCATCCTCTCCTGAACACATCATACCTGGACCATCTCTAACACCCCACACAATGAAAGTGCTGTGGAAATGGTGGTTCTGTATTGTTTAGAGAACATGACAGGAAAATGTCAAGAGTAGAGTAGGCTCAGTGATGGGTTCTTGCTTAGCCTGTACAAGGCCCATGGTTCAGTCCCACCACCACCAAAAAAAGGGGGGGTGGGCTGGGAAGGTGGCTCAGTGGTATAGTGTTTGCCTTGCATGCATGAGGCCCTGGGTTCGATTCCTCAGCACCACATAAGCAGAAAAAGCCAGAAGTGGTGCTGTGCCTCAAGCACTAGCTTTGAGCTGAAGAGCTGAGTGACAGCACCCAGGCCCAGAGTTCAAGCCCCATGACCAACCAAAAACAAAAAAAAAAGTGAAAAGGTTAGCATATGTTTAGTGTAGAGATATTTTCTTCCTGAATCTCACTCTTCTTCCTCTTTCCCCTTCCCTCCCCTCCATTCTTCTCCTTTCCCCTCCTTTGCTGTGCTAGTACTGAGGCTTGAATCAGGACCTAATGTTTTGCTTATCTCTTTTGCTCAAGGCTGGCGCAACCTTGAGCCACAGCTCCACCTCTTGGTACTGGATGTTTTCAGTCTGCGGTTGGTTGTTTTTACTATGGTGCTCACAGACCCACAGGGATGGTTGCACTCATCAAGTAACATTAAGTGAGAAAAAAGCCAGACATGGCGCTGTGGCTCAAGTGGTAGAGCTCTAGCCTTGAGCTGAAGAGCTGAGAGCTGAGGGACAGCACCAGGACCAGAGTTCAGGCCCCACGACCGGACCCAAAAAAAAAAAAAGTAACATTAAGTGCTCTCATACTTCTCACCACCCTGACTGACACTGTAGTGTCCATTTCACATGCAGTTATTATTATTGTTTCTTTTTCACAGTGCTGGGAATTGACCACAGGACTTTGTGTTTGCTAATGAAATGCTCTGTACCACTGACACCCCTAGTTCCTGCTGTAGAATTATTATTTTTTTTTTTTGGGTCCGGTTGTGGGGCCTGAACTCTGGGCCTGGGCGCTGTCCCTCAGCTCTTCAGCTCGAGGCTAGCGCTCTACCACTTGAGCCATAGCACCACTTCTGGCTTTTTTTCTTTTTGCTTATGTGGTGCTGAGGAATCAAACCCAGGGCCTCAGGCATGCAAGGCAAGCGCTCTACCACTGAGCCACCTTCCCAGTCCCTGTAGAATTATTTTTAGTGCCAAATAATAATCTTTTGTGTGTGTGTGTGTGCCTGTACTGGGACTTGAACTCAGGGTCTGAGTACTGTCTCTTAGCTAGTGCTCTACCACTTGAGTCATACCTCCACTTGTAGCTTTGTAGTGGTTAATTGGAGATAAGAGTCTCATAGACTTTCCTGCCTGGTCTGGCTTTAAACCTCAGTCCTCAGATCTCTGCCTTCTGCATAGCTAGGATTACAGTCATGAGCCTCTGGCTCCCAGCTCAAAAAAATATTCTTAACAGGGAATAGTTGTATAAGCATTTCCTTATATTGGGCATTTAAAGTGTTTTCAGATACGTATATTTATCTATATGTCTATTTATATCTAGATAGATAGATAGATGCATAATTTTGGGGGGCCACACTGGGGTTTAATCTCAGGGCCTTATGCTTGCCACACAGGTGTTCTACCACTTGAGCCATTTCCCTAGCCCTTTTGGCTTTCATTGTATTTCTAGGGTCTAGTTTTGGTTTTTTTTCCTTGTTTTGTTTTGTTTTGCCAGTCCTGGGGGTTGAGCTCAGGGCCTGGACTGTGTCCCTGAGCCTCTCTGTGCTCAAGGCTAGCACTCTACCACCTGAGCCACGGTACCACTTCTGGCTTTTTCTGTGTATGTGGTACTGAGGAATCAAACCCAGGGCTTCATGCATGCTAGGCAAGCATTTACCATTAAGCCACCTTCCCATCTCTGTGCAGCTTTTTTATTTGGGCTGACCTGCACTGTTTTCTTCCTATTTATGCTTCCCAGGGTAGCTGAGATGACAGGCATGTGGCACCAACCAGCTTTTTATTGCTTGAGATGGAGTACTGCACAACGTTTTCCTGAACTGGCCTTGAACCACAACCATCTGGTTCTTAGCCTCCCAAGGAGCTCAAATTACAGACATGAGTTGTCATACCTGGCCGAATATATATATTCGGCCAGGTATGACAACTCATGTCTGTAATTTATATATATATATATTTTTGTCGGTCACGGGGCTTGAACTCTGGGCTTGGGCGCTGTCCCTGCGCTCTTCAGCTCAAGGAGAGCGCTCTACTGCTTGAGCCCACAGTGCCACTTCTGGTTTTCTAGTGGTTTATTGAAGGTAAGAGTCTCACGGACTTTCCTGGCTTTGAACTGCGATCCTCAGATCTCAGCTTCCTGAGTAGCTAGGATCACAGGCATGAGCCACTGGCGCCTGGCAAGAATAAATATACAGAGAAAAATTAGCCTCTTTTTTTTTTTTGGTGGGGGGGGGATCAGTCATGGGGTTTGAACTCTGGGTCTGGGTGCTATCCCTGAGCTCTTCAGCTCAAGGCTAGCATTCTACCACTTAAGCCACAGTGCCACTTCCAGCTTTTTCTGCTTATGTGGTGCTGAGGAATGGAACCCAGGGCCTCATGCATGCAAGGCAAGCGCTCCACCACTGAGCCACCTTTCCAGCCCTAATTAGGCTCTTTTAGTTTATTTCTTCCCTAGGATAGACTTCCGTATCACTGAGGCAAGCATATGAGATCTCACTGTGTTCTGGCCTGAAGTCTGTAGGCTCACGCCATCTCCTGCCACAGCTTCCCAAGTAGCTGACTTGTTGGCTGCTAACTTTTTGCCTGGCTGGCATGAATCATGAATTTCTGTCTCTCTAGTTGAAATTACAGGCATGAGCCACCAAACCTGGCTGTGATGGTATTTCCTTAGTTGCTGTCTTCTCCAAAGTAACAGACCCTTGGAATTTGAAGCCCCGGAGGTTGGGCAGGGCTTGGTGCTGTCCTCAGTGCTGACTTCTCTCTGTCCTCCAGCCACGGGGCAGGTGCTGCGCTGCGATGCCATTGTGGACCTCATCCATGGCATTCAGATTGTCTCCACCACCCGGGAGCTCTACCTTGAAGACTCCCCTCTGGAGCTGAAGATCCAGGCTCTGGACTCAGAAGGTGACTGCCATCCCCTGTCTCCGATAACCTCTGCTGTGGCCTCTGTCTGTGGCCACAGTGATCGTCCCTGGTAAAGCTGACTTTAGGGCAGTGATGGGAAGTGGGAGGGCTGGCTAGGCAAGCACACTGTGGCCAGCGGGAGCCGTTCTCTCTGCTTGGCTTAAAGGGCTGGTTTTGGTTCCCTGGTCCAGTGGATGCGTGTGTATGTGTGTGTGCAAGTGGACCAGGGACAGCGCGACCCTGGTGTGCTGCCCTTCCCTTCTTCATTACCTTATAATAGGAGAAGGTATTTATTTTGGCTTATGTCTCCAGAGGTTTCAGTCCGTATGTTGATGCTGTTGCTGTGGGCCTAAGGTGGCACAGAACATCGTGGCAGGAGCCAGTGGTAGAGGAGGGCACGGCAGCTCGTCTCATGGAGGCTGAGTGGCCGAGAGAGAGAGAGAGAGAGCCTTCATGGGCATGCCCGCAGTAACTTAACTTTCCTTAAGGTTCCCAGTTTTCCAGGAGTGCCACAATCTGGCGACTAGGCTTTAGCACCTGGGCTTTGGGGGACATTTCAAAATCCAGACTTGGTCTTGGGTATTCTGTTACTCTAGCTGAAATGGGTACAATGCTCCCAGATGGCCGGAGGCCAGGTGCTTTTTTTGGAAATTATGTCCTCGGCCTCATACCTTGCGCATCTGTCCAGCTGGATGAGCTCAGCTTCTGCAGTGCCCCTCCTCCCTTCCTCGTGCCGCATGTCCCACACGGAGCCCCAGGCCTGCCCCATCTCTGCTGTGGGAGCTCTGGTTCCTTTGGGACTTCTTGCTCCGGAGGTCTCTCCCAGCAGGCTCCCTGAGGCTGCCCATGGTGGAATGGCCACCTCCCTGCTATCCTTGCTTCACCCTTTGCCAGGCTGCGTTAGAGCATGAGGTGTTACTACTTTGTCTCATCAGGTTTAGCACTTGGTAGCTAGAATTGAAGCCACTTCTTTATTTTGGCTGCTTCCCTGTTCGACATTGGACTTTGGGCTCTGTGAGCACCTGGAAAGTGTTTGTTCAGATGAATTGCTTAATGTTGTTTGGTGGCCCTCCTGGGATTGGGAGAGGGAGGCGGGGAGCCTGGGTCCCTGTGTGTCCTGCTTCATGTCAGCGCTTGGCTGTGAGGTTTCAGGGGTAGAGGCCCTGACTGCTTCCTGCAGCAGATCACCTCACCTGGAGACAGTGTTGTTGGTGAAAGGTGGCATGAGGGGAAGCCAGTAGCGAGCTGCTGGCTGGTGCATGTGTGTCTCATGCTTCAGGGCACGGCTTCCAGGATCCTCTTAAGATCTGCTGTCACTCTGTACTGCCCTATACTCGAGGGAGCAGTCCCTCAGCTGGCCCTGTGCCTGTTCTCCTGTTTCTCCTGACCTCTGACTTGCCTTCTTATGGCTCTCTCGCTTGACTTTTTGAATGAGGGCTCTGCATTTTCTTTTTTTTTTTGGTCCAGTCGTGGGCCTGAACTCTGGGCCTGGACGCTGTCCCTCAGCTCTTCAGCTCAAGGCTAGCCTAGCTCTACTACTTGAGCCACAGTGCCACTTCCGGCTTTTTTCTTTTTGCTTATGTGGTGCTGAGGAATCGAACTCAGGGCTTCAGGCATGCAAGGCAAGCGCTCTACCACTGAGCCACCTTCCCAGCCCGGGCTCTGCATTTTCATCTGCCTAAGCCCTGCAAATTACACAGCTAGCTGCACACTTGCCTCTTCCTGAGGTAGTGAAGCTTACAGCGGCCCAAGGATTCTTTTTTGCTGTTATAGTCATCAGGCATTCATCTGTTCTTCTACCTCCAAATGTGGTGGGAGTGAGGGGGAGACAGGGTAAAGCCTAAAGATGCTGAAGGCAGACCTTCATGTGCGGCCACAGGAGTGTCCAAACACAGGATTCCTCTGCAGGGACACAGTGTACACTGAGATAGGAGGGCAGCAAGGGACTGTGGCAAAGCAGAGGTGTCCATCTGGAGAGGCTGAGCCAGTTACGGCCAGCAGTGGGAGCAAGGCCCAGGCATCCGGATCTTTGGGCTTTTGAGAGAACTTGGAAGCTGGTCTTCACATGGCATTGATGATCATGAAAGGATCACAAGGCTCACAGCCAGCCAGGCCTTCAGAGGTCAGGCTGGCTGGGACTGGCTCATGTCTTCCAAACTCTGGAGTCCCTGGAGCGTTACAGTCAAGGTGAAGAGACAGGAAGAGTAGTAAGACACCAGGCAGCTGGGTCAGTGCTCCCAATTCCATACCCTTATCCTTCCCTGCTTGGAGAGAAGGGGTTTCTACCACAGGAGGGGGTGGAAAGAATGAATGGTGCAGGCCTTGGTGACCTCAACTGTGAAGTGCTGTAGACAAGAGGGTGCTGTAGATCCAGAGCAGCTAGAGACGGCGAGGCTCAGTGGGAAAGCTTGGGTTCAATCCCAGCGCAGGCCTCATAACCACATGACTGTGGGCTAGTGCTGCTGACTCTGCCAGACTTAGTTTCTCCTTCTGGAAATGGGGTCACGAAGCATGTTTTGCAAAGGAACAAAACAGTATGGTTTTGGCGAGTTCCCCTCTCCTCTCCCCTGGGCCCTGGGGAACCCATTCCTATGTGTGTTCTTTTTCAGGGAACACCTTCAGTACGCTGGCAGGGCTGGTCTTTGACTGGGCGATTGTGAAAGACACAGACGCAGATGGGTTCTCAGATTCTCACAGTGCACTGAGGTACGAGGTCCAGGGGCTCAGCTGCACCTACCCCGGCCACCTTGGAGGGGAAGCATCTCAGGCACTCATCTTCTCAGGAACGAACCCATCGTCCCTCCTTGAAGGAGCCCCACAGGCTTCTCAGCACGCCTGTGACACTTACAGTGACTCCCAATGAGAGAGAGTTTCCTCCTCCAACCACAGGGGCACCTGGCTGCTTGAACCATGCTGTGGTGTGCTCTAGAGAAAGGAGATGCCACAGATAACAAAGGGCTGTCTTGGGATGGGCCAGCAGTGACAGCGGTGGTCAAGCAGGACAGGAAAGCGCCCAGCAAAGGGTACGAACAGACCCGTGAGGAGGTGCGTGCCCTCTGTGTCTGCACTCCTGCCATCCCTCCAGCAGCCATACGGTCTCACACCTCTGCCCTGTCTGTTCTCTAGCCACAGAAACAGAGTTGGAAACACTGTGCCTCTTGTCTGACATTGGTGGGTGGCAGGTCTGTGTGGATCCTCACTGTCCAACACGGGAGCACAGTTCTTCTTTAGGCTTCAGCTGGGAAGAATACAAAGTTCAATTTCTGTGAGGCCAGAGTTAGGATTGAACTGGTGGTTAGAGACTCCGTGTGCTAGACAGAGTCAAGATCCAAGATCCGAGGCATGCTGGAACAGAGTTGTCCTTGATTTTCATAAAATTCAGTTTGTGTCATCTACCACATTGAACAAGAAAGTAAATCCCAGTGTGCACAGTGCCCCCACTGGTTCTGGGAGTAACAGAAGTCTGCCAACAGATTGCCCCTTTGGGGAGGAACATGGGCCCACTTGTAAACTGCAAGATGGAGTGAAAGACTATAGTAGGGATCTCTTAAGCCAGCCCTGCTTAGTAGGCTGAATGCAGGGAAGGGCATGCTACAACCCTCGCTTTTCCTTGGGGATGTCCTGGGTATTGCTAACTGTATTTGGCTGGGCCTGAGGTCTTGGGCCTAGTGCTTCATTTCTGTGGGCCTTTCCCATATGGGCTGGGCATATGGACTAAGCTCGGGTCTCAGAATCCAACGTGGGTTTTGATGTAATGCCTGTTCTTGCAGACAGTGTGGGTCAGGCCCTGGGAGTCTGCAGTCTACAGAGACGAGAGTTGCAGCAACACGTTTCTAAGTGGTGGGGTAGTAGTATTTACTTCAGGGTGCAGCACACATTGGGAGGCCCTGGTAAACTTGAATGTTGTGTTTCCAACTCTGTTTCTGTGGCTAGAGAACAGACAGGGCAGAGGTGTGAGACCGTATGGCTGCTGGAGGGATGGCAGGAGTGCAGACACAGAGGGCACGCACCTCCTCACGGGTCTGTTCGTACCCTGTGCTGGGCGCTTTCCTGTCCTGCTTGACCACTGCTGTCACTGCTGGCCCATCCCAAGACAATCCTTTGTGTCAGGTCTGATGACAAGTTTCTTTTCTAGAATCCTCACCTTCTTGGAGTCTACATATATACCTCCTTCCTACATCTCAGAGATGGAACGGGCAGCCAAACAGGGAGACACCATCCTGGTGTCTGGAATGAAGACGGGGAGCTCCAAGCTCAAGGCTCGCATTCAGGAGGCCGTGTACAAGGTGGGCCTCCAGGGGCTGGGTCTCTGGCTTGGTTCAGGTCGACTCTTTCATGCCCTTGGACAGGTTGCATCAAGGAGGTGGCTCTAGGGTGTTTTAGGTTTCTTGCAGGTTAGGCTTGTTTGAGTCATGGCACTAGAAAGGGAGAGTGAGTCATGCGGTGTCACTTTCTTGGGGGGGCAGGGTCACAAATCATTCGTTGTTTGTCAGTTCTGAAGGAGGTACCAGAGCAGCAGGATTCTTAGTCCTACGTTATTTCCACCAGGCATTCCCCATGCTGTGCACACCCGAGCACTGAACCCCAGGCGTCTTCGGTGTTGTCTTTCCCTGACGCCTGAGGCCAGCTGCTCAGTAGTCCCTGCTGTACAAACCTAGGTCTCTACCTCGTGTCCCCAACCACCCTTTATCTTCCCAGCCTCTCCCTACTATCTCAGAGTGGGAGATATTAGTGCCCCATTTCTAGAGGACTCGGACAGAAGGTAGTCAGCCAGGTGCAGGCTTAGCCAGGGTCCTGGTTCCTTTCCGGTGTTTGTCAGTTAATGTCTGCCTGGTCTGCCTTGTGGTCTGTCTCATTTTGAAGTATAGGCAGGAGGGCTGGGGGCAGTTTAATTTAGCAGAGTGACAGCAAAGAGATGTTCTGTTCTGCAGACATCTATTGAGGGTTTAGTCACTGGTTTGGAGACCTGGAGAAGTTTGGGAACATGAGGACATGTTAATTAGGGCCAGTTCTGTAGGACTGTACAGGTAGAGTGTGCTCATGTGTGGCACTCTGGGCTGGGAATCATGCCCCACTACTAAGCTAAAGTACAAACTTACTATCCTGCGTAGGGTCTACATAAAACCTTCCCTGCCAGCTATGCTACACAGCACCTGCCATAGAACCCAAACCCATATGAAGTGCTGGGAAGGTTTCAGTGAGTAATCCTAAGCTATCACAGCAGGCTCAGCAGAGAAGCCAACCATCTAAGATGGGCATAAGCATCAAGGATGCGGAAATGGATTTACAAAGAGATGCAAAACTTCCCAAGTCCACAGGACAGTAATCAACTGCACTCTATCAGTAGCAGCATATTTACATGTCTGCCAGTAGGAATTATTTTTTATGCTCTCCATTTTCTCTATCTTATGAAGCTCTCATAGGCAGTGAAAGAGACAGCCCCTGGATGACTCACTACCTGGGGCACTCAGAGTCCTCCAGGCTCTGTGATCTTAAGAAGAAGGTGGGAGTAAGGGTTGGACAGGAGAAGGTGCCATGATGTAGGGGCTGAGGATGCGTCAGAGACACGTGCTCCCCCTTTTCAGGCCGTCCTGGGGCTTCCCAGCCTCCCTGACCTTGGAGCTTTTGTGAGGTGAGAACTTGAGCTCCTGGTGGCCACCGGCATGGACAGCACGCCTGACCTCCCACTCTTCTTTCTGTGTAACTACTGTTATTTTAAATTGAGATACAATGTGACAGTGTACAGCAAGGGCGCATACATTCTTGGCAGTGAGCTTTGAGTGCATGCCGGCTATAGCCCAGGGTGTTCCTGGGACTTGGGGTTCTGAAGGTGCGGGGTTCTGAAGGTGCAGGGTCCTGGGTGAAATCTTGATTATTCACCCTTTACATCCCTCTTCCATTAGGAATACACTGAAAGTTAAAAAGTAAAACTCTGGGAGCTGGGAATGTGTGTCAGTGGGAGAATACTTGCCTATATACATCAGGTCCTGAGTTCCATCCCAGCACCTCAAGAAAAAAAACATGATCAAGAAACCTTTTTCTTTTGCCCACATCTTCTGTCCCCACGCCTGCCTCCACCTCACCCTTCTATCCTTCTCTTTGTGCTAAGAACGTCCGTCCTGCAGAAGTCAGGCTGCTGATTTTGGAGAACATCCTTCTGAACCCAGCCTATGATGTCTACCTGCTGGTGGGGACTTCCATCGACTACAAGGTGCAAAAGATCAGACAAGGAAAAATTACAGGTGTGCCCGTGACTCAGAAATCCTGGGAAATATGTCCTGCCTTGTTTGTTGTGATAAAATACACATACGGTTTACCATTGTAGGCAACTGTCAGTGTCCAGCCCAGTGCACATTACGTACAATCCTACATCATCACAGCCACCAGCAGAACTTTTCCATCTTCTCACCTGAGACTGCATTACACATTAACTCCCACCCACCTCCCAGGTAGCTGTTGCTTAGGTACTGTCAGCAAATTTAACTCCTCACTCACTGGATTCCTCGAGGAAGTAGAATATTGCAGTATTTGTTCTGAGATTGGCTTATGTTCACCTAGCACACTTCAGAGGTTCATCCATGTAGTATATGTCAAAATTCTCTTCCCTTTTATTGCTAAGTAAAGCATAGCATGTTGAAAGGCCAGAGAGCACAAATATTCTAAGGAACAGTTTATAAAACATCGCTATGATTATAGTCCAGGTTCAACTACTGTCTGCTTAATAATTAGGAGTCTTCTGATTGCAAAACACAAATCAACTAGTTTCCCAGGGTTTCTTCTACTGGATTTCGTGTAGAGGGTCGAGAACCCGCTCCAGCTGTAGCTGTGAGTGGGTGTCTGTTGAGCCGTTCTGTGAGTCGGGAGAGGGAGTAAAAAGGCCGTCAGGCTCTCTGAAGTGGGAATCTCAGCTCTGTCCATCTTTCCCCCAACAAAGCACCCAAGGCCCTGTGCTTTATAAATTTTACTCTACCAGCAAGAGCTCTGGCTTCCTTCTGCAGTCCTCTCCATGCTTCACATCATGGAGGTGCCATCATGGTGGAGAGCTCACATTGTGAGAGAAGCAGCCAGAGAGATTCAGGAGCCAGGCTGGCTCTCGTGGTTCAGCGACCTTAATCTCTTCAAAGGACGATACCCCTAGAGACCCTACCAACTTCCATTAGACCCTGCCTCTTAAAGGTCCCACCACCTCTTAACGTCATCATACTGAGGACCAAGCTTCCAGCATGTGAACGTTTGGGGTCATGCTTAAAACATTCAGACCATAGCAGACCATGAACACCCTTCTCATTTTGACTTCCTCTGTTGTCATTCCTAAAGTGTGGGTTTCAGTAGTTCCTATTCCCTGGGTTGTCGAGGGATGAGAAGAGAAAATGTATTCATGAGGACACCTAACATAGGTCTGAGGCCTCTATTCTCTCACCAGCAGTCATTATTTCTCTTCCTCTTGTTTATTGATTGTGGAAGCTGGAATCTTGTGCACACTAGGCAAGTGCTGTGCCAACAGCTGCCATTTGTGTCTGCAGTGCTCATGTCTGCCTGCAGGGTGAGGAAGAAGATGGGTTTTATAGAACCAGTTATTTCCTAAGGTGTTTCCTCTATATCTCAGCTCAAGTTAGGTGAGTCCTTTTTCCACACAATGGGCTTGACGTGAGCCTGGGTTACAGTGAGGTTGACCAGGACAAGAACTCTTTGCACCTGGAACCCAGTGGGAGAGCATGGACCAGACCCTTTTGGGAGCTCAAGATGGCAGGCAGTACATGAGAGAATCATTCTGGTGCCTTGGATGCAGAAGTAGAGATCTCTCACTTCAGGGATGATCAGAAATTTCTAGTGCTGGTGTTCTTCAAGAAGTTGACAATTTCACCTGTCATTAATTTAAAGAGAAAGCAGCAAGCTATGGCAGTCTTCAAAGCACTGGTCACCCTGCAAACTCATAGTGTCAGCTCTGTCCACAATGTGGAGAATAATATTAACACGAAAGCACTGAGAAAATTAAGTAAAATATGTCAAGCAGCTGTACTGACAGCAGGGCCCAGAGATTCGGGGCTGGAAGGGGCAGTTTCGGGGGGGGGGGGGGTTCTAACACCACATCTTCCCTTCTCTCCCTCTCCCCTCTCCATTGTTGTTCTGTGGTTTGTTTTCCACAGAGCTCTCAATGCCTTCCGATCAGTATGAGCTGCAGCTTCAGAACAGTACCCCGGGCCCTGAAGGAGACCCCGCCCGGCCTGTGGCCATCCTGGCCCAGGATACGTCCAGGGTCACCGCGGTGCAGCTGGGACAGAGCAGCCTTGTCCTGGGCCACAAGAGTATCCTCTCTGCCGTGTTGTCACATAGGTGTGCTGTGCCTGCTGCTTTGAAGTCAGGTTGTTTTTCTTCCTGAGAACTAGCTGAGGCTAAAAATAGTTCTGTCTTCCCCAACTGTCTGAAAATCAGAAAGAACCTAAATAGCAGCAGTGCTGAGTGGAATTGCTCACCTCTGTGGTGACTCACCGAGAGACTCCCAGAGATTGGTGGCGGGGGCTGGCGCTAGTTATTCCTGGCATCCGGAAACTGCTGCCTGCAGCCCCACCAGAGGAGGTGGAGGCTGGTGGAGGCTGCTTCTGTGCTGGCATACAGGTAGCTGGTGTCCCAAAGGGTATGTGTGCTGTGTACCCTGGTGCCCCTTTCTGAGATTCCACGTTGCTATAGAATAGAAAGCACAGTGAGGCCTTGACTCTGCAGAATGTTTTGGCTGCAGCTGGGCTAAGCCCAAGAGTGCCCTCCTGTCTCCTGCACTGTGTGGAGTCTGCACGGCCATGCGGGGTCTGCACGGCCATGCGGGTCTGCACGGCGGCCGGGCCGTCTCTAAGCCAGGCTGGAGCTGTCAGATGCTTTCTTGTTGCCTCATGTTGTGTCCCTTAATGAACACCTCAGGTATCCGCATGCAGGGTGCGTCTAGGCTCCCCAACAGCACCATCTACGTGGTTGAACCTGGGTACCTGGGTGAGTAAGGCCTCCTGGAGCTTCCTGAGCAGTTTGCTTGTGACTGTAAGCTCCAGAGATGAAAAGGCAGAAGCGAGGGCTGGGGTGTAGCTTAGTGGCACAATGCTTTTGTAGTCCGTGAGGACCTAGATTCCTTCACTAGTGCTGAAAACAAACAAACAATGAAGAAGGATAGTGGCCCTCACCATAGGTTTCCAGTGACCATTGGCTCAGAACCCAGCCTCAGCCCTGTCTGTCCTGGGTGGGGAGAGAGGTGGAGAACACTGCCTCTTGGTTTTTGTGCCAGGCTTTGTGCAGACTTGACCTGACAGCTTCTGTGGCTCTTTTGAGGCTGGGGGTACTGGTCAGGTCAGTAGGCAGATGGGGGAGGCATCTGAGAGAGGAGGGGGGAACCTGCAGCACTGGGGACTCAGAGACACAGCCAGGGCCCGGGAGCTTCAGTGACAGCCGCTGGAGACCCTGGTACCCTTGCATCATGGGAGTTGTATGATGCCTGTTCCTTGGGCTGAGGTGAATCACCTGCTAAGCACGTGACCTGGTGCAGTCAGGAGAGCCTTTATCCAGGGCACAGTAAACATACATGGTTCACCTGGTGGAGGAGAGCCTATTGGGTGCAGACCTGTGTTGACAGGGTGGATGCCCAGGGAGGGTGGAGGCCCAGGGAAGGTGGCCAGGAGGTTCCCTTGGTACTGTCTACCTGTCTGGCCTGTGCTGGGCCCTGGGGTTCAGGAGAGTAGGAGGGTCCTAGACTCAGTGTCTCAGGAGAGACCTGTACACACTGTCAGAGAACAGTTGTGGAGTTCATAATCGTGAGGGCAGAGGGCAGACTTGTGGAGACCTCATGTGTCCGGTGAGCTGTGGGAAGGGCGTCTTGGCGGCAGAGCATCCTGGGGATGGGAGAAGCTGCTGTGGCTTCCTGTGTGGGCATAGGAGAGAGAGCTGCAGGGCAGCCCTGCTCAGGACAGGACTCCGGCTTCGTGAGTGCTTGAGCAGCCCGAGGCAGCAGGCAGGCAATCGGACTCAGGACTCAGAGGACCGCTCAGATTCTCATGGTCAGGGTGCTGGTGGGCAGCAGGCTCGCACCTCTCTGAGAGTCAAGGAGGAGGGGGGAGGGGGGATGTGGGGCCCCAGATAGATGGGACTTGGTTGCATCTCTTTCCTCTGCCCTTGTGACTTGAATGCTCACATCCCACACTTTGCCTCTTCTAGGGTTCACAGTTCACCCTGGTGACAGGTGGGTGCTTGAGACTGGCCGCCTGTATACAATCACCATTGAAGTGTTTGATAGGTCCAGCAACAAGGTGTACCTGTCTGACGTGAGTGCCTGGTGGAGTTCTTGTGGGGGGATGGTGTGGGTGGTGTACTGGAGCAGCTGCCCGGAGAGCAGCCCCTGGGGTGCTGGTCCCTACCCAGGAAGTCTGAGAGAGAGTCTTCAAGTTCCTGGGGTTCTCCTGGGTCTGTGGAGATGGGAGCATCTCAGGAGGCTGCGAGCTACAAACCTGCACTGCCGCCTCCCCAGCAGACCCCCTGCAGGGCTTGCGGGAGGGATCCTCTGGTGGCAGGATCCAAGGAGATGGTGGTACCCTCCTGCTTCCTTGCTGGGAGCACCATCATGTTCCTGCTTTTCAAAGGGCTAGGGAACATTCCTGAGTGCAGGAATTCCTATGGCCCATCCAGACGCCTCTGGGTGGCTGAGGCCCACCCCAGTTAGCTTTCTGGCTCTGGGACAGTGTATAAAATGTATGGCGGATATGAAGGTACAGTGGCCATTGTGTCCCCTGTGACAACTTCCAGGACCCTCCCGGTGGTGCTTTTGAAGGAAACCAGGCTCTCTCCTTTAGGCTTCTTTGCTGAAGTCATTACTGTCTTCATCTTGTTGAACAAAGGCTGGAGTGGTCACTGTTTTGTTGGAAGTCTCTGGGGGACTTGATGTCTCCATTGCTCCTCCTACTCCTTATCTGCTAGCTCCAGTTTGAGACCGTGGATATAGGAAAGCTGTCCTGGGTGGGAAGTGGCATGGTCGAAGTAGGGGCCAGGCCATCAGGCCATGCAGAAAGGGTGGCTAGGAAGGGGTCAGAGGCTGGAGTGGAGCTTAGTGCAGTGGCTCATACCTGTAATCCTAGTTACCTGGCTTGTTAGGCTGGAACTCCATCACTTGAGCCATGATTTTGGCATAACCTTAGTTACTTAGGAGGCTGAAATCAGGAGGATTGTAGATTGAAGGTCAGCCTGGGCAAAAAATTCACAAGATGTCTATCTCAGTCATTAAAAGCTGGGAAGGGAGGGTGACGCATGCCTGTCCTCCCAGCTGTGGTGGAAGGTCAATTGGAAGGTCACAGTCCAGGCTAGCCCAGGGAGAAAAGAGATTCTGTCTCAGAAATAACCACAGCAAAAAATTTCTGATGGCATGGCTACCCAACAGGGACTAAGTTTAGGCCAGTACCATTTATCAAGGCCAGTGGACAGAGAACTGATCCAGAGCTTTGTCTAGCCCTCTGTCTGTCCTGGAGGGACAGACCTGGCCTGTTGGGAGTATTGTTGTACCTTCCCAGGTCCCCCAGAAGACTTCTCACCTTCCTGTTTGCCTTCCAGAACATCCGCATTGAAGCTGTGATTCCTGTGGAATATTTCGAGGTTCTCTCATCTTCTCAGAATGGGTCATACCATCACGTTAGGGCAATACAGAGAGGCCAAACGACTCTCCATGCGGCCCTCACCTCTGTGGTAGACCAGGCAAGTTCACATCACGCCTTTACCATTCCCTTAGGCCCACCTAGTCCACCCCTCAGGGAAGACTGTCATCTGGCAGGGTCGGGGCCCAGGCTCCACTCCACTTGGTGACAAACGGAGGGCCTGCCCACCTGGGCTTAGGCACTAGTTTCCGTAGTCTGCCCAGGGCCTGGGGCTGTGGGCTCTTCTTCTTGGAGACAGAGCAGCCCTTCCCTCCCCTCTCACTGACCTTGTGAAAGCGGTCTGTGTCTTCTAGAAGTGGCATGGACTGTGTCCATCAGTGCCCTAGCCAGACCCCCAAGTCATTCCCCTATTTTGTCCGTTCAAATCCTGCAAGACGTTTTACAAAGCCAATTGTTTTGTTATGTGGGCACATTCCCCTTTCTCCATCCTGCACAAATCCCCTCCAGACCTGTGAGAGACAGCAGTATACAGCAGGAAAGGACACGGTGTCCCAGATAGTGATCCCGTAACACTACCACCGCAGCGCTGGGGTGTGGGGTGCTCCCAGCCTGTTTCTCCATCTTAACAAGACAAGCACATCCATCCTGTTGGGTACCCTAAGGATTCAAGCCAGCAACATTACATGGGTGACTATTAGAGAGCCATGGGAAGCCATTCTCCAAAGCCTAAGAAAGCTGTGTTTGCCTGTCATCTTTTCCACACTCCATAAGTGCAATACTACCTTTGTGGTCTGATTCCCAGGGGGCGGAATGTCTGGGAAAAACTGCTACTGATCTGGTTGTCATGGTAACATGAAGCAGTTTCATCCCTTGCAGGATGGAGGGGTGCATGTGCTACAGGTACCTGTGTGGAACCAGCAGGAGGTGGATATTCACATCCCCATCACCCTCTACCCCAGCATCCTGACGTTTCCATGGCAACCAAAGACTGGCGCCTATCAGTACACCATAAAGGCATGTGAAACCCCACCTCTGCATGTCTTCCTTAGCGTTTCCTGTGGTTTGTGGTTTTTGTTCATTCTTTCAATAATAATACTTTTAGAGATAGAAATGGTTAATCAGTCTTCCCAATTTCTCTATTTCCATCTTAGCAGTGTAATTCGAGTTAATCAAGGAAGAAAATAACAACTCAGACAAAAGTCAGTGTTGAGTTCCACTTACTCACTTTTCTAAATCACAATGGTTTTTTGTTTTGTTTTGTCAGTCATGGGGCTTGAATTCAGGGCCTGGGCACTGTCCCTGAGCTCTTCTGCTCAAGGCTAGCATTCTTCCACCTTGAGCCACAGCACCACATTTTCTGGTGATAAGTTGGAGATAAGAGTCTCGTGGACATTCCTTCCCAGGCTGGCTTTGAACTATGATTCTCAGATCCTGAGTAGCTAGGATTACAGGCATGAGCCACCACCAGTGCCCAGCTGTAGTGTTGTGTGTGTGTGTGTGTGTGTGTGTGTGTGTGGCAATATAAATACTTAGAGAAACACTGGAATTTGAGGGAAGAGTATCTCTAACCCTGCCACTGTGGCCATGGTGCCACTTGGCACTAAGCAGCAGGGACTAGCCTCAGATGGGGCCTGAGCCCTGTGGTCAGTCCAGTCTCCTCACTTCTGTGGTCCGCCTGAGTAGTGGCAGGGTTCTGACTGCACCTGTCTATTTGCTCACTCAGGTGTCACCTTCCTGGCCTCGAGGCCAGACCTAGAGAAGGAAGGACTGCTGTGTGCTTCCAGCAGACACTTAGGAGTGCACAGGGGGTATGCTGGGGCTCGTATATGATCACAGGGGCAGGAGTCCTGCAGGTGGCTCTTGAGGCCAGCCTGAGCCCTGGAAGATGCCAGTGGGTTCTAGGGCTGCTGTTACAGCAAGTGTTCGTTTGTTAGTCCATGGAGAAAAACAAAGAACCAGAGATGAGATAGAATAAAGGAACAAGGGCCAAAGAACCCTATGGCTGGATGTGGCCTGTGTCACATTGTCTGCGGGGAGGTCACTGACCATGTACATGTGTGGGTAGCATACGTGTGCACAGGCCCGTGATAAAGTGTGCAGATGCGCGCGTGGGAGTGAATGAGTGTGATCTGAGTTGGCTAGCGAGTGTGAGTGCATGGGGTTGCGTGTCAGCTGTTGTCTGTGTGTGTGATAGAGAGCATGTCACTGTGAGTGAGTGGGAGGGTGCGTGAGAGTGTGCATGACTGCTGCACGCGTGGCCCCGGCCCCGGCCCCTTGCATGCAGGGCGAAGCAGGTGGCTGGTTGATGTGATCGTTTCTCTGCCTAGGCTCACGGGGGCAGTGGGAACTTCAGCTGGTCCTCCTCAAGCCACATGGTTGCCACGGTCACCGTCAAGGGTGTGATGCGCACCGGCAGCGACACGGGGCTTGGAGTGATCCAAGCACATGACGTGCAGAATCCTTTGCATTTTGGTGAGATGAAGGTGAGATCTTCAGGGCCAGGACAGCGTGGGGGGGCTGGGGTTGGGGTCCCAGAACCCTTCTTAACAGTCCTCAGTCCTCATCAGAATCGCCTTCCAGCCCTCCATCCTGTGCCTGGGTTGGGCAGTCTAGTTTGGCACTTGAATGGTTCAGGAACTCCAGGAGCAGGGGAGTTTGGTCAGAATACCCTGCACAGACAGAGACAGCAGTGGGACCAGCAGGGCCAGGGTCTCTGCAGGGAGATGCGGGCACAGAGGACCAGAGAAAATCACAGATCCATTTAGAAAGGTCCCCACACCAAAGGTATGAATCTCAGCCTGGCCAGTCCATTGAGGCCTGAGTGGGAAGAGGGACCTCAGAAGAGGGAGCTCCCAGACAGACACCAGCAGGCAATTCTCCCCCCTCATCCCATTCACTGCATAGCCAAATCTGAGGACTGTCCTCAGAAGCAGCATGTGTCTCAGACCTGGTGTTCAGGCCTGACCACTGGCTCCCACCTAGACGCCCAGCTGTGCTCGGCTTGCCACAGTTTCTCCTCATGCTGGGCTGTGCATCTGGAGGGTGAGGTTGGTGGTTGGTTTGACTGGGCGGAGAGCAGGTGATGGGAGCAAGTGCTGTCCTGAGCACGCAGCCCGTGGTGCAGCCAGCAAGGTCTTCCCTGGGAAGCAGCTGCCACCACCTCACTCACCCTCCCCAGCCACTTGCCCAGCATACAGTGATCATGTCAGAAAGTGTCCATGGGAACCCGGAGATTGTGACCCTACCATTCCCTGCCAAGCTGCCACCTCCTGTTGGTGGGTTGACCCGGAAGCCTCCCAGCTGGTTACCCCACAGCTTTATTTGATCCAGAGACCAGAGTCAGCTCTGCCACACAAATCCAGGCTTCCTTCCCAGGACTCAGGCTCTGCAGGAAGCCCTACCCCCTCCCTTGGTCCCCTCCCCCACTACAGCCACACTGTCCTTTGTGGCCTTACCAACAGAGCTGCCATTTGCCTAGGACCATCCCTTCATCCAAATGTTCTTCTTACCCCTCACCCTGGCTGCCTCTGACATGATTCTCAGATCTGAGCTTCTGGTGACCTCTCAGGGAGTCCTGTCTGGCCATTCTGTTCCTGAATCTCCCAGACCCAGCTCTGTCCTTTCTCTGAGATGTGCTCAGTGTCCTGCCCAAACCTGAGCTGCAGGGCTCTCCCTGCATGGGAGGGCTGATGGGTCACCCTGTCCTGCAGGTGTATGTGATCGAGCCCAGCAGCATGGAGTTTGCACCTTGCCAGGTGGAGGCGAGGCTGGGGCAGACCTTGGAGCTACCCCTGATGATCAGCGGGCTCATGCCTGGCCAGGCCAGCGAGGTGGTTGCCCTGAGTGACTGCTCCCACTTTGACTTGGCAGTGGAAGTGGAGAACCAGGGCGTGTTCCAGCCACTGCCAGGTAAGCCAGCTCTGCTGAACGGGTGCCAACCCTGGGTTTGGGGCCAGATGGTCTTTCTGTGTGGGCCAGGTCCCTCGAATGGGCGTGGGGCTGCAGCATGACGAATGGCATTGGTGCCCTGTCCACCATCGGCTCCCATGTAGTGTGAACCTTGCAGGCGGTGTGACATTTGGCACATCGTTTGCCCCTCTCTGCCTCAGTTTGCAGATGTCCACAATGAGTGATCGGAGTAGCGCTGCACGCCAGTGCAGTTTCTCGCGGTGCATCGTGTACAGATGTTCTGTCTAGTTCTTATTTAACACCTGTGGCATGCATTCCCACCCCCACCCCACCCCCCCCCCCCCCCCCCCCCCGCCTGAGCACAGTGTCTTTTCTCCTCAGCTTACCCTACAGGGTGTTGGCAGTGGTATTGGTTGTGACCCTGCAGTGGTAGTTGATGGAGTGCTAGCCCTGCAGGCATGGTGCCAGCACCTTGTGTGCCTGACCTGGTTTAAACTGTGCCGCCACAGGGGCAGGAGCTGCTCTGGGGCTGTGTGTCAGATGAAGACATGGAGGCTACCTCAGAGCACACCTGACACAGGCCAGGGTGGGGTGCAGGTCTGGCTGCGTCCAGCATTGTGCGAAAGCTTTAGTACCTTTGGGATGTGGCTCATAGAGGCACGGACCTTGGTTAGTGGCCAGGAGTTTGCTTTGATTTTCAGGTGAAGAAAATCAGGGGACTAATGAGCTATTGAATGGACACAAGATTCGGGCAGGTGTTAGTAGTAACAGGGACACCATTCACTTGGTGAGGGGGCTGTGCCAGAGCCCCGGTGACCAGGTCCTTCTCTGCAGCTGGTGAATTTGGCAGCCTGGAAAGGCAGGACCTGTATGCTGTCAGCACGTGGACCTAGTGCTTAGGCCCTGGGGAGCCAGCGGAGGCGCTGGGACAGAGGATGGTGTGGTCCCGGCAGGCAGGCCATGTGACGTGTTTGTGGCATGGGCTACTGTCTGTAGCTACGTGGTTTTGCATGCTGCAGTAGTGATTACACACTGCTGCACGTCATTGCTGTACAGAGGAAGGTAGCCAGCGTGCTTCAGAAACTTTTGAGCAAACCAGCACCTCAGGTCACCAGCTTAGGAAGCCCACAGCATGGCTTTCACATAACCACTTAGAATGGAAAAAGCAGGACTTGAAGGCCGACTTGCATTCAGGGCCCAGGATCTCCGTGCACCGCCTCCATGTGCACCCCGGAAGGGGTTGTGCAGGTGCCTCCCAAGCTGGCAGTTTGGGGCCAAGCCAATCAGCCACTAGCTCTGTGATGTGGGGTTCCTTGGCCCCATCTCTGAGCCTTGGTTTCTCTATGGGTAAGGTGTGGTGGCCCTCACCCACCTGAGGGCCACACCTAGACAGCCAAGACAGAAGTCCTGTGAGCTTAGAATCCTATCAGAAAGCTCCTTCAGTCTCCCTGGCATACATTTGCGGCATCTTGTATTGACTAGTGTGTTTGGTCCAGGTTGTATAAAAGATGTCATAGAAACATGCAAAGTCAGGGTGGACAAATGCCCCTGGAAACCATGACTCAAGGGCTGGGGCAGCAGACAGTGTCTGTGAGGTCCACTCTGAGCCCGCTTGGCCTGGGGAGCAGTGGGGCAGACGAAGATCTCTCTTCCCCTAAGTTCAGAGAAGTCAAGTTCCTGGAGACAAGTGGAATGAAGGGTATCAGGGCTGGAGGAGGAGAGAATCATCAAGTTGTTGTTTAAAGGGGATAGATATAGATTGTTTTTTTTTTCTTTAAAAGATAATTGACTTTTGTGATAATTGACTTGCAGTGGTTGCACAACCCAGCGCACACACACCTAATGTTGCTTAACTATGCACATATAAGCTGTTAAGAGAAGGGAGCAATGTCTTCCTGTTTCTCCTCCAGAGTACCCACACTCGGTTAGAGTGTGCCCCTTCCTTTCTGCTTGTCTGTCTGCTTTTTGTCTGCTTGTCTGCTTGCTTGCGTACTTACTTACTGAATAAAGCTCTGCAAAGTTGTCTTACCAAAAAAGAAAAGAAAAAAAGAGCAAGAAGCCAGTGGCTCACTCCTATAGTCCTCAATACTCAGACTCAGACCCAGAAGATCACAGATCAGAGCCAGTATGGCTAGAAAAGTCTTCAGGTCTTTGTCTCCAAAATAACTAACAAACATCCCAGCTGAAACTGTAGTTCAGGTGATAGAGTACCCACCAAGCAAACAAGCTGCAAGGGTGAGGACTTTAGTTTAAATGTCAGTGCTGCAAAAAAAAAAAAAAAGTTAAAGTGTGAAATTTATGTATATTTTACCAGAATTCAATTTAGGTTTTTTTTAAGTTAATTAAAATTGATGGGCAATGGCAGGAAAGGAACAGCTTCTGGTAGCAGTACGGGCTGATGCAGTGTTTTAGGAGTTACTCGGTGATCAGGATCAAAGCTGCACGAGCACATGGAACTTGCCTAGTGGTCTCCGTCCTAGAAACACAGCCAACAGAGGTGCCGAGGGTTGCCCTCACAGGCTGGGCCTGCACTGTTCCTGGCAGTGCTGTGCAGCAGGGCCCCAGCCAGAAACAACCCAGGTGTTCTCAGCTGAGTTCTGTTCTTGGTCTATGGAAATGTGGATCAAGGACATACAACGTGCAGACACCAGGGATCTCAGCCAGCGCTGAGCACGGGAAGCTACACACAGAAGAGCTTGTGTTTGGTTTTATACACAGCATAGAACCAGCATGTGAAGCTGACCTGGGAGAAGTCAGGGAGGGATGGGGAAGGATGCCGAGGTACTGGCAGGATCTGGATAATGGTATACTGAAGATGTGGGAATAGGCACTGTGAATTGTACATTTTGGTATGTCACACATACTTACATTTTTTCTGTTTGCAGTACTCTTTGTACTTCTAGCAGCTATACCACTAGGTCCTACCTTTTATTTTCTTTCTTTTAAAAAAAAGCACCACTTAAAATCTGCTGGTATATCAAGGCTAGGATGAAGGAGGGCTCTAAACCTGTCATCCTTTCCTGCTCAAGTCTTGTTCATGGTGACCAGATGACTCTCTCCCCTTCCTTCCTTCCTTCCTTCCTTCCTTCCTTCCTTCCTTCCTTCCTTCCTTCCTTCCTTCCTTCCTTCCTTCCTTCCTTCCTTCCTTCCTTCCTTCCTTCCTTCCTTCCTTCCTTCCTTCCTTCCTTTCTTTTGTCATGGGCTTGAACTCTGGGCCTGAGCGCTGTCCCTCAGCTCTTCAGCTCAAGGATAGTGCTCTACCACTTGAGCTACAGTACCACTTCCAGTTTTCTGGTGGTTTATTGGAGATAAGAATTTCACAGACGGGCTGGGAAGGTGGCTCAGTGGTAGAGCGCTTGCCTTGCATGCCTGAGGCCCTGGGTTCAATTCCTCAGCACCATATAAGCAAAAAGAAAAAAGCCGGAGGTGGCGCTGTGGCTCAAGAGGTAGAAGGCTAGCCTTGAGCTGAAGAGCTGAGGGACAGCGCCCAGGCCCAGAATTCAGGCCCCACAACCGGACCAAAAAAAAAAAAAAAAAAAGAATTTCACAGACTTTCCTGCTCAGGCTGGCTTTGAACTGCGATCCTCAGATCTCAGCCTCCTGAGTAACTAGGATTACAAGCGTGAGCCACCTGCGCCCGCTGACTCTCCTTTTCTTACAGGAAGGCTGCCGCCAGGGTCAGAGCATTGCAGCGGTGTGAGGGTGAGGGCCGAGACCCAGGGATCCACCACACTCCTGGTGAGCTACACACATGGCCACGTCCACCTAAGTGCCAGGATCACCATCGCTGCTTACCTTCCTCTCAAGGTGAGCCAACCTCCTGTCCTTTGCTCCCCAGCCAGCCCTGTCATTCCCTGTTCTATGCTCCTTGGGGTGGGGCAAGCGGCTCCCTGTTTCTAAGTGCTCTCATGGTCTACATGGCAGCAAAACAGACTTTCCTTCATTTATTGGAGACTTTCAGGATATCTTGGACTTGTTGCCAATTTACTCTGCCAGTGAACACTGCCAGTGTGCAGGGAGCTCCAGGTACTGTGTATAAAATAGCCCCGAAGGCTTGTTCTGGAAGCCTGTACAGACCCAGTAAAACTGAAGGGATCGCAGCATAGCTAAAAGTAAGGGACAGAAGTTCAAACCCGGCACCAAAAGAAGGGGAAGCAGACCGCCATGCTAGGCTAGCAGGCACCCTGATCCTGTGCTTCTCTTAGTCATCTGGTGTCTTTCCTGTCAGGATTTTTTTCTTTCTTTATTTCCTCTTGTGTGTTACTGAGAATTGAGCCCAGTGTCTCATGCCCAAGCAGTCTGCCCACTGAGCTACAACCTCAACCCTATTTTTTTTATTATTATTTTAAGATAGGATCTTACAAAGGGAGGCATGGCTCAAGCGGTAGTGGACCTTGCTAAGTTTCCCAAGCTGTCCTCAGAATTGCTTTGGTTCAGTTCACCTGCTTCAGTCTCTCAAGTAGCTAGCGTTACAGTTGAGTGCCACCATGTCAGGCTGTTTAATTTGTTTTTTTTCTTTTGCAGTATGGGTTTTGAACTCACGGGTTCATGCTTGCTAGGCAGGTACCCTGCCATTGAGCCACTGCCTTTTATTTATTTTATTTTATTTTTTTTGGTCTGGTCGTGGGGCCTGAACTCTGGGCCTGGGCGCTGTCCCTCAGCTCTTCAGCTCAAGGCTAGCTCTCTACCACTTGAGCCACAGCATCACTTCCGGCTGTTTCCTTTTTGCTTATGTGGTGCTAGGAATCGAACCCAGGGCCTCATGCATGCAAGGCAAGCGCTCTACCACTGAGCCACCTTCCCAGCCCGAGCCACTGCCTTTTAAAGGAAGAGTGTAGTTAGAGTCTAGTCCATCTGTGTCTTGCGTTGCAGCCCTTTGTCAGAAGTGCATTAGGGACCTGCACAAGGTGCCATCTCTTGGCTGCCTGGCTCTCACCTCCCTAGCCTCCATCTGAACGTGAGGCTGCTGCCAGCTTGTAGTTGTGGTAAATACGGTGTAGGGAGCATCTTCTCATATATGCACTGGCTTTTCTCTCACTTATTCTGTTAAGAAGCTGCATCTCAAAGAGTTCCTTGTTTTGAGAGCTATTGTATTTTCAGGGCTTTTCCATGAGTGTTATGAAAACAAATTAATTTCTATACATACCCTACCCCAGTGAGGGCTTCTTTTTTTCCAAAGAACCCTGACTCCATGGGATCTCCCTAACAACTCTGTGGGTGCACAGGCATGCAGTTTCAAAGAGAATATAGAGCCTTCCCCCAGAGCCAGGTGAGTCTTCCAGTCCTGATGCTGAGGAGTGCTCTCTCCTCCCCTTTCTTCAGGCTGTGGATCCCTTGTCTGTTTCTGTGGTAACCCTGGGCTCCTCCAAGGAGATGCTGTTCGAAGGAGGCCCCCAACCCTGGGTCTTGGAGCCTTCCAAGTACTTTCGTAACATCACCTCTGAGGACACAGGCAGCATCAGCCTGGCGCTTCTGGGGCCCCCTGCCTCCCGGAGTTACCAGCAGCACTGGATCCTGGTGACCTGTCGGGCCTTGGGTGAGCAGGTCAGTGGGAGCCCCACACACACCCCCCATGTCCAAGGGGCATGGAAAATCCATTTAGTTCCCAGCAGAACCTTGAGAGACCCCTTCCCGCAGGGCCCACTTAAGAGATGGGCAGACTAATACTCAGTGAAGCAAGGTGCCTGAGCGCACACTGGAAGGGTTCAGTGCGGGTGGTAGGGTCCCTCAGTACATCCCAACCACCACAGAGTCCGCCTGTTGGTGACCTCCCCCTTTCTCTTTTCATCTGAGATCAGGACTTGAACTTGGTATCTGACACTGTCACGTATTGGCTGGTGCTCTACTTCCTGAGCCACACCTCCAACCCCAGGGTTGGCTATTTCTCTGTGTTTGTGACTGCCTCTCTTGAGGGGTGAAGCTCCAGGTCAGGTGTCACAAAACCAGGTGTTTCGAGGGTCAGGTGTGAACAGGAGTGAAACTATGCCCATCCAGGCCATGGGGCTGCTGAGGAACATAGGCATGGCCATGTAACAAGCCCTCACTCTGCCCCACCTCCCAGAGTCAGGTCCCCTACTCCTCAGTGTGCATGTCCCCCACGCGCCCTGCTCTGGAGGTGACATCAGGATCTTATGGGATCGATAATGTGGCTGGGTCCTAGGAAAGCATCCTGCAATCTGCTGTTTTCCTGCCTGGGGACTTGTGCAGAGTGCAGCTGTGGCTCCACCCGAGACTCTTAAATGCTGGCAAAGTGCTCTCCCACCCCTCAGTCCCTGGCTTTTCTCAGTCCCCTGAGGTTCAGGGGTCATCGTGCCCCTCCTGTAGAAGGAGAAACAGTCTTAGCTCAGAGGGTGAGAGACTTCTTTGTGTGTCTGTTTCTTCCCTGCCAGGTCATCGCCCTCTCGGTGGGGAACCAGCCCAGCCTCACCAACCCCTTCCCCGTGGTGGAGCCCGCTGTGGTGAAGTCTGTCTGCACCCCACCGTCCAGGCTCACCCTCACGCCTGTCTACGGCAGCCCCCAGCTGGACCTGTCCTGTCCCCTGCTGCAGCAGAACAAGCAGGTGGTGAGTGTGGCCGCTCTCGAGAACCAGGTGACAGTGTCACTGGTTAGGCAGAGGCCACGTCCATGCACGGTCTTGAGTGCTGATAGGTGGTAGCTCCATGCTCACTGCCTGGGCTCAGCAGCCAGCCCTGCCAAGGCTGAGGGCTCTTGAGGAGCTTCAGGGCAGGAGTGGGGGGATGACTTCAGCGTGGCTGCTGCGGGTGGTGCCTGGCTTGCCTGGTTCCCACTTTGTAGTGGGATGACGGCATCGTACGTTTGTTAGAAGGCATACCCGGAAGTTGGGTATGGATCTTCTTGGAGCATAGGTAGGCCATCCTGTCCTCTTAGGCTTCACAGTCCCTGTGCTCTGTAGCTGCAGGTCCTACCCAGCCTCCCAGCTCCAGTGGCAGCACCACGTGAACATCATCCTCTCAGATCCCAGACTCGCTGTCTCCCTCTGCTGGGTGCTTAGAAGGTTGTTAGACCCTGGCGGTGTTCAGAGCATGGTGTGTGGACATGCCTGTGTGATTGGAGCAGGAGTGGGAGCTGCAGAGGAGCGGTGACAGCTGAGGCTCCAAGAAAGTTGGGAGGGAGGGAAGTCTCTGAAGCCTGTCTGAAAGGAGGACATGTGGCGTGACCCGCAGGCGGGGCCCCCTGAGAGCTGGGACTCATCCACGCTCACTTCCCAGGACACTCAGATCCCGGGTATGGATTGTGTGCTGCTCAGGGTGGGGACTCACCCCCAGCAGCCCTAGCACTTGCCCTTCTCCCAGCATGGCAGCTTCTCAGGCCAGGCAGCCCATCACCGGAAACTTGAGAGTGAGCCACAGGAGAAGGGAGGTCCACAGAGAGGATGGCCGCTGGAGCAGAGGTAAAATGGGGACTGACTGCAGCCTGAGGAGGTGCTGCAGGAGGAGCAGAGTGGAGAGCTGACAGAGAGAGACAGACAGAATGAGAGAGAGAAAGAGAGCCTTCTCTCCATTTTTCCAATCACTCAACTCTGAGGCTGAAACTCTGTGGATCAGCATCTCCCTGCCACTTGCCCCAAGGCTGTCCTGCAAGGCTCGGTTAAAAGTAAGGATTTTTAGTGTCCAGCCTCAGAGCACTGGCTCCCCTCACCCCTACACAGATTTGGCAGACGATCCACTTTCGTTCCCTTTCAGCAGAGGAGGGGACCCCAGGCTCAGTGCCTGCAGCTGCAGGAAGCCAGCATTCACCTGACTCAGCCCTGGCATTTAGAGCGTGGCAGGGACAAGCGTCATAATCAAGCCTCGAATCAGTGTATCTGGGCAAAGCTCCGCCTGACTTTGCCGTGGCATCTTTCCTTTTCTTCTTTTTTCTTTCTTTTCTCCTCCTCTTCCTCCTCCTCCTCCTTCTCCTTCTCCTTCTCTTTCTTCTTCTTCCTTTTTTCTTCTTTCTTCTTCCTTCTTCCTTTTTATTTTATTTCCAGTCCTTGGGCTTGAATCCAAGGCCTGGGAGCTATCCCTGATCTTCTTTTGCTCAAGGCTAGCTCTCTACCACTTGAGCCACAGTACCATTTCTGGCTTTTTCTGAGAAGTTTATTAGAAGAGTCTCACAGCCTTTCCTGCCTGGGCTGGCTTCGAACTGGGATCCTCAGATCGCAGCCTCCTGAGTAGCTAGGATTATAGATATGAGCCAGTGGTGCCTGGCTTCCTTCTTCCTTCTTGCTCCTCCCTCCTCTTGAACATTGGCTCTGAAGCAAGGGTCTCCTCTGGGCCTGGTTGTGCCTTGGATTTAGCTCAGTGTTGTGTCTGGACTGAAAGGGGATGGTCTGCCTGTGGAGCTGGGCTCTCCAAACTAGCTTGCATGTGTCATTGATGTCAGGAGGAAATAATGGACCTTAGATGTGGAGTGGCTGTGATCCATCAGTCCTTGGGGTCCTGCGCCGTGAGGCAGCCATTCGGGCATGACCTCTGCAATTTATGGTCTCATTAGGGGACCTTGAAGAAGATAGATCTCCATGGTGCATCCTGAGTGCAGTATCAATTTCATTTTATAGCTCCCAAACCCGGGGGTCACCCAAGACACATTTGCAGAGTAAATTATGGCAAGGTGAGACACCAGAATAGAGTTGACGGCTCGGAGTGACAGATGGAGTCTGAGCCCAGCCTGACCTCGTCCTCTGGGCATCCCGTGTTCTCACTGTGCTCGAGTACCAGTTGTGTGCTCGGGGACCGACTAGCCAGCGTAGGCACCAAGGAGAAGCAAGATCAGACCCAGAGTTACACCCCCGCCTGTGTGACGAGCAACTCGTTCAACACCCCTCAGCCTCACCCAGCCTCTTGAAATGGGGGGTAGTGTTGATGCCCTTACTGGAAGGGTTCAGTCTGCTTCTGGGTGTACTGGGCACAACGATGCCTTTTCCTTCCTGGAAAGGCCTTTATTTTCCACCTACAGTTGTTTCTGGAAGAGGATGGGATGTCTAGAATATGGTTCTCAGTCCCTATTCCCACTTGAAGCTCTCAGAGTTGTGTCATGCCTAGTGGCAAAACGTTTGGTGCTCAAGTAGTGGTGCTGACCTGACTGCTGTCAGGAGGGCAGGTGTTGTCTATGTCAGCAGAGCCAGGCGTGGTGGGGGTGGGGTCCTCGAGGTGGGGGTGGGGACCTCAGCGGCTGTGTCATCAGAATGGCCTTTATGTGTAAGTTCTCTAAAATAGGGCACCTTCATCCCAGGTTGGCTTGGTGACTCTGCGTCTTGTCAGTTATCTTTGTTCCGAGACTTCCTCATTCTCCTTTACTGAGTTATTTTCTTCGCCAGGCCTCTGCTTGCATTCCGTAGCATGGGGAGGCCTACTCCTACCTCTGGGACTCTAGCAGGACCTTTGCAAACCCTGGTGGCTCCAGGATGTGTTGAGTAGTACGTTAGCATCTTAGCTTCATGTTAAAACACAGCAGTTGTTAGGGAGGCAGAGGTGTCTCAAGGACAGCAAGGGCAGGCAGAAGAGAAGTAGCCCAGCTGGGGTGAGCTTTCTAACCTTAGTTACATCAGAAGCCAGACCATCTTCAAGTGGGGCCATCCCAAGTTCTGTGGTGCCCAGCAGGTCCTCCTTGTGCAGGGCTGCCACACCCTGTGGTGCCCAGCAGGTCCTCCTTGTGCAGGGCTGTCCACACCCTGTGGTGCCCAGCAGGCCTTATGCAGGGCTGTCCACACCCTGTGGTGCCCAGCAGGGCCTTGTGTAGGGCTGTCCACACCCTGTGGTGCCGGCAGGTCCTCCTTGTGCAGGGCTGTCCATGCCCTGTGGTGCCCGGCAGGTCCTCCTTGTGCAGGGCTGCCACGCCCTGTGGTGCCCAGCAGGTCCTCCTTGTGCAGGGCTGTCCACACCCTGTGGTGCCGGCAGGTCCTCCTTGTGCAGGCTGTGCCATGCACTGAGGTACCTGGCAGCATTTCTTCCTCCTCTTTGTAGGTACCAGTGCAGCTGGTACCTACAAAGCCAGTTGTGACATCAAAAATCACCTCTACCCACTGCCAGAGGCTTTCTGGTGATTGAGGGCCTAGTCCCCTGTTGAGTAGCAGAGGCTGGTGTAGACGGGGGCTGGGGTAGCACTGTGGCAGTAGTAAGTGCTGGTTTGTGACTCATCCTCACTCCTTCATCAGGACCCTGGGCCCACAAGGGAGCCATCTGGCTCAAGGACAGCCATGCGGTCAACAGTGGCCAGGCCTGGTCCTGAGTTTGGCTCTGGCATCTATGTTTCCTTCTTGCAGGTTCCAGTCTCCAGCCACCGGAACCCCCTGCTGGACCTGGGTGCTTATGACCAGCAGGGACGCCGATTCGATAACTTCAGCTCTCTAAGCATCCAGTGGGAGTCCACCCAGCCCTCACTGGCCAGCATAGAGCCCAAGCAGCCCCTGCAGCTGGTGGCTCGTGAGGATGGGAATGGCCAGAAGAAGTTACACGGTGAGGCTGCTTGTGATCGGTTAAGACCAGTGTCCTGGGGCAGGCTCGTGCCTGTTGGGTATCTCTGTTATCTAGGGCTCCCCTTCACCCATAAGGAAAACCAGGGCTCGGTGTGATCTCACTGCGCTCTTTCAGTCCCCCACAGGCTCGTTGTGAGTAGGAACCAGAGGCTCACACCCTAGGACACCTCTCCAGCTCTAAGACCTGGGCCTCTTGGCTATTTGCTGTAGTGTTCACAACCCCTCCCACAGCCCAACATGGAGCCTGTCTCCTCCAGTTTACTTGGGAAATCGTTTGGTAGTCACTTAAGACCGGAAAGTCTGCTTAGGACAGACAGGCAGTTTCGTTGGCTCCATTTCCTGGTTTCAGAATTAAAACTGCAGACAGGCAGGCAGGGAGGCTGCAGAGCAGCCTTGGAGCTAACGCGCACCTGTCTCCCCTTCCTCAACTCAGGCTTGCAGGCCATTTTAGTTCACCAGGCTTCGGGCACCACCACCATCTCCGCCACAGCTTCTGGCTACCAGCAGGCTCACCTCCGTGCTGCCCGAGTGAAACAACCGGTACCTCCCAGGGGCCACCAGTGGGTGGGCCGTGGGCAAGCGCCTGTAAACATGCGTTTGAATAAGGTGGAGGCAGCATGTACTGGTTGGGAAGGAAAGGTGGTGTCAGGATTCAGAGCACCCTAGGTGCCAGCACGGGGAGCTTCATGGTGTCTTGGAAAGGTTTCACTCAGAGTCTGCTGGGGGAAGTACCTCTGAAAGGTTCGCCTGTCCCAGTCCTTGATGGCTCCGTCCCTTCCTGTGGGCTTATGAGCGGCCTGGTGGGCCTCCCCGTGGACGTGCATGCTGTGGGCCCTCTGCAGGCCTGTACACTTTCTCTTGGTGCACTAGTGATCTCTGCCCTGTGGGCTTCCCCTGGTACGGACATTTCTCCGGGCTTCCTTCCTCGAGCTGGCTTTCTTGAGAGGCCCTCTGCCCTGAGATCCCTGGCATGGAACAGGCGCTTGGGTGTAGTCCTGTGGCACTCAGCAGAGACATGTGAGGCGTGTGTAGGTCTATGCACATGATAGTGTGCACCCCCCAGCCAAGACACCTGCAGTGTCACTGGGTGATGGCGTTCTAGAGACCCCGTTCATGTGCACGGTCCATCGCTGATGCGCTGTGTGTGTCACTGTATGTATGGGTGAGTGGCACGTGGGTCATATCCAGTACATGTGACACATAGTGCGTTGTCTGCTACCCAAGGTAGTGGCGGCTCTCCTCATCTTCCATGAGTCAGAAGACCCTTCTGTGGGGCCCTCACCCATGCCCAGGCTGGTCGGAGGCTTTGCTGTTTGTCTGTGTCCTCCTCCATGGTGGCGTGTGCTTCATGCACAACACCTGGCCATCTGCTGTGAGCCCTGAAGGTCAGGTGTGTGTGTAAGCAGCTGGAGTGACTAAGCAGGACCTTTGACCACCCCCTGCTCTGGCGGGACGTAGGCTCACCAAGGGGTGCTTACAGGGCACGCTGCCCTTCCATGGAGCCCAGGAGCACCTGGGTTCATGGGGGTTTGTGGCCTAGACATAATGAGCGGCCTGGAGTGAGTCCAGGCCCTGGGGCATCTGTCCCTCCACCAGAGAGGTGGCCAGGTGTCCTGTTCTCCTGGATGTGATGGTTTGGGCCTCACCCCTTCAGCACGAGCCTCCCATGCCTGTGTCGGCCTCCATAGAACTCATCCTGGTGGAGGATGTGAGGGTGAATCCAGAAGAGGTGACCATCTACAACCACCCTGGAGTCCAGGTACAGCCTGCCCTGCCTGTAAGAGACCCAGCCAGCTCCCCTTTCCCTCCAGCACCTGGCCTGACCCTCTCCTACACCTCTCCCTGTAGGCGGAACTTCGCATCACTGAAGGCTCTGGCTACTTCTTCCTCAACACAAGCACGGCAGATGTCGCCAGGGTGGCCTACCAGGAGTCCCAAGGCATTGCCACGGTGAGCTGCCCCATGCCTCCTAGTTGGCTCCCGTTCTTCACCCAGGCTGTCTGTGGGCCTGCAGGCTGCTTCTTTCAGAAGCTCACCCTTAATCAAACCGGCTAGGTTGTCTCACTCTGAAACTTGAGTGTTGCAGCGCCACCTCTGGTCCTGCTCCATATCCTATCACCCACACTGTTGGTTACCTAATGGTTTCCTTTCAACCAATCTTTTAATTAAGACTAAAATTGTATTTCATAAGCAGCACTACAGCAACCATAAAGAAACTCGTGTGTGTGTGTCCGTGTCCATATGTCCATATCTATATAGAGAGATGAGATAGATATAGATAATATAATAATACCTGCTTTTCATAGTTCTCTTTTTTGTGCTGATCCTGGGACTTAAACTCAGAGCCTTGCACTCTTGCTTAGCTTTTTCATTCAAGGCTGGCACTCTACCACTTGGGCCATACCTCCACTTCTGACTTTTTAAGAATCTCAAGGACTTTCTTGCCCAGGCTGACTTCAAACTACAATCCTCAGATCTCTGTGTCCTGAGCAGCTAGGATTACAGGTGTGAGCCATCAAACCTAGTTCCATGTTTCTCGGCTCTTTCCTACTCTTGCTGAAAAAGACTTGGTAATGCCAATGGAAAAATTTAGCATCTTGGTTTTTTTTTTAAATCATGTCCTGAGATTTCTTTTTGCATATTGCAATGTAGGCTGCATATTATTTTATGCAGTCATTTGTACTTAGGCATTCTAACCTTTTTCTAATGTTAGTTATGCAATTGTTCTTTTTATTTATTTTGTTTGTTTAGTTTGTTGTTAATTCTGCCCCCGGTGGTCTTGAATTGCAATCTTCCTACCTCCATCTGCGTAGCGGGGATCACAGGTGTGTGCCACCACACCTGCCACTGTTGTTGGTGTGCCATTCTCTTCTTGTGAAGAATTTGGGTTATTGTAAACTTTAATTTTTTTTTATATTAAAAAAGCATAGATTAAAAAAGGCAAAGACAATACCCTAAATATCAGCATATTTGCATCTTGGTTATCTTCTTTAAAAGGATTCGGTACAGAATGTATGAAATGAATCCTGGAAGTCATAAGTACAGGTGGTCCAGAGCAACACCATACAAGCAGAGTTAGTAAGTCCCAGCTGGGCTGTTGTTGGTTTAGTTGGTTTGACTTCCCCTTTGTTGAGAGGGTAGTCACGTTATGGTCAGGGTATCAAAACAGCATCAACAAGGCATTTCATGTAAATGGAATCACACAAGGTGTGGTATTTTGTGATTGGCTTGTTTTCACTTAGAGTAATGTTTTCAATGTTTATCCATGTTGTAACATGTACCAAAAGTTCATTCCTTATTTTTGTGCCAGTCCTGGGGCTTGAACACCTGGGCTCTGTCCCTAGGCTTTTGTGCTCAAGTCTAGTGCTGTACTACTGAGCCATAGTTCCATTTCTGGCTTTTTGGTGCTTAACTGGAGATAAGAGTCTCACAGACTTTCCCACTTAGGCTGGCTTTGAACCATAATCCTCAGATCTTAGCCTCCAGAGTAGCTAGGATTACAGGTGTGAGCCATCAGCTCCCAGCTTGTTTATTCCTTTTTTATGGCTAATTAGTCCTTTGTATGGATTTGCCAATGGGTATCTGAATTTTCTGCCTTTGAATACTCTGAGTAATGGCCGCTATGAACATTTGTATATAAGGGTTCTTTTGTTGTTGTTTTGTTTTGTTTTTGTAGCACATGGGGTTTGATCTCAGGGCCTCACAGTTTCTGGATTGGTGCTCTACTACTTGAACCAAGCCTCTAGCACTGATTTGGGTCATTATTGTTTGTGATGGTGTTTCGCAGAATTTTGTCATGAAGAGGTCTTGGATCCATTCCCTCCCCCCCACCCCCCCACAACTCTTGAGTTCTTGATCTAGGTGGGCTTTGTTTTTTGTTGATGCAATGTATTACTTTAATGGAATTTCAGAAACTAAACCAATCTTACATTTTTCAGATAAATCCTAATTGGTCATGATGCATGTATCTTTTATATGTAGATGAATTTAGTTCTGAGTATTTTGTTCCAGGATTTTTTTTTTTTTTTTTTTTTTGCCAGTCCTGGGGCTTGAACTCAGGGTCTGGGCTCTGTCCCTGAGCTTCTTTTGCTCAAGGCTGGCACTCTATCACTTAAGCCACAGTGCCACTTCCAACTTTTACTGTTTAGTGGTATCGGGGAATCGAACCCAGGGCTTCATGCATGCTAAGCAAGGCAAGCACTCTACCACTAAGCCACATTCCCAGCCCCACCCCAGTATTTTCCATTCCAGTATTTTCACATTCTATTTGTAAAAGATTGGTCTGTCATTTTCCTGTGATATTGTCTGCCTTCAATAGATAAGGTAATACTGAACTCATAGAATAAATTGGAAGTGTTTCTTCTTCTACTTAGGGAAGAATTTATGTAGAATTGATAGTAATTATTTTTGTTTGGTAGCATGTTAACCAGAGAAGACATAGATGTGAGCTTTTCTTCATGAGGAGTTTTTTAAATTGCCAATTCAGTTTCTTCAATGTGTTATGTTGTATTCAGATGATTTATTTATTCATTAACTTTTGGTAGCTAAGACTTTGTTCATTTTATCCATTCTGTCTGATGTGTTGCTGTGTCAGCTCTCTGTTGCTGTGACATAAGTGCCTAAGATAAATAAAAGAAGGAAAAATTTACATGTTTCAGAAATTCAGCCCATGGTTGCTGGCTCATGGTTTCAGAAGTTCAGTCTGTAGTCGCTTGGCCAGGGGTTTGGGCCTGTGGTGTGGCAGGATAGCGTGGCTGGAGAGCATGATGTAGGAGGCTGCTCACCTCATGGCAGGGGAAGCTCCAGGGGGAGGGGCAATCCCCTCAGCCCAGGCCTACTTCCTCCAACACCCTGTTACCACTTGCATGTAGGTAGGAACCACAAGCTAGTGCCACAACACACAAGCCTCTGGGGAGCAGCCCGTGTCCGACCTCTAATGACTGGTGTTTGGTTGTCCAGTTTTGTTTTGTTTTTTTGTCGGTCGTGGGCCTTGAACTCCGGGCCTGGGTGCTGTCCCTCAGCTCTTCAGCTCAAGGCTAGCGCCCTACCAGTTGAGCCACAGCACCACTTTCAGCTTTTTCTGCTTATGTGGTGCTGAGGAATTGAACCCAGGGCCTCATGCGTGCAAGGCAAGCACTCTGCCACTGAGCCACCTTCCCAGCCGGTTAGCCCAGTTTTTCCCAGTAGTCCTGTTTGTCTGTTGGAAATTTCCACTGTCCTTGCTGGTTCTAGTCATTGCATCGATTCTTTTCCTCACTGGCTCGCATTAACTAAAGGTTTGCCACTTGGGCTACTGTACAAAGAATGAACTTTGAGTTTCATTTGTATTTTCTTGTCTCTGTTAATTTTCATTATTGTTTCATTTCTTTTTTTGGGGGGGGGGGTCCGGTCGTGGGGTCTGAACTCTGGGCCTGGGCGCTGTCCCTCAGCTGTTCAGCTCAAGGCTAGCGCTCTATCACTTGAGCCACAGCGCCACTTCCGGCTTTTTTCTTTTTGCTTATGTGGTGCTGAGGAATCAAACCCAGGGCCTCATGCATGCAAGGCAAGCGCTCTACCACTGAGCCACCTTCCCAGCCCCTCATTTCCCTTTAGAGTCTGCTTTAGCTTGTCATGTAAATGTTGCTGTGCACATCTGCCTTTTCATTCACCTCAGATTTTTCTAAGTTTAAGTTTCATTAGTAGCATGTGGTTTAGTTTCTGCATATTTGCAAACTATGAATTATGTTTTGATGATACTGGGGTTTGAACTCAGGGTGTTGTGTTTGCTAGGCAGGTGCTTTACCACTTGAGCTATGCATGAGGTCACTGATGGCCTCTTCATATTTGTGGCCCTAATGTGAGCTACGGTCTGGAGTCATCTCCAAACCCATTATTATTTGCTCTCACATATCTCCTTCATGCTATTACTGGAAGATATGTTACATCTCCGAAGGTTCCAGGTCCCAAAATACAATACAAACTTGCCAGGTTTTTGTTTTGTTATTTTATGCTGGTGCTGTGGGTACTTTTGCTGAGCATTTCTGCTCAAGGCTAGCACTCTACCACTTGAGCCACAGCATCATTGCCAGCTTTTTTGGTGCTTAATTAGAGATAAGAGTTTCAGACTTTCCTGCCCAGGCTGCTGTCAAACTCAGATCTCAGCCTCCTGAGTAACTAGGCTTATAGGTGAGAGCCACGAGGGCCTGGATCACATTTTGTTTTTAAAACCAGAGGGAAAAAACAAAAACATGCCTCTCCACAGTTTTTTATAATTACATAATTACCTCTATAGGTGTCCTTTGTGTAGGCTTACATTTTGTCACGGGCTGTTTGGAGAGCTTCCTCTGGCATTTTTCTTAAGACAGATCTGTCAGCAGCACATTCTTCCAGTTTTTATCTTATTTTACCTTCTGTGTAACCCGTTGAGTGAGGGATTCTTCTGTTCTTGTTTGTTCGTTTGTTTGTTTGTTGGAACACTTTGAACGTTATTTCCTCTGATGACCTTTGCTTCTGGTGAGAAGTTAGCCTCTAATCTAATCGGTTCCCTTATCAGGGATGAGCCATTTTCTCTTGCTGGTTTCTAGATTTATTTCCTCCTTTGGGGCTTTAAGTATTATTTATTTAACCATGATGTAGTTTTCAGAACTTGATCCAAATCCAGGATCCTTTGAAGGAACTTTCTAAGGAAGGTGAGTAAGATTTGAGTTCTGGAGAATTCCACCCTTCCATCCTCCTTCCCGGTTTCTCTGTGGCAAGTTCACTGGTCCACAGACTGGTGGTCTGCTTCTGTCAGTGTCCCTCTGCTGGCCTTTATCACGCCACAGTAAACTATGGCCTTTCTGTTTGTAAGTCTGTGTCTGTGGTACTTGGATTTCATGGAGCGTCCTGGGGTAACAGACTACTTACTGCCTTGTAATATATGTGGGTAGTTGCAAGCCATTATTGCTCCAGATACGTTTTCTCTCCTTCTGTCTCCTACTTCTCCCACTATGCATGGCTGGTGCACTTGATGGTGCCCAGATGCCTCTGTGGCTCTCCTCACTGTCCTCACTCCTCACATCACATAATTCCTTCCAGCTGCCAGTTTGAATTCACTCTTCAGCTCCTGTCCCCCAACCGGTGAATTTTTCCTTTCACTTGTCTTACTATATTCAATTTAGGTAAGAATACCTTTTTTTTGTCCTCTCTTCTCTTCCCTCTATCCCTCCCTCTGCCCCACTTCACACACACACAGACACATACACACAAACACACACACACACGCGCACACACACACACACACACACACACACACACGCACGCCGTGAGGTCTCTGATCACAGTGGCTTCTACAGGTCTGGTGTCTGGTTTCACCTTGCCCTTTGCCCTTCCCAGACCCTCCACTGTTAATCTCCACTACTGGGGGCTGATTGCTCTGTTGTCTTCAGTGCACCCTAAATCATTGATCTCAGTCAGAGTTCCTAGAAGAGACAGTTCTCACCCAGGAAGATGGTGGGGGTTTGTTCTGACACCTAGGTGGCTCCTGCCATCTGTCAACTTGCCCATTTCTCTCAGACAAGTTGCAGCCTCCAGGTGAGCCCATTTCCCTTCACTGGGTGTGAACTGCTGCATTGTGTGTAGGTGAGGAGTTGGCGTTTCCTGTGTTCCGACAGTGTCTGTATTTGGGCCTGCTTCTCCTCCTCGGGGAGTGCTGGTGCTGTGGGAGGAGGGCACACCTGACACCTCTCTCTGGCTCCTGCTCTTAGGAGCCTCTGTTGCACTTGGTGTCTGGGATCAGCAACCCCATATTCCTGGGTCTCCAGTCTTGAGACTAATCGGGTCCTAGTATTCTCCAGGCGCCACACCCGAGGGAGCCCCTCCTTCCTGCGTGGGTCTATGTGGAGGAATAGGCTCCGAGTTCGTGCTACACCGGCCTGGGGCTGTGCCTCAGCTGCAGGTCACCGGGCCTCCACCTTCTCCCTCACTCCTAGGCACTGCCCTAATGGAGCTGGGCCTTGAGACCTGACCTAGGGTACACTAGTGTGGGGTGGAGCTGCCACCTCCAGGCAGAGAAGGGGGGTGCGGATCATATTTCAGGTGTTACCAATGTCCTTCTTTTCAATTCGCCTGCTGAAGCGTGGCTTCATTCACTGTACATGCCTAGAACCACATGCAGAGGTTTTAACAGTTGTGTGCTTTATGACTTCCACCCATGTCTCCTGAGGGCTGAGCTGTAGACCTCACATTACCATGTCAGCACAGGGGCCTCACTGACATGGGCTGTGCACAGTGTGCTGCGTGAGGAAGGAGCCGGCTTCTCAGGGGAAAGCAGAAATCTACTCAATAGCCCGACCTATTTCACCTTGTCTTTTGCTGTCTGGTGGAGAGGACGCTTCTTCCTGTTCACAGTGCAGAGTTAAGAAGGCCTGGTGAGCCTGTGCAGCCAAGCAGGGGAACTTTCCCTCAGCACAGAGCCAGTGTGTGTCGAGATAGCAGGCCAGCAGCCTGCAACCCTGGGAAGAGCTCCTCTGCCTTTTTTATTTTAAGATCCAACGGCTTCCTGTATTGTCCAAGCTGGTCTTGAACTCCCAGGCTCAAGTGGTACTCCTGCCTGACAGCTGGGACTATAGGTGTGTGCTACCATGCCTAGCCCCCAAGTTTTTTGTTTTTTTTTTTTGTCGGTTGTGGGCCTTGAACTCTGGGCCTGGGCGCTGTCCCTCAGCTCTTCAGCTCAAGGCGAGCACTCTACCACTTGAGCTACAGCGCCACTTCCGGTTTTCTGGTGGTTTATTGGAGATAGGAGTCTCACAGTCTCTCCTGCCGGGGCTGGCTTTGAACCGCGATCCTCAGATCTCAGCCTCCTGAGTAGCTAGGATTACAGGCGTGAGCCACCAGCGCCCGGCTGCCCCTAAATATTTTTATTCCCTTTATAAAAAGAAAAAAGCAATGGTCCAGCCCAGTCTTCCTTCCTCTTGGGCTGTGCCAAAGATTATTGCTACTCTGAAGGGAAATCAGATCCTGGTTTTTCTCCCTGTCTCAAGAAGAATTTTCACCTCATGGTTTTCTTTTCTTGTGCCAGTACTAGGAACTGAGAGCCTGAATGCTGTCCCTTAGCCTTTTCACTCAAGGCTAGCACAGCTCCACTTCTGCGGTTTTGCTGGTTAAGTGGAGATAAGAGTCTCACAGACTTTTCTGCCTGGGTTGGCTTTGAACCATGATCCTTGAATCTCAGCCTCCTGAGTAGCTAGGATTACAGCACCCTGCTGACCACCTGGTTGTTGTTTTTTTTTTTGCTTTCCCCAACCCCCCATGTATTGGAGTTTGAACTTGAGGCCTTGAGTTTGCTAGGCAGGTACTGTAGTGCTTGAGCCATGCTCCAGCTCTTTTGTGCTTTAGTTTTTTGATAACGTCTCATGTGTTTGCCTGGATTCTCTGGTCCTCCTATCTATCCAGCCATATGCCACTGTGCCTAACTTATTTGTCAAGTAAGAGTCTCACTAGCTCCGTGCCCTTGGACTGCAGTACTCACAGTGTTTGGCTCCCCAGTAGCTTCATGGAGAGCTGATGTCTGTGATGGGTGCTCACAGCTTCCTTCACAGAGCTGCTTCTGAAGGACACATTTACACATTTTTTTTGGCATTTTCCAGCTGCTAATTAGCAGCATTCTCATTTCCCTTAATCACAGAGACAAGAAAGCCCACAGCCATTCTCCTCACAGCTCCGAGAAAATGCTTCATTCTTCCCTATTGATACACATTTGGGACACAAGAATGGCTCCTGGGGTGCGGCACTCCCTGCACACACAGCTCAGTGCACACGGCGGGGCTCTGGCGGAGGTTTTGTGCCCACACAATGCACTCCAGGCTATGCAGGCCTGTGATTAGTTCTGCTTACACAGCCCCCAGATCCCTCCACAAGAGGCCTGTATTTTATTTTCCACTGGCATGCACAAGGGCATGTTTACCTGATTTAAACTTACTGTTTATTTTTTCTCTACACTTCCTCTCATTTCAAAATAAATCCTCTGAGCAGAGCTTGTTTCCTTACCAGCAAAGGAAAGGGGCCTACTGTGTGCTGGGCATGCTTGTCATGTGCCGGGCGCTGAGTGGGGCTCTGAGGTCCAGCGGTGACGGGGCTGCGGGACAGGTCGGCTGTGCTCTGGCGAGCCACGGTGGTGCGTCCTCCTTCCTGAGGCCATCGTTCATCTGCGGGTGTCTTAGGGTTGAGGCAGAGGAGCTGGCAGTGGGGGATGGTCTGCTTTGCCCGTGAGACCAGTGTGCAGACAGTGGGGCACATCTCCAGCCTGGTCCTGAGGGAGCCCACAGGGCCGGTTGGGACATACAGAGCACCCAGTACCCGGGCCAAGACCTGACTTTGGTGTGAGCGGGTGCCGTCTCCCTCGGGCTGAGCAGTTAGGGGCACAGGTTCTCACCGTCCTGTGTGGGACGTGACACTGACCTGCCCACTGGAGAAAACAAGCCGGCGGCTCCACCGTGTCCAGAAATAGCAGTCTACAGGTGACATGTCTACCTAACACCTGTCAGGGGACAATGCTGAAGTGTGATCAGGGTCCAGGGAGGGGGAGCTGAGAGGAAGCAAACAGAACCCCGGGGCCTGGCGAGCTCTAGACGTCACGGTTTCTTAATGAGCAGTAATGCATTCATTGTCTCCAAATTGACAGGACATTCCCCTGGGCGCAGTATTTGCTGACATTCTCAAGTGGCACTTTCAACACTTCGAAATGAGAATGTCTTTAGGCATGGTCACCCCCCTTCCTGTCTCTCATAAGCGTTCTCTGAATGCTGCTCGAGAAGGCACCTGGAGAAGCGAGGCAGTATGAGCCCACGTGGTCTGCTGGGTGTGGCTGTGTGCCCGGCGGCCAGCAGCCAGGTCTCCAAGGCAGCCTCCTAGCTCTCCACGAAAGGACTGCTATGGGTGAAGCAAGCTGACGAGCAGGGCAGGCCCTCTCCAGAGGGCAGCCTGGCTGCACCCCTCGCTTCTGCCACCCAGAGGAGGTCTGGGACCTCCGTCCTCTGGGAAAACAAGTAGAGGAATTGACCCCTCCACTCCCCAGCCTCCATTCTGTCTGTGTTTAAAATGTGAAGAATGATCCTTTTGAAGAAGAGACCCCCAAAAAAAATCCCAAAAAGGATTTGAAAACATGCGGGTCTGAAGGCAGTATCCATACAACGTCCCCAGGTTATAAAGGCCAGGCCGGCTCCTGACAGAAGCTGCTTCTGTATGAGCAGACCCAAGCTGCGGTGGATCCTCAGAGAAAGCTCTGGCTCTCCCTGCAGCTTTGCAGACAGTGTAATCATCAGGAAAACCAGATACCTGGTGGCTCCTGGAATCCACTCCTCAACCCATAGTTAGTGCTGGCTGGCTGGCTGATCTGCTGTGGGCCTTTGTATGAGATGTGCAGGCCCGCCTCATCTGGAGGGATGTATCCTCCACCTTGGTCATATTGGCAATTGGCAGAGTGGCCCAGTTTTCAAATTCAACCTGTCCCAGATGCCGTACACCTTAGTGATAGGACAAGTGGTAACAAAAAAAAGTTGGTTTGATCAACAGACACTGGGCACGTGAGTGCCCGGCATCTGTAGTTAGTGAGATGCCTATTGTCTCCTTTGGAAAGCAGAGCTTTGTTGCTACATGCAGAGGAAAAAAAGGATTTTAAACGGGATCTTTAGCAGCTGGAAGACTAGCAAACCCTGGCTTGGGTTTGTTCATTCATTCAGAACATCTTAGCAGGCCACCACTTCAAGCAAAGCTGGGGTGATGGAGGTGAGCCGGACCCCAGGAGTACACACTTGCATGACCTCTCTGCTTTGATCTAGGTTCTCTGATACTGGGCCTTCTAAGTGAGAACTGCCTTTGGAAAGCACTGTCTCTCTTTTTTTTTTTTTTGTCGGTCATGGGGCTTGAACTCTGGGCTTGGGCGCCATCCCTCAGCTCTTCAGCTCAAGGTGAGCACTCTACTGCTTGAGTAGAGCACTCTACTGCTTGAGTTTTTGAGTGGTTTATTGGAGATAAGAGTCTCATGGACTTTCCTGCTCGTTCTGGCTTTGAACCTTGATGTTCAGATCTCAGCCTCCTGAGTAGCTAGGATTACAGGCGTGAGCCACCAGCGCCCGGCATGAAAGCACTGTCTCTTATCAGCCCTTGATTTACAGCTCACTTGAGACCACATGGAGTGCTGTTCTGTTCCCAGGCCTGCAGTCACAGGTGGCCAGGAGAGGACATGGCATCCTGGGTTTGAATCCTCACTCTGCCTCCAGGTTGCTAGGGCCGCACATGCACGCGCTTGGAGCAGTGCATACTGTTGAGATGATCTCTGAGTCCACTCTAGTACCAACATTGCATTCCCAGATCATCGCATGGCAAGCAGGACTCATCAGAGGAGAGCAGGCCACTGCTTGGCCACTCTTCTTGTCCACTCCTTCCTGGGGCTGCTCAGGGCTCCGTGAGCAGAGCCGGGGCCCCTCAGCTGAGTGGCCCTGCCTGTCTCCACCACACAGGTGCACCCTCTGCTCCCGGGCTCGTCTACCATCATGATCCACGACTTGTGCCTGGCCTTCCCTGCTCCAGCAAAGGCTGTTGTTTACGTCTCAGACATCCAGGAGCTGTATGTCCGTGTGGTGGACAAGGTCAGTGATATGGACCCCTCTCTGCTGATTTGCAGAAAACAGGAAAAAACAATGTGGCGACAGAGGCATTTCTCTAGTGTCCACCTCTCCTCCTGGTTTCTGTGCCCCTGACCCTCCCGAGTTACCAGGAGTTTGTGGTGCTGCCTTGTACTCCTATGTTCCTTGCAGATGGTGTGGGCTAAGGTCCTGTGTTACATTTCGTCGTGGTCGTCAAGGTTGACATCAACAGAGCTCAGCAGTAAATTCTGCTTGAAGCTGACTCAACTAGCCTTGACTTGGAAGCCCCCATCCTCCAGCGCACATAGGTTGCTTCCAGCCAGGCAGATGCTTGCTGCCTGGGGCTTTCCTCCCCATAGCATAGGCTCTGGGTCCTCTGGGATTTCAGTGGTAGGGGAGAAACTCCCCAGAACCAGCTGCTTTTTGGAAAATGGAGACTAGACCTGGGTTTTTCTTTCTTGTAAATAGACATCTTTAGACTCCCAGGTCTGAAGAAACGGAAGTTGTGTTGAGGTTCCTGTTTTCCTGAGTGCGTAAAAGCGTGTGTAATTAAAGGGGGGTGTTAAAGCAATTTTCATTGTTTCTTTCTCTTTCTTTCTTTTTTTTTTTTTTGGTTGGTTGTGGGGCCTGAACTCTGGGCCTGGGCGCTGTCCCTCAGCTCTTCAGATCAAGGCGAGCACTCTACCACTTGAGCCACAGCGCCACTTCTGGTTTTCTGATGGTTAATTGGAGATAAGACTCTCACAGACTTTCCTGCCTGGGCTGGCTTTGAACCACAATCCTCAGATCCTCAGCCTCCTGAGAACTAGGATTATGGGTGTGAGCCACCAACATCCAGCTTGACTGTTTCTTAAAAGTTATTACTGATATTCTCTACTTAGCTTCTGATCGTCCTCAGACAATCCTCTTTCCCTGGCTGATTTGCTAACTAGATTTCTATTTTTTCCTTCACAAAGCATTTTTTTGTCCTTCATTCCCTAAAGTTCTTACTGTGTGCATTATATACAACCAGATGTAAGCTGTTCAATCAGTGAACATTGAGTTTCTTTTGTATGCCCGATGCTCTAAGCAGTATCTTGTCTCCCTAATTAGATTGTTACCCGGTGGGGAGCAGGAAGTAGAGTTTATGGTCTCAGCATCCCTGAGCCACTTTGTGTACAGTTTTCATTGTTGATAGGCTGAGTCCAGAGATGACTCATCCCCAGTTCCTGGGTCCCTGGGTTGGAGGTTGTTAATGCTGTCTGAGAAAGCCGTGGGCACCACAGGAGGAGGAACTGTCCATTCAAAGGCCGCCTCTGAGTCTCTGCCCTCATGACACAGGTGGAGATCGGGAAGGCAGTCAAGGCCTATGTCCGAGTGCTGGCCTTTGACAAGAAGCCTTTCTTGGCCAAGTACTTCAGCTTCATGGACCTGAAACTCCGAGCAGCCTCTCAGATCGTCACATTGGTGTGAGTTCCCAGGGGTGGGGGGGTGGGAGGGCGTCTCAAGACAGCACCAGCCCTGCCACAGCCTCTCCACTCCGTCTGTGTCGGAAGAAGGATCCTAGCTCTCCCCTCCATTTCAGGGCCCTGGATGAAGCCCTGGACAGCTATACTGCCACGTTCCTCGTGCATGGCGTGGCCATCGGCCAGACCAGCCTATCTGCTAGTGTGACAGACAAAGCAGGACAGCGCATCAGCTCCCCGCCACAGCAGATTGAAGTACAACTGGTCCTTCCCATGTGGGGAAGGGGTGGGATGTGTTTATTGTGTTCGATTGGGGACTTCATGGCGTCCAGGAAGCTCCCATGGAAAGGTCACGTTAACCTGTGCCTTCTTGTGACCTCTAGTCATAAGGAACGGTCACCAGTCCCAGGGGTCTGCAAAGCAGCACAGTTCGTGACACTGGAAGAACCAGAACGAGGCTGAATGATTTAATGTCCCTCTGTGCTCTAAGGTTCTGTGTGGCTCTGAGAAGGCCCGTGCCTTGTCACACGGGGCAGGGCCAGGCAGCAGCTCTTCCACAACATACTGGCTACATGGAAGGGCAGGGCAGGTTGGCTATTAGCAGCAGCATTAAACTGGGTGCAGCCAGCATCTTCCACAGTCTTCCCAGGCAAGGGCTGGGTCTGCATTCTAGGCTGGCAGAGAGTTTGTACCTCTGTGGGTGGGAGAGCATCCTCCTCCTCCTAGAGGTGAAGAACTCATTTCTGCTGTAAATAGTACAGCATCCTGATCTACTCTTGTGCCACTCACTTCAGGCACGTTGTACACACCTGCCAAGCAGGGACTGGTGAGGGCTGCAGGACGGATGCAGATGCTCTGCTCAGCCAGGCGGGTGGGCACCCGGCCTCTCTGTTGTCCACCCTGGCAAGCGGGAACTAGCCCTGAGCCCCCTTTTCCCAGAAAACTTTCGAGTCTGCTAGTAGAGAAAACTATTGCATTTTATTTTAGTAGAAAATTAGAGGGTTTTGTTTTGAGTGCAAGATATTTAGAATTTAGTGAAAGAGCTTCTTTCTCAAGAGGATGCACAGCCATCTTGCAGAGGACTTGTCAGATCCCAAATTGCAGCCCCACCTGTGGCTCCAAAAGTGTGGTCTGGGCCAGATAATGTGCATTCCCTAAAAGCCCCAGGGAACGCTCTTCCTGTGGTTGGGAACGCAGGCCAAGAACAGATGCTGTAGGGGGACACGTTAAATGATTTCATGGGAGTCTGAAGAAACAGGGCCTTACAAACAGCAGAACGCACCCGAGGCCTCCCCAGAGCATCAGCTAGTGGGGGGTGCAGGCCCCCCACCAGCCCTGGCTGGTGACACCGGTCACTCCTCAGAGGAGTGACACCATGTCCCACAGACACCTCACAGGAAGTGTGGATGGTGCATTGTGCACAGCAGGCATCACCCCCTTCCTGTGTCTCCACACCCAGGTCTTCCCCCCATTCAGGCTGATACCCAGGAAGGTGACGCTGATTATCGGGGCCATGATGCAGGTAAGAACCAAGGGTCACAGGCTCTCCACTTCTACCACAGTTTGGCCCCTGCCCACCACCCTAGGTCCAGGCGGGCCAGGGAGTGGGTCTGCGTCCTGGCATGGTGGAGGTGGCTGAGACAGCAGGTCTCTAGGACGCGGCAGGGCTGGTCAGCAGGCAGGTCCTCACAGCGCCACTGTTTCTCCCTTCAGATCACCTCGGAGGGCGGCCCCCAGCCTCAGTCCAACATCCTCTTCTCCATCAGCAATGAGAGCGTGGCAGTGGTGAGCGGTGCCGGAATGGTGCGCGGGCTCATGGTTGGCAACGGCTCTGTGTTGGGGGTTGTGCGGGCAGTGGATGCGGAGACTGGCAAGGTCGTCATTGTCTCTCAGGTATTGTCACGCCATTGGGAATGGTGAGAACACCCACAGCCAGGAAACTCGGGGGGATGGGCACCCTTGTTCCCAGACAACACCTGGGCCAGCCCCGCCGATGCAGGCCATCCAGACCCCCGAAGTGGTCTTCTGCAGGCTGTCTCCCTGGTTCTTCCAGCTGCCCTGTATGGATAAGCTCCCCAATGCCACACCCCATCCCAGGGACTCCCTGGTGGTAATGATGATGGCTGTGCCCAATACCCTGGCACCCTGTGTGTTTGCTAGTGTCCCCTTTGCAGACGAGCTGCCTGAAGGAACCGCTCATGGCCTGTGGCCAGTGTGTAGTAGTCCTGAGCCTTGGTCTGTGTGCACATCTTCTTCCCGCAGGGAGGGCATGTGTTGATGCAAAGGGAAGGGGTTGCTCCTAGCCAAGATGCCCAGAGCATGAGGCAGTGTGTGTCAGTTCTAGATGTGCACCGTAAGCGTGGATTCATGAAAAACAGTGGTTCAGACTTAGGTTTGCACTTCCAGGAAAATGCTGGCCAGAAGTTCTCTGGGCTGGGCAAGCTCATTACTTATCTGCTTCTTCCAAGCTAACAGGAAGCTGGCAAGCCTAGGTGGAGTGGTCTCCTCCCAAAAGACTCTCCCTGCCCTACACCAGGGGGGTTGATGCCAGGCAGGTGTAAGTTGGTCTCCACATTGCCCTCATTCTCCAGGGGTGGGTGTTCTTCAGTAGAGAGGGAAGGGGTCAGCCATCACCGCTCCTGAGGACGGCCCCGGGATAAGCCATCCTGGCTTCAGTGACCTCCCTGAGGCTGCCTTGTGTCCTCACTTCACAGCTAACTGGAAACCCAGTCTGTCCTGAAGAGTGGTGAGCACTGTGCAGGATGGCTGTGAACAAGACCCCATCCGGGTCCCCCCCACCTGTCCTCCCTGTGAGCAGCTAAGAGCATCTAAGCCCAGCACCTGTGGGAGCTGGCAGCGGCCGCCCTCAGGTCCTTCCCTGAGGCTGACTTTGATCTGACATTGAGTTCATTGACTGGCTCCTTTTTCCAGTTTTCGCATCTGTCTCCCAGAATCCCAGTTAAACCACAGATTTTCTGAATGGCAGTGGCAGCTGTCCAGGTTGTGTGTTATCGCTTGCGTGAAGCTCGCAAGAAAGTATCGAGCATGGAAAGCTGTCCTGGAGAGTAAAATGCAGGATCCTACAATGCCCTGCTTTGTTTCTCTATCTGCAGTCAGGATTGTCGCTCAGGAACTGGCTCTTTTCCTCCTCCTGGGAGCCTAGTGGCGTGGCTGAAAGGACAGCTGGCTGGAGATGCAGCCCTGCCTTCCCTCCTGGCCCTTCTCTTTGTGATCTGGCCTTGATGGACCCTTTTCCTCCTAGCCCCCCATCTGGTCAGCTAGGGAGGTGCTGGAGAAAGGTCCTTGTGGTTCTTAGCAGAGGGGCAGCTGGGCCACCAGCTCCTCTGAGCCCACCCAGCAGGGGCTCAGTTTGCAGCCCCCACATCTGTTGGACATATGGTCTTGGTCAGATGCTTCCAGTTCCCCTGTCCAGTCCAAGTCACACAATCAGCAGCCAGGGCCTGAGGGACATCCACAACTGGTGGGAGGAGACACGAGAAGGAGAGGGAGGGGTTGAACTTATGGGGTGCCCAGCATTGGCCCAAATCCCAGGCACAGACGCAAGCCCAAATGCTAAAGGGTTTTCGTAGTTCAAGTCTTTGTGAATCCAGCACTGTGAAGAAGACAAAGAGTCAGTTCTTGACTAGATTACTCAGGAGACCTGCGCTCAGGATGAGGAAGGGCACAGAGTCCGCTATTATCACCCTGTGCCCTGCTGAGTCAAAGACAGATAGGCTGGATTAGGGGTTGGGAGATTGTAGAGACCTGTCCGGGAGGATGTCCAGGCTGGAGGGTGGACCCTGGGCTCTGCTCCAAGCCTGACAGTGGCCTGGGGCAGGTAGGGCTGCAGTCTCAGTGGGGGGACCAGCTCGGGAAGTGGTTGACTGGTCTGTGTGGCTGAGCCACCCCGGAGCAGGCGTCTGTCCTGTGGTGCCTCCTCGCCTTGGGACGGCAGTCAGCCCGAGGCCCACTCTCGCCCTAGGACCACGTGGAGGTGGAGGTGCTACAGCTGCAGGCGGTGAGGATCCGAGCGCCCATCACGAGGATGAGGACGGGGACCCAGGTGAGGCGGGCCCACGGGCTCTGGATCCCGCTTCAGATCTTGGTTCCTTGTGCTGGAACCGCCCCCCTGCGCTTTCATCTCAGCCTGATTTTCAGTGGGGCTCGGCTCAGCCCCACTGCCTGCCCTACACCACGAGGCTGACACAGCCCTTGTGCATAGCAATCATCCCGAGTTCTGTGTCTGTGTCCTCCTGACTGATGCCTGCTTCCTGCCACTGCCACCTCTCCACAGCTAGGGAAGCATCTGGCATGTGACAGAAACTCATGGGGCTGTGGCACTTACATCAGGACGTGTGTCCTGTCTGCTCCTCCCATTGGGTGTTCGTAGCAACCCCGGAGGTGGGTGTCAGAATTGTTACCGTGTTAGATGAGCAAATTCACATGCATCAGTGCAGAATGCTGTCCAGTGTCACACAGCTGTGACCCTTGGCCTTTGGTATCTGAGGGTGCACAGGCCCCTTAATGCTGTCAAATCTGACAGAACCTGAGCCTACCCTTCCGTGTGAGACACTCCATCTCTAGTGAGTTACAGCCCTCAACCTATAGTGCCTTCTCAGTAGTCAAGATATGGGGCTTAGGGAATACGACAAGAAAAAACGTTTATACATCTTCATTATAGACACTCCCTCCCCTCTTTTTTTTTTTTTGGCTGTGCTAGAGACCGAGGCCTGGTGCCTAAGCTGCCCACCCCCAGTCCTTTCCCTCAATATTCTTGACCCATGAATGCAGAGCCTGAGGATAGAGCAGGCAGGTGGTAAGTTGTAGAACTGGAAGCTGTGGAGCTGTGTTTGCTGTGCCTGCTGGCAGACAGAGCCCACAGACAGCAGGAGCACATGGTCTCTGACCCGCCCACCCCCATGGCCACAGTCCCCTGCTAGGTGGCCTGGAGATTCAAGGGCCCAGCAGTGTGGGCCTGGCTGCAAGGGGCATCCCCAGGCAGCCCGGAGCTCTGTCATTCTGGACAGGAATCTCGCAGCCATGTCCGCCTAGCTGGGGAGGGGCTTCTAGTTGGATTGTTTGCTGTTTCGTCAAACCTTCCCAGACCTGTGCTGTGTCCTTGTCTAGTTAGGGAAGACTGCTCACTGCACAGAATCGGCCAGAAAGCTGAGGAAGGGGATGGGGTGGGCTGCGGGGGAAAGCCCAGCACTGGGACCTGTGGTCACAGAGCCTGGCATTTCCCCTAGATGCCTGTCTATATCACCGGGATCACCAACAACCAGAGCCCTTTCTCTTTTGGCAATGCTGTACCAGGCCTGACCTTCCACTGGTCTGTCACCAAACGGGACATCCTTGACCTCCGCGGGCGGCACGCCGAGGTAACCACCTGCAGACCCCACATGTCACAAGTACCCTCTCACCCAGACTCGGGGCTTCTCCAAGCACCCTCCTCACGAGCCTCACGGACATAACACAGTGTCCGAGACTGGCTATCTAATGAGCGGTTTTGAGCATGGTGCAGCATTGGCCCTGCTCTGGCTACATCACAACATGGTGGGGGCATGGCATGGTGCCTGTGTGTGAGGGGGAGAGGCAGGAAGCCAGAAAGAAGGCTGGAAGCGGTCTTGCTCCTTCGTCATGACTCGCTCTGGCAGGAGCTAACGGGTCCCTGTAGGTCGCTGCCCCTCTGAGAGCAGCATGCACGACAACCTAGTCCCTCTCACCAAGCCCAGCCCAGCAGGCACCACCTCCTTGTCCCTGTGCTGGGAGCCAGCTTCCAACACAGGAACCATTGGAGCCCACTGCTGCAGAGCAGTGAGCAGACTTGTGAGGTGACATGAGCTCCAGAATGTCACGGCCATTGTTTCTCACCTGCTTTCTGAAGTGATGCTCAGCTGTCCTGGTCTTTCTCCTGCTTCACCCCGGAGGGCAGGCTCCCCTCCTGAGGCCTTCGGGTGGAAGGGCCGCACAGAGCATTCTAAGTCCATCTTTGTGTTGAGTGAAGCAAGGACTTACGGGGGTCACTCAGCAAGCTGAGGGGGAAGCAGTCTGCCACCGGCGGGCGTTTTTCATGAAGTCTCAATGGAAGCTGGTTTGAAAGATCTTTTCTGCCTTGTAAACGAACAGTGAGTGGAGCTGGAGGCCTGTAAGGAGGGCGGGGCACAGACATGGGATCTCTGGAAGGCTTCTCCCTCCTCACCCTGTGGAGCTAGGGTACTGCCCCATTGATCATTCATGGGGCGCTGGCAGTAGTGCAGGGCCAAGCTTGCACAGCCCACAGCACACCAGGGCTTGCTCAAGGCTCAAGAATCTCTTGCCATAAACACCCTCTGGCAGGGTGCCGGTGGCCCACCCTGTAATCCTAGCTACCCAGGAGGCTGAGATCTGAGCATCCCAGTTGGAAACTAGCCCGGGCAGAAAAGTCCATGAGACTTTTATCTCCAATAAACTTAGAAAAAGCCAGAACTGGCGCTGTGACTTAAGTGATAGAGCGTTAGCCTTGAGAAAAAGCAGCTCAGGGACAGTGCCCAGGCCCTGAGTTTAAGCCCCAGGACTGGCACCAAAAAACAAAAGAAGACCCTGGCTCACCAGTGGAGCCGCAGCATTGTTCAAACACTCTACAAACTTGGCCAGACATGGCTGGGGCTCCCATCTGCCTGTCCCACGTGGCAGATCTGACGGTGCTGGGAAAGGCAACCAGCCATCAAGACCCAGGGTAGTGGTGCTAAGCCCCTGGCTTCTCCCTGCAACTGTGTTCAGTGTCTTCCCTAGGCAGCTATCCAGCTCCCAGCACAGTACAACTTCGCCATGAATGTGCATGGCCGGGTGAAAGGCCGGACCAGGCTGAGGGTAGTGGTCAAGGCTCTGGACCCCACGGCAGGACAGCTGCATGGCCTCGCCAAAGAACTCTCAGATGAGATCCAAATCCAGGTACATGGGAGGAGACATATGGCTGACCGTTGTCAGAGCCTGGGGCTGGGGTCCGGGTGTGGCTGGGCCTTCCTGCACCCGAGGAACACTCAGTCTCCTGGGGAAAGCAGAGGGACCTACCTCAGTGAGGGGACTGACGGACAGATGCTGGGGGTATGGTAGGGGTGTGCTGTGTGAGTGAATGCAGGAGGAGAGGACTTACAGCATGTGCAAAGGCCTGGGGTTTGAGAATGACTTTTAGTGCTCTAAAAATCGGTGCTCCAGATCATCTAGAACCAACCCAAAAACAAAATAAGGAAAAGAAACCTCACTCCTCAGCACTGTCCACTCATCCTGTCTAGCTAGGAATGGGGAAGAACAGATATGTTCCCTGGCTCCTAGCCAGAGTGCACAAATGAGAGCCTGTCTGCTTTTTCATACCATACCTTGGGCCTCTCTTGGAGGCTAGCCTTTCTTTTCCCGCCCCCAGTAACCTAGTGGGTGCCAGCAACAGTGTTTCAGCCCAGGTCCCCTTCACCCTTGCCGTAGGGGAGAAGCAGGTACCTGGACTGGTCGTAACTGGTATTCATAGGAAGTGAGACTCCTTCTCTTTCTTTTCTAGGTATTTGAAAAGCTGCGACTGCTGAACCCTGAAATAGAAGCAGAACAAATATTAATGTCACCCAACTCATTTATAAAGCTCCAGACAAACAGGTGCGTGACTCAGCTCTTGTTTTCAGCAAGGCCGAGGAGCTGCTCTTGCATCCGACAAGTCATTTGTCACAGTTGTCAGGAGCCGTGGGTGCTTCCTGGGAGTCTTTCTGTGACTGCCTGAGTGGGGAGAGGGCATGGGGCGGCCTCTGTGTCCCCCTCTCTTCCTGGGGGCCTCCTCGGCCTTCTCCCAGAGTCCCTCTTTCTCCTACAGCCTAGAAACAGTTTTCATGCTCACTGCTGAAGTTCAGTCTTTTAAAAGGAGAGAAAGTACAAACTTGGCAGTGTTAAATTTTTCAGTTCCCCTGTGTTTTTAAGACTTGCCACTCAAGTATAGCCTGTGAATTAGCTGCATCAGTGGGGAACACGTTGCAATGCAAGGCTTGGCCCCACCCCAGGCCTGCAGTGTTTAAAGCTCTCCCTTAACAAGCTCCCAGGCCAGAGGGATGGGGGTGGGGTGCAGACATGATTCCCACCACTCATCTGGGGTGCCTTTCCCAACAACCACCTGAGTGAACTGGAGTGGCAGTTGCCTACTGGGGTACATGTCGTATGAAACACACACACACACACACACACGCATGCGCACGAGCACGTGCGCGCACGCGCAGGGTCCATTCAGCCAGAAGAAACCAAGGCCAAATGCTGTGCCAGGCTCTGAGAACACAGAAGTGAATGACAGACGGAGCCCAGGAAGGGACTAAAGGAAAATGCCTGTAAGAAAACACCAGAGCCTGCACAGGGGCTTCTGCGCAGGGGCCTGACGCAGGTGGAGATGCTTAACCCAGGGCTCTTCGAGGATGAACAGTTGTCCCTCCAGCTGTGGAGAAGGAGTTGGTGGAGGAATGTCTGAGCAGGGCCATAACATTAAAATCATCTGGGGAGGTTCTGTAGGGCTGGGCGGAGGGAGAGGTGAGGGAAAGGCTGCCATGGAACCAGGACCCGCCCTTCCTGTCCCTTTGCTGTTACTAAATGTAAAAGAGCATAAAATACTACATAATTTATCTCCTGCAAATCCCTTCTTAGCTGGAAGTCCAGTTTTTGCCCTACTCACAGTGTGAGTAAATAGGCTAGGCTAGGAGGTTGCACCTTTTTCCCAGCTAAGGAAAAAAGCCCAGGGGGACAGCACGCACACAGGTATGGGCAGGGAGTGTCAGGATTCTCTGTCCTGGGCTCCGTGTGACTCAAAGCCCCACACTCTGTCCTCTGTGCTCGGCACACTGAAACTGCCACAGGAGTGACCTTTTACAGAGTGTTGGCCTCACAGCCTGTCACTCCTGCTGACACTCAGGGGTTCTGGTTAGGTTCCTGTGGAGGTCGTCGGAGGTTACAGACAGCAGAGATGCTCGTGCACTGCAGGGTGAAAATTGGACTGCTCTGTCTCCCAGGAGCAGAGGTTGGATCTGAGGCATTGACCCAGGGCCCCGCAGTGTGTCCCACCCGCTCTGTGCATCTGCCTTGTTTCCCAAAGGGACGGTGCAGCCACCCTGAGCTTCCGAGTCTTGGATGGGCCTGAGAAGGTTCCTGTCGTGCACATTGATGAGAAAGGCTTCCTGGTGTCCGGCACCACCATTGGGACATCCACCGTTGAAGTGACTGCCCAAGAGCCTTTTGGGGCCAATCAAACCATCATTATTGCTGTAAAGGTACGGTGTGTTTTACCCTTTCTGGATCATAGCTCAGAGGTGATATTTTGTCTCACCTTCTGGCTGAGAAATTCTAAGTAGAACTTTATCTAACTTTTTCTAAGAATCACTTGGGTTGGGAGGGGCAAGGGAGGAGCGGGGAGATTGGAAGGGATGGGAAGGGGAAACAAAGGAGGAAGCAACAATGCTTGCCCATGTAATTGTAACCCCTCTGTATGGTATTTTCACAATAAAAAAAAAAAAAGAATCACTTGGGGCAGAAATCCTAGATCGGTCTTGGGCTGCCCAAGCTACAAATCCTTAGAAATTATGGACTGCAGCTACGTTGATTCATAGATAGGGAAACTGAGGCCCAATGAGATCTGTGAAGAGCCTGACCACTGACATCTCCACTAACTGTTGAGCCCTGGCTGGAGCCAGCCTGCCAAGCATGGCATCCGGCACACTCCAGGCACTGGGACTCTTACAGATGTGGAAACTGAGACCCAGGCCCCAGTGCTTGGCAGCAGACTTTGCGTGGCCCAGGCTTGTATGCTTCTGTCTTGGTAGATCACTCTCTCTGCCCTCTGTGCCCGCTTAGTGAAAGGAGCCGTTGCCTTCACCTCGGGCACGCCTCATCCACGTCCCCGGCAGAGCTTGCTTCCCATCTCATCACTGCTTTCTGATCCTAGAGGACAAAGCAAACAGAGTCACTGGATTTTTGGTTTGTGCTTAGGCCCCAGGCCTGTTCATCTGTGCACTTCAAGATGGGGGCCTGGCCGGGGCTGCCCACCTCAGTGTTTGAGTGACAGGAAGCATCTGAAGGTTGCTATTTCAACGTATACGTATTGACTGAACTCGGGCCTGGGCATTGCCCTGCGCTCTTCAGCTCAAGGCGAGCGTGCTACCACGTGAGCCATAGCACCACTTCCAGCTTTCTGTTGGTTCATTGGAGATGAGAATCTCAGGGACTTTCCTGCCTGGGCTGGCTTTGAACCTTGATCCTCAGATTTCAGCCTAGTGAGTAGCTAGGATTACAGGCGTGAGCCACTGGTGCCCAGCTGGGCTTTAGACTTTGAGGGGCCAGTTTTTTGAGCAGGAGGGTGTTACCTCAAGTTGGGATAGTTTTACTGCTATTTATGTAGTATACAGGTTCAGAAATGGCTCTAGAAACCCATTTCCTTCCTCCAGCCAGAGCACTCGCAGGCTTGTGAGGCCCCAGTGATCCATTGGGTGGTGTTTCTTTTTTTTTTTTTTTTTTTTTGGGTCCGGTCGTGGGGCCTGAACTCTGGGGCCTGGGCACTGTCCCTCAGCTCTTCAGTTCAAGGCTAGCGCTCTACCACTTGAGCCACAGCGCCACTTCCGGCTTTTTTCTTTTTGCTTATGTGGTGCTGGGAATCGAACCCAGGGCCTCAGGCATGCAAGGCAAGCGCTCTACCACTGAGCCACCTTCCCAGCCCTGGGTGGTGTTTCTTTAAGAGCCTAAGAGCCAACTCTCCCAATGACTGAACAGCAGTGTTTCAGTGAGTCCAGCCTGCTTTGTTCAGAGTGGAAACCTTGTCCCTAGGCAAGGGACCAAGGTCTCTCTACTCCTCATTACCCTGAAGTCAGCTGGCTGCAATTGTTCCCGAGCTGTGGACCCCAGAGGCAGTGGTTGCCTCCTTGGGCGGTGGGTTCTTCAAGAGCCTGGCACAGGTCATCTCTGTACTGGTGCGGTGTCCTGCCTGGCACAGGTCATCACCATACTGGTGCTGTGTCCTGCAGGTGTCTCCTGTTTCTTACCTGAGGATCTCCATGAGCCCTGTCCTGCACAGCCAGCACAAGGAGGCCCTGGCTGCCCTGCCACTGGGGATGACTGTCACCTTCACTGTCCACTTCCATGACAACTCTGGAGACATCTTTCATGCTCATAATTCAGTCCTCAACTTTGCCACCAACAGGTAGAGTGTGGGTGGTGCTTTTTGCTCATGTGAAGGCTGTGCCTGCCTTGTACCTGGATGTAGTTCATGGAAGAGATGGGTGACACCTGAGAAGCAGTTCCAGTGAACACGGGGCCAGGCAAGGCGGCACTGGAGTCTGGTCAGGAGACAGAGGAAGCAGGGGAGGGAGAGCATGGCCGCGCAGCTCTGTCACTGTGGCAGGAAATTGATGGGTGAAGATGGCCCCCACTGGCAGGAGGCAGAGCACATGTTAGGGACTGGGGTTGGGGATTTGTAAGGGGTTGTTTAATATGGCCATGAAAGACAGGGGAAATGGAATCTTGGCTTTCGTTTGGCCTTGTAATCAATGGATTCGGTTCATCGACCATACTACCTGTAACAATTCATTAGAACAAGACACAGCCTTCAAATGGGCAGGCCCTGGTGGAGAAGGAGCCCAGCATGCTGAGCATCCGCTGAGCTTGTCCTCCAGGACATCTGCAGCCTCCACAGCAGACTTGTGGCAAACCATTGATGTCAAGCCATTTGCCCAGGGCCACATAGCCAGGAAGAGTTTGGACACCAGAATCTGCCCAGCTCCACGTGTGGGTCTCTCAGCATTGCTCTTCAACTGCAACCGCCATCCTCATGTGAGGTTTCCAGGCTGCGGCTTCAGCCTGGCCTGCCAGCTGTCTGAGGCCACTGGAGTACTGGCCTGGTGCTTGGTGGGATTATAAAGCCGAGTTACTGCCCTAGGGGTACAAACCAGTTTGGGGACCACAGCGCCCAGCGTGGCAGGATTGTAAAGCTAAGCGACTGTCCTGGGGGGTGCAGGCCAGCTTGAGGACAGGTCCATATCAGTCCCAGGAGGACAGAGTATGACTTGGGGTGGGACTCCAGGGCTTGCTTCGTTGGGATCTGAGTTCTGGTCCAGGTATTGGTGACCGTCCATGACAGGCTTTCCACAGGCCCTGAGCACATGAAGGACAGGTGCACGGGCATGGCACATAGGAATTTGGAGTTAAGCCTACTTCTAACCCTGCTTCTGTCCATGGAGGGCAAGACAGACCAGCAACCCAAAATGGTTTGCACATGTCCTCCTGGGAATGTAGCCTGTCTTCTGCTCATCAAGCAGGGGAGTGGTTGTGGGGCCCCTGGCAATCTGTGGGCTCTGCACAGAAGCAGCCATTTGTCAGGCTATGGCCTAGGAAGCCCTGGGGGAAACAGTCTGGCTTTGCCATCCTCAGCGACACCGCAGAGGTCACTCTGGCCCTGTGTGGCTGGAGTGCCTGTCATGGTGATCAGATTGGGGCAGTGGGAGCGGGAAGCTCAGACCTGGACCTCACCCTGCCTAGTGCAGTCCTTGACACCAGCACAGCCTTCAGGCAGGGTTTTGAGTGCTTGTCAGCTCACTGGCCGTGGCGTCCCCGGGACGTCGTTGCCCTGCTTCAGGGAGCGCTGGCAGGGCTGCAGAGCTCACCCTGCTCCACAGCAGAGGTGGCCTGGCCGCCATGCTTGTCGCGCCACAGGTCATTCTCTTCCTTGCCTTGGCAAGGGGCTGCTTCCTGCTGAGGGTCTGTCCCGGGAAGGCCGAGGAAGGGAGTGGGTCTGTGCCCGCTCAGCAGAGGACTACAGCTGTGCTTTCCTTTCCTGAGCCGAGCCTGCCTCTCTCCCCTGCGCCTAGGGATGACTTTGTACAGATCGCTAAGGGTCCCACCAACAGCACCTGCATCGTCCGCACTGTCAGCGTGGGCCTGACGCTGCTCAGCGTGTGGGACGGGGAGCACCTGGGCCTCGCAGACTACGTCCCCCTGCCGGTCCTGCAGGCCATCTCACCAGAGCTGTCCGGGGCAGTGGTGGTGGGAGATGTCCTCTGCCTGGCCACCGTTCTCATCAGTCTGGAAGGTGAGAGGGTCCCTCCTTCCCTGGGGAAGTGCTCGGTACCTGGTCTTGGTAGAGTTGGAACCCCGAGGATTCCTACAACAGTCACTGCCCGGCAGCGCAGGAGAGCTGCACCAGCCCTTGACCTGGGGCAGCGCTGGCAGTCCATCTTCTGCTGCGTGGAGATGACCCGCGTGTTTGCTGTCTCCTCTAGCTAGTGAGCGCTTAGCGTGGCTAGTGAAGCTGGGAGCTGAGCATCTCATTTCAGTCGATTGTGTGGTCAGTGGTCATTGATCTAGACACGTGAGCAGAAAATGGAGATTGGGCCAGCAGTTACCTGCTGAATTTCCTTTTCAGTCAAATCCCCCCCCCCCTTTGCTTCATTAATTCATTCTAAAAGGAAATGAAATACTATCTGAAGAAAAATAATCTGCCACAACTTGAGTGAGGTTATTACATTTACCGTGTAGTGTGATTGGCGTTCAAATCAGAAGTGCTGCTGGCACTGAGCCTGACATCTGCTTTCTGGTTGTTGACAGCAATTGGCAGTGAGTGCAGGCTGGGTGGGCAAGAGCCAAGATTCGGGAGGGCAACGGGCGGGGACTGGTGGTGCAGCACCTGGCTGGCCCGTGGCAAGGGCGGAGACTGTGGGAGAAGGATGGGAGATTCCAAGCAGGGATCTGAGCCACAGCGTCTGATAGCAGCTGCCGCGGAGAGCTCAGACCTTGAGGCCAGGGCCAGGGAGCACGCCCCTGGGGCAGTGGGGGCCAGCATGGAGGATAACACGCTCGCCCTCTAAGCTGGGCCTTCACTGGAAATGGGTGACGTCCAGCTTCTTCTCCAGGTGTCTCAGGGACCTGGAGCTCCTCGGCCAACAACATCCTCCACATTGACTCCAAAACAGGCGTGGCTGTGGCCCGGGACGTGGGGTCTGTGACAGTTTACTATGAGGTGGCTGGACACCTGAGGACCTACAAGGAGGTAGGACTGAAGCGGGGCCAGAGGCGTGCATGGGGGAGTGGTCTGCAGGGTGTGGCTGACCCCCAGAGTGGTGGAAGCCGCCACGGGCCAGCCCGAGAGCCTCATCCTCAAGGACTGGCTCAGGGGCCAGACTATGCAGGTTCTCAGGTCCCTTAGACCAGTTGCACCTACGTGCCTCTTCTACGTACTTGAAACCACCTCAGGATTGCTTACATACTTGATACAAGGCAAATGCTAAATGAACTGCTGATAGAGTAAGAAGAAAACGATACGTGTTCAACACAGGTAGAATAGTATTCTCCTCAAAGTCTTCCTTATGTGATGTGGTTTGATTTGGATGTGAGGATGTGGGGCCGGCAGCGCAGAGGGCTTGCTGTCCCTCATCATTTCGTGTTCTTTGATACACACATGGCCACGGGGGCCTCCTGCCAGAGCCATCACGGCTCTGTGTGCCAGGATGAGCCGCTGCTCGCCCTGCGCTTCCTAACCTCCTCCTCCTCCCCACATCACCCGGTGTGGTGACTGGGGCGGCCCATGGATGTGGGCAGCACGGCAAGGGGTGGCTGAAGAAGCTGCTGCCCTGGGCATCACCAGCAAAGTTGAGCCTCCCCGGCAAGTCACCTTCTGAGACTTTTTTTTTGGGGGGGGTCCGGTTGTGGGGTCTGAACTCTGGGCGCTGTCCCTCAACTCTTTAGCTCAAGGCTAACACTCTACCACTTGAGCCACTGGGCCACTTCGGCTTTTGTTTTTCTGCGTAATGTGGTGCTGAGGAATCGAACCCAGGGCCTCATTCATGCAAGGCAAGCGCCCTACCACTGAGCCACCTTCCCAGCCCCCACCTTTTGAGACTTTTGAGGTGAGCAGAACCATTCTGCCTTATATTTGTCTCCAGCCAGGAATGAATCAATGAGCCAATTCTGGCCAAGTCTCAGACGCGTCTCTGTTTCAGAGCCAGCATGTGCTGTATAGAACCCAGCAGTTTAGCCTCATAGTTTGCGTAGGTAGTACTGCAAGTACACGTGTTGGGCAAGCTGGCCGCAGACAGAGGCACTCTGTGGCTAGTGAGGCTCTGCTTTTCCAGGAGAGCCCACCGAGCGTGGACAGGTTGGGCAGCATGTGCCAAAGTGTGTCCAGTTAAAGAGCTCAGCCTGGGTGGGGGAGAGCTGGAACATAGGGTGTGAGGGTCTCAGCTTGAGCTTTGTGATCAGGTTACAAACTGCCCTGGATTCCAAGCCAGTCGGCCTTCATTACCCAGGCATTTTGGCCACCAGATACATGTGGCTGAGTGTGGCCTTGACAGGTATAGTGACACCATCTCTATTCTTTTTTTCTTTTTTTGTTTTTTGCCAATCCTGGGCCTGAACTCAGGGCCTGGGTGCTGTCCCTGAGCTTCTTTTGCTCAAGGCTAGCACTCTACCACTTGAGCCGCAGCACCACTTCTGGCCTTTTCTGTGTATGTGGGACTGAGGAATCCAGAGCTTTGTGCATGCTAGGCAAGCACTCTGCCACTGAGCCACATTCACATCCTGCCATCCCCATTTTTTATGCCAGTACTGGGCACTGTCCCTGAGCTCTTTTTTTCTTTTTTGTCCTTGAACTTTTATGCTCAAGGCTAGTACTTTGCCACTTGAACCACAATTCCACTTCCAGCTTTTTGTGGTGATTAATTGAAGAGCCTCACATGCTTTTTCTGCCTAGGCTGGCTTCGAATGGCAGTCCTCAGATCTCAGCCTCCTGAGTAGCTAGGATGATAGGCATGAGCCACTGACGCCTAGCCCCACCTCAAATTTTAACGTGATACCTGGGTTCAATCCCAGATCAGCCACCAAGAGAGAGTGTGGCCTTGGCAACTGTTCTGACCTCTGTTTGCCTCAGCTTTCTGGCCTACAGAATGGGGTGATACTGTGGAAGATGAAGTGGGCTGCCGTGGGAATCAGGTGAATGAGCTTGGCCGTAGTGGAAGCTCTGTGGAAAGCCGCAGCTGTTGGAACTGCGGGCAGAGCAACGCTCACGTCAGAGTCCCTGCATGGCGGCCAGGAGAAGCCAGGCAGTGCTGGCAGTACTGGGCACGGAAGTGGTAGGCTCCTCGGGATGGCAGTAATGCTGGGCGGAGACAGTGCATGGCGGCAGCAGCCCCTGGTGAGGCCAGAGGGGACCACAGCCCACCCCCAGCTCTGCCTCCACAGGCCCCAGGACTTCAGAGCTTTGGGGAGAGCTGCCTCCATTTCTGCTCTCAGGCACTCCCCCACTGCTGGAACTTGCTAGAAGCAGGAAGTGCTGGTGCTATTCCAAGAGAGGTGGTCAGCTTTGAGTGGCCTTGAAGCCAGCAAGGACCACTGGGCCTGCAGGACCCTTCAGGGACAGGGCACCCCTTCCCCCCCCTCCCCCCAGATGTTGGGATGTGACAGGTTGCAAGCTAGGCCAAGGGAACCAACAGGAGATGGGCATCTGGGCAGACTGGATTCTGGAGCCTTTAGAATATATCTCTTCTCTTTGCCACAAGAGTAGGCAGCCAGCTTCATAAGTAGAGGGGAGACCACAGCAAGAACTTAAGTCCTCACAGTCCATGGCTTGGTCTGGACCCTTCGGTGAGTTGCAGCCTGCTGTTCCATCCAGGTCTGACCAGCCCGGGCTCTCCCCAATCTCCGCCACACGTCAGGCTGGCCCTGAGGCGTTGAGCCCCAGCCTTGTCCCCTGGAAAGCTGCCGTGAGGTGAGAAAAGTCTAGTAGACAGTTGGTCTCAGTGGTGCTGTCTTGCTCCCTCCCTAGATAGCGGTCATCATGCCTCAGAGGACTGTGGCCCATCGCGTCCACCCTGCCCAGAGCAGCTTCCAGGAGGACACTGCCTCCAGGGTGATGGTCACCGTGGGAGACAGAAGCTCTAACCTGATTGGTACCCAAGGGGCCCTGTCACGTTCAGGGAGCGGGGAGGTAGCATCTGCAGATGAGGCTTCCTCTGAGCTGTTGTGATTTGGCCTTGTGGCTCAGGGGCTGGAACCCAGGGCCCTGTATGTGCCAGGCAAGCCCTCTATCGCTGAGCCACACCCTGAGCCCATGCTTTTCACATTCAGATTTATCCCCCAACTCCGGAGAGCCGTGAGCCCCAGCTCCTCCATTCCTTGCAGCGTTTTACAGATGCAAGTCCTCCACAAGCTGAGCCGTGAAAGGCATCTTCATAAAAGAGCCCAACTCCTAGACATTGCCTCTTTTGAGTGGGAAATGTGGTTGCAGCCGTAGGGCAGCAGAGCAAAGCAACCGCCGTCACTGCCATTAATGCTGGAAACGAATGACTTAGCAGACGGGTCTTCTGGATTTGATGTTTATAATTACCTCTCCTAAGTCATGCATAGAGCATGCTACCTCATCCCCTGCCCATGACAGCCCCAGACAGCAGCTTCCAGAAATAAATGAGTTGGTACCGGCTGGTTTTTTATTTAAACAATTTAACTGGTGAATTAAATACCACCGTTATTCTTGTGATGATTGAGGCGGGCTTATGTCGTCATGGTAGCATCTCTTCCTGCCTCAGTGCAGGTGGCTGGACCCCCCCCCCACACACACACACGAGGCCCCAGTGCACGCTGTGTTGTAGTGGGGAGCCTCTGCCCTCCTGATGTCCTACAGAAGGGGTGGCCTGTGCTCCAGGTCCCGGGTCCAGAGGACACGCTGGGTTGTCTGGAGTTAAGGACATTCAGTGGCCCCTCCTCTAGAAAATGTATCCTCAACAATTGTAAAAAACTGTGGTGCCCTTGCAGCGTTGGGGTCTGACCTCCGATCTTCTCACCCACTCCCCACCTTCAGGAGAATGCTCCCCTGCCCAGAGGGAAGTCATCACAACCTCGCACCCAGAGTCCCTCATCAACTGCCAGCTCCGGTTCAAGCAAGATGTCTTCGATTTCCCCGCACGGGACATATTCACCGTGGAGCCAGGCTTTGATGCTGCTCTCGGTGAGTGGTGTCCGCTCAGCATCAGGTGCAGAGGACTGTGTCTGTGTTAGGACCGTGGGCATCAGCACACCAGTTTGACCTGCAGCCAAATGCTGGGCTAAAACCTGTTTACCACTAAGTTTCCCTCATTCTGAGCCAGGTCCTGAGCTGCAGAGTCGGCCTGACAGGCCCCCCCCCCCCCCCCCACACACACACACAGCACTGTAAGCAGGGCGCTGGGGAGCAGAGAATTCTGCAGTGAGGAACTGTTGGGTCATAGGGTGTCCAGCCTGGACCAGGGGCTCTGAAAGGCCGTTCTCAAGAGGACTCCTGGAGGAGGTAACTACTCACCTGGGTTCTGGAAGATGTATAGGAGTTTCTCAGAGAATCAGAGAAAGGGAACGGCATCAGTGTACGGGGACCCCTGTGTCTCCACAGGCCAGTACCTCTGCACACTGACGATGCACAGCCTGACAGACCAGCAGCTGAAGCACTTGAGCATGAAGAAGACAGCTCTAGTGGTCACTGCTGCCCTCCCCGGCAGCCCCCACTCTGCAGAGAGGGTAGCGGCCGAGGTGCCCTTCAGCCCGGGGCTCTATGCCAACCAGGCGGAAATCATTTTGAGCAACTACTTCACCAGCTCCGAGGTGAAGATCTTCGGTGCCGGGGAGATCCTGGAGAACCTGGAGGTGGGTGGCAGCCGTGTGCACCGGGTGAGGCGAGAGCCGGGGCTGGGGTGCGTGTCAGGAAGTGGGGAGCGTAGCGCCCAGGCCCTCCCTTTCAAATTGGAACCTTATTTTCAAAGTTAAGGGTTTGTCCCCCTTTCTCCTGCACTGCTGTCCTCCGCTCGTGTGTGCGATTTCCATAGTGTTTGCCATCTTCACAGCTAGTTTAGCATGTGGAGCAGCATTGGGACACTCAGGATGCGCTCCATGGCGGTTTAGCCTGAATTAATGAATCCCCTATGAAAACACTAGTTCAGGGCCGCGGGAAGGGCTCTCGTTCCCCAGGGACTCAGTCCCGTCTGCACACCGCACCACCGCCGGCTGGGTGGCAGGGGAGTAATCTCTAAGGCTCTGGAGTCCGGAAGCCTCCGGGGAGAGGTGCAGCCCTTGCTCCTCTCCTCCTGAGGGCTGGGGTTAGACTGTGCTGTTGTTGGGGGAAGGGGACGGCCTAATGGGGCCTGCTGTTCCACACCGCTTCCTGGAGACATGAGGGACTTTTTGTGGGGCAAACATCCTTTAGAACAGCTCTTGATTAGAATTTAAAGGCACTGCTTTGACCCTTGCTTAAACCCTCAGCACGGACAGTGTTTCCTGGTACCCTATCCTGAGAAATACCCAGTAGAGGTCCCCATCCAGACCCTGGACCCTGGGAGGGATGTGTTCAATCCCACACTGGTCATCCAGGCCTCCGATGAAATCCCCCTACCAGGTGCGATCCGGGTCTCCCGCCGTGCTGGCCTTCGTGAAGGAGAAGTCTCTGGGGCTGCCCAGCTTCGTCACGTACACGGTCGGCGTCTCAGACCCCACGGCCGGCAGCCAGGGCCCTCTGTCCACCACGCTGACCTTCTCCAGCCCTGCCACTCACCAGGCCCTCACCATCCCTGTCACCGTGGCCTTCGTGATGGACCGTCGCGGGCCTGGTCCCTGTGAGTCACGGGAAGGGACGCTGAAGGGGACAGACATGGGTGAGAGGGACAGACCGGAAGTTCCTGGGCTTCCCTACAGCGGCCCCACAGCCAGGAGATGAGGGGGCTGGGCCCCCTGGAGGCAGCGGGCTGACCTGGCAGTATCACACTTCCGGCGGCCAAGTCCACTGTCAGCAGGGCCCTTCTCCACGGCTCCCCGTCCCCAAGAGGAAAGCCCTGTCCCACAGTGACCCCGGGCCTGACCAGCCTTCCACTACGGCTCATCTCCCCCACTCCCGGCTGCACCCACCCTGCGGCCTTCCTGCTCGGGAACGCGTGCACCCCAGTGCAAAGCCCTTGGCATCCAGTGGCCCCTGCCTGGGATGGCGTTCCCCACAGAGCCCCGAGCAGCACTGTGCTGCCTACAGACTGCCGGCAGATGCCACTTGTCAGACCTTACCCCAAACTGTGGCCAGCTGCCAGAAGTTACACGCCAGCCCCGGGCAGAGTGGGACCCTCCACACACACAGTCGGCCCTCAGGAGTTAGATGCCAGGCCAGCCACCCACACAGATCCCTGGGCAGAGTGGGGCCCGCCACACACACAGTAGGCGCTCTGGAGTTAGACGCCAGCCCCGGGGGGAGTGGGGCGCACCGCACACACGGGTGCTCAGTGAGTGCCCACTGCCAAGTAAAGGGACCCTTCGTTCTGTGTCCCTGATGTGCCCCTGCCTGTGACTGTGCCAGGCAGGTGCCAGGGCCCTGCTCAGGGGGAGCGGCAGGTCCAGGGACAGGGCTGAACACAGCCCAAGGCGGGGGGTGGCCCTGGGCGGGGACCGGTGCCCAGGGGAGAGCCCCACGTTCATTGTCAGGACCTGTGGATGTGGAATGGGGAAGGGACTGCAGGGCTTGAGCTGCTGCCCGCCTCCTGGGAGCAGCAGAGAGCATAAAGTCACCCAGCGGCGGGCAGAAGTGGGGAGCCAGCATTCCTGGTGCTCTGTCTAGATGGGGGCTCTCCAGAGGCTGAGCAGCTTTGGACAGAGGCCCTGGGCCCGCTGGCCTTGCAAGGGGTCAGAGAACCCCGTCTGCCAATCCTGTCCCGCCCCATCCCATCCCTTCTCGCCCTGTCTGCCGTGGGCTCCTGGCTGGCCGCTCCCTTTAGTCCATGGTGCGCATGCCCTGCTGGGCATTCTAACAGCTGTCCTCACTCCGGGGCAGCCTGCGCTTCCCCGCAGAGCAGGTGTGACACCCTAGTGCACCTGCCTCACGAGAACCAGCACCCAGGAAGCGCATTTTCTGGGAGGACCTGGGGCTGGGCGGTACAGGGCTGGTTCAGATGGCCTGAGGAGGAGAGAAGGAAGCCTGTGAATGTCAGCACGGACCCACCAGGGCCCTGCCAGGACCCCAGGTCCTTCCCCAGCCCGGTCCTCGTGTCTGAGGCAGGCGTGGCTGGCGGGTGGGGTGGCGGGGCTGGGTGCCTGTAGATGCCGCCACAGCCCTGGCGTGGTGCTGACTCATCTTCGCACTGACGCAGATGGCGCCGGCCTCTTCCTGCCCTCCCTGGACTCCTACCAAGTCATGTTCTTCACGCTCTTTGCCCTGCTGGCCGGGACAGCGGTCACCATCATAGGTGAGGCCTGTGTCTCGTCTCTGCGTTGGCACCCAGCCCACATCCCTCCTCTAACCACCCATCCTGTGTGCTTGCAGCCTACCACACGGTCTGCGCACCCCGAGATCTTGCTGCATCCCCAGCCCTGGCTCCCCGACCCGGCTCTCGGCATAGCTCCCACTGTGAGTACCTACCTCCATCTTGGGCACAGCCCGGCAGGGGGGCCGTGAGCCCCCGAGCCCCGCCCTCAGAGGCCTGTCGCTGGTTAGAAGAAAAGCTAGGGCCTGAGACCCAGAGTGCAGGTCTGGAGGTGGGGGGCACCCAGGCTGGTCCTGGGCCAGGCTGGGGTCGAAGGGCTGACTCGGAGCTGGAGGTCCCGGACGGTCCCTACAAGGGGGTCCCAGATGGAGAAGCCACCCCTCTCACTGTCCACTGTTTCCCACCACCCTGCTCTGTGGGGCCGGGCTGGTCTTCCGAGCAGTGGCTGGATGAGGTGGGGCTCCCGGGCGCGGCTCCACGGCCGCGGCACGCGGGGAACACGGAGTGGCGGGTGCCACGGGCGGCCTGTCGCTCACCTCCTCTCTCCTCCCCAGACTTCACAGCCTCCTCGCCCTTGTCTTCCTTGTCGTCCTCATCGTCATCGCCCCCCTCGTTCAACTCGCTGCCTCCTGGCCGCAAAGCCAGTCCTCCCTCGGGGCTCTGGAGCCCGGCCTACGCCTCGCATTAGCCCGTGTGCCGCCCGCTGCCCACAGATGGCGCTGCCAGCCGGCCTCACAGGCACCCAGGCCCTGCTATACTCAGGTTGGGCGCGACCCCCAGCCCCGTCCGGCCCGGCCCGTTCCCACTGCCCCGCTGTGGTAGAGCTCAAGTCTGGGCGGTGCTTATTCGAGAGCCGGAAGGCCTAGCAGAGTTCTAAGTCGGGCTTAGTTTCCTTCCGGGTTTATTGGGCAAAGCTGTGCTCCTGGGCCCACTCGTGTGCGCGGCACCGGGGATGTCTGGACGCTGCTGCTGGGTTTGTATTTTCTCCGTGTGGCTAAAATCGCTGTCCCCAGCGCGTGCAGCGCTGTGTGGACCTGTCCCCAGGGCCTCCTTGGCCGCCTCAGCACAGCCCCGTGACAGCAGGGCCTGTCGCGAGGAAGAGGCTGGATTCTATCAGCCGCACGGGGCAGCTTCCTCTGCTTCTGGCCGCTGTGAGAGACCTCAGCCCTCGTTCTCCAGTGTGGCGCGCCCCGGCGGCAGAGACTGAGAAGTCCCCTCATCCCGCCCAACACTCTCCAGTACCTCAGCAGATCTGAGCCATGCTCCAGCCGCTCCCGCGGCCACAGGAGGGAGCCTGCCCACCCCCACCGCAGCGCGCAGCGCATGTGCTGTGTGTGTCCAGGGCCCTCGGCCTGAGTCCTCGGAGCTGGCAGCTGGCCGCGGCGGGCTTGCTGAAGCTGGATGGAGGAGCTGCGCCTCGCCTGCTCCCTGGACTCGGGTGGAGGCCTGGGTGGTCGGGGCCTTTGTCCTTGCTTTATTACTAAAGTTGTGTGTGGTTTCCTAGAGGGTCGTGGTGGTTGTTACCCGCATGCCTGACTGCCCTCGAGCCCCCCTTTGCCCATGCTCTCCCCCTCCACCCAGGCCCCCTCGGCTCTGTCCCGGCTCCTCCGGCTTCTGCAGCCCTCCGGTTGGCTCGTCCCCTCCCTATCATCCATGGGGCCCTGTGTGCCCGCAGCCAGGAAGCTGCCTGCCGGAGCTCCGCCTCCTCAGCCCGGCTTCCAGCAGGACACCCCGTGGCAGCTGTGACTCTGCCGCCACCCCAGGGTTCAGGCATGGATGGATCCCACACACAGTTCCTGGGGTGTAGCTGCAGGTGTGCAGAGCTGACAGGCGGCTCCTGACGGCTGCCCCTGCCCCTGGGGCCTGTGTCCAGCGGCCTGCAGACCCCGCTCTTCCTCCTCCTGCCCCTCCACCCAGGCCCTCATCAGACATCCAGGTCTCTGGACCTGCAGGTTGGCTGCGTGCTTCTGCCCCGGCTCTTCCGTGTGGGCTGCAGTTTTCTCTGGGTATGGGCACTGCAGAGCCTGCTGTCCTTGCAAAAGTGGGTGGGGCGTAGCATGTGGCCTCCCACGAGTGGCAGGGCCACCATCACCCCTGCATTGCCCACCATGGTGTCCCGTGACTCGGGGAACAGGCTGAGTCTACAAGCCCCGCAGAATTCTGTACACAAGACAGGGCCAGGCCCCACCTGGACATGGCTGTCAAGCAGGCCACCTCAGAAATACAGGATGGCTGCCAGGAGGCAGGCATCACATCATATCCAGACATGTCAGTGTCCAGAAGGGTCCAGAAGAAGAGTAGAGGCAAGTCCTGCTTCCTAAGGCCTGAAGGTAGTTTTCCCAGCAGCCGGCAGCTGTGCCGTCCTGCGGCTAGGGCTGTTGGGGCCATCCCAGGCCCTGGAGGCCAGGAAATCCTGAGCTCCTTCCCTCTGCCCACCTCGGGGCAGGCCTGCCAGGGCTGTCCAGCTCCGCTGCCCCCCCCCCCCCAGGCACCGCCTTCCCATCGGAGGCGCAGGCACACTGAGCACACAGGTGACCAGCCCAGCTTAGCTGTTTGCAGACCAGCCAGGCAGCTCTCCCTGAGGGGCCAGAAAAGGCTTTTAGCACCAGTTAGTGCTAAAAATACAATGCTGCACATAGGTTGTTTTTCTCTGGAATTCCCTTGTGTGGCCAGGAAGGAGCCATGTCTGTGTGGGCGCTCCTGTGGGGTCTGCAGCCACACCCCAGGATCGTCCAGGCCTGTGCCCCGCGGGCAGCAAAGCCCAGGGCCAGTGGGGTGGATCCACAGGCAGGAGGAGGCTCACCTGGCTCTGCACCGGCCCTCCCTGCCCCGCCTGCGCCATGCTCCCTGCCTTCCCAGCCCTCAGCCTGGCCCCTGCCCTCGGGAGGCGGGTGCTCCTCACAGGACTTGTCTGTTCCAGGCCTGGAGCCTCTGCCGGCGGAAGGTGCCTTCCCCTCCCCTATGCACCTCAGGAAGCCCTGGGATCCTGGGACGGGGAGATGGTCTCAGGTCCTCCTCAACCTGGGCCTGCCTTCCCCAGGGCCGCAGAACATGACCAGGGGAATGCAGTGTGGCTTTTGAAAGCCGCTGGCATTACTGCAGTGGTTTGAGGCCAAGGAGTCCCTCAAGAGCCTAGGAGCAGTGTGTGTGTGTGTGTATGTGTGTGTGTGTGAGATTTCAGTAAGTTTCAGACCCTTGCACTTGCTAAGTCCCTCGAGAGCCTAGGAGCAGTGTGTGTGTGTGTGTGTGTGTGTGTGTGTGTGTGTGTGTGTGTGTGTGTGTGTGTGTGAGATTTCAGTAAGTTTCAGACCCTTGCACTTGCTAAGTCCCTCGAGAGCCTAGGAACAGTGTGTGTGTGTGTGTGTGTGTGTGTGTGTGTGTGTGTGTGTGTGTGTGTGTGTGTGTGATTTCAGTAAGTTTCAGACCCTTGCACTTGCTAAGCAGGCTTCTGCCAATCAAGCCATACTCCCAGCCCGTTTTGCTCTGATTATTTTTGAGATAGGACCGTGATCCCCTTATTTACATTCTCTGCCTTAGCTGGGATGATAGGCATGCACCACGGTGCCCAGTTTATTAGTAGGGTCCCAAAGCTTTTGAGCTCTCCAGATCTCCACTCTGTCAAACAAGGGTAACTTTTCTGACTTAGAGCATCAAGAAATGCAGCGTTACCCTGCAGATTCTTCTGTTTGCTAATGTGGCCATACTGTTACTTAAGGGCAATCCGAGGTCTTCTTGTCACACCGGTGGATTTATTACAGCGTGTGGGTGAAAGCACTCGCCCTCCACAGTATAGAGCAGGTCTTACTTAGCAAGGGAGCTGCCAGGCTGGGACTGGTGGCGTCTCACGTTTGAAGGCTGGTTGGGGTTGTGGGTAGGGTAGTGCTTGGTGGTAGGCAGGTTGTAGTTACGTAACAGTTTCTCACGACGCATGCCCATTCCCACGCTGCATTGTGGTATAATGATGTTACTGACATGCCTCATGGAAGGTTTCAGTGCACATGTGCCATTTAAAGGGAGGCCTCTGCTGGGCGCCAGTGGCTCATGCCTGTCATCTTAGCTACTCAGGAGGCTGAGATCTGAGGATCATGGTTCAAAGCCAGCCCAGGCAGGAAAGTCCGTGAGACTCTTATCTCCAATAAACCACCAGAAAACTGGAAGTGGTGCTGTGGCTCAAGTGGTAGAATGCTCGCCTTGCACGCATGAGGCCCTGGATTAGATTCTACAGCACCACATAAGCACCATGGCTCGAGTGGTAGAGCACTTGTCTTGAGCTGAAGAGCTGAGGGACAGCGCCCAGGCTCAGAGTTCAAGCCCCATGACTGACAAAAAAAAAAAGGCGGCCGTCCTTACAGGGTGCTTTTTGGCTTGTTTCAGTACCACTTCCAGCTTTTTCTGTGATTAATTGGAGACGAGTCTCACAAATTTTCCTGCCCAGGGCTGGCTTTGAACTACATTCCTCAGATCTCAGCCTCCTGAGTAGCCAGGATGACAGGCGTGAGCCACCTGTGCCAGCAGCTGCTTTGCTTCTTTGTTCAGGTTACCACTCTGCCACTCTCGCTTTTGTTTTTTTTTTGTTGTTTTTTTTTTTTGAGGGAGTAGTTATTTGGAAATAAGAGTCACAGACGTTCTTGCTTGGTCTGGCTTCAAACTGCAATCCGCAGATCTCAGCCTCCTGAGTAGGATTTCAGGCTATAGGGTGCTTTGAGGGCACAATCATCTGCCTGGAGGATGTGGGGGTGGATCCAGAGTTGGGCCTCAGGAGATGGGACTTGGCCTTCTTCTGATGTGTAACCTTCCTCTCCTGCACCCGTGCTGTATAGCATCAGAACCATGGTGGGTTTTTTCTTCTTAAGTTCTGTGTGTACTGTTCCATCATAGAGTGGCTGTTCCCTGTCATCTTGCATGCCTGTGGTTGACCAGATGGGCCGTTACCGTCTCCATGTGATAAGCACTGCTTAGAGTCAGCACTACAACAGCTTGGGTGTGGAAGATTGCTCCCCGGGGTGGTGCTGTTGGGAGGTAGTGGAATTTGGAAAGGGCGGGCCTTAAGCCACAGGAAGTGAGTCCTCCGAGAGGCCTTGAGGCCCTGTCTCTGCTTTGTGCTCCCAAGGCAAACTCAGAACACTCCCCCATGCTCTCCCCCCCCCCCCCCCACAGAGTCCCAGAGTGCTGGGTGACCAGATCTTGGAACCGGGAGCCAAAATTACCCTTTTGTCTGTGTAAGCTAGTCATCTCAGGTGCTTTGTTACAGTAAGGCAAAGCTGACTGGTACAGGCACCAAGACCAGAGTCCCTCTGGGGTGAATATCAAGCAGTGGGGTCGCTAAGTCACGATGACGGTGCCCCTTGGCAGTTCTGTCACTTGCCATTAAACGAGTTTGGGAAGCCTCGTAACCATTACACACCCACCAGCTGGATACGAGTTCTGTTTCCCTCGTCCATGCCAACACACAATATTGCCATATGTGTGTATTTATTTTTGCTGGCTTGGTAGGTGGAAAACAGTATTTTATGACTGATCCAAGTTCCTTTATTGCTAGAGAAAATAAGCTTTGGGTTTGTTTATTGGTCATTTGGATTTCCCTCTGAATTGTCTGTTTTCCATCCAAATGAGTACTTTTTAAAGTTCTTTCTTCGTCACTCCAAAATATGCTCTGCTGTATTAGCTGTATCAGTTAGCTATTGCTGTGTAACAAATGACTTCCAAACTTAAGTGACTTAGCCACCATTGTTTTTTGAGTCCAGGGGTCTGATCATCTAGAGTGGCTCAGCTGGAAGTGGCTGGCTGCGTGGGTTTCCTCCCCTCTGTCTGGGCAGGTCCTGGTGGTGACAATGTAGGTACAATAAAGCATGTGGGGACACACACCGCCTCCCAAGGGCTGGCGGGATGGGTATGCTGTTATTCATTGGGATACTTCATTCTGTTGCCTCCCGTGGGAGGCAGATCCCACGGGATCTGTGGGAAGAGCTGTAAAGTCACTAGGCAAATGTCCTGAAAGGAAGAGGAAAGGGCAAGGCCACTGTTCAGGGACTGTCTTGCTGCCTGCCTTCCTCCCTCCCTCCTTTCCTCCCTCCCTCCCTCCCTCTTTTCTGACAGTACAGGGTTTTATGCTCTTGCTTGCTTTTTTAGGCTAGCCCTCTACCACTGGAGCCACAGCTCCATTCCTGCTTTGGGGTGGTTAATTAGAAATAAGAATCTCATAGTCTTGCTGGGCGCCGGTGGCTCATGCCTATAATCCTAACTACTCAGGAGACTGAGATCTGAGGATTGCAGTTCAAAGCCAGCCCGGGCAGGAAAGTCCGTGAAACTGTTATCTCCAATAAACCACCAGAAAACCGGAAGTGGTGCTCTAGCTCTTGAGCTGAAGAGCTGAGGGACAGCGCCCAGGCCCAGAGTTCAAGCCCCAGGACCGACCAAAAAAAAAAAAAAGGATCTCACAGTCTTTCCTGCTTGGGCTGGCTTTGAACCGTGATCCTCAGATCTCAGCCTCTTGAGTAACTAGGATTACAGGCTTGAGCCACGCATATCTGACATCTTTTCTTCTTGATTCATACTGATTGGAAGTTGGGCCCTAGCCCCTGAGAAGAGAGAAGTTCTCATTTATCAAGCAAACGTTTTATCTCTACCATACTAAGTATCTTCAACAAGGCCTCAGTAAGCCCACAGTACAAACTGACAGAAGGCATTTGGATCTTATGCATTGATATTTTCTGTGAAGTGGTCATTCTCCAAAATAGCATTTCGGTGTGAGGCACTGAACCCTCATTCATGCTAAGCAAACTACCACTGAACTCCATCCCCAGTGCCCCCTCCAAAGGCAAATTCTAGAACCTATGTTCAACTCCATTGTATGGATGGGGAAACAGGCCCACAGATGGGGAGAGACTGGCCCTGAGCAAGAGCATCACACCCAGCCTGTCCTGCATTGGAGGGCACATCGGCCTCGCTGGCTGCGCAGGTCAGGCTGCTCAGGCCGGTGCTTAGTCACCACACCTTTCCACCCAGACTCAGTTCTTCCTCAAGGAGCCAGGTAGAGCCAAGACTTCAGCCTCCACTAAAACAAGCAATCTCAAGAGAGGGGAAAGAAACCAAAGGCGGACCCCGGGGTTTAGAGATGTCTATTACTTTAAGTTTTATCTTGTATGTAATTAGCAAATAAAATTCTGCTGAGGATTTCATTAGCAGTTTCATCAGATGACCACTTTCATTTACTGAAATGAGTGTTTCAGTATTTACTGAAAGCCATTAAAGGCAGTTTATGAGACCCAGGAAATCGGAATCAAAAAGAAAGGGCCCCTGCTTCCCTACTTTGAGTTATAATCATGGGGGGCGGAGGGGGGGCGCAGGGAGGGGTGCAGGGGCTTCATGGGCGGGTTTCTTCTCCACATACGAGGTAGATAAGAGGGAGAACTGGCCAGCAAGCAGGCAGGCAGCCCTCAGGCCCTCCACTAGATGGCTTAATCAGACCACACCACCCACCTCTCAGCCTCTGTTTCCTTGTCTGCAAAATGGTCATTATCTTCCAGCCTCCTTCATAGGTTTGCTGCTCAGGTGTTGCAGATTGAATCTTAAACCTCCAGTGGAGCCAGGTGTCCAGGGTTCTCGCCTTTAATCCTAGCTACTCAGGAGGCTGAGGTCTGAGGATCACAGTGTGAAGCCAGCCCAGGCAGGAAAGTCTGTGAGACTCTGATCTCCACTTAACAGAGGTGGCTCATCATCAGTCTTCGAAAAAAGAAAAAGCCAAGTGAGAGCATTCACCTGAACTCAAGCCCCAGGACTGGCATCAAAAAAGAAAACACCGAAGCCGGGCGCTGGTGGCTCACGCCTGTAATCCTAGCTACTCAGGAGGCTGAGATCTGAGGATCGCGGTTCAAAGCCAGCCCGGGCAAGAAAGACCGTGAGACTCCTATCTCCAATAAACCACCAGAAAACCGGAAGTGGCGCTGTAGCTCAAGTGGTAGAGCGCTCGCCTTGAGCTGAAGAGCTGAGGGACAGCGCCCAGGCCCAGAGTTCAAGCCCCACGACCGACAAAAAAAAAAAAAAGAAAACACCGCATGAAGGCCTCTGTGCTAAGAGCTGGGTTCTGGGCTGGTAGGACTTTCAGGAAGAGGTGCTGCGCTGGGGGAAGTTAAGTCACGGTAGGAGTTGCCCCTGGTGATACTGCAACCCCGCCCCTTCCTGTCCGTCTGTCTGCTTGTCGGCTTCTAAGGGGTAAGCCACTCCCTCAGCCACCTACCCCAGCTGTGATGATCGGCCTCACCACCCTCTACCGAAGCTGTGGGGTCACGCGACCCAGCTCGGGCTGCCGCTGCCTTTTCATCCTCAGCTGGCTCGTTCCAGCCAGTGTCCCAGTGAGGGGAAGCCGGCTGGCGGGACGCCCCCCCCCCCCGCCCCCCCCCCCCCCCCCCCGTGGAGACACCACTCCGGCTTCCCCCTCAGCAGCCTGAGGCAGCGTCCAACCTGTCATCCCACCAGAGCTCCGGGGCAAATCAGCCATCAAGCGGGGCGCAGACGGGGTGCAGAGGGACTGGGTAGACACCGCCCAAGAGGGGCCCCGCGGTCCCTGGGGTCAGGCCTCGCCCTCAGCAGCTGGGCATGGCGGCCAGCGGAGCCCAGCCATCGGCTTTGCTGGTTGGGAGTCACAGCTACTTGACGAGCCCTGAGTGCAAACCAAAGCAGCTGGCCCAGGGGCGAGGCCAGTGCCAGGCGTGCGCCCCCCCCCCCCATCACGGGGTGACGCCCCACCCCGTGCCGTGGAACCCTGGCTCCGGGAGCCCCATAGCCAGGGATGGACGGAGCCCCCTGCCAGGCTTGTCAGGTTTCCTGCACAGAAGCCACCAGGGGAGGCTCCACGAATTCAGGCCAGCAGGGCGGGGCTCAGAGGAACCCCACTTCTGGTTTAGATTGCCCTTGTTTGTGAATGTGGTGAGCATGTGGGCTACTGCGCGTGACTTCTCCCCTTTCTAGAAGGAAGCAAGCCCACTCCATAAAACCTCGCAGAAGTTCATTTGACAATGAAGACCTATTTTTTAATCAAGTCATGCCATAAAATGCTCCAATCACAGTGAGTCCTGTGTTTCATTCTGCTAAAGGCTGCCATGTGAGGGGCTGCCGTGTGCCAAGTCTGCCCACCTCACATCGGCTCTAATCCTGGCCAAAGAGAGATAAAACTTCAGAACGCAGCTGTGCTGGGGACCGCCGGGCACCGGGTGCTGTTCTCAAGCCATCCTGCTCTGAGATGCAGTGGTGGTTGTGGTTGGAGCCTGAAGCTGTCCCATCTCTGCCTGATTGGGAAAAAATGAGAGACAGGGAAGGAGGAAAAAAAGGAAGGGAGGGAAGCGGGGAGGAGGTCGGGGGTAGGGGGAGCCACAGAGCTCACAGAACACTGGGGAACCTTGGAGGACAAGGCCCCAGTCCGGGAGCGCTGAGCCGTCTGGGCAGCCGGCCCGTGAGTGCGTGCGTCTCCCGCGCTCTCTCTGTGTCATGCTTACACCATCATTCAGCAAGTATCAAATGCCTGGTGCGTGCCAGGCTCTGTGGGGCTCTGGTTTGCACTGGGAGCACAGTGGGTGGATTCCTGTGTTGGCAGGCCTGGGGGCTGCTGAGCACGTGGTGGCTAACCAAGAGAGGAGGAGGACGGGGAGCCCTGGACGGCCAGGCTCGGTGGGGGAGGGCAGCTGTGGGGGAGAGCGGCAGAGAGCCAGGGAGGAAGGAGCAGGTGAAGCGGAGCCCAGGCTCAGATCAGACCAGGAGGAGGCATGTGCGCAGCTCTGCACGCGAGGCTGGGCCCTCCCCCAGAGACGTGTGGCTCCCTTCCCCTTCCTCCCAGTGCTGGGCTCTCGAAGGTGCCCGGTGAGCATCCTTGCGCAGACTGTGGACGTTTGGTTGGTTCTGCGCATCTTAGATGGGGCTGTGTGGGTCAGGGGAGAAGCGCAGCCCCAGCCCACCTGGATTTAATTCCGGCAAAGCCCTTCCCGAGCCAGCCCCCCACAACCAGGGAGCCTGGAAAGGGGCAGAGTGGCTGAGGACAGAGGACAAGAGGCCTTCTCTGCCAGCCCTGCAGGGCTCTGGGGCCTGGGGAGCCGCCCCTCCCAGCCTAGGCTACGACCGGACCAGGAAGGGACCGGCCTGAGGACACAACTTCAGGAACACTCTTGTGCTTAAGAGTTGGTGGGTGTGAGATCTCAAGAAGCTGAGATCTAAGAGTGGAGGTTCAAAGCCAGCCAAGCTTTGAGCTCAAGTGGTAGGTCATGGCGTAGCCAGCACAAGGCCCTGAGTTCAAATCCCAATACTGCTAAAAAAGAAAAAAAGACATGGTGTAACTGGACACCCTGTATTTCACCTGACAACCACAGGTGGGAGGGAGGGCAGGGAGGGAGGGAGCCTGAGGGGGGTGGGGCGGGGCCAAGCAGGGCCAGGCAGGGCCTGGAGGACTGAACCTGACCCCGGCTCCCAGTGGGTGGGCCTTGCCTGATAGGGGACCCCGGGAGGAGCTGCTGCTCCGGGCCCCACCGTGGGCCTCTGGAAGATGATTCATCCCAAGCAACAGGCATGGTGGCGGCGGCATCCCTTACATAAATGGAGAGGAAGGGAGGGACGAGGTAGTAGGAGAGGGGTTAAAATTAGAATAACTCCTCTGAATTAGAATAGCAGTTGGAGCCTGTGAATCCCAGCAGGCTTCCTGCAGCTCTGGGAGGGGAGCTGGTCAGCGGGTGAATATTCATGGCGGGGGGGGGGGGGGGGGGGGGGGGATAGGAGGAGACCCCACCCCAACACTGGTGTGTCCATCCCTGGCTGCCACTGTCAGTCTCTAGGTGACCTCACACCTGCCTTGTCCTCTCTGGGCCTCAGTTTCCCCCTGGGCACAGCCTTGGTGAAGAGGGTAGAGAGATTAAGTCTAGGACAGGACACAGGTGGATGAAGGCCCATCGGGGAGATGGAACCCTCCCAGAATGGGGGGGGGGCTCACCAGGCTCTGCTGGCTTCTTGAGTGAATGCCTGAACCTGGGGCCGAATGAATAAAGGCTGTGGGTGAAGCTCTCTGCTTTTTGAGGGCGTAGCCATTTTCAGACCTCTGCCGGATCCTTGCTTGGCGTTTCTAGGCTGTCACGTCAGACATATTAAAAGGCACCCACACGCCTCATTAAATAAAATTTATGGATAACCATGGGAGAGTTGCGTTGAAATGCAATTGACTAGCTGACGAATGTTGCGTTCTGCGGATATTTAATTAAACATTTCTTCATTTTGACGTGTCGGTGTGGTTTTGTGTTTTCTTCTTCCCTCCCCAGTTCAGATACATTTCCTGATACAGAGCTGGAGAGCTCCTGGCTGACACGCTGCACTCCGGGGCTGAGGGGCTGAGGCCTGGTCTTTGGCCTCAGTGTCTCCGTCTGTAAAGGGGGTGGTGGTGTGAGATGACCCCTCAGGGCTTCCCCAGCCTGGGTTTGGACTGGCACTGCTGAGTCCTCTGCTAGGGAATGAAGGGGGGTCAGGGAGAGGCCCCCAGCTGTGGTTTGAAGGTGTGAGTCTGAGTCTGTCCATGTTCTGTGTTGAAACTTGAAGCCCAAGGCAAGATGTCTGTGGGGCTGTCGGAGGTGGTTGGACCCTGAGTGTCCAGGCTGTCTCAGCTTGCTTGCTGCTCGCTTGACTGGTGCTCTTCCACTTGAGCCACACCCCATCTCCAGCCTGCCGTTTTTGCTGGTTGTTTTGGAATGGACATCTAGCAGATTTTTCTGCCTGGGCTGGATCCTCTGACTCAGCATCCTCTACCAGCAATTCTCTAAATCTCCATCTCCTGAGTAGCTAAGATTACAAGTGGAAGGCTGGACAGTAACCTTTTATAAAAGGTTTCAGAGAGCTTCCTGCCCTTCCGGCCCCAGACACAGACACCATCCCGAAGTTGGAGAGCCATTTCTTGTACGCACTGGACCCGTGGGTGAGTCCTGCTTGGATTTCTTGGCTTTCAGAACTATGAGCACTCAATTTCAGCTGATGGACAGTGCCCAGCCCAAGGGGTTCTGACACGAAGGGGGTGGGGGTAACTGAGACACTTGGGGATCTGGGGAGGTGGACAGCCTAGCATGGGCCCTGGAGAGAAGCAGGCAAGACGGCTCTGCCAGACTGCCCGCCAGCTGGAGGTACACGGGCATGGCTCCGGGGCCCCTCCGGCTGCCTGGGCAGTGAGTCCTGTGGGAGGAAGGCCGGGTCTTGCGAAGTGCTGCCCTCGGGGTGATTACAGTGACTAGGACTGAGTGCTCCCAGGGGGCGCTGTGCTGGCGGTTTGCGGATCACCTCATTGAATCTCATGGCTCCAATATCCCTGGGCAGGAGACCCAGTCGCCCCCAATTTACAGAGGCGCAGGGTGCCCCGTCCGGCACCCTGGCGCAGAACATGAGGCGGTGGAGGACGTGAGCAGAGCCACTTGCAGGACTTCCAAGTGGGGAGGGACCCTAGCAGCGCCCTGCACTCCGGCAGATCCCTCTGCAAGCAAGGGAAGTGCCGCCGCCCCGCAGCTCAGCCAGACACTCCCAAGCGGAAGCCCTCTCCACGCACAAGTTTCATTAGAGACTGAGTCATTTGAGTAAGGAAAACCTTAAAAATTAGTACTGCTACTTACACTGATTTTTCATGGACGCATAAAAACAGGAAAGCTGTGCATATTAATGGAGAACTAGGTGAAGATCCCAGGCAGGCATACATTGTGTCATGTTTAAAGAAAACTTCTCACTAAAGACATTGTCCAAAAAAAAAAAGAAGAGGAGCCGGGTGTCAGGGGTCACGCCCGTAACCCTCGCTGCTCAGGAGGCTGAATCTGAGGATCACAGTTCAACACCAGGCTGAAAGTCCGTGAGACTCTGCTCTCCAATTAACTACCAAAAAGCTGGAGTTGGCACTGTGGCTCAAAGTGGTAGAGCACTCAGCTTGAGCAAAAACAAACTTAGGGACAGTACCCAGGCCCGCCCAGGCCCTGAGTTCAAGCCCCAGAACCAGCCCTCCCCCTACCCCCTACATAAAAAAGAAGAAGAAGGGGTAGAGCTATTTGTCCAGCACGTGGTAGGCCCTAGGTTGGCTTTCCAGCACCCACCTCAGGATGGAAAATGTGAAGAAAAAGTCCAAAACATGTCTGGAGTACTCAGGCACGGCAAAGATCATGAAGTCCGTGTTTAAATGTTCAAATTTGGGGTTACAGTGGGGACATCTCTTTTTTTTTTTTGGGTCTGGTTGTGGGGCCTGAACTCTGGGCCTGGGCGCTGTCCCTCAGCTCTTCAGCTCAAGGCTAGCGCTCTACCACTTGAGCCACAGCGCCACTTCCGGCTTTTTTCTTTTTGCTTATGTGGTGCTGAAGAATCAAACCCAGGGCCTCAGGCATGCAAGGCAAGCGCTCTACCACTGAGCCACCTTCCCAGCCCCAGTGAGGACATCTCTTAATGGGCTCTGTGTCCTTAGATTAATTAGTCCCCTTCTCCGGCCTTAAGTTTCCCCATGGGTAATAAGAGATTGTTGCCCAGATCCCTCCTGCTAATGACCCAACTGGAACGACTCCTTTTTCTGGTCCTCCTCCCGTTCTTTGAAGGAAAGTCAGTCTGCCACATCTAATTGGTCTGAGGGTAGACCAATGGCACCACAGCAGGTCTGACTCCTGATACTGTGTGCTTGCACACAGTTTCAGAGAGAAGCTTCAGTTCAAGCCCCAAAAATGGGAGACAGAGGGAGGGAGGAGGGAAAGGGAGGGGGGAAATATTGAGATTTGAAACTGAAAGGCAAGCCTTGGAAGAAAGTAGCAGAAACTCCGCCTCTGGGGTGGGGACTGAGGAGTTCTTTCATTTTGTAGGGTTTTGTTTGTTTGTTTTGGTCAGTCATGGGGCTTGAACTCTGGGCCTGGGCACTGTCCCTCAGCTCTTCAGCTCAAGGTGAGCACTCTACTACTTGAGCCACAGCGCCACTTCCAGTTTTCTGGTGGTTTATTGGAGATAAGAGTCCCATGGACTTTCCTGCCCGGGCTGGCTTTGAACTGCGATCCTCAGATCTCAGCCTCCTGAGTAGCTAGGATGACAGGCGTGAGCCACTGGTGCCCGGCTGTAGGTTTTTTTTTTGTGTGTGTGTATGTGTGTGTCATTTTAAAAACTGAATATAAAATATAAAATTAAATATATACAATTAAAATGATCAGATTTGCCCTCGGAATTACTCTTTCTTAACCTCATTTACACCTTCCCCCTTTTAACATTGTAATAAGTTTTATGAGTCCATTTTCACCATGCTCATGAAGCACCTGGATCATATCCACGGCTGCCTTCACCTCTTCTCTCCCCCTCCTCCCACCGGCTCGTACATCAAACAATGCTCAAGTTTTATATTCATTTCATTGTTTTTACTCTTTTAGGTCCATATCTACATGACATGATATGAGAACTTGTCTTTTTCCATCTGGCTTAGCTCACAACGTGAAATAAGTTCCACTTGTTTTCCTGCAAATGACATAATTCCATCTTGTACACACACACACACACACACACACCCCATTTTCTTTATTGACACAGGTGTGCTGGGCAGGTACTCTACCCCTTGTACCTCATTGTTTTGATATGAATTCCCCTGGTGACTAAGGATTGTGAGCTTCTTCTGTTGCTTATCATATCTCCTTCGGGGCAGTATCTATTCAAATCCTTTTGCTCACTTTTGAATCTACTTGTCTTTTTTTATTATTGAGTTGTAAACATTCTTATTCTATTCTAGATACCTGTCTGTAATAGATAGATTCTATTCTAGATACCAGTCTGATACATGATTGGTAAAATTTTCTCCTGTCCTGTGGGCTGTCTTTCCACTTTCTTAATTTGCATCCCTTGGGGCACAAACATTCTTCATTTTGTAGATGTCCAGTGCACTTATTTTTGTATTTTATTCCTTGTGCCTTTGATTTCATTTATAAACCATTGTGGTTTTAATTTGCATTTTCTGGTGACTAATGATGCTTCCACGTGCCTTTTGCCATTTGCATATATTCCTTGGTGAAATATCTGTTCAAATCTTCTACTCATTTTAGTTGAGTTGTTTCTTAAATTGTGAGGGTTCCATAAAATATTCTACACAAGTCCTATGTTTCCTTCCCAGCTGCGGTTTGCTCTTCCTTTTCTTTCTTCCTTTTTTCCTTCTTTCCTCCTTTCCTTTCCTTCCTTCCTTCCTTTTGTCATTTCCTTATAGGGTCTCACTTTGTTGACCAGGTGTGGCTTGCACTTGCAATCCTCCTGCTTTAGCCTCCCAAATAGCTAGGATTCCATGGCTTGCCTACTGCACCGGGCTGCCTTTTATTTTTCTTAGTAGGATTGTTTTGCCAGTCCTGGGGCTTGAACTCAGGGGCTGGGTGCTGTCCCTGAGTCTTTTTGTGCTCAAGGCTAGTGCTCTACCGCTTGAGCCACAGCTCCACTTCTGGTTTTTGAGTGGTTAATTGGAGATAAGAATCTCATGGGGGCTGGGAAGGTGGATCAGTGGTAGAGCGCTTGCTTTGCATGCATGAGGCCCTGGTTTTGATTCCTCAACACCACATAAGCAGAAAAAAGCCAGAAGTGACACTGTGGCTAAAGTAGTAGGGCACTAGCCCTCAGCTGAAGAGCTGAGAGACAGCCGTCCACACCCAGAGTTCAGGCCCCATGACTGACCAAAAAAAAAAAAAAAGTTTCAGGGGAATTTTCTGCTGGCTTCGAACTGTAGTCTCAGATCTCACCCTCCTGAGTAGCTAGGATTACAGGTGTGAGCCACCAGCACCAAGCTCTTAGTAGGATGTTTGGAAAAGTAAGTTTTATGCCAGGTGGTTCATGCCTGTAATCCTAGCTGCTCAGGAGGAAGAGTTTGGGAGGATCCAACCCAGGCAAGTTCTTGAGATACCGGAAGAGCTATCATCTCAGCTCGTTGGGAGGCTGAGGTAGCTTCTGTGAGATTTCCCCATCTCAATAGCAGAAGCTGGTGCATGGTGCTGTGTGTGCCTATCACCCCAGCCACAGGGGCAACTATAAACAGGAGGATCACAGCCCAATCTTACCCCAGACAAAACAAACAAACAAACAACCTCAAGACCCTATTTTAGAAATAACCAGGGCAAAAAGGAGGTAGCAAAAAGCAGTAGAGCACCTGCCCAGCAAGCATGAAGCCCTGAATTCAAACCCCGCACGGCTAGAAAGGATGACAGCAGATTCACATGGTGCGAAGTCAACTTAACGATTTACTTCCTTTTGGTCATTCAGATTTTTTCTTACTATTGTCTAGAGGCTGTATATATTTGGCATTTCCCCTCCGGCCTATGATGTAGCCCAATTTAACTCTGGGCTGAGGGCCATTCTGTTGCATATGGACACCCAGTTTCCATGTTTGTTGTAAGACTCTCCTTTCCCTTCCCTCAGCTTGCCAGAGCATCTCTGTGAAAGTTGATTCCTGGCTGGCTCCTTGTGGGTCTGTGTCTGGACTCTTCTGTCTCTCCATTCACTTGCTGTCTACCTTTCCAGATACCATTTGCTTTGCCGTTCAGTTGAAATACGTATCAAGACTGGTAGTGTTCGTCCCCCACTCTGTGTTTTGGCAGTTTGGGTGGGAAAGGTGTTTTTGTCTGTTTGTTTGTGTTTTTTGTTATTGTTGGTGGTGGTGGTTGTGGGGCTTGAATCTGGGACTGGGCACTGCCCCTGAGCTCTTCAGCACAAGGAGAGCTCTACCACTTGAGCCACAGCGACACTTCCAGTTTTCAGGTGGTTCATTGGAGATAAGAGTCTTACAGACTTTCCAGCCTGGGCTGGCTTTGAACCGTGATCCTCAGATCTCAGCCTCCTGAGTAGCTAGGATTATAGGTGTGAACTACTGGCGCCGGGCTTGGGTGGGAAAGTGCATGTTGGCAGAAGTGCATGTTGTATGAAAAACCCTGAAATGGGTACTGAGTGGGGACCTGTCCTGGCCAGGGTTGGCACCCATACACCCAAAGGGATCTCCTTGTAAAGAAATAAGAATCCAGCCTGCATCCCATCCGCAGCGCTACAAAAGAGAGGAACACAGGGCCCACCTTTCCATGCTCTGAGGAAACTGCTTTTTAAGCTGGAATTCTATACCCAGCCAAAGTGTCAAGTGCAAAGCAAAACAATATGTTCAACCATGTCAGGACATGGCAGGGAGAATTGCTGAGGCTGTACACAAAATGGAAAAAGAAGCCAAGGGAAGACCCATAGAATCCCAGGCACAGTGGGCCCAACCCACAAGCGGAACACCAAGAGGCCCCAATCTTAGCTGGGGAGCGGGCCCAGGAAGTATCCAGCCCAGACATTAGCCTCAAGACACAGAGGGAAAAGGAACTTTCTCCAACAAATGATAAATTAAAAAGATGGATTCTCCTAATGAGCAGTTGATTATGGATTAATGATGGTAAAATGAATCAGTGAGAATGAACAGCATTGTTCCCTTTGTATCTCCTCTGGATTCCAATACCTTTGTTTTCTTTGGAGTGCATACATTTGTTTTATATCTTCTTTTCCACGGTTCAGTTTAAACTACTTGATCTTCAAGTTATGTGTTTATAACATTGAAGAGCAGGTAATTGGCTTCCTGGATTTGACCAGGGATGCCTTACCTGGAGTCACAGCATAAAACACACACCGCATGAGCCCTAACAAGGTAGGGCGTAGAGTGGGGTGGGAGAGCCAGGGGAGGGGTCCTAGGTGACTGCCCAGGAGATATTCTGGGGTGTGGGTGGGGTGATTGAGGAGCTGAGAGACTAAGGGGCTGAGGACAGAGAGGATGAGGAGAGGGGCTGAGGTCAGAGGAAAGGCTGAAAGGGTGAAAAGGTTAGGAGTAAGGAGGTGAGGGGCTGAGGAGATGATATGAAGAGCTGAGGGCTGAGGAGGTGAGGGGCTGAGGAGGTGAGGGCTGAGGAGGTGAGGAGGTGGGGGCTGAGGAGGTTAGGGGCTGAGGAGGTGAGGGCTGAGGAGATGAGGAGGTGGGGGCTGAGGAGGTGGGGGCTGAGGAGGTGAGGGCTGAGGAGGTGAGGAGGTGGGGGCTGAGGAGGTGAGGGCTGAGGAGGTGAGGGCTGAGGAGGTGAGGAGGTGGGGGCTGAGGAGGTGAGGGCTGAGGAGGTGAGGAGGTGGGGGCTGAGGAGGTGGGGGCTGAGGGCTGAGGAGGTGAGGGGCTGAGGAGGTGGGGACTGAGGAGGTGAGGAGGTGAGGGCTGAGGAGGTGGGGGCTGAGGAGGTGGGGGCTGAGGAGGTGGGGGCTGAGGGCTGAGGAGGTGAGGGGCTGAGGAGGTGGGGGCTGAGGAGGTGAGGAGGTGAGGGCTGAGGAGGTGGGGGCTGAGGAGGTGAGGAGGTGAGGGCTGAGGAGGTGAGGAGGTGGGGGCTGAGGAGATGAGGAGGTGAGGGCTGAGGAGGTGAGGAGGTGAGGGCTGAGGAGGTGAGGAGGTGAGGGCTGAGGAGGTGGGGGCTGAGGAGGTGGGGGCTGAGGAGGTGAGGAGGTGGGGGCTGAGGAGGTGGGGGCTGAGGAGGTGAGGAGGTGGGGGCTGAGGAGGTGAGGGCTGAGGAGATGAGGAGGTGGGGGCTGAGGAGGTGGGGGCTGAGGAGGTGAGGAGGTGGGGGCTGAGGAGGTGGGGGCTGAGGAGGTGAGGAGGTGGGGGCTGAGGAGGTGAGGAGGTGGGGGCTGAGGAGGTGAGGAGGTGGGGGCTGAGGAGGTGAGGAGGTGAGGGCTGAGGAGATGAGGAGGTGAGGGCTGAGGAGGTGAGGAGGTGGGGGCTGAGGAGGTGGGGGCTGAGGAGGTGAGGAGGTGAGGGCTGAGGAGGTGAGGAGGTGGGGGCTGAGGAGGTGAGGGCTGAGGAGATGAGGAGGTGGGGGCTGAGGAGGTGGGGGCTGAGGAGGTGAGGAGGTGAGGGCTGAGGAGGTGAGGAGGTGGGGGCTGAGGAGGTGGGGGCTGAGGAGGTGGGGGCTGAGATGAGGAGGTGGGGGCTGAGGAGGTGGGGGCTGAGGAGGTGAGGAGGTGGGGGCTGAGGAGGTGAGGGCTGAGGAGGTGAGGGCTGAGGAGGTGAGGAGGTGGGGGCTGAGGAGGTGAGGAGGTGGGGGCTGAGGAGGTGGGGGCTGAGGAGGTGAGGAGGTGGGGGCTGAGGAGGTGAGGAGGTGGGGGCTGAGGAGGTGAGGAGGTGGGGGCTGAGGAGGTGAGGAGGTGAGGGCTGAGGAGGTGGGGGCTGAGGAGGTGAGGAGGTGGGGGCTGAGGAGGTGAGGAGGTGAGGGCTGAGGAGGTGGGGGCTGAGGAGGTGAGGAGGTGGGGGCTGAGGAGGTGGGGGCTGAGGAGGTGAGGAGGTGGGGGCTGAGGAGGTGAGGAGGTGAGGGCTGAGGAGATGAGGAGGTGAGGGGCTGAGGAGGTGAGGGCTGAGGAGATGAGGAGGTGAGGGGCTGAGGAGATGAAAATGGTGGCTGAGGGGAGGGGAGAGGAGGGGCGGAGGGGCTCGGGGCCGACTGGTAGCGCCAGCAGGGGGCGCCCTCCCCCTCCCTTCCCCCGAGGCTCCGCCCCGCCCCTCCTTCCCCTGGCGCCTCCCCGTCCCGCCCTCTCCCTGTGGCCCCGCCCCTCCCACCCATGTAGCCCCGCCCATCCACGCTTCCATCTCTGTAGCCCCGCCCCTCCCACTCTCCCTCCCCCTGGTCCCGTCCCATCCTCCCCCGGCCCCCGCCCACATCCCTTTCTCTCCCTCCCCTCCTGCTCTCCCGCCCCGTGGCCCCGCCCCCCTCGGCCCCGCCCCCCGCGGCCCCGCCCTCCCGTGCTCCCTCCCTCCCGTGGCCCCGCCCTCCCATGGCCCCGCCCCGTGGCCCCGCCCTCCCGCGGCCCCGCCCCTCCCGCCCCCTGGCGTCGCGGCGGCTGCCGGCACTTTGCAAACTCCTCGCCTGCCGGCGGCGGGCTCAGCTCCGCGCCCTGCCGGCCCCGGCGCGAGGCGGGCAGCGGTCCCGCGGACCGCGGGCGGCGGCGCGGGCAGCGGGCGGCGCCGAGGCGCCGGCGGGGGGGGGGGGCGGGGGCGGGACCGGGGCGGGGCCGCGCCCGCCCGCCCGCCCCGCGCCGCCGCCCCTCCCGGGGCCGAGCCCCCCGCGCCGCGAGCCGAGCCGCCCGCCCGCCGTCCCCGCCGCCGCGGCGGCCATGGCCGCGCCGCCGCCCCGCCGCCCGCTCGCCTGAGGCCGGCGCCGGCCCGGGCGGGGCGCCATGGCCAGCGGCGCCGAGCCCCCGGGCCCCGCGGCCGGCTACCTGCGGGAGCTGACCCGCATCGTGGCGGCGCAGCAGGAGCTGCTGGCGCGCCGGCGGCGGCGCATCGAGGAGCTGGAGCGCCAAGTGGCGCGGCTGGGCCGGGAGAACGCCGGCCTGCTGGAGCGCCACCGGCGCCACCTGGCCGCGTGCGCCCGCCGCCCCGCCCCGGGCCCCGGCCCCGGCCCCGGGACCCCGCTCGGCGCCGGCCCGGAGCGCGGCGCCCGCCCGGACAGGTAAGCGGGACTCGCGCGAACTTCGGGGCCGGGCGGGCGGGCGGGCGGCGGGGTCGCGGCGGGGTCCGGGCCGGGGCCGGGGGTCCGGGTGCGGACCGAGGTCGGAGCCGGGGCCGGGGTCGAGGCACCCGGCGTCCGCCCGCAGGAGCGGCCCAGGACCCCGGCGGCCCCGGGTCACCGGCAGGCGCGGTCCCGGCGGGGATTACCGGCTATTTCGGACCGGGATTAAGGGGCGCGGCGGGGCGGGGAGCCCAGCGGCCGGCCCCGCGCCTTTCGCGGGCCCCGCCCGGCTCCGGCCCCGCTCTCCGGACCCCGCGTCCGGCCTCCGCGGGGCGGCGGCGCCCGCGGCTCGGGAGGCTTCGGGCGCCGGCCGGGAGCAGCCGGGTGGGAAGCGAGGTCCCGGGGCAGGTCGCGGGCGGGGCTGTGCTCGCCGGTTCCTCCCTGCCCGCAGCCCACGTGCGCCCGCCGGGGCCGGGCCGGGCCGGGCCGGGACAGGGACCCGGCCACCCCGGCCCACCCCGTGCGGACCCCGCGAGCGGCGCTGGAGGAGAGGGCGAGGGCGGGAGCCGTGCCGCTCCGCGTGGCTGCCCCCTCTGTCACCCCCCCACCGCCTTCCCCCCATTGTACCCCCGCGTCACCCCTCCCCAGTCACCTCCCTGTCACCTCCCTGTCACCCTGTCACTCGTGTTGCCGGAGCTGGAGCCGGGCTGAGCCGGACCCGGTCCCCCTGTCACCCCTGCCAGCCCCCTGCCACTAGAACCCAGTGCCTGTCTCTCCACTGGCGCTTTTCTGCCCACTCTCAGCCCCAGGCGCCCCGGGTTCGGTCCCTGGGTGCCGTCCCTTGGCGGGAGACCTCCCAGGCAGGAGGAGCAAGGGCTGCCCAAGCCTCTGAAGTCCTCTACTTTGGGGGGAGGCCCTGGCCCCAGCCGGGACAGTGACACAGGGTGGGCCCATCCCTAGGGGATGGTGCTGGGACTGGGCTCTGAAAGGCAGCTCATCTGCCCAGACCCCAGCTGGAGCATTGGGGTAGAGGGCAGGGCACCGGCCACCCAGGGGCTTATTTTAGAAGCCCCCCCCCCCCCAGGCCAGTGTCCATGGTCCCCCCTCCCCCATCGAGACACAGCCAAAGCCTGTGTCACGTTTAAAATAAGCATAGCGCTGTCTTTAAGGGAAGCAGAGTACAGCTTGGTCTTGGTACCACTGCCCAATCCCGCGACCTTCCAAGTCTTGGACATGCAGCCTGGAGCCGTGGTGACTTGCTCTGTGCCTGGCCCTGCCGGTGAGGGCTGGCCCCAGAGCTGGTCGCTGACCCACTGTGGGAACTGGGGCTGGGGCTGGTTAGGACCCTGCCGTGGAGGAACAGGAGCAGGGTTCCCTTTAAGACAGTGTACCAGTGAGCCCAAGACCCGTTGTCCACACCCAAGCCAGCTCCTGGCCCTTGGGGAGGGGAAGGCAGGCCGCTGTCCCAGCAGGAGACCCTGGAGACATCCTAGGCCCTGTCCTGGTGACACCCCAGGCCCCTGGCATCCTGTTGCCCCTCACATTCTTGGGGCCAGCGATCACTTTTTCACATCCCTCTGCCCCCTGTGGAGCACAGTGGTTGATAGCATAGGAAGGCCGGCCTGCTTGACATGTTTATTACGCACCGTCTGTGTGCAGCACCGTCTGTGTGCAGCCCGTCCGAGATGTGCTTGGAGCCATGAGAAAGTAGAGGAGAGAGGAAGGGATGCTGCTGACAGCCTGGGGCAGGCCTTGACCTGGACATGCTAGCTGGTGGCCCTGGGACATGCCACACTACCTGTCACCTCTTCTAGACCCAGCTTCTCTTAAGCATGCATAAAGTAGGAATGATCTGAGCTGTCTCTCTTGCTTTTTCTGAAGATAACAGGCGGAGAGAACAGGGGACTTAGTAGGTGATCTGTGCAGGTCAGGCTTCCTGTGTCTGTCAGCTTCTCATTTCCATGCACCAGTCGAGCCAGGCAGGGTGAGGTATTTGGGGCGGGATGGAGAAGGACTGGCTGGAGGCAGGTCGGGAGGGAGTGGGTTGTGGTGCTTGAGCTCCTTCCTGGAAGTGCCAGCAAAGTGAGGCTTCAGCAGGTGGAGTTATTTCCTTCTGGGGACTGGCTCCCCCCCCCACATTCTTTGGGCACTGTTGGTACTGACTCCCAGACTTCTAGGCCTGTGGATGGGGGCCTTGGAAGGAGGCTTTGACAACTTGGGCTGGGGCCTTCAGGAAGCTCTGGCCACGCCCCTCCAACCCGAGAGTCTGCCCTGAAGCCTTTGAACTCCTCAGAGAACCCCCTTGATGGGTTCCTTCCTGATCAGCTCTCAGCTGCAGAGGGAAAAGAATGAAGGCAGGAGAGCAATGCAGGGCTCACAGTGCCTTTGGTGACATTTGTTTGGTTCTGTTGTTGACTCTTCCCTGGCATCAGTAGTCACACTAGTGTGTGGTTGTCTGTGCTATTCTAATAACCTGTTTCTAGAATGGTCCTTTGTTGAGAGGGTGAAGCCCCGAAGGGCAAGGTCGGTAGACTTTATGGTTTTTCCCTCAGAAAGTCGGATTGGCCTTTTGTGGGTGCAGCTGGCATTGCAGAGAGCATAGAACCGAGTCTTGGGGAGCGAGGGCCTCGTGCTCAGTCTCTGCGTTTCACTCACCTCCCAGATCCATGCTCAGAGGGGTGTGCGCTTGGCTTAGGCTCTGCTGTTGGGCCCTGATCTTGCCCTCCCATCTTTCGCACAGTGAGATGATGACACCCCCGCCAGGACTCCCAGCCTCTCCCAGCACGCCCTCCCTCCCTCCCTCCTGTGGCTGCCGCCTGGTGTTGACACAGGCAGTGGCTGGGGGGGGGATAGAGGGGGGAAGGCAAGGATTGAAGGAGGAGATGATCCCTTCTAGCCTTTGATCCTCTGAAGTTTCTTGGCAGAAGTAAACATCAGCCTGGATGGAGTGGCCTCCTCCGCCCCCTTCCGCTCTGGCCCTGGGGCCTGTCACATCACACATCACTCAGGGGGGACTCTTCCTGTGGCTCTGAGTCGGTGACTCACTCTGGGGCATTCAATCTCTGTTGACTTACCAAACAAGTGCTCTTCCCCGGTTTGTGGTGACATTAACCATGATGATGGCATGGCATGTCACTTTGGGGGACATGCTCAAGGAGAACCAAGAGAGGGGGTGGCAAGAGCAGCCTGGAGGTCCTGATTGGCTATGGGCAGTGACACAGAAAGACCTGCTTTCTTTTTGCTAATGTGGTACTGAGGAATCGAACCTAGGGCCTCATGCATGCAAGGCAAGCGCTCTACCACTGAGCCACCTTCCCAGCCTCCGAGGGCTTTTCTGTGCAGCTCTCCCCTCCCCTTTTGCAAGGCCAGGTGGGTGGGGAGAGGCTCCAGAGTTTTTGTTTTTGCTTTTTTCTGATCTGTGAGTGTGGCTGAGAAGACTGTGCCGGTGCTTCCATGAACTATAATTGTTGTTCCCAGCCGAGATAAAGCCAGCCCAGGCTGGGAGCTGCCCCTTCCTCGGGAACAAGCTGCACCCTGCTTGGACACTTGTCCTGGATGGACAGAATGTATTCAACTGCACGGGAGCGGGTAGGCCGGTCTCGTTTTCCCAGTGGCTGGGGGAGTCCGCGTGTTTCTCTGAAGCTCTCCCAGCCGTCTGACAAGCTAAGCAAATTATTATTTTACAACCAGGAAAATAAATCAGGGAATGTTCCTGTAGCTCGTGGAGCTGAGAAGTCAGGGCCATGCGCACCGAGTGTCAGGTGCAGTTGACAGAGCTGTCCGTGTGTCCCGTGTGAACGGTCGCCCTGGATTCAGGCCTGCTGTGTCCTGCAGAGACCTCAGGGCAGGGGAGTGTGAGCGCTGGGTCACGCTGAAGAAGCCTTTGGGGATATCAGCAGTTTTAGTCACCTGGCAGCTGTTTGTCAGCTGTTTGGTGGATGGCATTGTTTTCACCACTGATCAGGTCATGCTGTTTTCCCTTTGTGAAAGAGCAGCGTCTGGTCTAACCGGGCAGGTACACCATGTTGTTCCTGTCGGGGTATCATCTGAGTATTTGCCACCGAGCTACCAAAGAAACAAGCACAGACCAACCGGGTGTTGGGCGAGCCCTGGAATCCGCAGAAATGGTGCAGAAGCTACAGATGGGGCTCACGGCCATCCAAGTCCAATGGACTTTCAACTTGCTCTGCCCCTCATGCTGCACAAACTCAGGCCCGGCTGGCTGGAGCCAGAATTAGCCCGCTGTGGACCAGGCGGACCCGAGTGATCTGGGCACCTCTGGGCTCTGGGGACTTTGGGGTGGGGATTCTGCCTCTCGCTGGGGCTGACGCCAGTTGGTGTGGTGGATGCCCACCACTAGCGCCGGACACTAGTGAAACCTGGGCTTGCTCTTGGGGACTTTGAGGCCCTCTGGTGGCTGCCCCCGGGGTGGGGTGGGGGTGGGGGCAGCTGCGGGTTTGTGGGGGATCCAGCCCCTGCCTCAGCCATATCCCAGGCCCAGCCTCTCCAAGTTGCTTTCTTCCTCCAGGGCAAGTGAGGGCAGCCACAAGGGACAGAATCGTTTGCGGTGCCTGGCACTGTGGGAGCCAGCCAATCAGTGGTCGCCCCGGGAGGGGGGATAGCTAAGGCATAGAAAATGCTTTTGAGCATTGTTTTATCCTCAACATTTTCAGACCCCCAGAAGTGTAGAAAGCGCCGTGCAAGCAGCACACGTCCGTTCCCCCCCCCCCCCCCCACCCCGTTCCTGCAATGAAGGTTTTGCAATGCTTGCTTTATTGTCTGTGCTGGGGAACCACGCGGATGGGGAGAGAGCGTTTGTGGAGCGCCCGCTGTGTCCCAAGGACCAGGGAGCAGACGTGACGATGCTGCCTTGGTCCCCGGCTCCTGGCCCCTGGGTGGCAGGACCCTTGCCCTTGCCTCGGGCAGCTGCACTACTGCCTGGGCTCGGGCACAATGAGCGGTGCCAGGCGTGGCTGTGGACACCACGGAGGGCTTGCCACGCGCTCGGGCACAATGAGGGGCGCCAGGCGTGGCCGTGGACACCACGGAGGGCTTGCCACGCACTCGAGCACAATGAGGGGCGCCAGGCGTGGCCGTGGACACCACGGAGGGCTTGCCACACGCTCGGCACAATGAGGGGCGCCAGGCGTGGCCGTGGACACCACGGAGGGCTTGCCACGCACTCGGGCACAATGAGGGGCGCCAGGCGTGGCCGTGGACACCACGGAGGGCTTGCCATGCACTCGGCACAATGAGGGGCGCCAGGCGTGGCCGTGGACACCACGGAGGGCTTGCCACACGTGGCTTTAGGACAGGGAGCGAGTGACCGCGTGGGCACCGGCACAGGCTTCCTAGGGGAGACCCTCCTGAAGCGGGGCTGTAGGAATCGGGGAGGAGGAGGGTGTCGGGGCAGGGGGGACAGCACCTGCAGTATATCTGTGCACATGCGCGGTGTAGGGGTGGCATGTCTGTGAGTGGGGACAGCTAGCTGGGCCAGGAGAAGCTGGTCAGGCACAGGCCAGTTCAGACCCAGATGACAGCCCCTGGCCATCACTTGCCTTGAGAGGAGGAAGGAAGAGAACAGCCTAGCCCAGCAGAAAGGCTCCGGACAGGAGGCTGCCCTGGGGTGTGTGCCGCTGCATGGGTGCAGGCTGAGGGGGGCCTGTGACGCCACGTTCACCTTCCGCCGTGGGGAGCCGCTGAGCCGCTGTCCACTTGCCCCTGGGTGCCTGGGTCAGCCCTGCGGTCAGGACACAGAAGGAAGGCCGGGCTGCTGGCAGAGTCTTGTTGCGTCTGTCCACTGACACCAGCTCTGTGTCTCCTGGCTGGTAGTTTAGTCTCGCTGGGCCTCCATTTCCTTACTTGCCTAACAAGATTATAAGTAAATCCTTAATGTATGTAAATGCATAACTTCTGTCACTCTTCACTCTCCCTAGGAGAAGTTTGATGTTGAAGTCACGGAGGTTAGAATCAGACAGTTCGGTTTGGGCGTGTGTCTGTTACCTGTCTCTCTCGCCTTTTTGTGAATTCAGCACAGCTGATTTTGAATCCCATCCCCTGTAAGAGGCGCCAGCTGCGTGCCTTTAGCCCTCTGTCTACAGCCTCAGCCTGGCTTGGAGCTGTAGACAGTATTCTTCAGTGAATGGAGGACTCCCAGGAGAAGGCAGGGGTGGCCGCTCTTCCCCTCAGAGCCCTCCACACATGCGCATCTCCTCATCCTTCTGAGGTGTTACTGCAGCCAGCTTTCACTTGGGGGAATCTCTCCTACTTCAGAAGGGTGTCTAGTGTAACCTTGCCCGCTTCCCGCAGCTCTGTATGTATGTGCTGCTACACCTGGGCTTTGCCGCCGCCACGTTCCCTCATTTACTGCATGATCCTCCCGGGCTGGAGTGAGGACCAAGTCAAACAATCTGTAGTCTTACGCTACCCCATAAACACAAGTCTCCTCCTGATCAGGAAGGAAGCAGTGGTGACTGCCACCCATCAGTAATGAGAAGCCAGGGCGGACGGCACACTTCCACCAGCCACGTGGGGAAGGGAACATTATCATCACCATTATATGTCCGGTAGACAGAGGCACAGGGCGGGAAGGGAGGGATGGAGAAGGTGGTAGCTTGAGCAAGAATCAGCCAGGCACAGCACCCCAGAGCTGGCATCTAGACATTTTTAGGGAGACCTTTCCGTTTTAGTCCGTTGTATTTAGACAACACACCACGTGTGGTTTCAGTCATTTAGGACTTACAAAGACTCTAAGGTCTAATGGTCAACCCTGGAATAATCTGTGTGCGCTTGAGAAAAATGTGTGTTCTGCTATTGGGTGGCGAGCTCTGTGTGTGTCCATTAAAGTTGGTTTAATTTGTGTGGTCGTTTATGTCCTCTGTTTTCTTGTTGAGTTTCTGCCTAGTTCCATTCTTTATTTAAAATGAGATACTGATGTCCCCAGCTATTATTTTGAATTGTTTATTTCCCCTTTTATTTCTGTCTGAATTTGCTTCATGTATTTTGGGATTCTGTTATTTGGTGCATATATGTTTATAATGCTTTCTTCTTGATGGGTTTAGTAGATTTACTAATACAAAATTTACCATAAAATGATGATGAAACTTCTTTCTTTGTTCATAGCAGCAATGTTTTTCCTCTAAGTCTCTTATCTGATCTTAGTATAGCCAGCTCTCTTTTTTTTTTTTTTTTGGATGGTCGTGGGGCTTGAACTCTGGGCTTGGGCGCTGTCCCTGCACTCTTCAGCTCAAGGCAAATGCTCTACCACTTGAGCCACAGTGCCACTTCTGGTTTTCTAGTGGTTTTATTGGAGATAAAGAGTCTCACAGACTTTCCGGCCCAGGTTGGCTTTGAACTGTGATCCTCAGATCTCAGCTACTCAGATCCAGAGTAGCTAGGATTACAGGCGTGAGCCACTGGCACCTGGCTAGCCAGCTCTCTCTCTCTCTCTCTCTTTTTTTTTTTTTTTTTGGGTCCAGTCGTGGGGCCTGAGCTCTGGGCCTGGGCGCTGTCCCTCAGCTCTTCAGCTTAAGGCTAGCACTCTACCACTGAGCCACCTTCCCAGCCCAAGCTAGCTCTCTTTTGGTTACTATTTGCCCAACCTATCTTTTTCCATCCTTTCATTTTTCAACCTATTTGAGTCTTTGGATATAAAATGACTCTCTTGCATGCATCATGTAACTGGATTATGGTTTTTTTTTTTTGGTCTGGTCATGGGCCTGAACTCTGGGCCTGGGCGCTGTCCCTCAGCTCTTCAGCTCAAGGCTAGCGCTCTACCACTTGAGTCACAGCGCCACGTCCAGCTTTTTTCTTTTTGCTTATTGGTGCTGAGGAATCGAACCCAGGGCCTCAGGCATGCAAGGCAAGCGCTCTACCACTGAGCCACCTTCCCAGACCCCTGGAATATGGTTTTTTTAAAGTCTATTTTGTCAGTCTCTTTGCCTTTTGATTGGAATGTTTAATCCACTTGTGATTAATGGCATTATTAATAAAATGGGATTTACAGATACCATTTTGCTATTCTCTGTATCTCATTATTGTTTCACTTCCTCCACTACTTCCTTCTGTAGGTTACATGTTTCCTGATGCCATGTTTTAATTCCCTTGTTTATTGTTGTTCATAGGCCACTTTTTAGAGCTTAATAAAACTTATTCTAGAGACAGAACACCCCACATATCCTTACCCCAAGAGATGAGGAAGGGGACAGGAACTGGACAGAGGATGCGGCCCGCAGGTGGGGAGAGCTGCCAGGCATGGATATAGACCTGTAACCACCTAGTGGGCACCAAGGAACCCGGCCCAAAGCTCCCTGGGGGCTAGGACAGGGACTGTGTGGTTAGTTAACTATTAGGGTCCCTGCTTCAGGTTAGGTTTTAATGATTGTGTTCCCAATGAAAGAATCAGTGGTACAAGAGATCAATCAGTCTTTCATCCACTCTTTCTAGATGCTTTCTTACTGTATAGTAAGTTAAGATTTAGTCTTAAAGAGTCACCATTTTAACTCTGTGGTGCCTCAAGCATGTAATCTTAGCTATTTGGGAGGTGGGAATTGGGGGATCACCATCGGGGGCCAGGGCCCGGTGTGGTGGCTGTCTGTCACCCCGCCATCAGGGATGCACCGTGGCTGGGCACAGTGCTGTCCCCTCACATCCTCATGACCCAGGAAAGCATGAGTAGCAAGATCAAAGCCCAGGCCAGCCTGGGCTTTAAGCCAGATTCTATCTTGAAAATAACCAATGCAAAAGCGGGCTGGAGATGGGGCGCAAGTGGTAGAGTGCCTGCCTGGCAGTGGTGAGGCCGCGAGTCTGACCCACAGTGAGGCCTCTCACTCCACAAGGCAGCCGTGTGTTCCCTCTCCAGATCAGCAGGTTCCAGTTTGGTCAGGGCTTGGCTGGTCTGGTCTGGTGGTGGGAGGGCTTGCCTGGCACCCTTATAGTGGTGTCTAGAGGGCCGGGCTCAGCTAGAGCAGCTGACCAGAGCATCTCTGTGCAGCCTGTGCACTCAGCACTTGGGGAATTGAGCTCCTTTCTTCCGTGGTACTCCAGGGGGCTCCGAATGACGGTTCTGGAATTCCTGGGAGGGAAGCGCAGGCTCTTGTGACTTGCCCTTGAAAGTCTCACAAGGTCACCTCTGCCCCAGCCAGCTGGTTAAGCAGAGGACAAGGCCAGGTCGGGTGGAGGAGGGGTGAAGGTCTGCGGTTGGCTCTGAAGCTCTCTTGCCCCTTGGAGGCTGGGCGTTCCGTGGCGGCTCACTGGCAGGCGCCTCCCTGTGTGTGGGACCGGTCTGTGCCGGGAGCTGCGTCGGTCAGCTTTGTGACTGCCAGAGGAGACCTGAAAGAATCAGCTTCTCTCAGGTTTCAGTCCATCATTGGCCCTGCTGCTGGCCCGGGGCCGGGGCCTGTGCTGAGGGGGAGCCTGCTGGTAGAGGAAGCTGCTCATCCCATGACACTTGGGAAGCAGGATGGGAGGCGAAGACCCCGCTGGAGATGATGGCCTGCCCTGCCCTGCAGAGAGTGTGAGGGTGAGGGATTGAGGCCAACCTGGGCCAAACGCTCATGAGAGACTATCTCACCCATACCCTGGACATGGTGGCACCTCCCTGCAGTCCAGCTGCAGGGAGGTGCAGGAAGGAGGGTAGCGCTTTGGCCCTGGCTCCAGTGGAGACTCTTAGGACCTTATCCAAAAAGCCACTAAGGCACCAAGGCCTGGGGGCATGCCTCCAGTGTAGAGGGCCCTGAGTTCCAAGCCCCTCCCCAAGACCAGAGCTCCACAGTGCCCATCACGGGTGAGGCCCCAAGACCCCCCTCCCCCCCCCCCGCCCCCGCAGTCCTGATCAAGGGCACGTCCGGGCGCCCCACAGACCCCCATTGGGCCTATCCCCACCTCCTCCCTGGTGTACACATGACCTGCGGAGGACCTTCCAGATCGGAGCTCAGCCCACTCTGAGTGGGTGGTGGTGGCCTGAAGGGCTGGAACCCGTGGGGTAGCGGGATTGGTCAGCATCATGGGCGGGGTCTGGGGCAGGGCCCTCCACCCACCACCCTAGGATGCTCGTTCCTTCTCTTCCGCCACGTCTCTCTCACTCCGAGCTGTATTTTTAACTCCTGCCATATGGCAAAGCAGCCAAAACATCCCAGGAGGAGAAAGGAGCCTGGGGAAATCTTGGCCGTGGGTGTGTCTTCAGAGCCCGCGCGCCCGGGAGCCCTGCTTTCTCATCCTGCCGCTTGCCAGCACCACAGCTCCACTCCTGCGGGGCTGCCTGGGGGACCTCACATGGGTGGGGGGGGCCCTGAGTCCACGCCCACGTGTGGAGGGTGAGCAGGAGGTGTGCCCCTTCCACCTGCTCTTCCTGTCTCTCGGCCGCTGCTATGCTCTTTTCTTGTGTTGGAGACTTTGTCCCCGTGCAAGTATGTTAGTAGTGTCTGGAGGTGGGGCTTTTGGGGAGTATTTAGGGTCAGGTGAGGTCCCTGGGCGGGCGCCACTGTGGTGACATTCGTGGCTTTGTCGGGTGGAGACTGCTGAGTGGGCTGCAGTGCGTGAGGCCCCAGCCTTGTGAGAAGCTGTGTTGTAACGTAGCACGAGGCTGGGCACGGACTTGGTCTCGTCGGCCTCTACCCCTGTGCTGCTGGTACGTCACCTGGCCTCGCCTCGGGCTTGTGGGTGGCCACAGAGAGGGGCTGAGACAGCCCTGGCCCAGCCGCCCGCCCGCCCGCCCGCCGAGTGCTGTTTCCATCCACACTGCCTGGGGTGGCCTGGCCTGGGTCCACTGGTCAGTTTGCCCTTGGCTTCGTCAGTCGCTCCCAGTGCCTGCCTCTCCCTCTGCCCGGAGCCCCTTCCCACACCTCGCTCCCCGCCTCTGGAACCCCTGAGGATGGGGTCCCCCCTCTGAGGGTCCCCACTCAGAGCCTCTCCTGGTTTAGTTCTCTCAGAACACGTCTTCTCCCCTCACATCTCCTGGGTTCCTCTCAACCTGGCCTCCTCATGGTCTCCCCATGGTCCCCCCATCCTGGGGTGGCCATCCAAATTTAGAATGACATATTCCCGATGTGTGGCTTTATGTGGACAGCCAGGGGCTCCAGAGGGCCCAGGCCCAGCTGTGAGGAGCAGGGTGGAGACGCGTCCGGGCTCTGCCCTTCCCGTGTGTTTCTCAGCGCTCCTCTCCAGCTTCCTTTTGCCAGGCTCTTTGATGACACGAAGCTCAAAGTGGCCAGACTTATTCGTATTTATTTATTGCAGGACTGGGTGCTGCAACTTGGTTCTGGTATGGGAGCCTCATCAAAGAGTCTAGGGCTGGGCTAAGGGCCTAGCTTTCAAGTGCTAAAGCACTTGTCTAGGAAGTACTACCAGGCCCTGGGTTCAATCCCCAGTTCTGCCTGTTGTGGAAAGGCAGGACGGTTCAGGGAAAAGGACACAGAACATCAGTAAATGTGCTTCTAAAAGGAAGTCTAGGATTACACCAGGAGCTGGTAGCTTGCGCCTAGCTACTCAACAGAATTTTAGAGACTCCATCTCCACTTAGCCAGCAAAATGCAGAGTGCTAGGCATGAGCAAGCAAGCCCGGTGAGAGTGGGAGGCCCTGCACAGGAGGCCCTGTGTCTGAGGCCCTGGGGTGTGCATTGTGCATGGCAGCTGCTGCTCTCTTGCTGGGCCTGTCCCATCCACTGGGCGTTGGCTGAGGTGATCTGCTCCCTGAGCATCTGCTCTGTGTGTGTGTGTGTGTGTGTGTGTGTGTGTGTGTGTGCGCGCGCACGCACACACACACTTAAGCCTCATCACCTATGGAGCCTCCTGTGTGTGGATGTGGGGCAGGGCTAGGCCTGGGGGTGCAGTGGGTCTGGACCCCTCCCATCTCCTGTCCTTGCTGCCTGGGTTCCACCCTGCCTGACCCCCCGCCTGAACCTGCCCAACCCCACCTGACCCCACCTGACCCCACCTGACCCCACCCGACCCCGCCCACCCCACACTGCTCTGAGGGAAGGGTTTGGTGGGACAGCACCTGGGCTGGGAGGTGGAAAGGGCGGGGGGAGCCTGGGGCCCCAGGGTGTCTCGGTGACAGGATCTTGGCACGCAGACGCTCCCTGTGCCCTCTTGGAGGGGGTTGGCATTTGACTCAGAAGTGACAGCTTCCACCCAGGTTCACCGTTCTTTCCCTGAGTAGTTCTCCTTTGCTTCAACTAGATTGACAGGAGCGGGGCTGCCTGTGGGGGTGTGGGCCCCGGCCCCTGGCTTTACCAGAGCCGGTCCCGCTGCCCCAGCCCGCGCCGGGGCTGCCCTGGGCTTTGTGTCTGGGGAGGCCCACGCTGGGTCTGCTCGCTCCTGTGCTGCTCCTCCGCAGTTTCTAGTTCCAGGGTCCCCAGGGAAGGAAGGCCACCACGGGGCACCTTGGTGGCTGCTTCAGAGGGTGTGGCAAACAGGACGCCCGGGGTTGGGAGCCTGGCGCTCAGGCTTGGGAATGGCGTGTGCCGCCACCACAGCCCCCCGCCTGGAGTCCACTGCCCGCTTTTCCTTGGCAAGAATGACCACGGGACAATGAGAATAAAGATCATTTTCCAGCTTCCTGGGTATTTATGGCTCTCTTGTGGCCACCAAGAATCAAAATGTGTGGCATACAACTTCGAGGCAGTATCTTTAAGAATTGTCTTTTGCCCCTCTCTTGCTTTCTGTTGTCTGGAATGAGGGTGTGATGGCCAGGATGAAGGCAGCCTTTTTGGCTGAATGAGCCTGACTGCCTGAGTCTGTGGGTGCGCGGCTCTGCGCACCGTGACTGTGTAGACCCTCCATGGGAGAACAGAGCCGCGCGTCTAAGTCCCTGCAGGGACTTGGCTTGGCTTCCTTGTCCTCAGCCCAACGCGGTGGTGAGAGTGTGTCTGCAGCTGTGACTTAAGATGGCTCAGCCCCGCTGTCTCCCCTGAGATTTCGTCAGTGGGGTAGAGCCAGGTCCCCCTGGAGCCCCAGTGTTGGGGCGGTGCTGGGGCTTACAGCCAGTGATGTGGGGGCAGAGGGGAGATGGCGTCTGTGAGGGTGGGCACCTGGCCGCAAGGGCGCCAGGCAGGGAGGGGGGGGAGGGGAAGGGCGGGCAGGGCAGCAGCCACAGCTGACGTGAGCCTGGACTTGCCAAGGGCTGAAGCCCCGCACACATGCTTCTGGGAACGAGGGCGTTCGAGCCTCAGCCCACGGCCCCTCGGCTTCTGCCCTCCACAGTGCCGTGGAGACAGACAGACGGACAGACAGAGGCTGAGGGAGAGATGCAAAGAGAGGGTCAGGAGAGGCAGAAATAGAGACAGATGGAGAAATAGATAAACACCGGAGAGTCCGGCAAGAGAGACAGGAGAAAGAGGCTAAAGAAAGAAGACAGATGGAAGCGGATGGGGCTGAGATACAGAGAGACAGACAGACAGACCAGAGAATCTAGAGAGGCAGCGGCTAGAGGAGCATGTGACTATGTTCCCCTCTCTCCTCTCCTCTCTCCTTGCTCCCCTCCTCTCCATCCTCCCCTCCTCTCCATCCTCCCCTCCTCTCCTTCCTCCCCTCCTCTCCTTCCTCCCCTCCTCTCCATCCTCCCCTCCTCTCCTTCCTCCCCTCCTCTCCTTCCTCCCCTCCTCTCCTTCCTCCCCTCCTCTCCTTCCTCCCCTCCTCTCCTTCCTCCCCTCCTCTCCATCCTCCCCTCCTCTCCTTCCTCCCCTCCTCTCCTTCCTCCCCTCCTCTCCTTCCTCCCCTCCTCTCCTTCCTCCCCTCCTCTCCTTCCTCCCCTCCTCTCCATCCTCCCCTCCTCTCCTTCCTCCCCTCCTCTCCTTCCTCCCCTCCTCTCCTTCCTCCCCTCCTCTCCTTCCTCCCCTCTTCTCCTTCCTCCCCTCCTCTCCTTCCTCCCCTCCTCTCCATCCTCCCCTCCTCTCCTTCCTCCACTCCTCTCCATCCTCCCCTCCTCTCCTTCCTCCCCTCCTCTCCTTCCTCCCCTCCTCTCCTTCCTCTCCTCCTCTCCTGAGAGAACGCCTCATTAATGCACTCTTGTCTTCATTCACCTAACAAGTCCTCCCCGGCACCTCCGCCCGCCGCCTTCTCTAGGGTGAGGGAGGCCGAGGGCAGGGGAGGATTGTCAGTCCTGGGGTGCTGGGTGGGAGGGAGGCAGAGGCTCCAGGGAACGCAGAGAGTGGCACATGTTTTGGGGATGATGGTTTTGGAGATGATACTTGTGCAGGTTGAGTTTTGAGACTACCAAAAACCCTTACAGGAAGTGGGGGTGGAGGTGAGACAGGCCAGGTTTCTGCCCTGTGTTGCCGCCCGCCCTTCCCCTCCACCAGGTGAACCAGTGTGGGCATGGGCATCACGTTAAAGCCCCGAGCCGTCCCTGGGCAGGGCGGAGCCTGCTGCTGCTGCTGCTGCTCAGATTGGGAAACCAATCTGAGTTTCAAAAGAGGAAGTGTGACAGGCCCGGCGGTGCAGGGCAGTGAGCTTGTACTGTGGGCTGGAGAAAGGCCAGGATGCAGCCGGCGTGGGTGTTGTGGACGGCATGGGTGGTGTGGCCGGCGTGGCTCGCCGGTCTGCAGCTGAGCTTCCCGGACAGTGTTTCTAGCTGCCGTGCTGGGGTCCCCCCTCCTTCCGCCCCGCCGGCTCTGGAGCTGAGAGCTTTGGGGCTATTTATATCCACTCCAGCAAATCTTTTGATCTTGATGATCCTGGGCACAGCCGTGTGGGGCTGGCTTTTTGCACGCTGCCTCCGCAGCCAGTGGCACAGGGCAGGACGCAGGTGCACAGACGCTGGCCCATCGTGCATGCCTGCATGTGGGGTCCGTGCCCACCCTGCGCTCCTGCCTCCCGGTTCGCAGAGCAGGGGATGCGGCAGGGACTGGGGGGTGGCCAGCAGCTACTGTGTGTCAGGTCCCCACCGCCCCCCCTCCCCAAGGGAGAACTGTTTTAGCTTTCAAAATTGTGATAGAGCCTAAAATTTATCTTTTCCATGCTGGGTGCTAGGGCTCACACAAGTAATCCTAATGATTTGTGAGGCTGAGCTCAATGTGGAGGATTGGGACTTGAAGGCCAGCCAGGGCAATTGATCAGAAAAATATCAGACTAGAGATGAGGCTCCAGGGGTAGAGGGGTAGAGTCCCAGCCTTGAGAAAGTAAGGGCCAGGCCCTGGGGTCAAGCCCTGGTACCAGCAAAACAACAACGAGGTTACCATTCTCCCCACTTGTAAGCGCGAAGCTCAGTGGCGTTAAGCACAGCCCCGTGCAGCCGCAGCCGCCCTCCGTCCCCAGGATGTTGGTTTCTGCAGCACTCGGCATGGAACCCAGGGCCGAGCACGGGGGGCCAGGCCACCCCGACCACATGCCTGTCCTCTCTCCAAAGAGTCTCTCCACCTTTGAAAGCTGGAACTCCAGCCAGGTTAGACACTGACTCCACCACACTCCCGCCCCGCCCCTTCCCCTGGCACCGCCCGGCTGCTCTCGGTGAGGGCAGCCGCTCTAGAGGCCGCCGGCAAGCAGAAGGTGGTCTTTTGTCTGGCACCGCGTCCTGAAGGCTCACCCCTAGCGTAGTGTGTCAGCGTTCCCCTCCTTTTGTATCTGAATAGTGCTTCGTGATGCGTACGTCTCAGGAGTTGCTTCTCGTGCCCAGGCCGTGGACGCGGGTGCTCTCCCTCTCCCGTGAGTGCCACAGCTCAGCAGGAGGGCACCGATCCCGCCCCCCACCCCACAGGCTCCGCCTCCCACGCTGGGAACTGTGAGATCTCTCTCATCCTCACGCCACACCGCGTGCTGTCATCGGAATTTGCAGATGAGGGAACTGAGGCAGGGGATTGGTGGGGGGAGGGGGTCAGCCGGTATGAAGCATAATTTAAATGAATTATGGCTTTTTATTTATTTATTGAGCTGGATATAAGGCCTTATACTTGTAACCCTTGTAATCTTTGTCAGGAGACCTAGGTCAGGAGGATGAAGGTTTGAGGCCATCCTCCATCCTGACCAAAAGCCCATCTAGTCAGTGGTCTGGGCGTGCTGGTATATGCTTACGATTGTGGCTACACAAGAAGTGTTGGTAGGAAGATCTTGATCTGAAGTTAGCCACAGGGAGAAAGTATATAACCCAGCCTGAAAAATAACAAAAGCACAAAAGAGCTGGAGTCCTGGCTCAAGTGGCAGAGTGCCTGCTTAAGGAGCATGAGACTCTGAGTTCAGACCCTAGTACACACCCTGAAAAGGAAGAAAATGTGTTTTTGAGTAGATGCAAAGCAGGAATGAAGTCTATAATCGTAACCTGGCTTTATCCGTACCATAACTTTATAGCTCTTATTCAGTCTCCATCTGCTGCTTCTGCCCTCCCATCCTCTCCAGGATCTCTGTACAGATTTTACTGCCTGGAGGCCGTCCCAGCCCCCAGCTCCACCCCCAGCTCCACCCAGCCCCACCCCAGCCCCACCCCCAGCCCCACCCCCAGCCCCACCACCCAGCTCCACCCCCAGCCCCACCCTAGCCCCACCACCCAGCTCCACCCCCAGCCCCACCACCCAGCTCCAACCCCAGCTCACCACCCAGCTCCAGCCCCAGCTCTACCCAGCCCCACCCCAGCCCCACCCCCAGCCCCACCCCCAGCTCCACCACCCAGCCCCACCACCCAGCCCCACCCCAGCCCCACCCCAGCCCCACCCCCAGCTCCACCACCCAGCCCCACCCCAGCCCCACCCCCACCCCAGCCCCACCACCCAGCTCCACCCCCAGCCCCACCCCCACCCCCAGCTCCACCCCCACCCCCACCCCCACCCCAGCCCCACCCCCAGCCCCACCACCCAGCCCCACCCCCAGCCCCACCATCCAGCTCCACCCCCAGCCCCACCACCCAGCTCCACCCCCAGCCCCACCACCCAGCTCCACCCCCAGCCCCACCACCCAGCTCCACCCCCAGCCCCACCCCAGCCCCACCCCCACCCTCAACCCCACCCCAGCTCTACCACCCAGCCCCACCCCCAGCTCCACCTAGCCCCACCCCAGCCCCACCACCCAGCTCCACCCCCAGCCCACCACCCAGCTCCAGCCCCACCCCAGCCCCATCCCCAGCTCTACCACCCAGCCCCACCCCCAGCCCACCCCGCCCCACCCCCAGTTCCACCCCAGCCCCACCCCAGCCCCACCCCAGCCCCACCCCAGCCCCACCACCCAGCTCCACCCCCAGCTCCACCCCCAGCTCTACCACCCAGCCCCACCTCCAGCCCCACCCCCAGCTCCACCCCCAGCTCTACCACTCAGCCCCACCCCAGCCCCACCCCAGCCCCACCCCCAGCCCCACCCCAGCCCCACCCCCAGCTCCACCCCCAGCTCTACCACCCAGCCCCACCCCCCAGCCCCAGCCCCACCCCCAGCCCCACCCCCAGCTCCACCACCAGCCCCACCCCAGCCCCACCCCCACCCCCAGCTCCACCCCCAGCCCCACCCCCAGCTCCACCCCCAGCTCCACCCAGCTCCCTCTTCTCTGCTGCTGCTCCTGGTGCTGGACACTCGCCGCATCGCGCCGCATAAGGATGAGTTCTCTGTCCTGCTCTCTCCGTGGCTGGCAAGTGATTCATAGTTGGCCCTCAGACTGGCCATCAAGTGACAAGTGCCTGTGACTAACCCTGACCCATCCCTGCTCGCCAGAGTCCAGTGACGTGTCCACCCTCCACTGCCCTGCCTGCCCAGGCCTGGCCTCGGCACACGCAGGAGCCGCTCAGGCCGCAAGCCGCTCCCCTTGTCCTGCCAGGCCCCGCACCCAGGAGCAGCATCAATGCGATGAAGTCTGTGCACCCGCCCGTTACTGCCTGGGCTTGTGGGGCTGTGCCGCTCCTGACCGGGCCTCGGCACTGGTGACGGCGGCCATGCTGACATTGTGGCCCCAGCGACCGGCCCACAGCAAGTGATGGCCATGGCGGCATCCTCCTTTCCCTGAGGGCGGACGGCCCGCGGGTCACAGCTCGGTGCTGGCGCATGCGTCACTGCCGCCGGCCAGGGCCTCTCCAGCCCGGACGCTCATTTATCCCCGTGGCCGCATCCCCCCGCCCCACCCCCTGCACGAGGCTGGCTCTTTTCCTGTCCTTGTTCCTGTGTCTCCTTGGTGAGCAGTGGCGTTTGTGTGTGTGGTTTGCCACGGGCTGGATCTCCTTTTCCACGGTTGCTCCCAAGGCTGCTGCTTGGCTGCACCGTAGGCCAGCGGTCTCATCAGCCACTCACGCCTCAGGCTGGGAGCCAGTGACCTGGCCACAGGTGGGCCATCTCTGTAAGCTTGCCTCAGTGAGCTCCCTTCCCTCTAGGCTTCTGGAAGCTGACCCTGTCCCCCCCTCTGTCGCTGAGCCCTGACCCTGTCCCCTAGGCCACCGGGCCGGGTGGCTTTCCCTTTCCAGGTGTCACCTCATCTGAAGGGCTTTGGGTGACGGAGGCATCTGGGGTCTGCGTGGTGGGGCCTGGCCTCTGGTGGCGCTCGGTCGGCCGTCTTTACCAGATGCACCTGCCCTGAACGAAAACAGCGACTCAGTGAAAACACAATCTGGCCTCTTACTGGATGGGAATGGGTGAGGGCGTTGTGAGGCAGAAGCCCATCGGTGATTAATGCCAAGTGTCACACGCCGGCTTGTTGCTATTGATCTGGGTTTCCACATCGCTGCCTAGGCGCCCCTCTGCCGCCTCCCTCAGAATGTCAGTGCAGGAATTAGGCAGCTCCGTGCCTTTCTTGTTGCCTTCCAAGGATGTAGCCGAAAATGTCAGGCCAGAGAACGCAGTTAACTGGCATCATACAAACTGAGCCTCCGGGCTTGAGGATGGCCACCCTCCGCTCCCTCCGCCGCCGCCGCTCCTCCTCCTCTTCTGTCCTCCTCTGCCCGGAGAGGCCGCTGCTCCCTGAGGCTCGGCACCTGGCCTGCCGCTGGCGGGGGCAGCTTTTGCTGGAATGACATGGTTCCTTGCAGAAGTCTCCCTGCCAGCACGACTGTTCTAATTAGTCATATTTTGAAAGCAGATCAGCTTAATTGCAAGCAGTTCTAAATATTGGTGTATAAATAAAGTCATTAATAACTGTATACACAGAAAGTTCTCCCACCGAGCGCTGTAGCAAATGGGCCTGTGGGCCATCTCTCTGTGGCACAGTGGGACGTTGCCGTTTCTCTCACCGCTCCCTGGCACCTGTGGATCACCAGAGGTGGAGGGGCAGAGGGAGCGGTGGGGACGCTGCGGACCTGTGGAGACGGCTCTCGAGTGGATCATGTCGAGCGTCAGTGGAAGCCCTGATGGATCTTCTGCCATCGTGGAGTTAGCATGTGCTTAGTGAAAACAGTTATGGCTCTGAGCACTCCATCCATCAGCCTGCCCCCACACCCCGGGAATCTGCTGCGCTCCAAGATTCCAGGGCGTGGCCCCCGGGAGCTGGGGCATGCCTGTGAAGAGAGGACCCCTTGTGTGTGTGGCTCACAGGGTGGTGACCTTGGCCAGCACCTTGGTTCTCATGTGCTGCAGATGAGGACATCTACCTAGCCGTGTTGTGAGTGTTTTCATTTGCGAGTGTGGTTGCCGAGTGCTTTGTGAGCACTTACTCTGTGCCAGCCTGGTCTGGTGGCGTGTGTCAGGGCCCTGCACCTGCCTGCTGCAGGGTGGCAGGAGGTGACACAGAGGCTGGCATGGCTCGGGTGGGGAGGGTTGGGATTTTGTGGGGCCTGGATGGTTTGCTCCGACTTGTACTTTTAGAAGACCTCAGTGGCTGTGACATGGGCTGCAGTGGAGAGGAAGAGGAGGCTATGGGGTGGGGGGGGGGGGAGGGAGAGGAAGGGGGAAAGGAAGAAGGAAAGGGGGAGGGAGAACTGGGGTGGAGCTGGTCTGAAGCCCGGGCTACAACTGCTGTGAGCCAAGCTCAGGAGACTTCCGTGGGTGCAGGGGTGCTGGGGTGGGGCTGACATTAAGAAGCCCGGAAGATCGTGGGTCTCTGGACTGAGCGCAGAGGTGGTGGGCCGTGGCTGCAGGGTAGGGAGGCGAGGGGAGTCTCGTGGCACCCAGCACGAGAGCTTCATCTTCCCTATGCTGTGCCTCGCGTGGTGGGGTCCCCACGGCCGCACAGACCGTGTACAGACCAAAATGCTTTTGTAGGCTGCGTTTTCTTCTAGCACTTCAGGCTTATGAAGGTGGCTCAGTGGTAGAGCACTTGCCTTGCACGCATGAGGCCCTGGGGTCGATTCCTCAGCACCACATAAGCAGAAAAAGCCGGAAGTAGGGCTGAGGCTCAAGTGGTAGAGCGTTGGTCTACAGCAGAAGAGCTGGGGGACAGCGCCCAGGCCCAGAGTTCAGGCCCCCAACCGACAAAAATAAAACAAAAACAAAATGTTTATGCCTGGAGTAAGAAGCAGCCGCAAGCCGTGGGCCCGGCCTGCCTTGCTGGTGTGGGGCCCACCTGGCACGGCACGCTCTCGCGTGGAGCCACGTGGACGTCAGCCTTGAGTGACCGCGTGGTGTGGGGTGCGCCTGTGCGGCTGATGCTGTGCTTGTGACTGGACTTATTCCCTGTCCCGTCCAAGGGACAGCAGGAGTTTGTGGTGCGGCCTGTGTGACCTCACCACGGCAAGAGGGAACGGAGGGAACGGGAGCGGCGCAGGGCAGGGCCGGCGCAGGGCAGGGCCGGCGCAGGGCAGGGCCGCCGGCCACCAGGCTCTGCTGCCTCTGTGGGCCCTGATGCGGGCTCTCGCCCCGGTGCGGGATCTCGCCCCGGTGCGGGATCTCACCCCTGTGCGGGATCTCACCCCTGTGCGGGATCTCACTCCGTGCGGGCTCTCACCCCTGTGCGGGATCTCACCCCACCCAGTGCGGGATCTTCTCACTCCGTGCGGGCTCTCACCCCTGTGCGGGCTCTCACCCCTGTGCGGGCTCTCACCCCTGTGCGGGATCTCACCCGGTGCGGGATCTCACCCCTGTGCGGGATCTCACCCCTGTGCGGGCTCTCACCCCTGTGCGGGATCTCACCCCTGTGCGGGCTCTCACCCCTGTGCGGGATCTCACCCGGTGCGGGCTCTCACCCCTGTGCGGGATCTCACCCGGTGCGGGCTCTCACCCCTGTGCGGGATCTCACCCCTGTGCGGGATCTAACCCGGTGCGGGATCTCACCCCTGTGCGGGCTCTCACCCCTGTGCGGGCTCTCACCCCTGTGCGGGCTCTCACCCCTGTGCGGGCTCTCACCCGGTGCGGGATCTCACCCCTGTGCGGGATCTCACCCCTGTGCGGGCTCTCACCCCTGTGCGGGATCTCACCCCTGTGCGGGCTCTCACCCCTGTGCGGGATCTCACCCCTGTGCGGGATCTCACCCGGTGCGGGCTCTCACCCCTGTGCGGGATCTCACCCCTGTGCGGGATCTCACCCGGTGCGGGATCTCACCCCTGTGCGGGCTCTCACCCCTGTGCGGGCTCTCACCCCTGTGCGGGCTCTCACCCCTGTGCGGGCTCTCACCCGGTGCGGGATCTCACCCGGTGCGGGATCTCACCCCTGTGCGGGATCTCACCCCTGTGCGGGCTCTCACCCCTGTGCGGGATCTCACCCCTGTGCGGGCTCTCACCCCTGTGCGGGATCTCACCCCTGTGCGGGATCTCACCCGGTGCGGGCTCTCACCCCTGTGCGGGATCTCACCCGGTGCGGGCTCTCACCCCTGTGCGGGATCTCACCCCTGTGCGGGATCTCACCCGGTGCGGGATCTCACCCCTGTGTGGGATCTCACCCCTGTGCGGGCTCTAATCCCTGTGCGGGATCTCACCCCTGTGCGGGATCTCACCCCTATGTGGGATCTCACCCCTGTGCGGGCTCTAATCCCTGTGCGGGATCTCACCCCTGTGCGGGCTCTAATCCCTGTGCGGGATCTCACCCCTGTGCAGGATCTCACCCGGTGCGGGATCTCACCCCTGTGCGGGATCTCACCCCTGTACGGGCTCTCACCCCTGTGCGGGATCTCACCCGGTGCGGGCTCTCACCCCTGTGCGGGCTCTCACCCCTGTGCGGGATCTCACCCCTGTGCGGGCTCTCACCCCTGTGCGGGATCTCACCCCTGTGCGGGATCTCACCCCTGTGTGGGATCTCACCCCTGTGCGGGCTCTCACCCGGTGCGGGATCTCACCCCTGTGCGGGCTCTAATCCCTGTGCGGGATCTCACCCCTGTGCGGGATCTCACCCCTGTGCGGGCTCTCACCCCTGTGCGGGATCTCATCCCTGTGCGGGATCTCACCCCGGTGCGGGCTCTCACCCCTGTGCGGGCTCTCACCCCTGTGCGGGCTCTCACCCCTGTGCGGGATCTCTCCCCTGTGCGGGATCTCACCCGGTGCGGGCTCTCACCCCTGTGCGGGATCTCACCCGGTGCGGGATCTCACTCCTGTGCGGGATCTCACCCCTGTGCGGGATCTCACCCCTGTGGGGGATCTCACCCCTGTGCGGGATCTCACCCCTGTGCGGGCTCTCACCCCTGTGCGGGATCTCACCCCTGTGCGGGATCTCATCCCTATGCGGGATCTCACCCCGGTGCGGGCTCTCACCCCTGTGCGGGCTCTCACCCCTGTGCGGGCTCTCACCCCTGTGCGGGATCTCTCCCCTGTGCGGGATCTCACCCGGTGCGGGCTCTCACCCCTGTGCGGGATCTCACCCGGTGCGGGATCTCACCCCTGTGCGGGATCTCACCCCTGTGCGGGATCTCACCCCTGTGGGGGATCTCACCCCTGTGCGGGATCTCACCCCTGTGCGGGCTCTCACCCCTGTGCGGGATCTCACCCCTGTGCGGGATCTCATCCCTGTGCGGGATCTCACCCCGGTGCGGGCTCTCACCCCTGTGCGGGCTCTCACCCCTGTGCGGGCTCTCACCCCTGTGTGGGCTCTCACCCCTGTGCGGGATCTCACCCCTGTGCGGGCTCTAATCCCTGTGCGGGATCTCACCCCTGTGCGGGATCTCACCCGGTGCGGGATCTCACCCCTGTGCGGGATCTCACCCCTGTACGGGCTCTCACCCCTGTGCGGGATCTCACCCGGTGCGGGCTCTCACCCCTGTGCGGGCTCTCACCCCTGTGCGGGATCTCACCCCTGTGCGGGCTCTCACCCGGTGCGGGATCTCACCCCTGTGCGGGCTCTAATCCCTGTGCGGGATCTCACCCCTGTGCGGGATCTCACCCCTGTGCGGGCTCTCACCCCTGTGCGGGATCTCATCCCTGTGCGGGATCTCACCCCGGTGCGGGCTCTCACCCCTGTGCGGGCTCTCACCCCTGTGCGGGCTCTCACCCCTGTGCGGGATCTCTCCCCTGTGCGGGATCTCACCCGGTGCGGGCTCTCACCCCTGTGCGGGATCTCACCCGGTGCGGGATCTCACCCCTGTGCGGGATCTCACCCCTGTGCGGGATCTCACCCCTGTGGGGGATCTCACCCCTGTGCGGGATCTCACCCCTGTGCGGGCTCTCACCCCTGTGCGGGATCTCACCCCTGTGCGGGATCTCACCCCTATGCGGGATCTCACCCCGGTGCGGGCTCTCACCCCTGTGCAGGCTCTCACCCCTGTGCGGGATCTCACCCCTGTGCGGGCTCTCACCCGGTGCGGGATCTCACCTGGTGCGGGATCTCACCCCTGTGCGGGCTCTCACCCCTGTGCGGGCTCTCACCCGGTGCGGGATCTCACCCCTGTGCGGGCTCTCACCCCTGTGCGGGATCTCACCCCTGTGCGGGATCTCACCCCTGTGCGGGATCTCACCCCTGTGCGGGCTCTCACCTGGTGCGGGATCTCGCCCCCGTGCGGGATCTCACCCCTGTGCGGGATCTCGCCCCCGTGCGGGCTCTCACCCCTGTGCGGGCTCTCACCCCTGTGCGGGCTCTCACCCCTGTGCGGGCTCTCACCCCTGTGCGGGATCTAATCCCTGTGCGGGCTCTCACCCCTGTGCGGGATCTCACCCCTGTGCGGGATCTCACCCCTGTGCGGGCTCTCACCCCTGTGCGGGATCTTACCCGGTGCGGGCTCTCACCCCTGTGCGGGCTCTCACCCCTGTGCGGGCTCTCACCCGGTGCGGGATCTCACCTGGTGCGGGATCTCACCCCTCTGCGGGATCTCACCCGGTGCGGGCTCTCACCCCTGTGCGGGATCTTACCCGGTGCGGGCTCTCACCCGGTGCGGGCTCTCACCTGGTGCGGGCTCTCTCTCACGGGCTCCTGCTCCCCTCTCACTCCCATGTGGCCTTCCCGTGGCTGCCCGCACTGAGATTCCTATTTCTCCCTCCTGCTCTGCATCTCACCCGCCCACTGGGTTCGCATCCGACACTCTTGCCCCCGGGTCCCTTTGGGTTTTGTTCCTGCCCATTTTCCATCTGCCCGTGTCTATCTGCATCCCTATGTCTGGCACGAAGCAAATGCCCACTGACCTTTGTGGAGTAGATTGCCTTGACGCCTTCAGTCAGTGCCGTCGCTGGGCTTGGTGGTGCCAGCCTGGTGGGTGGGAAGGCAGATCGTCAGCATGCAGCTGTCCCCAAGAGGCGGAGGGAGTGGCTCCGAGTAACACCGCCTGGGTCAAAACCTGCGTCCCTCCCTCCCCCCATCCCAGAGGCTGGAGGCCAAACACTGGGCTCCCGTTAAATGGGGAAAATAAGAGAACTGATGTCCTGGCAAATGGTAGCAATTGGTGGCGCACATGGCTTTATGAAACACAGATGCTCCTCCACTTATGATAGGGTTCTATAGTGATGTTTCAGTTATACCAGAAATACTACTAAGCCCTGAAGTGCACCTGACCTAGTGCACATTGAGCTGAGCAGCACTGCCCGCGTGGTGCCCTCGATCGTTCGGCAGGCTGGGGCTGGGGCTCCCCGCCAGGCCCTGTCCTGGAGGACTATCAGAACACCTGTCCCTCGCTGGGAAGAGACGCACAGGCAGAGCCCGCAGCGCCGTTCCCACCAAAGGTGTGATGCCTTTGCACCATTGTAAAGTTGAAAAATGGTAAGTGAAACCATTGTACGTTGGAGGCCAGCCATCAGGAAAGCTGCAGTTATAGGACATGGGCAGTTGCATGTGATGTCAGTGTATACCATCTCATTGTATGTTTTATTAAAATGAGGTAACACAGAACTTGCCACTCGGAGCGAAGCTTCGGCGCAGTGTGCTGGCTGACACGTCTGGCTCAGCTCCGTGGTGGGCAGAGCCGGGCCAGGTGCCCATCACCACGGCCCGTCTGCTGCTCTCCCCATTACACCAGCCTCCGTGTCAGTGGTGTTGTGCCAGTCCCCTGGGCAGCCCCAGTGGTGGGTCTGCCAGTGTGAGCCAGCCTTCCGCAGCCTCGGCACCCTGGTCTCAGAACAGGGGGACTCCCTGTGCCATTAGATGCCAGTACTGTCCCCTCCCTGGGTCTGATGATAAAAGCGTTCCTCACATTCCCGCCGTCCCCTTGGGCTGTTGGAAGTTGACTTCGATTGGGAGCCCCTGGTTTAAGAGCTTGGGGCAGGTTGGAAAGCAGGCACCCCTTCTGAGGGAGCAGATCCATCACTGCATTGTCACCAGCTTCCTCTGCGACCACTGACCGCGTGGGCCCGGCACGCTCCGTGCTTTGTGTGAGGCTTCCTGCGTTAAGAAGCGTTGGCCTTGGGCTAACCACGCCATGTAACGATGGCATGCAGTCATTGGAATTTAGAAGCCGTTTGCACCTTTCAGTTCCCAGGTCTTGGGGCGGCCCCTAGCCCGGGCGATGCCTGCGCACGGCAGCTCCACACCAGAGAGGCCTCCTCGCCGTGATGCGCTGTGTGTGTCAAACACAGTCACAGGCCGGAACTCCAGCTGTGAACTCGAAAGCCAAGGCAGAGTGAAGGCCTTGAGTTCAAGCCCCTGTACTGGCAACAAAAAAAGAAGATTTAAATACAGGCCTGGCTCACTTGGTGGCCAGGACACATTCTGAGAGACAGCAGTAGGCGGGCTGTCCCTGTGTGGAGGACAGGGACACGTGGGGTGTAGGCCAGTGACTCCATGGCCTCTTGATGTGACGGAGACACGATCTAAACAAACAGCAAACCTCTGTGCCTGCGCGCGGGAGGGTGCGCCAAGATAACGGTCGAGGGGTGACTGTGACCGGGTCTCCCCAGGCTCCCGGCGTCTGTGGCAGTGCCCTTAGCATGACAGACAGAGTCCCCTCCACCCTTGGGAGGGACGGTGTCACGCCTCATGTGGCGGCAGTGCCGAGCCACCGTACAGCAGGTCCCCGTCAGCCCCGGGGTCACCTCAGATTTGTACTGGGGCCCGTGGGTGACGGGGCTGGCATCACACAGCACATGGCTGGATTTTCTCTGTGCTTTTCCCAGACGTGAAAGCTACTCACTGAGCACTGGGGCTGGAGCTGGTTTGGACCCTGGTCAGCCATGGCCTGTGGAGACTCTCAGCCCTTGACTTTGGCTCTCTGAAGCTGGCCCCCCACGCCCTCCTTTTTATTTTTATTTATTTTTATTTTTTTTTAATTTTTTAATTTTTATTTTTTGTGAACATACTGTACAGAGGGGTTACAATTACCACGTCCTCCTTTTGAAGAGAAGTTTGGCCACGTCTGTGCTCAGAATCATGGCAGACACAGTTGGGTCTTTAGTTGGAGATATGGCATGGGGGCTGGGAGGGAGAGGGCTTTGGAGGCCGGAGGCGGAGCCAGCCCACCCAGCCCTGTGTTCACCAAGCACCTTACCCTGCCCCAGCATCCCCCAGCAGAGCCCCGGGATCCCGCCACCCCCCCTCGGAGGCATCCCTTCCATAGGGAGCAGACTCAACGGACAAGGGATGGCCACGGTATGTTCCCAGACAGGCAAGCAACGAGACGACTCAAAGATGACGTCAGAGCTGGGCACCGGTGGCTCACGCCTGTCATCCTAGCTACTCAGGAGGCTGAGATCTGAGGATCACAGTTCAAAGCCAGCCTGGGCAGGAAAGACCGTGAGACTCTTATCTCAAATAAACCACTAGAAAACCAGAATGGTGCTGTGGCTCAAGCGGTAGAGCGCTCGCCTTGAGCTGAAGAGCTGAGGGACAGCGCCCAGGCCAGAGTTCAAACCCCACAACTGACAAAAAAAAAAGAAAAGAAGTCAGAGAGCAGCGCAAGGAAGCAGGAATGGACATGGTTCCGCAAGCGCCAGGGCCACCGTGAGATGCAGCTGCTTCATCCTCAGGAGTCCTCAGAGCCACGGACTGCAGGTGGGCGGGTGGGCAGCCGTGGCAGCCAGGCCTGTGGTCTTCGCACCTGAAGATACCCTGCATTCAGTACCCAGGCCCCTCGGTGCTCCATTTCCAGGGGCTGTGGGCATCAGGACCACGCTGCACTTGCAGAAACCTGTTAGTCAGTAAACCCGGCCTTTTATTCTTGCCTGAGTTAGCTTTCGTTGCGTCTCTCCTACCTGTAGTCACCTCTCCAGAAAATTAGCCTATTGGTAATTCAAGAAAGAGAGTTGCTTAAGAGCATCATTACATTTATCGCCCTTGTGCGCATTTAGATTTTGAGTTTTAGAAATCAATGTGGTCTGTTTCTTATCTAATGTTTTGATGGATGCAATTTTTATGAAAGTGGAGTTAGATGGTGTTTTTTGTGGCACACGGACAAGCATTCATGATGAAGTATTGCCAAAGCTCCACGTAACCTGCTGGGCGCTCGCCCTCCCTTCCCCCCCACCCCCGCTTCCTGTGCGTGACAGCACAATCCTAGAGCCCTCATCCACGTGGAGCTTTCTGGGGCATGATTTAGTGTCGGCCTGGACTGAGGGGATTACTCCTGGGGGCAGTCTGCTGCTGGTTGGAGTGCTGTGGGGACCGTGTGCCTTTGGAGTCAGTCTGGCACTCTGGGTACAAATCCCAACTCACAGTCTCAGCTTTTGTACCCCTTGGCAAGTTGCTACACTGCTCTGTGCCTCAGTGTGTGCACCTGTAAAATGGGCTCAACCCTTGTTTCTACCTATAGAGTTAGTCTGGGGGCCTAAAAGTTACTATTTGCCAAGCACTTTAAATAGTGTCTGGCCCCACAGTGAGATACCAACCCCCCTACCCCCACGGAGGGCCACTCCATGACACAGAAAACCAGAATCTTGTATCCATTGCTGGTAGGCCTGTGAACGATGCAGCCATTTTGAACAAATAGTATGTTGAGTCTCCAGAAAAATTCCACCGGGGTAGGGGGTGTGGCATGGTTGTTGGGCCCTCTTTGCCTGGCATGTGGGGGCAATCTGGGTTCCAGACCTGCAAAACTAGGAAACAAACAAAATTAAACTTAGAATTACCATGCAGTGCAGCAATCCTGCTCTGGCTTGACTCCTAGAAGGACTGGAGCGGGGGCTTTGAGAGGCATGTCTCTAGCCAGTTCACAGCCGTGCCTTTCAGTAGAGCTCTGAAGAGCAGAGCAACCCATGTGCCTGGCACAGAACTGTCAAAACGAAATGGGATCCGTCCACAGCATGCACTGCTATTTAGCCTTCACGAGGAGGGGGCTGTGACACTCACTCCAACGCGGAACAACAGCATGTTGTGCTGAGAGAAATAGACAGAAAAGGACAGCCACAGCCAGCGCCCGCAGCTCACGCCTGTCACCCTAGCTACTCAGGAGGCTGAGCTCTGAGGATCGCGGTTCACAGCCAGCCCGGGCAGGAAAAGCCCAGGAGACTCTTTTCTCCAACTAAGCACAGAAAGCTGGAAGTGGAGCTGTGGTTGAGTGCTTGCCTTGAGTGTAAAAGCTAAGGGACAATGTCTAGGCCCCGAGTTCTAGCTCCAGTACTGGCACCAACAACAGAAACAAAAATAAAGATGACACGAGTCCTGTGTGATTCTACTCATGGAGCCCTGAGTCGAGGGGACACACGCACTGCGGCTGCGGCTGGGGCTGGGGCTGCGGCTGCGGCTGGGGCTGCGGCTGAGGCTGGGGCTGCGGCTGGGGCTGGGGCTGGGCCTGTGGCTGGGGCTGGGGCTGGGGCTGGGCTGGGGCTGGGCTGTGGCTGGGGCTGGGCCTGGGGCTGGGGCTGGGGCTGGGCTGGGGCTGGGGCTGCGGCTGAGGCTGGGGCTGCGGCTGGGGCTGGGGCTGGGCTGGGGCTGGGCCTGTGGCTGGGGCTGGGGCTGGGCTGGGGCTGGGCTGGGGCTGGGGCTGGGGCTGGGGCTGGGGCTGGGCTGGGGCTGGGGCTGGGCTGGGGCTGGGGCTGGGGCTGCGGCTGAGGCTGGGGCTGCGGCTGGGGCTGGGGCTGGGCTGGGGCTGGGCCTGTGGCTGGGGCTGGGGCTGGGCTGGGGCTGGGCTGGGCTGGGGCTGGGGCTGGGGCTGGGGCTGGGCTGGGGCTGGGCTGGGGCTGGGGCTGCGGCTGAGGCTGGGGCTGCGGCTGGGGCTGGGGCTGGGCCTGTGGCTGGGGCTGGGGCTGGGGCTGGGCTGGGGCTGGGCTGTGGCTGGGGCTGGGCCTGGGGCTGGGGCTGGGGCTGGGCTGGGGCTGGGCTGGGGCTGGGGCTGGGGCTGGGGCTGGGGCTGGGGCTGCGGCTGAGGCTGGGGCTGGGGCTGCGGCTGGGGCTGGGGCTGGGCTGGGGCTGGGCCTGTGGCTGGGGCTGGGGCTGGGCTGGGGCTGGGGCTGGGGCTGGGGCTGGGGCTGGGGCTGGGCTGGGGCTGGGCCTGTGGCTGGGGCTGGGGCTGGGCTGGGGCTGGGCCTGTGGCTGGGGCTGGGGCTGGGGCTGGGGCTGGGCTGGGGCTGGGCCTGTGGCTGGGGCTGGGGCTGGGGCTGGGGCTGGGCTGGGCTGGGGCTGGGCCTGTGGCTGGGGCTGGGGCTGGGCTGGGGCTGGGCCTGTGGCTGGGGCTGGGGCTGGGGCTGGGGCTGGGCTGGGGCTGGGCCTGTGGCTGGGGCTGGGGCTGGGGCTGGGGCTGGGCTGGGCTGGGGCTGGGCCTGTGGCTGGGGCTGGGGCTGGGCTGGGGCTGGGGCTGGGGCTGGGCCTGTGGCTGGGGCTGGGGCTGGGGCTGGGCTGGGGCTGGGCTGGGGCTGGGGCTGGGGCTGGGCCTGTGGCTGGGGCTGGGGCTGTGGCTGCGGCTGTGGCTGCGGCTGCGGCTGAGGCTGGGGCTGTGGCTGCGGCTGTGGCTGTGGCTGCGGCTGCGGCTGCCGGGGCTGGGCGGAGGCATTACTGAGGGGTTGGGACAGTGGAAGTCCTGCAGACAGATGGTGGTAAGGGCGCCTCGCCACGGTTTGTGGACTCCTGCCACTGAGTGCACCCTGCGTTAGAGATGGCGGAGGCCGTCCATTTTGTCTGTTTTACTACAGTGGAGAAAGTTTGTGCTTTCTGGTCAGTGCTGGCTCTCGCGGGCTCTGTGGCTCGGTGGGCTCAGCGTGGAGCGGAGCTGTGCTGATCCTTTGCGGTTCGGTGGGCTCAGCGTGGAGCGGAGCTGTGCTGATCCTTTGTGGCTCGGTGGGCTCAGCGTGGAGCGGAGCTGTGCTGATCCTGGCTCTTGCTCTGTGCTGGTGTCACTCCTTGATTCCACAATCTCCTGCTCGCCGACAGTGCATCAGAACATCGGCGAACTAAGGGTGGTGGCCTTTGCAGGGCACCGTCCTTATCAGGGCCTTTGTCCCTTCTTCCCACGCTTCCTCCCTGAGCTGGCAGGTTCTCCTCTCCTAGATGTGAACATCGTGGTCTCGTTCCTCTAGTGCTGTCTGTGACAGACGTCCCGCTAGCAGGGATGGTAGCCTCAATGAAATGCTCTTGGTGCGGTTTCCACCAACAAACAGTATCGTTTATTGAGCTTGTACTGTGTGCCATGCTGAGAGGTAACGGTTATACAAGCGAGAGACCCCGTCTTCACGGGCTCGCGCTGCAGCAGTGAGATGAGTGGAGAGGGACACGGCCGCTCCTTAGTGTGTGTGGTTGCAGTGCGCTTTGCAGACAGGAGGCCCCAGAGCTGGGGTGAGGGGTGGCGCTGGGATTTTAGCACAAACACTAAGACCTAAACCAAGGGAGGGATGAGCTATGGGAAGAGCACCAGAGGCAGAGGGCACAGCCTGTGCAAAGGCCCTGGGGCAGACAAGTGCCTGGCACTTAGAAAGGCAAGAAGGCTGGTGGGGCTGGGGTGGGGTGAGGGGAGGCAGGTAGGAGATGAAGACATGGGTCAAGGGAGGAGGAGCTGTCGTCGTGCGTGGAGGCCCTGGCTTTACCCTAGCGCAGGAGCCCTTAGTGACGTGTCCAGGAGCGAGCGCTGGGCTCGGCCCTGCCCTTGTGGCAGGGTGCTCTGCGCAGCCCTGCCCAGAGCTCCAGCAGCCAGCCGAGGTCTGAATCCTCTGCACCGTGACAGTGAGCCGTTCCTCCTTTCAAATCAGCCTCTCAAGTCTCCCCCATGAGCGAACGAGAAGCCGCTCCACGTCAGACACCAACCCTGCACCCTGGGGTACCCAGGCCAAGGCACTGTACCGGTGGGGAAACTGAGTCCTAGAGAGACTCACCATCTGTCCTCAGAGGCTGGCGAGGTTCCGAGTGTGCTTCTTCGTGTCAGGCAGCCACACTTGTGGTGAGCCGGCTTCCCCGTGCCCGTCTGTTCCCCGTGCCCGTCTGTTCCCCGTGCCCGTCTGTTCCCAGTGCCCATCTGTTCCCAATGCCCGTCTGTTCCCAATGCCGTCTGTTCCCAATGCCGTCTGTTCCCAGTGCCTGTCTGTTCCCAGTGCCCGTCTGTTCCCCGTGCCCGTCTGTTCCCAGTGCCCGTCTGTTCCCCGTGCCTGTCTGTTCGCAGTGCCCGTCTGTTCCCCGTGCCCGTCTGTTCCCAGTGCCTGTCTGTTCCCACGTCTGTTCCCGTGCCCGTCTGTTCCCCGTGCCCGTCTGTTCCCCGTGCCTGTCTGTTCGCAGTGCCCGTCTGTTCCCCGTGCCCGTCTGTTCCTGGTGCCGTCTGTTCCTGGTGCCGTCTGTTCCCACGTCTGTTCCCGGTGCCCGTCTGTTCCCCGTGCCCGTCTGTTCCCAGTGCCTGTCTGTTCCCCGTGCCTGTCTGTTCGCAGTGCCCGTCTGTTCCCCGTGCCCGTCTGTTCCTGGTGCCGTCTGTTCCTGGTGCCGTCTGTTCCCACGTCTGTTCCCGGTGCCCGTCTGTTCCCCATGCCTGTCTGTTCGCAGTGCCCGTCTGTTCCCCATGCCGTCTGTTCCCCGTGCCCGTCTGTTCCCCGTGCCCGTCTGTTCCCAGTGCCCGTCTGTTCCCCGTGCCCGTCTGTTCCCACGTCTGTTCCCAGTGCCGTCTGTTTCCCGTGCCCGTCTGTTCCCCGTGCCCGTCTGTTCCCCGTGCCCGTCTGTTCCCACGTCTGTTCCCAGTGCCGTCTGTTCCCCGTGCCCGTCTGTTCCTGGTGCCGTCTGTTCCCACATCTGTTCCCCGTGCCCGTCTGTTCCCAGTGCCGTCTGTTCCCACGTCTGTTCCCGGTGCCCGTCTGTTCCCCGTGCCGTCTGTTCCCCGTGCCGTCTGTTCCCACGTCTGTTCCCGGTGCCCGTCTGTTCCCCATGCCTGTCTGTTCGCAGTGCCCGTCTGTTCCCCATGCCCGTCTGTTCCCAGTGCCCGTCTGTTCCCCGTGCCCGTCTGTTCCCCGTGCCCGTCTGTTCCCCGTGCCCGTCTGTTCCCACGTCTGTTCCCAGTGCCGTCTGTTCCCCGTGCCCGTCTGTTCCTGGTGCCGTCTGTTCCCACATCTGTTCCCCGTGCCCGTCTGTTCCCAGTGCCGTCTGTTCCCACGTCTGTTCCCGGTGCCCGTCTGTTCCTGGTGCCGTCTGTTCCCACATCTGTTCCCCGTGCCCATCTGTTCCCAGTGCCGTCTGTTCCCACGTCTGTTCCCGGTGCCCGTCTGTTCCCCGTGCCGTCTGTTCCCCGTGCCCGTCTGTTCCCCGTGCCCGTCTGTTCCCCGTGCCGTCTGTTCCCACGTCTGTTCCCCGTGCCGTCTGTTCCCACGTCTGTTCCCCGTGCCGTCTGTTCCCCGTGCCGTCTGTTCCCCGTGCCCGTCTGTTCCCCGTGCCGTCTGTTCCCACGTCTGTTCCCGGTGCCCGTCTGTTCCCCGTGCCCGTCTGTTCCCCGTGCCCGTCTGTTCCCAGTGCCGTCTGTTCCCACGTCTGTTCCCGGTGCCCGTCTGTTCCCCGTGCCGTCTGTTCCCCGTGCCCGTCTGTTCCCACGTCTGTTCCCAGTGCCGTCTGTTCCCCGTGCCCGTCTGTTCCTGGTGCCGTCTGTTCCCACATCTGTTCCCCGTGCCCGTCTGTTCCCAGTGCCGTCTGTTCCCACGTCTGTTCCCGGTGCCCGTCTGTTCCCAGTGCCGTCTGTTCCCACGTCTGTTCCCGGTGCCCGTCTGTTCCCCGTGCCGTCTGTTCCCCGTGCCGTCTGTTCCCACGTCTGTTCCCGGTGCCCGTCTGTTCCCCATGCCTGTCTGTTCCCCGTGCCCGTCTGTTCCCCGTGCCGTCTGTTCCCACATCTGTTCCCCGTGCCCGTCTGTTCCCAGTGCCGTCTGTTCCCACGTCTGTTCCCGGTGCCCGTCTGTTCCCAGTGCCGTCTGTTCCCACGTCTGTTCCCGGTGCCCGTCTGTTCCCCGTGCCGTCTGTTCCCCGTGCCCGTCTGTTCCCGGTGCCCGTCTGTTCCCCGTGCCGTCTGTTCCCCGTGCCCGTCTGTTCCCAGTGCCGTCTGTTCCCCGTGCCCGTCTGTTCCCCGTGCCGTCTGTTCCCCGTGCCCGTCTGTTCCCAGTGCCGTCTGTTCCCACGTCTGTTCCCGGTGCCCGTCTGTTCCCAGTGCCATCTGTTCCCACGTCTGTTCCTGGTGCCCGTCTGTTCCCCGTGCCGTCTGTTCCCCGTGCCCGTCTGTTCCCGGTGCCCGTCTGTTCCCCGTGCCGTCTGTTCCCCGTGCCGTCTGTTCCCCGTGCCGTCTGTTCCCGGTGCCCGTCTGTTCCCCGTGCCGTCTGTTCCCCGTGCCGTCTGTTCCCCGTGCCGTCTGTTCCCCGTGCCGTCTGTTCCCGGTGCCCGTCTGTTCCCAGTGCCGTCTGTTCCCACATCTGTTCCCCGTGCCCGTCTGTTCCCAGTGCCGTCTGTTCCCACGTCTGTTCCCGGTGCCCGTCTGTTCCCCGTGCCGTCTGTTCCCCGTGCCGTCTGTTCCCCGTGCCGTCTGTTCCCCGTGCCGTCTGTTCCCCGTGCCGTCTGTTCCCCGTGCCCGTCTGTTCCCACGTCTGTTCCCAGTGCCCGTCTGTTCCCCGTGCCGTCTGTTCCCCGTGCCGTCTGTTCCCCGTGCCGTCTGTTCCCCGTGCCGTCTGTTCCCCGTGCCGTCTGTTCCCCGTGCCGTCTGTTCCCACGTCTGTTCCCGGTGCCCGTCTGTTCCCCGTGCCGTCTGTTCCCCGTGCCGTCTGTTCCCCGTGCCGTCTGTTCCCCGTGCCGTCTGTTCCCCGTGCCCGTCTGTTCCCCGTGCCGTCTGTTCCCACGTCTGTTCCCGGTGCCCGTCTGTTCCCGGTGCCGTCTGTTCCCCGTGCCGTCTGTTCCCCGTGCCGTCTGTTCCCCGTGCCGTCTGTTCCCCGTGCCGTCTGTTCCCGGGGGCCCTCCTGCCGCGGTCTCCCCTCCTGCACTGCCGTGTGATCCAGGCTCTCCCGGAAGTCATGCTCTCCCCTCCTCCTGCAGTCCTCCGTGATCTGGGCTCTTGTTTACTAGAGGAAATTGAGGCCTGGAGGGATGAAGGGATTTGCCGGTAGTCACCCAGCAAGAGCTGGGACTTGAACCCATTTTTCTTCTCTGTTCTATATCGGCTCCTAAGATCAGCTGGTCAGTCACCATAAGGTGACATGATCACAAAGCTACGCGGCAATTCCCAAAAGGGATTTCCTTCCTTTCTGTCACTGGATGTTGAAGTCGCACCCTCTGGTGAGCAGACTAGATTGGAGATTCCTCAGGAAGGGGTGCTGAGTGAGAAACAAACTCTGCCCCCCAGGTGAGGCCAGATTGGAGCTGTTCATTAAGAGGGACAGGAGTCCAGTGCCATCTCGGGCTCTGCCCCCAGCTCTGCGCTGACCAGCTGTGTTGCTTCCGGCAAGTGACAACATCGCTGTGCGTTAGCTGACCTGCCGACAGTGGTTTAGCTTGTGGGTGCTTCCTCGTTTATGAAGGAGGCTAAAGCATTTGCATGGTCATTCAGTGGTGGCCAGCCAATGCAGGTGGAATGCTGGGACGAGCCGCGCCTGCTGAGCAGGTGCCAAGTTAGCTGTCACCGAACCTCACCAGGGCTCTGAAGACACGGGCCTCATGTGTGGTTTGGGCCACTGCGAATGGCTTCCTGGAGAAGGGGATGGGGAGCATGGGAAGGACCTTGGGGAGAGCAAAGAGGGCACGTGGTTGGGTAGAAGCTGACGGAGCCACTTTGCCTGGGGTCTGAGCATGCGTTGGGGTTGGAGGTTGGGGAGGATTGGGGACCTGGGGCCGGGAGGGACGGGTCAGAGCAAGGGGACCTGGAACGCCAGCTCAAGACCCCCAGCGCTACAGCGTCGCCGCTGTAGCCCTTCCCTCCCAACGCCAGCCATCCACGAGAACTCAGGGATTACGTTTCCAGCTCGGATGTTTGGGGGACCCGGTGAAACTTGAGCTGTGGGATTAATTCTCCCACCTTGGTGACTCTAGGGCCCGTCCACAGACGGAAGTGTGAAGGGCACAAGTGGGCACTGCGGCCTTGAAACTCGCCCGCTCTCCCCCGGCAGCCTGGTCTCGGCCTTGGCCCAGATGAAACGCTGCCTGCCGGGTGAGCCCCGTCCTCCAGACGCCCCTGGAGGGCCAGGGAAGGAGCGGAGGGCGCTGGGGAAAGGCTCTGTCCATGTCTGGGGCATCACCAGCTCAGAGGAAAGCCCCGGCAGCCCCCTACCCCGGGTTCTGAGGGCCCCCTTCTGGGGGAGGGTGATGAGGGAGGAGAGGCCGCAGGAGGCCCAGGTCCATCCTGGGTGGCCGTTCCTGGGCCCAGGTGGGACCGTGGCTGGCTGGAGATGGCGGTGGGCCGGCAGCAGTGCGGCCCCGCCCCATCAGGGGGTCGCAGGGAGCCATGGGGTCCCGTGCAAAGCCAACCCGAGCACGTCTGTCGTAGGCTCGGCGGTGCGGGTGGGAAGGGCGGTTAGCAGCCCTGTCCGCAGGCCTCACCAGCAGGTTCTAAGAAAAGCAGGTGGCAGACCGAGATCGCCTCACGCGACACCGCTCCCTTCAAGCACAAGCTACGTAGCTCTGTAAGCTGAGGTCGGGGGTGGGTTGGGTGTCTGAAACCTCTCAGGAAAGGTTTTTTGATGGCAGATGGGACAGGACACACTAAGATCAGCTCTGCAAATGAAGGTTCTGGAGACAGGACCCTCCCATCAGCCCTGCAGGTCAAGAGGGCAAGAATTCTGCCCTGAACTTGGGGTGAGCGAGGGGCCCCAGCCGTGTACCTTGGAAGACCGCAGCCCGCTAGCTGTTTCTGCTGTCTGTGCGGATGCCTGCTGGGGACAGGCGGTGTCTGTCAGGTTCTGGTGGGACAGTCAGAACCTGCGTGAACGTCAGTCGCGCTAATTAACGAGTGGCGCACATCATCACCTTCATGAGAACCTGTTTGTAAACATGCGTCATGCTAACTAGCGAAGCCTCTGACCTTGACAGAGCTGGAGCGGGAGCTGATTGCAGGTGCCGTGGCTTTAGATGGCACACCTCTGCCCATGCTGCCCACGGAGGCCTGGGCGGGATGCCCGTCCTCACCCTGGGGCTTGGGCTGGCCGAGTTGCTTGGGTGAGGCAGAAGTGAAGCTCTGCAGGGGTCCAGCGGAGCCGCTCGAAACATTGCCAACTGGATGGAGCCCAGAGATTGGGCTGCTGGGCATGGCAGCCAGCGTGGAAGAGAGCTAGGCCCCACCGTCCAGCCTCGGGCCGGCCAGCCTGCCGAGCTGCCTGCTGACAAGACACATGGGCTGTCCAGCGGCCTGGCCCAAGTAGAAGAGCCCCCGTTGGCCTGTGGAAGACAGGAAATGGTGGGTGGTTTAAGCCACCGAGTTCTGGGGCAGCGTAGCCGCACAGCACCTGTCAGTGACTGCACTTGTCTCCATGGAGGACGTGTTGGTGGTAATGGGATTTGAACTCAGGGCCTTGGTAGACGTGCATTGCCACTGAGGCATGCCCCAACTCCTGTTGTTCTCTTTTTTCTTTTACCAGTCCTGGGCCTGAACTCTTAGCCTGGGCGCTGTCCCTGAGCTGCTTTTGCTCAAGGCTAGCGCTCCACCACTTGAGCCATAGCACCACTTCTGGCCCTTTCTGTGTATGTGGTGCTGAGGAATCGAGCCCAGGGCTTCATGCAGGCTAGGTAAGTGCTCCACCACTGAGCCACCTTCCCAGCCCCACTCCTGTTTTTCAGTGGCTGGTTTGAAGATCGCGTCTTAGTTCCTGCCTGGGTGATCTAAGCTGTGATTTGCCTACTTCTAGGCTTCCCATCATTGCCGACATCCTGTTCCTGTCGGTTTTCTTGCCTGCCTGGTACCACAATCCTCCCAATCTGAGCCTCCTAAGAAGTGAGGGTTACCCACACAGTATATAATACACCTTGCAGGTGTATGAGGCTAGACCTGAGAGAGGGCAGTGTCCTAAGACACACACACACACACACACACACACACTCTCTCTCTCTCTCTCTCTCTCTCTCTCTCTCTCTCTCAAGCATATGGCCCGATGCCAGGCATTATCGCCAATGCTGTATTATTTGAGATGTGCGAGATACCTAGAAGTTTGCCAATGGATGCCAGGGGCAGGAAGTCTAGGACAGGTGCTCATCTTCCTCCATGGCCTGCTGCCCTGTCCTGGAGAGTCCTTATCTTACCTGAAAGAGGTACTGCCTAGCTTACTGCATGTCCCAGCGTGAGCACACAAGTCAGCATGGAGTGTGTGCGCGCGCGTGTGTGCGCGTGCATGCATACTGCTCACAACTATGGTGAGGAGCCTGACTCAGACATTTGCAAAGTCATTAAACTTTGAAGTACAGTAAACTTCCTCATCCAGCCACTTGGCAGTGTTTACTTAGCGTCACTATTTGCAAAGCCCGGGATGATAAGTGAATTGCATTTCCTAGGATATTGGTGGAAAAAATCTTCATTTCAGTTGTTTCTGCAGTCTTGTAGAGGAGTTATTTCTAAGTGTGAAGAATAGTAGACATCAATGTTTTTAATTATCAGTTGCTTTTTTTTTTTTTTTTTTAACTCATTAGCTACTTTTTTGGGAAGTGAGATTGTGTGGTGGAGTCAGACAGAGAAGGAGACAGACGGGCAGAGGGCAAACAGCTTGCTCTGGTATCAGAGGGGGCCACTGCTGAGCCTGGAACCCAGGCTGCACAGCCTAAGTGTGTTGAACGCAGGAAGGGACACACTGGCTCGGCTCGGCTCCGGATGGTGTGAGGCCCTCCGGACAGACCGAGCTTCCTCTGCTTGCAGCGGAGGAAAGCAGAGCTGCAGGGGCCGCACGGCAAGGACGTGGAGAGGGGAAGGAAGCCTGGCCTCTGGGCGTCTGCCCGCTCTGCTGCACAGCTGGCCGCCCTGTGTTAAACCGTGCCAATCTAGATGTTTCTTCAGAGTCTGCTGGGGGTCGTGGGGGTCACAGTATCCCTCTACCCCAGACGGCAAGGACGGAGGAGGCAGAGCTGCTGCTAGGGCGTCTCTGTCACCATCTCCAGGGGTCACCCTCGGTCCCGTGCTGGGCGTGTCTGCTGCAGTATGGAGACTTCTCTGGGAGACAGAGGCGAAGTGGGCTCGGGGCCAGCAGCACCTCCTTCTAGCCATCTGGATCCCAGAACCACCCACAGGAGGAGGCCGGCATTCCAGAAAGTCTCTATCTGAAGTCTGGCTTTCAGGAGGCTCCGTGCTGGCCTGGGGTGGGTGATGCCTGCGGCCCAGGTTCCCCCTCCCCTCCCCAAAATGCTCCTGAGTCCGGTGGACCCATTGTGACTTGCCCATGGTGGGTGGGGCATCATGGTGGTTACCTTGGCCGGACTGGGAGATGCCTGGGATTCTGGTAAGCTCGACTGGTTGGGGCAGCGAGCTGAGCAGGAGACCAACAACCCTAATGTGGTGGCACTGCCCAGGTGCAGCAAGAAGAGAGGGGTTTCCCACCTGTGCGCAAGCTCAGCTGTTTTCAAGTGAGTGCAGGTCTGCTGCCACCTCCCCCCAGGACACCGGGCTCCGGATTGTGCAGCCGTTCCCCAGGGATGGGCGACTCTCCAGGGGCTTCCAGGCCGTGGTCCGTAGCCTGCCTCTGGGTCCTTCGTGTTCTGAGAAGCCCAGCTTCTTGGACAGAGCAGCTATTGACTTCCTCAGTTCTCCAGTTCCCAGATGGCTCTCGTGGGCTCTCCAACCTCCGATGGGCTGAGCAGTCTCCTAGAGGCCCACTTACAAGCGCGTGTGCGCTGTTGGCTGTGCTGGGCTAATACAAGGGGCAGAGCACTGCACTGCAATGATCACTCACCCGAGGCCAGCACGGAGCCTCCTGAAAGCCAGGCTTCAGATAGAGACTTTCTGGAATGCCGGCCTCCTCCTGTGTCCCTGGCCTGAGGTGTGCAGGCAGCCATGGGAGAGGCAGCGGGGGTGCCGTGACCGGGGCCTGGGTCTGCGCGAGGCAACTTCAGGTCACACACATGTCTGAATGCCTGTGTGACCCCAGGCTTGTCTTAGGGACATGTGGTTGTGTTCTCTTGTATGTGGAGGACATTTTGAGAGCCAGCCTTTCCATTAGGCGTAGGCATCACAAGTCAGAGGTGAGCACAACACTCCAATCAGCTTCTGTACTTGTGGGATTAAAGTGTTTCCCACGTGGGCCTTCCTGTCAGAATACAGCCCTCCCCTCTTCCTCCCTTTCCCGGCCCCATTTCCCTATGAATGAGCTTATGAAGCTATGTGAGAAGCCTAGCATCTGTCTGTGTCAAGTCTTGGTGAGCTTGAGCCCATGAGGGAGCGTCACCAAGACAAAAATGAGCACTTAAAAAAGACATGGAAGTAGAACATCCAGATGGATGGCTGAGTGTGACGTGCCCCCGCAAGGTCAGGGTGGGACCAGCAGCGGCCATCTCTGCCCAGGAAGGCCTCGTGTCCAGAGCTGGGCAGGAGGACTCAGTCCTGGAATCAGCGCCGTGTGGTAGATGGGCCTGCAGACATGCAGCCGAGCGCCCGCCTGGCCCCCTGGCTGCACGGCCAGAACCAGCCCGAGCGGGGCGGTCCTCACCGCTCCACCTTGCCTGTCGGGTGTGTGTGGTTCTAAGCCAGAGAGCACCAGGAAGCACCCTGGAAACTTCTACACCAGAAGGGCCACAGCTTCTCACCTTGGCCGTCCTGGGATAACCAGACCGACTGCACATGCTGTGGCTGGGACTCTGAGAGGCCCCGCTGCCCACCCAGCCGTGGCCACCGGACTGAGGGGATCCCTTGACCGCAGCGCCTCCAGATGCTTCTTGGTGCCCACTCTCGGGTCCACGTGGCACGATCCCGCTTTATGCCCGGATGGGTTGTTCGTTTAGTGTGGTAAAATGCTCTTGACATGAGGCTGCCTGTCGTCACCATTTTGGAGAGCCCGGCTGCAGAGCACTTAGCACAACCACAGTGCTGTGCCAGCATGGCGCCGCGGCCTCGGGCACCTCTTCACGGCTCCCACGAGGGCCCAGCTCCGCCTCCTTTATTCACTGGTTATTTCTTGAGCTGCTGGGGATAGAACCCAGGGCCTTGTACTCCCCTGCTGAGCCGAACCCCCAGCTCCCTCTCGTAGCTGCTTCTCATGCTGCGCACCAGATTCGCAGAGGTGAGGCGCCGCGCGTGTGAGAGCAGTGAGTGCCGCCCTCCCCTCTGGGGAGCTCAGCGTGAGGAGACTGCCACCCCGGCCTGGATGTGGGTCCATAGGAACTGGGTTAGAACGTGTCGGGTCAGCCTGTCCCGAATCCTGCAGACGAACATTCGTCATGAACAATGGGGACACTCAGGACACATGTCGACCCCTTTTCTATTTCAGAAGAGCAAGATAGACACTAGATCACTGGCTAGCCTGGAAAGCAGCCCCTGGGGAGAAGCTGTGACTTGGAGGCTCGGCAAGGTGGCTGCAGCCCAGTGTCCGAGCCAGCGCTGCTCGAGCACTGTTCAAGGACGTCAGGGCTGACGCATTGCTCCCAGGCATGGATAGAGGATGGGCGGGAAGTTGCTCTAGATGAGCCTGTGTGTGGTCTGGCCCCAGTGCCCAGCCAGCAGAGCAGGTTGGCCTTAGAAAACTTCCAGAGTTGGGTTAACTCTCCTTTCCTTTGTTCATTCGCATCTGGCCTCTGCACACAACGTTTTCCAAACTCGCATGTCTGTAAGATAGTGAGGCACAGCATCTCACGAGTGACAAAGTTATGGGAATGCTGGGTTCATCAGATCTCTTTGCACAGAGACTCTCAGGGCCCTGATGGGCTGATGGCTTGGAGCGCCTACACGGGAGATTGGACGGTGTGCCTCAGGATCTGGCGTCTTCTGACTGCCAAGCCGTTGGTTTGAAGATGTGGCCACACAGTCATGCACACCGTGGGAAACCTGCCAAAGCCTGCCAAAGTGATTCCTCAGGGAGAAGGAAGACAACCTCTCTGTTCTGGAGCTACGTCAGCGGGTGACTTTGGTCAGAGCCACTTCCAGTTTTCTGGTGGTTTATTGGAGATAAGAGTCTCACGGACTTTCCTGCCTGGGCTGGCTTTGAGCCATGATCCTCAGATCTCAGCCTCCTGAGTAGCTAGGATTACAGGCGTGAGCCACCAGCGCCCGGTATACAGGAATGTATTTTGAAAATAACTTTTTGTGGACTGGTGGTGTGGCTCAGTGGTAGCTCTTGCCTACCAAGCACATGGCTCTGAGTTCGTAAAGAAAGGAAAAAGAGGGGCTGGGAAGGTGGCTCAGTGGTAGAGTGCTTGCCTCACATGTATGAGGCCCTGAGTTTGATTCCTCAGCACCACATAAGCAGAAAAAAGCTGGAAGTGGTGCTGTGGCTCAAGTGGTAGAGTGCTAGCCTTGAGCTGAAAAGCTGAGGGACAGTGCCCAGGTACAGAGTTCAAGCCCACGACCAACAAAAAGAAAAAAAAAAAAAGGGAAAAGAAAACAACTTATCTCCTCTTCACCGTGGGCTCCGATCACTGTGGGTTCTAATCTTGCCTTGTGGGCTCTGATCACCATGGGTTCTGATCACCGTGGGCTCTGATCACTGTGGGTTCTGATCACCATGGGCTCTGATCACCGTGGGTTCTGATCTTGCCCTGTAAGCTCTGATCACCATGGGTTCTGATCACTGTGGGCTTTGATCACCATGGGTTCTGATCACCGTGGCTTCTGATCACCATGGGTTCTGAACTTGCCCTGTAGGCTCTGATCACCATGGGTTCTGATCACCGTGGGTTCTGATCACCGTGGGTTCTGATCACCGTGGGTTCTGATCACCGTGGGTTCTGATCACCGTGGGTTCTGATTACTGTGGGCTCTGATCACCGTGGGTTCTGATCACCGTGGGTTCTGAACTTGCCCCGTGGGCTCTGATCACCATGGGCTTTGATCACCGTGGGTTCTGATCTTGCCCCGTGGGCTCCATGGCTTCCTGGGTCATTTTCGGAGCAGTTGCCTTGCTCATTTCAGTTGTGCGTTTCTTCTGGGCAGTGACCACTGGGTTCCTGATGAAGGGAAGGGAAAAGAGGACGCAACTGTGGTCCTTGCAGTCCAGGGCTGCAGGAGGAGGAGGGGGAGGAGGAGTGGCCTGCACTGTGTTCGGGGCTCTCGGGGACCCTGAGCCCTTCCAGTGCTGGCCAGGCTCCTGCCAGGCTCCTGCCCTCCGCCAGCCTCAAAGCACTTGCCCACTCTGGCCTCCTGTTGTGAATGTTCCCTTCTGCCCCCCACAGCCCTGGAGAGCTGCCATCAGGTGCTCACACGTTTATTTTTGATGTTTAAAAATTGTTATTTTGAGGGGCTGGGAATGTGTCTAGCATGCAGGAAGCCCTGGGTTCCATTCCTCAGTGCCACATACACAGAAAAAGCTGGAAGTGGTGTTGTAGCTCACGTGGCAGAGCACTGGTCTTGAGCAAAAGAAGCTCAGGGACAGCACCCAGCCCCTGAGTTCAAGCCCCAGGACTCACAAAAATTGTTGTTGTTGTTTTTTTTTAATGGAACAGATGTGTAACAAAGTTTACAATCCAATTTTTTTCTTTCTTTTGTTTTAAAAAGTTATCTTTTTTCCTTTTCCTCTTCCGGTGGTCCAGGGCCTTGAACTCAGGGCCTTTAGCTTGGTGCGCAGTACGCTATGACGTGCACCAGGCTGCCAGCCCTGGCCGGAGCCGTTTTGAGCGTGCAGCTCGGTGGTTTGAAGGGCATTCACACTGCAGCTGTCATCCCGCCCATCTCCAGGACTTCCCCATCTTCCCCCACTGAGGCTGTGGCCTTGATAAACACCAGCTCCCCACGGGCAGCCCTGGCACCCCGTCCTGCCTGCTGCTCTGAGTCACTGCTCAAGGGTCGGCACGTCAGTGGACCTGTGTCGTGTTCCTGGACCTGGTGGGACAGGCTGATGTCACCCAGCACGGGGTCCTCAGGGACATACCTGGCAGCAGTGTCAGGTGGCTCTCCCTAAAGCTGTGGCCTAGGGCGTGAGCCCTGAAGGCCCATCCTCAGACTGGTGTTGCTGCTGAGGAGGGGAGGCTGCTCCACTGCTCACCGGACTCCTCTTCCGTCCCCCTGCATCCCACAGAGTGGGTGGTCTTGGGGAATGTCCAAGAACTGAGAGAGGAGGTGACAGCTTGATTTGCCCCGTGACCTCAGACCCAGGATGACCCAGCATCAGGGGACGTCTTGTCTCCTGAGTTTTGCAGCTGTGATTGTGTGGGGCCCGAAGCCGCGAGGCCAGCCCCTCCGCGTTGGCTGCTGTGCAGAGCCCAGCCAGGCCAGTAGCCGGGCTCTGCTGATGAAGGAGGGGCCCACGGCCCTGCCTGCTCGCCGTGCACCAGCGCCGGCTGTCCCCCCGCTGCCCGTGGCCGCCTGGCCCTGAGCCACCCACTGTCCCTCTGCTGCCCGTGACCGCCTGGCCCTGTGCTGCCCGCTGTCCCCCCGCTGCCCGTGGCCGCCTGGCCCTGTGCCGCCCGCTGTCCCTCCGCTGCCCGGCCCTGTGCCGCCCTCTGTCCCCCCGCTGCCCGTGGCCGCCTAGCCCTGTGATGCCTGCTGTTCCTCCGCTGCCCGTGGCCGCCTGGCCCTGTGCTGCCCACTGTCCCTCTGCTGCCCGTGACTGCCTGGCCCTGTGCCGCCCGCTGTCCCCCCGCTGCCCGTGGCCGCCTGGCCCTGTGCTGCCCGCTGTCCCCCCGCTGCCCGTGGCCGCCTAGCCCTGTGCCCCCCGCTGTCCCCTCGCTGCCCGGCCCTGTGCTGCCCGCTGTCCCCCCGCTGCCCGTGGCCGCCTGGCCCTGTGCCCCCCGCTGTCCCCCCCGCTGCCCGTGGCCACCTGGCCCTGTGCTGCCCACTGTCCCCCCGCTGCCCGTGGCCGCCTGGCCCTGTGCCGCCCGCTGTCCCCTCGCTGCCCGTGGCCACCTAGCCCTGTGATGCCTGCTGTTCCTCCGCTGCCCGTGGCCGCCTGGCCCTGTGCTGCCCACTGTTCCTCCGCTGCCCATGACCGCCTGGCCGCACTACGCCTGCTGTCCCCCCGCTGCCCGTGGCCGCCTGGCCCTGTGCCGCCCGCTGTCCCTCCGCTGCCCGGCCCTGTGCCGCCCGCTGTCCCCCCGCTGTCCCTCCGCTGCCCGGCCCTGTGCCGCCCGCTGTCCCCCCGCTGCCCGTGGCCGCCTGGCCCTGTGCTGCCCGCTGTCCCCCCGCTGCCCGTGGCCGCCTAGCCCTGTGCCCCCCGCTGTCCCCTCGCTGCCCGGCCCTGTGCTGCCCGCTGTCCCCCCGCTGCCCGTGGCTGCCTGGCCCTGTGCCCCCCGCTGTCCCCCCGCTGCCCGTGGCCGCCTGGCCCTGTGCTGCCCACTGTCCCCCCGCTGCCCGTGGCCGCCTGGCCCTGTGCCGCCCGCTGTCCCCTCGCTGCCCGTGGCCGCCTAGCCCTGTGATGCCTGCTGTTCCTCCGCTGCCCGTGGCCGCCTGGCCCTGTGCCGCCCGCTGTCCCTCCGCTGCCCGGCCCTGTGCCGCCCGCTGTCCCCCCGCTGTCCCTCCGCTGCCTGGCCCTGTGCCGCCCGCTGTCCCCCCTCTGCCCGTGGCCGCCTGGCCCTGTGCCGCCCGCTGTCCCCCCACTGCCCGTGGCTGCCTGGCCCTGTGCCCTCCGCTGTCCCCCCGCTGCCCGTGGCTGCCTGGCCCTGTGCCCTCCGCTGTCCCTCCGCTGTCCATGGCCACCTGGCTGCACTGCACCAGCTGTCCCCCCGCTGCCCATGGCCACCTGGCCCTGTGCTGCCTGCTGTCCCCCCGCTGCCCGTGGCTGCCTGGCCACGCGGGGGCCACCGTCTGCAGCGTGCGCCACAACCACTCAGCGGGTGGCAGGGTGTCCAGGGAATTCTGCAGTTTTAATTTAATATAAACTCCTAACTCCCTCCGCAGTTGTCCCTTGGAGATACTAATTGTGTTGCCTGTCTGCTCAGCAGGGAAGACCTCAGGGAGCTGGTGGCGTCTTCCCGGGACGCAGCAGGCTCAGGGTGAGGCAGAGCCGAGGGTCGGGGAGGGTCGGCGAGCAGGTGGGCCAGCCCTCGGATGTGCTCAGAGGCGCCGCAGCCCCGCTCTGTGTCCACTCACAGCTGGAGCTGATGCAGTGTTAGCCAAGGGCCTTGGCCTGGCAGCTGGCGTGAGCTCGGGTGGCTGGCAGCCCTGGGGAGTCCCTGCCCCTCCCCTGACTCAGCATGGCGGTCTGCACCTGGGCAGGAGCTCACTCTTTGTGGGAGGGGGCTGAGGTGAGGCAGAGTGGCTCAGGGCTCTGGGTGATGTTTATTCCTCGTTGAGCAGGTACTGATGGCATCCAGCCACATGCCACACACTGTTTTGGGCTCTGGGTGTGGAGGACAAGCCCCACCCCACACCGGGAATAGAGCTTCTAGGGGGAGGGAGGGATGCTGGGCGCCTGCTAAGAGTGAGGGGTATGGGAGGTGTCGGCAGGGGAGGCCCCAGCGGGACACAGACTGGAGGAAGAGAGGGCTGAGGATGAGTGAGGACAGCACCCCAGCAGAGGGAGCAGGAAGCACAGAGGCCTTGGTGCCGAGCTCATGTAAGGGGAAGGGACCGAGGTCAGCTAGGAGGGTCTGGGGTGCACGGTGGGGACTTGGGGGGCCGTGGAGGGTCATGCGGAGGAGTGGCAGGAGCGGGTTTCAGGCAGTGACACCTTCAGCTGACCGGTCAGCATCTCACATGCCAGAAGGCCTGGCCCATGCTCTGGGCGCACCTGCAGGGCGAGTAGAATGTGGCCCAGGCCTGGGCACACGCTGGCCATGCATCCACACGAGTCCCACGGGGCTGCAGCGCCCCACTGCAGGTTTTCCAGGTGACTCAGAGGAAGCACTCAGGACTGATAGGAAGTGGCCACGGCCAGGCCTCGGTCTGTGTCTCAGCCGCTCCCGCTCCAGGGCCCTGCCACCCAGAGCGGGGCCCTGCAGGTGCCCCAGCTCCATGCACCGTGCGGCTGAGTGTGACTCTGTTGATGTAAATCCCGGCTCTGTCCCACGGGGCTGTGTCCCACTGCCCGGAGCAATTTTTCTGGTAGCCAGGCCAACTCACACATAGCGGCACAGGCTACCGGCCCACGGGCCAGGCCTCGTGTCCCGCGTCATTGGCTTTCCTGTTCAGTTTTTGTCATCTGGGCACACTTGCTTGAGTGTGCTTGGTGGCAGAGGCCGAAGGTCTAAACGGAAACAGTCCTGGAGGGGAAATTAAGATTGGGAGAAGGCTCTGTCCTTGATTCACGGGTCCCGGGACCTGGCGGCCCCGTGTTACTCTGCTCTTTTGCAAGTGGGGGCTCTGGTCAGCCCATTCCCGCCCTGGAGTGTGTCTGGCCTCAGGGTGCCCCTTGCATAGACAGACTTGCCCTCCTGATCCCTCCTTCCTGGGACTCTGGAATAAAGTTCCCTCCTTCTAGTTACAGGCCCTCCGTTAAGACGATGAGGGCCCAGCAGTTGTGTGGGTATGTTTTGGGGCTCACAGACTCTATCTGGGAGCAGAGATATTTTGGATGGGTCCAGGCTTCCCCTGGGCCCATCCCTGAGCCCAGGATGGAGATGCCCCCAGGTCTGTGTCGCTCCAGTACCTGGCGAATTGGACATGGCATGGTCCTGCCAGCAGTCGGGACCTGTGGTTGTGTCTCTCAAATATTGGACCTGGAAGTGGGTGGGGGCTGTGCTCCAGTGGACTCGCTAGTCAGACCCCTGTGGGAGGGGCAGGCACCCCGGGTTTTGTTGAGGACTCTTCCTCGTATTCCCCTGGGCATGAGGTCCTAGAAGAGGCCCCAGAGGCCTCCCTGCGCCTTGGTGGGCGGGGAGGCTGCTGGACCCACGGCCCCAGATGTGCTGTGCTGCGGCCGCTGCGTCTCTTATTCCCACAACTTCAGCAATAATCCACCTCTCACCGCTGGCTGCCGGGGAAGTCAGATCACATCGCCGAATAAACACTGTGCCGCTGGCCTGGGAACACGCTGAAGAGATTTATTAGCTTTCATGTGGTGAGAGCTTGCAAGGACCAGGGTAATAGGATACATTTCTCATTAGGTGTAAACTCTGGAAAAGAATTAAAGGAACTCTAATGTTTTCTGTCTTGTCTTGAACCTTGCACAGCGAGGGCTGGGGGAGGGGGCTGAGAGGGGCTGGGGGGGAGCAAAGCTGACGAGCTGACCTGGGTGCACTTGGGTGGGCACTACAGGGCCGTGTCTCTTGATCCTGGCATTGTTCTGGCCATAGGCCGGGCCTCCCAGCCAGAGAAGCCCTGCACATGTGCTCTGCAGCCTGTAGCGGTGAAGGGTGGCAGGGGGGGGGGGGGGCTCCACTTAGGGGACACTCAGCGGGAGGGGCGTATCCTGGTGAGAGCCAGGGTCTCTTCCGCTCTCTCCCCCAGAGCTTCTGCCCTTCTCAGGGGTCACCGCCCCAGCCCAGGGTGACATAAAGCCAGCCCCGCACCTGAGCAGGTGGAGCGGGTGGTCTGGGATCCTGTGTAGGATGTCTGTTCTCTGCTCAGGCCCTGACCCGACAGCCAGGCAGGGCTGGGAAACCGTCTGGGAAGGAGGGCTGAGGAGTTTTGGTGATGGGCGGTGGGCTGAGGGAGGCCAGGAGGCTGCGGGGCTGGGGCTGGTCCTGACAGGGACTAGGAAGGAAAGCAGTTCTTGTAGGGCAGCGACAGCCTTAGGCTGCAGTGTGCGACAGAGCAGGACCCTGCCAGGGCGGGCAGAGCCAGGCTGGGGAGGACCAACAGGATGGCTTGTCTCTGTCCTGGTAAGGAGCATGTCCCCAAGTCATCTCGGCTGGGAAGAGATGTGCCAGCCCTTTTGTAGAAAGATCCCCGGTGAACGCGGACACATGATCACATCAGACACCATCTGCCACTGTTCGGAACCAGAAAATTAAAACCCAGGATTCGGGAGCTAGAGGAAGTTGGTAATTTCCAGAAACGTCATTCAGATTCGAGAAGCTCTGGGCCCAGTGCCCCGGTTTCTCACGTCATGCAACGTCAGCTGCCTGAGCAGCAGCCCCGCCCCAGCTCTCCCAGCACCCGCGCAGGCCGCCTCCAAGCACCTCCGGCCACCGGGGTGGGTTATTGGCTACTACTGTGGTCTCATGGTACAAGGGTGCACAGAGAAACAGCACTCCGCCCAAGGCTGCACAGCCCACAAAAGCAGAGCTGGGATTTAAACAGAGCCTCTGCATGTTATCTCTGAGGATGGGGTAGTACACCAGAGCTGGAGCGAAAGATGTGTGGGGCAGGCAGGAAGCACTGTGAGGAAATGGGAAGCGTGGGGCTGGCTGGGGCTGGAGGGAGGGAGGGGACGGCCCCTGGAGAGCCCATGCGATGGGCCGGCTCTTCTGGGGGTGCCTTGCAGGCTGTGTTAGAGCTGCAGAACCAGCACTCAGCTGTCCAGGTGGCCTAGCAGCACTCCTCCACTTGGGAGTTTTTGCCTACGACGCCCTGAAGGCCGGGCCCTAGGTGGAAGCCTCCAGGCCTGGCTTTGCTGGGACCCAGGTCTTGCCCATGCTCCAGAGACCCCTGTACAAACAGGGGCTGTCTGGGCACTACCGCACAAGGAGCCCCGGGGAGAGGGGGTAGACAGCCACAGGAAGCTACAGATAGTGCTTGCTCCTGGGAGGGAGGAGGGCAAGCTGCACTAGATTTGGGCTCTGGGCCTGTACCGGCTGATTCATGTCCCCACCACACCCCGGCGTGAGCTTGGGCCTGGCAGCATTGGCAAGTGCTTCTCCCAGCCCCTTCCCCCCAGCTGCCCAGGGGCAGCTCTCCTCTTCGGCCCCACCGAAGACCCACAGAGTCTGCTGTTCATGGGTGCCTCAGGTGGCCCTGCCGTGCATGTGATGAGGAGACACAACTGTGGTTCACAGGGAGCTGCTTCCGAGCGTCGGAGCTTCTGCTTCCAAGGCCCAGAGTGGCTCCTTGTTATATAGTAGTCTGCTTCTATCTCTGAGCAGCTTCATCTTCCTGCTCCGGAACCACCCATTGCACACCAGCTCCCGCCCTCCTGCAGCCAGTCTGACCAGCCCCTGCACCAGACTGACCGCCCAAGGACCCCAGGGAAGCAGGCTCCCACTGCACTTCCTGCCTGGCTGACTTCATTGGCCTTCCAGGGGGTTTGAACTCAGAATCTTATACTTGCTGCACTGGGGCTCTACTAAGCTACTCATCCAGACGTTTTCATGCTGGTTATTTCTGAAATCAGGTCTCTGTTCTTGCCTGGGTGTGTACCCAGACCGTCATCTACCTACAGTATGCTTCCTGCAAAGCTAGGATGCGGGTGTGTGCGGCTGTGGGTTGAACAGGGGTCTCCTAAACTTCCCATCTGGGCGACTTGAACTGCAGTCCTCCTGCGCTCTCCCTCCCCAGGTGTGAGCACTGATGTGCTCATAGGGTCTCTTTTTAGATCTCACACGTAAGTGAGCGTCTTGCTATGTCTGGCTTCTTTTGCTTGATGTAGGGTCCTTACGGCTTACCCCTGCCATGGCGAAGGGCAGGATCTTGTTCTTTTTAAGGCTGTATAATTAATATCCTGTCCCCCATGTATGCTGCGGTGTCTTTATCAAGATCAGGATGTGGGTCATGAAACTGTGCTGCCTTACAGATTTATACCGAGCGAGGAGATTTTTAGTTGCTGCTCTTGTAAAAACAAACAAGCAAAAAAAGCTGGCTATGCGCGAGGCCCTGTAACCATCGCTCCTTGAGAGGTTGCGAATAGAAGCCTGGTGGTTCAGAGCTAGCTTAGGAAGAAGAAGTTGACAGGACCCCTTACGAACGTGTGGCTGGGTGTACAGGGACGCGCACTGCCTCGACGCTACGTGGAAGCCGGGACTGGGAGGAAAGAAGCTGGGTGCGAGTCGTGTTCCTGACACCCCGGCTACAGCAGGAAGCGGAAAATGCGCGGATCATGGTCTAGACACACCTCTGCAGGAAGTGAGACCCTATCTCAAAAATAACCAGTGCACAAAAAGTGGCTGAAGGCCTGGCTCACTGCAGTCTCGAAGCCCTGAGCTCAAACCCTGGATACCTGTAAAAACAAAAAACCGCAAAGGGTGGCGCTAGGGATGAGCGCTTCAATGGAGGGCCTTCGTGCTCTGCATGTGTGTCCCACAGCACCACACCGCGGAACTTAGCTTGACCCCGTGGGAGCGGCTCTGCCCGGGGGTCCGCTCCCTTTCTGATGCCATGCCCCCCGGCGGCCTTCCTCCTCCTCTGGGTAGGTTCTGTGGGGGTCTTCAGTGAACAGAAGCTTCTGGCACTTGGCACTGAGATGACGTCAGGTGAGCCTTGTAAAGGAGGAGCAGCGTCAGTCTTGGGAGCCTTAGCTGTCCCCGCAGCCCAGGGTGAGGACAGACACTTCAGTGAGTAGCAGTTACTACAGCAGACCACAGCATGGCCTGGCCACGCTGTCGGGGCCACAGCATGGCGTGGGCTGAGAGGCTGTGAAGGTCAAGGACAGGGTGCCCTGCTTGGGTCCTCTGGCAACTGGGGCCGGGCTGCTCGGGGCAGCCGAGGCTGCGCAGCTGCATGGGTCAGCCTGGTCTCTGTCTGCCTCCCGCAGCCTGGAGGCCGGTCAGGGGCTCCTGCCCTGTCCAGTGGCTGTCTATCCCACCCCCCTAGGCCACCGTGTGGCTGAGCGCTGGCCACCGAGCAGGCCCGTCTAAGGCGGGTGCTGTTTCTCTTCCCCCGCCGTTGCCGGCCATGTTGCAAGTGTCCCTCCCTGGTCCTGATAAGATGCAGTTCGTTCACAGGGCGCCTCTGCTCAGCCCCTTCCGGTCCTCCGTGTGACCCCAGCCCCCGCCTGCATCGTCTTGCATCTCTTGCTGCAATGTGAGGTACAAGCATTCTTGTCCTGTCCCCTGTGTGTCCCCAGAGTCCAGAACCATCCCTGGCAGGTTGCCCCGTCCTGTGGCTGCATTGCTGGCGGTGTGAACGTGAGCGCAGTGAGGGGGAGGGGTGACTCAGTCCCCAGAGCCACGCTGGGCTTGAGACCTGGCAGATGGCGTCAGAATCCATTTCTGATTGCCTCTCTCACGAACACTTGATGAAATAATGATCAAATAGTCTTTCTAACATCCTTCATCTCAGATCTTAAAATGTTTTGTTAGCTGGGCGCCGGTGGCTCACGCCTGTCATCCTAGCTACTCAGGAGGCTGAGATCTGAGGATCACGGTTCAAAGCCAGCCTGGGCAGGAAAGTCCGTGAGACTCTTATCTCCAATAAACCACCAGAAAACTGGAAGTGGCGCTGTGGCTCAAGTGGTAGAGCTCTCACCTTGAGCTGAAGAGCGCAGGGACAGCGCCCAGGCCCAGAGTTCAAGCCCCACGACTGACAAAAAACAAACAAACAAAACACATTTTATTTGTGTGTATGTGTGTGTGTGGTACCAGCTGAGCCATGCCTCCAGTCCTTTTTGCATGGGTTATGTTTTGGAATAGGCTGTGTCTTTATATCTGGGTCAGTCTGGACTGTGATCCTCCTACTGTACTTCCTGTGTCATTGGGATGACCCACACAGGCCACCGTGCCCAGCTGGCCTCAAACCATGATCTTCTGATCTCTGTATCCTAAGTAGCTATGGATAGTTGAGCCTCGATGAGATTACAGGCTTGAGCCACTATTCCTGGTTTAAAACTCTCTTGATTCTTATTTTCTTTCCTGTCTTCTTCCTTTTTGTGTGCTATTCACTCTGATTAGACTGCACTTTCACATAGAGAACTCTTATTCATCCTTCAAAGCCCAACCTAAATGGTTCTTATACCAGACAGAGTTAATTTCTCTTTCTTCCTCCATTATCCTGTGACTATAACTTGGTCAGACTCCTTGAAATGGATTTTCTGTACTCTTTGAATCCTCATTTAGTCTTGAGTGCATGGATGGCAGGGACCTATTTATCTTCTTTGTCTCTCAGCCTATGTCTAACACGTTGGAGGCCTGGCAAATATTTACTGAATGGGTGACTGCAGGTGGTCCTGGCATTTGTCCGCTGCCGAGTGACTATTCGCACGCGATGCTCTTGACCGGGTGGAGTTGCATAGTAACACGGCCGTGTGCTCCAAAGGCAGAGCAGCGGCCTAGCACAAACCCAGAGGGAACACAGACACTCTAACCATGACATCTGGTGTCACCCACGGAGCGGGAAGCAGGTCTGCTCGTGTGCTCAGGGAGGAGAGGGTCTGGGGGTCCCTGGGGCGAGGGAAGCGTGGAGGTCCCGAGGGTCGCTGCCTCTACGCACAGGCGTGGAAGGGGGCTGTGGGCGACGTTCCCTGCTTAGGAACCTGGATGCTTGATAACTCGCTCTGTGCGGGGAGGGCTGAGAATGCTCCCTGGGCACAGCGCTGCTGCGCTGGACGCAGGCTGGTGGGGCACCTGGACATTTGGCTGAGGGAGGGCAGTAAGGGAGGGCCAGGCAGCCCCCACACCGGCACCGTGTGTGTGTGGCTGGTGCCCTTGCGTCTGCGTGGACCGCAGGGAGGTGGCGGCGGCCGCGGGAATCTCTCCTGAATGACTGCATATGCCATCACGGAGGGTGACTCCTGAAGTGCCGTGGTCTTGTCTTCTGTGGCCAGTGGTCTGAGTGTGATGGTCCTGTGCTGCTGGGTGGCGCGTGTCCCACACGTGGCGTTGGGCGTGTCGGTCTTGAGGCTGAAGACCCTTGGTTCTGTTGGTGAGTGGTGCATGCCTGTGATCCCCAGCTACGCAGACTTGTCATCTGAGCTAAAAGAGTCAAGTCTTTGCAGCCGGTCACCACCCGGCTCTGCCGGCTCTGGGTTATGGGCCATCCCATGGTTACCTCGAGCCACACACAGCCGTGAGCTGGCCCGCCTGCCCCTCCATTTCTCAGATGAGCGCCTGGGGCTGAGAGAAGTGGAGCGACTTGTCCAAGGTCCCCCGCAGGCTGTGGGTGGAGGACTCGGCCAAGGTCCCCCGCAGGCTGTGGGTGAAGGAGGACTCGGCCAAGGTCACCCGCAGGCTGTGGGTGAAAGACTCGGCCAAGGTCACCCGCAGGCTGTGGGTGAAGGAGGACTCGGCCAAGGTCACCCGCAGGCTGTGGGTGAAGGAGGACTCGGCCAAGGTCACCCGCAGGCTGTGGGTGAAGGAGGACTCGGCCAAGGTCACCCGCAGGCTGTGGGTGAAGGAGGACTCGGCCAAGGTCCCCCGCAGGCTGTGGGTGAAGGAGGACTCGGCCAAGGTCCCCCGCAGGCTGTGGGTGAAGGAGGACTCGGCCAAGGTCCCCCGCAGGCTGTGGGTGAAGGAGGACTCGGCCAAGGTCCCCCGCAGGCTGTGGGTGAAGGAGGACTCGGCCAAGGTCCCCCGCAGGCTGTGGGTGAAGGAGGACTCGGCCAAGGTCACCCGCAGGCTGTGGGTGAAGGAGGACTCGGCCAAGGTCACCCGCAGGCTGTGGGTGAAGGAGGACTCGGCCAAGGTCACTCGCAGGCTGTGGGTGAAGGAGGACTCGGCCAAGGTCACCCGCAGGCTGTGGGTGAAGGAGGACTCGGCCAAGGTCCCCCGCAGGCTGTGGGTGAAGGAGGACTCGGCCAAGGTCCCCCGCAGGCTGTGGGTGAAGGAGGACTCGGCCAAGGTCACCCGCAGGCTGTGGGTGAAAGACTCGGCCAAGGTCACCCGCAGGCTGTGGGTGAAGGAGGACTCAGCCAAGGTCCCCTGCAGGCTGTGGGTGAAGGAGGACTCGGCCAAGGTCCCCCGCAGGCTGTGGGTGAAGGACTCAGCCCAGCCAGCCCTGGATAGCTTTGACTCACCAAACCATGCTGACCTCCGCTTCCTTCCAAAGCTAATTAATGTCCTATGATTCTCAATCACCACCACCTTCGGAGGCAGCTCTGGGCGTCGGATTTCTAGGGCACAAGATGTCCCCTTTCCTACCTTCCTTCTGTCTGAGTCTGTCAGCTCGGAGAATGCTGAAGCCGCCAGGTGTACAGTCTGGCCCAGGGCCCAAAAATTAATAAGTTCTTCCTCCTGCCTCTCCTGCCTTGTTCTGACTCCGTGCGTGGATGCCTGGCTCTGAGCGTCCCCAGTGGTCTCTCTGGGCTGAGCTTGGATGCTCAGGTTTGGGGTGACGGCAGCGAGGGCGGAAGCCGGCGTCCTGGTGTGGGGTTGGCGGGCTCACCACCTCTGCTTTCATTCCCGCTTTTCTCAGACAGCCTCCAGGGCTGTCAGCCTCGAGGAATTCTGCCCCAGGCTGTCCCTCTACAGCTGGAGCTTTGGGTGCAGGAGAGGGGTGAGGAGGCTGGAGCTCTGGGGGCAGCTGGAAGGAGGACTGTGTACAGAAAGGAGCGAGGAGGCTGGAAGAGGCCTTTATGTCTTTATGGTCTTTCTGTGCAGCCCAGAGAGCTCAACCCTATGGGAGGACGGCCCAGCCGCTGCCCCAGGCTCCCCTCTGTGGGCGAGCCATGCTTGGTTCCCACCAGGAGCCAGCATCCGGGGCACTGTGCACCGAGTGTGGGATGCCAGGTGGAGCGGCCTGCCCGGAAGGCTGAGACGCGAGGCGGGCTCTGCCTCCCCTGGCCCCACTCAAACCTCCGTGCCTGGGCCTTTCAGTGCGTGGTGCTCAGTCCCTCTGTCCCATGGTGAGGGGTCCTTTAGAAAAGCCAAGCCCCGGGACTGGGAAGGTGGCTCAGTGGTAGAGCACTTGCCTTGCATGCATGAGGCCCTGGGTTCGATTCCTCAGTACCACATAAGCAGAAAAAGCCAGAAGTGGTGCTGTGGCTCAAGTGGTTAGCCTTCAGCTAAAGAGCTGAGGGGCAGCGCCCAGGCCCCACGACCGACATAAAAAACGTTAACAAAAAAAAGAAAAAAAGAAAAGCCAAGCCCCACGCCTGGCTCTAAAGCTTCTGCACCCGCCCTGAGTCTCAGGGAACAAGCCAGGCACAGAAGACACACACCGTGTGCGCTCTCATGTGTGGAACTCACAGGGATGGTGTTATAGAAGTAGAGTAGAACAGGGTCTCCAGAGGCTGGGACGGGAGGGGAGAGGAGCGGGGAGAGCGGTACCCAAGCAGAGTCAGAGGAGCATGTTCTACTGTGCTTCTGCAACCCCATGCGCTGGAGGTCACAGCATTCACAGTGCGCTTCCCGCACGGTGCGCTTCCCGCACGGTGCGCTTCCCGCACGGTGCGCTTCCCGCACGGTGCGCTTCCCGCACGGCGCGCTTCCCGCGGGGGTCTGCAGCTTCCCATGCAGAGTAAGGAAAGGAGTGTTCTCCAGTCTCGTCACATACACTGTTGGTGTGCGGCATCAATCGCTCAGAGCTCCACAAACATACTGTCATTACGTGCCCAGAAAAACCCAGTATTGGATCCTGGGTAGTTGTGGTTGGCGAGTCTGTAAGTGATAGTTGTCTGGGGCTTGAATTCGGGGCCCGGGCCTATTTCTTAGCTTTTGCAGTAAACGCAGGTGTTCCACCACTTGGGCAACCGTTTTACTTTCAGCTTTCTGTGGCCCTGGGTACCACGGGCCCCGAGCCTCACTCTGCAGGTCACTAACTGCAGGAGGACGCCGGGGCTCCTGGCAGATGCCCGTGCCCGGTGCTGCGGGTGCTCACCGAGCCACGTGCCGCCTTCGGAGCCACCCTTCGGACTGAAAGCCACCGCATGTCCCCTGCATCTGTCCCCACACCCTGGGAGCTTGTGGGGCCCAGGGTGCCCTTGGGGTCTCTGTCAGCCAAGTGGCTGGTGGAGGTGGGCGTTTGGGTGGCCCCGCTGGCCTTCCGGGGCTGCCTCTGTGGACAGTGCATGGAGCACTGTCGTGAATCTCCATCCCGACTCTATTCTCCCCTGGGCTCCTCTGAAGGGGGATTGGAGGGGGAGACGTCCCCCTTCCAGGGGCACCAAAGGGGCCTGCTGCAGAGGCGCCGGCCAGGAGAGCAGCGGAGCGGGCCAGGCTGGGGCCTCGCGTTCTCTCTTAGGAAGCCCTTCCCCACCACGGTGGCCAGGGGTCCAGGACAGCGGTCTCAGGAAGGGGAACGGCTTCTGCTCCTGAACCATCACCGAGGTCTTTGCGCAAGGCAAAGGTCTGCTAAGCTGTCAGCAGCGGGACCGAGGGGTGCTGGTGAGGGGGGCCTCAGAGCCAGACACGCTGGGCCTGTGCTCGGCCTCGCTCCCAAGACTCCATTACTGCTCCCCCCTTTCTCCTCTCTCTCCTCTCTCTGTCTCTGTCTCTGTCTCTCTTTCTCTCTCTCTCTCTCTCTCTCTCTCTCTCTCTCTCTCGTCCTTTCCACGACCGCAGGCCGGCGTAAGCAGCTCAGGAAGCTAGTTTGAGAAATAAGTGGCATCAGTGCCTGTGGAGTGTCCCCAGAGCGGGCGGCTATTAATAGAAGCGGAGCTGGCAGCAGGCCCATTCGTGCGGCTCTGGACGTGAGCAGCATGGTACGGAGAGCTTGGCGGGATCGTGAATGAGGCCGGTTTCGCCCAGCGGCCTGGGCTGTGGGTGTCGGAGCCAGTGTCATCCCTCACAAGCATGGGGTGTCTGGGCCTCAGAGCCCCTTGGGGGAGGATCGTGGGAAGTGCTCCTGAGGTCGCTCGTAAACAGGAGAGTAAGCTGGCGCTTACTGACCAGAAAAAAAGCTCAGTTATTAGTGAGCTTTTGATTCAGCGGCTCTGTGGGCATCCTCTGCCTTGGGCACCAAGAAGTTCTCCTGAGAGGGGCGTCCACCCCAGACCCTCAGATGATGGCCCAGAGCGGGAGAAGCCCCTTGTGCGGTGGGGAGGACTTGGGGGCTGGTGGCAGAATTGGGGTGGGAAGGACCTGAGCATGACGGGCAGGGCTGTTGGCCCCGCCCTTCCCAGGCCGGGCTCTCACATGGGCAGAGTTGGGCACAGCTGCTTTTGCGCAGTGCGTTCTTGTGCGAGCTTGCCATTGGGGACAGTGAAAAGCTTGGGTACCAGAGCCGGGAAGCACTGACCCTTCACGGGGCTCACGAGCAGCTTCCATTGCTGCCTCCCGCCCCCAAGGGCCTTGCAGGCTAGGCCTCAAAGCCTTCGATGATTTTGCATTGGGCTTACGGCATGAAGCCATTAGTAGCTTCGAAGCTGTGTCCCAGCAGGAGCGCAGGTGCGGGCGCGTGGTCGCCCGAGCCCAGGCCGCCTCTGGTTCTTCTCTGACTGGGCTGTGGGTGATCTTTGTCAGTGTGCAGGTTTTTTGGTGAGAGGTCTTAAAGCCCGCAGTGAGCAGGAGACAGCAGACAGATTCACGCCCCCCCCCCCCGGCCCTGTGGACAGTGGGCGTTACTGCATCCTGGGCCCTGGCCAGCACAGGGGATGCGCCCATTTCTTGATTGCTTGCTTGTTCAGTGTGCTGTTGCCCCTTCTTACCCGCGGGGGGCAGCGCTGTGTGCCCTCCCCACGCTGTCCTGCAGACGTGCTCGGGCCTTGGGCGAGCACACCATGCACGGCCCCAGTGAGTGGAAGCCAGTGGGTGTTTGGGTGTTTGGCAGGGTCTGCTTACTGGTGAATTATTTAGCTTCTTAATGAGTCCATTTTTCACATCCTCCTCTGGTCCCCTAGGATGGCCGGGCAGCAGTTGGTAAAGTCGCAATGAATATTAATGTAGCCTTCAGTTTGGCGTGTGTGCTTAATGGTTTTCCCCTCCAGGGTGGGCTGCTCATCCCAATGTGGGGACACCAGGGTACCAGAAATCTTTTCCCAGTGTGCAGTCTTTGGGGGGCTGGTGGGCAACCCCTGGAGGGCTCTCCAGCCTGGACACGGCGGCCCCTCCCCCACTGTCCGGCCAGTGAGGAGAATCGTCTGCACTTAAGTCTGCCAGTCTCCCCTGCTCCTTGCCAGCCCGCTGTGATGTGGACTTGTTTGAACCTCCATGGGTTGTGCCTTGGGAGGGTCACTTTTGAAGACCGACTCAAGGCTATCCCTGGGGGGAGGCAGAGCTCCACGGAGCGGTTGGCCCAGAAACAGAGGACATGGCTATGGCCTGGAATCGGGTGAGAAGGGTTGTGCAGTCCAGCCGGGAAGCCCTGGCCCCCGTAAGGGTGGCAGGAAGACTGCCTGTGGCAGGAGGCGAGGGTGAGGTGGGAGCTGGCTGGATCCTGGGGACCGCAGGCCAGGGTTGAGGGGATGTCCTTGGTGCACACAGGGCCTGAGGGGTGTGAGGCAGAAGCCAGAAGCGACCTGGGGTGACGCTGCTTGCAAGGGTGTTCCCATGCTGAGCGAGCTGTAGCTGATCATGTGGGATTGCTGATCCTGGCAGAGTAGATGGTAGCAGGCCTGGGATTGCAGCCCCTGCAGCTTGCTCTGACGGCCTGTTGAGGGCCTTTGACGTCTGTCTGGGTAAACATCTTTGGCCGTGCTGCTGTCACAGAGTTTATATGGAGTTAGTAGTTCTGTGGGGCATTGTTGAGGAAATACTGCTGTACACCAGCACTTTTCACAGCAGCATAATTCCCACGTTGTATGTTTGATCTGATTATTAGTTAAATCTCCTGCTGGCGAGCACTTGGTCACTGCCAGTGTTTTCTATTCTTCTGCGCAATCATGATGTCCTTTGGATAGATTCTTGTCTGTGACCAGAGCTCATGCCCTGCCCAGGGATGTGGGTGGAGTGTGTCTCAGTTCAGGGGTGCTGCCTAGGGGCTGATTAGGAGACTTTAAGCAAACCGGCCTTGGCTGTGAGAGGCGTGGAGGCTTCAGGAAGGCCTGGGCCAGATAGGATGAGCTGTTTGGTAACCAGATCTGCATCCCAGCTGTGCTGCTCCATACGTCCTGGGGCCCATCGCAGAGCCCCCCTTCCCTCCTCCCCCCCCCCCCCCCGCCCTAGCTTTGGCTGAAAGGAGAACCAGGCCTGGCCAACATCAGCTGGAATCATCCGAACACACAAACCACTCAGCCCAGCCCGCACCGGGGTGAAATACAGCGCCTGTGTCTCACCTCCTCCAAGCCCATCGACACGCCGATATATCATCTGTGCTGAGAACGTTTTATAATGTCTTACTATTTTATTATCTGTGTGCATTTGCCTCCCTGGCCCCTGAGAGGCGTTTATTAACTCCCTCCCGCGTAGAAACCCCTCTATCTGTCTAATTATGTCCTGAAGCCATATAGGCTCACCATAGTTAAGAAAATAAAACTCAGTAGTTCCCACCCTTTGCTTTCCTAGTAGGCTAGGGGGGACCTTTAGCAGGGCACAAAGCTGCCCTGATGGGCGTCAACCTCGATGGGCAGCCAGCGAGATCCTGGGAGGCGGATGCCGCTGTTGTGCGTGTACTTGGAGCTTGGGCCCTGGGTCGTTAGTTTGGTCATGAGCTAATGAATCTCACTAATTTAATTGGCATGTCCTTTTGAGTTCATCAGGCGGCTGGCCCACAGCTCGCTGTCTCCAGCAGGCCCTCCCTGCGGCCGCTCTGCACCTTGGCTGATGGCTTATTTTGGAAACTCCCCAGGTGGGGGCCCTTGCCTTACCTTCCTCCGTGTCCCTGCCTTCTGTGCGGTGAGAACTTGTCTGAGGACTGTGCTCCCTCACGGGCCCCGGTGAGGAGAGGTGTCGGCCAACTGAGGAGTCACCTTCTCTTCATTTGCCGGGAGGTGAAGGACATGCGAGACCCTGCCATCTGCATCGTCCTTCCCCCGCCTTTGCATACGCCATGTGGAGTTCACGTTTACTCACTCTGACCATGGCTGCCAGCTACCATCCCAGGAGCTCACAGTACAGTAAGATTCCATTCATTCATTCATTCATTCATTCATTCCCTCCCTTGCCCATTCATCTAGCCAGGGCTTGTAGAATCCTGAATCGTGGTGCTCAGTGCAAGTAACAGGCTCTGCTCTTGCTAGTTTATGCAGCTATGCGAGTCACTGGTGGCTGGCGGTGGCCGCATGTCTGGGATGACCAGCCCCACGGTCAGGATTGTGCCCACACAAAGCTCAGGTCTGCGCCTGGAAGACGGTTGTCTGCACACGCTGGTGCTGTTCCGGCTGCTGGCTGTGGCCGGCCCAGCCGCCCTCTCTGAGTGGCTTCTGCCAGGCTCCCACCCAGGGACTGGCAGCGAGGCCTGTGGCAGAGCTGTGGAGGCTGTGAGCATGAGGTTTTTCCCTGGCTGTCGGAGAAGGGAGGATCCACCAGGGGCTGTGCCCCAAGCTCAAGGCTAGAGGGTTATGGCCAAAGTCATAAACCCAGTTTGCTGCCATTGTGCTGTGCTGGTCCGTGTGGCTGGAAATGAAGATCGGTTCTGGCACAGCTCTTAAAAGAGTATGTATGTGCTTGTGCATATGTGTGTGTGCGTGTGTATATGTGCTGGTGTGTACATGTGTGTGCAGCACATTATGCTGTTCTGGTTCAGAGGAAGGTTTAAGCAATAACTTAGAGAACCTGGAGCATGACCGAGTTGGTCTTACAAGGCCTGTGCTGCTGGTGGTTCTCAAGGCTAGGTGTAAAAGCCCCTGGATGAGTCTGGAAAGACAAGGAAGGGTCAGTTGGGTCCCGGACTTAGCCTTAGACTTCCAGGTTCTGGGCAGTTGGAATTTTTTTTTTTTTGTCGGTCGTGGGGCTTGAACTCTGGGCCTGGGCGCTGTCCTTCAGCTCTTCAGCTCAGGGCAAGTGCTCTACTGCTTGAGCCACAGCACCACTTCCGGCTTTCTGGTTGTTTATTGGAGATAAGAGTCTCATGGACTTTCCTGCCCGGGCTGGCTTTGAACCGTGATCCTCAGATCTTAGCCTCCTGAGTAGCTAGGATTATAGGTGTGAGCCACTTGGAAACTCTTGAATGCATTCCTGAGAGGGTGCAGGGACAGGAAGGGGCTGCAGGAGACCCAGGCCCAGGCTCATGGAGAGGGTGTAGGTTCTAAAGTCGGGGTGGTAAAGCTGGTGCTCCATTGAGAAGGAGGTTGGACTAGAGGGAAGGCCCGTACTGCCTGCACTGACGGCTGGTATGTCCTCGGAAGCCTTGGGGAATGGCTCCGCAGCAGTCAGCAAAACCGGTTACCATTAGGCGCAGGCAGAGGAATACATTATAGGGAATTGTGGTATGGCTCCATTTAATCTCTGCTAATTGAACTGCATCAGGCAGAGGGGAGCAAGGAGGAAACAGCACCACACGAAGGGTGAAGGCGGTTCGCTTAGTCTTCCCAATGAAGGTGCTCGCTGCGGGCCAGGGCGGGGAGGCGGGAGCCTCTCCTGAGCCCTGTGCACGGCTGTCTGCCCTGTGGCGTGGACACCAGGTTTGCTTGTATGAGTGCTGCCCCTGAACACAAGCTGGCTGCCTTTTCTGGGCTTAGGCTGGGCGATGCCCACGGTTCCCCCACTGACAAATGACCCTGGGGACACCAGGCGGCCGGCCTGGCATCGGCTGCATGTTGGGAGCTGTGCCGGACCCGTGACTCACACGCTGCATCCTGAACCTGCTAGTCTGGGATGGCTTTGCATCGACGCTGGGCCCCTCTGGTGGGGTCTGCCCTCCCCACGCCGTGTAGACCTGCCCAGCTGTCCTGTTCCTCCTCCTCCTGAATGGGAGGCTCCGGGTCCCCCATGAGCAGGTGGTAAGGGCCTAGAGAAGGAGAAGGGTGCTGTCGGCACCCACCAGGAGAGGGAGACATGAAGCAGGGGGGACCAGGTGGGTCGGAGAGGCAGTCTGGGGGAGGGGGAGGGGCAGCTTATCTCCAGTCAGCAGATGCACTCTCTGTTCAGCGACCACGCTTCTTCTGGAATGTTGGTTCTCTCATGCAGAGCCATCCACCCGTCCCCGGCCGATCCTAGAACTGCACACGACAATGGACCCATGCAAGACCACATGGGCTGGGCCAGGGCAGAGCCGGGTCTGAGGCATAGGCTCAGAGGTGACGGGAAGACAGGAGCCTGGAAGGCTGCTGTTCCCGCGTGGAGAGGTGGAGGCGGAGGAAGCGCCGCTGCAGGGGTGGGGAGGGGCGGGCAGGGCAGCTTGGGGCCGAGGGAGTTCTGGACGGGGAGGCCATATCGCGAGGACCCCGTCTCTCTGGACTTGCCACTTCTCCCAGCAGCAGTGCGGGGGGCCGTGGGGAGAAGCTTTGACCCCCACCCTCCACTATCCTCCAGCCCGACCTGTTCCAGTGCACCTCAGTAGCTGTGTTCAGCGGACTCCCACCGCCGTTCCCTGCATCCACCTGGCCCCTCACCTTGCTGCGTTCCAGCTACTTTGTACCTGGACTTTCAACTTGAGTGGTTTGGCAAAGGAATTGTTTGGGTGGGGGTGATGATGATGAGAGAGGCTGCTGAGAGAGCTGACGTGCGCACAGCAACTGGCCGGAATGTGTGCAGAGAGCTAGAGGAGAGTTAGGCAGGAGGAACCATTGGCGCAAAGGCTCTGGGGTGGGGATATATGGAGGACATTGGAGAGGCCAGGGGCAGAGCTACCCAACAGAGATGGGCCCAGGTTGTGTCAAGCCTCTGAATCCTGGGTTCAGAGTGCAAAGGCCCTGGAGTTGGCTTGTTGACTCAGGCAGGGCATTATCTGAGCCCTCTGAGGAGGGCGTGCCCTGGGACAGAGCTGCGGGGGGAGGGGGAGGTGCGGAGGTGGGCACATGGGTGGTGGGGAGGAGGTGGTGGTGGGTGCCCTGGGGTGATGGGGGAGGGAAGGAGGGAGGGACCAGGCCTGCAGGTGGGGTGGGACCTTGGGAGGGGAGGGAGGGGGTACAGGGTGGGGTGGGGCTGGGAGGGTGTGATCAGAGCTTCCTTCCGCATAGTTGGTGGAGGATGCCTGGCGGGTGCCTGGAGAAGAGGTCAGGGAGCCGTGGGGCACAAGTTGGGCACTTGCTAGAGTGGAATTGTAACCGTGTGAGCTACTGGCTGGTGCCCACTTGTATGAGCCCCGGTGGGCATTCCCAGCGGACAGGCTGCACCGGAGGATCGGTGATAGGCTGCAGTGGCCTTGCGCCAGGACCCCGGAGCTGGCACCGCTGGGACCAGGCCTCCAGCGAAGGCTGCCTTGCCCCTGGCCTGCGAGGCCCGAGCGGAGGACCCGGATGCCAGCCCTGAGACCCAGTCTTGTGCTGGTCCCCCTGTCACGTGGAAAGCTCCACTGGGACCCTTGGGAACATCTGCCCAGCTGTGCTCAACCGCAAGAGAGAGGGACTGTGTGTGTCGGCAGAAAACAAAGCAAGCCAGATGGGAATGGAGAAGGGCAGAGGGAGGAGGAAGAAAACAATGAAGAACTGGTCACAGAAGTTTGTGTGTGGGACAGAGTCCCTCGAAGAAGGATGTGCGTCTAAACCTTTGGGCACTGTGATTCTGCTAACTTTTTGCTTTTATTTGTTTTTATTTGTTTTACTTTATTGTAGTTTTAGAGGTGATATAGAGTGGGGTCACTTTACATAACGTCAGGAAATAAGTGCATTTCCTTTGGCATTGTGTTCCCTCATCCCCTCCCATCCCCTCCCTCCCATTCCCACCTAACTTCCCTTTTTAAAAGAAAAGTTTGTAAATACATTTTCATTGACTGTTCTTATATTAACTTGAAATGTGTGAAATTGCCATCTTTGTAGGCCAAAAATAGTTGCATATTGGTGACCTGATATGGTTCCCCTTAAAGCTATTTCTCAAGTTCTTTCTCTGACCATTTTTAGGGGAAAGAAAAAAAAAAAAAGAATCTCACCTTGGAAAAAAGCCTCAAAGAGAGCATAGTGATATTTCCTCATAACTATTTCATGCTCTAAAAAGCAATTTAATAAGGATTCTAGTTGAAGAGCCAAAAAATTGTAAGATTCAAAATAAAAATCAAGATGAGGTGAAAAAGAAGATCGAAAGCCTAGAGGACAAAAGTTGAAACCTAAGCACTGTTATGGAGGATCTAATAAATCAGTTAATGGCATTGAGGAATCTAATCTATACTCCTGATATGGGGGTGGGGAGGTCAAACAAGAAGGACTTAGCGCAGCCAGTGCATCTGGAGGCCTGGGAGTGGAGCCTGTGCATCTGGAGGCCTGGGAGCGGAGCCTGTGCATCTGGAGGCCTGGGAGTGGAGCCTGCAGCCACTGGAGGCCTGGGAGCGGAGCCTGTGCATCTGGAGGCCTGGGAGCGGAGCCTGCAGCCACTGGAGGCCTGGGAGCAGAGCCTGTGCATCTGGAGGCCTGGGAGCGGAGCCTGCAGCCACTGGAGGCCTGGGAGCAGAGCCTGTGCATCTGGAGGCCTGGGAGTGGAGCCTGCAGCCACTGGAGGCCTGGGAGCGGAACCTGTGCATCTGGAGGCCTGGGAGCGGAGCCTGCAGCCACTGGAGGGGGCGTCCTGGGTCAGAAGCTGACTGCGCAGGGATGCTAGCAGTGATCTTCTCCAGAAGGGAAGAAAGAATGGAACCAGCAGATCAGACAAAGATCCTTGGATTCTGCCATGCCAAGACAGACACATCCAAGTTAAGATGAAAGAAATCTCCTAGGCATCCAGGCACTAGGCACCCACCACCCCTAAATCTAAATGCGTTTGCTTTGTACCTGAACGCAAATAAGGACTCTGGGAAGGGCGGGTGGGCCGTGGTCAAAACTGGGGCTGAGCCTTTGGCTCACTTAAATGCATGATGACGAGGAACGACAGCATGTGAATTTTTAAACCTGGAGGGTGTAAAAGTAATAATGTAGTCTGCAAAGACCACAGTGGGGCGGAGAGAGGTAGGAGGCGGTGTGCCCATGCCCGTGTCCCTCACCGTGTAGCGAGTGGCATTAGAGCCTTCTGTATACACTGCACGGGGCTTCCTTCCCTTGCCGTGCCTTGACCTTGGCTTGTGTAAGTGATACTGTCTATCCTTGGTGTCTTCTGAGAGTCTAACAGCTTCGGGAGGTTAGGGCTTCTCTTCTGTCTTGTTCACTGCTGTACCCCCATTGCCTTAAAACAGTGATTAGACCATAAGGGATAGCTGAGCAGACAGAGGGATGGCTGCCTGGGTAGTCTGTGGGTCGAGGAATGGATGGGTTGGGGGATGGATGAGTGGTCCATGGAGAGAGAGCTGAGTGGAGGACTGGATAGAAGGGTGGAGCACTAGTTCATCTTCTGCTACTGCCGTGCAGTATCTGGGGTAAACTATTTGGTAAGGAAGGGTGGTTTGTTTAGCTCAAAGCATTTATTTAGTCCAGCGGCATGGTGCTGGCTCTGGCGAAGGCCTGTGATGGACGGCCTCATGATGGCAGGAGTACTTGAGGGAGCAAGAGATCACAGCACGGCGCAAGAAGCCAGTCAGGCGTGCTTTCATGAGTACTAACCAGGGGCCTGTACAATTATCTGGGCAGAGTTCAGTGACCCACGTACCTGTCACTAGGTGATGCTTTTCAAGGTCCCACCACCTCACAACATCAGCACACTAGGGGCCGGACTTTTAGTAGGCACAGGCTTGAGGGTAAACTGCATTGGAACCACGATGGATGATGGATGGATGGATGGATGGATGGATGGATGGATGGATGGATGGATGGTTGGATGGCTAGCTGGCTGGCTGGGTGGGTGGATGGATGGATGGATGGGTAGATGGATGGATAGATGGATGGGTGGATAGATGGGTAGGTGGATGGATGGGTGGGTATCTGGATGGATGGATGGATAGATGGATGGATAGCTGGACGGATGATGGCTGGGTGGATGGCTGGGTGGATGGATGGATGGATGGATGGATGGATGGATGGGTGTCTGGATGGGTGGATGGGTGGCTGGATGGTGACAGTGTCTGTTCATTAAAGCAAGACTTGGTAGTGATTGCAGTTGGTTGGAGTGTGGATTGGAATAATACTTCTTTGAAGGCCCTCTGAAATACTCTCTCCCAAGTCCCCATTTGTCCTAGTAGACGGTATTTGGATGTTACAGAGCTACTAAAAGGTCATTGTACTTATGGCTACAAATGTCCTTCCAGCCAGAAGGTGTGAGCTCTCTCAAAGAGAACACATCTCTACAGCAAGTGTGTGTGTGTGTACGTGTGTGTGGAGTGTGTGTGGTATGTATCATGTGTTGTATGTGTGCTTGTGGTGTGTGGGATGTATGTGGGGGAGTTGCATGTGTACTGGAGTGAGTGGTGTGGGGTGGAGTGTGTAAGGTGTGGTGCGTTGGTGTGGATGTGGGGTGCTGTAGTGTGTTGCTGCATGCTCTGCACCGTGTGCAGTATAGGTGGTGAGGTTCATGGGTGTGCCTGTGGGCGTGTGCCAGCCTGACTGGCTGGCTTGGGCACATGAGTGGCAGATGGCTGTGGGTGGGGCTCTGTGGGGCAGGAGGCGGGACCCCATGTGTAGTGCACCTCTGGAGAGGAGACCTCTGTGGCATCTTCAGGGTCCAGAGCCCCTGGAGCCGCAGGGCATCGCGGTCCAAGCTGTTTTTGTGTTGGGAAACAGGAAGAGAAAGAAAGCAGGTGGGGGGCTTTGGAGGGCTGGGCTGGTGACCACCGGCCGTGGTGACCGCCTCAGCGGCGGGATGCACAGTCCTCGCAGGCCTGCGTGAGGGCCTGGCTGCCCCCCACGGAGAGATGTGTGGACACACCCACTGGGGTGACCTCTGGGAGGAAGCGGGTGTGCGGCGTGTGCTTCTGGAGGCGATTTGGCACAGCTCTGCTTTCTGAGTCACACCAGCCGGTGCCTCGGTCCCCGTCCTCCCCCGGTACACCCCGGGAAGGGCTCGGTCCCCTCTTCCTGGAAGCCTCCTCCCTGCCCCCCATTCTCTCTGTCCAAGGCTGCAAGGCGCCTCCTTCCAGGCCCAGACCCTTCTGTGACATCAGCTGACTCCTCGTCCTTATCCCTTTTTTTTTGTCCCTTGTCCCACCAAATCTCTGTCTGCCAGCAGGCAGCGCGTGGCTGTCCAAAGCATGAATGATGAACACGCTATTTTTATGTAAATGTGTTTTTATTATCCGAACGAGACAACATTGCAGCAAAACTAGGAAAGAGGCTAGAAAATGGCCCATCAGCGTTCTCAAGGCACAGCTGCGCACGGCGGGGCACTCCTGCTGGCCCGGCTTTGGGCAGGAAGCAGAAACTGTGGGTCTTGCTTTTCTCCAGAGCAGGCCGGCCTCACCCCTGCTGCCCGGCCAGCGCTGCCGCAGCCCCCCTGCCTCTGTGGAGGATGCTGTGGTGGAGGATGGGCCGGAGGCTGGCGCGTGGGCCTCACATAGTAACTGGACACGGCCAGCAGGTGTGAGAGCCAGTGCCAAGGCCCACGAGCCATGTCAGCACGATGCCCAGCAGGGCCACGTCATCGAGGGCCAGGCTTTGTGAGATTCCTTTCTCACGCCCGACCGAGCACCATCTTGCTGCCTTAGTGGCCCTGTCTTCCGGCTGGATTTCCCCCAGGGAAGACCCTGGCTTACAAAGGTTCCCAGTCCACTGGGGAAAGCCTGCTCGTGCACACCGTCCTTCTTGTCCTGCTCCCATAGTTGGTCACCACGTGGCACGCTCTTCCTCACAAAGAGGGCTTTGCGTGGTGGAGAGGCCCAGTGTCGCTGTGGTCAGTGTCCTGGGTGCTAAGGCTGGCTGGGGCTGGACGTAGGCTAGAGGATGAAATACGTTGCCAATTTCGGATGGGTTTACGGAGACGTGACCCGCGGGAAGGCAAGGAGTCTGTAATTACCGCCCATCTCCTCTCGATGAGCTGCGAGACGGAGCCCCAGGGGCGCAGCCCCAGTCTTGGAATGGCTGTTTAAATGTTTTATGTTTGCAAGGAAGCATGGCTTACGCTCGGTGTGGGGCGGGGGAGCCCACAAATGGGCCTTGAGAAGCAGGAGAAGGAGCGAGCAAATGAACTTTTCACGTCTGGATGAGCTTGCTGACCACAAGACTAAATTGCAAAGGTCCTCTGTGGGGAAGGGAGAGGAAATTGGCAGAATTAAAGGAAACAGACAAGTTGCTTGGCCATTGGGGCCGTGGCCCGAGCTCAAGAGCCTCTCTGTGTGATTCTCCCCTGGACGCACGTGACCATCTCCGTCATCTCAGACTGCACAGAAGCGTGCCGCAGGGCGGAGCCCCCTCCCTGCAGAGTGGTCTCAGGCAACGTCCTGTGTGGGCTGCACCCACGCCTGTGACCTTGGGCAGGTCCCTGAGCTTCCCTCCAACTGACTGGAGTCTTGCTCTCCAACCTCACAGCCAGCTTCGTGCCACGAAGCGGGTGAGAGAATTGTGCAGCTGACGGCTGGTGCTCCCTCGTGGGCATCGGCTGGGAGAGGGGTAGTGGACAGAGGTCCCTAGCAGCCTTGAGGCTGAGAGTAGGGTAGTGGTGCTGGGGGAGCTGGGCGGAGGGCGTGTGGTGCTGCAGGGATGGGACCCAGGCTTCCGGGCACAGAGGACCAGCAGGCTCGGCCGGGAGGGCAGGGGGAATCTCTCCTCTGGGCATGGAAGTTCCCCAGACCTTAGTGACTTTAAACAATACTATTCCTTGGGCATCATCTGTCACAGGCCCTTGGGCCAGGACTACTGGTCCCACCCCATCAAGGCCACCATCTGGAAGACTCAAGGGTCAGGATCATCTGAAGGCTTTGCCACTTAACTGTTTTTCTTTGTTTGTTTGTTTTTTTTGGGTCTGGTCATGGGCCTGAACTCTGGGCCTGGGCGCTGTCCCTCAGCTCTTCAGCTCAAGGCTAGCACTCTACCACTTGAGCCACAGCGCCACTTCCGGCTTTTTTTCGCCTGCTTATGTGGTGCTGAGGAATCGAACCCGGGCCTCATGCATGCAAGGCAAGCGCTCTACCACTGAGCCGCCTTCCCAGCCCCGTAACTGTTTTTCTTGATGTGGCGTCTTGAGGCCTAGCAAGGCTCTGGGCTGGACTCCTTTGCCCCATGGGCTCTTCATATGTTCGCAGCTTTCTTAGTGTGGTGGATGGGCTCTAAGGGGCGTGTCTGTTGACAGAAACGTACATGGGAGACCAGCAGGAAGACGAGAGAGAGAAAAGGCACAGGCACCATATAGGAGCTGTGCTTTCCTTTAGAAAAAAAAAACAAAACAAAACACAATAAACCCCAAACACCTCCACTTAAAAAGGGGCCTTCATTTTAGAGGTCATTGTAGATACACATTCAGTAAGAAATAACGCAGAAACTGACTGGGCATGGGGGTACACACCTGCAATCCCAGACACTCAGGAGGCAGAGACAGGAGGATTACAGCTTGAGATCAGCCTGGGCGAAATTAGTGTGAGGTTTTGTCTGGAAAACAAGAGCCGATGGACTGGGGCTTGGCTTACGTGGCCAAGAGCTTGCTCAAGCCTGTGCGGTTTCTGAAGTTCTTGGCACTGGTAGTGGAGACTTAGGGCAGGGGATTGGTTTTGATGCTCCCTCACTTTGGCCGCCAGAATTTACAGATATTTGATCTCTTGTATAAGTAGCGTATGATTGGCATAGAACCTTCCTTTAGCCTCACTCAGACTTTAAATCCCAGATGCTTAGAATGCCTAATGCCGTGTGTATGCTATGTGAGTGGTTGCTGCACTTCTATGTTGGGAATAAGGCTAAGAAACGGCGGTCTGTGCATGTGTGGTACAGACATAACCTTTCTGAATTTTCCTGACTCAGCGGTCTGCATCCTGAGGTTACCACTAGGTTTTGTTGTTGTTTTGGTGGCTGCCGTAGGTGTGCGGTAGTACCTACTTGTGGTTTTACGTGGTGTTTCTGGAATGGCCAGCAATGCTATATTTGCCTTCCATCTGTTATAAGGTATTGATTTATGTCTTTTGCTTGTGTCCTAAATGAACTCTTCATGTTGGTACTGTTGAATTTTTAACACTCTTTCTAGACGCTAGTCGCTACTTCTTTGTCAGATCCGTGGTTTTCAAATATTTCTCCAGTCCATACATTGTTTTTCATAGCATTTTTCATGAAGAAATGAACCGTGAGCTTAATTTTTTTTTTAAAGCCACTGTATACAACTTTAGAAAACCACGAAGGAAACCTGGACCTAACGCTAGGTGGAGAGTTCTTAGGCAGCACCAGTTACACAGCCTGTAAGAGGTAGAGCTGTGATCTGAACATGAGGGGAGCCCCACCGGGGGGTCTGCATGGCAAGCGGCCCCCAAAGCCGTCCCTGGCCATCTCAGAGTCTCTAGGAGTTTCTTCTCTCTCTAAGGACTCAGAATGACAGCTGACAAGCCAGCACGAGGACTCGGGCTCTGCTGAGCCACGGCGAAGCTGCCGTTCTGGAGGTGAAGGGGCGGTGGGTGAATTGTTTTGGGCATGAAAGCGCCAGTCTTCTGGGGTGAGGAACCGTGGTAAATTCACTTTCCTTGACATCTGATTGCTTTGTGCTCTCCCTCCGGGCCTGCAGGACCCCGAGCGGCCCCCGGGAGGCCCCTGTGTGCACCTCGCCTGCCGTGTTCCCGGGGAATCACCTCTGCCCTGCAGCCATACTGACTAGCTGTTCCCCAAACACAACACACTGTTCCTGCCTTAGCTCAATCTGTTCCTTAGTCCTGGGGACTCTTCCTTCTCCCTCTAGAAAACGTCTGCTTGTCCTGTCCAGGATCGCCTGGGTGCCACTTCCCCCAGGCAGCCCTCGCCCACCTCCAGCTGAAGTAGGCTGTAAATTTCCTTCTCCCTGACTAGCTGCTTTGCCAGGGTTTACAACTGTGGGTTCGGTGTTTCCCCCGAGAGTGAGCCGCTTGTGGAGATCCCACCACTTCTGGCTCACAGCAAGCCCTCCCTGCGCGTGTGCGGTATGTGTGCATAGGGCAGAGCACTGTTAAAGCGTAGTCCTTATTACAAGAGTGGTCACGGTAATTACGTTGTTATGGTCTGGGCTCTGGGGTGGCTGGTGGTTTGTTGATCAGCCTCCTGCCTACCTCCTCCGTGCTGGTTGGGAATGGATGCTGATTACGCACACTTGCGCTCGTGTCTGGGCCAGACTGTTTCACTTTGCTCTGTTTTAATGTCGGATGGAAGTTAGGCTCTGGCTGATTCATTATGGTGACATCCAGAAGCCATAGATTGTCTCCAGAGCAGCTGGTGGCTTGTATCTGCCCCGTCCTGGTCATTGTCCACGAGGCACGGCCGCACCACGATGCCATTCCCTGTGCAGGTTCAGTAAGTGCTTAGGACCACAGTGAGAGTTTAGCTACACACACACACACACACACACACACACACACACACGTATTTTGGCAAGGATGGCAGGCATGCGCAGTGAGGGAGGGGGATGGGTGTTGTAGACGTGGTGGACGGGATATGGGCGATCAGAGAGCGGAGGCTGTGGAACAGTGTTCAGCCTCTTGTGGCTCCTCAGGTGAGCGTGAGGTAGGGGTGGGCCCTGAGGTCAGGGCACGGCTCCTAGGAGGCAGAGGAGGGACTGGGAGGGCAAAGCCAGCACGTGCAGGGCAGGGCAGGATATGGAAGGAGGGAGGAAAGGGCCCAGTGTAGGTCCCACAAAAGCCCCTTGGGTAGAGGTGAAAACCAAGTACAAGTGAATGGATGGATGAGTGAGTGGATGGATGGGTGAGTGAGTGGATGGATGGGTGAGTAGATGGGTGAGTGAATGGATGGATGGGTGAGTGAGTGGATGGATGAGTAGGTGGATAGATGAGTGGATGGATGGGTGAGTGAATGAATGGATGGATGAGTGAGTGGATGGGTGAGTGAGTGGATGGATGGGTGAGTGAGTGGATGGGTGGGTAAGTGGATGGATGGGTGAGTGGATGAGTGAGTGGATGGGTGAGTGGATGGGTGGGTGAGTGGATGGATGAGTGAGTGGATGGGTGAGTGAGTGGATGGGTGAGTGGATGGATGGGTGAGTGGATGGATGAGTGAGTGGATGAGTGAGTGAGTGGATGGATGGGTGAGTGAGTGGATGGGTGAGTGAGTGGATGGGTGAGTGGATGGATGGGTGAGTGGATGGGTAGGTGAGTGGATGGATGGGTGAGTGGATGAGTGAGTGGATGGGTGAGTGGATGGGTGTGTGAGTGGATGGATGAGTAAGTGAGTGGATGGATGAGTAGGTGGATGGATGAATGGATGGATGGGTGAGTGGATGGGCGAGTAGATGGGTAAGTGGATGGATGGATGAGTGAGTGGATGGGTAAGTGGATGGATGGATGAGTGAGTGGATGGGTGAGTGGATGGGTAAGTGGATGGATGAGTGGGTGGATGGATGAGTGGGTGGATGGATGAGTGGATGGGTAAGTAGATGGATGGGTGAGTGAGTGGATGGATGAGTCGATGGGTAAGTGGATGGATGGATGAGTGGATGGGTAAGTGGATGGATGGATGAGTGGGTGCCTATGAGTACAGGGGGGTTGGATCTGGAATGTCCTCCCAAGTGGCCCTGTGTTCAAGGCCAGGATGGTGCTATGGGACATGGTGGGATGGAGCTTCATGGGATGGAGCTCAGTGGGGGGCCTTGGGTCTCTGGGGCTGTGTCAGATCCTGTGATTCCGGGATCTGATCTCTTCTCTATTTTGCTTCCTGATCGTGAGATGCAGTTTTCTCCCACTAAATGCTCCTGCTGTGACATGCTGCCATGCCACAGGACCAAAAAGCAATAGTTCTGTCTGGTCAAACTGGAGTCTCGAAACTGTGAGCCAAAATAATCCTCTCTTCTTTGTAAGTTATTTCAGGTGTTATGTTATAGTGGTAAAAAGCTGACTAACACCGTGGGTGAATATGGGAGAATGACTAGCTGAGTAGATCGTAGGTGGATGGATGGATGGATGGGTGGGTGGGTGGGTAGTGGGTAGGAAGATGGATAAGTGGATGAGTGAATGAATTGGTGAATGTAAGCGAAGGAACTTGTCCCATGTGCCAACCAGATTCTTCCAGCCTACGTGTTGGAAGGGGTGGTCCAGGGCACTTGGATGTGAGAGATTTTTATCCCATGCAAATGTGCTTATCACTGATGAAGTAAGTGCCTCTGGAAACTTGGCTCTTCTTACCTGACCGATGTCTTTCCTCAGTGTGAGGTTTGGGCTTTCCCTGGTCTTGGAGAGACCTCAGGCCAGGTGAGCTTTAATTTCCAACATAGCCTGTGTTTGACGACAGGTCCAGAGCTCTTTGTTGGTGCTCATGCCACCATGGTGGGGGTCAAGCAACAGCCTTCGTGTGCATCTGGAGTGACTGGCCATCCACCCCTGCGGGGATCCACCCCAGCGGCCCAGGCTGCCCAGCCCGCCCACCTTCCTGGTCAGCCCTCACCTCCGGACTGGCCTCGGCACGGTGCAGTTGGTTTGGGCACAACTGGTTGTTGGGGCCTCTGGGTGTGGGAGGAGATACCAGCCCAAGCTAGCGATTCTGTTTTTAAAGAAACTGCAAAGTGGGCAAGTCTTGGAAATGCAAAAGAGCCCAATTTTCCAGCTTTTTCCAGTCCTGAATGGTTCCTTCCCAGGTGTTGGGTATTTTAAGCAGCCGTAAACACCATTTTTCTCTCAGGCTTTTCGTCGTTGGTAATGATCATATTTATACCAATTCTGTCACTCTTCCTTCCTTGATCACAATTCATGTCTATGAAAAGATGTCTTCCACACTCAAGCCTTGCGATATTTATAGCGCCCGCATCCTGAGGCGGCCGTGGTGTGGGACCTGTGGGAGAGGAGCCGGCCGGACCTGCCCTCGGGACGCTGGCATTCCAGTGGGCGACCCATGAGTCACCAGTGAATAGACAGGATGTAATTTCAGGGGTGCTGACTGGGGTGAGGGACGGAGCCGAGCAGAGGGCGTACGAGGGATGGGTGCCGCGGGGCCTTTAGGATGGGGGGCTGGAGCGGCTTTGTTGGGGTGACTCTGATGTAGGGTCGAATCTGGATGAAAGAAAAGGAGATGCACGAAAGCTGGCTGAGAGGCTGGTGGCGGCTGCATCAGGAACACGTCTGTGCTGGAAGGGCTCAGCTCTGGGATCCCAGCTGGGGTGGGAAGGGAGAGGCAGGTATGAGGACACTGAGATTTTTAGGTTAAGGTCTAGTGTTGAGCAAGGCTTTATCCAAGGTTTTCAGCCAGTTCAGCAGGACCTGGCATCTGTCTGTTGTCTCTCTGTCTGATGTCTTGGCAGCATGCTAGGAGCTCTGTGCTCATATTCCTCGTCTGAGTCCCTAGCAGCTGCTAGATCCCAGGCTCCACCCCAAGAAGGCAAGTAGGGGAAAGACTGCGACCTGCACCTTGGTGCTGGCTGCTGGGCCGGCTTCCCAGGCTCAGGTCAGAGCTGGGCCAGGCCCATCCTTGAAGCTCATGAGGGCCTCCGTCTCCTCGCCGCGTGACCTGGCAGGGGCACTGGTGGGTTCCGTGTCTTTGGCTCTTGGCAGGGGCTGTGCTTCGTAGCAGGCTCCCCGAGGGTGGAGAAGCTTCGTCACTGGATTCACTATTTACAGTCCCGTTTAATGACAAACTGTGTAAGAAAACTCATTCTCCAGACAAGCGGGGAATATTGGCTGGCGTCTGCCTCGCGGCCGGGTGCACAGGGCTGGGCCGCTGGCCGTGCTGGAGCACGTGCTGGCCCAGTGCCGCCCTGGGAATCTTGACTGCCCCACCCCCATTGTGTTGGAGAGGCAGGAGAGTGGACCCCCCTCCCCGTTAGTGCTGATGAGAACTGCAACCTCCCCTTCTAAACTCTGTAGCCAAGGAGTTGACAAGGCCCAAGAGAGTTAGTGTGAAAGCCCTCGCCCATGGTCTTCTCTGAGGGGTGCCTCAAGCAGCCAGGTGCACACCCTGGAGCAGTGCCCCAAGGCAAACATCCCTGGAAGGGGAGCCCAGAGAGTGGCACGCGGGAGGGTCCTGGCAGAATGCAGGCAGCGCATGCTCCTCGGAACGTGGAGCTGCTCACGGGTCTCAAGTGCTTCCCAGAAATCCTAATGCTGCCTCTGCTGCCCTGGGTCCTCAGACAACTCCTTCTTCCTCTCAGAGCCTCAGTTTCCCCACCTTTCAGCTGTAGTACCATTCCAGGGGTGATCAGGAGGACCTCCTCTGAGGAGGTGGCATTTGGGTCAAGACCTGATGGCTGAGGAAGGAGTTTTCTAAGAAGGGAAGTTCTGCTTCCCCGTCCTGTGCGCAGAACATGCTGGCCCAGGCCCAGTTGGGGGGGAGCTGAGACCGCTGGGTGGGGAGGTGCGGAGAAAGAGCTGCCCTCCAGCTTGGCCTTCCTGGGGGCCAGGTGGGGCACCATCGTAGGAGGGGGAGAGACCCAGAATCGTGGGTTATGCAGCAGCCTGGGTTTGGTGGTGTTGCTGTAAGATCAGCACTGCTCTTGGCGGCTCTGGGGGCTGTGTGAGCGACCTCAGGGTGAGCGGTCCTGGGAGCAAGGCCTCTGGTCTGGGGCTTGCCCGTCATTAGGTCTGCTGTAGGGTAAAGGGTCATACCCCAAGTTCTTGTGTAGACACCCAAGAGTGGGTGCTGGGGCACGGCTGCATGTATGTAGGGAGGACTAGCGAACCTGTGAAAGAAACCCCTCAGAGCAGCAGCCCTGGTGGTCAGGTGAGGACAGGTCAGACGTCCCCTGAGGACCAGCAAGCCGCCTCCCCCCACTCTGGGTCTGCGCTGCTTTGATCTGGACTCCCTGAGCAGTCGGTTTCTCTTTGATCCGGACTCCCTGCCTCCGAGCTGAGCGGTCTGTTTCTCTTATGAGCATGCAGCTTACGGCATTGTCAGAGAAGGCAAAGGGACAAAGGCGAGCCGAGAGTGAGTCCAGCTGTGTTCTAAAGATGGGAAGTCAGTCCACCGTTCAGATGGAGGAAGGTCGGAGCTTTTATAACCATGCTTCAAAACCAGCGCAGGGACTTCGAGAACTTCCTGGCCAGTCCTGCTCCTCTGCAGTTGTATAAAGTGATGTTCAGGAAAGTGGACTTGCCCAAGGTCACACAGAGTGCAGCGAGAGGTGGACTGGGGCCTGGGCTCTGGGCTGCTGCCCAGGAGCCCTTCGGCCCGTAGCACATAATGATTCTAATAATAGCTGATTGGGCACTGGCTCCATTCGAGGCTGTTAATACTCATTAATCTCTACAGCATCCGAGAGTGAAGGTGCAGTTAACAAAACAAGACGTGAGGCACAGGGAGGCCGAGTTGCTTGTTGAAGTCACACTGTGCACAGTTCCGGGGGTGAGGGAGTGGTTGGGCCCTGTGCCATGGGCACGCAGGCAGAGCCCACCCACGGGTCCCTGTGGTGCAGCAGGGAGCAGGGGCGCACATCCTCCTCCTGGGAATGGGGACAGGGCTGTCAGGCAAGGCTTACCGAGGAGCCTGGAGACGTGCGGGTGCTGTGAAGAGCCTCTGGCAGGCCAGGTGTGGGAGATGGGCCATGGCTGGAGTGGGGGGCAGCAGGGACCGCATGGGTAGGAGGAGGTTCAGGGTGTGGGGTTCTCGGTCAGCTGGAGCAGGGCGGCCGGGGACAGCTGTCTAGACCGTGTATGCATGAGAGTCAGGGTGACATGGCAGCCCAGCAGGCTGCAAGGAGACCCAGCCACACCGGAGACAGCTAGGCTGCGGGCTGCAGGGAGGGTGCTTCCGGGGCCCTGGGTGGATTCTGAAGCAGAGCCTCCAGCGCTGATAGGAGGCTGGGGAGACAGAGGAACAGGAAGACCTTAGAAAGGGGGAGCTGCCGGGCAGAGCCGGGAAGTGGGCTGGGGAGGGGGGGGCGGGCTGCAGCCAGGCCCAGGTGCAGAAGTCTCTCCAGGCCCTGAGTGACGGTTTTGGGGAGGCAGACATAGTTTCCCCTGTGGCCAGTAGCCTGGGGTGGAACTGGTGTGCCCGTGTTGGCTCCTGGCAGCAGTTCTAACTCCCAGTGGACAGACCGTGGCAGATCTTGCCGGACCGGAGTCGTCAGCAGCCTGTACCACACTGCCGGTGGCCAGGCCGTCACACATCCGGTTCTACGCTCACTCTGGAGCCTGGGACCAGGTTCCCCCGACCCGGGGGCCTGGGCTCCCAGCTCTATGGAAGGTCCTCCTCTACCCTGGGCACGCGCAGAATGCTGGTTCCCACACCCCGTCCGCCACCCGCAGAGGAAGGAGCCGGACCCGGGCAGCAGCGGTGGTGTCCTCAGGGGACAGTGAGCGAGGCCTGCCTCACGGAACGTGCCTCTGTCCCCGCAGTTTCTAGTCAGTGACACTGGGAGAGCCAGTGATCCAGACCGACCCTGGGTGTGGCGTGGGGAAACTGAGGTCAGAGAGGTGGGCTGACTCGGGGCCCGCCCTCGGCCTCCTGCGCAGCCTCCCATGGACAGGTGTAGGGCCCAGGTGTCTCTGATGTGGGAAGCGGGCTGCAAGCCCACCTTTCGGGAGCTCCCGGCCCTTCTGTCCCGTGGGAAGTCATTGCTAAGCCAGTCCCCACCCCTGAGCCGAGCGGCACGGAAGCCAGGTAGTGCTCAGCCCCCAGGAGAGCAGGAGCTCCCACGCCAGACCTCGGGGAGAGCCCCAGCCGCTGGGCTGGCGTCTGTCCAGGCGGGTTCTCGGTGGCCAGTGGAGAACGCGCAGGCCCCGAGGCGGGCTCCCCCACGTGCCCCGGGGGGTGGCACACGAAGCGGTCATGGCGTGAAGGAGGACTTGGTTGTTTCCAGGTGACTGGCTGGTCCAGGGCTGAGCGGGAGGTAAATCTCTAAGGCCTGAGCAGCTTTCCAGCACAAGACAGTGATCTGCCGATTTCTCAGGACGAGACAAAAACATAACAGCCACAGCTACAACAGAAAACTTCCCACATGCCAGCCGTCTGCCTCTCACCGGCCTTTCTAGGAGCTTGAGAGGGCGCTTGTTCCTTCTGGAGGGAGTGAGGTGTAAGAGCTTCCAGGGTGGCAGGCCATGGGCAAAGGAGACCCCCATGGTGTCGCGTGGTGGCCTGGGGTGACAGGCATCTCCCCAGATGCACACGGCTCGTCGCGGCCCGCAGCAGGCTGCATGGCAGGAAGCCCCGGGCCCCACTTCCCAGACATGTGACCTCACACAGGGCCAGTGCCGTGCCGGAGCAGAGTTGTCCTGAGCCGATGGGCACTCATCACCCAGCATGCACTGCTGCCTCGTGCCGCTCTGAGGAGCCAGCCAGCCACACCAGCAGCGGTGCTCACCCCCAGCTTTGCACACCCGCTCCCAGGTGGCAGTCATCTTCCAGAGTGTGGCTCTGTATTGTGTCACTTCTCTGCTCAGGAACCTGCCATGCGGGTGGCCTCGGGGCAGCGGGAGAAGGGCGGCCAGGCCTCAGGGGCCTTGTGGGCTGGGGTGGGAGCTCCTGGTTGGAGGGCAGGCTAGAAGGCCTTGTGGGTGGGACACTTTCAGTCTACATTTAGTGAGCAAGGCCAGCACAAAACAATGCACCTGTGTCACATCCGCTGTCGCAGAAAGCGTGGAGGAACCCGGCCTGCATGTGAACTTGACACACGCGCCCGCAATTACCTGCAGGTGGTGTGATTACGCATGATTTTCACTTGTTTCTCTTCTGCTTTTCTGTATCTCACCACACAATGCTACGGTACGGACCTGAATGTCTTATGAGTCCTAGTACTTGAGTACCTTGCAGCAGGTGGCGGAGTCCCCTCCTGCTGCCTCGAGCCTGGGGGGCTTTGTTGCTGGGTGTCAGGCCTTCGATTAGCCCTACAAGGCACCAAGCTTGACTTCCGCACAGCTGGGAGGAACCCGACCGGCACCCGGCCCTCAGTCCATCCAGACAGAAGTCCTCCGCAGCGACCCTCTCAGGCTGGCTGGTGCCTGCCCCAGGTGCGGAGGCCCCTGCAGAGCCCAGTGCCAGGCATCTGGAGAGTGGAGGTTTCAGTGTTCCTACGCTGAAGTCCAGCAAGGTGTGGAGATGTTCCCGTGGTGAGCCATCACCAGCCTGGTCACGGAGAGCTCCCGGGAGAAGGCTCGAGCATCTGGCGCTTTTCTGTGAGGGCAGCTGCAGGCTCCCTGGCCCAGGAGCCCCGGCTTCCCGTGGGCATGCCTGCCAGCGCCAGTCCTTGGCTGTGCAGGGGAAGCCTGCGTGAGTGGCTGCGCTGCTGCTGGCGCTGTGGGTGGCAGGGCTGGTCTCCCGTTGCTCACTGTGGCGGCCCCTTGGTAGCAGGCAGAGTGTGCTACCTTGTCATCACCCTGTCGGCTCCTTGGGCTCACCTCCCGGTCTGAGCTGGAGCAGCGCAAACCGTGGCATCCGAGCCTCCACTCGTGCACAGCAAGCGCACCGGCCTGGCCTTGGAAGTCCTGCTAGAGACGCTTCCCTGTGAAACAGCCGGCAGGCGTGAGGGCTGCGTCTGGGACCTCATGCCTGTGCCCCCAGGTCCGCTCCTGGTTCTCATCCTCATCTGCCGGAAGCAGAGCGCACCATGGTGCTGAACCACTGCTGACTGTCCACACGCTGAGCCCAGGGCTTCCTGTCAAGTCATACATACCACACAAACACATGTATACACGTGGGGTCTCATGCCTGCCTACACACACACCTGTTTACACACACAGGCTCACAGACATATTTCCGTGCACACGTATACCTGTGCAGACATGCACATACACCACACATGGACAGTTACACCCATGTCTCCATCAGAGAGATGTGCATACACACGGGTCCACACGCACACCTCATGACTCGATGCACTTGTCAGATGTGAATATGCACATGAGCGTGAACACACATTTATGCTCATGCAGACCCCACCCAGCCGCACGTGCACACAGGCATGCATGTGCCTGTGCATACATAAACACCCATGGAACATTCAAATGCACACACATGCTCATACACACTTTATGCACACGTTCATGTCTGTACCAACATGAGAACACAGGTGTTCATGCACACCCCGTGCACATGCTCGCATTTGTGTGTGCATATGAGCACACATAGATACCCACATATGCACAGAGGCACCTTCTCCCCTGCCTTCTTCCCAGCCCCCTGCTTCTTATTCCCACACTGGGTTCCTCCGGCCCCACCACCAGTATGTCTGCTAGGGTTAGAGGATGCCCTCCGAATGTGCCGCCGTGGCTTAGATGATGGTTTCCTGTATGCAGCTGTGGGTGAGGAGTGAGGCACGTAGTTATAAACTGTCACCACAGACATGTCCTGGACCTGCTCTGGTCCGGGCCTGTGTGGGGCCCGGGTGTGGGGCTTGCAGCTGCTCCAGAGGCTGTCCACCCTCTACCGCCCCCCCCCCCCCCCCCCCAAGCCCCGTGTGCTGCCTCCAAACAGCCGTCCCGCAGCCCCGGGTCCAGAGATCGCAGCCTCCACTGGGGTAGTGGAAAAGCAGCGGCAGGGTCGTGGCCTCACACTTGCTTTCTCCTTTTTTTAACTTAGAGAATCTTAGTCTCCGTAATCACACCCATGTGGATAGGCCTTCCATATTCAATTCACTGTGTTTCTCTCTGTACAAATGGGGTTTCTTTCTTTCTTTCTTCCTTTCTTTCTTTCATTGTGGTTGTGGATCATGGGGCTTGATCTCTGGGCCTGAGCCCTGTCCCTCAGCTCTTTAGCTCAAGGCTATTGCTCTACCACTTGAACCACAGCACCACTTCTGTTTTTTCTGGTGGTTTATTGGAGATAAGAGTTTCACAGACTTTCCTGCCCAGCTGGCTTTGAATTGCGATCCTCGGATCTCAGCCTCCTGAGTAGCTAGGATGACAGGTGTGAGCCACTGGCGTCTGGCCAAAATTCCAGTAAAGTGCTGAATAGTGAGATTACATTTTGTGCAATTCTTCTCCGGCTTCACAAGGACACAGGCTGCCTGTCGTCCAGTATATCCAAACCGTGTGCGCCACCCTCGGATTAAAGGCTTATTTATCTCACTATTGTGTTGGCAGTGGCAGCATTGCAGTCCCATAGCCCGGAGGCCCTCATTCACGTTCATAATGGCTTTGCCGCACGGGTGCTGATGCTTGGAATTCATGCAGAGGCGAGCTGTACTGTGCGTCCTCTGAGTGCAAAGATGAAAGTTCTTGGCTTCCTAAGTAAGGAAAATGGAAGTTGTTTGCTGAAGTTGCTCTAGGGTAAGGCCGGATCTTCTGTCGGTGCAGTTGTGAAGAAGGGAAAAGAGAAGAGGTGTGAGTTCTGCTCTTGAACCTTGAAAGTGCAAGATTTGCAGCCATAGCACGTTGACGCGTGTTCCGTTAAGGTCAAAAAGGCATTAAATTATGCGGTGTGCTAGATTTTTTTGTCTCTATGAAAAATACCGGAGAAAAATGGTTTACAGGGGCACAGACTCCTTTGGCTCCTGGTTTCCGAGGTTTCTGCCCAGCCCCAGTCGTCCGACGCTGTTGGCCGTGGGCCGAGGAGGCTGAGCATGGTGGTGCCCGTCAGACAGCTCCTGACAGGCCGCCTTCTCCCACCATCCCCAAGAGCCCATTCCGACTTTGAGGTCATGTGGTTACGCCATTGATGAGGTGGGGCTGCCCCCCCCCCCCCCTCGCAGACACGCAGAGGTGTCCTTCACTGACCCGGGCACTGCTCAGTGCGGTCGCCTTGGCCGGCAAGACCAGCCACCACGTGAGCTCTGGGACGTGCTGTGGTTTCAGGCACCCACCAGCCTCCATAGTCCCCACATTTCCTCTCTCTGGCCAGTGGGGAGCAGTAGAGGAAGCAGGGCAGGGCCGCAGTGGGGAAGCGCTCCCCGTGTGCTGTGCACGGATGGTCCCACCCCGACTCTGCCCTCCAGCGGGAACGGCACTGGAAGGGCCACGTGTAGAAGGACGGCCATCTGACTGTTTCTATTTCCTCCGACTCTCTGGGGCATCCGGGGGTGAAATTCCTGTACTCGTGAACTCACAGCCTTTGCTCCTTAAGCCCCAGGATGCCCAAGAAGGCTTCAGCCCCCAGAGTAGTACACAGAGGAGGAGGGTGGCATTGTGGGGCGTGGTACTCTGCAGTCGCTGTGGAAGTTCAAGTCAGCGATGGGCTCTCATTGTCTGCTTCTTGACATTCATCCTTGTCTCCTTTGAAAAGCAGTTGTAATTGATTTCTGGTACTTGAAAGTAGATCTGGTCGTGGGGAAATCCTTTCAAAATGCCAGGCAGGCCTGCAGGGCGCCGTTACTCATGCATAGCCCCTCAGTCCTTCCTTCCTGAGCCACCAGAGTCTCATGCTGGGAAACCCATCACAAGGCGAAGGTGTCCTGAGCGGGGGGGGGGGGGGGGGGGGGGGGGGGGGGGGGGCTGGGACATCAGGGGTCCCCCGAGCGTCCCAGTGTGCCAGTGTCTCAGCGTTGCTTCTTCTCATTGCAGGTCTGAAGGAGAAGGCTCGAGGAGCATCAGGTATGTGTTCCCCCTCTGTCTGTGTGTGCATCCTGGGAGCATCCTGTCTGAAACCATGTGCTTTAACCCGCCCGGTGAGTCTCCCTGCCCAGCTCTGCCCTTGTCCACGGCCTCCAGGGCCTTGGTGTGTCCTCCTACGGTGCTTCTGCTGGAGAGCGGGCTCGCCTGCAGGCCTTCCTGGGGCCCAGTGACTTGGGAGGGTGCTACCTTGGTGGTGGCTCTTTCTTGTTGAGGGCCATTGGTGCCCTACGGGCCTAAGCCCTGATGTACTAGGACCAGAAGCTTCCATGTGGGTGTCTTTGAGATGCTTAGTGTGGGCCTGAGACTCCTGTCCCTCCTGTTCCTGTGGGGGAGGGTGGGGCTGGACGTGGCGCCAAGCTTGCAATGGGCCAGTGACTAGCCCGGAGGAGGTAGACGGCTGTGTAGGAGACCTGGGTCTCCTGTCAGTGCCTCGGCTGAGGGGCTGGGGGGGGCGGGGGACCAGGAAGCCGGCGGTGGGGCCGGGAGGAGAGGGCACGGCAGATGACTTCTGTGTCTCGAAGTGGTGGCTTAAGCTGTTGGTGTATGTCTCCATGACCAGGCTAGGAAAGGCCATGCCTGTCTGGGCTGGGGCTGGGGGACCCCCCCAGTTGGGGGCTCTGCCAGGCAGCCTGCAGAGGGAGAGGCAGACCCGAAGGATTCAGAATATCAGATAGAGTCTGGATGGAGGAGGCTCAGCTTTGTGCTGGGGCAGCCGGCAGGCCAGGCAGGCAGGACCCAAGAAGACAGCCAGTCTGAGTCTGAGTGAGGGGCTGCAGCTCGCTCTTCTGAGCCCAGCAGAGACCCATGGGAAAGGGGAAAGCAAAGGGGGACACAAAACGCCTGCTTGCAGGGGTGATGGCCCCCGCTGGGGGCAGATGTCACAACACACGGGCTGGCGGCATTAGGAGCTGTCATGAGCGGAGTGAGGAAACGTCCCAGGCAGTGGGACTGGCCAGGAGGGGCCGTCTGGACTCCCTGGGTCAGGCTGATGGGGGAGCAGAGCGCCTGGGGCACAAGCCACCTCTTAGCGTGCAGCCCTGAAGGGCCAGGGGAAGAAGCCCTTGGGGTGTCACGGGAGAGAACCCCAAAACCACCGCCGAGAAGCAAGCTGGTCAGGAGCACGCATGCCTTATGCTTCTTGTTGGTAAGAAAGAACAGGTGTAAGACTTACGTTCTTATGAAAGAACAGTGGAAGGAGATGTGGGGAGCAATGCAAACAACTCCTTCTGCAGGTGGAGGAGGGCCTGGCGGTATGCCTAGTAACATGCCTGCGGGATTTGAACTGTGTTCTCTATCACCTGCTCAACCCACTGAAAATAAAGCACTCTCCCAGCACCCACTCCAGTGGGTGCCCAGCGGTGGTGCGTGTCTGGCCCTTGGGTTTGCGTCTAGTGTCAGCATAGGGGTTTCCCCATCCTGAGGGGGTGTATGCCACACACTAGGGGAGAGCATGGGCCCTCATATCCCTGCTCCCCCATGCCTGACCCTCTGATCCCCTGTGGGATCCCAGCAGGGCTCGACTGCCCTGCTCACGAAGCTTCCAGGATGGCAGTGTCATGAGCCAGCCAGCTGGGCCTTCTGCTCTACCCAGACAGAAACCGTGGGTGTGAGACGCTCCTCCAGTTGTTCGGGACCCTTGGCAGATACTGGCAGGCAGCAGAGTGGGTGTCAGTGGGCAGCGCTGTCAGCGCGATCTCTGACAGCTAGGCCGGCCATGCGGGGCTCGCCCGAGGCCCCTCGTTCACACCTGCAGCGGCGAGCTGCGCTGGGAGCTCACAGTGGCGCTGTCGCTTTTACTTACCCTGCAGATAGAAGTTTACTCTGCTGCTGCTCCTCCTCTTCTTTTCCATCCTGTGACCAGCTCGGCAAAGGTGGACATGAGCACTGAAGAGCCAACTCTTCCTTGGGAGCTGGTGTGGCAGCCTCTGGGGTACAGCAGCGGAGAGGTGTCCCCCTGTGCTCACAGATGGGTGTGAGGCTGGCGTAGGTAGCTGGAGGCGGGAGGGAGGAGGGTGTCTGCACCAATCACCGTGCTCCCGCTGTACGCACGAGGGGTGATGTCCGCGTTGGTACAGTCATGGAACAGCCCTTGTCACCGGTCACAGCCATCCCCACGGAGTTGCGTTTGGGGGTCTTTGAGCTTCCCCTCTGCCCTGGGTGGAAGTGGTTGTAGTGGCCCAAGTCCTGTGTGAGCTGCTGGCTGGGGCAGCGAATGTGTGGTGCAAGAAACCCACCCTGCAGTTTCCATGGGCTTCTAACTTTTCCTTTGAGGAGTGGTCGGGTTGTGACTTGAGACCAACACCAATGCTGTGAACACTGATTTCTGCATGGTGTCCAGAGGTGGCGTCGGGGCTTTTGGTTCTGAATATCTAAGGTGCTTCAAAAAGGCAGGACCGCTAGACATGTGGCCAAGCCGGTCCTGCTGTGTCCCCGCCACTGGCCTGAATCCTGGCTGGCCGGGAGGAAGGAAATGGATTTGGGGGCTCCCTGGTGAGGAACAGGGTGCAGTTCCCTCCAGGGGTTCTGTGTGGCTCATGACTGTGCATATGCTTTCCCACACTCGTCACCTTGGCTGGGCGCAGGTCGGCAGGCTCTGCGGCGGAGCCCCGCGGCCCTCCCTGGCCTGTCTTGCACTTTGCCCTGCTCCTCCTGCCGCTTGGGAATGGGATGGATTCCAGATCTGTGTCAGTGACCTGTGAGCAGTGCCCCACCCGCCATTGTCAGCGGGTCCCACAGCAGCGGGTTAGATTTCCCTCACTCCATGGAGCAGAGGGTGGTGCGGGAAGGGGCTGAAGGCTGTCCTCCCTGTGAGCTCTGTGGGGGTCGGCTGTCACTGGGAGGCCAGGGAGGAGCAGCAGCAGAGCCTCGGCCACAACCCTGTAGGCACTGGGGTCTCCGTGGGCTCCGGGCTTCGTAGGTTCGGGCCTCTGCTGGGCTCCGGGCCTCTTCTAGGCTCTGGGGCCTCTGCTGGGCTCCAGGTAGGCCTTGTGGGCTCTGGGCTTCCACTGGGCTCCGGGCCTCGTGGGCTCCGAGCCTCTGCTGGGCTCCGGGCCTCTGCTGGGCTCTGGGGCCTCGTGGGCTCCAGGGCCTCCATGGACTCTGGGCCTCCGCTGGGCTCCGGGCCTCTTCTAGGCTCCGGGGCCTCCACTGGGCTCCAGGCAGGCCTTGTGGGCTCCGGGCCTTGTGCGCTCCGGGCCTCCGCTGGGCTCCAGGCAGGACTCTGCTGGGCTCCAGGCCTCATGGGCTCCGGGCCTCCACTGGGCTCCAGGCTTCGTGGGCTCCAGGCTTCCACTGGGCTCCGGGCCTCGTAGGCTCCAGGCCTCCGCTGGACTCCAGGCCTTGTGGGCTCCAGGGCCTTGTGGGTTCTGGGCCTCTGTGGGCTCCAGGGCCTCTGCTGGACTCTGGGCCTCCGCTGGACACCGCTGGCCTCTATGGGCTCTGGGCCTCCATGGGCTCAGGGCCTCCATGGGCTCTGGGCCTCCGCTGGGCTCCAGGGCCTGCGGGGCCTCCGTGGGCTCTGGGCCTCCACTGGGCTATGGGGCCTCCATGGGCTCCGCTGGGCTTCAGGGCCTCCACTGGGCTCTGGGGCCTCCGCTGGGCTCCACTGGGCTCCTGGGCCTCTGTGAGCTCTGGGCCTCCGCTGGGCTAAGGGGCCTCAGCTGGGCTCTGGTGAGCTCTGGGGCCTCCGCTGGGCTTCAGGCCTCGGCTGGGCTCCTCTGGGCTCCCGGGCCTCCGTGGGCTCTGGGGCCTCTGCCGCTCGAGGGATGGTGAGTCCTTGGGTTTTGTTCCCACAGAGATTTCAAACCAGATACAAAACAACAAATGCATTAAGAGAAGGTGATGTGCTGTCAGAGAGGAGATGGACACAGTGTTTTGTGTGCCTGGCTTATTAGCGTTTCAGTGTTTGGAGAGCCTTTTAGAAATTCATCAAGACAGTATAAGGTTTTATTGATTTTTTTCCTCTATAATTGGAGGTTTTATAAAAACCCAATCATATCTTACTATAAACACTGCCACGATCCTTCTGTGACATGCTTGCTTCTGGGTTTGCCTTTATTTGTTACCATTTCGGAACCATCATTTTCAGACAAATGCTTATTTATATATGAAATCTTTCCTTCTTCAAACTGTTCTTCTTTCTGTATCATCTGCCTTCTATTTTTTTTAACCTTAACTATATTTATGACAATGACAAAGGCCACATGTCCACACATGGCTTCAGATAACTGTAGCTGCTGCTTGGATTTTTTACACGTTTTTTTCCATTGGTTTCACGTGAGTTTAAAAGTTACAAAATGTTTCATTCTAGATAGGGCTTGCTAAAAATCACAAAAGTTCCAAAGACCTTGAACAGCGAAATTCAGTACAAGCAAGAAGGCAGAAAGAGAAAAATTACACCAAGAGCCGGAAACGTTGAATGCTAACCCCATAATGACAGGCTAGGATACAGCAGGCAACTTGGTGGGCTGCTATTTGGTCTTTCTAGACAGAGAAGAGAAGAGGAATAAATCACTGTTTTGTTCGGAATGAGAATAAAACACCCCCCACCCTTGTATTGATAAGGAAGATAATGCCACCTGCTCCCGAGTCTCCCGGCTTGGCGGGCCAAAATCGATTACTGGATGTGGATCATTGAGTTTTGGGACCAGAGAATTGTTGGTCTTTGTTGGAGAAAGGACCTCAGGAGGGACCCAGAGGAGACTCGGGAAGGAGTCCTGCACTGGGCTTCCGTGACCCCAGGCTTTCACGGGGTCTGCAGACGGGGCAGGGGGTGTGGGGTTGGGGGGGTCAGACCTGGAAAACTGGGCTCTATGTCATCAACTTCTACCTCATGTTGGAGAGTAGGGGGTTCTTAGCTTTGGGTGGTCAGATCAGGGATGTTACTTGCGGGGAGCTGCAGGGGTTTGGGTGAGCAAGGCTCTGTTGTGTGTCACGGGTCATTCTGATAACGTTAGCAGTTGAGCATCCAAGCCAGTGCACAGCCCCTGCCTCGCTCTGTGTGAAAGACTCCCCCGTCTGACATTGTCAGCCTTTGCTTGCTGCGGTGATAAGGGGGCGCAGGCCCGGCCCGCCCTACTGTCAGGCACCCCTGGGAGCCTCTTGCATGCTGAAGGTGCCACCTCTCTACCCGGAGCTTGCTCCTGCCCTGGGGACCTGGGCTGTCCCAGAGGTGGAGATTGCTTTGCAGTGTGGTTGCCTCTTGCCTTGCTAACACCTGCAGGTTCTAATTATGTAACCCCAGGAACAGGTGTTGCACAAGTGACATAACTTAATTATTGCCAGAAAAATGACTTTGGAACTGCCGAGTTCCTTGTAAGCGGATGTGCTCAGATGCTTAATTAGAAAAGCCCACTGCATTCCGTAGCCAGAGAATGAAGGCACCGGAGGATGGAGGAAGAGCGAGGGCTGGGCCGGGCCAGGTCTGAGCGTGCTCTCTGAGGGGACTGCGCCCAGGACTTCCCAGTGTCCAGCCCTGTCCCCGCAGGGTCCCATCTGCCCCTCAGTGTGTGAGCCGCCGCAACGTGAGGACGGGGCTCTCCGCTGCCACGTAATGGCCCTGCAGGATGAATCCGGCTGGGGACTGGAAATGAGGAGCGGGGTTTCCTGGCTCCTCCTTTGTCCCTTGCTCAGGATCTCCAGGGAGCCTTGACGGTCGAGCTGGTGTCAGGCACTGTGTGCGGCTGGCGGTGAGGCCTACCTCACTGGCTTCTCATCACTGCTGGGGCTGCATGCCGCCCAGTAGCGGCAGGGTGTGCCAGGGGAGCAGCGGCGGGAGGGCTGGGGGACCAGCGAGGGCAGGGTGGCCCAGTGTGACTAGGATGCAGGAGGACATTGGGTGGGCAGCAGACAGAGTGGTTTGTTTTCCTCTTTTGGGGCACTGAGGATGAAGCGGAGGGCCTCAAGCTCACCGGGCAAGCGTTCTCTCTCCTGAGCGTGCTCCAGTCCTTTGTTTTAGTTTGTTTTTCAGATAGTGTTGAGCTTTTCCCAGGTTGGCTTCAGACAAAATCCTCCTACCTCCAGCTCCTTCATAACAGATTATAGTTGTCAGCCACTCTTCCCAGCCTCGATTATGTTTTTGAAAGCAAGCAAGCAAGCAAGTTGGGCCCTGATAGCTTAGGCTGTAACAGATCGTAGCTACTTGGAAAGCTGAGGTAGGGAGGAGCAGAGTTCAGTGCCAATCAAGCAAAGCAGTCCTCAAGATTCCACCTCGACAGAAGGAAGCCGGGTGTGGTCAGCATACCGGTGCTCCCAGGTAAAGTGGGAAGCCTGAATTAGGCAGATTGCAGTTCAGGCCTGGTCCCGGGCAGGAAATGAGACCCTGCCTCAGAAACAGCCAGTGCATCTTGATCAGGATACAGTGTACTCAGAGCCGCGCACTAGTGGTCACATCTGTAATCCTAGCTGCTCAGGAAGCTGAGATCTCAAAACCACAGTTCAAAGCCAGCCTGCACAGGAAAGTCTATGAGCTGTGGCTCAAAGTATTTGAGCGCTAGATTTGAGCATGAGTTCAGGGACAGTGCCCAGGCCGAGTTCAAGCCCCAGGACCAACACACATGCACGCGCACACACATACACACACAGATATTGTACTCATAAATTAACATGTTGAACTGAAACACCTTTGTACAAATACTTAAATATAATTAAAAATAATAATAAGCTGGGTGTCAGTAGCTCACGCCTGTAATCCTAGCTACTCAGGAAGCTAAAATCTGAGGATCGTGGTTCAAAGCCAGACCGGGTAGGAAAGTCCATGAAACTCTTATCTCCAAGAAACCACCAGAAAACCAGAAGTGGTGCTCTAGCCTTGAGCTAAAGAGCTGAGGGATAGCACCTAGGCCCAGGGTTCATGCCCCACAGCTGACAAAACAAAACAAAACAAAACCCAACTGTGAAAGAGCAGGTGTGTGTCAGAAGTAAGACTGCCTGTCCAGCAAGGCTGAGTTCCTGAGTGAAATCCCAGTAACGTGGGAGGGAGGGAGGGAGGGAGGGAGGGATGTGAAGCTAGGTGACTCCTGGGTGGCGAGTGAGTTGAATGGGCAGGCCGGGCCCCCACATGATCACTCTTTGCCCTGTAGAGGACAAGTCAAACCTGACCCTGGTGGTCTGGTTGCAGTCTGGTGACCTCTGTCTGCCGTGTGCCTTGGGAGCTGCATCCGGGGGATCCCGTGGTGCTGGGAGGTATGTCTTCTACACGTGCCTGCTCAGGCTCACCTTCCAACCCAGAAGGAGAGGTTTTGGAGGAAGTTCTTCCCTTCCCAGGCCTCATTTCTCCCTTTCCCCAAAGCAGTGACTTCCTGTATGAGAACCAGATTTGGAATTTGCACCCGGCTTCCAGGCCTGGTGCTTATTCCACAATGCATCATTTACTCAGTCAACAGTCAAGTACCTGCTCTGTGCCAGGCCCTCACTGGGTTGGGGTGGGGTCTGAGAGTCATCAGGACTGATGACCTTTTGTTCTCATGGAGCTGACTCTAGCAGAGTTCAGGACGAACGCAGCTGAAGTCATCATGGAAGAAGCCCAACAGGTAATGGATCTGAGGTCCACTGAAGCCCGAGGTGAGTGGGGGCCCTGTGAGGAGGTAGCCGTGTGTCAGGTGTGGGAGGAAGTCAGGGACAGGGCATGTGGCTGCCAGAGCACGTGTCCCCGACGGGGCCAAGCTCCTGAGGTGGTGTGGGGAGAGGTCCAGACAGCACAGCCCCGGGCTTTGAGGGCCCCGAGCGCTGTGCCACCGCTGCCTGGCCGTCTGTCCTGCACAGTCGCCCCTGACTCTCACAGGCAGCTGCGTGAATACTTGGTGGATACGGAAGTAAGACTTCCATATCAGTTCCACGTGTTGTGAAGTACAGTTCCACTTCTTTCTACCACTCGCACGAGTGAACACCTCTCGGTCCGCTGGCCCCATAAGCAGGCCTGGTGTGGCTCATCTGCAGATGGGTGGCAGATGGCAGGCGGGGAGCGGAGCAGAGGAGACGGGGCCGGGCTCCTGCCCTGGGGCTGGGCCCACCCTGGGGCTGGGCCTCTCCACACTCTGGGGGAATAACTGCTGCACTTGGAGTCCTGGGGTTCGGGGTTGTGGCATCACCGTCACCCTGGGAGGCTCCTGGCACCAGCAGTGTCTGCCTGAGCACCTGGAAGCTGCTTCCAGTTCCACTCAGACCCTGGCTGCCCCCCTCCATCCCTTCCTCTCGGGGATGTGGGCCGCCCCGGAACACTCTCAGCCTTACCCCCGCCTCCTTCCTCCATTGCCGGCTTTCAGCACCACGGACAGCAGCCGGGCCTGTCCCTTGCTTGGTGCTTCCTGAGGCCCCATCAGGGAACCGCCCTGAATCTGGTGCCTCCCCGACCTTTTTGTGTCTGTGAGAGTCCCATCTCCCGTGGGTTGCTGAGTGCCACAGCTCCTACAAAAGTCCCCTTGGCTGTGGACGCGCGAAGCTCTCCCTCGGAGCAGCGAGGAAGCCATGAACAGGACAGGGATGGTGCTGGGAGGGTCCCAGACGTCCGCCCCGCCTCCCCACCCCTCCCCCTCCCCCCTTCCATCCCAGCTGAAGTGGGTGCAGCTCTGGGAAGCTGGGAGGCTGCGGTGCCGAGGGGGTTGGGGGTGAGGAGGGGTCCCTGTGAGGCACGGGGGGGGGGGGCTCTCTGCCCACTGGGGAGCATCTTTCTTGTCAGTCTTTGAGGGCCAAGTGAATTCCCCTGCTCACTCTTCACCCATTTTTTTCTGCGTATTCAGCTGCTGGTCTTCTTGATTCATTTGCTTCCCTTTACTCAGTGCTTTTTGTACTTTGTCTTTTAGCAGTCAGGGTATTTAGAAGGGAAATGGGGAAACCCAGGAATACACCAAAATGTAGCCAGACTTCCTGGAAACCTGAAACCAGTGCCAGCATGGCACCGGGAGCCAAATCTACTTCATGTCTCCTGCCACTCTGGCCACTTGCGCCCTCCTGCGCTCCCTTTTGAAGTTACTTGGTTATTATTGTAGAGGTGAGTCAGGCAGGGTTTCCATTATGGTTTTGGACGTGGCCCTGCTTCCCTGGCTGTCTGTCCCGCCGCCTCATCTGCCCTGTGAGGCGTCACTGTCCTGCCGTCCTCCGGCCCCGGCTTCTGCAGCTGTTGCCCGGCCCTCGCCGACAGGATCTCCACAAAGGCCTCTAACATGGCTCCCCCAAATCCACTCCTGCCCCGTCCCTCCCGTCGTTCTCGCTGCTGGGGCCCGTGGTATGTAAACACGGGGAATTGTGTGCAGTTTCCTCGCGCTCTCAGGGGTGACATCCGAATGCAGACATGGTGTGGGGCCCGGCCCCGGTCCCAGGCCCTTTCCTAGGAGGCGCGTGCGGCTCCTGCCCAGCGACTGTCAGACCCTGCACAGGTCCTGCTGGTGACAAATGGATCATAGATGCGTGCTGACCACAGATGTACTTCCTTTTGGCCCTCCGCCCTGAGGAGGGTGCTGCCCCCAGAGAAGTTTCTGGGCAGCCCCGTCCAGGGTGAGGACGAGGGGGGGCTGCTGCTGGGGAGCAGCAGGGACGCCCGCCTGTGGGCCGCTGCAGCCTGGACTCCGTTATTCTGTCTGCACACGTGGGAGAGGCAAAGCTGGGTAGATGCAGAGCAGGGGCCACGTCCCCAGAGGGATGGCAGCAGGCAGGGGCGGGAGGCGAGGAGGGTGGGTGGCCAGGCGGGCAGGGCAGCCACAGTGGGAGGCCTGGCCTGGGACTGTCCTTCCTGCCTGCTCTGTGGAGGGTGCAGGCCCTCCATGCGTGGACACATGGCACAGTGGGGCGGGGTTCCGGGTGTCTTCTGGGTTAGAGCCTGGCCAAGCCCCATTTGGTCTGCAGGCTGATAGAGAGCTTCTCCTGGGCAACAGGAGCCGCCTGCCCACAGGTGAGAATGGGGCTGGCCAGCTGTGGGAGACCAGAGGCTTGGGGTGTGGGTGCAGAGGTCGCTGAGGCCCACAAGGCATACGCCAGGCTTCCTGGCCAGGGACGGATGCAAGGCTCCTAGTCTCCTGGAGGCACCGCCCGCTTGCTGGACCCCAAATCCTGGTCTCCAACCTAAGGGGTGTCAGGGCTGTGGCTTAGTTTGCTTTCTGATGCTCTAATGAAATACCTGAGACAAGGTGATTTAAGATGATAAAATTTTATTTTGCTTATGGTCCAAAGGCTGGGAAGTCCAAGAACTAGCACCAGCATCAGATAAGGGCCTTCACACTGGCATCCATGGTAGGATAAGGGAGGGGATTGTAGAAGAAAGCCTGGCCAGGCTCACTTGTATGGAAATCTGACCTCCTCTTGAGGTAGAGACTTAATCCTTCACGAAGGCCTACCCATTGTCTCTTCCCAATGGGGGATTGCAGAGGTTGGAGGACACATTCAAACAGTAGCAGTGGACCAGTAGATGCAGTTTAGTGTGCTCTGTGGGATCGGCTGCCCCTTCAAGCCTGCAGTGCCAAGCTGAGGACTCCAGAGCTGTGTATGTGTACATGCATCAGGCACGAAGGATAATGCATCTGTGATGCATTAGTGATGTCTGCAGTGGTGAGGAAGGAGGCCTGTGTGGGGCCCCTAGCATGAAGGAACTCGGTGGTGCATTAGTGATGTCTGCAGTGGTGAGGAAGGAGGCCTGTGTGGGGCCCCTAGCATGAAGGAGCTCGGTGGTGCATTAGTGATGTCTGCAGTGGTGAGGAAGGAGGCCTGTGTGGGGCCCCTAGCATGAAGGAGCTCTGTGATGCATTAGTAATGTCTGCAGTGGTGAGGAAGGAAGCCTGTGTGGGGTCACTGGCATGAAGGAGCTCTGTGAGGCATTAGCAATGTCTGCACTGGTGAGGAAAGAGGCCTGTGTGAGGTCACTGGCATGAAAGAGCTCTGTGATGCATTAGCAATGTCTGCAGTGGTGAGGAAGGAGGCCCATGTGAGGTCTGTCCACCACTTTCCATCCCCACTGTGGCACATCCTGTCATTCTGCGTATGAAGAAAACACTGAAGCCTTGGTGGGGGAAGGGGCTCAACCAGCCTCAGGCCCTCTGTCCACTGCTGGGCCATCCACAGTGCCTCCCCCCCAAAGATGCATAATGAGAAGGCACATCCCAGGACTGGGGAGCCACCGTCAGAATCAGCATCTACACCCTGTGCGAGCTAGCTGTATAAACATTTAGTGTGTTCTGCAGATTATATTTGCACAAAGTATAATGAAAGAATGGGCATCTGGGGACCCACCGCTCAGCTCCAGAACTGCCCATCCCCAGGAATTTGCATGCTGTGCTGGCCTGGGAGGTCACCTCTATCCGGAATTTTGTGTCTGCCAGTCTGTGGCAGATGGGTGAGACTGTCCCCCTGGTGGTGGCCCTGGGCCGGTGGGCTGGCGGGGGCCCAGGAGTGGGATTCTCACGGTTCTCCTGCTTCCAGACTGAGCTGTCACCATGTGCTCACTCACTTTCCAAGTGAGCAGAGGACAGATACGCAGGAGTCTCCTCTGCCAGCGCTGCACACAGCCCTGGGGGACAGAGAAAGGCGACCCTCTCTCCCTCCTCACGGTGCCCCAGGCCTGCCCCAGGCCTGTCCCCGCAACCGGTCATCCTGGAGAGGACCTGGGACAGGGCTCCAGTCGGAGGCCAAAGACATCCACTCCGCTCCTCCTGGTCCGCGCCCCTGCCTCCCCCTGTCTGAAGAGACCCGCAGGCCCACACCTCCCCCTGGCCTCTTCTGGTGCCCGGACAGCAGCTACGTTGGGTCCCGGCCTCTGTGTCCGGTCTGTGTTGGCTCCACTGGAAGGAGAAGGCCGTGTGCCAGGCGCTGGTGGTAGAAGGGCTGCCGAGAGGGGCCTGGGATACGGAGCAGCAGAGAGAGTTTGGAGAAGCCCAGGGCAGGCGTGGCCGTGGCCCTCCGTCGGGTGGGGCTCCGCCGTGGACACGTCCTCCTGTCCTTTCCAGCTGTTGGAGTCTGAGCTGCCCATGGCCAAGATCACTGGCCACTGAAAAGCTACAGGACACCTGGAAGTTGCAGCCTCAGGGCTGCAGTGTGCATAGAGTGACGGGAAGGCCGGCATCACCTCCCCGAGCACCAGAGTCAGAGACGGGGGCATCGGGAGACTCAAAGGTGACCACTGGGCCCGGGGGAGGGGGCAGGCCTGCTCTGTGCACCCAACCTCCCTGCCTGGCCTCCAGCACCGCCCAGCCCAGGCGACTCCCCTGGGGGAGGGAGTTTAAAGCGTTTGCACTTGGTAGCTGTCTGTTGTGTTTAGAAACTCAAGCATCCCCAGTCACAAATTACCTGGAACTAGTTTGCTGGCCCCATGTGACTTCTCTAAGGTGCCCGTTGTATAACTGACGGTGGGCAGCCCAGCTGTCCATCGAGGCTGGACAGACAGAGCCTGGCCTGTGTGGGCACTGGCCACGGGACCCCAGCAGCCTGTGTGGGAGACACCGCGGGACTCCAGTGGCAGTGTGGGGAAGGCCATATCTGCCCCAGGCCGGTGGGGCCGTCTCTGTCTCCCTGCCCCACCACAAGCGCTCACACTCACACAGCGCTCACACTCAGCGCTCACACGCAGCGCTCACACTCACGCAGCAATCACACGCAGCGCTCACACTCATGCAGCAATCACATGCAGCGCTCACACTCATGCAGCACTCATGCAGTGCTCACACCCACGCAGCAATCGCATGCAGTGCTCACACTTGTGCGGCACTCATGCAGCGCTCACTCACGCAGCAATCACATGCAGCGCTCACACGCACACAGCAATCACATGCAGTGCTCACACTCACACAGCAATCACTCATGCAGCACTCACACTCACACAGCGCTCCACGCAGCGCTCACACGCACACAGCAATCGCATGCAGTGCTCACACTCATGCAACAGTCACACTCATGCAGCACTCACAGACAGCGCTCCACGCAGCGCTCACACGCAGCACTCACACTAACGCAGCATTCACATGCAGCGCTCACACTAACGCAGCAATCACACACAGTGCTCACATGCAGCAATCACACTCATGCAGCACTCACACAGCACTCACACTCACGCAGTGCTCACACAGCACTCACAGCGCTCACACACAGCACTCACACAGTACTCACATGCAGTGTTCACTCACACAGCGCTCACACTCACAGCGCTCACACAGTGCTCACACGCAGCGCTCATGCTCACACACAGAGCTCACATTCACAGCACTCACACACAGCACTCACATAGCGCTCACACTCACAGTGCTCACACGCAGCGCTCACACTCACACGCAGCGCTCACACTCACACAGTGCTCATGCGCAGCACTCACACTCACATGCAGCGCTCACACTCACACAACACTCACACGCAGTGCTCACACTCACAGCACTCACGCAGCGCTCACACTCACATAGCACTCACATGCAGCGCTCACACACACAGCACTCACACGCAGCGCTCACACACAACACTCAAACGCAGTGCTCACACAACACTCACACGCAGTGCTCACACATATCACTCACACGCAGCGCTCACACTCACACGCAGCACTCACACTCACACGCAGCACTCACACTCAGTGCTCACACTCAGCGCTCACACTCATAGTACTCACATGCAGCGCTCACACTCACACAACACTCACACGCAGTGCTCACACACAACACTCACACGCAGTGCTCACATTCACATAGCACTCATACGCAGAGCTCACACTCAGCGCTCACACTCACATAGTACTCACATGCAGCGCTCACACTCACACAACACTCACATGCAGTGCTCACACTCACATAGCACTCACACACAGCGCTCACACTGACACTCAGCGCTCACACTCAGTGCTCACACTCATATAGCACTCACATGCAGCGCTCACACTCACACGCAGCACTCACACTCAGCGCTCACACTCACATAGCACACACGCAGCGCTCACACTGACACTCAGCGCTCACACTCAGTGCTCACACTCACATAGCACTCACATGCAGCGCTCACACTCACACGCAGCACTCACACTCAGCGCTCACACTCACATAACACTCACACAGCACTCACACGCAGCGCTCACACTTATGGCCACTCTCCTATCAAAGAAAGGCCACAGAGACACAGGTGTTGCTGGTGGAACAGGGAAGGTGTGACCTCTTCGAGGTGAAGCAACTGAGGCTGAGGGTGCGTGGGCCGACGTCTGGAAGTCCTGTTAGCCTGGTCTGGGGACAAGCCCCAGGCCCCCAGGCCCTCTTCCTGAAGCAGTCGGAGGCCCCCTGGGGGCCCCCTCCCCCTCCCCACTCACGACCGGCCCCTCTGCGGGTGTGAATCTCTCCCTGCGCGGGCAGGTCTGCCGGGGCTGGGCTCCGCTGCACTCTCGGCTCTCAGAGCCGCTGCTGTGCTTGGAGAATTGCCCGGGCCTGGGCCTGTGCCAATTAAACTTTATTGACAAGAGCAGGCCAGGGGCCAGAGGCGACTGGAGCTCTGTTTTCAGATGCTGATCTGCACCTGTGAAACCTCTGAGATCCCAGGGTCCAGAGCAGTAGCGCCAAGGCCCCACGAGGAGGCCGCACGCTTGGGTGTGTGTCCGGTGGTGTCCTGCAGCATCGGGGCTGCTTTGGCGCAGGGGCTGCCAGCCTGGGGGCCGCAGGGGCGTGGCCGGGCCTGGGGCTGGTCACTGGCGGACTCCGTTATTTCTGGTGCTGACACTGCCAGAGCTTCCAAAATGTCAGGAGCCCCGGGGAGACTGTGGGGCACAGTCTCCTGGGTGCGTGGAGACCCCTGGCTCGGGGCAGCCCTGCCGGTGGGGCCTGCGCGGCTCCCACCTGGCCACTGAAGCAGTGGCTCCCAGGGAGGACGGAGGAGCCCGGCCTCCTGCCGGTGTCATGGGCACACGTGCTAGGGACCCGTGCCCCCCCTCCCCCGCCGCTCCCCCTTCCCCGCTGCCAGACACTGAGCCCATTACCACCCGGCGGGGCCTTCCAAGGCCTTGCTTGGAATCAGCCCACACGAAGCCTTGCAGGCTGGATTTTTATCTTAATTATTTGCTCAGCGGGTGTATTATTTAACGTGTAATTGTCTTCCTAGGGGAAATTAATTTCCAAGGCTTTGAATGGTCCTTATTAAAATGAGAGCAGTAAATTCCAGCCCTGCCCCCGGGGCCTGAGAGCACTCTGCTCCCTCTCAAGGGAGGCCTAACGGCCTGGACAGCGAGCCGCCGCCTGGGCTTGTCCAGGCCCTGCTTCATCAGGTGGACTTAGGGCAGCTGTGGTGCTGGGAGAGGGTGGGGCTGCTGCCACTCCTCATGGGCTCAGACCTCTGTCCTGGCCTTTCAGGCCACGGCTATTCTGCCCCAGGGCCTTTGCACCTGCTGTCCCCTGGACATCTGCTTGGCTCCATCATCTTCTGCAGCAGGTCTGTGCACAGCTTTTGTCCTGAAGGCCTCTCCTGCTCTGCCTGCACGTACTGTATCTCGGGCTCTTCCTCTGCAGTTAACACCGCGGTTGACACAGAGCGATGAGCTCCACACAGGCGGCTGGTCCTCCCTCTGCCCTGGCGGTGTGACTTATCCCAGCCTCAGGAGCCGAGGGGTCCCCTCAGCTCCGCGGTCCCCGTAGCCTGGTGGTCCAGCGGCTCTGTGCACAGCCGTGTGCAGAGGCACCTGGCCTCCGTGTGAACGGAGGAGCTGTCTCGGAGCTCCAGATGCTCTCCCGCCGGGTCCAGCGGCCACGGAGCCGCTTGGTCTCTCCTGACTCGGTTCCTGTCTGTGCACCCAGAGCCCTAACACCGCTGTGTCTGCAGTCAGGAGCGGGAAAGCCTTTTCTGCCAGGGCTGCCGCAGTCTCTGTTTCTGCCTCTGTTTCAGGCTTCCTGGCGGAGCCCAGACAGCCCTGTGGCTGGGTCAGCTTCGTGGTATGCAAATGAGTGGGTGGGGCTTGCCCAACCGGAGCTCCGCCCCAAGCCCACTGGTGGTGGGCATTCCAAACTCTGAAGCCCACTGGTGGTGGGCGTTCCGAACTCTGTCCTGCTCTGCCAGTGCCGAAGGTCACCTCGCCTCTGGAGGAGAGGCGAGGTGACCTTCGGCACTGGCAGAGCAGGACAGAGTTCGGGTTTCTCAACTGCATGTGGCTTCCTCCTGTGCAAAGGAGAAAGGAAGGATTAATCTGTGTGTGTGTGTGTGTGTGTGTGTGTGTGTGTGTGTGTGTACACATCTCCCTCAGGAAGAGTACAAGGAGTCCGGACAGGTTACTTGCCTGCGCGAGGGCAAAGGCTCAGGCAGCAGAGCAGTCTGGGACTCTGCCCCTCTTGGGAGAGAGGCAGGTGAGGACTTTGGGCTCAGCAGGCAGGGAGACCTGGGCTGAGTGTGCCCCCCTCCTGTCAGGCCTCAGTGTCCCCATCTGTACCCGGACATCAGGGTAAAGCATGGTTCTGAGGAGGGGGAGGGGGAGGAGGGGGTGGCACTGGGGTCCAGGGTGATGTTTGCTACAGGCCCCACAGCTGGCTGCTGCGGCCAGGTCCCCCAGCTCCCCCCCCCCCCATGGGAGCCCTAGCCCATGGAGGCCTGGCCTGTGGAGGCCCTGGCCTGTGGGAGCCCTGGCCTGTGGAGGCCTGGCCCATGGAGGCCTGGTCCATGGAGGCCCTGGCCTGTGGGAGGCCCTGGCCTGTGGAGGCCTGGCCCACAGAGGCCTGGCCTGTGGGAGGCCTGCCCCATGGAGGCCTGGTCCGTGGAGCCCTGGCCCACGGAGGCCCTGGCCTGTGGGAGCTCTGGCCCGCGGAGGTCCTTGCCCGTGGGAGCCCTGGTCCAGGGGGGCCTGGCCTGTGGGAGGCCCTGGCCCGTAGGAGCCCTGGTCTAGGGTGGCCTGGCCCATGGAGGCCCTGGCCCGTGGAGGCCTGGCCCACGGAGGCCCGTGTGTGCCCAGCCCCTCTGGCCGGCCCTTGCCAAGGACTGCCTTTCATGAAATGTATCACACAGCCAAAACCAGCCTTTGCGGGCAGCAGCCGGGCCCCGCCAGTGCCCCCGCCGGTCTGCCCGGAGACCTGGGAGGACCGAGGAGTGGAGCCGAGGGAGGCGGCAGCGCCGCTGCTGTTGGTTATGACAACTACCATGCTGCCCCGCTGCCTGGTGTGTGGTTTTTCCACATCACCGTCCTCTGGGGCTGCCCCGGGGGCCTGTGGGGCTCCGCTCAGGACGGGGCTGGGCGTGCCCTGCAGCACGGGCGGCCTCCCTGGGTACCGTGGGGAGGGAGGGAGGACGCCGAGGTCCTGGACCCGTCCTGCCGGTCAGGTTCTGAGCCTTGGCTGTAGTGTACCAACTGTGTGGTCCTGGGCAAGTGACTTAACCTCTCTGAGCCTCAGTTTCTCCTTGTGGTGGATGGAGGTGTAGACAGAGTGAGTGTCCAGCCAGCCCGCTGTCTGGCGGGTGCTCTGCCGGGGGGGGGGGGGTGTTTACGTCGGCGGGCGCTGCGGCCCCTGGTGTCCCCCGTTGCTGCCCCTCGACCCCTGTCCCAGGCTGGCTTGGGGTGGTGATTGAGTCTCCAGGTGCTCCTGAGCCTCGAGGGTGGGGGATGGTGTCAGAGTGTGCTCCCTGGTGGCGGGACGGCACGGTCCTGGGGCTGGGGATGTCCTCGGGCAGCGAGGCCTGGGAGGAGACCCTGGCCAGCCTTGGTTCCCGGGCCTCGTGGAGGCCCCGCTCTCCACTGCCTCCTTCAGAGCCCATGCAGGCGGCCTGGAATCCGGCCCTCATACCCATGCTCATGGAGGTTCGAGGAGGGAGCGGGGTGCCATCTCCTGGCATCCAACAGACTCACCTGGAAAGCGGCCGTCTGCCACTGCAGACTCTGTCTGAGCGTCCAGCTGGCGCCTCTGTGGACGCCGCCCCTGCCAGCCCCTCCCCGGCCACGCAGCAGCTGCTGCTCCACTTCATCCCATCCCCGGAGCTGAGACCCGACCAGTAAACATCTGTAGAGTGAACCAATGAACTAGACGTGCGGAATTCGGCTGGAGGTGCCCTGGCCTGCTCTGGGTGGGGCGCCTCTGGGGCAGCAGCTCAGGCCTCTAGCCCTAGCTGCTCAGGAGGTGGAGATCGGGGGACTGTGGTTCGAGGCTAGCTCCAGTGAAAAGTCAGCGAGACCCTCTCTCATCAAAAGACCACAGAGAAGCCTCCCGCCTCAGCCCAGCCCTGCTCTCGCCCTTGTGGCCTGCTCTTGGTTCCTGCACAAAGCCGGGCCCTCCCGGGCTTCCCTCCTCCCTTGGGTCCCCCCTGCTGGGCCTCCCCAAGGCTGCCTCTGCAGCCAGGGCCCTGGATGCCGACGGGGGACCCATGGTGGGTGGACAGGCAGGTCTGGCTTCTGCCCCGCTCTCTGCCATTCCCCCGCCCCGTCCCTCCTTGGGACACTCTGCAGACCCCGCCCCCTCTCTTCCCGGTCCTTCACCCTGCCTGACGGTGGGAAGCCCGCTCTGAGCCATAGTTGGCGTGACATAGGTATGGCTGGGGCTTCAGCAAACGTCGTGCTATGGCCGGGTCTGGGGACAAAGCCCTGGGCGCCGGCAGACCCCCTCCCCCAGCTGCTGATGGGGGGGAGCGGGAGGGGGGATCTTCTTCCTCTGTGCATTTGCCTGTTCTGGGTGATCCCTAGAGATGGAGCCGCCCACTCGGCCTTTGTGACCGGCTTTGTACATGTCACGTGATGTAAGCTCACCTGTCTGCCGTCCCCGGTGCGGGGCCTTGGCTCTGCCATTCCCTACACACACACACACACACACACACACACACACACACACCCCTCGGCAGCCCTCCCCCTCCAGGGCTCCTGCCATCTCAGCTCGCCCCCTCCCCGCCGTTCCGCACAGCCCACCCCCAGCCCCCTTGCTGCCCGATGACTTTGTTCTACTCTATACTCTGCTCCCTGGTGGAGCCATCTTCATGTTTCTTCCAACTCCTAATAAACTCCTCCGCATCCTCCAAAACCCCCTCACATGATATTTCTTTCAGCGTGTCTTTCCAGTGCTAGATCAGTTTCTTGCCTCTGTGCTGCAGAGCACTTTGCTCTTCATCGGGTGCTGGGCGGCGCTCTGCCCGGGGCGCGTCTCCTCCTTTCCTCTCCTTTGCGCTCTGCATTAGCAACGCGGCCACGAGAGCTGTGCAACAATGGTGGTTGATGAATGGAAAGGCGGGAGCTGGGGTCCTCCTCCTTCCTGTTCAGCTTGTCCTGGGTGTGCCGAGGCCGGTGGCCGTCCCCGGGCAGGGCGGACATTGGGGCTCATCCGAGGTTGGTGCTGGGAGGCGGGCGTGGTCTTGGCCGGCTGGGCTGAGCCCGGACCCGCGGGGGCCGGCGCCTGTCTCCGTCAGCGCCGGAGCTGGGCCTGAAGGACGGCTCCGGCCCAGCTCCCCAGTGACAAATGGCTGGTAATGAATGTTGGGTCTGCACGTTATTAATCAATTCAAAGTTGAATGCGCAGCCAGCAGCGACTCAGGAGAAAGTGCTCAGCCCACCCTCCTCGCGCGTCTGCGCTTGCCCACGCTCGTCCAGCACCAGTTCTGCGGGCGGCTCGTCAGGATGGAGAGCCGGAGCCGGGTGGGGGCTGGGCGGCTCGGCCACCTGGCCCGGGCAGGGGTGCAACACGCAGGCACTGATGCCCGGCCAGGCCCCGGGGAGGGGGACAGGGGCAGTCCTCGGGCCGGGGTTGAGGGGCACGCGGTGGGAGGCCAGACAGAGCCGGGCTCTGGCTGAGGGCCTGGGCTCCGAAGGCAGCCGCGCTCTCCCCCTTGCTGGGCCGGGTCAGGCAGGACACAAGCCGAGGCTGGAGGCGTGCCCAGCACACAGCACGCACTGCCTGACCGAGTCTCACAAACCCTTTGCTGAGGCTAGCCGCCTGCCCTCCCATGTCCGCTCTCCAAGGACTCAGGACCCAGCGTGCGTAGGGCCTGTCTCCCCGCTCCATCGTGTCTGTGTGTCTGGGAGTGAGGGCCCACGCGTGTCTCCCCGCTCCGTCATGTCTGTCTGTGTGGGAGTGAGGGCCCACGCGTGTCTCTGCTCCGTCATGTCTGTCTGTGTGGGAGTGAGGGCCCACGCGTGTCTCTGCTCCGTCGTGTCTGTGTGGGAGTGAGGGCCCACGCGTGTCTCTGCTCCGTCGTGTCTGTGTGGGAGTGAGGGCCCACGCGTGTCTCTGCTCCGTCGTGTCTGTCTGTGTGGGAGTGAGGGCCCACGCGTGTCTCTGCTCCGTCGTGTCTGTCTGTGTGGGAGTGAGGACCCACGCGTGTCTCTGCTCCGTCGTGTCTGTGTGGGAGTGAGGGCCCACACGTGTCTCTGCTCCGTCGTGTCTGTGTGTGTGGGAGTGAGGGCCCACGCGTGTCTCCCCGCTCCGTCGTGTCTGTCTGTGTGGGAGTGAGGGCCCACGCGTGTCTCCCCGCTCCGTCGTGTCTGTGTGTGTGGGAGTGAGGGCCCACGCGTGTCTCTGCTCCGTCGTGTCTGTCTGTGTGGGAGTGAGGGCCCACGCGTGTCTCTGCTCCGTCGTGTCTGTGTGGGAGTGAGGGCCCACGCGTGTCTCTGCTCCGTCGTGTCTGTGTGTGTGGGAGTGAGGGCCCACGCGTGTCTCTGCTCCGTCGTGTCTGTCTGTGTGGGAGTGAGGGCCCACGCGTGTCTCTGCTCCGTCGTGTCTGTCTGTGTGGGAGTGAGGGCCCACGCGTGTCTCTGCTCTGTCATGTCTGTCTGTGTGGGAGTGAGGGCCCACGCGTGTCTCTGCTCCGTCGTGTCTGTGTGGGAGTGAGGGCCCACGCGTGTCTCTGCTCCGTCGTGTCTGTGTGGGAGTGAGGGCCCACGCGTGTCTCTGCTCCGTCATGTCTGTGTGGGAGTGAGGGCCCACGCGTGTCTCTGCTCCGTCGTGTCTGTGTGTGTGGGAGTGAGGGCCCACGCGTGTCTCTGTGCTCCGTCGTGTCTGTCTGTGTGGGAGTGAGGGCCCACGCGTGTCTCTGCTCCGTCATGTCTGTCTGTGTGGGAGTGAGGGCCCACGCGTGTCTCTGCTCCGTCGTGTCTGTCTGTGTGGGAGTGAGGGCCCACGCGTGTCTCTGCTCCGTCGTGTCTGTGTGGGAGTGAGGACCCACGCGTGTCTCTGCTCCGTCATGTCTGTCTGTGTGGGAGTGAGGGCCCACGCGTGTCTCTGTGCTCCGTCGTGTCTGGGAGTGAGGGCCCACGCGTGTCTCTGCTCCGTCATGTCTGTCTGTGTGGGAGTGAGGGCCCACGCGTGTCTCTGTGCTCCGTCGTATCTGTCTGTGTGGGAGTGAGGGCCCACGCGTGTCTCTGCTCCGTCGTGTCTGTGTGGGAGTGAGGGCCCACGCGTGTCTCTGCTCCGTCGTGTCTGTCTGTGTGGGAGTGAGGGCCCACGCGTGTCTCTGCTCCGTCGTGTCTGTGTGGGAGTGAGGACCCACGCGTGTCTCTGCTCCGTCATGTCTGTCTGTGTGGGAGTGAGGGCCCACGCGTGTCTCTGTGCTCCGTCGTGTCTGGGAGTGAGGGCCCACGCGTGTCTCTGCTCCGTCATGTCTGTCTGTCTGGGAGTGAGGGCCCACGCGTGTCTCTGCTCCGTCGTGTCTGTCTGTGTGGGAGTGAGGGCCCACGCGTGTCTCTGCTCTGTCGTGTCTGGGATTGAGGGCCCACGCGTGTCTCTGCTCCGTCGTGTCTGTGTGGGAGTGAGGGCCCACGCGTGTCTCTGCTCCGTCGTGTCTGTGTGGGAGTGAGGGCCCACGCATGTCTCTGTGCTCCGTCGTGTCTGGGATTGAGGGCCCACGCGTGGCAACCCTGCAGTCTTGCTGTGCCTTGCCACAGCCTGGACCCTGCGGCCGCCGTGGACCCTGCAGCAGACGCGGACCCTGCAGCCGACGTGGACCCCGGGGACTGGGGTGGGGGAGGGCCGGCCGTCTCTGGGGCCGCGCTCCCCATCTCCATGCCGCTGGCCCTTGGGAGTGGAGGGGGCGCTGGGTCCCGGGCTGCCCTCCCTGCCCATGCCCCACGTCCCGGCCTGTCCCCTCCCTGGCCCGGCCCTCCGCTCTGTCCCCAGCCCCCTGCACCTCCCCGTCGCCAGCCAGACCCCCATCATCCCCGCTGCTGGGGCCACTGCGCATCTGGGGTCGTCCCTCAGCCCGGCGAGGACACAGGGCTTCCTTCACCAGCCTCTGCTCCTAAAAGGCTGGTGATTGCACCCCGGTCCCCACGTACGTCCCCAGTCCCCTGGGGGCCCACCCGAACCAGCAGGGGCCACAGATGGCCGGGAGGAGGGGACTGGCGGTGCCACCAAGCAGGAGGCTCGGAGGAGTTGCTAGAAGGTGTCTGTGCCCCCAGCCCATCCCGTGGTCATGAGCCTGGGCGAGGGAGCCCCGGCGTTTATCCCCGCCCCCGAGGACGGGGACCCCGCCTGGCTCGGCTGGGTTGGGCAGCTTCTGCGGTTTGTTCTGGAGCGTTTAACTCAGGTCTGAGCAGGAGGCAGATCAGAGAGATGACTCTGCCTGGGCCCGAACTCCCCGTCCCAGGGCCCGCGGTCCCCTGAGTGGATGTGCTGTGGAACCGGCTCACCCCCACCCACCAGGGGACGCAGAGCCCCGCAGACTGCGGCCGGCCTGCTCCACAGGCCCAGGGCTCCCTGGGCAACGGCCTCATGGCTTCTAGTGGCTGGAGCCCCTAGACCTGCCTGTCCACCTGCCCCGCATGGCGTGGCCGGGCCCCCAAGCTCTCCCTCAGATCCCCAGCTGTGCTCTGGCCGTGTGGCAGGGTCACCTCCAGGCAACGTGTAGCGCAGGCCTTCCCTGTGGGAGTAGAGTCAGACACGTTCTTCCCCATCCTCATAAACAGGAACAGAGCTAACGGGGCACAGTCCCCCCCCCCCCCCGCGTGTAATGCGCCTCTGGTCTTTTGGGTCTGTGTGTGTTGTGGGACAGCATCTCGAGCAGGGGTGTGGCTGTGGGGGGCGTGGGGGCTCAGAGGAGAGAAAATTCCCCCGGCAGAGCCAGCGCCCTCCCAGGCTCTGCTGGCACAGCGCCTCCTGTTTGGGGGCCCCTCCTTCCTCCCTCGGGGGCTCCGTGAAGCCCTCCCTGGTCTCCCCGCATGGCTGCAGCATCAAGTGTGGCCTGACAGCGGGCATGGGCGCGGCGGCTCCTGGTTAAAGGGTAGCCGCCTCAGCCGGTTACGCCAAGGCGCACGGGAGGCACGGGGGTCCTGTGTCCTCAGGCTCGGCTGGGTGGAGGCCAGTAGGAAGCCGCCGCCATCTCCCCTTTCACCCAGCAGCACTGTTTCCCTCTGTCTCCATCCTGCTGTGCCCCCAGCTGACGGGAGGGCAGGCAGGCGTCTCCCCTACTGCAGACCCAACAAAAACCCCGGGGCTGCCTCTCATGGGCCTGGCTGAGCCAATCCCTGTGCGGGGGAGGGAACTGAAGCTCTGATTGGCTGGGAGAGGTCATTCGCACATTCCTGGCCTGCCCAGAGGGCTGGGTGGAGGGGAGGGGCCCTGGCGTGGTCCCCTGGGTAGAGCAAGGGGAAGGGCTTGGCGTGCCATCTCCAGGCGGAGCCAACCACGTGGGCGCTGTAACCCACACCGCCAGCCTGCTGAGGCCCCAGCTGGCATCTCCGAACCCCCTTGGGCCCTCCAGGACTCACCCAGCACCCACCTGCTGGGGAGGAGGCCGAGGTGGGCATGGTACCTCAGAACACCCTCCCGTGGCAGCCCAAGCTGGAGGACCCGGCGGCCTGCCTTCCGCTGCCCTGGGGATCCAGGGTGTAAGTGGACGGAGCCCTGTCAGGAGCGGCAGCCTGCGGGAGACAGGCGGCCCCCGAGCGGGCGTGAGGTCCCTCTGGCCTCCTCCGGACTGCTGCCACATCACCGGAGGCGCGAGGGCCACCGGTGCGGCCGGGATCAGCCCCGGCCCCGCTGCCCCAAGCCCAGAGAGGCTCGTGAGGCGTGGGGCTGAGCCACTGGCCACGGGACAGCGTAATCGGTTACCGCCCATTACCGGGTTTTGCTCCAGTGATCCTTGAGGCTGAGCTGACGCCAAGCAAGGAGGATGCGAAACGGGTCCAGAGGCCTGCATGCTGGGCGCCGGGTGCCAGGGAGGGCTGTCTCCCCAGACGCTTTGGGGTGCCGGGTGCCAGGGAGGGCTGTCTCCCCAGACGCCCTTTGGGAAGAAGGCAGCAATGGGATGGGACAAGGCTCCTGGGCAGTGGGGACAGCAGGGGCAGAGGCCCCAGGGCTTGGGGATGGAGAGCGGGGCAGAGCCAGGGCAGAGCCGTGGAGTGATGGGTGGTGGGACCAGGGTGTCCAAGGGTAGGCCGGCCTGGAGGGGAGGTTTCACCTGTTCTAAGCAGGGGGCGAGAAGGAGCGTGCCCACTGAGACTCCTTTAGAGATGGGGAGCGCTTGGCTATCAGAGGGGCAGGTGTGGTGGCCAAGGGCAAGGCCTGCCTGGGCCTGCGGGTGGAGCTGCTGGCCGTACAGCTCGTCCTGTGGGCCCTGGCCCCGGGTCTTTTGACTTTGCAAGCTGTGGGTGCAGCGAGGCCCTGCCCTCTGCTGGAGCATCTGGGCCTTGCACCCACCGCTGCCTGGCCGCTTCTCCATGCTGCTCAGCCTGGGCTTGCTGGGGAGCCCAGGGGCGGGGTCTGCCTCCCTTTGGGTGCAGCCTGTGCCCACCCTGCCCCCTCCTGCGGGTTAACCTCAGAGCGGCACTTGGCTGTGGCCAATCTCTGCTGTGCCTCTGCGTCTCTGGATTCCTGGGGATGCCCACCACTCGGGCTCCCCGGGCCCTGCCCATCCTGGCTGCTCAGGCTCTCCCAGAGTCCCGGCCGTCCTGGGAAACCCCTGCAATGCCCCCAGGGCTGGCTGGTCTCCTGCCTGCCGAGTATCTGTGTGGCTGGTCTGGTGGGCCTGGGCGGGGCCGTGGCCGCGGTGAGGGCGGGTCCTGGCTGCAGTACAGTGGGAGCAGCCCGCGCCACCCCCCCCATGGGGCTGCTGTGGCCAGGGGCACAGGAGGCCAGCAAAGGGGGAGAGGAGGAGGAGGAGGAGGAGGGGCAGGAGACAGGGAAGAGTCACCCCTCGTTATCTGCGGGGGGAGAAGGGGCGCCCAGGACCCCCATGACTCCAGAGACCACAGTGCTCCAGCTGCTCCCGTCTGCCCCACCCTGTCCCTGGCTGCTGGCTGCTGGCTGCTGGCTGCAGAGCACGCGTCCTTGGCGGGTCCCGGCTCAGGCTGCTGCTCACCTCCATCACGTGACCAGACAGATATCCCGCGTGTGATGGAGCGCTCGCGGTCGTGGTCGCACGCGGCGCTCTACGGCGTGCGGCCCGGTGTCCCCCTCCTGACCGCGGCAGGCGCCCCTGCTCCCGGCCCATGCGCTTCCTAATTCCCCGGTCACCCTTCCCGGCCCTCCCCTCCCGGCAGCCGGCTCCCTTCCCCGCCGCGGGGGTTCCACGTCCGGACGCAGCAGCTCAGCATACACCTTCCTTCCAGCTCGAGGCTGCCGCCGGCGCGGGGGGGGCGAGCGGGGGGGGGGGACACACTTCTGCTCCCCCGCCCTGCCTGGCCCCAGCCCCGGACACACATAGCACGCTGGCGCTGCCCGCGGGCCTGCGCCCTGACCACGGCGTGGAGGGCCCAGGCTCGGCCTGGCCTCCTGGCCTCGGGGAATGCTTCCCAGACCCCCTCACCCAGGCTGCACCTGGGCCAGACCTCCACCTCCCCGACGTGCCTCCCCCCAGCGGGAACACTGGCCGGGCCTCTCTCCTCCCCACGAGGCCTGGAATCACCCCTGTGCCCACTGGGAACCCTCAGGTGCAGGCTGTTGGGCATGGTCACTAAAGGGCTTGCCGTGGGGAGACAGCAGCAGATTAGTAAATAAACCTGCAGTCCTGCTCCAGCCAATGACCGTGAAGGAGCTGTCCAGGGTGGAACCACAGGAGCAGCCGTGCTGGGAGGACCCTGTCTGGGAGGTAATCACGTGCAAAGGCCCTGAGGTCAGGAGAACTTGGCAGCGAGAGGAGCCAAGGACCACAGAGCAGGGATGGGCCTAGCGTGAAGACCAGCTGGGCAGTGCTAGGTGGGGTGGGGTCAGCCCCTCCTGTCCCCCACCCCCACCCCTGGTCTGAAAGTATTAAATGAAAGTTGATTGTGGAAGCAGTTCATACTTCCTCAATTGCGTGCTGCGAACAGTGTGATAATGGTTTTCATCTTGTTGTCTTCTTGTTCTTGCTTATTTTATTAGCTACTGTTGCTAATCTCTTCCTGTGCCTAATTTGTGAGTGTTTCTCATTTCACTCGCTCTTTTGCATTTTATGTATTTAAGCTTTCTTTACTGGAACGAATCAGTTGTGTGTGTGTATGTGCCTGAGTGTGTGTATGGCTGTGTGTGTGTGTGTGCCTGTGCGTGTGTACCTCTACGTGTGCCTGTGTGTGTGTCTTGTGTGTGTGTATGGCTGTGTGTGTATATGGCTGTGTTTGTGTGTGTGTATGGCTGTGTGTGCATATGGCTGTGTGTGTGTGCCTGTGTGTTTGTGTGCCTGTGTGTGCCTGTGTGTGTGTGTATGGCTGTGTGTGTGTGTGTGTGTGTGTGTGTGTGTGTATGGCTCTGTGTGTGCCTGTGTGTGTGTGTGTGTATGGCTCTGTGTGTGTGTACATGGCTCTGTGTGTGTGTGTGTGTGGCTGTGTGTGTGTGTGTGTGTGTGTGTATGGCTGTGTGTATGGCTGTGTGTGTGTGTATGGCTGTGTGTGCCTGTGTGTGTGTACATGGCTGTGTGTGTACATGGCTCTGTGTGTGTGTGTGTGTGTATGTGTGTGTGTGTGTATGGCTGTGTGTGTATGGCTGTGTGTGTGTGTATGGCTGTGTGTATGTGTGTGTATATGGCTCGTGTGTATGGCTGTGTGTGTGTGTGTGTGTATGGCTCGTGTGTATGGCTGTGTGTATGTGTATGGCTGTGTGTGTGCCTGTGTGTACATGGCTCTGTGTGTGTGGCTGTGTGTGTGTGTGTGGCTGTGTGTATGTGTGTGTGTGTGTATGGCTCTGTGTGTGTGTGTGTGGCTGTGTGTGTGTGTGTATGGCTGTGTGTGTGTACATGACTGTGTGTGTGTGTATGTGTGTGTGGCTGTGTGTGGCTGTGTGTGTGTATGGCTGTGTGTATGTGTGTATGGCTGTGTGTGTGTGTGTATGGCTGTGTGTGTGTGTACATGGCTCTGTGTGTGTGGCTGTGTGTGTGTGTGTGTGTATGGCTGTGTGTATGTGTGTGTGTGTGTGTGTATGGCTCTGTGTGTGTGTGTGTGGCTGTGTGTGTGTGTGTGTGTGTGTGTATGGCTGTGTGTATGTGTGTGTGTGTATGGCTCTGTGTGTGTGTGTGTGTGCCTGTGTGTATGTGTGTGTGTATGGCTGTGTGTGTGTGTATGGCTGTATGTGTGTGTGTGTATGGCTGTCTGTGTGTGTGTACATGGCTCTGTGTGTGTGTGCCTGTGTGTATGTGTGTGTGTGTGTGTGTATGGCTGTGTGTGTGTGTATGGCTGTGTGTATGTGTGTGTGTGTATGGCTCTGTGTGTATGTGTGTGTGGCTGTGTGTGTGTGTGTACATGGTTCTCTGTGTGTGTGTGTGTGTGTATGGCTGTGTGTGTGTATAGCTGTGTGTGTGTACATGGCTGTGTGTGTGTGTGTGTGTGTGCGCACGTGCACGTGTCTGTGTGTGTCTCCGGGCTGTTTCCACACATGCGTGCGATGGACCTAATCCCACTTAGCCCCTCAGTCCCCCTTCCCTATCCTCCCCCCCACCCTGCTTCTTAAAAGAGTTCCAGCATTTTCCTTGTCCTATTTTCATATGTAAACGTAGCTTAAAGCTGACGTAGACACGGGAGAAGCGTGGGTGTCCGTGCGTGATCTCCGGGGGGGGGCGGGGGGGGGGCAAGGAAGCGGCTTCGAACAGGCTTCGTGAACAGCTAGCCAGGGCTTCAGGCTGGCGAGCTCCGGGCCTTGGCACTGGCGGGGGGGGGGGGGGGGATGCACGCCGCCCAGCCCCGCAGACCCAGTGCAGGCGCTGGCCGGCCCTGCAGGCGGGGTGTCCGGGCGCCCGTGTCCGGGTACAGGACGGGTGAGCTCAAGCCAGCCAGCCCACAAGAAGGCCCGGGAGGCTGGCCCGGGGGCGGCTCCCCCACACCGCCTGGCCGGCCTTGCCGGCTCTCCCGCCCTCGGCTCTGCCCTGACCGCTGACCCCGTCACTCCGGGCTTCCCAGGCTGGCCCTGCCCCGGCGTGGGGCGCCCGGGGGTAGTGGCCTCTCTCCTGACTGCATGGAGGGGACTCTGGGGACCCCTCCCTCCCAGCACACCACCAGGCCAGCCCGGTCCACTTGGCAGAAAGCCAGGCACCGTGGCCGGCCCTCGCCGTCCTCCATCCTTCTCCAGCAATGGTGATCCCACCAAGCACCAAGCGCGCCCCCCGAGGCACCCGCCCAGCCCCGGCTGTGGAGGCTGTGGGGGATTCCTCCTCGGTGAGGCCGCGGCCTCCCTGGGGGCAGTCTGACGTTTGCCTGAGCAGCCGCCTCCTAGGGCCACACCCCTGCCCCTGCGTTGGCCTGGGCTGTTTCCAATAGGATCTCGGGGAGATGTTGTCTTTAGTGTCTGCCTAGGACCAGCTCAGATTGGTACTCCTCCCAGTGCCTCCCAAGCAGCCGGAGCTCCAGGTGTGTGCCACCCGATCTGCACTGTTGACTGAGATAGGGCCTCGCTAACTCTTGGTCAGGCAGACTCTGAGCCTTAACCCTTCCAGCATTCTTCCTGACTAGGATTACCGGCTGGAGCTGCCGGAGCCTGGCCCTGGCCCCCTCCAGGGAGTATTGCTGAGACACAGCCTTGGGAGACGGGTGACCGGTTGAGCCTCCCCCAGCAGGTTGGTAGTCAATCAGACCAGCTTCCGTGGCCTCCAGATGACTTGGATCACTGAGTTGCGGGGCCTGCAACGCCGGACCGGCTCCCAGTACTGAGGTCCAGTGTGGTGATCAAAACCTTGCATAACCAGCCGGGCACCGGTGGCTCATGTCTGTCATGCCAACCACTCAGGAGGCTGAGATCTGAGGATCGCGGTTCAAAGCCAGCCCAGGCAGGAAGTCCATGAGACTCTTATCTCCAATAAATCACCAGAAAACCGGAAGTGGCGCTGTGGCTCAAGTGTAGAGCATTCACCTTGATCTGAAGAGCTGAGGGACAGCACCCAGGCCCTGAGTTCAAGCCCCATGACCAGCTAAAACAAAACAAAAACCCTTGTAGAAGCGCAGTGAGGGGGGCTGGGTGTGGGTTAGTCTGCTGTAGGCACTGGCTATCCAAATGGAGCCTTCTGCGTTGGTGTCTGACGCTGCTCCCTAGCTACCAGTGGCTCCAGCCAGGATTATTGTCCCCATGTGAGCACACAGAGCCAGGAGAGTGAGGCCAGGCTGACCCCACACCCACCCTGTCCTTTGCTGTGCAGCTTCAGGCAAGTTGCTTACGCTCTCTGAGGCCCATTTCTGCTGTTGTAAGGATGGAATGGAACTCAAGGAGGCAGCAGCGTTCTTTCCCTAATGTCATGGGGGTCTGAGAGTCTGGAGAGTCAGAAGAGAATGTGCTCTGTGTGCGTGTGTGTGTGTGTGTGTGTGTGTGTGTGTGTGTGTCCCGTGGGATCTGGGCGGCCGTCGAGCTGAGGACAAGGCCAGGCCCCACTGAGCCTGTCCAGGATTGTAAGGCAGGGAAGAACCTTGCTCACACTTGGGGTGGTGGTTGACATTTCTGATTCACAGTGAGCAACAGGCAAGCGGCTGGGATGGGGGAGACCGGCCGGGTGCCTGAGCCCCTCCCTCCCCCTCCCCCGCCAGTCCAATCCCCCGACCGCCCAGCCTCTCTTTCTGCCTCAGGGCCTTGGTACTTACTCTTCCCTCTGCCTGGCGTGCCCCTACCCCCTGCTTCTGTCTTCGGTTATTCACCCAGAGTTTGGGGGTCCAGACCCACTTTCCTGGGATTCCAGTGGTGAGGGGCGCTCGCCCTATACCAGACACAGAAGCTGTCATGGAGGGCTGGTGTGGCACGGGCCACCATGCCAGTCTCAGGATGGGCCTGGCTGGCCACTACCTCTGTCCTGCTCTCCCAGGATGGGTCAGCCCTGTTGTCCCTTGAAATGACGCGCCTGTCCTCCCAGTCACCATGCCTGCCTGGGCGTGGTCTGCCCCGAGGCTCTGTTGTTCCTTAGGGCCATTCTGGTCCCGTCACCAAGATGTCCGGGGCAGTCCTGTGCCCCCAGAACCGTAGCAAGAGAGGGAGGCTGGGCCCGACGTGCGTACGGCGGGGCGTGGGGGCCGGCTCTCCAGCTCTTCCTCAGCGCATGGCCCAGGAAGGAACGCTTTTGAGCAAAAGCAGCCCCAGAGGCTGTGATGGAGGGAGCAGAGGCCTCCCCACCCCACCAGCAGCGGTGGGGCCGGCCTCCCGCCCCCCCTCTGTCTTACCTGCTCTGTGCATCCTGATCTGGTGCCGGCCGAGCAGTCTGTTTGGCTGCGGCTTTGCACCGCCCTCCTCCTCCTCACGTGTGTAGGGATGAAGGCCGCCCACCTCTGTGTGGCAGGCCCACGGGCAGGCTTGGTCCCTGCCGGTGCTGGGGTGGGGGGAGGGGGAGGCACGGAAGAAACAGCACCACAGACACGCAAGAAGTGGTCCCTAGCCCCCCGGGTCCTGATCGGCGCGCCTGGTAACTGCCGTGCGTCTGCAGCGCCCTGTGTGTGTGTGGTCCTCTTCCCGGGACCCTGTCGCGCAGCCCTCGTGGCCCCTTTTGCGTGCATGGAACGATCAGGGCTCTTGGAAGATACGACACTTGCCAAGGTGCACAGCCCTTAGTTGCTGAGCCCGGGCTGGCCTCGGGCTGACTCCGGGTGTGCTCCCCGCATGCTCTCTCGGGCTGACTCGGGGTGCACTCTCCGTGTGCTCTCCCGGCATCTGAATCCTGTGCCAGAGGCCGTGCTGCCCTGGAAAGCAGTGTCATCGCCGCACACCCCGGGCCATGTGCGCATTTCAGCAACAGATTTCCAGGTTTCCAGATTGGGCCAGGAAGCGGCAGTGCAGCCTCAGTGCCTGAGCCCGCAGCCCAGCCAGGACTCGGCTGCCAGAGGCAGCTCTAGAGCGCCGCGGGGTGGCCGCGCGGGATGCTGCGGTTGCCATGGTAATGAGCGCCTCCTCCGCGATTGGTCCAGCGCGGCCGCACTACGTTGCTGGGCGGGGGGGGGGGGGGGGGGGGGGATCCTGTGCTCCCTCCCCTTCTCCCGATGCTGTGAGCACAAGCCCGGCGCCGACAACCCCCCGGCCCTCCCGGCTCATCCCTCTGCCCACCCGCCACCCCCGTTGCGCAGGAGAGAAAAGTCCTGAGGAAGGCCCTGGCAGTTGGACACCCCTACTCAGCCTGGCCACCGTGGTGACTCCCCGCTCTTGGGGTCCGTGTGAGCCCCGTGTGCCAGGGACCCCTCCGGAGTCCGCGGCTGCCCCCCCTGCCTCCTAGGACCTTGGAATGTGACTGCTCTTCTACCCCATTCTGTTCCCTTCCACATCCTGCCGAGCTGCCTGCTCCTCCTCTTAAACACGTTGCGCATCTCCAGCCAGAGAGAGAGGGAGAGAGGGGAGACCGAGTCAGACAGGATGGCGTGCAGAAGACGCTATTTGTGAGTATGTGTGATGGTTCGTGTCTGAGCTGGGAGCTGGCGCGAGGGGCTCTCGGGAGGGAGGCCTGGCTGTGCGGGGCGGGGGCTGGGGGCTCGCGGTGGGAGCCCGGTACTGTGCGGCAGCAGGCCGGCGCGCGCCCTTCCCCGCGCTGGAGATGCTGGTGATGAGGGAACTGCTATTAGTCAGCAGTCTGCGCCAGGCGGTGAGCTTCTTTGGCTCCCGGGCTGGCACCCCCACCCCATCTGAAAACAGGGTCCCCAGACCTCAGCGGGCGCTGTGGCTCTGGCCCAGCCCACAGGCCTGTGCCCAGCGCTCCCGCCGCATGGGAGGCTGGCAGCAGCGCGAGGCTGGGGCAGGAAGCCACGTCCTCCATGGACAGGTGAGGGTCCGCGCTAGGAAGCCGCCCTGTCCAGCTGTAGCGGCCAGGTGTTGTGTGGGCGGGCGGCAGGGAGCTTGTCTGCGGCCGCTGCCAGGGACGCAGTGACATCACGGGCCGGGGTATTTATGGAAATGAAGGAACATGTTTGGTTCAGCCGGGCTTCCCAGGGGGCAGAGCATTTCAAATGCCAGCTTCCTCCTTGGCTCTCTGGGGCTGTGTGCTGTGCTGCTGGGGCTGGGGATCTTCTGCGCTTAGGAGCCCCAGGCCCTGGGGGCTGAGGCCCACCTTCTCTGCATGCTTGCGGGTCTGGGCCCAGCACCGGGGGCTGCGGGGTTGTTGACTGACCTCAGACCACTTGAGGTCAGAGTGAGGCAAAGCTCTCAGCGAGAAGAGGGCAGTCTGGAGCTCTGGAGCGGGGGGGGGGGGGGGGGGGGGGGGAGGGGGAGTAGAGGGGAAGGGGAGAGAGGAACGGGGGGGGGGGAGCAGCTGGGAGCACCCCAAGTCCCCCAGGTAGCAAGGTAGCAAAGGTCAGCCAAGTGCTGCACCGCCTTCTCCCTGCTTCCCCAGGCTGTTCTCATGCTAATGAGCTGAAGGGAAGTAAACACCGCCATCAGGCTGGGCGGAGCCCGGCGTGGCTGAGGCCTCCGCTGTGCGTGCACGGGGCTGCGTGCACACTGCCGTTTGAGTGGAAAAGCCCACCGTTGGCTTTCGGCTTTTGGCTTTTGGTGTGAGCGAATGCACGCGAGCTCTCACTCCCTGTGGCCAGGCCCGGGCTGTAGTTTTGGAAACCAACAGTCCATCTTCCCCAGCAGAGACTCCGTCTCAGCCTCCCAGCCTCCCAGCCTCCCAGCCTCCGGGGACAGGGCCTCCAGGCAGGTGGCTGTCTCCACCAGCTGCACCTGTGCTTAGGCCAAGGTGCCAACTGGGAGACATTCTCAGCTTTGAGGTGCGTGGAGGCTGGGACGGGGACAGCATTGGGGTGAGCTGTGAGGCTCTGCGTGGAGAGCAGCAGCCCTCCGGCCTGCCTCTGGCCCCAGGCCTGTGATTCTCACCACAGCCATTTCTGGACAGGCCTGGAGACTCCACTGTCAGAAGGGAAAACTGAGGCCCCACAAGTCTTCCTGGAACTTGGGCATATTCCAGCCCTGGGGTGGAGATTTTGTAGGATCCCTAGAGCAACACGAGAAACCTTCCCTCGGCTTCATTGCTGGGACCTGGGGTCAGGACACAGGTGGCTGGACTGTCAGTGTCTGCGGGGCCGAGGGGCGGGCCTGAGCCGTGCCTGTGCGGACAGTGGCCCGTCTGCCGGGCTTGCCGGTTCTGTTCAGATTTCCGTCCCTTTGATGAGTCTGATCCAGTCTGTCAGGGCCAGCAGCCCAGCCTGCTGCTGAGGCCTGTGTCCCCAGCTCCTGGCCACCTGACCATCCGTGCTACTCCACCCCCACCTCCTACTGCTGCCACCAAAGCTGTGGGCACCAGAGATTCCCAAACAGCCTGGCAGGGCATTGGGACTCTGTGCTGCCCTGTCCTTTCTGAAGGGCATGGAGGCGTGGGGAGGCCCTGCTTAGGCCCGGCTACCCACCAGGCACTTGGCAGCCTGTGTTTGCTCAGCATTTTAGCCCCCAGTATCAGAGCCAGGACAGGCCCAGGCCGGGCCCGGGCCCAGGTGGCTGGTGCAGGCTCCTTCAGCCTTCCTGCTGCCCAGCCCCGCAGCGCAGGGGGAAGTAGCCAGCACGGCATCTAGCCAGTACCTGGGCCTCCAGGAGGCTCCCGAACCTCCCCATGGACTGCTACCGCAGGTACAGATCACGGATCCCATTTTACAGAGTGGGAAACTGAGGCACAGAGAGGATCACACAACTGTTTCCTGCTGTACGTAGGCAGTGTGGCCCCTCCCCCAGCTGGCCATACCCCAGGCCTGGACAGACTCAGCCAGCCTCACTCCCCGGGCCTCCTCTCCCCCGCCGCCCAGCCCCGTTGCAGGCCGCAGGGGGTGCCGTGGAGGCTCTGCTCCATCAGACGGGATGAGGGCCTGGGCTGGGGCATGGGCACCCTTGAAGGTGGCCTAGCGGATGGGGATTTACTAACCACACAAGGAGCAACCACAAGACCTCCAGGAATCTGCTTCCTCGTCCAACTTGCTACCAGCTTGATTCATCACGTCTCAGTGGTGCTGTTCACGAGTACGTGCAGGTGAGCCCCCACCAGACCGCCACCGCCACACGCCGTGACGGCGCGGGGAGCTGTGTCACATGCTGGGTGTGGCCCCAGGGGGTGCTGCGGTGGGGCTGGCTGGTGTCTGAGGTGCAGGCTCCTGGGCAGGGGCAGGGCAGGGCCCTTCCTCCTTCCACACCGCGCGCCCCTCGCTGGAACTGCCCCGTTTCCTCCCCACCCAGTGGGGAGGTGTGGCAGGTTCCACCGTGACCCTCCCCGTGCCCGACCTGCCCTGCTGCTGGTGTGTTGGCTGTTGGCGCTGTGCTTGCTTTGCTGCAGGACTCCACTTGTGCCGGCCGAGGCCCGGCAGCCCCTTCCAGCATTGGGGAGGTGTGGGCCCGCCGTCTGCGCTCAGGAACTGTGTCCAGTGAGGGAGTTCTGATGGGGCCGGGCACTGCACTATGAGCAGTCGTTTCCGCTCCTGGGAGCTGGCAGGCCGCTGGGAGGAACAGGTGTGGACCGGCAACGTCAGTACGGAGGGCCGAGGGCCGGCTCGGAAAGAGAGCCCAGATCCAGGGAACAGTGGTCATTCTGGCTGGGGTGGCTGCAGTGTGGGGGTGGGCAGGGAGCTCTGGGGGCAGGCAGGTGTCAGGACCCAGGCCAGGCGTTTTCCAGGCCTCAGCCCTTAACTCTTGGGTGACCCAGAAGATGGCGCTGTTGCCATCCCACCCCCACTGATAAGACAGCACAGTGGAGCCCAGACCACCTCGGGGGGGGGGGGGGGGCGGTGAGGCTGGGCTGGGCTGCCCTGCGCTGTTTGTGAGTCAGGGGTCCCTCTGTCACTGGGGGGTGGTGACAGGCGTGCGCCACCCAGCCAGCCTTGGATGGAGATGGTATCACAAAGCCTTTCATGCCACGGCTGGCCTTGAACCGTGGTCTCGTGCTCTCTGCTTCCCAAGCAGCTGGGATTGCAGACCAGAGCACTGTGCCCGGCCACACGGAAGCTTTTGCCCGCCGGGATCCTGCGTGTGAGGGAGACGCAGTAAGACAGACTGGGGGTCAGGGCGGGAAGCAAGCAGGGACCGCCTGAGTGCCCGAGGACGGCCGAGGGGGGCGATCGCGGAGCGGGCGGGGGCTGGAAGGGCCGGGCAGGGTCCAGCCGAGTCCCGTGAGGCCCCGGGGCTTCCTGGGCCCCTGACACGAGCGCAGAAGAGCAGCAGGGCAGGCTGTGGGCTGGCAGGGTGGACAGGATGTCCGGGCCACCGGTGTGCCTGTCCCTCAAGCCTCGCCTGCTGCCTCCCTGCCGTGCTCCCGCTGTGCCTGTGTCCCCCCCCCCCCCCGCCCCAAAGATTCCTGTTGGTCAAAGGGGATGACGTCCTTGACCCCAGGTTCTGCAAGCGTCTGCGTTGGGGGAGTGGGGGGAAGGGGGTGCACTCTGGCTCCCGCCCGCTGCGTGACCTTGGGCAGACCCTGCCTTCCCTGCCTTCCCCCGGCCCACCGCTGACCTGGAGCTGGAGCTGCAGGGACACACGTGCTGTCCCCAGAGCCGCGCCAGCGCCGGGGCTCATTCCCAGCGCTGCTGTCCTGGGCCGGGGGGAGTCAAGGTTGCTTGCTCATTGCTCATCCAGTCTCTGCACCCGGCCTGGGGGCACTAACCACCTGGGAAGGGAGCAAGGCCCAGCTGGCCCCGGAGAGGGCGGGAGGCAGTGGGGAGTGGATAGACATGTGGACAGATCTGAGGCAGAACTGGCCTCCCCGCCCCTCCCAGCACGCTGGGACCCTGTACCTCAGCCCTCTCCCGGGCCCTGCGTCCGTCTGCCCCGTCCTGCCACGTCATCTCTCAACCACCGTGAGATTGCCCTGTAGCCCCCTGCCTGGCACGGCCACCCTCCCGGCCAGCCCATGCCTCTTCCTCCAGTCCCCAGCCTCCTCCATCACTCTCCTTCCTGCTGCCCCTGCCCCCAGCACCCCTGCATGGCTGGCCGGCCCTGCACCAGTAACCATTCGCAGCTGAGACACAACCCAGGGAGCACCAGCCATCGTAGCCACAGCGCTGCAGCAGTGAACACGGCCACCGCCATTACCCGAGTCCAGAACTTCTCCGTCTTCCCAACTCCAAACTCTGTCCCCAGGAAACGCCAGCTCCCCACCCTTCCCCACGCCACACCCCACTTGCTGCCTGAGAGAGCCAACTGCTCCCAGGTCTCGCGAGTGGAACCACGCTGTCTTTGTCCTCTTGTACCTGGCTGATGTCCCTCAGCACCATGCTCTCAGTGGTAGCCTGCGTCTGCCTTTCCTTCCTTGTGATGGCTGCACAATACTCCGTTATTTGCCCAGGCCACAGTTTACTCATACACCCAAGAATGCGAGTAACCCTGCCATGAAGCCAGGGTGTCCCCCTCCCTCTCCCCACAGGCCCCACTTTCAGCCCTTGTGCATCTGCCAGACCCCCATGGTCACACGTCATGAAGCACCGCCTTGCCGTGTTCACGGGGTCCCGTACCGCCACGTGGGAGCGTTCAGTCTGTGTCCTGGCCAGCTAGCCAGCTAGCCGCGCCGCCCTGGTGGTGGGAGGGGAAAGTGTGTTTCAGGACGCCTGTGCTTTCTTGCATGAAGGTGTGAGTGACCAAGTTTAGTGTACACAGAACCACGTTTCCAGTTTTTCTTTCCCTTTACCCATGCATCGTAGAGATAATGCATCCATATGGCACAAAAAGATCCGTACACTGTGACTCTGGCCCCTCCCCGTCCCAGAGGCCACAGTGGTGAGCGGTTTGCCTGGTCTTTCTAGAACTTACCTGCTTTTCACGTTGCCTCATGCAGCGTGGCTTTCCACTCCCTGCCTTGTGCACCCAGTCTGGACCCTGCAGAAGGCTCGATTTGGGGGACGTGGTGATTAGTGAGCCCCAAGAGAGGCAGTGGTCTTACGGTGGGGGGCGGGGGTGCCGCTCCAGCTTGTGAGGGTCAGGCCAGCCCCAAGCCTGTGTGGCACAGCTTGCCGCCAGCACCCTGGCTGGTGCTCCTTCCAGAGCAGTTCTGCCGACACAGCCATCCACAGCCGGCCGCAGAGCTTGGCTGGGGCTGGGTCACTGCCTCTGGGAGACGGCACGGCGGAACTGTGGGCCCAGGGCAGAGGGCCTGAGTGGCAGCAGCTGCAGGAAGCAAGCAGCCTGCGGAGGGCAGGGCGGGCAGGGCGGCCACGGCAGGCAGGGCGGCCACGGCGGGCAGGGCGGCCTGCGGCCGGCAGGGCGGCCACGGCGGGCAGGGCGGCCACGGCGGGCAGGGCGGCCTGCGGCGGGCAGGGAGGCCTGCGGCGGGCAGGGCGGCCTGCGGCGGGCAGGGCGGCCTGCGGCGGGCAGGGCGGCCTGCGGCGGGCAGGGCGGCCTGCGGCGGGCAGGGCGGCCTGCGGCGGGCAGGGCGGCCTGCGGCGGGCAGGGAGGCCATGGCGGGCAGGGCGGCCTGCGGCGGGCAGGGAGGCCTGCGGCGGGCAGGGCGGCCACGGCGGGCAGGGCGGCCACGGCGGGCAGGGCGGACACGGCGGGCAGGGCGGCCCGCAGCTATAGTTCCGGTGCCTCTGCAGAGGAAAAAAATGTGTGTGGCGACTCTGGCCCCCAGCCTGGGACCTCACACCCCTTGACATCTAAGCCACAGAAGAATGGGCTGTGGTGTGGTTTGGTGGTAGAGTGCAAGCCTGGAGACCACCGGGAAAGGGGGAGGGAGGGAGGGAGGGGAGGAGGAGGAAGAAGAAAGGTCAAAATGCAAATTTTAAGCCTCAGTCTACAATCCCGGCTATTTAGGAGGCTGAGGCTGGAGGATCACTTGTGCTCAGGAGTTCGAGCCCCTCCCCTCCCCCCCCCTCCCCCCCCCCCCCCCCCCCCCACGTTCTGTGTCACTTGGGTGCATGCTGAGTTTTCCAGGACTGCAACTACACTGGTGGTCAGGAATCACACATAGGGACATCTGCGTTCTTCCAAGAGCTGTTACTATCCAGAGCGGCATGTCACCAGGGGCAGGGCTCCCCTGGGACCGGAGCTGCCGGCCTTGTGCCCTGCGCCCTGCGCCCTGTGCCCTGCGCCCTGCGGGATGGGCCTGTCACCATTCACACACCTGAGCCCTGCGGGATGGGCCTGCTCACCATTCACACACCTGAGCCCTGCGGGATGGGCCTGCTCACCATTCACACACCTGAGCCCTGCAGGATGGGCCTGCTCACCATTCACACACCTGAGCCCTGCAGGATGGGCCTGCTCACCATTCACACACCTGAGCCCTGCGGGATGGGCCTGCTCACCATTCACACACTTGCTGTTTTTTGTTTTTGTCAGTCATGGGGCTTGAACTCTGGGCCTGGGCGCTGTCCCTCAGCTCTTCAGCTCAAGGCGAGCACTCTACCACTTGAGCCACAGAGCCACTTCCAGTTTTCTAGTGGTTCATTGGAGATAAGAGTCTCTTGGACTTTCCTGCCCAGGCTGGCTTTGAACTGTGATCCTCAGGTCTCAGCCTCCTGAGTAGCTAGGATGACAGGCGTGAGCCACTGGCTCGTTCTGTTGTTCAGCTTTTCTCTGTGGTGGAGGACAAACCGCTGACTTCACTGTGTGGGTGGAGACAGGTGAGACCACTAATACCCTCACTGCAGAGCAGAAATGGCGCCACGTGATGTCTGGGGCATAAAGCAGGGCTTCACCCGCCACCGGTGTCTCGCACCTTCATCCCAGCTACTCAGGAAGCTGAGATCTGAGGATCATCCTTCAAAGCCAGCTGGGCAGGCTTTTATCTCTAATTAAACCACCAAAAAGCCATGACTCAAATGGTAGGGTAGCTCAAAATAGTAGAATATCTGCCTTGAACAAAAAAGCCAAAGGACGGCGCTCAGGCCCTGAGTTCAAGTCCCAGTTTTGGTATGCGTACGCGCGCGCACACACACACACACTCAGTTACAAGTTGCTGGGTCCTGATGACTGAGACAGGACCGCCGATGAACTTCCCGTCTCAGCCCCTCCCTCCAGCTGGGCCTCTGGTCATGACGTGTACCCCTTTCCTTCCTGACAGCCGAGACAGTCTTGACTTCCATCTAGGGCTGACCCCCACTGGGACCCAGCCTCCCCCAAGGACCGGTGGTGGACTGATCCCTGGCTGTCTGGAAGGCCTGCTCTGCCGGTGGCCATGGCTGCCCTGGCTGCCAGACAGGGTCTGTTAGCCCCCTTCCAGAAGGAGGCCCAGTCCCCCGGAGGTCGCCTCCCCCCAGGCCCAGCAGGTGGCCTCGGTTGCCACTTAACATAGTGAGGATGCAGCCCCATGCCCTCGCCTGTCCCCCCCCCCCCCCCCCCCCCGCCCCAGTCACCGCCAGCAGGCAGCAGGGCAGAGACAAACTGAGCATTCCTGCGATGCATTTTGAAGACAGAAATGGAAACAAGGCTCCAACCCGAGGAGCCAGGGCTTCTGGTGACGTCCTTGTGCAAATTGCTTTTTCTGTGAATTGGCATTTGGCAGATTGGCTCGGTACAGACAGAAAGAGGCAGGGCCAGGCCTGTGAGTCGGGGCAGGGCTAAGGCTGGGCAGGACGGAGGCTGGGCAGGACAGAGGCTGAGCAGGACGGAGGCTCAGCAGGATAGAGGCTCAGCAGGATGGAGGCTGGGCAGGGCTAAGGCTGAGCAGGACAGAGGCTGGGCAGGACTGAGGCTGGGGAGGGCTGAGGCTCAGCAGGACGGAGGCTGGGCAGGACTGAGGCTGGGCAGGACAGAGGCTGGGCAGGACTGAGGCTGGGCAGGGCTGAGGCTCAGCAGGACGGAGGCTGGGCAGGGCTGAGGCTGGGCAGGACTGAGGCTGGGCAGGATAGAGGCTGGGCAGGACTGAGGCTGGGCAGGGTTAAGGCTGAGCAGGACGGAAGCTGGGCAGGACTGAGGCTGGGCAGGACTGAGGCTGGGCAGGGCTGAGGCTGAGCAGGATGGAGGCTGAGCAGGAGGCTGAGCAGGATAGAGGCTCAGCAGGATGGAGGCTGGGCAGGGCTGAGGATCAGCAGGATGGAGGCTGGGCAGGGCTGAGGCTGAGCAGGACGGAGGCTCAGCAAGATGGAGGCTTGGCAGGATGGAGGCTGGGCAGGGTGGAGGCTTGGCAGGATGGAGGCTGGGGCAGGGCTGAGGCTGGGCAGGATAGAGGCTGGGCAGGGCTGAGGCTGGGCAGGATAGAGGCTGGGCAGGGCTGAGGCTGGGCAGGATGGAGGCTCGGCAGGATGGAGGCTCAGCAGGGTGGAGGCTGGGCAGGGCTGAGGCTGGGCAGGATGGAGGCTCAGCAGGGTGGAGGCTGGGCAGGATAGAGGCTGGGTAGGGTGGAGGCTCAGCAGGGTGGAGGCTGGGCAGGATAGAGGCTGGGCAGGGCTGAGGCTGGGCAGGACGGAGGCTCAGCCGGATAGAGGCTGGGCAGGATGGAGGCTGGGCTGGGCAGGACGGAGGCTGAGCAGGATAGAGGCTGGGCAGGACTGAGGTTGGGCAGGACTGAGGCTGGGCAGGACGGAGGCTGAGCAGGATAGAGGCTCAGCAGGATGGAGGCTCAGCAGGATAGAGGCTGGGCAGGGCTGAGGCTGAGCAGGATGGAGGCTCAGCAGGACGGAGGCTGAGCAGGGCGGAGGCTGGGCAGGTGGAGGCTTGGCTGATGGAGGCTCCAGAGCCAGGATGGGCGTGGTGTTGGCCCCGGTTTCGTGGGCACACGGTAGCCTGAGTCCTCAGCCTTCCCTCCTCTCTTGCCTTGAAGGTGCCCTTGGTGCTGGGCTGGGCTGAAGGTGCCTTGTGCCCTTGTCCCCCACGCTGGCCATCGGAGGGCAGAGAAGCAGCCCCAGAGCCTGGGCCTGGGGCCTGAGCACGTCACGAGTCACGTCATGTTTGCTCGGCTCCAGCAGCCCCGCCCCTCCAAAGGGCCTGGTGTCCACTGAGAGGCCGAAGCCTCGGGACGCCCCCCCCTCCCCCTCCAGGCCGGCTCAGCACCTGACGCCCCAGCGCTGCGCACCCAGCCGCCACCTGGGACACACAACGCCGCATACCTGGTGCCCAGGGGTCTTGGGGCCCGGGAGGGGCCTTGCTGTCTCTAAGGCAGGGCAGTGCCCTGGGGGTCCCGGGGTGAAGGGAGTTTGGGAAGAATGCGTCGGGGCTGGGACTCTTGAGCCCTGGGGAGGGTGCGCCCTCCATCCCCCGGTGAGGACAGATGCCCTGGCTGCTGCCCACAGCCACCAGCCTGGTGGGGGCCGGAGCCACCCAGCGCCTGCCAGGGCCACTGCCATCTGCCGGGAGAAGGCTTTGCCTTCCAAGCCATGAGCAGATGTGTGGGGGACAAAGCCTGCTGCCGTGCCATCTTGCACCCCAAAATAGAAGCCCCCTGCTAGCTGGCAGCCTTGGACTGGATCCCTCCTTCTCCTCCTCCCTCTCCTCTCCTCCTTCTCTTGCCTGGTCTGGGCTTAAGTGATAATGTTCTGTTTATCCAGAGACAAGTATGCCCGGGCACCGGGGCCTGAGGACTCGGAGCGCCCGGTGCCCGGCTCCTCCACCTGGCACGTCCCTCTGTGGACCGTGCAGCCGGCCTCCCACGCCGCCGCGGGCCTGCACGCTGGACGCGCTGCCCACCCTCTCATTCCTTCTGAACGCTAAGGATGAATTCAGGAGTTAGGTTCCTGTTTCTCCCTTCTCTATTTCTCCCTACTTTATCCTGCTATACTAAAGTAAATCCTCGCTGAATCTTCTAAGAAAATTAGGATTAAGTTGGGGAATGTGTCTGTCTGCGTTCGGGGGGACCCCAGGAAGGGTGCTCATCTGGGTGAGTGCCTCTGGGTTTGGATCAGTACCAGACTGGCTGGAGATTGACCTGGGCAGAGGGCAGGGACAGAGCCCAGGAACAGGCCCGCGGCTGGGCAGGGCAGCCTTCTTACCTGAGGAGAGGCCTTGGGAGGTCTCGGCCTCTGAGCGTGTTTCCTTGTCCGTCAGATGGGACTCAGAAGCCCAAGCTTCCTGACGTCTTGAGAATCTGGGCCATTCTGTGGCAAAGGTCTGATGCCTGATGCTGGGGAGGCTGAAGGCCTGGCAGGCCCTGTGAGCTTGCAGCACCAGCCTGCAGCTGTGCGTGGAGGGCTCTGCGTGAGGGCTGTGCGTGGAGGGCTCTGCATGGAGGGCCCTGTGTGGAGCCATGCATGGAGCCGTGTGTGGAGGGCTCTGCATGGAGCTGTGCGTAGAGGACTCTGTGTGGAGCTGTGCATAGAGCCATGCGTGGAGGGCTCTGCGTAGAGCTCTGTGTGGAGCTGTGCATAGAGCTGTGCGTGGGGTGCTCTGCGTAGAGCTGTGCATAGGGCTGTGCGTGGAGGGCTCTGCATAGAGTTGTGTGTGGAGGGTTCTGTGTGGAGCTGTGCGTGGGGGGCTCTGCGTGGAGCCATGCGTGGAGCCATGCGTGTAGGGCTCTGCATGGAGTTGTCTGTGGAGGGTTCTGTGTGGAGCTGTGCGTGGAGGGCTCTGCGTGGAGCCATGCGTGGAGCCGTGCGTGGAGGGCTCTGCGTGGAGCTGTGCATAGAGCTGTGGGGGGTTCTGCATGGAGCTGTGCATGGAGGGCTCTGTGTGGAGCCATGCGTGGAGCCGTGCGTGGAGGGCTTTGCGTGGAGCTGTGCATAGAGCTGTGAGGGGTTCTGCGTGGAGCTGTGCATAGGGCTCTGCGTGGAGCTGTGCATAGAGTTGTGTGTGGAGGGTTCTGTGTGGAGCTGTGCGTGGGGGGCTCTGCGTGGAGCCATGCGTGGAGCCATGCGTGGAGGGCTCTGCATGGAGTTGTCTGTGGAGGGTTCTGTGTGGAGCTGTGCGTGGAGGGCTCTGCGTGGAGCCATGCGTGGAACCGTGCGTGGAGGGCTCTGCGTGGAGCTGTGCATAGAGCTGTGAGGGGTTCTGCGTGGAGCTGTGCATGGAGGGCTCTGCGTGGAGCCATGCGTGGAGCCGTGCGTGAAGGGCTCTGCGTGGAGCTGTGCATAGAGCTGTGGGGGGTTCTGCATGGAGCTGTGCATGGAGGGCTCTGTGTGGAGCCATGCGTGGAGCCGTGCGTGAAGGGCTCTGCATGGAGCTGTGCATGGAGGGCTCTGCGTGGAGCCATGCGTGGAACCGTGCGTGGAGGGCTCTGCATGGAGTTGTCCGTGGAGGGTTCTGTGTGGAGCTGTGCATAGAGCCGTGGGGGATTCTGCATGGAGCTGTGTGTGGAGCTGTGCGTGGAGGGCTCTGTGTGGAACTGTGCATAGAGCCGTGGGGGGTTCTGCGTGGAGCTGTGCATAAAGCTGTGGGGGGTTCTGCGTGGAGCTGTGTGTGGAGCTGTGCATGGGGGGTTCTGCGTGGAGCTGTGCATAGAGCTGTGGAGGGCTCTGCGTGGAGCTATGTGTGGAGCTGTGCGTGGAGGGCTCTGCGTGGAACTGTGCATAGAGCCGTGGGGGGGGTTCTGCGTGGAGCTGTCCATAGAGCTGTGGAGGGCTCTGCGTGGAGCTGTGCATAGAGCCGTGGGGGGTTCTGCGTGGAGCTGTGCATAAAGCTGTGGAGGGTTCTGCGTGGAGCTGTGCATAAAGCTGTGGAGGGTTCTGCGTGGAGCTGTGTGTGGAGCTGTGCGTGGGGGGTTCTGCGTGGAGCTGTGCATAGAGCCGTGGGGGGTTCTGCGTGGAGCTATGTGTGGAGCTGTGCGTGGAGGGCTCTGCGTGGAACTGTGCATAGAGCCGTGGGGGGGGGGGTTCTGCGTGGAGCTGTCCATAGAGCTGTGGAGGGCTCTGCGTGGAGCTGTGCATAGAGCCGTGGGGGGTTCTGCGTGGAGCTGTGCGTGGGGGGTTCTGCGTGGAGCTGTGCGTAGAGCCGTGGGGGGTTCTGCGTGGAACTGTGCGTAGAGCCGTGGGGGGGTTCTGCGTGGAGCTGTGTGTGGAGCTGTGCGTGGAGGGCTCTGTGTGGAACTGTGCATAGAGCCGTGGGGGGGTTCTGCGTGGAGCTGTGCGTGGGGGGGTTCTGCGTGGAGCTGTGCGTGGGGGGTTCTGCGTGGAGCTGTGCGTAGAGCTGTGGGGGGGGGTTCTGCGTGGAACTGTGCATAGAGCCGTGGGGGGTTCTGCGTGGAGCTGTGCGTAGAGCCATGGGGGGTTCTGCGTGGAGCTGTGCGTGGGGGGTTCTGCGTGGAGCTGTGCGTGGGGGGTTCTGCGTGGAGCTGTGCATGGGGGGTTCTGCATGGAGCTGTGCATAGAGCTGTGGAGGGCTCTGCGTGGAGCTGTGCATAGAGCCGTGGGGGGTTCTGCGTGGAGCTGTGCATAAAGCTGTGGGGGGTTCTGCGTGGAGCTGTGTGTGGAGCTGTGCATGGGGGGTTCTGCGTGGAGCTGTGCATAGAGCTGTGGAGGGCTCTGCGTGGAGCTGTGCATAGAGCCGTGGGGGGTTCTGCGTGGAGCTGTGCATAGAGCCGTGGGGGGTTCTGCGTGGAGCTGTGTGTGGAGCTGTGCATGGGGAGTTCTGCGTGGAGCTGTGCATAGAGCTGTGGAGGGGTTCTGCGTGGAGCTGTGCGTGGGGGGTTCTGCATGGAGCTGTGCGTGGGGGGTTCTGCGTGGAGCTGTGTGTAGAGCCGTGGGGGGTTCTGCGTGGAGCTGTGCGTAGAGCCGTGGGGGGTTCTGCGTGGAGCTGTGCGTGGGGGGTTCTGCGTGGAGCTGTGTGTAGAGCTGTGGAGGGGTTCTGCGTGGAGCTGTGCGTGGGGGGTTCTGCGTGGAGCTGTGCGTGGGGGGTTCTGCGTGGAGCTGTGCGTGGGGGGTTCTGCGTGGAGCTGTGCGTAGAGCCGTGGGGGGTTCTGCGTGGAGCTGTGCGTGGGGGGTTCTGCGTGGAGCTGTGCGTGGGGGGTTCTGCGTGGAGCTGTGCGTAGAGCCGTGGGGGGTTCTGCGTGGAGCTGTGCGTGGGGGGTTCTGCGTGGAGCTGTGCGTGGGGGGTTCTGCGTGGAGCTGTGCGTGGGGGGTTCTGCATGGAGCTGTGCGTAGAGCCGTGGGGGGTTCTGTGTGGAGCTGTGCGTGGGGGGTTCTGCGTGGAGCTGTGCATGGAGCCGTGGGGGGTTCTGCGTGGAGCTGTGCATAAAGCTGTGGGGGGTTCTGCGTGGAGCTGTGTGTGGAGCTGTGCATGGGGGGTTCTGCGTGGAGCTGTGCATAGAGCTGTGGAGGGCTCTGCGTGGAGCTGTGCATAGAGCCGTGGGGGGTTCTGCGTGGAGCTGTGCATAGAGCCGTGGGGGGTTCTGCGTGGAGCTGTGTGTGGAGCTGTGCATGGGGAGTTCTGCGTGGAGCTGTGCATAGAGCTGTGGAGGGGTTCTGCGTGGAGCTGTGCGTGGGGGGTTCTGCGTGGAGCTGTGCGTGGGGGGTTCTGCGTGGAGCTGTGTGTAGAGCTGTGGGGGGTTCTGCGTGGAGCTGTGCGTAGAGCCGTGGGGGGTTCTGCGTGGAGCTGTGCGTGGGGGGTTCTGCGTGGAGCTGTGTGTAGAGCTGTGGAGGGGTTCTGCGTGGAGCTGTGCGTGGGGGGTTCTGCGTGGAGCTGTGCGTGGGGGGTTCTGCGTGGAGCTGTGCGTGGGGGGTTCTGCGTGGAGCTGTGCGTAGAGCCGTGGGGGGTTCTGCGTGGAGCTGTGCGTGGGGGGTTCTGCGTGGAGCTGTGCGTGGGGGGTTCTGCGTGGAGCTGTGCGTAGAGCCGTGGGGGGTTCTGCGTGGAGCTGTGCGTGGGGGGTTCTGCGTGGAGCTGTGCGTGGGGGGTTCTGCGTGGAGCTGTGCGTGGGGGGTTCTGCATGGAGCTGTGCGTAGAGCCGTGGGGGGTTCTGTGTGGAGCTGTGCGTGGGGGGTTCTGCGTGGAGCTGTGCATGGAGCCGTGGGGGGTTCTGCGTGGAACTGTACATAGAGCTGTGGGGGGTTCTGCATGGAGCTGTGCGTAGAGCCGTGGGGGGTTCTGCGTGGAGCTGTGTGTAGAGCCGTGGGGGGTTCTGAGTGGAGCTGTGCGTAGAGCCGTGGGGGGTTCTGAGTGGAGCTGTGCGTGGGGGGTTCTGAGTGGAGCTGTGCGTGGGGGGTTCTGCGTGGAGCTGTGCGTGGGGGGTTCTGCGTGGAGCTGTGCGTGGGGGGTTCTGCGTGGAGCTGTGCGCAGAGCCGTGGGGGGTTCTGCGTGGAGCTGTGCGTAGAGCCGTGGGGGTTCTGCGTGGAGCTGTGCGTGGAGTTCCCTGCCCGCAGGCCCTGCCCCTCCCAGCCTGGCTGTGCCTGAGGGACCGTGGCATCTGTCCTCGGGGGGTTGGGCTGGAATAACACTGCAGCCCGGGCACAGGACACATGGCCACACGCGGTGTCACCAGCCCAGAAGGGGCCACGCAGGCTTTGAACTCTGCGTTCCCAGCTGCTTCATGCGGGTCCCGGCCGGGTGAGAAGGGGTCGGGGTCTCGGTGGTGCTTCCGGCGGCCGGGCTGCGTCCACGCGTGCCCGTCCCGAAGGCTCGGCCCGCCCTTGCCTCGCCCCGCGCCGTTCTGGGGCTGCTGCTTCCGGGGTGTCGGCTTTTGCCAGGTTCCATGTGTGGCGCTCTCCTGAGCTCCTGCTGGGCTTTCCATTCCCAAGTGGCCTTGCTTCCTGTGCCAGCCGGGAGCCCTGCGCTGATGCGCCCACCTCGCCCGGGGGCTAGTGTGTGTGCTGAGCCCTTCCCACGTGCGCGTGCGCAGCCGCGCGGGGTGCCGGCCCTCACGGGACGCGTGGTGCGCAGCCGCGCGGGGTGCCGGCCCTCACGGGACGCGTGGTGCGCAGCCGCGCGGGGTGCCGGCCCTCACGGGACGCGTGGTGCGCAGCCGCGCGGGGTGCCGGCCCTCACGGGACGCGTGGTGCGCAGCCGCGCGGGGTGCCGGCCCTCACGGGACGCGTGGCGCGCGCGCAGCTGCGCGTGGTGCCGGCCCTCACGGGATGCGTGGTGCGCAGCCGCGCGGGGTGCCGGCCCTCACGGGACGCGTGGTGCGCAGCCGCGCGGGGTGCCGGCCCTCACGGGACGCGTGGCGCGCGCGCAGCCGCGCGGGGTGCCGGCCCTCACGGGACGCGTGGCGCGCGCGCAGCCGCGCGGGGTGCCGGCCCTCACGGGACGCGTGGTGCGCAGCTGCGCGTGGTGCCGGCCCTCACGGGATGCGTGGTGCGCAGCCGCGCGGGGTGCCGGCCCTCACGGGACGCGTGGTGCGTGCGCAGCCGCGCGGGGTGCCGGCCCTCACGGGACGCGTGGCGCGTGCGCAGCCGCGCGGGGTGCCGGCCCTCACGGGACGCGTGGCGCGCAGCCGCGCGGGGTGCCGGCCCTCACGGGACGCGTGGCGCGTGCGCAGCCGCACGGGGTGCCGGCCCTCACGGGACGCGTGGTGCGTGCGCAGCCGCGCGGGGTGCCGGCCCTCACGGGACGCATTGTGTGCGCACGTGGGCATGGCAGTCCCACCCTCACCCGTGGTCAACCACTGCTCCAAAATACTACATGGAAAGATCCAGAAGTAGCTGGTTTGCAGGTTGTAAGTAACTGCAACGGTGTGTCGTTGTGATGGCTGTAGTGTGTGGCGGCTGCTCCCTTAGCGCCCCCAGTTGCCCCGTTAAGCACGCGGGAAAGCGGTCTGTGTAGGTGGAGCAGGCAGGCCCGGGCCCAGTGCCACTGTGGTTCTGAGCCTCCGTGGGGGCCTCGCCCTGGCCCTGGAGGGCCGGGTGTGAGCGGGCACTGCACGGCCGCCGCGTGGATGGGGGACAGACTTCCTGTGGTGCAGGTGGGAAACTGAGGCCAAGCAGGGTCTGGATGCCCGCAGTCTCACTGCGGGGCCCGGCTCTCCCAAACTCCTCTGTCCAGGGACCCTCCCAGAGGCGAATGGGCTTTTCCAGACTCCGCAGGGTGGAGGGCGTGGAGATCAGCCAGGAGAGTCGCCTCCTGTGCCTGGGTAGGAGGCCCGGGCTGTCCGTGACCCACAGCGGGGGCAGCAGGAGGCCCGGGCTGTCCGTGACCCACAGTGGGGACAGCCCCTACGGGCTTCTCCCGGGCAGGCCTAGGGTGGGGGGAAGGGGCTCTGGGCAGGACCAAGGGCGAGGTGCCCCACGCCCATCCTCTGAGATGGGAAGGTGAGCCCCACGGTACAGCTGCGGAAATGGGCTTGGGTGCCCTGGCGGGTGTGGGGTGGGCGCTACCTGTCAGCGCCGGAGCCCCAGCTTGGGACCCCTCGTGATGGGGGCAGCAGCCACCGTGCCAGGGAGCCCCGGAGCGAGGCGGAGCAGGGAGGCCTGGCCTCCGGGCTTTGCAGCTGGCACAGACATGGCGGGGGGAGCAGCGAGGAGTGCCAGTCAGAACCTTGGCCCCCCCCCATTTCCTCCCTTCTACCCCAGAGAAACTGCCGGAACCCTGAGAAAAGGCGAACCCTGGCTGGGAGGGGTCAGTCCAGCTGTCAGGCGGCGTCTGTCCGTGCACACCCAGAGCCGGGAACATACCTCCACCTAGCGCCGCACTGCCAGGAACACCTCCTAAAGGAGAAGCCGCTGCACAGAGCCCCATTGAGCTGAGCTGCAGCCTCAGCCCGGCTGACCTGGGGACTGGGGGCAACCCAGGCAAGCCCAACACTGCCCCCCGGGGCTCCTTCGCCGGCAGAGGGCCCGCGGGAGGGCTCCACACGTGACCCCAGCTCATGGGCAGGGACGGAGGGTGGGGGTGCGTGCCCTTTCTGTCTCCCAGGGTCCTGCTGTGGCTTCTCAGTTGATGCTCTGTGTGGCATTTGATGTTTAACCAGAGGGAGGGGACGAGCTGTGTGGCTCTGCGTCATCCTGCCCCTTTGGAAAACAGAGGCAAATTCCAGACCCACAGGTCAGAAGGCCTGGCCACCAAAACACAGGCGCATTGCCTTCCGGGAACTTTGTGAAAACCCAGTATGCCTCCCCCAGACCCAGTATACCTCCCAGTATACAAGGAAACGCAGAGCGTGTTCACACCAAGCCCGTGCACGGAGCATTGAGCGTCGTTCCCGCTCCCTCCACCCGGCCTGCAGAGTGTGTTCACACCAAGCCCGTGACACAGCATTGAGCGTCATTCCCGCTCCCTCTACCTGGCCTGCAGAGTGTGTTCACACCAAGCCCGTGACACAGCATTGAGCGTCATTCCCGCTCCCTCTACCTGGCCTGCAGAGTGTGTTCACACCAAGCCCGTGACACAGCATTGAGCGTCATTCCCGCTCCCTCCACCTGGCCTGCAGAGTGTGTTCACACCAAGCCCGTGACACAGCATTGAGCGTCATTCCCGCTCCCTCTACCTGGCCTGCAGTGTGTTCACACCAAGCCCGTGCAAGGAGCATTGAGCGTCGTTCCCGCTCCCTCCACCCGGCCTGCAGAGTGTGTTCACACCAAGCCCATGCATGGAGCATTGAGTGCATTCCCGCTCCCTCCACCTGGCCTGCAGAGTGTGTTCACACCAAGCCCGTGACACAGCATTGAGCGTCATTCCCGCTCCCTCCACCTGGCCTGCAGAGTGTGTTCACACCAAGCCTGTGACACAGCATTGAGCGTCATTCCCGCTCCCTCCACCCGGCCTGCAGAGCGTGTTCACACCAAGCCCGTGCACGGAGCATTGAGTACATTCCCGCTCCCTCCACCCGGCCTGCAGGTCCGACCCGGCCTGGATGCCCTGCGCTAGGTTAAGCATGCTGAGAGGAAGGTTGATGCTCAGAGTGTTGAGATTTGGGTAGGAGGCAGGACAGGGCATCGAGGCGGTGCTCGTGGCAGAGTAAACCACTCCCCTCACTGCCAGGAAGCAAGGACCCACAGCCCCCTTCAAGGATGGTCAGTGACCTACAGCCTTCTACTCACCCTGCCCCCCCAGGTCCTACCACCTCTTAATCAATTCTTCTCCCCAAGGCTCTGCGGGGGAGTTCACCCTCCAAACTATCCATGCCCCTTTGGGAGTGAGTGCTCAAACACACTGCCGTGCGCCCTTCCCCCGGAACACTACTCAGCAATCAGCAGGAGTACGTATGGCCAGGGGTGAGCTGAGTAAATCTTGAGGGAATTGGGGTAGTGAACAAAGCCAAGTCACACGCTGCCTGCCCTGGTGCAGCTCTCTCTGGAAGCCATGTTGGGGTGGGCCGGGACTGGGGTGGCACGGAGGCTCAGGAGGGTGCTCTGTGTGGACTGGCTGTGGTGGGGTCACGTGAAGCTGCTGGCGTGACAGGTCACACTCAGAGGTCTGAGTGTGCGCCCTAGGTGGGTGCATCCTTGTCCTGGTGTGGGTGGCACCATAGCTGTGGCAGTCTTACCAGGTGGGGTAGCCCCCCGCATGCTTTGTGGGAGATACCTGGGAATCTGGGGTCATTTCAGAGAGGCTGAAAATCTGATGCAACATGTCAAGGCCTGGGAGCACCTCCTGGAACCCCGACTGCACTGGATCCGGTCAGAGTCCCAGTGTCCACACTTGGCAGGGGGAAACTGAGGCCAGAGAGGGGAAGGGACATGTTCCCAAGGAAGATGAGGATGGCCGGCTCCATCAGAGCCTGGGGCTGGGGCCCTTCCTGCTGCTCAGGCCGGGCCTGAGGTCTGTGCTGTTCTGTAGGAGAATGTCACGCTGTGTTCATGTCCACTCAACAAAAGGCGTGCCACCACGTACAGTGCATGCGGAATCACTACCCACACTACCAGCACCCAGACCCCAGTACGCTGTGCCTCGTCCCCCAATCCCCCCCCGCCCCCGCCATGCCCTCCCCCCCGCCCCCGCCATGCCCCCCACCCCCGCCATGCCCTCCCCCACCCCCGCCATGCCCTCCCCTCCTCCGCCATGCCCTCCCCCCAGCCATGCCCTCCCCAGCTCCGGCCTTCTTAGCAGAGGCTTGCGCTCCAAGGAAGCTGCCTCCCCAAGCCACAGAGAAGATGGCCAGAACGGCAGCATGGGCAGTTTGTCTCCCTGCTAGGTTCCTGCCCTGCTGGCCAGCTCTGCCCAGGCCTGGGCACCTAGGAGGAAGAAGTGCCGTAGCCATGGGCACGGGCTGGGAGCCTTCAGTAAGACTGGGGGCTGCCAGGCAGGTGCTGCGTCCCCCGGCCTTCGCCTCCCATAGCCAGCCCATGAGCTCGTGCGTGGATGTAGAGCCGACGTGTTGGTGGGACACGCCGTCACGTTTTTGCTTTTTTTGTGGACGGTGGGGTTGCGTGCTCATTGTATACGCCCCATGTAACCCAGGCTGCGCTGTGCGGCGCACACACTTCCGGAGTCCAGGTCCTGGCCCTGCTCTCGTCCTGTAATGTATCACGCTCTTCGTTCTTTCTCCCAAATACGTGGAACCCGTGTGGCACCAAGAGGGCCCACCAGCTGCTCCCGTGGCAGGGCTATGGTGGCACCGCTGGAGCGGAAGTGTGGCCGTGGGCTTTGGAGCTCTGGTTCACGCTTAGTGCTGCAGGCTTTAGGGGGCACGTGAGTCTGCGTGCACAGGACAGCATTTGTGGGGTTTTCCTCGTGGTGGCCTCTGAGGATGGGAGGTTCACTGCTCGGGACCCCTGTAGGGCTGGCACTGGCTGCATGTGCAGAATTGCTGGCCGGGGGCTCTGCGTGCCCTCTCTGCCTTTCCTGCCAGGCCTTGCTGTGCCTGTGCGGGAGGCGCAGGGCCAGGACCAGTCAGGGGCCGGGCTGAGCTCTGCTCACAGAGGCTGCTGCCCAGCAGCTCAGGCCACCGAGCCTTCAGGGGAGCAGAGCTGTAGGTGGGGGGAGGTGAGGAGGCCAGCACGAGGTGTGGAGCTGGGCGTGTGGCAGGGCAGAGCTGGCCTATGTGTCCCCTGCCTGTGCCCCCAGACAGTCCCTGTTCATGCTGTGTTCCTTGGTTGGAAACTATTGCTCATGAGGCAAGCCTCTGCAGACCAGGGGCCCCTGAGGGACAGGTGGCAGAGCGCTAAGGCCCACCAAGTGCTTACCACTTAGGGACCACACAGAAAGCTACCGCCGTCAGGAGAAAAGGAAGGAGAGGAGGGAGAGAGGAAGGGAAGGAGGAAGGACTCTGCTGGGGTTGAGAGAAAGAGATTGAAGGAGCTGGGAAGGTGGCTCCGTGGTAGAGCGCTTGCCTCGTATGCATGAGGCCCTGGGTTTGATTCCTTAGCACCACATAAGCAGAAAAAACCGGAAGTGGCGCTGTGGCTCAAGTGGTAGAGCGCTATCCTTGAGCTGAAGAGCTGAGGGACAGCGCCCAGGCTCAGAGTTCAGGCCCACAACCAACCCACACACAGAAAGACAGAAAGAAAGAAATTGAAATGTGGTATGTAAGTAGGGTTTTTTGTTGTTGTTTTTGTCAGTCGTGGGGCTTGAACTCTGGTCCTGGCCGCTGTCCCTCAGCTCTTCAGCTCAAGGCTAGTGCTCTACCACTAGAGCCATAGCACTACTTCCAGTTTTCTAAGTGGTTTATTGGAGATAAGACTCTCATGGACTTTTCCTGCCCTGACTGGCTTTGAACCACGATCCTCAGATCTCAGCCTCCTGAGTAGCTAGAATGACAGGTGTGAGCCACCGGCACCCAGCTGTAAGTGGGGTGAACAGGAGTTTGTTTCTAGATAAAGAGATGAGGGTGGCATGTGTGCCAAGGATGGCCCTGTGAAGGTGGTCGTGAGGCCCTGTGCGTCATAAGGCTCACAGGTTTGAGGAAATGGTTGGCACAGCACCTGGCGTGGGATGGCTCCCTGCCTCTGGCGAGGAGGTTGCCACATTTGTGCCATGGCAGAGCAGGGCCCTGCGCCGCACAGCGTGGCCAGGGAAGCCAGCACGGAACGTGGCGTCCGTGGCATCACACCATGCTGCCATTTCCTGCTGCTTCTGTGCTGAGAGCCCGGGACGCCCTCTGGTCAGTGTCTGTGCCCAGCAGGGGCTCCCAGGTGGGCAGGGACAGACTGTTTTGGGGAGCCAGCCCCCAGCCAGCGGGCAGGCCCCAGCCAGCCCAGCTGGGATGTGGGGGGAGCTCATGTCCAATTCTGCCAGGTCACTGCCTGCCCTGGTGAGAGGTGATGTTCATTGTGTCTGCTCCCTTCTTACAAATGGGGAAACTGAGGCACTGAGCCAGGAAGAATGTGCCCCTGACCCCATGACCGCTGCCGGAAAGCTGGGGTGTAATCCAGGCCAGGCCACACCCCCTTACAACAGCCAAAACGTGACCAAAGGAACAGATCTGGACCCAGCTGTCAGGGTCCAGGGCTGCACATGGTGGTCTTGGGTAAGGGCGGGGCTCTGGCTCCTGAGGGAGGTGGGTGGGTGGAGCCTGTGGGCGTGGCCATCCCTGGTCACATGCTCTGGGATGGGGGGTGGCTCAGCTGTGGGACGTGTTTCTGTGTACGTGAGGCTCAGGACTCCATTCCCTGTTCCCCAACCCCCAAACATCCTAGCACGAGTGCTGTTTGAGCCTTCCTAGGTGCCTCATCTCCCGAGCCTCAGTTTCCCCATCTGTGGCCAAGGGCCCCTTATGACTGTCGGCCGGCCCCACCTGGGGACCGTCAGGACTCACAGGGAGGTAAAGCACATGGTTTCTTGCCGGGGGAGGGGTCGTTCCCAGAGCTGTTCAGATGCCCGGACCCATTCCGGGCCGGAGCTGGTGGCACCAAGGGTTCCTTGTGTGGGCTGTCCTGTAACCCTGTCTCGCTTTTGCCACCCAGGAGCTCCCTGGAGACCGGAAGCAGCCTTTCCACCGACTGTTACAGGTACTGTCTCTCCTCCGCCCTCCCTAGCCCCGGGCCACTGTGCAGGGCTTTCTGTCTATGCTGGGTTGGGGCAGCAGGCACTATGGGGACAAATCTGAGCCCCCCGCCCCTCCAAAGCCCAAACATACCATGGACATGACCCCTGAGCAGGTGTAGTCCGCAGACACGAGGCCTAGCCCAGGCAGTGCCGGGCTGCTGCTGAGGGCCAGGCTGTGCAGATAGTTGCTGCAGGATGCAGAGCTGGGGTCCCGGGGGGCAGGCTGTGGCCCTTGGTTCCCATGACAACCAAGGCCGAGGTGCAGGGAGATGCTGGGGGCTGGGGGCTGGCCGTGAGCCTGTACCTGGGCAGTGAGGCCCCGCCCCGTGTCTGTCTTGGGTTCCCTGCCTTTACCTAAAAGGACTGGACTGTATCAGGGCATCTTGGGGGGAGGGGGAGTCAGCAGACCTTTGCTCTCATCAGGCAAGTCCTGGGAGCTGGGTGGCTTCCGGTGTGGGGTGGCTGTGTGGCAGGTGCCGTGATCCTTGCGTGGCGGGTGCTGGGGTCCCTGCGTGGCGGGTGTCTGTGTGGCGGGTGTCTGCGTGGCGGGTGTCTGTGTGGCGGGTGTCTGCGTGGCGGTTCCTGGGGGTCCCTGTGTGGCGGGTGTCTGCATGGCAGTTCCCGGGGGTCCCTGCGTGGCGGGTGTCTGTGTGGCAGTGTCTGCGTGGCGGTTCCCGGGGGTCCCTGCGTGGCGGGTGTCTGTGTGGCGGGTGTCTGCGTGGCGGTTCCTGGGGGTCCCTGCGTGGCGGGCGTCTGCGTGGCGGTTCCCGGGGGTCCCTGCGTGGCGGGCGTCTGCGTGGCGGTTCCCGGGGGTCCCTGCGTGGCGGGCGTCTGCGTGGCGGTTCCCGGGGGTCCCTGCGTGGCGGGCGTCTGCGTGGCGGCGTCTGCGTGGCGGTTCCCCGGGGGTCCCTGCGTAGCGGGTGTCTGCATGGCGGGCGTTTGCGTGGCGGGTGCCGTGGTCCCTGCGTGGCAGGTGCCATGGTCCTTGTGTGGCAGGCATCTGCGTGGTGGGCATCTGCGTGGTGGGTGCCGTGGTCCCTGCGTGGTGGGTGCTGTGGTCCCTGCGTGGCAGGCGTCTGCGTGGCGGGTGTCTGCATGGCGGGCGTTTGCGTGGCGGGTGCCGTGGTCCCTGCGTGGCAGGTGCCGTGGTCCTTGTGTGGCAGGTGCCGTGGTCCTTGTGTGGCAGGCATCTGCGTGGTGGGCACCTGTGTGGTGGGTGCCGTGGTCCCTGCGTGGCAGGCGTCTGCGTGGCGGGTGTCTGCATGGCGGGCGTTTGCGTGGCAGGTGCCAGGGGTCCCTGTGTGGCAGGTGCCGTGGTCCCTGCGTGGCGGGTGCCGTGGTCCCCTGCGTGGCTGGTGCTGGTCCCTGCGTGGCAGGCGTCTGCGTGGTGGTCGTCTGCGTGGCTGGTGCTGGTCCCTGCGTAGCTGCAGAGTGTGCACGAGGCAGGCGGGGCATCTGCACGGCCAACCCAGGTGAGCGGACATGGGCCACCTTCCTCCTGGAGGGCATGTGGGCCACTCTCGGGGAGGGAGCGAGCCGCACCCCCATGGGCCTGCGTCTCCGAGCCAGCGTGGCACTGGGCACGCTCCGGGGTGGGGACAGAGAGCCGGCGGGAGCCTGTGCCTTCCGCCCTGTGCACACGGCCCACATCCTGGCGTGACTGTGTAATGACGGCGTAATGCTCTCGGCAGGCTTACCGATGAAAACTACTGTCCTCGCCCTGGCCCAGCCGGCCAGGCCCATACCAGCCTCAGTCCCAGGCCCTGCGTCCTTCCTGCCACTGGCTGCCAGAGCCCTCTGGAGCCCCGACCCGAGCTCTGGCTGACCCCCACCCCCAGGATCAGAGCTCCCACGCCCCACACATCACAACCAGCTCTGCAGCGCACCCCCGCCCGGCCTTCCTCCCACATGGGCCCCGGGCCCCACCCCAGCACACCCATGTTCGCACTCCCTCGGGACACACGCATGATCACACTCACTGGCCGGCCTTGGGCTTCCCTGGTGGGGAGCTGGACCAGGGAGTGGGCTTGAAGAAACCCCGGGGGCCGCTGAGCCATGGGCAGCCTGGCCCATCCACGCTGCCAGCTGGACCTGCTCCGGGACAGGCCCGGAAAGCTCTGGAACGGGGGGCAGTGGAACAAAGGGGCCCTCTGTTCTGGGCGTGTGGGGGCGGGGGGGCTGGGCCAAGTACCCCACTCACCGCAGTGTGCCCGCCCAGTTCGGTCAGCAGGGCTGGCTCCGGAACTGGGCAGGGAGCACAGGGTGGCAGCCGGAGGCCGTGCCCTTCGCTCCCCGTAGGGGTAGTGGGGTGGGAGCGGAGCTGTGGGTGCCTCGCATCCCGGCCCCACCCCAGCCTCTCTCTGCGTCCAGGCGGGCACCGTGGGCGCTGTGGCCAGGCCTGCCGCTCTGCCGGCGCTGTGAGCAGGGGCCAGGTAGAGGATGCACCACAGCCCTGTTTAGTACAGTGTGCCGGGTGGTAACAAGGGCTCGGAAGGAATGGAGAGGCATGGGAAGAGAGCGGGGAGCACCCTCTGAGGCCACACTATTTAACGGAGCCTGGAAGAGGAGGGTCCAAGCATCCACCTCCCTTCTGGGAGCACCCAGTACAAAGGTCCTGAGGTGGAGGATGCTGGGCACCTCACTCGCGTGAGCTCCCCCCAGCCCGCACAGGGCTGGCACGCTCAGCACTCCCATTTCATGGGTGAAGACAGTGGAAAACCAGACACTGAAGGAACTTTGCACTAGCCCCCAGAGGACCCAGCCTCCCCCCGCCCCCCCCCGCCCCCCGCCGTCTGCTGCTGCCCCCCTCGCACCCCCACCTGCCCTTTGAGGGGCCCTGGAGGAGGGGCCTGGCCAGCCCCGCCCTCTCCCAGAAGCCTGGGAACACAGAGACAAAGGTCCCAGCCAGTACTGGCTGCTTTTCAAAGGCACAGCCAGCTTCCCGGCCACCGCCGTGAGGGGGAAGCTAATGTCCTCGTTCCTCCAGCCCACAGTCATTTCCCTGGGCCGCCACCCCCACTTCCATCAGCCTCACTAGGAAGCCAGGCCTCATTAATGATATGGGCGTCCCCTACCCCACATGCCTGGAGTCCTTGCCGGCCAGCCAGCCAGCCAGCACGGCCGGAGCGCCCTTCCCGGCCCCGGGCTGGCACCGCTGCCGGCCGGCCGGGTCTTTGTCATGTGCTCGGGCTGTGATCCCTGCATGTGTGCCACCCTCAGTGCTCACAGCGCCCCGCTGTGCCATCCAGACGTGCCCATCGGTGTCGCCGCGCTCCCTGGGCCCGGAGGCCCTGCTTTAGAAGCACTGTCCCCCTGAGACGTGGGGAACCTCCCGAGGCGGGGACTTTTCCTTTGCAGTCTCATTTCTGGCTCCCTTCGCCGGGCCGTGGCCGGGGCCAGGCTTGGGCTCCCCTCCTTGCCCCTTGCCAGCCCAGCCCAGGACGTACAGGGTCCAGGCTCTGCTGTAGTGTTGGGTCTCATCTGAGGACCTGATACCGGGTCCTGGGGCTCTGAGCTCTGGGGTGTAGAGGGGAGGGGAGGCCCCCGGGGAAAGTGGGGTATGACCACCATGCCACACAGGAGGAGCACACCTCTGCACAGAAGCGAGCACTCGTGCACACAAGGTCTGGAGTCACCAGACAGGAGAGCGTGGGTGCCTAAGGGAGTCACCAGACAGGAGAGCAGGGGTGCCTAGAGACCCTCCAGCCTCCACCACACAGGACAGCAGTGGCCATGGGCCGCCCTGGAGCGAGCGGGGCTGGTCCTCCCCTGGGGTGCTCCCAGGGGTCAGGGAGGCCGGCAGACAGCCCGGCACAGGCAGGGCCTTCCCAGGCACGCACATGCCGGGGAGAGGCTGGGCCTCTCCAGCTGGGGCCCAGGGAAGCCCTGAGGGGTGACTGCAGGGTTGGGTCTCTTGAAACCCACACAGGGTCCTGAGGGCACGGGTGGCTGGGGTCAGAGGCTGCGGTCATCTGGGAGTGCCAGGCAGGAGTTGGCTTTGACTGAGAGCAGTCGTGGAAGGCATGGCGCTGAGGTGGTGTTAAGCTCCCCGTCCAGGAGATGGGGGACAGTGCCGTGCTTCCCTCCTCCCTTGTGGCTGCTGTAGGCATGGCCCGGGGGCCCCTCTGCTCCCCTCCCCCGCTCTGCCAGGGGACAATGCCCTTGGTTGCCATCCCCTGCAGCCCAGCCTCCTCCCTCTCCCCTCCCTCCTAGCCACGGGAGTCCCCTCCCGGCAGCCAATGAGCAGCTGTCATGGAGGTTCCATTTTAGATTTTATCGATGTGTCCCTGTTGCCCGGGCAACTGTGCTGGCGGCTCTGTCAGTCTCTCTTGCCCGCCTTTCAGAGCCGTGCTGCCCCCACCGCAGGCTCCCTGTGTGGCTACGTGGCAAGTTTCCTTGCTTGCGGGCCAGGGGTGGGGGATTCCACCACACGTAATTTCTCTGGCAAGGACGGCGTTTGTCTGCCTTGTACCCCCCTCTTCCCTGCTGCTCCCGGGACTCTCCGAGCTGTAGGCCCCTCCGTCCAGGCCGGCGGGGGCATCTCGCACAGGTGCCGGCCGGGTCACGGGGACTCAGGGTCTGTTTAGACAAGCAGACTCGAAGAGCTCTCTGCATCAGGAGCCCCCGGCCCCAGGATGCCGGACGGGGGGCCCACGCAGCCCAGCACAGGCAGACACACTTCTGTTTGCTATGGGGCCGCCCCGGGGAGCCCCCCGGAGCACCAGCCACCAGAGAGAGCAGCGGTGTGAGCCGGCCTGGGCGGCGAGCGAGGAGCGCGGCGTGTGAACGCCGGGCTTTTGTGCTGCTGCTCTTTGTATTGGAGGCGTGCACTGGGGAGCGGCGCCGGCCAGAGCTGGGCCATGTGAGCAGGGCGACGTGGCGGGGACCGGACTGCGCGGCTTGAGTGGCCGGGCCTCCGCCTCCCAGGTGCTCCTCTGGCCACTGGAGACAGGAAGGTGAAAATGCTCAAGTTCAAGGCCTTTTGCCTGGATTACTGGCAGTTCCTATGTCTGCAGCCCCTGCATGGGACCTATAAAAGGTAAGCGGATGCTGGGCTCGCGTGACGGGACCTGGAGTGAAAGTTCACCCAAAGTCTGCCCAACTGCAGTCTTCCGGTCTCCATGTGGCTCTCTGCCTCTGGCCGCTGCTGCAAGTGTTTTCTAGAAGTCTGCTTTGGCTGGTTTTGTAACTCCACTCGGTGTGCCCCTCCCGCCAGCCCACACTGGATAGGTTTTGTGCATAGAACATGCGTTTGGCTGCGGGACTGGCAAGGCGGGCAGGGGCTCCGGGGCTGGAGGTCAGGATCGGAGGACCAACGGTCAGCCACTTACCCGCTGTGGGGCCCTGGGCCGCCCACGTTCTCTTGCTGAGCGCCCAGCTTCCTCATCTTTGGTCCCGAGGGCATGGAGTGGGACTGTGGGCTGCTCCCCCCAGTGACAGGGACTGCAGGGTGAAGACACTGGGCACCGTGCACACGCGTGCAGGCCCGCATGTCGGAGAACGTGGGCTGCTCGCTGTGGCTCGGAGCAGGCGGGTCGGTGGGACCTGCGAGGACACGTCCCCTGGCCTGGGAATCGGCTTTCCCTGATTCCACGCGGTGGAGTTGCCGCCCTTAGCCGAGAGCAGCCCTGGGGAAGCCGGAGCCGTTCTTTCCTCCTCCAGACGCTCTGGAGGGCATGGAGGTGGCACCGCAGTGTAGGAGTCCCCTCGCATGGGCGAGCGCCAGGGAGCGAAGCCACGCTGTGTGCGGTGAGGCCTGTCGCAGCAGTGCGGGGTGTGCACAGAGCCCCGCGGGGAGCCCTGGCCCCAGGGCTGTGTGGAGCCCCAGACGCTGCCTCGGCTGGCGTAGGTGAGCGCTACACGCCCCACCATCGGGCCCCAGGTGGAATCATCCTTGAGGCCTCCAGCAGCAAGTGGGATGGGCCCTGAGTCCAGGCTGTGTGGCCCTGGGATTTGAACTCAGATCTCCCCAGCTCCAAGATAGACTCTCATGTCCACAGCTTTAAGCCATGCCCATGCCAGGGTCCTGGGGCACTGGCGTGGGCTCAGCTGGACAGGCGTGTTAATGGTTGGAGCCCTAGCAGGGCGGGGCGGGGGTGCTGGGTTGAGATGAGGCAGGCTGTAGACAGAAGGGGCGGCAGCCATGTGGGAAAGAGCTAAGCCTGGGCGGGTAGGGGTCGGGAGCCGCCAGGTAGCGCGCACGGTTCAGTCCATGGTCAGTGTGGGAGCCTCCTGGGCCAGCAGATGCCAGGCCAGCTCCTGAGGTCCGAAGGCAAGAAGCCATGCCCACACCCGGGCCTCTGCCCAGCTGCCCAGGCAAGTGCTTATCTGACCACACAATCCTTTCTCAAGCCCAGAGAGCGGCCTGTTCCTCAGGGAGCCTCCATCCAGGAGGGGCCCTCTACCCATAAGGGCTCCACCCCCCCACGAGGACCCCCCACCCAGCAGCCGGGAGAGGTCAGGCCGCGGTAGAGGTGCTGGGAGGTGGAGGAGGCTATCTGGGAAAAGTCCGGGAAGGCTTCCTGCCAGAGAGGACATCAGAGCTGTGTCCAACTGAAGTGTTGGATTTTTCCAGAAGGGCAGAGATTGCAGGCACCATCGCTGCAAGAGCTGGGAGGGAGGGAGGACCTGCCTGACAGGGTTTAGGACAGTCCACGGTGTGGCTGAGTGTCGGGCGGGGGTGGGGGGGGGTCAGTGAGGAGCAGGTGCTGTCTCCAGGTGCTGACCCTGTGCCCCCTGCAGTGCTGGTGCTGTGAACACCCCACTTTTAGGTGACAGATGGGAGGGATGGGAGCAATAACTTAGCCAAGTTGCACGCCACGCAGGGCAGCATCAACCTATCAGAATGAGCGGGTCACGGCACAGGGAGGGGGTGGAGGCTGCGAGGGCAATGGTGGATGGTCCGCGCTGGCCAAGGATGCCCAGGCGCACCCCGCCTCCTCCTCCTTTGTAACGGTGGGATGGTTGCTAGGTGGTGAATACAATCAGCAACGCCCCCCCCCCGACCAGAGCACTCCCCCCAGCCTCTGTGCCGGCCCTGGGAAGTGGAGAGGGGACACTGAGCCCCCCACCGCCGGTGGGAACCGCAGACAGGACGGGACAGCTGGGGACACCTCGCTCAGCGGGCATGGCCACTGCCCCCCGAGCCGCGGACGGGACGGGACAGCTGGGGACACCTCCTCAGCGGGCACGGCCGCTGCCCCCCGAGCCGCGGACGGGGCCGTGTCGCCGTGCTCCCCAAACTTCAGGAGTGTGGGAAGGGTGTTTTGTAGACAATGCGTAATTAAGCTCTTCTAAACACAGGGTGTGCCAAGCTCTCTGGAAGCTGTTAATTATTCTTCATTAGTGATCTTAAATTAATGTCAAATAATCCTGGGGCTATGCCAGCAATCAAGACCGGGGAGGAGAAAAGGGAAAAAGTGTTGCAGAGCCTCTGCCTTGAGAGCGATGTTCTGGGGAACAGCAAGCCTCCCCCCAAGTCCTGGGCCTCAGGTGTCTTCCCTAGTGCAGTAGAGCAGGTGCAGAGGCAGCGTGGGGTACACGCGGGGCTCAGCTCCAGAAATGGAGTGTTCCACCTGCCCGCAGCCCTGTTCCCTGCAGCCCTGTCCCCCCGACCCCCAGCCCCGTTCCCGGGGCCCCACGCTCCTATCCCACCCTCTTCCCAGGCTGACCCTCCACAGACCTCCTGTTCTCTCTTTCCAGGCACGTTTCTGTAACTTTGCTCACACAGGTCGGGTGGTTTATCTCATCCATTCATTGATTGGCTCGGTCATTTCTTGTAGGATAGAGGGTGAAAGCGGAGCCGCGGCCCAGCCCGGCCCCCTCGGGCTGCCCCCTCGGAGTCGGCTGGCAGGTGTGCAGCACTGGCACTCCGGGTGTAGAACGTGTTTCATTGTGAAATTCGGCTTTTGTTTTGAGCTGGAGCATCAGCACGTGCCCAGGCTGCCTGCGAGCTCCTGCCTCAGTCCTGGACCTGCTGTGGCTACACACAGGTGCCACAGAGCCCAGCCTAGTCCGCCAGGTGACCCGTGTGAAAGTGAGCAGCTGGGTGGCATTAAACATGCCCATGTTGTTACACAGCCACCACCAGAGCCCATGGTACCGCCCAGCCCCCACCCGGGCACCCACCAGGCCGCTGTGTCTCAGGGTTTGTGACGCTTCCTCCCTTGTCCTGGCTGAAATACTGTCCAGCTCTTCCTCTGGCCCCGGCCAGTGTTGGACACGTGAGCATGTACACATGCACACATGCGTGCATACACACACACACACACATGCACACCACCGCCAGCACGGCCGCCTGTCACTATGAAATCTCGCTGCTTTCCACCGTCCGTGTCTCCCTGCTCTGACATTAGCTTAGTGCGTAATGTCTCTCAGGCTCACCTGCATTGTAGTCTGGGTGAGAATTTCCTTCTGTTTTTGTTTTTGTTATAGCTAAATCATATTCCCTCTTTCATGCCCTGCATGCTTGCTTATCTGCTCAGCTGTGAACAGACCTGGGTTTTCCCTCCTCCTGGGTATTGTGACTAATACTATAACAAATGTAGGCGTGAGAATAGCTCTGTGGAATGGGACGTGCTTTGTTGTGTTTTAAGTTTTCGTTCTCACTTTAATTCTTAGGCAGGAGGCAGTCAGGATGTCCCGCCCCAGTCCCAGGGGAGGGGACTGGGGTCTCCACCTCCTACCCAGGAGTGGCAGCGATGGTCTTGGAAATAGTCTGCCTACTGACCGGGGTCTGCCCTCTGTCTGACCCCAGGCCTGAGCAGAGAGGGGCCCGGGAGGCACCGGACAGCTGCGAGGCACCTGGGATGGTTGGCAGTCGTGAGTGGCAGGAGGGGGTCAGGGTCTTGGAGAAGTCGGTCTGCAGTGGACCAAACCCATCTTGAACCAAGCCCAGCCCAGATTTAGGAAGAGGAACTGGTGTCCCTTTGTGGGGCAGGGACAACCTGGCCTCCAGCAGTGTCCAGAGAGCATGATGGGGGGGGGGGGGGAGTGGGGCCAGGCCTGCAGCGCGCCCTTCCTCCCCAGTGCCCTCCTTCCCCTGGCGGCAGAGGGCGGGAGCTGGGCTCAGTTCGTGCAGATCTGCAGTGCACACGGGGCATCACTAGATTCCCAGCACCGCATGCTCACTGCTTGTGGGCTTTGCCCGCCGAGCGGGTGAGAGGGCCAGGCGGCCATCCGTGGAGTGCGACTCTGCGGGAGGGCTCTGCCCCACTAGGGCTCCAGAGACCTCGCTGGTGCAGAGGAGGGAGAGCGAGGCCATTCCCTCCTGTTGGCTGCTGTGGGCCGGCCTGGCATCTCCCCCAACGTCCTATGTCGGATTCATAGCCCCTGCTCCTTGGAACGGACTTAGTGTAGAAACTGGATCTTTGGAAGCCATTAAGGTAGACTCAAACTCAGCTCCGTGAGCTGATGTTAGAACGCAGGCGTGGGAATGTGCTGTGATGTGGCTGTGCATGTCCTCAGGACAGGGCCTGAGGTGGCCAGTGGTCAGGTCACATCATCCACAAGACATGTTGGTGAGCGATCCTGGGGAGGGGTGCGTTTGTCCTTGTATGGCAGGCTCCATTTTGGCCCCATGCTGCTGTCCCAGCTGCCTGTCCACACCCTGCAGGTCAGCACTGTCCCCTCCCTCTCACTGCAAGGTGCTCTGCTCTGGAGGCCACCTGGGGACACTGTCCATCTGGATATCTGATGTCCTGGGCTCGGCCGGCACTGTGAATGAGATGGGAGAAGCAGTTTTAGGGAGCTGGTGTTAAAGTCCTGATTTGAAGCCCTCTCGAAGGCATCAGAGAACGGATACTCTTGACACTCTCAAACGAAGAGTATGTGTGTAGGCGATGTGCGTGCATGCGTGTGTGCGTGCGTGCGGTGTGACGGAGCCGGGGGCTCCAGCGAGACTGGACGCACACTGTCCTCTGCCCCTCCCCCTCCCGTGGTCTGCACTGAGCCCCGTTTACAGATGAGCAGAAGTCAGCCCCACGCCTGCTCAGGGCCCTGTAGGGCCCTCTGCCCCTCCCTGACCTGCTCCCTCGGCCTCCTTACCCTGCGGGTCCTACCACCGTCCCACCCCTCACACCACCCCCTTTTGTGTTCTTTTTCCCACCCAGAGCGTTTGGGTGGGTCCCGTCTGCACCCCGGTTTGCAAACACCAGCTCAGTGAGCCTTCATCCGTCTCTGTCTCTCCTGCCCCGCCCCCGTCCCAAGCTCACGGTGGCTGTGCAATGGTACTGCGTTAGTCTCAGGTCCCAAGCCCAGGGTCTTGTTCATCCCGGGGACGGCTCCCTGCCCTCCTGGGAGCCTCTGTTTCTCCCTTGCACTGAGCAATACAGCTGCCCGCTTGTGTGGGGCTGGCACGGTGAGCCGCCTTCCCAGCCCTCCCTGCCACCCTGCCGGGCCTGTCCCGCACCCACTGCGCACAAAGCCACGCACAGGCGGCAAGCAAGGTGCCCGGCCTGCCCTGTGGGCGGTGCCACACGCAGGTGCCCTCGGGGACCTCCATCGAGCTCCTCTCCCAGGCTTCTTTGTCACCGAGGCCGAGGCAGGCCAGAAGTGCCTTTGGCAGGAAACAGTATCTTCGTGTAACTGAGAAGCATTGTCTTGTTTTCATGGTAACCTTCTACTCACGGCTAGCATACACGTTTTCCACTGGGGGGAAGAGAGGGGGAAATAACGTTTCTTTTTAAAGTAAATGTACCAGCCTGAGGGCTTGCTTTTTGTGCCTTGCTCTTAACTTCATTGTTGGGAATGTGAGGCCCTTGGTGGGCATGGCTAGAAAGGAGGCTCCCAGCGGGCCGCGGGCCCCACCTGCTCCCTGGATCGCGTGCATGCTGGACGCTGCCCGCCTGCCCGCGCTGCCCGGCGTGTGTCCCTGTGGGCTCCGGCGTCTCCTCGCAGGGCTCTCGTACCTTTCCCTGCCGTGTGTGTGCTGCCCCCGGCCTTCAGCTGGTGCGCAGGGGGTATCTGGCTGGTTGTGACCAACGGGGCGGCCCTTAGCGAGCCTTCTGCCTCCCGCTGCCCGTCAGTCTCCGGGCCAGCTGTCTGAGCTGGGTGGCTTTGGGGAAGTGTGAAGGGAGTGGTCAGCTGAGAGGGAGCTGGAGCCGGCGCTGGCGCTGGCGCTGCGGGAGCCCCTGTGGAGGGTGCGGTGTGGACCGGGCGGCCTGGGCCCTGTGGGCAGGGAGGCTGGCGAGGTGGAGGACTTGGGTCCTCACCAGTCCTCGCAGAAGGGGCCTTGTGCACACCATGGACACACAGACACACAGATCAAGGAGCGGGGTCCCATCTGAGCTCCCTGACTGCACAGGGCCCCGGGAGTCTGGATCCAGGGTCAAAACCTTTAGGCCTCTCAGCATGGAGAACAGCTTCTCCCCTTTGCCCAAGAGGAAGCTGGGGAGTGGCTGATCTGTGGCCACAGAGGTCAGGTTAGGTTAGATGCTGAGAAGGACTTCCCTGCTAGGCTGGAAAACCATGTTGCATGGTGGTGTGAGCAAAGTTTTTTGGAGCAGAATCACTCAGGCTCAGTGCCTGGCTCCGCCTTCTCTGGTCCGCATCACCTTGGCCTGTCTGCCGACCTCCCTTCACCTTCGTGGCTTCAGGAGACAGAGGGTGGCGGCCTCAGGACGATGGTCCATCACACCTAGAGTGCCCAGCACCCCGGCTGTGTCCTCAGGCTGATGGTCACCCCGGCCTGGGGGCTGCAAAAACTGCCACACCCAGAAAACCCAGACCCGCGGCTGGGTGGCCACACGCTCAGCCCCGCCAGCTCCCCGCCCCTTTGGTTCTTCTAGTGTTGACAACCCCTAGGAGAGGCAGAGAGCGGCGTGGGCCCTCCCTGGCCTGTGCACCTTGGCAGTGCAGGAAGGCTGTGGGCCCGAGCCCAGACCCCTGGTCCGAGGCTGCTCTGTCCTCTGAACGGAGGCTAAGTCACTTGGTCTCTCTGAGCCTCCATTTCTGCATCTCTTAGGGTGGGGTCTCAGTGCTGTGTTGTGTAGCTTCCCTGGGTGCAAGGTCTGGACTTGAACCCGAGGGTCAGTGGTGCTCTCCGCACACAGGGGTCCCAGGACGGCCTGCTGTCCCGCCGGCTAACCGTGGATGTCTGTTCCCACCTCCTCCGGCTGAGCCAGGCCGCCCACCGCGGGCTCTCAGTGCTGGAGTCTGCGCAGGGCTGCCGCCTGAGAAAGATGCTCAGGGGCTGCTGCCCTCGGGTCCCAGCAGATCTGCCTGAGGCCGGCTGACGGGGCAGGGCCGGGATGGCAGGCAGACTCTGGCCCCTAGCCACCCTCCCCCCTCCCACGTCCACCCTCCCCCTACGCCCACGTCTACCCGCCAGGGCCCATTCCCGCTTGGGGCCTCAGTGTCCCCTGCCGGCAAAGCAGGAGGCAGAGGGAGCTAGTGAGAGAGCGTGTCCACCCGCCTGGCTTCCCTGTGGGGAGGGTGGGAGGGAGGCCGCCCCCGGGCTGCACGGAGGAATCGGCTTAGAACAGTTGGGGCCACGGGGTCCCAGCCAGCCTGCTGCTCCCAGGGCTCTGGAGGTAGTCCTCGAGTGTGCGCAGTGTGGATGGTGGGTGTGGTAGAGGCAGAGGGGAGCACGGGAGCAGGCGGGAGGGCTGTGCCGGGCAGGCCCGGAGGCCGGACGAAGGCTGCAGGTGCTGACCGCCGTCCCGGCTGGGCCTCCGCCCCCTCGAGTACGCAGTCTCCGGCTGTGTGCTTCCCGGAGGCCAAGGGCACCGCATGGATGGAGCCTCTTCCTGGCCGCCGGCGGTGACCTCGTCCCCCAAGGCCATGTCAGTCAGAGCGCTGAGGTGGGGGGCCAGCATTCCGAGCACAGTGCACGCCACACACCTGCCCGCCTCACACAGCCCGCACACCGCACACCACCCTTACACCACCCACCACACCACCCGCACACGGCACACCACCCACACACCACCCACCACACCACCCGCACACCGCACACCGCACACCACACCACCCGCACACCACACCACCCGCACACCACACACCACCCTTACACCACACCCCACACCACCCGCACACCGCACACCACCCACACACCACACCACCCACACACCACACCACCCGCACACCGCACACCACCCTTACACCACACACCACACCACCCGCACACCGCACACCACATACCACACCACCCGCACACCGCACACCACCCGCACACCACACACCACACCACCCGCACACCACACACCACCCACATACCACACACCACACCACCCGCACACCACACACCACCCACACACCACACCACCCGCACACCACACACCACCCTTACACCACACCCCACACCACCCGCACACCGCACACCACCCACACACCACACCACCCACACACCACACCACCCGCACACCGCACACCACCCTTACACCACACACCACACCACCCGCACACCGCACACCACATACCACACCACCCGCACACCGCATACCACACCACCCGCACACCACACACCACCCACCCACCACACACCACACCACCCGCACACCACACACCACCCACATACCACACCCCACACCACCCGCACACCGCACACCACCCACACACCACACCACCCGCACACCACACCACCCGCACACCGCACACCACCCTTACACCACACACCACACCACCCGCACACCGCACACCACATACCACACCACCCGCACACCGCACACCACACCACCCGCACACCACACACCACCCACACACCACACACCACACCACCCGCACACCACACACCACCCACATACCACACACCACACCACCCGCACACCACACCACCTGCACACCACACCACCCGCACACCACACACCACACCACCCGCACACCACACACCACCCACACACCACACCACCCGCACACCGCACATCACACCACCCGCACACTGCACACCACCCGCACACTGCACACCACCCACACACCACACCACCCGCACACCGCACATCACACCACCCGCACACCACACACCACACCACTCGCACACCGCACACCACCCGCACACTGCACACCACCCGCACACCGCACATCACACCACCCGCACACCACACACTACCTTTACACCACATACCACACCACCCGCACACCACCCACACACCACACACCACACCACCCGCACACTGCACACCACACCACCTGCACACCACACCCCACACCACCCGCACACCGCACACCACACCACCCGCACACCACACCACCCGCACACCACACCCCACACCACCCGCACACCGCACACCACACCACCCGCACACCACACCACCCGCACACCACACCACCCGCACACCACACCACCCGCACACCGCACACCACCCACACACCACCTGCACACCACACCACCCGCACACCACACACCATACACCGCCTCACACGGCCCACACACCACACACCACACGCCACACCACCCGCACACCGCACACCACCCACACATCACACACCACACCACCCGCACACCACCCGCACACCAAACACCACACCACCCGCACACCGCACACCACACCACCCGCACACCACACACTACCTTTACACCATATACCACACCACCCGCATACCACACACCATACACCGCCTCACACGGCCCACACACCACACCACCCGCACACCTGCCCACCTCACACGGCCCACATACCGCCTCACACCACACACCACACCACCCACACACCGCACACCACCCGCACACCACATACCACCCGCACACCACACACCACCCACACACCACACACCACGCACCACCCGCACACCACACACCACGCACCACCTGCACACCACACACCACCCACACACCACACACCACCCACACACCACACACCACGCACCACCCGCACACCACACACCACACACCACCTGCACACCACACACCACCCGCACACCACACACCACGCACCACCCGCGCACCACACACCACCCGCACACCACACACCACCCGCACACCACACACCACGCACCACCCGCGCACCACACACCACCCGCACACCACACACTGCACACTGCACACCACCCGCACACCACACACCACCCGTACACCGCACACCACACACACACACCGCCCACCACCTGCTCCTCACCTTGCACTGTGGCCCCCGTGTCCTGGGGTAGGGATAGCCCTGGCCGAGCCCCTCTTTAGGCCACAGCCGGTCAGTCGAGCCCACCCTCCATCCCAGCTGCCCAGGGTTGATGACAGAGGCCGCCCGCATCCGCAGGCCAGCTCTGTACTCTCCCGCCAAGATGGTGGGGCTTCGTGCTGCCACTTTTCAGAGGGGCGCACAGAGGCTCAGGATAGCCCTGCAGGCTCTGTGTAGAGAGGGGTCTGAGGCAGATGGGAGCCGGCCTGTCGCCCAGGACAGGCTACTGTGAGGTGGCAAAGGCTGCGGTGGGGGCCACAGGCCCGGAGTTCACGCCCACAGGTTGGGGACACACGCAGCTCGGCCGCAGAGAACTTGTGTTTGCCTGAGAATCTGCATCCCAGCATTGGGAGAACCTGGGGAGAATGCTACCCTCCCCCTTGGGGCCACCCCGGGGCGTTGTGCTGTGACAGCCCCGGCAGGGGCGGGGGGGGTCGGGGTCCTGCCCCGCTGGCCGGCAGGCCTGGGAGATGGGGGATGGACCCACCGTTCTGTGGCACCCCTGAGTCCTCTGTGTCCCCCTCCCCCCGGGCCGTCCCCACCACTTCCGCCTGAGAACCTCATGAGGCCAGGGGAACCCGGGAGGCCACGGCTTGCCCGGGACTCCGTTTCCCATCTGTGAAGTGGGGCCAACGGGATGCTATTGGAAAGTCGAAAAAACCGCAAGGAGGGGCAAAGGGAGCCCCGGGCCTCAGGAGCCTCTGGTGACAAGGGTCCCCAGTCTCGGACCAGGGAGGTTTCTGTCCAGCCTTACCTGGAGAGGCTGTCCCCTGTCTGAGACACCTTTGGGGTCAAAGAGCCACTTGCCCTCTCTACCCGTGCTTGCCCTGAGTGGTGCCGGCCTGAGGAGGAGTGTCCGCTGCAGAGGCGAGGCCCGGGAGACGTGGGGATGCCAGCCTGATGCCCGGCATGGGCAGCACAGGGCAGCAAGCTGGACACCAACGCTGACAGGGAGGCCAGGAGGTGCTGCGGGGGGGGGCAGCGGGGAGGGGGGGTAGCGGGGAGGGGGGGCAGTGGGGAGGCCAGGCAGGCACACGTGCGGAGGAGCCCCCGGGCTGGCCGGTGGGTTCCTGGGGGCCCCGCATGTCCTCAGCGGGCGGGGCCTTTGTAGAGAGCCATCCTGTGTGGAGGGCCAAGTCCTGTCCCCACGTCTGGCAGAGCAGTGGGGACCAGTCTGGGATCTGCGGTGGATCCCATTAGCACAGGCGGAACTGGGACCTGGGGACCAAATGAGGTGTGACAATATGCAGGTGACACTCTGGGTGAGCCAGGTTTCCGGCGGCACAGGTGTTCTCTGGGGCCACCGGGCCGGCACGGTGCCCGGGGGCCCAGCCGGATGCCGGGCTCAGGCACCTGGCCTTCGAGGGCCATGAGGGGGAGCACTGACCTGCCCCCTGAGTCACTGTCCCTGGAGACCCTGCGGGGGAAGCCCCAGCTGCCGGCCCTGGGCTGGGCCTGGGCGCAGCTGTGCTGTGGGCGGGGCTCCAGCTGGGCCCCCGGCAGCCTGGCCGGAGGCTGTGCGAGCTGGTCTGGAAGGGCGGGCAGGTGCTCCCCTTCAACACTGGTCCTTAGGACCAGGCCGTTCTCTCCGGTCCTAGGTCTAGTGCCCGGGCTGAGTGAGCTTTAGTGCCTCCAATTCCACCTGTGGGTTGTGAAGCCGCCGTGCGCTGTGTTGTGGGGCTGCTGGAATCACTGGGTGGGACTGTGGCCCGCCTGTCCCCTGGCCCGGGACTCTTGGCGCCTTCTGAGCTCAGAGAGGGCGGAGCGGAGCCAGCGGCAGTGGAGCGAGGCCGGGTGTTTTGTCTCCCGGCCCACACGAGGCCTTCAGAACCTGGGCTCCCCCCCAGGAGTGCTGCTGACTTATCTTTAATTTGTTTCCCATCCAAGCTCTGTCCTGGAGCTCTGTCCTGTCTGCTGCTCCGCGGCTCCTCTAGGGCGGTGGGCAGGCCCCGGCTGGGCTGTGGCTGCGGGGCGGTGTCGGGTTCAGTTCTCTGGGGAGCTGGGGGAGGATGTGGGCTGGCCCTGGCCTCCCTCGTCCCACCCAGCCCCGAGCCAGGGCAGACCCTGGGCCCCTGAGCCAGCTTTCCATCACAGGAGGCCGCCCCCCCGTGGCCAGCCCGCCCGCCCCATGACTCACAGCTCCCGGGCCTGGGCCACCGCTGCCTCTTAGCAGACGGCGGCAGCCGCAGGTTGTGCTGTAGCCACTGGCTGCTTGGGGCGCTTGCTCGCTCGCTTGCTCAGTCGGGTCCTGGGTGGCCAGCGTTGTCTCCACCGCTTGGGGACCTTTCCTGTGGCCTCGCCATGGAGAAAGAAGTCACCTGATTGCTGGAGAACAGAGCCAGCCCCTGACCTGCGGGAGCAGTCACTCCCCGCCAGGCATGAAGGGCGACGGGGCCGTGTGGAGCCTCATGTGGAAGTACTGTGTCTCCGTGCGGACGCTCAGGTACCCATGTGTGGAGGCCGGGCAGGGGTGAGCAGGCCGGCCCTTGCACCCTCGGGGGAAGCTGGAGGGGGAAGGAGCGTGGCAGGGGTGTGCTGGTGGTCGCCAGGCCCACCGGGGTGGGAGGCTCCCCTCCCCAGACAGCCCGGGCTGGGCCGGGCAGCAGGCAAAGCGTGAGATCTCAGCCCTGCCCTTGACCTCTCTAAGCCTGTGGGGTGCTCACGCCACTCCTGGGGCACAGCGGAGTGAGCCTCCGTGTGCCTGTGGACATGGCCACCAGCGACCCCAGGGTGCACCAGCCCACCAGGTTCGTCCCCCGTGGTGATTGCTCTGGAGGTGTGTGGCGTGCCTGGAATCGGGCGCCGGACCAGCCGGGTTCGGCCCGTGTGGTGATGCTTTGGGCTGAGTGCCTGTGCCAGGGACCACGGCATTCGCGTGGAGATTGAGTGTGGTGGCAGATGTGAGGCCCAGCCCACCGACACCCAATAAGTGTCAGCCGTGACCCCCTCATCTGCTTCTTTCGCGGGGGGGGGGGGGGGATGCCTACCTGGGCCGGGCCTGGGGAGGGGGTGTCTAGAGAGGGGGCGTCCTGGGCGGGGCGGGGCTTTGGAGCTCCCAGTGTTGTACTTGGAGGGGATTTTTACAACAGTCTGCTTTCCTTCCACTCCCCACTCCCCAAACTGTATACGCTCCCCTCCCTGCCCTCCTCCTTCCCTTTTTTCCTCCCACTTCCCCCGCCTTCCTCTCTCCCTCTCCTCCCCCTCTAGATTTCCTCATTCTTTCCTTTTTTCCATCTTTTCTCCTCATAGTATTTGTGGTAGCCTATAGGAAAAACCTACAGTCAAATAAAAACCACCAGGACCATATTCAGAATAGGATGCCATGACAGAGGAGGAGGAGGAAGAGGGGGAGGAGGAGGAGGAGGTGAAGATAGAACAGAGGTGCACTGAAGCCCCCCGAGCTTCCCCACTGCCCAAGGGAAAGGGAGAGAGAGCCAACCCAGGCCATCCCACTTTAATTAGCGCAGCGGTGACAGCAGCCACTGGTGTCTGTCAGCAACAGTGTGTGGGGTCCCAGGATGGTGGCTTGGGCTGGACAGGTTTGGGCAGCCTGCAGCCGTGGGACCCAGGTTCTCTGGGGGTGCCATCTGCTGTGGGGACAGAGAGGCTGAGGTGCCCTGGAGGGAGGCAGAGGCTGCGGCTCGGCGGGCCGGGCCCCAGGCAGGGCTGCAGCGAATGCCTGCGGTCGTTTCTCCCGCCCGCAGCTGGGCTCTGGGCTGCTCCCGAGGTTTCCGGGGATGGGCACTGGGAAAGCGCAGCTGTTTACAGGATGCGGAGTGTTCCCGGAGGACCTGCTGTGGCCTTCTGCAGTCTTCGGGCCGCCCTAGAGAGGAACAGCACGGATCCTCAGAGTCCACAGGCCTCTCTGTCAGGCCTCTGTTTCCCTGGGCACAGGGTGGGTGCACAGCTGCCTGGCAGGTCCAGGCCCCTACTGCCAGGGGCAGAGCAGCTGGGTGGGAGCCGGCACCGTCCTGGGCCCCGGGTCTGCCCACCCTCGGCACGCTGAGGGCCAGGTGGCCCCTGCGGGGTGGGCTGGGCGGGCCTGCTGTCACTCTCCCCGCGCCCGCCCCTTCTTGTGGGGCCCCAGAACAAATGAGCACCCCCTCCCTGAGCCAGAGAGAGGGGCGGGTGGCTGGCCGAGTCAGCATGGGCCGCTCTGCCCGAGGCCTGAATCAGCAGATCGGCAGGCGGGCGGGGCGGGCGGCCTGGGACGGGTGAGCGAGGGCTTCTGCGGGACAGCACATACTTTTCCTCTTGCGTCTTCCCGCCATCCCCAGAGCACACAGCCCCCGGCCCGGCGCAGCGTCTGGTAAAGTAGAGTGTCTGTGCCGTCGCCGCCAGCCCTGGCTCTGGGCCAGGAGGCTCACGAGGCCCGCCTGAGCCGGGTGAGGCTCCGGAGCCCGGCTGGGGTCTCGCAGGGGGGCCTCACTGGCTCCAGGCCGTGTGGACGGAGCAGCGGGGGCTGTGAGCAGCACGCCCTGGGCACGCAGCTAGACCTCAGGGATCGCGGAGCGGCGCGCCCTGCCCTGGGCCAGGGGGCGGCAGAGGCAGAGCGAGGAAGAGGGAAGAACTGGGGCTCGGAGGAGGGCTGACCCGAGGTCCAACCCGCTTCGTGCGAAGGGCTCTGGAAGCCTGGTGAGAAGGTTCTGGAAGCCTGGCTGCCTGGCGGAAGAGGTGTGTGGCTGTTTTCAAGTCAGGCCGTCCCCAGGTCTCTTTCCTCCCTGTGACACACTCGTCCTCAGAGCTGACTAGACCCCAGCAAACGCCAGGCAGGGCCGTCCCTGCGCTGAGCGCTCGCTCACCTGCCCAGGCTCCCAGCCTCCTTCCCCGGGGCCTCCGCAGCCTTCTGCCAGCCAGGCCGGAGAGAAGCGCTCCGCAGCCAGGCCCTGGGCCTGGTGTGCTGTGTCGTTGTCTTGGTGGACGGGCAGTCCCAGGCCACTCAGGCTAGGGGTGCTGCCGGCTCAGCTGAAGACCCCCCCTTCCAGCCGGGCGGCAGCCGCAGCCGCAGGGGCCAGCAGCTGGCAGTGAGGCTCAGAGAGCGTCGGGGCAACCGCTGACACTTAGCCACCTGGTGCCCCCTGGAGAGGCCCCCAGCCCGTCAGCCCCGCCGGCGCCTGCCCTGGAAGGAAGCCCTAGCTCCCAGAGCGAGCACCCCGTTCCCAGCAAGCCTGCAGACCCGCCCCTCCCCTCCGCACCCGAGCCCCGGCCTCAGACTCCGGAGCAGAGCCAGACGTGCCTCCCTCCTCGGGCACCGCCCCGCGGGCACACGCCTTCCCCGGGGGCCACTCTTCCTTTACCTGGGGTCCCCCCTGCAGCCCCCACCCCTCCGCAGCCTGCGCCCCACTCAGGCTGTGTTGCCTCTACTTTTGGCTTAATCCACATCGGCCAGTTGTGGGAGGAGGGCTCCTTTGTTGGGACACACCACCAGGCGCGGTGTCCCCGATCACGCCTGCCAGCTCCCAGCCCGTCCCACTGTCCTGTTTTCTTACGTGCATCCGCACCACCTCCCCCGCGTACGTTTTAAAAAGCTGTTTTCAAGGTGGGGTCTCACTGTAGCCCCGGCTGGCCCCACTCAGTCCTCCTGCTGCAGCTCGGGGGTTACAGGAGTGCACGCTGTACCCAGCTCCATTGAGTAGGTATGGGTGTGCCATCCGCTCCGAGCTGGCCCGGCGTGGCGCCGATGCTCACCTGCAGGCCTGGCTGAGCTTCAGCTGGGTCGCCTGCTCTCAGAGATCGCGGAGGTGTGCCCAGGGGCAGCGGGGAAGACCTTCGTCCATCTGTCCAGACAGCTGTCAGGGCAGCTGCCGTGCGCTATGGCAGAGCCCAGCACGTGGGGCGTGGCCGTGGGTGAGGCGAGGTCCTGGCTCCGTGCAGTGACGTGCGGGTAACGGTGCCCCCAGGGCCGTGGACAGTGGAGTGACCACTCAGGGCTTGATCTGGAAACCAGCAGAGCTCTGAGCCTGGGCGTGGCGTGGTGAAGGGCGCCGCATCTGAAGATTCTGCCAGCCCAGCCTGCGCTGCGTGAATAACACAGGAAACAGCGGTGCCTGGGCGCTCACGGCCGGCGCGCGGGCTCTCGAGCCACAGCTCCACGTCAGATACTTTTGGTGCTTAATTAGAAATAATAGTCTTCCAGACTTTCCTGCCCTGGCTGGCTTTGAACTATGATTCTCAAGAAGAGTACAGGGCAGAGCCCAGCTTAAAACTGTCTCTTTAAAGAGCAAAGGAGAGAATGTAAGCAGGTGACCTTGGGTTGAGAGTGACGTGTGAGAGGAAGGCGTGAGCTGGTGGAGACCTGGGGGCAGAATGCTGCCGGCAGAGGGCACAGCACAGGCAAAGGCCCTGGGGTAGCGCTGTGCCTTGTGTGTCTGCAGATGGAGGTCAAAGCGGTTGGACAGCAGCGGGGGAAGGAAGCCACAGGATGCAGATTCTTGGGTGCTGATTCACCGGGGTGGGGACACAGGGCAGGGTCGGTCCCAGGATGAGGACATGAGGTACTTCCCGGGGGACAGTGGTAGTGGGCTGGCTGAGAGACCCCGAGAGGTACTCAAAGGCACAGTCCGACCAGCTGGTAGAGCAGAGACGGCAGGGAGGGAGGGAGGGGAAGCTTGCACGGCAAGGGCTGTGAACGCGACTCCCAGGAGCTGGGCAGGGGCAGTGGGGACAGGTGGCCTGGGAGGACCTGCCAGGCCCTGGGAGGTAAAGCTGGCCGCCCTGAGTCCCTCTGCACCTGAGCAGCACTCACAGTAAGTAGGCCGCCTGCCCCGCACTGCCTTTGCCCCGCTGTCCAGTTGTCTGGAGTGAGACCGAGTGCGCAGCCCAGGCCTGGCGCTCTGAACAAAGATGCCTTGCCGAAACTCGAGTGGCCCCGAAATGTGATCAGCCGCAAGAGACTGGCCAGGGCAGAGCTGTATAATTTATTGGCGGGGCTGTCCGGCAGCCATTTGGGCAGGCCGGACCTCGAAGAGCCCCCTGGGCGGTGGTGGAGCCTCGGGAGGGTGACAGGCCCGGCCCGGCCGCAGGGCGGGGCTTCCTGGATGCGCTGGCAGGGAGGAAGTCGGAGGCCAGGGCCGGGAGGTGGGGCTGTCGCCCTGGTTCTTTGTCCCCAGGGGCTGCCCGGGCCAGGTGCTGGGCTCCCGGGAGACCTCAGCCCCCTGCCGCTGGACACTGTGAGTAGCACCTAGCTGGCGGGAAGCTGGGAGGGGCTGGGGCCGGGTGTCGGGGCACGGCAGCGCCTGGGGTGCTCGCAGGGGTGCTGGTTGCTTCTCTAACCTGTCTCCGTGACTGGCTGCTGTGTGCTTGGCGTGCGTCACGCGGGGCCGGCCCGGGGCCTCCCGTGGCTCTCTGCAAGGACAGCCGTGGGCCCGGCCCTCGGGGTGGGCACTGCCCTCGGCCTGCCAGGCTGCCTGTCCCACTAGAGAGGGACTCTTAACAGCACTGTGTAACAGCTGGGCACCCCGGCACGGTTCTCCTCAGCGGCTTGGAGCGTGAAGCGTGGGGTCAGAGCAGACGGGGCCGGGATTCCCAGACGCGAGAAGACTTGGCTGGGAAGGTTCTGCCTCACATTGGGCAGCGCCATCTGGAACTTTCCCAGGGTGTGTGCTCCCCGCGCCCCCCCCCCCCCCCGCTCTGCCAGGACCCCTGGGCTGCTCTCACTTCTTGCTGAAGCACCTCAAGCAGAGCCTGGGGCGCTCAGACCCCGGGGAACCCGAGGGTCCTTCTTAAGGGTTTCTGTGCCCTCTAGGAAACCCCCCTTGGTAAGAAGGGGCCTGAGGGTCACCTGCATCCCTGGGGAAATCTCCACTGAGCCTTACTTCTGCTCCAAGTCTCAGGACAAGCCTGGATGAGAACACTTCACTGCTGGTGTCAAGGAAACCCAAGTCCAGACCAGAGATGTTAGGACAACTGTCCAGAATCACAGAGCCTGTATCTGTTGAGAACGGGAGCATACTGCTCCATGGAACTGGGGACCAGGTGGCATTTTACCGGGCCTCCGTGTTTGTATCCATGGAAAGTTGGGCTTGAACCTCAGATCCCACTGTCCGGGCTGGGATGGGAGTCCCAGCTGTGAGGTGTGAGGTGGCAGGTGTGAGTCCTGGCTGTGAGGTGTGAGGTGGTCGGGTGGGAGTCCCGGCTGTGAGGTGTGAAGTGGCAGGTGGGAGTCCCGGCTGTGAGGTGTGAGGTGGTCAGGTGTGAGTCCCGGCTGTGAGGTGTGAGGTGGTCGAGTGTGAGCCCCGGCTGTGAGGTGTGAGGTGGTCGAGTGTGAGTCTGGGCTGTGAGGTGTGAGTTGGTCAGGTGTGAGTCCCAGCTGTGAGGTGTGAGATGGTCGGGTGTGAGTCCTGGCTGTGAGGTGGTCGGCTGTGAGGTGGTCGAGTGTGAGTCTGGGCTGTGAGGTGTGAGGTGGTCGGGTGTAAGTCCTGGCTGTGAGGTGGTCGGGTGTGAGGTGGTCGAGTGTGAGTCTGGGCTGTGAGGTGGCAGGTGTGAGTCCTGGCTGTGAGGTGTGAGATCGCAGGTGTGAGCCCCGGCTGTGAGGTATGAGGTCGCAGGTGTGAGCCCCAGCTGTGAGGTGTGAGGTGGTCAGGTGGCTGTGAGGTGTGAGGTCCCAGGTGTGAGTCTGGACTGTGAGGTGTGAGGTGGTCGAGTGTGAGTCCCGGCTGTGAGGTGTGAGGTGGCAGGTGTGAGTCCCCATTGTGAGGTGTGAGATCGCAGGTGTGAGCCCTGGCTGTGAAGTGTGAGGTCACAGGTGTAAGTCCCAGCTGTGAGGTGTGAGGTGGCAGGTGTGAGTCCCGGCTGTGAGGTGTGAGGTGGTCAGGTGGCTGTGAGGTGTGAGGTGGCAGGTGTGAGTCCTGGCTGTGAGGTTTGAGTGAGGTGGTCAGGTGGCTGTGAGGTGTGAGGTGGCAGGTGTGAGTCCTGGCTGTGAGGTGTGAGGTGGCAGGTGTGAGTCCTGGCTGTGAGGTTTGAGTGAGGTGGTCAGGTGGCTGTGAGGTGTGAGGTGGCAGGTGTGAGTCCTGGCTGTGAGGTGTGAGGTGGCAGGTGTGAGTCCTGGCTGTGAGGTGTGAGGTGGCAGGTGTGAGTCCTGGCTGTGAGGTGTGAGGTGGCAGGTGTGAGTCCTGGCTGTGAGGTGTGAGGTGGCAGGTATGAGTCCCGGCTGTGAGGTGTGAGGTGGTCAGGTGGCTGTGAGGTGTGAGGTGGCAGGTGTGAGTCCCGGCTGTGAGGTGTGAGGTGGTCAGGTGGCTGTGAGGTGTGAGGTGGCAGGTGTGAGTCCTGGCTGTGAGGTGTGAGGTGGCAGGTGTGAGTCCTGGCTGTGAGGTGTGAGGTGGCAGGTGTGAGTCCTGGCTGTGAGGTGTGAGGTGGCAGGTGTGAGTCCTGGCTGTGAGGTGTGAGGTGGCAGGTGTGAGTCCTGGCTGTGAGGTGGCAGGTGTGAGTCCCAGCTGTGAGGTGTGAGGTGGCAGGTGTGAGTCCTGGCTGTGAGGTGTGAGGTGGCAGGTGTGAGTCCTGGCTGTGAGGTGTGAGGTGGCAGGTGGGGCCGGACACCTTCGGCTCCCGGTGGCTGCTCTGTGTGCTGGTCCACCCTCTGCATTCGTCTATGCGTCCGGTCCCTTGGCGGGCATTTACTGGGCACCGACTGTCTACTGATGCAGCACGTGCCCCGGTGTCAGGGGTGTGACTGTGGAGACAGAGACGGAGGACAAGGGGGCAGATGGCTGGGGAGGGGCCGGTGGCCGGCTAGGCATTGCTCTTCAGCTCTGTGCTGCCGTCATCGGGGTGAGCGTAAGGTCCCCAGGTGGCCTCCACAATGGGCCCTTGGGAGCCAGGGCACTGGCCAATGCCCTTGGCCCTGGAGGGAAGCACAGACCAGCCCCAGCAATCCATGCGTCCACCATGGAGGCGTGGAGGGGTCCGATGGCGCCCGCACGCATCTGTACCCACGTGCAGACGCACTGAGGGAGCTGTGGTCAGGCTCCAGGTGAAGAGCACAGACGCGCGCCGAGTGTCACCTCTGCTCTCTGCCTGGCGCTGTTGACTTACAAGGAGTTTTTATTTTTTTATTTTTTTTGGTCGTGGGGCCTGAACTCTGGGCCTGGGCGCTGTCCCTCAGCTCTTCAGCTCAAGGCAAGCGCTCTACCACTTGAGCTACAGTGCCACTTCCGGTTTTCTAGTGGTTTATTGGAGATAGGAGTCTCACGGTCTTTCCTGCCCGGGCTGGCTTTGAACCGCGATTCTCAGATCTCAGCCTCCTGAGTAGCTAGGATGACAGGCGTGAGCCACCGGCGCCCTGCTCTTACAAGGAGTTTTTAGTTGCAAGTAAGAGACCTTTCAAAGTAGACCTCTTAATGAGGAAACGGGCTTCTTGCGCTGGTGGAACTGAAATGGGCTTCAGGAATGGCTGGATCCAGGGGAGCCTCCGTCTGTGGGTGTGCATGTGGGCTTTGCCCCGAGGCAGGTCTGTGCGTGTGGGCCTCCTGGCTGTGGGCCTGGCACGCAGTGAGAACTCAGGCAGTCGCCATCTACTTTGATCTGGGTGCCAGCCCTGCGCAGGTCAGAGGGTCAGCAGCCGCGGTTCTGTCTCATCCATGTTCTCAGTCCATGGCAGGCGTTGGGACAAGCAAAGGGGAAATGGCCACACGGGTCACCCCACTAGGAAAAGGGGTGAGCTGGGAAGAGGAGTATCGCTGAAGTCTGGGGGGCTGGCAGGGATGGGGAGGGAGAGGGAGAGGGGGGCCGGGCAGCCCAGGCTCTGTTCCCGGAGCTCCTGGCTGAGCGCAGAGGCCGGGCCAGGGCCTGGGCAGCATGGGGAGCCCCTTCAGGGACAGGTGGCACTGGCCAGCACAAGCTCCGTGCCAGGCACGCTTCCTTTTGCCTCCGTCCATGCGGCCGGGAGGCGCTGGGCTCCCCAGCGGGGAAGGAGCTGCTGTTTCTGTAGAGCTGACCTCTGACTGCCGCCGGGCGCATCCCTGCCGCCCAGCCTGGCAGCCCTGTGGGAAGTGGCCACGCTCCTGATCCGAGGGCAGAGTGTGAAACGCTGTACCAGCACTGGCTGGCCAGCTCAGGCTCCAGTGAGGCCACCCCACCCCCGCAGGGGAGACTGGAGGAAGAAGGGGGGGGGGCGGGGCGTGCAGGGCCAGGACTTGCTCGGCTTGGAGTGTCTGTGGTCCCCGTGCAGCTCCCTTTACCCTTGGAGCCTTGGTGTCCCCGCTGTAAGCCAGGGTGGCACCTTCTAGAGGTAGGAACCGGTTCCCTGAGCTGGACACCCCGGGCAGCGCACAGCAGTGGCCCCGGAGGTGGCTTCACCGCCCCTCCTAAGACCAGAAGTGCTGTTTGAACTTCACTTTATTTTCCTCCTCCAGGCTGGTCCTGGGGCTTGAACTCAGGGCCTGGGCATTCTCCCTTAGCTTTATCTCTCCAGGCTCTACCTCATGAGCCACACCTCCACTTCTGACGTTGTGTGGTTAACTGGAGATAAGAGTGTCATGGACTTTCCTGCCTTGAATCCTCAGCCTCAGCCTCCTGAGCAGCTGGGATGACGGGCATGATCTCCTGTCCGGGCTGGCTCTGAACTGCGATCCTCAGCCTCAGCCTCCTGAGCAGCTGGGAGGATGGGCGCGAGCCGAGGGCCCCGGTTTTCCCTTCAACACTTTTAACATTGCCATTTTGTAGATGGGATTTGAGCCAAGTGGGAAAGGGGGCTCCCCGTGCCCCTTCCCGGAGCCTCACATCTCCGGCTCAGGAAATGCTCAGGTATCCACAGCCCCCGGGCTGCCAGGGGTGGGGTCTGGTATGGCTGTGTTGCAGGTGGCAGGGCTTGGGCTTAGGGAGATGACCCTGGCTGAAGCCCCGCCCCCGCCCGCCCTGGGCTTATCCAGTGCTCCGCCCAAATCTGCTGCCCACCTCCTATCTCCATGGGCCCCAGTGCCCAGACGTGGGTGTCACCAGGGTGCCTGTAGCCCTGCAGAGGCAGGAAAGAGAGCTGAGGACCAAGGGTGGAGGTGGGGCCTGGGGTGGAGGGGGCCACTGCCAGCCTCCCTTGGTTATTTCCTTGAGCAGATAGAAGTGTGCATATGGCCTGGGCCTTGCGTGCATGGGCTGTGGCCTGCTACAGCCTGCCCATGGCTGGGAGGGCTGAGGCGCTCAGCCTTGGAGCTGGCTGGTTACTGGACACCTGGAGCATTTCCGGGGGAAGTGGTCTGAGGGGGGTGGTGGCCCCCGCTTGGGGCCGGGGTGAGGGCTGGGTGGAAAGGAGAACCGGTTACCCTTACTTCCCCTTTCTGCCCAGCAAGTCCTAGGTGACAGCCCCGCCCCAAGACATCACGCCAGGTCAGAGGTCATCCTGCCCACCCCCTAGTGGCCCAAGAGGAAATGGAAACGGGGTACAGTCTCCCGTGATCTCACTGCCACCACCCACAGAGGCCTGGCAGTCAGGGCTCAGTGCCTGGCTCCGCCGTCCGGGGCAGATCAGCAGGCCACTCCGGGACGCCTGTACAAAAAGCTGGGATCAAGGCCCCCTCTGCTCCAGCGGCTGTGCGGTCTCTGGTGAGTCCCTTCAGGGAAACGGTGTAAGAAGCAAGGAACCCCTGCCGTGTGGGGACGGCTTGGAGGGCCCCTGGAGGGGACTCAGCCTGAGGACAGAGGCCGCTGGGGCCTCGCAGAGGGGGAGGCGGAGGCTGAGGGTCACACACTCCTCCTGCTTGAGGGAGCCAGTGTGTACTGTATCCCTTCCTCACCAAGCAGACGCACGCACGCACGCACGCACGCACGCACACAGCTTGTATCCGAGATTGAAACTCCACAGGTGCTGGCGGCCGCCGAGAAAGCACGTCAGAATGAACTGCAAGTTGGCACCGCGTACTCATGGCGGCAGCCGCTGTTTGGGTCTGGAAGATGTCAGTGTGTGAAAAGCAGCGTTTGTGTGGTCTACCGGCAGTGTTGGTGTACATATGGGATGCACGAGCCCCTAAAATAATTCAGCCTGGGAATTCCCGCAGCTCCCAAGCAGTCTCAGGAGGAGCTGCGGCTTGGCAGTGGGGGCCCGGGGCCCCGCGTGGCCGCCCACGGCTGGGCTGGGAGGGGAGCCGGGTCCCGTGGGGTCACCCTCCTTCCTCCTGCCCCTCACTGCCCCAGCCCCCTCCCCCAGCCCTGTTGTGTGGGGGGGTGCCTTGCTACCCCTGCTCCTCCTGGACCACAAGCAGGGGCCTCTGCGTGGCTTTTGTGCTCTGCAGGCCTTACGGTGCCCGCATCCCTTCCCTTGGCTCCAAGACATCTTTTGAAGCACTGCATTGTTCGTTTTGATGAGTCCAATCATCTCTTTTTTTAAATTGCTTGTGTTCTGGTGGTGTGGCTAAGAAATCTAAGTCCAGGAGTCCTGGTGGGTTCTGTGCTATACTGTTGTGGTGGTGTTTTGGTGTTAACACTTGTGCTCTGCTCTGTGGCCATGGTGAGTGACCAGTGCAGGAGGGGGCAGAGGCCGTGAGGGTCCACATGGCCGGCCAGCCTGCGTGGTGCCTGCTGAGAAGCTAAGCCTTCTGAGAGAACTATCTCGGCACCTTTGTCAAAAATCACAAATCAGGGGTGGTAATGTGGCTCAGTGGTAGAGTGCTTGCCTCACATGCATGAAGCCCTGGGTTCGATTCCTCAGTACCACATAAACAAAAAAAGTGGGAAGTGGTACTGTGGATCAAGTGGTAGAGCACTGGCCTTGAGCAAAAGAAACTCAGGGTCAGGCTGGGCGCCGGTGGTTCATGCCTAGCTACTCTGGAAGCTGATGTCTAAGGATCATGGTTCAAAGCCAGCCCGGTCTGGAAAGTCTGTGAGATGCTTATCTCCAATAAACCACTAGAAATCTGGAAGTTGCACTGTGGCTCAAGTGGTAGAGCGCTCGCCTTGAGCTGAAGAGCTGAGGGACAGCGCCCAGGCCCTGAGTTCAAGTCCCAAGATTGGAAAGAAAAAAAACAAACCACAAATCATCTGACAATGTTTACTTTACTTCATTTGTGCTGGGATGAAACACAGAGCTTGTTTACTTTACTTCATTGCGCTAGGATGAAACACAGAGCTTCGTGCATGTCATACAAGCACCGTGATGACGTGTGCCCTGGCCTGGACAGAGCTTTGTTAGTGCGCTTCCTCTATTAACAGGGCCCGGGGGTGGCCGGGGGCAGAGTGCACCTCGGAACAAAACTGAGTCCTGCCGCCTGGCCCGCTGTCCAGAACGGGTGGACCACCAGGAATCCTCGGGGACCATTACTTCCTGCTATTAAGAATCCTGTAATCCGGAGCTGCTTGTCCCAGGGGAAGGCAGAGGCCCAGTGGGGAGAGGGCGGGTCCCAGGTCCACACCCTCGAGGGCCCTGGCCAGCACAGAGGCCGCCTGCAGGTCCTCACTGCCCGGAGCCTGTGGTGTCACCTGTACCGGGGCAGGGGTGGGGTGTGGAGGGCTCCCTGGAAGGGAGCGTGGTAGAGGACGGCAGTGTCTGCCTCACACAGCTGGGCTCCAGGCATCCCTTCCTCATGCACCTGCTGGTCCCACGCTTAGCTGTTCGTGCCGGCTCCGTGGCAGGCTCAGCGCAGGGCCGAGACTCGGGTTACTAGCTGACACTTGCCTTGCTCCGGGTGTGGCCCTGCTCTGGGACTGTCTCAGGCCGGTGTGGACCAAGAGGGGAGAGGATGGTGCAGCAGGAGGCGACAGTGTTGGAGCTGGGCTGGAAGGGCGGGTTCGCGCGGCGGCTCTGGGCATTTCTGCAGCGAGGTGGACGGCAGCGGCTGGTCTTCTCCATTAGGAGCTGCGTGTCTTGTGCTTCCAGCTCTAAGTGCTGCTGTTCTCTCAGCTACCTGAGATGGCTTTGCCTTGCTGCCCAGGGCTCTACCACTTGGGCAGTGCCCCCAGCTCTTTTGCCTCAGTTATTTTTCAGATACAGTCTAAACTCTTTTTGCCCAGACTGACATTGTACCACAATTCTTGTACTTAGTCCTCCTGCCGTTATGCCCAGATAAGGATCCCCAAAGACCACCAGGGGGCCGATTCCGATGCAAGCACATGAGAGTCGTTTATTGCAAGCTCGAGCCTGGACTCAACACCGTCACCGACGCGGCAGGTCAGAGTTGAGAGCCCCGACTTCCAGTTTAACGGGGTTTTTATTGTGGTGGCAGCAAGGGTAGGGGGTTTCCAATATAGCGGTTACATGATTGGTTAACGTTTAGTGAGTGAACCTTGTAACAGTCTTACTGGCTAGCGTGTGCGGGCTAAGCGGTTAAACAGCAAACTGTGTTAGCTATGCTGTCTTAAGAAATATCTGGAGCTTTAGATACCTTCCTGTCATCTGCTGATGGCTATTGCTAGGGGAGTTACGGGCAGGACGTTATTGGGACATTTCGCAGTTTTTCCAGGAACCTGAGTTTTGCTTTCAGTAAAAGTCTTCACAATGGAGTCTAAGTCCAGAATGGCTGTACTTTGGCTAAGGCTTCTCACTGCCCTGCTGGGATTACAAGCATGCATCACTCTCCTAGTTTGCTGGTTGACGTGCGGTCTTACTAAACGTTCGCCTAGTCTAGTCTAGAATCACGATCCTCCTGACTTCCGCCTTCTGAGAAGCTGTGACTACAAATGGTTACTGCCATGCCTGGCAGCATTGTTTCACTAAAAATGGTGATTTATCTTGTTGGTTTGGAAGAACTCTATAACTGGAGGAAACCAAGGGCACAGTAGATATGGTGGCATCAGGTAGCTCAAAGGGATTAAGTGTGGCCTGATTTTGGGGAGAGAAGCTGAAAATGGAGCTGGACAGGGAGGCAGAAGACACCTCTGAGTGCCGGGCTGAGCGGCCTGTGCTTTATGAAGGAGAGTTGAGTGGGGGAAGGATGTTCTTAACTCTGCATATTCAAAGATTGTTTTGGACGACAGACTGTATATAAGAGAGGAAGAGCTGGAAGGGTAACTGGAAGTGGAGCGTGCTGGCCTTGAGTGTCTGGCTGGAGTCTCCTTGGTTTGATGGGCAGTTGGGAGCCGCAGGTTCGGATGAAGATGGTGAACCGGGGGGGAGGGGTGGGAGGAAGCTGCCCCGCTGAGCCCTGGGTCATTTCCTGTCACAGAGCGCTTGGACCTGGGCTTCCCTGCAATGCTTGGGGGGGGGGAGGCCTGCAGCTCTGGGGTGTGGTGTGTGGCTCAGTTTCCCAACATGAGGCCCCACCCTCAGCACCGGGAGGGACTCCTGTGCTGTGTCATCTGTGCCCTGACCACAGGACTGACCTCCAACCCAGACAGCCAGGCCACTGCTAGGGGCACCAAGGAATGAAGGGAGGAAACATGAGCCCAGAGTTTCCAGCAGGGAGCTGGAGGGGGCTGGGGGGGCACGCCGGGATGGAGGGCAGGCTGTGTGTCACCGGCTGCTGGGCTGCTGAGCTGAGGAAGGCTGGATGCTCCTCTCAGCTTCCTGTTTGCTTTGTGGAGGGGAATGGGAGGTCAGAAGGAACGCCCTCAGCCTTGGGGTCACTGGGAGTCAGGCCCAGGCCCTGTCAGATCAGGCTTCAAGCCCGGCCTCCCAACTCCCCTCCTGAATCAGAAACTATTTCCTAACAGAATTTCTTTTTTTTTTTGAGGGGGGGGGTTCCCGTGGCGTGGTACTGGAGTGTGAACTCAGGTGAGAAGCCACACCCCCCAGCCGGTTCCCCTGGTGTGGTACTGGAGTGTGAACTCAGGTGTGAAGCCACACCCCCAGCCCTTTTGGCTTTCATTGTTTTACAAGTAGGGCTGGCAGTTACAGACTGTGATCCCACTGCTTACACTTTGTTTTGGCTGGTCCTGGGCTTGAACTTTGGGCCCAGGCACTGTCCCTGAGTTTCTTTTGCTCAAGGTTAGCACTCTACTACTTGAGCCACAGCACCACTTCCAGTTTTCTGGTGGTCAACTGGAGATAAGAGTCTGATCAACTTTCCTGCCCCAGTTGGCTTTGAACCACCATCCTCAGATCTCAGCCTCCAGAGTAGCTAGGATTATAGGCATGAGCCACACCTAGCGTATTGGTTGGAATGGAATCTTGCTGAGGTTTTGCCCAGACTAGCCTCCAGCCACATTTCTGGGATTACAGGATTTAGTTACCACAGGCAACCCTCAAATACAATCTTTATTTTTTTAAAAGAAAAGCTAATATAAGCATACAGTGCAAACACTATGATGCAGTGAACATTTCTGTGAAAAGCCAGCCCCTCCCACTGTCTTCCCCATTCTCTCACCTTGCCCAGAGGCACAGGGACACCAGATTCAGACTGGGAGTAGGTGCAGGCCCGGCTTCCTCCCCACCGAGCAGGCATCCCCTACCTGCCCCCCCCATTACTTCCCAGGTTGTGGTGCAGCCGCAGTCCGCCGTGGGCGCCCTGGTCCCTGAGGGCTGCCTGAGGGTACGTCTGACAAGGTCCCGGCTGCTGGGTGCCTTCTCCAGTCATTTTTACCCCCCTAGGAGACAGCCACAGCGGCTCCTCACCCTGGAGGCTCAATGTATGGCTTCCAGGCCCAGAGGGCAGCTTACCCGGAAGAGAGGGCCTTTCCACCCTGAGTTGTGGAGGATTTGGCCTGTGGTGTTTCCACCGGTTGCCGGGGGCCTGTGCAGGCAGAGGACATCCTATCAGGAACACCTAGAGGAGGAAGGGGGAAGGGTGAGGGAAGAACAGGTGGATCCCCATCCTCCCTTCAACAGCCTCCCACCAGGCCTGCCCCCAAAGGCCTCACTTCCTCCCATCAGGCCCCACCCCAATGCCTCACTTCCATCAGGCCCCGCCCCCAATTCCTCCCTTCCACTTTTCTTCTTCCTCTTCTTATCATTATTATCATTTCCAGCACTGGGGATGGAGCCCAGCCACATCTCATGGGCACTGGGCCAGTGCTGTGTCTGGCACCTTTCCCTCTGACCCTCAGATGAAATATAATCAAGCATACTGACTTTTGCCAATGTGGTGAGTTAAAAAAACCAACAACATGGCAAGCAAATAGTGTTTTGATTGTATTTCTGTAATGTGCATTTAATTATAGGCGAGATTGAATATCTTTTCATGAATGGCTTGTTGGGATCCCTTGCTCTGCTTTCTAATGGGTTAGTCATCCTCCGATCGATTTGAAAGAGCTCTTCATGTATCAGAGAAGTTAGCTTTCATCTTTGTTTCCTCAATTAGCTTCTGTCATGTGCAGCAGAGATTTTTCTGCCCATGTGCCACTTGTCTTTCCACCTTGTGTATGGCATTTCCATTCCATGTAGTTCTGATGATCACACAGAACACACTGGGAGCCCACATTTGCACGTGATACACCGTGTGCCCTTGCACGTGATACACCATGTGCCCACTTTAGCACGCAATACACTGTGTGTGTCCATATTTGCCTCTGAGACTTTGAGGAAGGGGTTATTTCTGCAGTGCATTTCCCATGTCTTTCCTCGCATTATCCTGGCTGCTTTTCAGGCAGCCTTGGATGCTCTGGACAGATGAGTTCCAAGAGGGCTCGGCCTGACCTGGTTACACAGCGTCCACCGAACTTGCTGATCTTCCTCCATCCCATTTACTCTGGCTTCCCTAAGCCAGCCGTTTGTTTTTTGTTTTTTTGGGGGGAGGGGGGAAATTGTAGGGCTTGAACTCAGGGCCTGGGCACTGTCCCTAAGCTTTTTTGCTCAAGGCTAGTACTCTACCACTTTGAGCCACAGCGCCACTTCTAGTTTTTTGGTGATTAATTATAGATATAAGTCTAATGGACTCTCCTGCCAGGGCTGACTTTGAACCACCATCCTCAGATCTCAGCCTCCTGAGTGGCTGGGATGCCAGGCGTGCGCCTCCTGTGCCTGGCTAAGAAACATCTTTTCCTCTTTTAAGTGCTGTTTTTTTTTTTTTTTTGCGTTTTTAAATTATAAAAGTAATTTATACGGTGTTTTTTCTCTGTCTTTTTGCTGATACCGAGGCTTGCAATCAGAGCTCACGCAGGCATTGTAGCTCTTAAGAAGTAGGCCTCTGTGCCAGGCCTGTGGCTCAGCCATGTTTGCCCAGCCGCTCTGAAGGTGATTTGGGAGGAGGGCTGATCCAGTCCAGCAATGGTCAAAAAAACGTTAACAAGACCATGAGGAAAGGCTGGGCATGATGACACACATCCGTCATCATGACTGCTGCACGAAGTGTGAACCCGGCAAAAAAGCAAGACCCCATCTCAACCAGCCCAAAGCTGCACTGGCGGTATGGCTCAGCAGCAAGGACCCGGCCCTGAGTTCACCCCCAGGACTGCCAAAAGAAAAAAGTATGGCGCGGTAACACCGGGAGCACAGCCCAGGCATGGGGGCTTTTTTTGTTTTCTTTTTTTTGCCAGACCTGGGGTTTGAACTCAGGGCCTAGGCGCCGTCCCTGAGCCGCTTTTGCGCAAGGCAAGCGCCCTACCCCTTGGGCCACAGCGCCACATCTGGCCTTCTCTGTGTTGTGTGGTCCTGAGGAACGGAACCCAGGGCTCCATGCGTGCTGGGCGAGCACTCTACCCCTGAGCCCCCTTCCCAGCCTGGCACAAGGCTGTCCTCTGAGGGAGCAGCTTACGGCCCGGGTGACCCCGGGCACCCGTCGGGGCTCCCGGGCGGCCGGGGCGGGGAGAGGCCGCCAGGCTGCGTGCAGCTCCCGGCGTGGGCGCTGAGCCGCTGGGGGCGCGGGCCGGCCCCGCGGGCTCCTCCGGAGGGGCCGCGCCCGGGCAAGGTCACGGGCCCGCGGCGGTGACATCACCGCGGCCCGCCGGCCCCTGTCCCGCCGCGGCCGGGCGCCAGGGGGCGCCGGGCGGCCGCCGCGCGGGCTCGGGGCGCCGGGCTCCGGGCTCCGGGGCCGCGCGCCCGGCCGTTCCCCCGCGCTCCCGGCCCGGCCGCCCCGCCCACCCCGGCGCCCTCCGCCGCCCTCCCGAGCGGGGGCGGCCGGCCTGGGCCCCGCTCCCCGGCGCGGCCCCGCGGGGCGGGGGGCGGGCGGCCCCGGCCCGAGGCTCGGCCTCCGGGGCGCGCGGGCGCCGCCGTGCCGGGTGCTCGGCGCCCGGACGCTGCGGACGGCTCAGCTCGGCCCGGGTGACGTCGGCGGCCGGGGCGGCACCCGTCCTCCGCCCTCCGCCGCGCGCGCTCACACGTTCCGGTGGGGAAACTGAGGCGGGCTGCGGAGCGGCGGGCGCCAAGGTCACGGCCCGCGGGCGCGCGGGAGGCCGACGCGGCTCCCCAGCGCCCCGGGGCCCCGCGCCCCGCCGGCCCTGGGCACCGGGGCCGCGCCCGGCGCGGGGACGGCGCGCGCTCGGCGGCGGCAGGGACCCGCCAGGTAGGAGCGCGGGCGGGGGGCGGCGCGGGGCCGCAGCGGGGCCCCCCCCGGGGCAGGGCCGTCCGCGCCACCCCCCCGGCCCCGGGACCGGGGAGCGGGGCGCGGGGCGGGCTGCGGGCCGCGCCGCAGTGGCCGGGGCCGCGCGGGCGGGGCGCGGGCGGGTTGGGGTCGGGGCGCGGGCGGGCGCCGGGGGCCCCGGGGGTCCGCGGCGCGGCTCGGGGCGCCGGCCGGGCCTCCGCGCGGGGCGCGCGGCCTCTCCGGAGCCGGGCGCGGTGCGGGGTGGGGGCAGGGCGCCCGCCGCGCATTGCAGCTGCCGCCGGCCGGGCCCGCGTCCTCCGCGCCGCCTCCCCGCCGGCCCCGGGCTGCTCGGCCGCGCGGGCGGCGTGGAAGCATCCCAGGAATTCGCCGGGAGCCTGCGGGTGAGGCCGGGCCCGGCCCGGGCCGGGCTCTGACCCCGGGGGCTCCAGCGGGCGCGCCCGCGGGTTCCGGGCGCTGGGGGCGGGGACTCCCGGGGAGTGGGCCGCCAGCCGCACGTGCGCGGGCTGGGAGCGGGCGGGCGCCCCGGTTAGCAGGGGTGAGCCCGGGAACCCCGTCCCCCCGTGGTCCGACCGCGCGGGGAGCGGCCAGCTGTCCGCTGTCAGCGCTAATCTGTTCCTGGAGCAATGGGAGCAGAAAGGCCGCGGGCGTCCGCCCCAGGGACGGCCGCGGGCCGCGGGGCTCTGCGCGTGCCCGCCTTCTGCTGGCTGTGGGGGCCTTGCCCTGGGCTGGAAGCAGGGGCCGCACGAGCCCCCGCAGCCCCAGCCGCATGGAATGGAGGTGCAGACAGACAGGGCCTCCGGTCACCCCACCCCGGCCCGGCGGCCCTGCGGCCCCGGCACACCGTCAGAGCCCAGAAGTGGAGTTTGAGAGTCCGGACCCTCACTGCCACCCTCCGTGGGGACAGGCTGGGCCCAGCGCCATTGGGCCCTGGAGCCCGGATCCCCGCCCGCCAGGCAGGGACCCCTCCAAGGTCACCAGACATGGTCAGGGCTGGGTCCCCCTCCCCAGCTCTGCGGCACCCTTGGTCATCTTTGAGGGGCTGCTGCGAAGCCCAGCCTGCAGTGACAACTGAGGGGGCCGGGTCTCCAGCAGTTTGCAAACGCCAAGTAATCTCCGTCTCATGACTGGAGTTAGCTCCTCTCAGCCTGCTTAAAGGGCCCGAGGCCCAGCCTGCACTGTGTCCTCTGCCCGCTCCCCCACGTCCATAGGGGGTCCGAGGCCTGGTCCACAAAGCTGGAACCCTCATGTCCTTGGCTCACTTCCAAACCAACCATCTAACTCCTGGCATGGGGTGCTCCCAAGCCGTGAGCACCCCTAGCTGGGATTGGCTCCCCGACAGCTTGTCGCCGGTGAGTGGATGGGCTGCGGAGGCCGCGAGTGCTTGCTGCTGACCCATGTCTCAGGACTTTGCTCTCGAGGGGTCCCCCGTGGAGGCCTGGACAGGGCCCACAGGCCACCCTCGCTCAGACCTCCCCCTCTAGACCTGTGCTGCTGGTCCTGGCTTCTGTGGAGCCCAGGCCCAGCCTGCTGCCTGGAAATCCAGTTGTCCTTCTGCCGCTGGCTGGGCAGTCCAAGGCCCTGGGGCACGAATGTCAGCTAGCAGGCAGGAGGGGGGCTGCTCAGTCCCTCCCCCATCCCCTCAGGCTGTCCTAGCTCTCTGACTTCAAGCATTGTGAGTCGCTCAGAGCCAGTTCAAACCTAGCAAACATTTTCTACCAGCCTGGTTGCCGGACTCCCACAGAAGGCATCCATTCCCCGCCCTTCCGCGCAGTCAAGTAGTTCCTGAAGCTTTACCTGACACCCGCTGCAGCCTTTAGCCCCCCTCTGGCCACCACCGCCAGCCTGTCACCCAGAGCCTCCCCGGCCCTTGGTCTGGTCTGTGTCCCAACTCCTCCAGCCGGTGTCATGCGGGTCAGGGCGTCCAGGCTGACCCGTGAGTTCCTGCCACCCCTTACCCTCGTGCGATGGTGGCGCAGAGTGGGAGCGGGTGTGCTCCATGCTTGCTGCTGGGCCGTGCCTCCTGCCCAGGGCTGGGGGGGGGCTGGGCACCCCGGTTGGCATCACATGGCCTCCACACTGAGCTTCCAGGAGGTGCAGTGGTGGCAGAGTGGCACTGACCTGTCCCCAGTGCCGGAGTTGGTGGAACTTCTCTGCACCCAGACAGGAAATGTGAAACAAGCCCCCCTCCAGGGGGCTGGCTTCAGGGTGGGGCTGGGACTCACTCCCCAGAGACCAGTGACGACTCTGTCATTACCTGAGGGCTGCTTGGTGAGCGCCCGGGAAATGCCCAGTACCACTGCTTAGGACTGAGCTCAGCTCTTGGCTTTGGTGCCTGGAGGGACCTTCCATTCAGCGTGGGTGCTGCTGCTCTGCCAGGCGCCGCTGTGGGACCTGGCCGTCTAAAGTTTGGTGTGAAGGGAGCCAGGAAGGTCGGTGAGCGCTCAGCCGCCCTTTTGGTCTGTCCCACGGCACAGTTAGAGCCGAGTGTAGGCTCGTGTGTGCCACCCCACTGCGGTCAGGACATGGACAGGGCCCGAAGTCCCCACGAGCGCCTCTGTCCTGGAGCCCCCGCCCCGCCGTCCTGCCACTAGAGGAGATGCCCGTCTCCTGTTCCCTCCTGTGGGACCTAGTCTCGGAGGTCGGATTTCCTGCTCCGACCCAGGGCTCCACGGACAGACCAGGCTCTGGCTGTGCCTGTGTCTGGTTCCAGCTGCTGTTGCAAGCAGCCCCCCCCCCCCCCCCCCGGACTGCGGCTGCAGGTCCCTCCAGCCCCGCCTTCCACCCCAGCTCTGTCACCCTGCTCGCCTGGCAGTTGTACCCACTGTGCCCGCTCTGGATGGTGCTGTTGCTGGTGTGATGGCGTTGGTTCTTGGAGGAGGGGTGGAACCTCTCTGTGCTTCACCAGCCCTCCGCCTGTCGGTGCGGCAGATTCTTGGGATGTTTCTGGCTCTGTTTGCAGTCCTTACCCTGAGGTAGATGCTGCCTCACCCACCCCGCCCCGCCCCCAACCAGCTTGCGGCGGTCTCTGCCCCGGGATTGAGCTCCGGGCCTTTGACTTGGTAGGCAGGCCCCTCCACCACTTTAACCCCCAGAAAGTTCTTAATTGAAGTAGTCAAAGCTGACTTCCGCTTTACTCCTGACATTTTCTGTTGGACCGGGGTTTGCACTTGCAGGTTGGCAAGGCTGTTGTTTGCTGGCGTAGGATGTTAATCCACCTGACTTGGCTTTTATGTAACCTGAGGGAGGGTCCCTTTCTCCCTCCTTCCCCTGGGAGGTGGCCTGGCACTGCTTGTCAACAAGAGCATATTTCCCCTGGCTGCACCCCTCTTCCAGCACCTGGATCCAGGACCACAGGCTGTGGGCCCAGGACCCTCCTGCAGGGGTGAGTGACCAGGGTCAGCTGTGGGCCTGGGACCCTCCTGCAGGGGTGAGTGGACAGGGTCAGCTGTGGGCCTCGGACCTCCTGCAGGGGTGAGTGGACAGGGTCAGCAGTGGGCCCAGGGACCCTCCTGCAGGGGTAAGTGGACAGGGTCAGTGGAAGGACCTCCCCCATCCAGCCACACCAGCTGCCACTCCTGCCAAACAGGTCCTGGGGCTGCAGGTCACGTGTCCGGCTGGCTGTAGGCAGGGCTGTGTGGGATTAAGCAGGGCTCAGGGTTTGTGACCCACACGGCTGCTCTGGGAGCCCCAAGCCCGGAGCCCCGGGAGGGAGAGGGAGCAGAGGTGACTCAGACCAGCAGGCTGTGGCCCCCACCCAAGCTCTGGAGCCAGGTAAGGCCAGGCATCCTGTCCCCAGCCAAGCTCTGGGGCAGGGCTGGAACGCGAGTCCCCCGGCAGGCTCCGTCTGTGTCTGGGGAAACTGGAGGAGCCGCTGGCTGCTGGCATGTGCCTGAAGGAGCTCACAGTGCCCACACAGCCGCAGGGAACCCCCCCCCCCCCCAGTGTTCAGAGCCTGCCTGCTGAGTGGGGAGGCTGGCCCAGACCGAGACCCTCCCAGTGGCAGTGTCCAGTGCTTAGCCGGCGCGGCTGGCAGGACACCTCCGTGGTCCCAGCCCAGAAGAGGGGAAGGAGGCGCTCCTCGTGGAGCCCCTCCCCGGGGACCTTGCAGTGAGGGCGATTCACCCATTTCACATAGGAGGAGGCTGAGGCTCTGAGAAAGGCCCGCCCCGGTCCTCTGCCGGCTTCCGGAAGCCGTGTTCTCTGGGGAGCAGGGCTGCTGTGCCCGGCCTCTGGAGAGATGTCGGAGTACAAAGAGCGGCCCTGGCAGTGGCCCCCAGCTTTGTGCCCGGGCAGCGTGCATTCTGGGCAGACAGCAGCTGCCCTGCCCTTCCGCCCTTGTGAGCTTCAGACTCGATGATGGAGGAAACCCGGTGAGACCTGGCCGGCTTCGTACTTGCTCCCAACCTGTCTTCACCGGGAGGGTTGGTCTCCAGGTCCCTTTGTCTGAAGGTCCAGTCCTGTCCTTTCCTGGGCCTAGGTGTGTGTTCACACCCATGGATTTAATACTTGCTAGAAGTGCAGGCCATTGGTATGCATTGCTCATACTGCGCCCGCCCCCCTCACCCTCGGTGAAGCACCCACCCCTGATCGCTGTGTCCCCGCGCTGGACCTCCACCCTGGGCCGCCCGGGACCCAGGCTGCCACATTCCTTCTGAAGGCACACATATTTCTAGGTTCTGGCAACAGATTTCCCTCGTCAGCAGGAATGGGGGGAGCTGTAGCCTGGCACCAGGCAAACACAAGGAGTTGAGAGCAGGAAGAACACAGAACAGGCTCTCTGTGCCCAGCGGAGGCCCAGGCCAGAGGCCAGCTCTCCACACCCAGCCTCAGCCCCAACCCCAGCAGGTCTGGGGACCTGGCTCATACCCAGCTTGGCTGCTAGTTGGCCACTGTGTGACCTTGAGCCAGTCCTGGCCTCTTCTGGACTCTTGACTCAGTCGTTGGGGCAGGGGGGGTGGGGGGAGGATTTAGGATTCAAGCAAGCCACACCCCAACCTACCTGGCCAAAGCCCACCATGTGGGAATGTGCTCCCTGTGCCTTTAGACCTTTGTCACTCTCTGAAGCCGCTGACAGCCAGGTCAGGCCTGTGACTTGTGGGCCTGCAAGTGTCCTGTCTGTCTTATGTCCACATCTCCCAGAGGGGAGAGTGAGGCGTCAGCTGTCCCCAGGGTCTGGGAAGGGTGGTTGCCATGGGTCCTGCACACGGGCCTCCGAGTGCTCACGGGGACCACCAGCCTCTACAGAGAGAGCAGGATTGGCCTGGGGAGGTGGCCGGGACCCAGGGTTATTGGTGGCACAGAGCTGTATGTGGTGGTTTGGACAAGAGCAGTCAGCCCAAGCGCAGGGCCTGTGGGCCATCTCCGCCAGAAGAGGGCGCTGCTTACTCTTGTACAAGGGCCAGCACGCCCATAGCAGCATCTGCTGATAAACAGAATTCCAGGCTCCTGGGCTTGCTGTGCTTAGTTTTCTAGAACGTTCTTCCAGGAGCTCTTCTAGAAGCCCCTGGGGAAGGAAACTCCTGACTCTTCTGGAGTAATCCATGCGAGCTGGGTCTAGCATCTAGGTAGGTGTAGCACTGAAGACCCTAGAGGGAATTTAGTCTTGTGCCTGTTTGTGGGGGCTGCAGACTGGCCTGCCTGGAGCAGACCTGGGCATCCGCTCAGCTCTCCCCGACCGCCTCCTGCACAGACTCGTGGCAGCCTTCCGGCTCCCGCCCAGGGGAGCGGTGTGGGATTCCCGCCACTCTGCTGATGAGCTGCGTGTGACTCAGGCCCCCACAGCTCCTCGGGCTCTTGGATATGCCAGGCCCTGTGTGGGCTGTGGAGGCTGCTCCATGGGGAGAAGAGGAGCCTCCCCCTCCCCTAGGTGTCTCCAGGGCGGGGAGGAGCAGTGTGCGCGCCCGCGCATGCGTGCATAAGCATGTGCATGAGCGTGTGTGCGTGCCCAGGCCTGGCCGGGCCCCTGCACCAGCCCCTCACAGTGGCTGACCCACCAGCACGGAGCAGCCCAGAGCGGGAGTGGGGCCTGCCTTTCCCGGTGCCCCCCAGCCAGCAAGGGCCCCAGGCTTCCCTGGAATGTGGCTGTCCGTGCCCGTCTGGGGCCTGCTGCAGCAGCTGTGCCCTGAGCTGCTTAAGCCAGCAAGCCAGTTCTGGGGACAGCTGGGTGAGGCGCGGCCGCCTCAGCACTGGGGCCTGGCACCCTGTCTGAACACCTGGGCTGCGGCTGAGCCTCCTGAGGCGGCTGGCACACGGCGGCACTCAGCCGAGCTGGCGGGGCCGGGGAGGCGCTCTGCCTTCTCTCGATCCTCCGTGTCAGGCACGGCGCCGAGGCCCAGCTGTGTGGGCTTGGGAGAGACTTGAGAAGGTTCTGGAGGATTCTCAGTGGACCCTGAGCACCTGTGTTCAGACTTTGTCTGCCCTTTTCAGGGTGTTCTGTGGAACTTTCTAGAGGTGGCTGGCCTGTTGATAGGAGGGCACTTGTGTATTCTTTTTTTTTTTTTAAATAATTGAATCAAGGGAATGGCCTTTGTTGTGGGCCTAGAGTTTCAGCTCAATTAAATCAATGGATTCAATTTACTTTTACATGGCTTTCCTATGACATTAGATAGGGCACTGTTAGGAAGAATTTTTTTTTTTTTGGGTCCGGTCGTGGGGCCTGAACTCTGGGCCTGGGCGCTGTCCCTCAGCTCTTCAGCTTGAGGCTAGCGCTCTACCACTTGAGCCACAGCGCCACTTCCAGCTTTTTTCTTTTTTCTTATTGGTGCTGAGGAATCGAACCCAGGGCCTCAGGCATGCAAGGCAAGCACTCTACCACTGAGCCACCTTCCCAGCCCCAGCACTTGTGTATTCTTGCGTTAAGAGAGAGGGTCAGTAAGCCAGGCACCGGTGGCTCACACCTATCATCCCAGCTACTCGGGAGGCTGAGATCTGAGGATCCCGGTTCAAAGCCAGCCCGGCCAGGAAAGTCCAGGAGAAACTTATCTCCAATAAACTACTAAGAAAAAATTAGCTGGAAGTTGCGCCGTGGCTCAAGTGGTAGAGTACTAGCCTGGAGCACAAAGAGGCTCAGGGACAGTGCCCAGGCTTTGAGTTCAAGCCCCAGCACCAGCAAAAAAAAAGAGAAGAGATAGCACCATTGTAACTTTTCAATAGGGTAATCATGAGTAGATAGAGCCCCTGGAAACAATAAAGTATGTAAAGAGAGCTTGGGACCAAAAGCATGGGTGTGTGTGTGTCTGTCTGTGAGTGAGCGAGAGAGAGAAAAAGAACTGTTGGTGTAAAAGGACAACTAACAACGGTTTCAACAGTGGAGGGAGAGGGGGATTGTGGCAAAACTACTCCGCCTGTTTGTGACTTAGCTAACTGACCCCTGACCCCAGTGCCGCCCCCCCCCCCCCCCCCCCGTGTTGTCAGCTAAGGCTCTGGCTGCAGAGATGGCTGTCTGGAGGCTCCTCTCCCCAGCACCCCCCCTCCCCCTTCCCATGAGCTACCTCTGCCTGTAACGCCCATATATGGAAACAGTCGTGGAGTTCATAGCTGGTTCTAGATGAATGGCATGTAACATGGAAACAGGCACTTAACTCCTAGTATCACTTTTTATTCTAACTCAGTTTGTATTTCTAACTCGTGTGTTTATTTGCATAGGTTACCACCCAGAGACACAGGGCATGTGGTTGGAAGTCCCCGATCTCGCTCCTATCGGAGTGCTGGGGAATGGTGGGTCTTGGGGCAAAACAGTGCTGGTCTCCTGCCTGATTAGTTGTCTGTGGGTCTGTGTGTTGGGAGGGTCATATGTGTGCCCACTCCCTGTAGCAGTGTGGTCCCATGCATGGCTGGAATCAAGTGATGGCCGGGCATCAGGCTGAGGGCAGGCTGCAGCGTGCCGAGAGCCGGCCCCCAGAGCAAGGGGAATTCTCCAGAGGGCTGCTTCACCTCGGCCTACCCAAGAGAGGGTCTGCGGGACGGCCCCGGTGGTCACAGTTGTCAGTGGTGTCCCTGTAATCTGTGTGGGCAGGCCGGGCAAACTGAATGCCCAGGACAAGGGCAAGGAATGGCACGGAGCGTGGGGCAGGGTGGTGGAGGGGACGTGCAAATGCAAATCACCCTTAACCAGGCTCGTAATTGCAGTGCAGGCACAGGCCGGGCTGTGGGGATCACGTTATTGTGTGCACTGCTGCTAAACGCACACAGCACTGTCGTTTCTGGAAGTCGCAGGAGAGCCCGGTGCTGCCTGTGAGTGGTGTGGTGAGGCGGTGCTGGCGGGGCCTCCCCGCAGGGGCCGGCACGAGGCCCGCCGTGCTCGGCTGCGTGCATGCTCTTCTGTGGATTCCGGCTCCGTGGTCTTGAGGCAGGTGGTAGCCTCTGTGCCTCAGTTTCTCCTGGACTGAGAGAAGGCAGCAGCTAGGCTAGGCTGTTTCCAGGGAGTGAAGAGGTAGCCTGGGCCCTGGGCCCCAGCTCTGCTTCAGGCAGACCGAGTCACTACGCATTCCCGACGTTCCTCTCACTCTCACTGTCTTTCTGGTACTGGGGTTTGAACTCAGGACCTTGAGCTTGCTAGGCAGATGTTCTACCACTTGAGCCACGCCCTCAGCCTTACTTTTAGTTGTTTTTCAGAAAGGGCCTTGAACTTTTTGCCCAAATCAGCCTTGGACCATGATCCTCCTAACTGTTGCTTCCTGTGTTGCTGAGTTTATAGGCTTGTACCTCCAGGCTCAGCTTGTCTGCTAACTGTTTGCCCAGGTGGCCTCAAATTGTGATCTTTTCGATCTCCACATCCCAAGTAGCTGGTGTTCACCATGTCAGCGACCACATTTGGCCTGATTGTGTTTCTTACTGCACCGAGTGTTCTCAGATGTCTGCCGTTTACGGGAAGTGTTTCGGATGTGAAGCCCAGGTCAGAGGTGGGGTGTGAAAGGGCTCAGCTGGCCTGCTCCACACTCGATGATGGCGCGTGGCGGGAATGGGGCCCATCCCTCCCGGTGAGCCTTCTCCCTTCCAGATCCACGTGGCCAGGGCGGATGCATCTTCCCGTCTCCTCGTTACGTTGGTTTATTATGCAGCACAGCACATCATCATCTTGCAAAGGGCATACACGGGCACCACGCCCCCCACTGTCCCCTGCCCCTGGCCCGGCAGCCCGCATCCACAGCTGGTTTGCATCTGAGTGTGTGCTCTGCTCTTTCCTCTCTTTGTTTTGCAAGGCTGGGCCTCGTGGCTTCCGAGCCAGTCCCTGCGCTGATCCAGTCAGGCCCTCTCTCCACCCCAGCCCCGCTGCTCTCCCACTGCCTCTTCCCTGCCCGTGTGAAGAGCACCCCTCCGTTTTACCGGGGCTTTCTGACATACCCAAGGCGGAGCTGGCGTCTACGCAGCCGCCTGCTACAGACAGCAGGCGCCTCTGCAGCCTGTGGTTTTGTTGACTTCGTTCCCTCCGGGCTGAGCATGGCTGAGCCTCTATGGCATAGCTGTAAAGTCTGTCTGAGACAAACATGGGAACAGCCAGGGAAACTCCCCAGTACACCCGCCCCCTTCCCCCCCCCACCCTCCTGCCTGGACGGCCCTTCTCCCATGGGCCTCACCTAGATCCTGAGCAGGGCACCCTCTGCCCTGTCGGGACCCCCCCTTCCCTGGGCTCTGCCAAGTAGCCCGACAGCACAGGGACCAGCTCAGACGGGCAGCACTGGGTTACCCCAGGGGAGCAGACTTGACTCCGACCATCGCCAGCCAGGGCTGCCGCTGTCCTCTGGACCTCGCTCGAAAAACCGCTGGTGAGGCGCAGAGAAGAGCTTCTGGCTGCACCCATCCTTGCACATGAGGGCAAGTTATCTGCCCTCGGGCAGGAAAACCAGCCCCCAGTGGTAGAATTGCTGTGAGGATTCTGGGAGCTTGTGCAAGGGATGGCCCAGAGTCAGGCACTGCCTCCACTCCCCTGCCCCCCCAGGCCCAGAGTTGGGGTGCTGCCTCCACTCCCCTGCCCCCCAGGCCCAGAGTTGGGGTGCTGCCTCCACTCCCCTGCCCCCCCAGGCCCAGAGTTGGGGTGCTGCCTCCACTCCCCTGCCCCCCCAGGCCCAGAATCGGGATGCTGCCTCCACTCCCCTGCCCCCTCCCCCAGGCCCAGAGTTGGGTGCTGACTCCACTCCCCGGACCCCTCCCCCCAGTCCAGGCCCAGAGCCAGGTTTGCAGCAAAGGTGGTGTTTAAATCAATAACAAGAAGATGGCAGAATGGATGTTAACCGACTTAAGTGTAGCTGGCATTGCAGGGACTCATGATAGCTTCTATTATGGGCAAAGGAGGCCTCCCTGGTGGGTGTTGTAAATAACGCATCTGTTCATTACCGTGGAGGCCGCGGGCCTGGGCCTGGCACTGCGCAGCGCCGGTTCTTGGCTGTGAGCTTGGTATCTAGGCAGTTCCCTAAAGGCTACTTAGCACTGGGAGCATGCTCAGGGTGCTCCCTGGGTCGGTAATGCCACAGGACAGCAGCCCTTGAAGCTTCCCGTTTCTAGGCCTCTCAACTTCTTTTTTTGTTGTTGCTTTTGACGGTCATGGGGCTCGAACTCTGGGCCTGGGAGCTGTCCCTGAGCTCTTCAACCCAAGGTGAGCGCTCTACCACTTGAGCCATAGCACCACTTTCCGTTTTCTGGTGGTTTATTGGAGATTAGAGTCTCACGGCCTTTCCTGCCTGGGTTGGCTTTGAACTGCGATCCTCAGATCTCAGCTTCCTGAGTAGCTAGGATGACAGGCATGAGCCATGGGCGTCCAGCTGACCTTCAAACCTCTCCATCCACTCTGCCATGCTGACAGACCCCAGTGAGTAAAGTGAGGAGGAAACAAAACACCTGTGACCCTGTTGCCTCTGATGGCCAGTCTCTTGTTTAGAAAGCCTCCAGCTGAGGCCGAGCCCTGGCCTCCAGGCGCACAGGTTTAGGGTTGGTGCTCTCCTCACTTTTCTAGACTCAGTGGTGCACAGAGAGGTGTGAGAAGGAGGAGGGGGAGGGGAGCTTGAGCGGGCACTGGGCTGGTGGAGGTGCGTGGTGTGCTGTGCCACTCCTGGAGGAGCTGCTGCCCGGCCTGCTCAGCGCCACCTGGAGGGAGGGGTAAGTCTGGCGTGGGACGTGGCAGCCCCAGGTTCAGTTCTTCATGCAGCTAACTGCTTGTGCTTCAGCCCCTCAGCCTCGTGAGCTGCACCCACTCCTGCTTGTGAGGACAGCATCTTTCCCCACCCTCCAGAGCATGGGCACCTTCAATGAGATGATGCCTATGCAGTGCTTAGTGCGGGGCCTGTGCCGACGAACACGGGCGGGGTAGTCCACCCCCATGGTTAATTAAGTTCATGGGGTTACTAGCATCATGGTTAATTAAGTTCACGGTTTGGTGGCTCAGATTTCTGATGGGCTGGGTGCTTGGTGTGTGGCCTGTGTCTCAGTTTACCCGGGAAGTGGAGGGTTGTTAAGGATTAAGTTCCATCGCTGTGCTGAGTGCCTCCTGCAGGCTGGGTATGGCGGTGACAGCTCCCGCTGGAGAGGAGGGAGTCAGAAAACCCGACCAGCTGGCCAAAGTCCTCTGTCCTGCCCGGAGTTGCCATGGCGCCCTCTGGCCGCTGGCGGGGGTTGATGTGGGCAGGGGCGGGGCCGGGACGCCACCCTGGAAGTGTGCAGAGGGGCGGCTTCAGGGAAGAGCCAGCACACAGACCCCATCGCTTGCCCCCCCCGCCCCCACCCCCGTCCTCAGCCCCGCAGCCCTGCCTGAGAGTGGCCAGGTGACTGCTGTCTGCGTGAGAGCTCCGCCCCTGCCTTCAGACCTGGGGGCCTTCTGGACCCGTGTCCTGTCCTGAGCCAGTCTTGCTCACGTGCCTTCGTCAGGTGTCTGTGAGGGGCTGAGGGTGGGGCCGGGAGGGCACACACAGCACCTGCCTGTAGTTCAGGCCCTGGCTGCCCCCACGGGGGTGGTGCGAGCCTCCTGAACAGCCGAGCACGGGCCCTTGCTTTGCTCTGCCTTTCCCAGCCGCGCCGAGTGTTCTGCCCGGGACTCCACGGCTGAGCACCCTGGCTCCCGCACCAGAGTGTGTTTCCTGACTCTGTCCTGCTGTTTCAAACACACTTACCCCGGGGGTAAGTCTCCGCGGGCACCCACACACAGTGTTGGAGGAGTCTTCCCCCGCCCCTCCTCAGTCCCTCTCTCCCCTGGCCACTTGGTGCCCAATTGAATCACTGCATTCTGCGCTGAGGGCCCTGGGGGGTCTGGCTGCAGGGGTGGAGATTTCCCCTAGGGGGCGTCACTCACCCTCGTCTGGGACCTGACACTGACACTGCTCTGCGCCCCCACCACTGTGGCGCAGAAGCAGCCCTTGGTAATACACACGCAAACGTGGTGCTTCCTTTCCAGTGAAACAGCAAAACAAAGATGGTGGCAGCCATCGGGCCGTGTCTGGCTCTCAGCCAGAGGCCAGGCACCAGGGCAGACCAGGCCCACCGGTCTCAGCGCTGCTGGGTAGGACCCAGGCCCAGCTCTGCCCAGCACAATAACACAGCCCATTGGAATGGGGAGGACACCGGCAGCCACCACGAGCGTGCAGGGAGTTTCTGACTCGGACTAGGGATCTGTATGGTAGCTTCCTGGCAAAAGATGGACTTGAACCTGAACCTCCCTCCAAGTCTCGGCTGTGCACTGGAACAGCAGGGAGTCTGCGGACCGAGGAAGTCTTGGGTCTTAAGCTTCACACTGGGCTGGGAAGATGGCTCAGTGGTAGAGCGCTTGCCTTGCATGCATGAGGCTCTGGGTTTGATTCCTCAGCACCACATAAGCAAAAAGAAAAAAGCCGGAAGTGGCTCTGTGGCTCAAGTGGTAGAGCACTAGCCTTGAGCTGAAGAGCTGAGGGACAGCGCCCAGGCCCAGAGTTCAGGTTCCACGAACGGACCCAAAAAAAAAAAGAAGTTTCACACTGCTTGAAGTCCTGCGTGGTGTGTTGTGGTACGGCATGTCATGGCACAGTGCGGGACACCGTGTGGCATGGGGTGGTGTGGCACAGCATGGCTGTCAGGGAGGAAGTAGAGATAAGAGCTGGAGGCGTGGCCCAAAGCCAGGCCAGGCCATGCCCACCTCGAGGCCAGCTTCAGGGAGGAACCAGACTTCACCCTGATGGCACGTAGCTGGCTAAGGACAGTAGAGGGCTCTAGAAAGACTGAAAACTCTTGGAAAACAGGGATGAGGGCATGACTGAGTTGTTGCATATAAAATTGGCCAAAACGTACAACACAGGACACCACAGTGGAACTAACCGTTTATTTCTATGGCTTTTTTTTTTTGGTATCCTTCAGTCCCTCTTTTACATAAGCTCCTATTCATTCCTCAAAGCCCAACTCATTACTGGAACTACAGGGTCTTTCTCCCCCTGTCATAGCCTCAGACTGGGGGGGACACTTAGAAATTCTCTCTGTCAATTGAGGCCTCAGAAGACAGGGACAGGTAAGTGCTCATTAGTGCTTGCTAAATTACATAGCAGGGTGAATCAGCTAGATAGAGTGAATGCTGAGCCATACCTTGAGGAAATGGAGTTTCACAAGGTGAAGTAATTCGCCCAAATGGAACATGGAACGATTCTGCTCCATCTTGTCACTGGGCAGGAAATGGTCCTTCTCTGCGCCCCTGCTGGCCCTCTCTCCTCCGAGAAAATAAGAGCATTCCACAGGCTAACAGAGAAACCCGGTGCTTTTCAAATCTGGGCAAGGGACTCTGTGGCCAAGACAGGGCCTAGGCCCTGTACCTCCTGGAGAATGGGGACTGCAGGGCTCTGTGGGTCCAGGGCTGAGCTGGGGGATCCTCTCAGTTCTACTTATATTGCTGGCTCTCCCCCCCTCTACTTGTTTTTGTTTTGTTTTTTTGGGGTCCAGTTGTGGGGCCTGAACTCTGCTCAAGGCTAGCGCTCTACCACTTGAGCCACAGCGCCACTTCCGGCTTTTTTCTTATTTGAATTTATGATTTTTTTTTTTGGTCGGTCATGGGGCTTGAACTCTGGGCCTGGGTGCTGTTCTTCAGCTCTTCAGCTCAAGGCTAGCACTCAACCATTTGAGCCACAGTGCCACTTCCGGCTTTTTTCTTATGTGGTGCTGAGGACTCGAACCCAGGACCTCCTGCATGCGAGGCCAGCGCTCTACCGCTGAGCCACCTCCCCAGCCCTGCTCGCGCACTTGTAGCACAGCAGAGGAACCCTGGGGCCTTGCAGGTGGGGTTTGATCGCGTGGCCCCGCCACCACACCCAGTGTTCCACCAGGACCAGAAAACGGGCGGACGGACCGGTTCCCTCCGGGTGAGGCTCCGGGACGGCAGCTGCCCCGCGCGGCGCTCCTCGCGGAGAGGGCGGCCCGGGGTGCGTGCGCCTGCGCGGCGGCGGGGCGGCTGAACTTGCCCTTGCACTTGATGGTAGGCCCTGGCCGTGGGAGCCGAGCCTACGTGCCGGGCCGGAGGCCCGGCCGGCCCGCCCCGGCGGCGCCTGCGCGGCCCCGCCCCGGCCCCGCCCCTCCGGCGCCCCGGCCCCGCCCCCGGGCCCCGCCCCCTCCGGGCCACATTCCTCGGCCGGGCTCGCGCTGCGCCAGGCGGGCGGCGGCGGCGGGGCGGGCGCGGCCGTCCCGGGCTCCGGGCTCCCTAGGGCCGGGAACGTGCGGGCGCCGGGCCCGGAGAGCCCGAGCGAGGGGTCGCGTGGCGAACGGCCCGGGTCCCGGGCGCCGCGCCGCCATGTGGTGTCTGCACTGCCACTCGGAGCGGACCCAGTCCCTGCTGGAGCTGGAGCTGGACAGCGGGTGAGGCCGGGGCCGGGCCGGGCCGGGGCGGGCGGGAGTGCGGCGCCCGGGGACCGAGCCCCCGGCGGCGGCGGCGGCGGGCAAGTGCACGGAAGTTGGCCCGGGAGGCCTCGGGGCCGGCGCCTCCTTCGCGGTCCTGGGGAGGGGGTGCGGGAGCAGCCCCGCGGGGAGGGGGACAGGGGGTGCGGGAGCAGCCCCGCGGGGAGGGGGACGGGAGGGCAACCCCGCGGGGAGGGGGACGGGGGGGGGCAGCCCCGCGGGGAGGGGGACAGGGGGGGGCAGCCCCGCGGGGAGGGGGACAGGGGGTGCGGGAGCAGCCCCGCGGGGAGGGGGACGGGAGGGCAACCCCGCGGGGAGGGGGACAGGGGGTGCGGGAACAGCCCCGCGGGGAGGGGGACAGGGGGTGCGGGAACAGCCCCGCGGGGAGGGGGACAGGGGGTGCGGGAGCAGCCCCGCGGGGAGGGGGGCGGGAGGGCAACCCCGCGGGGAGGGGGGGTGCGGGAGGAGGCCAGCCCAGGCCGCCCGTGTTTATGGGGAAGGGAGGGCGCGAGTGTGTGCCAGGAATACCGATCCCCTCTTTGCAGGCCCCTCTGGGGGAGCAGGGCGTGGGGCCGAGGGCCTTGGTGGACAAGCCGACTTGGCCGTGTCCAGTCCCTTCCGGGGGCTACAGGCAGCTGTGCTCCGCCCCTCCCCACTCCAAGCCCAGGGCTCTGGGCCTCAGGCTCTTGGGGGGGAGGGGGCTCCCAAGGACCCAAGTGCTCCTGGCATGTGTGTGGAGGCTGGAGGAGCTGCAGCTGCAGGACCATCTGCCTGGGATGGAAGGGGGTCACAGTGTTTATATCCCACACATGCTCCCACCCCGTGCAGTTCGCATCTGCATTCTGTTTGTGTGGTACCCGCATCCTGCTGTTGCAGGAGAGCAAACAGGTGGGCAAAGAGTCTACTCAGGACTAAAACTGAGGGGTGTACAGAGAACCTGTGGTGCAGCAGGGAGCTCAACACAGCCTTTATCTCGTGTGTGTGTAGTTGGCCTGGCGACCGCCAGCAGGTCCTGGCCGTACTACTGGCCCTCTGAGCTGGAAAGGATGAGGGCTCTTCTGCTCCTCCATCAGGACCTTCCCCGGGACCCAGCTCCAGGGAGCGTGGCTGTGGTGCCTCCTTTGCACGTGTCTCATCTGGCAGCCTGGGACGTGGCAGGCCCTCCGTATCTGATGTAGGTCTTCCAGCTGCAGGGAGTCCTGCGGGGTCTGAGCTACTGCTGAGCAGCTGCTGCCCCAGTCACAGCTGCGCCAGCTGTCCACTCAGGTTCAGCCGCTGTTTACCCATCAGCCTCAGAGTAGGTGGGGCTTAGCTGCTCAAGAGCCCCTGGTACATGGCTTTGTGGGAAGCCTGGAAAGCTGGACAGAATCTAGCGTCCCTGGGTGTCAGGGGTGGGCCTGGCTGCTCCCTGGATCACAGAACCTTCAGGAGCCTGCTTGCTCCCCATCTGCCCCACCTAAAGCCCTTCTACCCGGCTATCCCCTGCTTCCTAAATGCTCCTGACCCCAGCCTGTAAGGGATCTATGGTAGCGTCCAGCCAGCCTCACCACCCCACAGGCTTCTGGAACAGCAGGTGGGCTGCTGGCGTCCTGTGCCCTGATGCTGCACTGTGTGTGAGCCTGGCGGCAGTACAGGACCTCCCCTCGTCCCTGCTCAGCCAGTCAGGGGCCAGGACTGGACCAGAACTCCCCAAGGGGGAGTTCTGCCCCGGCTGTTGTGGGGCAGAGTGGACCTCCGGAGGCCCCCACCAGGATTTCAAGCTTTTGCCCCAGGAAGTCGGACTATGAACTAGTTGTGCTAATATTTACACAGCCTCGATTCAAACACATGGGTTGGACTGACAGCTGCACAGTTGAATAATGTGATGACTGGGCAGATGGGTGTTTCTGGAAGAGCTTTGGGAGCTCAGTGTCTGTGTGCGTGCATGCGCATGGGTGTGTGTGAGAGGTTTTATCTGGCTGCAGGAAGAGCTCTGAACCCGAGGGTTGTGGTTTGCAGGAGAATCCCTTCATTCAGGGCAGCAGGAAAGTAGGGCTTGGGGGAGGCAAACAGATGTTTTGTTTTTCAAATCTCAGCTCAGTTTTGTGAGTTTATACAAGTTACCACGTCCCTTTGGGTCTGTTTCCCCGTCAGTGGTAGAGAATGGCAAGGGGTCTCAGAACGTGGTGGTCTTGCCAGGCTGGTCAGCCGTGTGGCCTCCAGCTCCGGGCTGCCTTTGTTCCAGTCAGCGCTCTGCTTTTCCCGACTGCCAGCGACCACTGCGTTTTCTTCCTTCCTCTTTTGTAAATTTCCTTTGACTTCCTATGCTGTTTGGAATATCCGCCCAGTAAGCAGAGAGGCAGGGCAGCAACACAGCTTCAGTGGGTTGGGCCCCAGCTGTAGGCCTTGGAGATATGCCCCCTCTTCCCCCCCTCGCCAGTGTGTGTTTGGTGGAGAGGATAAAGGCTGTTGAGTGTGATTTATCATTGATCCTCAAAAGCAAATCATGATGAGTTTAAAGGCCCTTGAGGCTCTTGAAGAATTAATTGGTGTGGCCTTGGAGGACCTGACTCTTCCCACTGTGTGAGCTGCTGCAGAGAGAAAATTGATGGCAATTATGGTGGAAGATATGGCACAGTGCCATCTGGACCTGCCACTGCTCTCTTCCCTTCTTGGGGGAGTGTTCCTCCAAGGCCTGGGTCTGTGGCCTGTGCCCCAAGCCTGCCTAGCGCTGCACCCGGTCACGTGTGCGGGTGAGAACCCACTCACCAACCTCTGGGCCTAGAGGAGCCCTTCGTTTTCTGGGGAGATGAGAGTGGTCCCAGGGCACCCAGACTTGCATTTCCTCTGCTCACACCATAAACACTTGCCGAAGCACACCTACTTTGTGCAGGCCCTGGGCTAGCATGAGAGCCAAAGCTTAGTATTGTGAAACTATACGGTCACTAGAGTCTAGGCTTGGGGCCACACTGACCCCTGGCCCCGCCTCTCCCAGCTGATGAATAGCTCCCTCTGAACCTTTGTTTTCTCATCTTTGAAATGGAGCCAGAAGGAGCCCAGAGGTGCTGTGCAGCTCGGCTGGGCACTGAGTGGTAGCTGTTGTCACCTTTCCGCCGTCGCCACCGTTTCCCTTTGGTGACAGATCCGCTGTGCTAAGCGGCTCCCCGGTGCCTCGTGGTTTGCTTTTGGCTGGTTCCTGGAGCTGAGGGTTGATTTCCAGCATGCACAAGGGAGCTCTGTCCTGAGTCCTCTTGGTCCCGCTTGAGTGTTTTTTCGACCTTGTTTGTACATGGCTATGGCTTTTCTGCCCCTTCCTGGAAGGAACCATTTCTTCCATTTTATTTCTTTGGACTGCGGCTTCCTGCTTGAACTGAACCACCAGTTTGAACTTCAGGCCCAGGTGGAACCCCACTTGTAGAGATAGGAAGCAGCGACTGTTTGTTTTTTCCTCTTTACTCAAAGGTTAGCATAATAGTAGCGGTAATGGTAATAAAGGTAATAACAGCTCAGCTGCCCCTGACCGACGCCTGTGTGAATGGCTGTGCTCTCAAGGCAGTTCATGAGGACGGGCTCTGTGCTCCCTAGGTTTCATGGTGGGTGGGAAGTGCCCAGGGTCCCCAACAGGAGGATCTGGAGCTGGGATCCACGCTCCCGCTGCCCGGCCGCAGGCTCTTTGCTCATCGCCAGCCTCCACTTCCTCTGTGTCAGATCATCTTTGGCAGAATATGTCACCATCGTGAATGGGCCTGTTATCCTGAGGCCAGAATGCTCGCGTGTTCACCCCCCATGCCGGCTCTCCTGGTGTCTGGCCTCCTTCCCCAGGCCCCAAGAGTTGCAGGGACTCTGGCACCTGTCCTCGGCCCCAAGCTCTTGGGGCATTGTGGGTAGCATACTTCCTTTCTGTTTGCAGCTCAGGCGCTGTGTGAGGAGGGACTTGAGGGCAGAAGCTAGCTACCCCTTGACTGGCTTAGAGGACAAGCCTCGAGTGGAAACCCAAGGCCTGTGATGTCATTACAGACAAATGGGTGTGGGGCCTAGACTTGCTCCCATGGGAGGAAAGAGGATCTCACTAAACTAGGAAGTGTGGGAGAGTCCTCATCAGGGCAGGGCCGCCTCACGCTCACCCATGGAAGGGCCCGGGCGGGTTGGAGTCTGCCTCATTCTCTCCAGGGCCTGCTTTAAACATAGAAGCCAAGTGTTTGCTTTTGTCTCTGGCTGGACGGCTAGGTAGTGTTAGCATCAAATGCATTACTGCCTGACTCGTGTAAATGATGTCTTTAAAAGCACAGTAAGCACTGAGTAGAGGTTAGTTATAATTGTTCTTATTTATTCTGGTTTTCCATAGTTATTCAAGCGCTTCTCCCATAGGGCACAAAGAGAAATGCCCTTGTCTGAAGACAAAGCAGTAACCCTTGTTTGGATGAGGCTAAACATGGACTACTTTCAGGTGCTAGAGCGGGTTTACACATGCAGCTCCAAACCCTGTTCCTCATCGACTTGGGGGTCTGGGCCTTCCCTTAGGCTTCCCGTGCCTCCGTTTCCCCGTTTGTCACAGGTACTCGTTGGAGCTGGGGAGAGTCCCAGGCACTAATCCACATAAAGTGCTGGGCCAGTGTGTGGGAGCCACCTGACGGACGCAGACTTGAGTGTGCCACACCACCACCATCCAAACAACCCACAGAGAAGCCGTCACTCTGCTGGGCATCAAAAAGTGGCACAGCAAGGGCTATGGGGCCCAGGAGGAAGACCCAGGTGTGTGAGGAGCCCGTGGGGCTGGGGGCGGAGCGCGCAGTGCCCAGCCCCGCACGGGACCGGTGCCCCACGCCGGGGAGCGGTGCAGCGGAGTCTCTAGGACTCTTGAGTTGTGGCTGTGCTGAGCTCCTGCTGCCCAGGATGTGCTGCTGCTGGCACCTAACCCGGCTCAGAGCTCAGGACCTGACCTCCGTCACAGCCTGGGGTCCCCGGGTCTGTTGCTGTACCCATTCTCCAGACAGCCTTGTTGCCAGGGAGGGCAGCTGCAGTGGAGGGGAGGGGACAGGCAGGGCCGGAGAGCCCTGGTCCCAGGTCCACCCCTTTCTGGATGTGTGGCTGGGATGTGGAAGGCCCCCTCCACAAGCCACTGCCTTATCTGTCAGAGGGGGACTGCAGAAGGAGCGCGACAAGATATCTCACATAACAGGTGCCAGCACATGCCAGCAGGAGGGGACGCGGGTTTTGAAGGGTTGGAGCAACAGCTGTTTTCAGTAGGCCTGAAGTTGGCTGAGGTTTGAGCCTAGGGTGAGAATAGGCTACAGAATAAATACCGTAGTAAGTAGCACTCGTGTGACCTTTGAGTGTGACATGGTTACCTTATTGGAATCTCCCAAGAGCCCTGGGAAGCATCGTACAGACAGGGTGAACTGAGGCTAGAAATTGCATGTGAAGGACTGGAGCTTTGTGGAATGCTGGGGGGAGGAAGAGAGGAGGTCCTGTGGGATGGGAGCCCCAAGAGGCTGGGGGCCGCGGGTGCAGCTGTGCCTGGGGCTGCTGTGACCCCTCCCCCACCTCCAAGAGGGCATCAGCCTGTGCGGGTATGCGTGTGCGTGCATGCGTGTGTGACATGGCTCAGGCAACATGCTTTACCAACCATCCAGGACCCGAGTGTGTGATGTGCAGGACTTGGACTACTTTTGTTTTTCCCACTTAGTGAATATGGTGGGGTGCTCAGATAGTGGACCTTGGTGTGTGGAGAGCAAGCTGTAGCTCTGTTTTCTGTAAATTTTTGTGATGGAAATTTTCAAGCACATGCAGAGGTAGAGCAGGTGATATAGTGGCCTCCTGGCCCCCACGTTATCTTTGGTTTTCTCTTTTTTTTTTTTTTTTTCTGTCGGTCGTGAGGCTTGAACTCTGGGCCTGGGCGCTGTCCCTCAGCTCTTCAGCTCAAGGCGAGCGCTCTACCACTTGAGCTACAGCGCCACTTCCGGTTTTCTGGTGGTTTATTGGAGCTAAGAGTTTCACAGACTTTCCTGCCCGGGCGATCCTCAGATCTCTTCCTCCTGAGCAGCTAGGATGACAGGCGTGAGCCGCCGGCGCCCGGCTTATCTTTGGTTTTTGTCAAGGCCCCATCCCACCAGCATCATTCTGCCTGTCACTGACGCTGCAGCGCGCCATGAACAGCCTGCATTAGCTCGACTCCAGGAGTCCTCGGCTTGCGCTGCTCGCAGCCTGAGTGGTGTGTGACCCACCGGGGAAGCCAGGCCTGGAACTCGCTACTGGCGAGCAGGACTGTGGAGGCCTTGGAGGTGGGCTCCCAGACCTCTGTCAGGTCAGGGACCCCTGAGCCAGCCTGCCGCCCTTACCCCTCCCCTGCCGCCTTCCCCTTGGTTGGGCTGTGGGTGGCTTTGGCAGTGGGGCCAGCCCCTGCCCCCCCCCCCCCCAGTTTCCATATCACCTCAGCTTTGGATCCTCACAGCACCTCCAGTCCGGGTCCCGCAGGGGCCTTGTACCTCCCTCCAAGCTCTGTTGCCGCCCTCCTGGCCTCCCGTGGCGCTGGGCTTGGACCCTGTGTGCAGTGTGTACCTGCCTGGTGCCAACAAGGTTCAGCGCACGGGGCTCTCAACCAAGTTTCATCAGAAGCAAGCAGAGGTCGCCCCAGTTCTGCCTGGGCCCAGCCTGAGCACAGCTGGTCACCCCCTCCTCAGCCCCAGTGCTGCTGCTGGGCTGGGCGTCCTGGTGCTTCCCACGGAGGCCAGCATGCTCGAGGCCAGCATGCTCGCCAAGGCCCTTTCCCACTAGCAAGCTCACCACCCGCAGCCCGCTGTGGCTCCTGTCCCACGTGACCCGGACATGGTGACCGCACCGCTCAAGGCTGGGAATCTGTGTGGTGTTGACTCGTAGGCCCTTCAGGCCATCCTGTGAGGTAGCTGCTGCTTCCACTTTATGACTGGGAGGCTGAGGCATGGAGAGGCCCATCACATAGGATGCCGGGGCCCTGGACGCAGCGTGGGAGCTGTGGGAAGCTGGGGCAGCACTGCCTGCCCGAGCCTTTGTGTGCCTCAGGCCCCTGCTGCGTGTGACGGCGCGGGCAGATGGGCGCTGGTAACTGCTGATGCGTAGGAGCCTCGTGGGCAGACAGGGTGGGGAGCGTGCATGACAGGCCAGGAGTGTGGCCTGCACCTCAGATGGAGTTGCTTCCCAGGCCTTCTGACACCTGTCTGCCTCTGTTCCTTCCTCTACATCAAAAAGATGGTCTAGCACAACCTTACAAGTTCTCCATAGGCTACATCCAGAGTGACTGCGTGGACACTGGGTGCTGGGGGTCACAGTGTGACACTGTGGGGCCTCTGATTGCCACGCACAGACTGCCCAGGTTGGGGTGTAGAGTGGGGGCTGCGTGTGTCGAAGCAGGGGTGGCCGCTCAGTTCTTCCTGTTCAGTATGGCTGTGTGCTTTGAAAAGGCCGATTATCCTGGGCTGGGCACCGCACCCCTGGCCTGTAGGCTGGGCCGTGTGGCAGCCAGGCTGTGCGGCAGGCTTGTTTCTCCCCACCAATGCCCACGCTCCCCAGGGCTGTCTCCCCAGCCCGCGCCTCCCGCCTGCCTCCCGGGGAGTCCCAGGGGCCCGTCCCAGCCCTGTCTGCCGGAGCCTGCCACAGAGAGCTGCTTTATGCAAGCCCATTTTGTGCGTATGGAAATAACTAGAGGCCTCTGTATTTAATTTGGCTTCGCTGGGAGCATTTTTGGCTGTGTGTGTGTGTATGTGTGTGTATTCTGAAAAGTCTTTCTGAGGGAGGCCTGGGGTCGGAAGCTCTGGTCATCTTTGTGCAGTCAAAGCCAACAAGAGCTGCCCTGCTTAGCCAGCCGGGGTGGGGTGGAGGATGGGCTCCAGGAAATGGTGAGTGAAAGCAAGAAAGGAAGAGGGGAAGAGGCCAAGCTATCCTGGGCGAGGTTTGGCTGGGAGCAGATGTGTCAACTTTGGTCTCTAGACCCTGCAGGCAGAGTGGAAGGAGAGAGCCTGGGAATGGGCAGGGGGTGGGGGGCGTGCCCTGCGGTTCTTCTTGTTGTGTCCCCCCCCCCCCCCCGCCATGGAGCTCTGGGCTGCACCCCTCCCGCATTGCTGTCCAGCGGCAGGCGGGTCTTTGCTGGACTCCACAGCACCAGTGGGTGAGGGGTGGGGCAGCAGCCAGTGTCTGATGAGACCGTGGCGCCTGGAGAGGTCAGGTCACCTGCCCTGTCCTCAGCCTGGAAGTGGGGACACTCGAGTGGGTGCCCTGTGCTCCCCCGTCCGCTCGCTGGCACCTCTGGAGCCATCTTTCCCCACACAGGCTGGCCTTCGGGGGTGGGAGAGGCTGGGGTTTCACCCCCATGCTCCCCCAGAGAGTCTAGCTTGGAATAAACAGCAGCTCTCCAAGGGCTTTTAAATCGTATCCTGGCCCTGCAGATGCTGGCGTGAGGTGTGGTGCTCACAGTCCGCGGTGGTGGATATGGTCCAAGGGATGAGTCTGTTTTGGTGGCGTGTCATACGGATCAAACCGAGGATCCAACTGTGAGGAAGCCTGAGCTTCCCACAGCCCCGCAGACACCTCCACCTCTTAAGTCCTGTCTCTTGGGATGTAGTGTTTTGATTAGGTTCTTGGAAATGACCGTCTTGCTCGCGATGCCCACAGAGGCCAGGCGGGAAGGTGATGCGCAGAGGCAGGCCACGGTGGGCAGGTGATGGGGGCCGTGGCGCGGCCCGGTGTGTGGCGCCGGCCCCGCCGTGCCCACACTCACACATCCCCCCTCTAGAAAAGCTAGAATCCAGATTTTCCATTTAACCTCTGGATGTTGAGATGTTGGTAATTTATTCCTGTTTTTGTATTGTCTGTTACAAACAGGGTCTCGGGATAGCCTAGGCTGGCCTGAAACTATAGACCCTCCTGCCTCAGCCTCCTGGTTCGAGCCTCGCTACCATGCTGGCTCATTCGAGTTTTATTCTGGTCATGTAGCATGCCGTGCAGAGCCCCCTGGGCCAGGCCAGGCCGCCAGTCCACGCATGGAGTCCGTCATCCCGACAGCCACGAGGCTCCTGGCCCACCCTGCCCGAGGTGGCGCTGGGAGGAGAGAGGGCTGTCTCCAGCGTCACAGCAGAGGCTGCCACCGCGGCTTTGGGTGCTAGAGGCTAGCTTGCTTCCCTGCGAGTGAGGCCTGCTGCCCTGACTGGCGGTGGGGTCCCCAGGCTGTGGGGCTGTTCCCCAGGCAGCTGGGGCCTTCTGAAGGACTGACGGGCGGCACCTCACCAGACAGCCTGGGCTGGGCTCACTGGCAGGGCGTTTGTGTCAGCCCCCACCCGGAGCCTCCAGCCTCTCTGCCAGCTGGCTTGCAGCCTGTGTTGCTGGCTGTGCTTGCCAGCCTGTGGAGAGCTCTACTCCGACCTCCTGTCTCAGGCCCACCAAGGCCCAGCTGAGCCTGGTGGGCCTCTCAGGACTGGGAGGCGGACAGCAGGCAGAAGGTGTCCTTGGAACAAGCCCATGGCCCCAGGGGATGGGCTGCCTTTGGGCCCCCCGTTGTTCCTCAGTTTCTAAAGGCCTGAGTGGTGGGGTTCTGGGAGCCTCAAGCTTGCATCTTTGTGTTGGAGGAGCTGGCAGCCACAGAACAGCACAGAGCGGAGGAGTGTGTCGCAGGGCGGGGTCTCTGCGTGGCCCCGAGCTTGGCCCCTGCGTCTCCCTCCTCTGCAGACCCGGTGCTCCCAAAAGCAAGCAGCAGAAATGTTAAGGGAGGGTGAGAAGTGTGGCTCAGACCTCAGCTTTTGTGTCCAGGTTCGTCGTTGCCAGTGTCTTTCATTCAGTTTGTGTCCAGCCTGCTGGGTGCGGGGGTCACCTTGGGAAGGAAGTGGACAGCACTGCCTTCCCAGCTGTGTCTCACGGGCATGGATGTGCAGCGCAGAAGGAAGCACACTGCAGCCCCCTGCGCCCGACAGTGCGCCCAGAGGCGGCACCTGCAGGTCCAAACATTCGTTCCTTTCTCTTTGGGGTGCCTCTTTCCCTTGGTGCCATGCTTATGGGGTACATGGGGCCAGCCTCCCAGGATATCTGCCTAGACACCAAGATGCCATCTTGTCTGGCCCCCAGAGCTGCGTGCCCAGCTGGAGCATAGCAAGACCTCCTGCTCCTCCAGTGACGGGCAGCTAGGGGCAGGATCCGGTTCTCGCTGCCTCACCTGACTCCAAAGCCCTCCTCATGGATTTGAACGCCGGTGGCCTGCAGGGAGGGCCCCTCCTCCCGTGCCAGGAAAATGTGTTGACTAGACAGGACAAGGGCCTGGCTGCGTGGCCCTGGGGCCGGGTGCCTGGGACACAGACCTTTCTTCCTTCTGGGGGGGAGAATGGGGTTGGGGTTCCAGCCTCAACTCCCCCCCCCAAGAGGAACATACCAGAGGGCAGGAGGGCAAAAGCCTCACAGGCCCCTCGTTGGCCGTCCCGGTGCCTCTCAGCCTCGGGCGCCCCGCACGGCATCCTCCCCTTCTACACCAATGGTTCCAGAAGGCCTCGGCCCCCAGGTTCTCCCGCCGCCCCCCGCCCATCACGCTGGCAGCAGCTGACCATCGGGAAACGCTGAGTGCTGGCTCAGTAAGCGAAGCTCTAAAAATAGCTGCTGCTCTGAGAAGCCCATTGTTTTCAGTCCTATATTTTTCTCCATATATAAAAGCCACCTCTGGAGTCTGAGTGCGGGAAGTTGGGGAGTTGAGCTCCTGCTCGGCCGAGCTGGGCCAGCCTCTGGCCTGGAGGCGTTGGGCAGCAGAGGCTGGCCAGCACCACACCCCAGGCAGGCCAGAGGGGCGAGGAGGCTGCACAAGTAGGCCCCAGGGTGCTCGCACAGAGCCACCCAACAGGTCTGTGGCCATGAGGCTAGAGCGGCTGAAGCTGGCCCCCACAACCAAGCATGGGGTGCAAGGGTCCCCTTTCCCCTCACCCTGGTGGCAGGCTCCTGAGCTGGGCCCACCTGAACCCTAGCCTGCTAGGGAGGAGAGTGAGGCGCCGAAGAGGGGTTTTGGCCCAGCTGGGCCTGGCCGAGGTCCTGGGGAGGAGCAGGGAGGACCCTAGAGGAACAGAGCCCTGTGGGGCTGTGCCAGGCTGGAGGGGCCCCTGAGGCCCGGGAAGAGGGCAGGGGAGGAGCTCGCCCTGTGCAGTGTAATGCCCACACGGTCACCTCTGCCTGCCTGTTGGTCCTTTCCCCGAGCCAAGGCCCCTGGGACCTGATCCACCGCCTTTCCCACTCCGGGGAGCCGGATGATGGGACTTGACCCCAGCCCAGGCCCCGCTGGTAGATGCCACCGTGTCATGTTGTCCTGCTGCAGCCGTGAGTGGGTCAGTGAGGGAAGGGGACCTTGGACTTTTGGCCACGGAAGTCTCTAATCACAGCCCGTAGGGGCTCCGGTCGAGGACAAGGACTCAGCAGAGTCCATGATGGGTATGGTGCTACCGGGAGCCGCTCGGGCCCCGCAGTCGAGTGCTCTAGGGTTCACAAGCTGCTGCTCCAGTCCTCTCTTCCCGAGCCCAGCGAGGAGCACACTCCCTGGGAACAGAGCTGAGCAAGTACTTGTTAGACTAAATGTGTGTGTGTTCACACTGTTACCCGGGCATTTTCAGTCAAGCAGACGGTTGAAAACCCATGCTGTGGGAGCCACAAGTCAGGAGGGCCAGCCATACACACAAACGTAACTGTAACGTGCACGCACACACCGATGTATATCTACACATGTAGACAAGACTGTGTCTGCATGCCTGCATACATACCCAGGTGTATACATGTGCAAGACAGATTGCACAAATGTCCACACAAATAGGAGTGCACACACATGTAAACGTGCAGTTGTATGTGCACAGTCCCATGCGTGTCATGCTCACAGGTGTGCATGACTACACTGACACGTGTGTACATAGGGGTGTATGCACACACGCTTGGGTGTGGCATGCTCGGCTCTCTTCTTGTTTATCCCATTGTGTCAGGGACCCCGGGCTGGGCATCTGCAGTATGTGGCCTACACCCTAGCCACAGCTGGGACCTGGGGAGAAACTGGGGGGCCGCTGTCTTCTACAGACGAAGCACTGGGGTTCTGTGGAGCTGGAGCCTGCGTCAGGGTCACCACTGCAGGGCTGTGGCCTCGGAGGTATCTCCGCCACCTGACCACTGGGTGCTGCTGGCCTCCAGGGGCAGGTGTCCCTGGGGTCTTGGGATTAATGAGTCTGGCTGCCCGTGGCCTGGGAGGCCACATCATATGGGGGCACCCTCTTTGGGTAGGGGTGCCAAGAGCCAGTCCACAGCTAGACGCCATGTAGGTTAACATCCAGCCAGATTCCCTGCCGTCTGTGCTTTCAGGGCAGCACAGCTTTCTAAAGTGTAACCTCCCGCTCTGGTCCTGCCCTTCAGGATGCCAGGCAAGGCAGGGGCCTGTTCACTCAACCCTCACCGGCTCCCTTGTGAGACTCCTGCTGCCGGGCTGTGAGAATTTAGGCGGACTGTGCAGAAAAAGCGGGAGACCGCACTGCTCTTACTGGGCTAGGGTCTGTGTGCACACCCAGGCACGGCCTGGGGAGGGAAAGAGAAGGGACTCCTAAGGCCTGTGCGGCATAGCTAGAGAGGGGCAGCCCACCAGTCTCGGTGAGCTGTCTAGGGCCGAGGAAACGGGGTCCGTGAGTATAGAAGGGGAGCCCCAGGGAGCCCCGGCAGTTGCTCATGTGGACAGCTGTGCCCTGCGGGGAGGTCACTGCACCAAGAGCCGGGCACCCGCTCAGGAGCAGCTCACGGCTCTGCTGCCGGGGCTCCAGGGGGCTCCATGGTCGGCCCTGGCTACAGTGTTCTGAGAGCACCAGGAGGCAGAGTCTGCGTCCTGCGCAGACCTGCGCCCCCGCATGCTGCTGTTCCCCAGGCTGAGCCTGAGGGCTGTGAGGACGGGGTGGACGTGGGGTCAGCAGGAGCAGGGTGGTGTGGATGTGCCAGCCAGGCGGGTGAGCTGAAGGCCTCCTGGGCAAGGCACCTCATCCCCTCCTCCCGGGTCTGATGGCACGTGGTCAAGAGGTGGCACCTCTGAGCCAGGCCTCTCATGGTGTTTGGTGGGTGGGTAGGAGTGATCATGACCTGGGCAGAAAACCTGAAGGGAGGGGTAGGAGCAGAGTGAACAGAGAAGCAGGTGAGCCCGTGGGTGCTGATGTGGGCACATAGGCATTCATGTGCACACATGCACAGGTATGTGTCCGCGTGAACATGTGTGCGTGTGAGTATATGCACTTGCATTGTGCGGGTTGGAGAGCGCGTTCCTCCTGTGAGCAGAGCACTCTCTGGGAGGGGCCTCCCGCGTCAGCTCTGCAGAGCACAGGTAAAGTCGCTCCGCTGACTACCCGCTCTGTACAGGAGTAGACATTGAGGCACGGGCTTCCTTCTCCCAGCCACACAGGGAGAGCAGTGGAACCAAATGAGGGAGAGAGGCAGGGTAGGGAGGGAGCTGCCCTCCTGAGGGGCAGGGGTGGCCCCCGCAGTGCTCAGCCCCCTCCGGGGCCCACATGTGGCCCTCAGTGAGCCAGGGCGTGGAGCCCCAGGTGGGGGAGGGCTGGCCGGGACGGGGGCTCTTAGGGGCTCTGGAATGCAATGTGCAGAGGACAGTTCATCCCCCTCCCCTCCTCTCCCCTCCCCAGTTTCTGTCTGCTGAGGTCTGAGAGTGTTGGGCCTCGTGGTAGCTGGGCAGAGCGCGCACACACGCCAGCGTGCAGGAGAGTGGAGTTAAGCTGAGCCCACAAAACACAGCAAAGGTAACAACACGAAATGGCCTTTGTGGTGCTGGGGCTTCCCTTTGGGCCAAGAGGCCTTGGCACCATGCTCCTGGTGGAGTTAGAGCCTGCCAGGCATGCACCTCCACAGGCAGAAAGCTCTCCCTCCGGAGTGTCCTGTGCTCGGCAGTATAGACCAGATGTAGTTCATCCCCTGGAGAAAGTCACTCCAGCCTCAGCTTGTCATTCTGCCCAGGCTTGGTGAACGGCCCACCGCCTCCCGCTGGCTGCTCTTTCTAGCCCTGCAGTCCCAGCACCTGGTAGGAAACCTCAAGCTCTGTGAAGTGGGCTTGGCAACTGGAGTCCATCCCTGTGCCAGCGAGGATCTGTTGTGTGCGTTGCTGCTCAGGCAGGGGACTGGGGTTCCACCCGTGGTCTTCAGGAGTCTGTGACCACTTCGCCATGCCTGCTGGGCAGGTGAGCACACCCACCCTGGCTCTGGACTCGTCTTTTGTGTGATCTGACAACTATAGCAGAGCTATTTTTGTTTCTGGCTCAGCTATGTGGCGGATCAGTTCCCATTAATCTTAGAGTCACCCAAACCATCTCCAAGTCTCTTCTAGAAGAACAGCTGTCAGACCAGATCTTTACCCGTCTCGACATTAGTTTCGTGATGCCGACTTAGAATTAAATTAAGTCCTTTGGTGATGAGTGTTTACATTATCTCCGATCTTCTGTACTTAGAAAAATCTCACTGCTGTGGAAATCCTTGTATTTACCCCTTTGCGTATTGTTCTTATCTTTTGGCAGTACTTGCTAGGCAGGTACCCTACCACTTGATCTAGGCCCCCAGCTCTGTTGCTTTTAGGTAGTTTTGGATAGGGCAATCTCTGCTGCAGTCTTCCTACCCGAGCCTTTGCAGAGCTGGGGTCACAGAGGTGCTGATGTCTTAGCTAAGCGTCTGGAAGAGGGCTGCTGGCCCACGAGCATCTCCTGAGAGAACATCCAGAAGCTGAGCTGCAGGGCGTCCTACCTCATTCCTTGCTCTGCATGTGGCTGGGCATCTGGGAGAGGTGAATTCAGGGTGCTGTTGGGTGCCATCTGCTGGCTGGGGTGTTGAGATGCAGAGGCAGTGATGGCGGGGGCCAGCCTGGTCGCCCCTTACCCACAGGTCTCAGCTAGAGACTTGTGCACAGAGACTTGAAATGTGTCCACATCGGAGCCACCTGCCAGCCACCATACCCAGTGAACCTATCATGAAGTAGAAACATGGCATCTTTTTGTTTATCAGTATGATAAGCTCTATTAAGAACAGCTTCTTGGTATCTACTACTGTGTGGCTTCTGAGTGGCACTGTTCCTAGGTCCCGATAGGACTTAGCTAGGTGGGGAGAGGCCTGCGTGCGGCTGCTGTCCCTAGGCCTGCCCGAGAGCCCCTGGGAGGCGGCCTTGTGCCAGGGACCACCTCGCTATTTCCTTTCTTATCAGGGTGGTCTGAGTTGGGTCTGCTGTGGAGTTTGGAAAGGCTGCTGCAACCTGAGGGCCATTCACAAGGACTTGGCATCCGGTGGTGACCGTTGTACACAGCTGGAGTTGCTTTGGGAGGAAGGACTGAGGTCCTGGGCCCGGGGGTGGAAGTGCTGGCTGTGGTGACCCCAGCCCTTCCCTTCCTGGGGAGGGTGCACTGGAGGACTGCTCTCCCTCCCTCCTCCCTCCCTCCAGAGCCTGCTGGCCCAAAGCTGCTCACGGTGGGAAATCTGAGCTGGCACCGCTCAGAACATTCCTTCGTGCCCCTTCCCTAAGTCCAGAGCCCCCCTCCAGGTGGATGATGCCCATTCTGACATCATGCTTGTTGCCTGGGCCCTGCTGTAGCCCTGCGTGCCGCAGAGCAGGGCCCGGCCCAGCCTGGCAGTGGCACCAGCTTCTCTGTAGCCCTGCCCCAAGCAGCGTTCCTCTGGGAGTCGCTGTGACTCCCCGGTTGTAGGCTGCCCGGGGACCGGCAGCTGTGTTCAGGCACAGAGGGCTGAGTTGCTCGCCGTGGACAGAGGCGTGTTTGCTCAGCTCCCCGGGCTCTAGGCAGGGGCAGCATGGTGAACTGGGAAGGGCCGGTCCATCCTCCCTGCTGGGCTACTGGCAGGTGGCTCGGGGATCAGGTCCTGCTCGTGGGGTGTCTGCCGAGCGCCTGCCTGCAGGAAGCCCACAAGACGCCAGGCTGACCTGTGTGAGGAAGGAGGCGGGAGGGAAGGAGGAGCGTGGGCGGCTGTGCCTGCCGAGACCTGGGCTCTGCTCTGCTCACGGAGCCTCTCTCTCCTCTGCAGCGTCGAGGGCGAGGTGCCCAGCAGCGAGGCCGGCACATCCCTGGACAGCCCCTCCGCCTACCACCAGGGCCCTTTGGTGCCTGGTTCAAGCCTGAGCCCGGACCACTACGAGCACGCGTCGGTGGGAGCCTACGGGCTGTACCCGGGCCCGCCGGGGCAGCAGCGCACGCGGAGGCCCAAGCTGCAGCACTCTACCTCCATCCTGCGCAAGCAGGCGGAAGAGGAGGCCATCAAGCGCTCGCGGTCTCTGTCCGAGAGCTATGAGCTCTCCTCTGACCTGCAGGACAAGCAGGTAGGTGGCCCGGGGCCAGCGCAGGGTCCCTCTGGTTGGCAGAACTCCAGCCGAGGTGTGCCACCGAGACCGTGGCCTGCTTCATTCCTCCAGGTGACCCAGAACCTTCCGCCAGCCTGGCCCCAAGATGTGGGAGGCGTGTAGTGTGGAGGCAGTGGCTGGGCACGGCTCCAGAGCCTCTTCTGTGGTGTCCGTGTTTGTGTGGCAGAGATTGGAGAGTGTGGGTCTCAGTCCACAGCCAGCGTCATAGGACACGCATCCTTAGGGCCCAGGGGACAGGCCCAGACGGGGGACAGCACTGGGCACCTTCGTCCTCCTCCAGCTGCCTGAGTGGAGGTGCTCACCATGCCAGCAGGTCTCCAGGGGCCTTGGCCAAGGGAGAGGCTCACATTGGGGGTGTGTGGAATGCCTGTGTGCAAAGCAACCCTGCCACGTGGCCCCCAGGGGGCCCCCAGCGTGCGCACAGCTGGCCCCCGAGAAGGACTAGGAGTGAACAGAGGCTGCGGTGCAGGGTGCCCAGGCAGCCCTGCTGCGTGTTTAAAACCAAAGACGTCTCCGTGGCACCCTTAAAATAGAAACGAGAGGTTGAGGCTTCACAGGGGCCCAAGTTCAGGGCTCGTGTGCTGCAGCTGCTGGTTTTCATTCCACCTGTAGTAGCCAAGTGTCTGTGGGTACCCGACACGGACTGTGTGCTGGGGAGCGGACCGGAGTGGATGAAGGGCGGCTGAGTTGTGGGAAGAAGGGATGGCAGGTACAAAGGCCCTGAGGCAGGAATGAGCGTCGCGCGTGTTGGGGACAGTAGATGACAGGGAGGAGCTGGCGGTCGCGTAGCACTTCCTGCCTGTGGAGCGTCCCAGCGGGCCAGGCAAGGCGGAAGGGGGCAGGTGGCACGGGACTCGTGAGACCCGCATGGGGTGTAGTGGCGCAGAGTCCCGTCAGCAAAGGAGCCACGTGGGTGTCGGGGTTCTCCTGTCCCTGAGAGCAGGGGCCCGGTGGACATCAAGGATGGCCCCCGTCACTAAGTGCCAACAGCTCTGCCCTGCGGGAGGGCAGACTTATTCTCGTTCACTCTGTTCACTGTCCCTTGTATGAGAGGGCCTGGGGGGGGGGGGGGTCTAGCCCTGGCTGGCCACCACCGCTGCCCGGGGGCCCTGGACCACATGCCTCCCCCCAGGGACCCCTTTGGGCCGGGCGCTGTGGGTGAGGTCTCAGGAGGGTCATGTCCCCTGGCTCAGCCTGTAGCTAAGCTTTCCCTGGTCCCAGTGCTGTAGTAGATGGGGCCTCATATCAGTTCTGGCTAGGAAAATAGTGATTGGCCGGGTACTGGTGGTTCCCACCTATAATCCTTGCTACTCAAGAGTCTGAGATCTGAGGATTGCAGTTCAAAGCCAGCCAGCCCAGACAGGAGAGTCCATGAGCCTCTTATCTCCAATTAACTATCAAAAGAACTGGAAATGGTACTGTGGCTTAAAGTGGTAGAGGACTAGCCTTGAGCAAAACGAGCACAGGGACAGTGCCCAGGCCCTGAGTTCAAGCCCCACAACTAACAAAAAGAAAAAGAAGAGGGAAAGAGAGAGAGATAGAGAGAGGAGTGAGTGGTGAGTTGGGATGGGTTAGGGGCGCCTGGGGTGGTGTGTGCTGGGGAGAGGTGGGGAGAGGCCCTGTGATTCTCCCAGAGCTCTCGTTTGCCTCCCTGCAGTCCTGACCCCAACACGCACGCACAGACTTGGGCAGGGCTCAGGTAGCAGGTGGCTCTGGTCCTCAAGGTCCAGGGACAGCAGGAGAAGAGGCCCTAAAGCGAGCCTGGGCCCAAGCTGGTGGCCCTGGGCCTGAGATGCCCTGGAAGGATGTCACCGAAGCGTTCTCAGGCAGAGGAGCAGAAGAGCGGGGTGAGGTGTGGCCACTGCAGCGGGGCGAGGCAGAGGCCTGCCCCCTGGCGGCCTACGCAGCCCTCCTGCCCGCCCAGGACCTGAGATTTTTTTTTTTTGCTCAATGCTGGTGCTATTGCTACTCAAGCCACAGGTCAGCTGCTGGCTTTGGGGTGGTTAATTGGAGATAAGAGTCTCTTCCTGCCCAGACTGGCTTCAAACCAGGATCCTCAGATTTCAGCTTCCTGAGTAGGATTATAATTGTGAGCCACGGGGCTGCCTGGCAAACATGGGGTTTCTCCATCTTGTCTTGGAATGTACACCAGCCAACTGTGGCCTGTGGCAGGTCCTCTCAGGCCGGGCCCCTGCACTGGGTAGGCTCGCCAGGCCAGCACTCAGGCTTGGCCTCACTTCCTGTTCCTTCCCCCGCCAGGTGGAGATGCTAGAACGCAAGTATGGGGGCCGCCTTGTGACCCGCCATGCAGCCCGCACCATCCAAACGGCGTTCCGCCAATACCAGATGAACAAGAACTTCGAGCGCCTCCGAAGCTCCATGTCGGAGAACCGTATGTCCCGCCGGATTGTGCTGTCCAACATGAGGATGCAGTTCTCCTTTGAGGGGCCCGAGAAAGTGCACAGCTCCTACTTTGAGGGCAAGCAGGTCTCCCTGACCAACGATGGCGCGCAGCTGGGCGCCCTGGTGCCCTCCGAGTGCGGAGACCTCGGGGAGCCCGCTCTCAAGTCTCCGGCCCCCTCCAGTGACTTCGCCGACGCCATCACAGAGCTGGAGGACGCCTTCTCCCGGCAGGTGAAGTCTCTGGCCGAGTCCATCGATGACGCCCTGAACTGCCGGAGCCTCCATGCCGAGGAGGTGCCGACCCCGGAGGCGGCGAGGGCGCGGGACGCGGAGCCCAAGGCCGCCATGCACAGCATGGACCACCACAAGCTGGACGAGATGACCGCTTCCTACAGCGACGTCACCTTGTACATCGACGAGGAGGAGCTGTCGCCGCCACTGCCGCTCGCGCCCGCCGGGGAGAGGCCTCCCAGCACCGAGTCGGACCTGCGCCTGCGGGTCGGGGGTGCCGCCCAGGACTATTGGGCCCTGGCCCACAAGGATGACAAGGCCGACACAGACACGAGCTGCCGGAGCACTCCGTCGCTGGAGCGGCAGGAGCCCCGGCTGCGGGTGGAGCACCTGCCCCTGCTCACCATTGAGCCCCCCAGCGACAGCTCGGTGGACCTCAGTGACCGCTCGGACCGCGGCTCACTCAAGAGGCAGAGCGCCTATGAGCGCAGCCTGGGAGGCCAGCCGGCCAGCCCCAAGCACGGCTCCCACGGTGGCGCACCCAAGGGCCTGACCCGGGAGGACCCCGAGCTGCGGCCCCGGCCCCCCCGGCCCCTGGAGAGCCACCTGGCCATCAATGGCTCCGCCAATCGGCAAAGCAAGTCTGAGTCGGACTACTCCGACGGGGACAATGACAGCATCAACAGCACGTCCAACTCCAACGACACCATCAACTGCAGCTCCGAGTCCTCGTCCAGGGACAGCGTGCGGGAGCCCACGCTTAGCAAGCAGACCTACCACAAGGAGGCCCGCAACAGCTGGGACTCACCGGCCTTCAGCAATGACGTCATCCGCAAGCGCCACTACCGCATCGGGCTGAACCTCTTCAACAAGTGAGTCCTGGGGGCTGAGCCAGGCGGAGGGGCGGGGCAGGCCCGGGCCATCTGCGCAGTGAGCCGTGGGGCCGAGCGGGACCTGCTCTGTCTGTGGGGAGAAGGCCTGCAGGGCCTGGGTGCTGAGACACAGCTCCCCACGGTGTCCACTGCTGGACAGCTGGGCAGATGGGAGCTTTTCTGTGAAACCTTTTGGGAAGGGATGTAGCTGTGGGTCACGGGTCCTGTCCATTGCTCCCTCTCCAGTGTTCCCCACAGGACGCCAAGAGGCGGGGCCGGGCCAGGCCGGGCTCAGCCGTCAGGCTTGGGCCCTTGGAGCGGGTGTGTGGCAGGTCTGGGTGGCAAGGGCAGGCAGGCTTAGAGTGCGCTGGGCAGGGCACACACAAGGCCCAGGGGTAGAAACAGGCGGGTCCTCACCGTGTGTGAGGGTGCGGACAGGTCTGGGAGAGCCGCGGGAACTGGGTCATGGAGTCTGCTCCTCCGGGGTTCACAGAGGGCAGCCGCTCAGCTCTGGTTGCGGCCCTGGGGAGGGCGGTGGATATTTACAGCAAACTATTCTTAGCAGGGCCCAGAATAGCCAGTGGAAGGGGAGGGAGGAGCACCCTCAGAGTGGAAGGGGAGGGAGGAGCACCCTCAGACTGGAAGGGGAGGGAGGAGCACCCTCAGAGTGGAAGGGGAGGGAGGAGCACCCTCAGACTGGAAGGGGAGGGAGGAGCACCCTCAGAGTGGAAGGGGAGGGAGGAGCACCCTCAGAGTGGAAGGGGAGGGAGGAGCACCCTCAGAGTGGAAGGGGAGGGAGGAGCACCCTCAGAGTGGAAGGGGAGGAGGGAGGAGCACCCTCAGAGTGGAAGGGGAGGAGGGAGGAGCACCCTCAGAGTGGAAGGGGAGGAGGGAGGAGCACCCTCAGAGTGGAAGGGGAGGGAGGAGCACCCTCAGAGTGGAAGGGGAGGGAGGAGCACCCTCAGAGTGGAAGGGGAGGGAGGAGCATCCTCAGAGTGGAAGGGGAGGATGGAGCACCCTCAGAGTGGAAGGGGAGGACGGCGCACCCTCAGAGTGGAAGGGGAGGGAGGAGCACCCTCAGAGTGGAAGGGGAGGGAGGAGCACCCTCAGAGTGGAAGGGGAGGGAGGAGTGCCCTCAGACTGGAAGGGGAGGGAGGAGTGCCCTCAGAGTGGAAGGGGAGGGAGGAGCACCCTCAGAGTGGAAGGGGAGGACGGAGCACCCTCAGAGTGGAAGGGGAGGGAGGAGCACCCTCAGAGTGGAAGGGGAGGGAGGAGCACCCTCAGAGTGGAAGGGGAGGGAGGAGCACCCTCAGAGTGGAAGGGGAGGGAGGAGCACCCTCAAAGTGGAAGGGGAGGGAGGAGCACCCTCAGTGGAAGGGGAGGGAGGAGCACCCTCAGAGTGGAAGGGGAGGACAGAGCACCCTCAGAGTGGAAGGGGAGGGAGGAGCACCCTCAGAGTGGAAGGGGAGGGAGGAGCATCCTCAGACTGGAAGGGGAGGGAGGAGTGCCCTCAGAGTGGAAGGGGAGGAGGGAGGAGTGCCCTCAGAGTGGAAGGGGAGGAGGGAGGAGTGCCCTCAGAGTGGAAGGGGAGGAGGGAGGAGTGCCCTCAGAGGCCTTGAGGCCTGCTCTCAGCAGCCCTGGGCTTCCATGCCATTCCGGCCCGGGGCTGACAGAGCACGAGGCCCGCACCTGGAAGTGTCCCAGAAGGGCCACAGGATGGTGACATGGCACTGGTTCAGGCGAAGCCTTGGATGGGGGTGTCAGCGGCTGGCCTGGGCCCCCAGCCCTAGGTGGAGGGGCAGCGGAGGGCTGTGGTTCACTGCTGGGTCTCCTAGTCTTGCCAGGAGCTAGGAATCTTGGACCCCTCACTCCTGCTAGGGCTGTGGCTCCTGTGACCCCTTTGCGTGTGGCCTGCTGCACACAGGACCTCCGCACCCCACCCCAGAGCAGAGGGGGTGAAAGGGCATGTCCTAAGTCAGCCCCTGCTGCTCCTGGGCCCTGCCTAAGCCAGGCCACCCCGTGGCCCGGGCCAGTGTCCTGGGAGCGAGCCAGGGGTAGCTGGGGTCCAGTAGAGTGCACAGGGAGAGGCTGGAGTGGAGATGAGGCGGCTCGGCGGCACCTCTGTGACATGTAGTCTCCTTCCAGATCTTTCTGTCTGTGTGTGCACCCAGCCATTAGGAACAGTAGTGGTCACAGTTAAGGGCAATCTACCTGGCTTTAGACCCTCACCCCGCTTCCGGTCTGTTCTCTGGAGCAGCCCACCTCTGGCTTCACACCTGTGAGCGGGGCTGATGCCAGGGGCACCGGCCTGGAGCCTGTGAAAGGCTGGACCGCCAGGGTCCAGTATTTGCTGCCATCCTGTGATGCGGGCTGCCTTGGCTGAGGCTGGGAGCTGGCGGGTGCTGGCCGCGGTGGCCATCACCGCAGTTTGCCATGGGAGGCTGGGAGGGGCTGGAGACCACAGCTGGGAGTGGAACTGAGCGCCCCGGGCAGATGTGTCCTCACAGTGAGGGTGACGGGTTAGTGTTCACAAGGAGCTGAGTCCCCCTCCCCCCACCGCTGCCCATCAGTGCCAGCTGCTGTGCGCGCCTGCACGCTCCTTCACGCCCTGCACACTCTGCACATGCTGCACGCTCCTGTATGTCCCTGCACACACCTGCACACTCCTGCACATGTCTGCACACACCTGCACACTCTTGCATGCACCTGCACACGCCTGCACGTGCCTGCACGCGCCTACACACATCTGCAAACACCTGTACGCGCCTGCGTGCACCTGCATGCTCCTGCACACACCTGCACACCCCTGCATGTGCCTGCACACACCTGTACGCACCTGCATGCACTTGCATGCTCCTGCACACACCTGCACGCGCCTGCACACCCCTGCATGCTCCTGCATGTGCCTGCACACACCTGCACGCGCATGCACACATCTGCAAACACCTGTACACGCCTGCATGCGCCTGCACACACCTGCACGCTCCTGCATGCGCCTGCATGCGCCTTCACACACCTGCACGCGCCTCCACACACCTGCACGCTCCTGCATGCGCCTGCACACACCTGCACGCACCTGCACACATCTGCAAACACCTGCACGCACCTGCACACACCTGCACGCGCCTGCATGCGCCTGCACATGCCTGCACACATCTGCACACACCTACACTTCTGCACACGCGTGCATGCGACTGCACAGAATGCTCCTGCACGCACCTGCACACACCTGCACGTGCCTGCACACTCCTGCACTCCTGCACACGCCTGCATGCACCTGCACACTCCTGCACGCTCCTGCACATGCCTGCACGCTCCTGCACACGTCTGCACGCTCCTGCACACGCCTGCACGCTCCTGCACACGTCTGCACGCTCCTGCACACGCCTGCACACTCCTGCACACACCTGCATGCTCCTGCACACACCTGCACGTGCCTGCACATGACAGCCACAGCACATCCAACTCCAATGACACCATTAACTGCAGCTCCGAGTCTTGTCCAGGGACAGCGTGCGGGAGCCCATGCTCAGAGGCAGACCTGCCATAAGGAGGCCGGCAACAGCTGGACTGGCCAGCCTTCAGCAGCAGCAGTGAGCACTGTGTGTCCAGTGCCAGGCCCAAAAGCTTCCATGCTCAGAGCAGACCTTGGGCGTGAGGTGGCCGTGAAAGGCAGGGATCCTGTCTCCAGGGGCGAGGCCGGTGCTCCAGGCCTCAGGGCCTGCCCCGAGTGCCCGGAGCGCATCTGATGGCTGTGGAGCCCACAGCTTAAGGAAAGCCGCATTCAGGAATGCTTAGACCCAGGTTTCTGTGTGTTGGGATCCTGCTTCCCGTATGGCGCCGCTCTGCCCTGCGAGCCCTGTGCTGCCCGCACCCTGGGTCTTCACCCCTGTGTGGACGGGGACGGCTGAGGCCTCCGAGGGGTCTGCAGGGCCTGCCAGTCGCACCCCAGAGGGTGGCCCAACTTGGGATAAGTGTGAGAAGACCCTAGCAGCCACGTTGCCCTTGAGATCCCACAATCGGAGCTTGATAGAGCAGGCACCTCAGGGAGCCGGGAGCTACAGCCTAGAAGTGCACGAGAGATGGAAGGTGACCGCAGCCCTGCAGGACCGGAGATGGCCTGGTCGGCCGGGCTGGAAGGACGCTGCCGGGCCCTGCGCCTTGCCGCAGCCCTTCTGCCGGCATTGCGTGTGGGAGCTGCCGGGCTCAGCCTTCTCCCTGAGGAGTTCCTAGGTGCCTACAGACCCTGTGTGGCCTCTGAGGTCTGTATGGTGCATGGCTTTTCCAGGTCGAGACCTGGAAAACCCCCAGTGTCCTCCCTGGCATTGGCCAGTAGCTGGGCTGGGGGCCACTTGCAGCCCTGGCACGGGGCCTCAGGGTGGCTCTGGGAGGAGGTGAGCTTGGTGCTTGCGCTCCTGTGGCCTCCAGTCTCTCCAGCTTCTGCCCGAGTCTCCCAGCAGGAGAGGCCCTGAGTCAGGGCGGAGGTCAGCTCTGGGCTGCGGGGACACAGCCTGTGGCAGTGCGCAAGACAGTGGGCTCTGGGTGCTGGCGCGGCCTGTGGGTGGGGCGGGAGGGTGGCAGAGGGGTGGGGTGCCGCCGCACAGGGCCACGGGAACACGGCCAATGGGCGGGCGTGGGGCCGGCAGCCGCCGCCTCCCCTCTGGCGGCTCTCAGGGGTGGGGCCAGGAGCCGTTGGGGGCGGGGGGGGGGGCGGCTGGCAGCGCCCCAGCCAGCAGGCGGCTTCAGGGCCCTGCGCTGCCTTGCCCTCACCCAGGAGCACGCAGCCAAGTCACGACGTGACAGAGACCCAGAGGGAGGGGCCGGCTCCTTCTGGGCGTCCCTGTCCCCCTGGAGCCGGAATCTGCCTCCCCCCACACCCCCCAGAGCTGGCCCAGGCCGACCGGCCACAGGGGAGGGGTGGCGCTGTGGGCCGGCCGCAGGCGAGGGGTGGCGCTGTGGGCCGCAGGCGAGGGGTGGCGCTGTAGGCCCGGCCGCAGGGGAGGGGTGGCGCTGTGGGCCGGCCGCAGGCGAGGGGTGGCGCTGTGGGCCGGCCGCAGGCGAGGGGTGGCGCTGTGGGCCGGCCGCAGGCGAGGGGTGGCGCTGTGGCCCCGCAGGCGAGGGGTGGCGCTGTGGGCCGCAGGCGAGGGGTGGCGCTGTAGGCCCAGCCGCAGGGGAGGGGTGGCACTGTGGGCCCGGCCGCAGGTGTGGGGTAGTGCAGGTGTGGGGTAGCGCAGGTGTGGGGTAGCGCTGTGGGCCGGCCGCAGGCGAGGGGTGGCGCTGTGGCCCCGCAGGCGAGGGGTGGCGCTGTGGGACGCAGGGGAGGGGTGGCGCTGTGGGCCGCAGGGGAGGGGTGGCGCTGTGCGGCCGCAGGCGGGTAGCGCTGTGGGCCGGCCGCAGGCGAGGGGTGGCGCTGTGGGCCGGCCGCAGGCGAGGGGTGGCGCTGTGGGCCGCAGGCGAGGGGTGGCGCTGTGGGCCGCAGGCGAGGGGTGGCGCTGTGGCCCCGCCGACCCACCTGTGCGCCTCAGAGGCCGGCCCAGAACGCAGAAGTGGGCGGCTGTGGATGGCAGTGTGCCAGTCAGCTCTCCCAGGGCTGGTCCGAGCCACGCGTGCGAGGCAGGAAGAGAGCCTGGGGTGTGGTGCAGGGGTGAGGTCGCCCCTCCCCTGCCCAGGGCCGCATGCAGCCCCTGAGCCCCCTGTCCTCGCCGCGCTCTCCTGGGTCTGCCCCTGCTCCTCAGCCCGTGGGCTTTGGGTCGTCTCCCCTGCTATGTCCACGTGGGCGTGGTCCCTCTCTGCTGGGCGTGGGCTGAGACTGGAGCCGCCCTGAACTCTCTCCTCCTCATCCCGGTCTCTGCGGCCAGCACACCCAGCTGGTCCCGTTCCCTCACCCTCAGAGCAAGTCCGAAGCCAGCCCCTTCTTTCCTCACGGTGTCCTGTCCTGGGTGCCCTGTCCTGGGTGCTGGCAGAGCCCCCACTGGCTGCCCTCTGCCTGGCAGAGGATGCTCCGTATTGTGGAATCGAGTTCTTCACTGCCGTAGTCTGCAGTCCTGGCCACAGGCGGGGGCGGGCCAGGCATGGGGGACCGCTAAGGTCTGGGGCTGGGCCATGGAGATGGGGCCAAGGGTCCCAGCGCCAGCCCGGTCCGACCTGCCTGGGCATGTTCTGGATGAAGGTTTGGGCTGGGGAGTTGACAGGACAAGAGGCCTGGAGGTCATCCGGGCATTCATGAGTAGCCCAGAGACGGCTAGAGCAGGCTGTGGGAGCAGCGTTGGGCCCGTCCCTGGGGCGGCGGTCTGGGCTGACAATGCTTCTCATCTCCCACAGGAAGCCCGAGAAGGGCGTCCAGTACCTCATCGAACGCGGCTTCGTGCCTGACACGCCCGTGGGTGTGGCCCACTTCCTGCTGCAGCGCAAGGGCCTCAGCCGCCAGATGATCGGCGAGTTCCTGGGCAACCGACAGAAGCAGTTCAACCGCGACGTGCTGGAGTGAGTCCCGGGCCGGGCCTGGGGGCCGGGCCTGGGGACAGACGCGGGCCTGGGGACAGACGCGGGCCTGGGGACAGACGCGGGCCTGGGGACCTGGGCCTGGGGACCTGGGCCTGGGGACGGACGCGGGCCTGGGGACCTGGGCCTGGGGACCTGGGCCTGGGGACGGACGCGGGCCTGGGGACCTGGGCCTGGGGACCTGGGCCTGGGGACAGACGCGGGCCTGGGGATGGACGCGGGCCTGGGGACCTGGGCCTGGGGACAGACGCGGGCCTGGGGACCTGGGCCTGGGGACCTGGGCCTGGGGACGGACGCGGGCCTGGGGACCTGGGCCCGGGGACCTGGGCCTGGGGACGGACGCGGGCCTGGGGATGGACGCGGGCCTGGGGACCTGGGCCTGGGGACAGACGCGGGCCTGGGGACCTGGGCCTGGGGACCTGGGCCTGGGGACGGACGCGGGCCTAGGGACCTGGGCCCGGGGACGGACGCGGGCCTGGGGACAGACGCGGGCCTGGGGACGGACGCGGGCCTGGGGACGGACGCGGGCCTGGGGACGGACGCGGGCCTGGGGACGGACGCGGGCCTGGGGACCTGGGCCTGGGGACAGACGCGGGCCTGGGGACCTGGGCCTGGGGCCCTGGGCCTGGGGACGGACGCGGGCCTGGGGACAGACGCGGGCCTGGGGCCCTGGGCCTGGGGACAGACGCGGGCCTGGGGCCCTGGGCCTGGGGACAGACGCGGGCCTGGGGATGTGTGCCCTGCACTCGTACACACATGGGGCCTGGCACGCTGCACACAGGCCGGGCCGTGCACACGCGGCTGTCACCCTCACACACAGGCCAGACCACACGCGGCTGTCACCCTCACACACGGGCCAGGCCTCACACACGGCTGCCGCGCTCACACACAGGCCAGGTCTCACATGCGGCTGCTGAGCTCAGGCCGGGCCACACACACGGCTGCTGAGCTCACACACGGGCCAGGCCACACACACGGCTGCCGCTGAGCTCACACACGGGCCAGGCCACGCACGCGGCTGCCTCTGAGCTCACACACGGGCCAGGCCACGCACGCGGCTGCCGCTGAGCTCACACACGGGCCAGGCCACGCACGCGGCTGCCGCGCTCACACGGGCCAGTCCTCACGCGGCTGCCGTGCTCACACACAGGCCAGGCCATGCACGCGCCTGTCACCCTCACACACGGGCCAGGCCTCACGTGGCTGCCGCGCTCACACACGGGCCAGGCCTCACACATGGCTGCCACGCTCACACACGGGCCAGGCCACGCACGCGGCTGCCGCGCTCACACACGGGCCAGGCCTCACGCGGCTGCCGCGCTCACACGGGCCAGGCCTCACGCGGCTGCCGCGCTCACACACGGGCCAGGCCATGCACACGGCTGCTGAGCTCACACACGGGCCAGGCCTCACACGCGGCTGCTGCGCTCACACATGGGACCAGGCCTTACATGCGGCTGCTGAGCTCACACACGGGCCGGGCACACACAGCTGTTACACTCACACATGGGACCAGGCCATACCAGCTGCTCACACTCACACACAAGGCTGGGCACGCACACAGCTGTCATACTCACAGGACTTAGTACACTTCAGCTGTCACACGCACACACATGGTCGGGCACGCATCAGCAGTCCCTCATACTCCCAGAGAGCGCCCAGACCACCACCCCCTCCCCCCAGAGGCCTCCGGTGCTCACGCCCCTCTAGTTCACACAAGCCCTGAATGCTGCCTGTAACATCACACTTAGACACATACCTGTGGGAACCCGGTGCTGGCATGCTGCGGATTAGGGAGTAGGACCAGGAAACGGTTTGTCTGTGTGGCCTGTTGGGTCATGGCTGGATCCAGAGGAGTGGAGTGGAGGAGCAGAGGGCCATCTGTCCTGAGGGGCGTACCCCCATGGACGCATGTAGATGTGCGTGTGCACAGTGCTTGCACACACGTGCTGTTTGGTACATCCACACCCACCCCGGACCAGCTGTCTCTCATCGATTCCCACCCCCTCCATGCATGGTTAGTTCGACCCCCACCCTGAGGCCAGCCGTGTGGCCGTTGGGTCAGGACGGGGCAGTGGCCCCCAGCTGGAGGCCTGGCCGCCACCCCCTAGCACGGGCCAAAGGGGCCTGTCCCCGGTGGACAGCCAGCTCCAGCTTCGCCCCTGCCTTGTGCTCCTGGTCTGCACCCCCGGAGCCCTGAGCACGGATGTGACATGGAAACCTTGTAGAGAAGTGAGCACGTGGCTCCTTCCGGAAGCCTCGCTTCCCGTTTGACAAGTTCCATCAGGTGTCTGCCTTGCAGCTCTCCCCTCTCCTGCGCACAGTGCCGAGCAGAAGGGCCCTGGACTGTCAGTAGTAGCAGGAGGCAGCGTGCACGCCCTCTGGGGAGCAGGAACCCCAGCCCTTGGTCTGAGGAATATTGGAACCCAATAGAGAAAGACTAGGGTCCAACAGACCAGGGCTAGAAGTCACGCACAAGCATCCAGTGTGGTCTCTTCTTCCATGGGCCACCCCTTGCCCTCGTAGAGAAGGGGACCAGCTGGGGAGGGCATCTGGTGAGTGGTCTGGGCTCCGCAAGCATCCCTAGTGTCCGGGAGCCGGTGGCCAGTGCCGTCCCTCTTTGTTCCACAGGCTGGACACCACGGTCGAGCCAGGGCCCCCAGCATGCATGTGCTCATGCAGCCGCAGCACGTGCTGCACATGAACCCAGACTCATGGGAGTTGGGGGGCTGAGTGCGCGGCAGGCCTCAGCAGCGCTGGTGTGTCTCTGATCAGACACCCAGTGGGGCTCGTCCCATGCTCCTACTTTGTGCCCCTTCCCGGCCCGCCCTAGGGTGGCCGTGGCCGCCTTTCTCTCCTCTCTGAATTCACATGTGTAGGGAGAGCCAGACTCGCTCTTGGCGACACGGTGGCAGCGCAGCCCAGGCCCGGCTCTGCAGCCATCCTGCCCGGCCCCTCCGTGCGCGGTTCCTGGCCACAGGAAATCCGCGCATTGTTCTCCCTCAGAAAATAGCAATGGCCCAAGGAAGCAGCAAGGCCCCCAGCCCATTCCCCAGTGTGCTCACCAGCCCAGCAAGCTGTCCACCTGCTCCTGCCCTCCTGGAGAGCTGCCCAACAGCAGCCCCAGGCTGTGGCCCTGGGGCCCCAGCTCCAGCCCCAGCAAAGCTCTCGTACCCCACTGTGCCGATGGTGGCCGTGGCTGTGATCCGAGGAGAACAGGCACCAGCGCCTGAGACAGGCCTGCCGCTCGAGACAGGCCTGCCGCTCGAGACCGGCCTGCCGCACGCACCTCTCGGCTCTCGGCTCGCTCGGGAGGCACTGCGAGCCGCCTCTGGGGTAGGGGCAGTCAGAAGCTCCAGTTCCACTCCACCGGCCGGTGTGGTTAATTCAAGTGTCCCTGGAGTGTCAGCTGGTCCCGTCCAGGTGAGGGCAGAGCTTGCACCCTGCGGTGCTGCCCGGCGCCCACCTGGCAGCCAGGGGCGGCGCCACCACAGTGCAGAAAATCACACGCGTGGCGCTGACGTCTCCCGTGGGCTTGGGGTGCAAGGGCTCCTTGGAAGCATGAGAGCTTTTTGGAAGATTCTGAGGTGTTGCTCGCTGACGGGAGGGCCCGGGCCCCGCGCTGCTGGAGGAAGGGCGCAGGGTTCTCACGCTGGCCACCTGCCTCTGTTCCAGCTGCGTGGTGGACGAGATGGACTTCTCTGCCATGGAGCTGGACGAGGCCCTCAGAAGGTTCCAGGCACACATCCGCGTCCAAGGGGAGGCCCAGAAGGTGGAGCGGCTCATCGAGGCGTTCAGGTCAGCCCCGTGAGCCCCGGCAGGTTCCGCGTGGTCGGCTTGGCCCGCGCGTGGATGCAGACCCTTGGCTCCCTTCATGTCAGCGTGCTCGCGGTCCAGAAGGCTCTCGGGCCTCACTCCTCACCGTGAGGAGGGGAGGGCAATAGCACGGCCCTACGGGAGCGCGGAAGGAAGAAGTGGCCTAGGGTCTGGGGACCGGCTGAGCCGGGCAGCTGGCACGGCGGTGTGGGCAGGGTCCAGCTGCGCTGTGACTGTGCAGTGTCCCTTCCAGACCGAGTCGGCACCGGGCGGCCGGGAGTGAGGGCACGGGAAGCCTAGGATGGGGTCTGCTCACGGCCCAGGGTGCTTCCCGGAGGACCCTGGGGTACAGGAGGCCCCGGAGGAAGGGCAGGGGGTGGGGAGGGGGTCGGCCCCCCAGGGTGCTTCCCGGAGGTCCCGGAGGTAGGGGGGGGGTTGGGCAGGGAGGAGGTCCGCTATTGTGATGAAGCAGCAGTGCGTCCCCCGTGGGCTGGGGCACAGCTCCATGCCTGGCTCCGTGCCTCCGCATGGGGGGACGGGCAGAGCTTCGGGGTGCTCCCCTCAAGTCTGCTCGCAGTCCGTGGGTGAGCCCCCTCCTGGGCCGGGGACAGGGTGACACCCAAGGGCCCTGGCCAGCTGTCTCCCTTCAGCCAGCGCTACTGCATCTGCAACCCCGGGGTGGTGAGGCAGTTCCGGAACCCAGACACCATCTTCATTCTGGCCTTCGCCATCATCCTGCTCAACACCGACATGTACAGCCCCAACGTCAAGCCCGAGCGGAAAATGAAGCTGGAGGACTTTGTCAAGAACCTGCGAGGTGAGGACCAGGCACTGGCGCTGGCCCGGCCAGGCTCGGGAGGGCTGGGCTCCCGCTGGCCCGGCCAGGCTCGGGAGGGCTGGGCTCCCGCTGGCTCGGCCAGGCGGCTTCAGGGAGCGGGCAGTGTGTCAGGAAGATCGCTGCTCACCGTGTGTGGGGCGGGGCACAGCGGTGTCGGTGCCCGCACTGCAGGAGCTTGTCAGTGACGTGGGCTGGCCTTTGGGGGTTTCTTAATGCATGCGAGTGCCTTCCCTGCACAGAAACCCACTAGTGAATTATGAATCCCGTGTCCGGGACACGGTGCCCTGCGCTTGCACTGCTCACCTGTGGGAGGCAGCTGTGCTAGAGAGAGGCCAGCTGCGCAGCTCTGTGTGCTCTGGAAGGGAGAAGGGGGGCCCTGCCCTGCTCCTGGGGAGCCACAGAGCTGAGGGTGGAGCTGGAGAGACAACCGCCGTGCCTTCATCTCGGGCCGCCTGGCTTGGGCCGCTCCTTGGCGGTGAAGCTGTCGGCTAGTCGCTCTGCTCCTCTGTCTGAACTCCGTCCCTTCCCCCCCTTCCCCCCCTTTCTGGGCAGGAGAGTGCCTCTGCGCAGGACCTCAGTTTCCCTCCAGTTCCCGTGGCGTTTGAGGGTGCCCCCCTCCGTTTCACAATGTTTGGGGGTAGCCTTGCCCCCTCGCTCCCCCAGGGTTTGGGGGTGGCCTTACCCACCCATTGCTGACAGAGCCTCTGTTACAGCAAGTCCACCAGACCAGTGTTTCCCGGAGGATTTGACAAGGCCCTCGCTTGGTCCACGGTCCTATCAGAGGACGTGCTGCTACTACACACAGCCCCGAGGGGCGTCACAGGCCCCAGAAAGGTCAGCGGTATCATCCCTAGGAAGTCTTCTGGCCAGGAGAGTATGCAGGTGGTCAGGAGACCTTTGACCGTGCTGGTGCCAGGAGCAGTGCGTAGGCCCAAGGCCAGGACGGCCTCGTGGCTGCCCTGGCCTGCTCCCGCCCTCAGCCTCGCTCCTGGGGCTGGACTGACTCTGGTGGCCACCGAGTCTCACACTGCCCCACATCGGTGGAGGCAGAGAATGGCCAGCCCCAATGAGGGCTGAGGGCATGATGGCCGCTGGGTTGTGTGTTTGAAGTCTGCCGCTCACATGGCAGAGATGTTGGGGTTTGCATCTGTCACCCCAGCCTGGCCAGCAGGGCAGGCCTGAGCACCCAGTCCAATGGGGAAGTCACTGGTTCTGTCCCAAGCCCAGGCTTTCCACCAGTCACCACTTTGTGTGCGTGCGTACGTGCGTGCGTGTGTGCGTGTACCGGTCCTGGGGCTTGAACTCAGGGCCTGGGCACTGTCCCTGAGTTTTTTAATTCAAGGCTAGCACTCTACCACTTGAGCTACAGTGCCACTTCCGGCCTTTTCTGTGTTTGTGGTGCTGAGGAATCGAACCCAGGGCTTCATGCATGCTAGGCAAGCACTCTAACACTGGGCCACCTTCCCAGCCCTCTGCAGATTTTTGGGTTTTTGTTTTTTGTTGGTTGTGGGGCTTAAACTCTGGGCCTGGGCGCTGTCCCTCAGCTCTTCAGCACAAGACTAGTGCTCTACCACTTGAGCCACAGCGCCACTTCCGGTTTTCTAGTGGTCTATTGGAGATAAGAGGAGTTTCCTGCCCGGGCTGGCTTTGAACCGCGATCCTCAGATCTCAGCCTCCTGAGTAGCTAGGATGACAGCCATGAGCCACCGGCGCCTGGCGCCCTCTGCAGTTTTTAAGTGGTGTTACCTTCACATCGCCCACAGCTAGTTACTTCTTGGTGTTTCCCACATGAACTGGAAATCAGGCCATGCAAAAACCGATGCCTAGTGTTTATAGCGACTTTACCACAGTTGTCAAATCATAGAAGAAGCCAAGATGTCCTTCCACAGTTGTAAGGACACCCAGAGGGTCATTTTTCACCACTAAAAGCGGAACCATGACCCGTAAAAGACGCTTGGCCAAGAGTCTAAGCAGACACCTCACCAGTCTCAAAAGGCTGCACACTGTCCAACTCCAGCCACCACACTCCAGGAAAGCCAGAACCTGGGGATGGGGGGGACTGTGCCCGGGCTCAAGGGAAGGCAAGAGACTTCTTCTTGGTGGCATGATGTGGTGCCCGGCATGTGAGCCGCCTGGGCCTGGGCCCGGCACCACGTGAGCCACCTGCGCCTGGGCCCAGACCACATGAGCCACCTGGGCCTGGCACATGAGCCACCTGGGCCTGGGCCTGGACCACGAGAGCCGCCTGCGCCTGGGCCCGGACCACGAGAGCCACCTGGGCCTGGGCCCGGACCACGGGAGCCGCCTGGGCCTGGGCCCGGACCACAAGAGCTGCCTGCGCCTGGGCCCGGACCACGAGAGCCACCTGGGCCTGGGCCCGGACCACATGAGCCACCTGGGCCTGGCACATGAGCCACCTGGGCCTGGGCCTGGACCATGAGAGCCGCCTGGGCCTGGGCCCGGACCACGAGAGCCAACTGGGCCTGGGCCTGGACCACGAGAGCCGCCTGGGCCTGGGCCCGGACCACATGAGCCACCTGGGCCTGGCACATGAGCCACCTGGGCCTGGACCACGAGAGCCGCCTGGGCCCGGACCACAAGAGCCACCTGGGCCTGGGCCCGGACCACGGGAGCCGCCTGGGCCTGGGCCCGGACCACAAGAGCTGCCTGCGCCTGGGCCCGGACCACGAGAGCCACCTGGGCCTGGGCCTGGACCACAAGAGCCACCTGGGCCTGGGCTCGGACCATGAGAGCCACCTGGGCCTGGGGCGCTGGTGACGTGTCGGTGCTGGGATCACCGCTCACCCGTGCCAGACACGCCCAGGGGAGCCCACCTGTGGGTGGAGAAAAACCTGCTTGTGAGTTTTCTGTAAGCCTGCAGCCAGTCTAAAGCATGGGAGCAGAGAACATGGCCCAGTGGTAGAGCGCTTCCCTAGACTGCTCGAAGCCTGTACTTAAAAATATAGCTAAAACTAAAGAAGCAAATAAGTCTATGTAATAATACAGAAAAGTCAGGGTTCCGCCGCGGAGCCTCCACCCCTGCCGGTCCGTCCGCTGCGCTGCTACCACACTTGTCCTTCTCCATCTGTCTGCGGCCTACTTACCCGAGCCGGCTTACTCACCCGGCTCCTCCACAGCCCTCCGCACCCGGGACACATGCGCAGTAGGAAGTCTAAGGTCCCGGCATGGGGTGTGGCCCAGTCACCTGGTCGGCAGCCATTTGTGCATCACCAGCCTGGCGTGTGTCTCATTTTCAGCAGCTGGTATACCACAAAGGTCCTTTAGCCAGAGGGCATCAGGCCCTTCTGACAGGCCTGGGAAGCAGCAGCGCCTCAGCCCCCCACCCGTGGCCTGGAGAGGCCCCCTCCACTCCCCCCACCCCCCCGCAGGCCTGTGAGGGGCTGAGGGCCAGGCTGGCTGCAGGTGAGTGGGACTTCCCTGCTGGGCAGGCTCAGCACCTTCCACTGTGGCAGGAGGTGGCCTCGGTGCCGTGGTCAGCCTGCAGCATCACGGCCTGCTGGCAAAGGGCAGCAAGCTCAGAGGGACTCGGTTCTCAGCTGCCAGCCTGAACTTGGGCCTCAGGGCATAGCCCCAGACCCAGCCTCCGTTTCTCCCTGTGGGTGGGAGCCTGCTCGCCCCGTCACAGTCTGGCTGGAGCACGGCGGGGCTGCAGACGGGGTGTCAGTCCCCTCTGGCTGGGCCATGTTCTGGGTTGAATTGACTGGAAGCACCGGCGCACCCAGAGTGGGCCCGGGCCCTGGGGCTGGACGGAGCCTGCCGCTCCGGCCACTCATCCCTGCCACTGTCCCCGCCAGGCGTGGATGACGGTGAGGACATTCCCCGGGAGATGCTGATCGGGATCTACGAGCGGATCCGGAAGCGGGAGCTGAAGACCAACGAGGACCATGTGTCGCAGGTGCAGAAGGTGGAGAAGCTCATTGTGGGCAAGAAGCCGGTACGTGCTGGGCCCAGCGTCCCCGGCCGCGTCCGGCCGCCCGACGGGGCGGCCCCGCAGCGCCCTGCCAGCCACGGCTCACAGCTCTGATTCCCCCAGGGGAGCTGGGGGATGGCCTTGGCCCCGTGGTGTTGGGGAACTGCGGCTGTCTGCCCCGGGCCGTGTGTTAGAGCATGGGGCTCTCAGGGAATGGCCGCTCGACACTGGTGCCTTTCTTGGTGACCCAGGCCTCCCTTGGTGGGCGGGGCTCTGGGCGCCCCAGAAGAGGGAACGGGCCCCTGCCCTTTGCCTGGGTTTCTTGGAGCCCGGATGCAGCCTTAGAGTAGTAACACCTTTGTGGGTTCTTTGTCTCCCCGCAGATTGGGTCTCTTCATCATGGACTTGGCTGTGTGAGTATTTTCTCTGCTTTGCCACACCACTCGCCCATTGCCCACCCTGAGGACCCCGCATGCCCTGCGTCCCTCTGCCTTGTTGGTGGGCAGGTTCATTCAGGGTGATCAGACGCACCAACACACCCTCATACCTCTGCGGGTCCCGAGGCTGTAGCTACATTGGGGTGGACGGGGGGAGGGGGAAGGGGGGGAGGGCTGTGAGGCCAGGTCAGAGCCGGACCTGGGAGAAAATCCTCCCCATGGCCTCTGCCCGCTCCTCCACACCCTGCTCGCTCTGCTCTGCCCACCTGCCCCTGCCCTGCCCCTCACCGCCACCACCCTGCTCCCTGCCACCACCACCAGGGTTCGCCACAGCCCCTGCCAGTCTCGGATGTGTGCGCACGCACGGTCCTCCCCGCTCTCTGGGGAGCCTCCCTCCACCACTCACCCTTGCTGCCCACAGCCCACCACGCCCCTGCCCACTCTCCCTTCGTTCCCCACGTGTGCTGGACTGGGCCACACTTCTCCTCATCAGGCGCCGAGGCGCTGCGCTCGGCAGCCGCAGTCAGGGTGCTTGGCCGGTCGTGCTTCCTGCCCGCAAGTGCATGCACCCTGTAGCTCCATGCCTGCGTCCTGCATGTGCAGCATGCTCCACAGGCTTGGGCCTGGCTTCGGGCAGCTTGGCTGTGGCACAGTTGGGCAATGGGCCTTCACAGAGGCTCCTGTGGGGCGCATGGGGACGGCTGTGCCAGCCAAGTCTCCTTCGGCCCTGCACAGCTTCAGGACACGCTCCTGTGCACCATGCTGCGGCTGCCACCCGCTGGGAGGCCCAGCGGCAGCGGCGTGCGGGCTCAGTGAGGTGCGGGGCCCTCTCCACCCTCCGTGAGGGCCGGCGCCCATGGCCCATTTCTTCTCCCAGGTGCTGTCCCTGCCCCATCGGCGGCTGGTCTGCTACTGCCGGCTCTTCGAGGTTCCAGACCCCAATAAACCCCAGAAACTTGGGCTGCACCAGCGAGAAATCTTCCTCTTCAACGACCTCTTGGTGGTAGGTGATGGCTCAGCTTGGGACGCAGCGTCCTGTGCTGCTGTCTGCCATGGATGCACACACCGGGGCTGGTGCGGGGTTCCCAGGAGAACCTGAGGCCCGTACAGGCTGCTGCACACGCAGGGCTGGGAGAATGCTCCCCGGCTCCGATGAGCACAGAGGGGCCGACCCGCAGCCAGGCTCCTCCTTGCCTGCACTCAGCCGGGGCCGGGTGTGGGCTGGGTGGGCTGACCCTGGGTGGGCTCCTTGCCAGGCACCTTCCCATCGCAGAGGGAGGCGTGGCCAGGGAAGCAGTGGCATGCCCTCCTCCTTCCAGAATGTCTCAGAATGGGTCCCAGCCTGCAGGTGCCCACAATCACACAGGCACGGGCCTTTCCGATTGGCTCGGCTTTGGAGCTGGGCAGGGTCCTGTCTACCAGGACCTACGGAACAAAGCAACCGAAGCCAGGTTTCCAGAAGGAAATGGAGAACTTCTTACAGGAAGAAGGCGCAGGGTTGCCAGCCCAAGGTGGCTGGCACCGTCCGCCCCATGGCTGAGAGCACATCCCGCCTTTAGGTTCATGTCCGCGGCGGGCTTGGGCGCTCTTAAAGGCCTCCATCCCCACTGCTAAGGCTGGGGTCCAGATAGACATCTTCGAATCTTCCATGAATCCCTGACCTCAGCTTCCTCCTGTGAGCTAAATCTCAGGACCCTTACCTGCGGCTCTTACTTGTACGTGGCAGATCTGGGCAACGTGTGGCTCTCGTTTGTGTGTGGCAGCTCTGGGCAGTGAGGCTCCTGGCCTTGTACCCAGTCTGCACAGCCAGGCTGGAAGTTCTGTCTGTGAGCCAGCCTTCGGCCTCAGGAGTGGCTCCTCCCACTGCGCTCTGAGCCGCCCAGCCCTCCTGCCAGGCCCTGGGCTCCAAAGCGCACTGCCCTGCAGCCATCTCGGCTGTGTCACAGGGACAGTGGTGCCACCCAGGCTGGCATCGCAGGAACTTACACCACGGCGCGGTGTGGAAGGGCATCCCTTCCACGGCCCTCAGCCGTGTCTCTGTTCCCCAAGGTCACCAAGATCTTCCAGAAGAAGAAAAACTCAGTGACGTACAGCTTCCGGCAATCCTTCTCTCTGTGTGGTATGCAGGTCCTGCTCTTCGAGAACCAGTGTGAGTGCCCTGGCCTGCAGCAGTGCCTGCCGGCCACCTGTGTGTGAGGGCTGGGGGCCAAGAGGACCCACAGCACAGCCTGGGGAATGCCCTGCCCCAGACAGGAGGCAGAAATGTCCGAGAAGGGCGGGAAGTACCGCAGGCCTGGCAGCGAAGGCTCTGGGCGCCGTGTGCTGTGCCCCAGCTGCTGGGGTCTGACTTCCAGCTCAGGGCCATCCCTGCTGCAAGGCTTGTTTCTGATCCCCAGCCTCTTCTTGGGGTGTATCACTGCTCCCCACGTTGGGGGGTGGGGACCCCTCTACATGAATGTGCAGTCCGTCTCTTCATAGCACCGTGAATGTGGTGGAGGCTGGTTCTCAAGCCCCCAGAGAGTTGTATCCGCTGAGGGGACTTGGGACTGCAGGAAGCCAGCTCCCTCCTACAGCTGCCTTCCTGTCAGCGGCCCTTCCCCAGCCCCTCCCACTTTCCCTCACTTCCGTCCCTTGTCAGTGCTATAGACTGAGCCCCGAGCCAGGTGCAGCCCTGAGCTCAAGGCTGCTGCTCTGCCTCAGCTCTGCTTCTGGCCTTTTGGAGCTAAGAGGCTCACAGACCTTCCTGCCCGGCTGGTTTCAAACCACAGTCCTTAGAGCTCCGCTTTCTAAGTAGCATGAGCCACCAGCGCCCAGCTCTCCCAACTGCTTTTGTCCCACCCGAGGTTCCTGAGCTGGGAGCCCGTTGTCCTGGGGTAGGGGCCAGGCAGCTTCCTGATTGGTAGAGACTGAGGCGAAGGTGCTGACAGGGTGTCTGTGTCTCAGGCGGTGGGTGCTTCTCCATCTTGGGTTTCCATCTGTCAGCCTTCCATCCGCGGATTCAGAGGCGGGACCGCAGCAAGCTCACCTCTGAGGATCCCTGTGCCTCCTCCTGCCCTCCGTGGGCTCTGCCCCTCCCCGCAGTGCAAAGGTGGCCTTGCTGCCCGCCTCCCGGCACGCCTAGAGCAGCCTGGCCAGGGCGGGCCGTGAGCCCTGCGGCCCTACATCCTCGGGCCTGGGGGCCTGCGCCGTGGGCTCAGTCATAGTCTGAGCGTGCTGCTCGTGCCCTGAACATTCGCAGAGATTTGTGGAGTCGATATTTACATCTTCATGTCAAAATGTAGATATTGTGGCCTCTGTTCCTCAGTGGCCTGTCCTCACTCCATTCCCGAGGCCTGCTCCGCCCTCTGCCTGGTCTGGGCACGGTGTTAGCGCTGAGAACCTTAAACCAGGAGCCACGCTGGGGAGACTGGAGCCCAGAGCCCAGAGCCTCTAAAACACGCCCGTGGCAGCAGGGGCTGGAGCTGCACATCGCTGGGGTTGGGTCCGAGGCTCACCACACAGCCCGTCAGGAGGACAGCCCAAGGGGACAGGCTGCCACCCCCATCCCAGAGCCACCTGCCCCACTGTGGGGCTGGCATCTGGCATGGCCAGGGGCATTTCCACCACCTCAGGGCCGGGAGCCAGCCAGGCCCTGTGCAGTCCTGACACGGTGTGGCCATGGTGGGGTGGGAGGAGGCCATTCTACCCCCCCCCCCCCCAGCCTCTGGCAGCGCACACATCTTGCTCATTTTTGGGCGTGGTGGGCTCCGGCAGAGCCCACTGAACCCAGGCCCTCCGGCTCCTCCACCTGCAGACTACCCTCACGGCATCCGCCTCACGTCCGCTGTCCCCGGAGCAGACGTCAAGGTGTTGATAAACTTCAACGCACCCAATCCTCAGGACCGGAAGAAGTTCACTGATGACCTCCGGGAGTCGGTGGCGGAAGTGCAGGAGATGGAGAAACACCGGATAGAGGGTGAGTCCTGGCGGAGTGTGGAGGGGAGGAGCCCCGGATAGAGGGGGTCCTGGCGGAGTGTGGAGGGGAGGAGCCCCGGATAGAGGGGGTCCTGGCGGAGTGTGGAGGGGAGGAGCCCCGGATAGAGGCCTGGGCAGTGACTGTGGCTGGAGGCAGCAATGCTGGGACCGCCTGAGCACAGAGAATTGGGGTCTCGCGTCTGTCTCTGCTCTCCGCATCCCCGTCCTGCGACAGCCCCGAGCCTCTAGGCCTGTGGTCCCAATCCTTCCCTCTCTGGGAGCACGCCACCATCCTAGGAAACCCTGGCCCCGGGCTGAGCGCCTCCTCTCATGATGTTACCCAGAGCTCCTGCCAGGTCCGGTGTCAGCAGGTCACAGGCGGGACGGCCCTTCGGCTCCTACCTCACTGCAGCCACACCGGGGTCACCCTCTGCCCCTCTGGACAGTGGCTGCAGAGCCTCCCCCGTCGGAGCGGCTTGGCCGGCTCTGCCCGTCTACCAGCAAGGAGAAGGTGCTGCCATCTTTGTGGTGGACTAAAGGCAGCAGGGCGTCCGATGTGCCCCTCGCCAAGCCCCTCTCCCGGCAGCGGGCGGAGCTGCCCCAGCCTGTGGCCTCACCTCCTCCCCCTCCCCCGTTGCAGCGGAGCTGGAAAAGCAGAAGGGCGTCGTCCGGCCCAGCATGTCCCAGTGCTCCAGTCTGAAGAAGGAGCCGGGCGCCGGGACGCTGAGCCGGGCCTGCCTGGACGACAGCTACGCCAGCGGCGAGGGCCTCAAGCGCAGCGCCCTCAGCAGCTCCCTGCGCGACCTCTCGGACGCAGGTAAGAGCCGCCGGCCCACGCACGCAGGCGCGCCAGCTCCAGCTTTCCCCCACAGACAGGGCAACCCAGGAAGGTAGGCAGAGGCCTGGTCTCGGGGTACGGGCGGCGTGACGCAGCCGGGAAGGCCCACGTTCCTTTCTCTTCCAAGGGTTTATTTACCGCTTTACTGACCTGTGCACACCACTCTAAGCCTGGTCGGCCCATCCATGTTCTCTGTGCCGCTGCGTCCTGGTGTTTTTTTGCTGATGAATGAAATTGCTGAAGCCCTCAGAGTTGCCTGGGGACCCCCGTCCTGCTGTCCTGGCCCTGGGGACCCCCTGTCCTGGTCTTGCTTCCCTACAGGACCTCTTTCCTGGGAACCCCAGGCCTCTATCCAGTGCTCAGGCTGTGGCCCCCGTGAGTGTGGCTGGTTCTAGGGTGCCGGGTAGCCAGTGGCACTGTGGCTGTGGTGCTGTCCCCTTGTCCGTGTGTCTTAAGTTGCTGCCAGCCACTTAATGCCAGCAAGCAGCAGCCCTTGGGCCTCCCGGGTGCCCGGGAGCGAGGGTATGTGAAGCGAGGGAGCTTCTAGAGCCTCTCTGCAGCCTCTGGGAGCAGCAGCACTGTCAGGGCAGCGTTGGGGACGAGGCATCGCTGTGGCGCGGTTCCCGGAGCAGCAAGCGTGCGCCTGCAGCTGGTGTGGCCCTGGTTTGTCTAGAGGACCCCATGGCCGAGACCGGCCCGGCAAAGCCTGCCCCTCGCCGCACCCCATCCCGCCCCATGCAACACCGCCTCATGTGGCTTGCTCATTCCTCAGACTCCTTTTTGTTTCCTTGTGTAGTTTTTTTTTTTTCTTTGCTTTTGTCATCTTTTTCCATAGTAAAATGTAAAATCCATCACCAGCATGAAGGTTCAAGCCAGAGCTTCTCAACCTGGACACGGGGCCACACAATTCCTTTCCACAGGAGCTGTGCTGGCCTCTGCCCCCCGCCCCCCGCCCCCAGGCCACGATGCCTGTCTGGTCCCCGCATCTAACAATGTTGGGTACTCCTGTGAGCACCTTGGCCCTGGTTGAGAACCACTGGTTTCCCAGTGGCTGTTCAGCCCAGCCACACGTCACCAGCTGCCAGGGCCTCTGCAGGCTGTGGGCCAGGGACTGTTTGAGTTTGTGCAGTGTGGCAGGCCCCGTCTCCCCAGCACACCCTACCCACAGGTCCCTCCGGTAGCAGTGCCTGTGCCTGAGGCCCTTGGGCAGGTGCCCACCGGACCCGGCTCTGAGGTCCCATAGAGTTCCACGGGGCAGTGCTCTCTGGGCCTGCAATAAGAAACAAGCAGCAGAGCCCTCCGAAAGCTACGAGCGAAGGGGCGTGATGTCTGATCCCAGGCCACCAGAGAAGGCCAGCAGCCTACCCAGAAGATGCCAGCAGGGCGGCAGGAGAGGAGGAAAGTGTGCACGGGCACCTGGGCCTGCCCCGCTGAAGGCGGTCACACGCCAAGCCTGAGGTGGCTCTCAGAAGGGACAGCCCGGGGCTGGCCTGTTGCCACTGCAGACCTGTGAACAGCCGCCTGAGGTCCGTGTCACCTGCCCAGGAGACAGCCGGCTGCAGACACCTGGGACGCTGGCAGTGGCCGCAGTCTGAGGGCCCGGGAGCCGCCCCTTCTGCAGATACACCACGCCCGGGCGGTCAGGCCTGGCCCAGCCCCAGCTCCTCTCCGAGATGGGCACTGCCGAGGCCTGAGCGGATGGCACCTTGTCCCCAGGGAGAGCACACTCCCCCGGAACCCCAGGGTCCCCTGCCGCCCATGCGCAGACCACAGGAACTGCGTGCCGCTCTGCCTGCCATTCTTAGCTGTTGGACCTGGCCACGGTACACCGTGAGCCTCAGTTTCCCCAGCTGCACTAAGGAGATGGGAAAAGCTTAGAGCTGCCTGGCGTCATCTGCCTGCTGCGGGCAAGGGGGGGAGGAGAGCCTGCGGTGGAGGCACAGGGCGGGCGAGCCGGGGCCTCCGCAGCTGAGCTGCTCTAGATGAGCGCCACCACGGCTCCGGACAGCGGGCAGCACCGGAGGACGCGGGAGTCATCGTGAGTAGCCTGAGCCCTGTCCACACCGAGCAGAGACAGCGTGTGCCACGGCTGTGTGCTGACCCCGCGGGCCAGGACAGACCCAGGGAGGCCTGTGAGCACGCCACCCAGGACACGTGGAAAGCACCAGAGCAGTGCACCTGGCTGAGGAGTGGACGGGAGCAAGCTGCAGGCCCCGGCCCGGCCTGTGAGTGGGAGCGGCTCTCAGCTGCAGGCCACACCGTGGCAGCCACAGTTAGGGACACGGGCATCAGGCCCGCTACATGCCCCGGCCTGGATGGTGGCCGGGGTCCCCCTTAGCCTGGAAGGCCCCCAGGCCAGTGTTGCTGACACCGCAGACTCTGGGCATGTCCCAGTGGCACCAGCCCTCAGTGCCATCTTGAGCACTCACCGGAGCAGGGGAAACTGGAGCATCCGTGGTATACGCTGGGAGCCAGTCGAGCCTGAGCAGCCGCCGGCGCGTGGAGCACACCAGAGCCCCAACTGCTGGGAAGGAGCTGGGGAGCACCGTGAGGTAAAGGTACTGAGACTGCGCAAGGCCGGGTGTGGCGGCACACATCTGGAAGGTGGATCCGGAGGGCTGTGGCTCCAGGCTAGCCCGCCATTCACAAAATCACCCCCCTCGGTAAAAGCGGACATGGTGGCGTGTCACCTAGCCATATGGGAGGATTGCTGTCCAGGCCACCCAAGCAGGAATGTGAGAGTCCATTCAGTAGCCGCTAGAGCCGGGCACCGGTGGCTCTGACAATCCTAGCTACTCAGGAAATGGAGCTCTGAGAATTGATATTCAGAGCTAGCCCAGGCAGACAAATCGGAGAGACTGTTATCTCCTATTAACCAGCAAAATGCTAGAAATGGAGCCATGACTCAAGTGGTAGAGTGCCAGTCTTGAGTGAAAAAGCTAAGCAAGAGCTTAAGGCCCTGAGATCAAGCCCCATTACTAGCATGCACGCATGCGCTCTCATACATACAAAACAACAACAACGACAGTAGTGAAAACAGCTGGGGACATGGCTCCTGCAGACAGGAGGCCTGCGCTGAGATCAAGCCCTTGCTCTCGGGGAGGTGCAACAGAACCGGACAAGCCGGGCCCCGCACAGCGCCGAGGGAAGGGGCCCTCCCGCCCAAGCAAGGGCCGGCCTCCCTGGGTGTCCACAGCTTCAGTAGACACTCCTGCACTGCCCCGGTGCTGGGGCCTTCCATTACCAACTCCCACCCGGAACTGGGCTTGGGCCAGACAACCAGGTGAAGGGACTCAATGTCCTCTGTGTGCTCTAGCAAGACTCAAGGAACCAGACGCTATTTCCAACCGCCTGGCCTGTCTTGAAGGTGCAGCCCCGGGCCAGTGAACACACAGCAGCCTCTTTTCCGTCTGGGCTGTCCAGCCTAGAAAGGACACAAACAAGTTGGCTATGCGTCACGCTACACCCTGCTGTCCGGGTGTGCGTGCTTTATGGACGGACGCTCATGTGGGATCCAGAAGGGAACCACGCTGCAGGCTGAAGCAGCCCTGGGGCCTGAAGCTCTGCAGAAAGCCGAGGAGAAGCCCTCGCCAGGGACTGCAGGCCAGAGTGGGCCTCGGGTCTTGAGCCTTCCTGCGATAGAGCCAGCTGGCTGGGCTTATGGAATGCTGCAAAGCATTCTGGGAGGATGATCTGCTCCCAACCAGGGCACTGCACAAACTAAAACTCAGCCCAGAGACAGGAGACGGGCCACCAGTCCCCTCTCCTGCCCACTACCTGCTGTTTCCCAAAGGCAGTGGGGATATATATATGAGCATGAGCGTGGACATGACACGTACATATATATATGTGTGTGTGTGTGCACGCGTGTGTGTATGTGCACACGTGTGTGTGTGTGTGAGCTCCTGTGGCGCAAGGCCTGGGAGCAGTGGTGGGTGTTTGTGCTCCTGCAAAAACTGCCCCAGCCCAGCCTGCCGCACCCTGCCCCGCGTCGGGGGAGAGCAGACAGGAGTGGGGTGGCGGGGCCCGTGCGCAGACCTCAGCCCCCAGGCCCCTCTGCAGAGCACCGTGAGGAGGAGGAGGAGGTCGGGGCTGGGTTGAGACATTTTTTTCCCCTCCACCCAGAGCCTGCTCCCTACGGCCCCGCTGCCAGCTCCCCCAGCCCCGCCCCCGCCTGGCACCGGCGGGCAGGCGGCTAGGGCGGCAGGCAGGCCGGAGGCAGCGGCGGCGGCGTGCGTGTCTAACCTCTGGTATTGCATGTTCTGGGCAGGGAAGCGAGGGCGTCGGAGCAGTGCGGGATCGCTAGAGAGCAATGTGGAAGTAAGTAGGAGGCCCTCGTCGCTGGCTGTCCTGTGCCGTCCCTGGTTATATCTGTGGCCTTTTTGTTTTCTATTGTGTTGCTCTTCCTTCCCCTTCCCCAGAGACACAGCCTCGGCCCTCCCGCCCTGCCTGCTGCCCATGCATGCGGCTTCTCCTCTAGAAGCATCCGTGCCTCTCACCGCTTCACCCCTGCCCAGCGGCGGGGCTGCTCTGGATTGTGCGTTCATTTCCACCGAGCCTAGCCCCCGGCCCCGAGCATGGTTAACCGCCCTGGCTTTCCGCCCCCCCCCCCCCCCCCCCCCCCCCGTTCCGGGCCTGCCCCTCGCTCACCCTCACTGCCGGACGTGCTGCTCCCTCGGCTTCCCCGCGCTCTGCCGTCCCATGGCTTCCTCCCGAGTTCGCTGGCTGTGTCTGCGGTCAGGACACCATGGAATTGCCCAGCTAGGGTGCGGGAGGAGCGTGCCAGAGGAAGTCAGGGCGGGTTTCATGAGATTTCATTCATCCTCCATCTCTCCAGCGCCGTCCACGCCGCCGCCTCGGCCGGCAGATCTTCCTCCGATTCCCCCTCTTGCCTGGTTCGCAGTAGGGAGCTGGGCCTGGCCCAGGACGGGCTCCAAGGCCACAGGGTCCTGTCGCCTCCTCCTGTGGACCCCCGCCGGGGCAGGGCCAAAGCTCTGAACCAGTTGAGAAGGGCCTGAGAGCTTAGGGTTCAGCTTTACACCTATCACGCATCGCCCTCCTAGCGCACAGACACCCCACCCCACTGTGTCCCGAGACCACAGGCCCCAGAGCCTGGCTCCTCCACAGTCAGGAGGCCGGCCCCGCGCCTGCCCCCTCCGGCCAGGCAGTGGACGGAGGGCTTAGCACAGTGGGAGACTTCAACATGGAAAAAGACGGTTCTGACATGCGCTCTGAGATCTTTTAATTTTGATTTCTATGAATTTCCTTTTTAGGGGTCCATCATTAGCAGTCCTCACATGCGCCGGAGAGCAACATCAACACGAGAGTGTCCATCTCGCCCCCCCCAGGCCATGCCCAACTCGTCCTCCCTCCTGGGCTCCCTGTTCGGGAGTAGGAGAGGGAAGCCCCCTCCGCAGGGCCCCCCGCCACCCCCCCACCCCGCACACTCAGCCGGCCACCTCCCCGGGCCCACAGAGGGCCTGCCTCAGGCCCCGGCACACGGGCACCACGCCCAGTACTGCCACATGCAGAATCCACCCCCCTACCACCACCACCACCACTACCACCCGCCCTCCCACCTGCAGCACGCCCACCAGCATCACCACGGGCCCCACGGCGGCCACTACGGGGCCCACGCCCACGGCCACCCCCCGCTGCCCCCCACCCACGCCGGCCACGGGGGGCACCCCGCGCACCACCATGGGCAGCCCCCCGCCCCGCCCCCCCCCACCAGCAGCAAGGCCAAACCCAGCGGCATCAGCACAATCGTGTAGGCGGCCTGGGTGCCGCCGCCCGAGCCTTCCCAGCCGAGGGCCGCAGACCGGCCAGGGCGCCACACCGCTGCTCCACATTCCCCTCGGCCTGAGGGGCCTCGAGCCCCCCGCTCGCCTTCTGTGGAGCGGAGCTCCTCACTGGACCTAGCCTTGGCGCCGGCCGCGGGCGCGTCCCTTCACCCCGCAGGAGGGGTCTCGACGCAGCCCCAGTAGACACAGGCCTGCCCCCCAGCGCTCTGCCCGCTCCCGACACACATCTGACCCCCAACTTAGAGAGAGAAGACATGAGATCTAAAAAAGCAGACAACACAGAACTTACCCCAAAACTTGCTGCATTATTGCTCTGTTCTTGACAATGGGCAAAAAAATTAAGTAGACCTGATATGGTTGATGAAAATACGTAAGTAAACTTTATATAATATAAATATATAAATATATAAATATATAAATATCTATACTGTATAGGTAGTGTTTGTGTGTGAGAGACGTGCATTCAGTCCCGTTAGCCACATAGACCTCCACCTCTCCCAGGAAGACAGACGTAGACGAGGGTGAGAAAGGAGACCACACTCCCCTGCTAGAACAAGTTCAGGTCGTCCATATCTCCATAGAAGCAGCGCCCCTCCAGGGCCAGCTGAACCCCGCACGACCAACCATTACCGTGCCAAGGAACGTAGCGCCCCCTGCAGGTCTAAAGACGCCACACCGCTTCGTGTGAATCCTTATTAACAGTGTGATGCTAGGTGACCGGTGTTGTAACTGCAGGTGAACAGCTGGGTCGGTCACCTCTGCCATCGCCACTTGGGACATTGGTCCCACAGATCCTTAGACACAACTGTGAATTCCATGTTCCACATTCCTCTTCTATGCACATGGAGAACCAAGCCCCAGCCCTCTGAGGGCTCTCATCCTCGACCCCATAACCCTGTCATCCCGTCCCCAGCCACACAGGCAGGAGCCGAGTGTCCCGCGGGGGCTCTGCCCCTGCAGGGTGGTGTGCACGCTGGCCAGCCCAGGGCTGTGTGTCCCCCGTGTTGTGCGCTGAGTGGCAGCCGTGTGCTCGCGACCCCGTCATCACCGCGGCCACCCTGGCGACCCTGGCCAGGCGGAGCCTCCGCCACCCCTCACGGCCCCCGAGCTGCCGGGCCCCATGCCCCTGCGTGTCTTGTCGCTTCTGTGTGTGACGCCATGCGCTCCCCGGGGCTGCCCGCTGCCCGCGTCCGCTCCAGTCACCCATGGCCGTACTTTGCAGTTTCAGCCTTTCCAGCCACTGCAGCCTCCCGTGCCGTGCTCCTAAGCCTGGGACCCGAGGACTACCCACAGCCCTGCCCAGGCGGGGGCCGCTCCTTCAGAAAGGCCGCCGCCGCCGCCGCCGCCTGACCCCGAAGCCCGCTCTGGCCTTGTCCCCCGGCTGGGGTCGCCAGCTTCCCTCCTTCCTCTCATGCCATCGAGGTCACGAACCAGCAGATCTGCAAGCTCAGCACTTTGTTAGCACAGAGCGCAAGCCCAGCGGCTGGAGGCGTTGTCCCACCCACCCTCGCTCCAGTCCTCTCTGGCACCCGCTGAGAGCGGGCGGCGGCGTGGGTGCACGCAGTCCGCCTGGTGTGTCCCTCGCAGACGGGAGGCCTTGTGCATGCCGTCAGCACCAGCCACGAGCCTGTGCTCTGTATTGTACATTTGCAAAAATACCAGTGTTACTGTTGACAAATAGTTGAAGTAAAGTGGTAACATATTAAGTATGTCGGCTTCTCTTCACCCTCTCTGTACAAGGGTCGGGTCAACCTGTAATCAGCGGTAGTTCCAGGAAGCACAGCTGTCGGTTTCAGGGTTGCTCTTTCTGAAATGGCAGCATCGCTCCCAATGCACTCATGCCAGGGCCAGGCGGGACCCGTGCGTCCCAGGTCAGGATCCCGCCAGCCCTGCAGCCACCCGGAGCTCCGCCCCCAGCGCTGCCCTGCACTAAGCTGGGCTGCATCGCAGGTGGTGGCAGGGGCCAGGAACAGGCTCCGAGAAGCCCCGCAGGGTGGGGAGGCTGGGACAGTAGGCCCTCCCTCGGCAAGCGGAGAAGTGTCCAGCAGGGCTGCTGCTGATTGAAGTTGTGGAGCTTGGCAAGCATGGCTGCTGTCACCCAGCCTGTGCAGGGAGAGGGCTGAGGGCCGAGCGTCTGCCGCCTACCCCGTGCCCCATGCATGAGCCATGAGCCACCCTGGCCACCCAGAGGGAGAGCCGGTGATGGCCGGCGCCCTCGGGAAGGCAGCTGCCAACATCATAGGTCTTTCCTGGAACAATAGGGAAATCATAGATTTGTATTTTTCAAGTTTCCACATGAGTTGCCTCAGTGCTCCAGCCGTAGCTCGAGACCCTTTCCAGCACAAGGTGGCAGGAAGGCGTCCCTCGTCAGTATGTGAAGCACCATCACCCTTCCGCCTGAAGGCCCCAGGACAACTGAACGCATTCCACCACAGTGGTGGAGATGAAGACGGCTGGGCACGTGGGGCTGAGTGAAGGTGCAGGAGGGCGGGAAGGGGGGACTGGCAGGGGGGGGGGGGAAGGAGGGAGGAATGAAGGGCAGAGGGAATGAAGAGTAGACGAGGAAAGGGATGGCAGAAGGACAGTAGGGGCCTCTGCGAGGGGGTGCTCACACGTCTCAGGAGACTGCTCAGCCCCGCAGGCTCCCACGCCCCTCCCATCTGGAGGCTCTGGAACACCAAGTTCAAGCCCACAGCCTGCTTCCTGCTCCCCCCGCCACAGGAGCAGCTCACCTGAGCTCATGCCACATCCGCTGCAGCCCCTCTGGTTCACATGGAAAGAGGGAAAGCCCAGACATTGCTGGGCTCCCAGGCCTGCACTGGTGCCCTGAAGGACTATGTGGTAGGAGATAGCTGCTCTCTGCAGCCCTGGACCTCAGCTGTCCACAGCCACATTGTCCAGGACACTTAGCTGTGGCCACTCTCCCTCCAAGGCTTACCTTCCACCATGAGCAGCTCAGCCCACTCTACCCAGGCAAAAGTCCCAAGTTACGCAGTAGACCATGGTCTACTGTGCTGCCGCCAGGCCGTACCCAGCGTGAGAGCCTCCAAAGGCGGAAGGAGGTCAGGGCTGCTCCCAGGTGGTCATGGGTGGCGACGCTCCCACCGGGGAGTCACATTTCCAGCCAGAGTGGGCTGACGGCATATGAAAGGGGTGGGACTTCCCAGGGAGAAGACCCCAGAGCCTCCAGGCTCCTCGCCTCTGGGCGGCGGCTGGTCAAGGAGGAAGGGAAGGTAGTTCTCCGGAGGGGCTGTGTCCACTCTGGCCTGACTGATAACCAGGACCATCTGAGTCACTCCCTCTCCCTCGGCCCAGAAAAGTGAATCTGGTTACGTCCCATTCAGCCTTGGGCCAGCTTCGGTGCCATTTCCTGATGAAAATTCTCTCCTGGATCTCAGCCACACCTTCACTTCATGGGCCACTGAGTGTGAGCCAGACTGCTCAGGTCTCCACCCCTCACTAACCACAGGTGAAGCTCCACATCCAAACACCAGGGCAGTACTGTGATTAAGGCTGTGGAGAGGCCCCTGGAAACGGCTCGCGTGGCCTAGTGCTTCTCACTGTCGGGGAGAAGCCCCATTGCTCGTCTGCTGCAGGTCTGAGCACAACAGAGCGTGTGGTCCTGTGTGCCAGCGGCTGCTGACTCCCCAGCACAGCTTGTAGGCAGGGAGAGTGCAGAGCCAGTGCATCCAGGAGCCAGCCTGGGGTCCAGCACAGTTGTACTGGACATTTGCCACTCCCAACTGTACTGGCTCTGTGTGGAGGAGGTTTGGCCCAAGCAAGACGCTGGCAGAAAGTGCCAATGGGCAAAGGCTAGAGTTGTGGCTGCTTTGGACAGGCCCAGGCAGAGTGGCTGCATTTGCTGGTGGCAACCCCAATACCAACTGTTGTCCAGGTGGAGTGGTACCCTAGGCCTGCCCAGGGGCTCCAGCACACTTGGACCCCCCCCAAGGACACTGCCACACGGTGCCATCCTCTCAGAGGAAGTTACTCAGCTAACGTTGTTAGCTGTGTTAATAAGAAACAGGAAGCAAAGAAGGAGCATGACATGCATTCAAACAGCATGCTGTACTTCATAAACATGTCAATACTGTGTGTCAGGTAGAGATTCCCCTCTGAGAGCCACCCATGGGCCCTAACAAGACCCCTGGGGGCTTGAGTGCACCTAGGCTGGGGACCTGAGAGGACACTACTCTAAAGGAGAGCCAGACGCTATTTATTCTTCTCTTTCTTATTTATTTGCTGTGTTGTCTTAGCTGGCCTCAAACCCACAATTCTCCAGCCTCAGCCTCCTGAGAACTGGAATAATGGAGTACACCTCCACACACGCTGCCAAAGACTTTTCTCAGAGACTCCAAGTCTGGAGGTCACATTAACTACCTTTAAAGGATCTGAGGAGTCACATACAATATCACCTATATTTTATTTTATACTTCTCTGGAAATGGAACTCTAAGCAGAGGTTTTACTTTTTTAAAAAACAACAAAGAAGAAAGAAAAAGGAAAACAAAAGCAAGCAGAGGCCAAGCGGAATGCTGGGAGCCGCGGGAGGAGCCGCGCTCACAGGGACACTGCTGTGGGGTCAGTGGGGTGCAGGGCAGCGCCAGGGTGCTCCCTCCTCTTGTCCTACCCCAGCGTGGTGCATGCCAGAATAAACACCCCAGAGCACAGGCTGCGCCTCCAGCCAGACCTGCCTGCGCTGCACACACGTGGCCCTCACACCAGCCTTGTGGGCCAGGCTCCTGGCCCAGGGTTCTACCTCAGCTCAGCTAGAGCTGCAGTGCCACCGTGCAAGCGAGCGAGCGAGCCTCCTTCACGGCTGACCAGAGGCCACTGCAGGGCCAGGCCCATCCCGCAGGGGAGACCAGGCCGCTGGCCCCATTGGTGTAAGGGAAATGGCCACTGCGCACATGGAGGTGACCAGCCTCATCAGGGTGGCCCAGAGGCCAGTTCTGAGAGGCCACTCAGCTCTACTTCGCTTCTCAGTAGCCAGTCCAGAAAGAAGCAGAGAGCCAGAAGGCCAGTGCCCAGCAGGTCCCCCAGTCCCGTGAGGTAGGGGATGCAGTGGTTGTCAGGGTCCAGGGCCTGGTGCCAGGCCAGCCGAACCATCACCTCTGCCAGGTACAGCAGGATAGTCACCTGTCAGAACAGCAAGCACACATCAAAACCAAGTTAGAGTCTGCAAACAGCCAAGAAACACCAGCTGGTGTTCATGGGAAGGAGCCAAGATAGATGTCAAGCCCAGCCTAGGGCCAGAACTAAGTGAGGCAGACCCCTGCTCTATCAGCCATGAGCAACACAGAACAGTCATGACCCAGAACTGACTCACTGCTCAGGCCTGCTGAACTGCGCCCAGGCAGGCTCTGCCTCAACCTCCTTCACCCTAGAGATGATCTCAGGCTGCTAAGTGTGCAGCACAGAGTGCACTGAGTAGTGTGATGTATGCAGTGAGTAGTGACATGTACAGTGTGTGGTGTACAGTGATCGCATGCAGTGTGGATATAAAGTATGCAGTGTGAAAGATAGGTGGGTGATGTATGAGGTGATCACATGCAGTGTGCAGCTCCCAGTGTGCAATGTGAATATGAGTGTGTAGAGTTCATGTGCAGTGCACAGTTCCCAGTGAGAGGGGTACAGTGAGGAGTGCAGTGTGAGGTGTAGTGTGAAGGGTGCAGTGTGAGGGCCGCAGTGTGAGGTGCAGTGTGAGGTGTAGTGTGAGGGGTGCAGTGTGAGGGGTGCAGTGTGGTGCAGTGTGAGGGGTACAGTGAGGGGTGCAGTGTGAGGGGTACAGTGAGGGGTGCAGTGTGAGGTGCAGTGTGAGGGGTGCAGTGTGAGGTGTGCAGTGTGAGGCGCAGTGTGAGGGGTGCAGTGTGCAGTGTGAGGTGCAGTGTGAGGTGCAGTGTGAGGGGTGCAGTGTGAGGTGTGCAGTGTGAGGTGCAGTGTGAGGCGCAGTGTGAGGGGTGCAGTGTGAGGTGCAGTGTGAGGCGGTGTGAGGGATGCAGTGTGAGGTGCAGTGTGAGGTGCCGTGTGAGGGGTGCAGTGTGAGACAGTGTGAGGGATGCAGTGTGTGTGGTGAAGTGTGAGGCGCAGTGTGAGGTGCAGTGTGAGGGGTGCAGTGTGAGGTGCAGTGTGAGGGGTGCAGTGTGAGGTGCAGTGTGAGGGGTGCAGTGTGAGGTGCAGTGTGAGGGGTGCAGTGTGAGGCGCAGTGTGAGGCACGGTGTGAGGCGCGGTGTGAGGTGCGGTGTGAGGCGCAGTGTGAGGCGCAGTGTGAGGTGCCGTGTGAGGGGTGCAGTGTGAGGTGCAGTGTGAGGTGCAGTGTGAGGGGTGCGGTGTGAGGTGCAGTGTGAGGTGCAGTGTGAGGCACAGTGTGAGGCGCAGTGTGAGGTGCCGTGTGAGGGGCGCAGTGTGAGGCGCAGTGTGAGGCGCAGTGTGAGGGCTGCAGTGTGAGGGCTGCAGTGTGAGGGCTGCAGTGTGTGGTGCAGTGTGAGGCGCAGTGTGAGGCGCAGTGAGAGGTGCAGTGTGAGGGGCGCAGTGTGGGGTGCAGTGTGAGGTGTAGTGTGAGGTGCAGTGTGAGGGGTGCAGTGTGAGGCGCAGTGTGAGGGGTGCAGTGTGGAGGTGCAGTGTGGAGGTGCAGTGTGAGGGGTGCCGTGTGAGGGGTGCAGTGTGAGGTGCAGTGTGGAGGTGCAGTGTACAGCTCCTAGTTTGAGGGGTGCAGTGGTCTCTATGTCTGGACCTTGCTTTCAGGCTTGAACAAGTTGAATAAACTGCATTGACTCTTGGAAGATGGGGACTGTGTACTACATGTCCAGGAACCTCTACTCCACTCCACCCTGCTCAGAAGCTCCACTGGGACAGGGAGTGAGCCTGCCCGCTGGGAAGCCACTTCTCCAGCCCAGCCATCCCCACCTGGCCCAGGCCCGCCAGCAGGTACAGCACCACAAAGGGCCTCACCTGGACCAGGCCTGCCAGCAGGTACAGCGCCACAAAGGTCTTGCTGTTTATCAATGAATGGCCTTCTACCAGGTAGATGATGTAGAAGAAAATCAGATGACCAGGGACCACCAGGAAGAGCAGGACTCGGGCGGACATGGAATTGGTTTCTGGAGGAAACAGAACCAAGAGTACATGTGGCCTGCCTGGCAGCAGGCTCCACCTTGCAGGGGGCAGGCCTGAGGTGGAGAGAAAGACAATTGGGGTGAGGCTTTGAAACCCAACAAGCAGCACTGTGGTGAGCTCCCTGGGTGGCTTAGGTTGTTTTGCCTTGGGTATCTCAGACTGTCTGCAACCCATAATACAAAGACGGGTGACAGCCTCAGTGCAGGTCTGCTTTATCCAGAAATCTAAGAAAGGAGCCGAGCCAATCAGAGATAGCACAGGTGCAAGGCGGCCGTGACACCTCCCCTCGCTGGGGTCAGTGCTGCCTCTGTGGGGCACAGAGGGCTCCCCTACACCGTGGCACTGGGGACCACTGAGACCATGGGGGCAGCCTGGCAGTGCCCCACCCCCACCAGGGTGCTGTCGTGAGGAGCTGCACTCCATGAGGGACGCCCTTGGGAACAAGGGTCCCTTTGCACGTCCACCCACCTGGCTGAGAGAACTGGGTGCTCCTCCTCTTGTGGTGTAGGGCCAGAGAGAGATTTAATAAGACCTGGAACCTTGTTACACAACACCACAGTTCCAGATCCAGCCTAAAACAACTTCCCACACCAACAGCAAGAGGAGCCCCACTTTAGAAAAATAACTGCAGATCCGAACGGAGAGGATGCATGTCAGACTGTCCTAAAACAACTTTAAGGACCATGATGAGCTTGTTCCCTGAAGCATGAGCAGTTACCACAGAAACACTGGAAATGAACTTAAAACCAAGCAGCAGGTAACAAAAGAACCAGAAGATTCCAAGCAGAACCAAGGGAGAATTACAATATCCAGAACTTCCCAATAACTCAATCAGCTGACTGAATGGCAGGATGGAGAGGACAAAACAAAAATAAAGGGGTCAGGCACCAGTGGCTCACACCTGCAATCCTAGCTACTCAGGAGGCTGAGATCTGAGAATCACGGTCCAAAGCCGGTCTGGGCAGGACAGTCCAGACTCTTATCTCCAATTAACCACCAAAAGGCTGGAAGTGGAGCAATGGTTCAAGTAGTAGAATGCTAGCCTTGAGAGAGAGAGAAAAAAACAACAACACTTCAGGAACAACAGCCAGCCCAGGACTAGCACAAAATAAATAAATCAGTAAACTTGAAATCATATCTGGAAAAGATAAATCTACAGATCCAAGGAGCCTAACAAACCCAAAACACACCCTAAAAAATCCACATTATCATCCAGCTTCTACAAAGTTGTGAGATAGCAAGACGGGACCTCTGAGTTTGCACAGGGAACACGGCCTGGCAGGGGGTGGGAGTGGCCCAGTTTTCAGGGGTCAAAAACAACAGTAAACCCATAGTAGTGCACCAGTGAAAACACCCTCAGGAATGTGCCAGCACACCTACCCTAAGTGATGATTAACAGCAGTTTTTTAAACCAAGAGGAGATGACCCAAGGGGAGAAAACACGACAAAAGACATCTTTGTTAAAGCCCCTCCGATGACTGCAGTGGTTCTGAGAACTTCACCCAGGCAGGGCCCTTTGCCCAGTGCCCCTCTGCTCATCAGAGAAGCACTTCCAACCCTATGGCCACATCTCTCATGCTTGTCATGGGGCTTGAACTCTGGGCCTGGGCGCTGTCCCTCAGCTCTTTAAGCTCAAGGCTAGTGCTCTACCACTTGAGCCACAGGGCTACTTCTGGTTCTCTGATGCTTAATTGGAGATAAGAGTCTCATGGACTTGCCTGCCCGGTCTGGCTTTGAACCAAGAGCCTCAGGTCTCAGCCTCATGAGTAGCCAGCATGACAGGTGTGAGCCACCAGTGCCCGGCTCCTCCCATTCTCTCTCACTGCACCTTTGCTGCTGCCCTAGAAAACGTCAGTTTATAATCATGGGCTTGTTTCTTTTGTGGTTCTCTCTCCTGCACATCTACCTGTGAGGGAAGAGGTGGGCTTATGTTTCCCACTGTAACCCACAACCTGACCGCCTAGTGCCTGACAGACATTCAGTATGTATTTGTGTCCATGAATGAAATAAATGCACGAATGAGTGGATGGATAAACGATGAATGATGGATAAGTGGATGGATAATGGATGGACAGAAAGAAGGAAGGGAGGGAGGGAGGAAGGAAGGAAGGAAGGAAGGAAGGAAGGAAGGAAGGCAAGGCTGTTAGTCAGCTGTTCAGAGGAGGGGCTGGGACCCTGAAGGTGCCCCATGCTGAGGTCAGCATTGGTCTCAAACATCAGATTCTCATCTGCTAACAGAAATGGCCCTGTGGCCTCCAGAAGACATGAGACCCACCTGAGGTACAGAAAGTAGAGCAGGGGTTCGGACAGAACTTTTTCATCTGGAGAGGGAGAACACCAGGGGTGCTCCAAATGTGTAGAAAGGTGGAGACCCGGCTGGTCTGGATGGCCACCAGGTTGCCACCAACTCCTGCAAGGAAAAAACAATAGAGTTTCCCTCCTCTATCCCAGGCTCCGGGGTTCTATCTCCTCTTTCAAGGTCACTTCCTCCAGGAAGTCTTCTTTGACTGATTCAGGATGTGGTGTGCTTTACTTCTCTCTCCCTCAATCTTGCATGACTCCCAGGTAGTGTGGCGCAGACCTAGAATGAGGTCCTGTCTGGCCAGCTGGTCCTTTAAGGGAGGGAAGTGGGACAGGCAAAGCAGGTTCTCAGAAAGTATGTGCTGGTGGCTGGTGGTGATCAGACCTAGGGAAGGAGTGAGTCTGAGGGAAGAGGAATGGAGAGTGGATGGTTTAACAAAGGCTTGAAGCCTGGGCACAGTGACTAGCTCCAGCAAATCCTAGTTACCTGGGGATCAAAGATTGGGAGGATTGTGGTTCAAACCAGCCTGGGCAAAAAGTTCACAAAACTCTATCTCAACCAATAGGTCAGGGATCTGATGGTGCAGACCTGTTATTCCAGTTGGACAGGAGGCATAAACAGGGGGACAATGACCAGTCCAGCCCCAGGAGAAGTGACCAGGCCAGCCCCAGCCGTGGCTGCTAGGGAAACCCACTGCTATCTCAGTCTTTGTTTGTTGTTTTGTTTTGTTTTTGTGGGTCGTGGGGCTTGAACTCTGGTCCCGAGCACTGTCCCTCAGCTCAGCTCAAGGTGAGAGCTCTACCACTTGAACTACAGCATCACTTCAGTTTTCTGGTGGTTTATTGGAGATAAGTCTCATGGACTTGAGGCTGGGAAGGTGGCTCAGTGGTAGAGCGCTTGCCTTACATGTCTGAGGCCCTGGGTTCGATTCCTCAGCACCCCATAAGCAAAAAGAAAAAAGCTGGAAGTAGAGCTGCGGCTCAAGTGGTAGAGTGCTAGCCTTGAGCTGAAGAGCTGAGAGACAGCGCTCAGGCCCCGCGACCGGATCCCACCCCCCACTAAAAAAAAAAAAAAAAAGTCTCATGGACTTTTCTACCCTGGCTGGCTTTGAACCTCGATCCTCAGATCTCAGCCTCCTGAGTAGCTAGGATTACAGGTGTGAGCCAGGCGCCCAGCTTTCAGTCTTAGTTTTTAAGAAGACAGAACTCAGATTTTTAGGTGTAAATGTCTGAGTATTACTGTCACCAATGACTCTCACAGAAAACAAACCAGCAGGGCCTGGCACCCATCTCTGAGGGCCACATCAGAGTGCACATGGGAAGCCAGAGTGGACTCTGTGCTCAGCTGTGGGCAAAGCTCAGGTCCTGGCAGTTCCTGTGAGGGCGGAGCTAGCTTTGTTCCCAGGTCTCCTTTCATCTTAGGAAAACCTACCCCACAGCCCAGGCCGCCACCTGTTCACAACTTGGCTGCTCAGCGGCCTTCAAGAGCCTGGGTCCAACCTGGGACTGGTGTTCAGGCCCAACCATCCATGGGGATCTCCCATCCACGGGCCATAGGGAGCCTTGAAACACTCACCACACATGACAGGCGTAAATATGGCCATGCCTTTGTACTGCTGCTTCGATGCGGTCATGCTCAGGATGAGCCCTCCAACACTGTGGAGACAACAGGTGGCACCAAGCTGTCAGAGCAGGCCCTCAGCAGCCCTGCACCACCCACCGCCACCCCCCAGCCCTGCACCACAGAGCGGACCCCCAGCAGCCCTGCACCACAGAGCGGACCCCCAGCAGCCCTGCACCACAGAGCGGACCCCCAGCAGCCCTGCACCACAGAGCGGACCCCCAGCAGCCCTGCACCACAGAGCGGACCCCCAGCAGCCCTGCACCACAGAGCGGACCCCCAGCAGCCCTGCACCACCCACCGCCACCCCCCAGCCCTGTACCACAGAGCGGACCCCCAGCAGCCCTGCACCACCCACCGCCACCCCCCAGCCCTGTACCACAGAGCGGACCCCCAGCAGCCCTGCACCACCCACCGCCACCCCCCAGCCCTGTACCACAGAGCAGACCCCCAGCAGCCCTGCACCACCCACCGCCACCCCCCCAGCCCTGTACCACAGAGCAGACCCCCAGCAGCCCTGCACCACAGAGCGGACCCCCAGCAGCCCTGCACCACCCACCGCCACCCCCCAGCCCTGCACCACAGAGCGGACCCCCCCCAGCCCTGCACCACAGAGCGGACCCCCAGCAGCCCTGCACCACCCACCGCCACCCCCCAGCCCTGTACCACAGAGCGGACCCCCAGCAGCCCTGCACCACAGAGCGGACCCCCAGCAGCCCTGCACCACAGAGCGGACCCCCCCCCAGCCCTGCACCACAGAGCAGACCCCCAGCAGCCCTGCACCACCCACCGCCACCCCCCCAGCCCTGTACCACAGAGCGGACCCCCAGCAGCCCTGCACCACCCACCGCCACCCCCCCAGCCCTGTACCACAGAGCGGACCCCCAGCAGCCCTGCACCACCCACCGCCACCCCCCCAGCCCTGTACCACAGAGCGGACCCCCAGCAGCCCTGCACCACCCACCGCCACCCCCCAGCCCTGCACCACAGAGCGGACCCCCAGCAGCCCTGCACCACAGAGCGGACCCCCAGCAGCCCTGCACCACACAGCAGACCCCCCCCAGCCCTGCACCACAGAGCAGACCCCCAGCAGCCCTGCACCACCCACCGCCACCCCCCAGCCCTGTACCACAGAGCGGACCCCCAGCAGCCCTGCACCACAGAGCGGACCCCCAGCAGCCCTGCACCACAGAGCGGACCCCCAGCAGCCCTGCACCACCCACCGCCACCCCCCAGCCCTGCACCACAGAGCGGACCCCCAGCAGCCCTGCACCACCCACCGCCACCCCCCAGCCCTGTACCACAGAGCGGACCCCCAGCAGCCCTGCACCACCCACCGCCACCCCCCAGCCCTGTACCACAGAGCGGACCCCCAGCAGCCCTGCACCACCCACCGCCACCCCCCAGCCCTGTACCACAGAGCGGACCCCCAGCAGCCCTGCACCACAGAGCGGACCCCCAGCAGCCCTGCACCACCCACTGCCACCCCCAGCCCTGTACCACAGAGCGGACCCCCAGCAGCCCTGCACCACCCACTGCCACCCCCCAGCCCTGTACCACAGAGCGGACCCCCAGCAGCCCTGCACCACCCACCGCCACCCCCCAGCCCTGTACCACAGAGCGGACCCCCAGCAGCCCTGCACCACAGAGCGGACCCCCAGCAGCCCTGCACCACACAGCAGACCCCCCCAGCCCTGCACCACAGAGCAGACCCCCAGCAGCCCTGCACCACAGAGCAGAACCCCCCAACTTGCTGCCCCTAGCCCTGCCACCACCTGTCTGCCACCCACCCCCAGATTCAGCAAATTGCCCCTCCTATCCACAATGTCTCCTGCAGTTCCAGTAGATCCCAGGGCCTTTGCACCCCTGGTTTCTGTCTCCATCTCCATCCTGAGTCTTGGTGCTAACAGCAACCTTTTACACAAGGACGAGTCTCAGCTCTGTTGCTGCTGGGCGGACACAGTACCCTCACTGTGGCCAAGATGATAATGTTGCCACATCATTCATGCTCCTCCTGGAGTTCAGCAAAGGCTTGCCCACCTCTTGGATAACTTAAGAGATTTGGAGAAAGTAGATCCAATGATGTAAGGTTCCTGGAACCTTCTAGAAGCAACAATTTTTGGACTTCACTCAACCTCTTTTGCCTGAGGTTTAGGGTAGAACATGTTACAGTGGACTAGAGAGGCCCCGTCCGGTGTCCAGCAGGAAGGGGTGGAGGAAGACAGCCTGGTGGGCAGAGACAACCCCACCAGAGACAGGCCTCTGAAGTGCTGCAGCAGCCACGCTGCAGACAGCGGCCACAGAGTCAGCAGGACCTCAAGGCCAGGGAGAGGGACTGTGGCCTACATGGAGGTCCCGAGGCTGTAGGGAGCAACAGCAGCCTGCTTGAGTCCTGGTCCAGCACTGGCCTTTGTAAAAGCCACAGCACCATGTTGGGGAGAATTTCTAGGCTCCAGGGTGCCCATCAGATCCACCCTCCCCTGCCCTGCCCACGGCTCTGCCTTGGCCCCCTGGTGCTCTGTAAGCAGGGTACAGCTCAGACAGAGAATGAGGCCTTAGATTTTTGGTGAAAGAGACAATGAAAGCAGAGATAAAGGAGTCCAGGAGCTATTGCCACACATCACCATGACCGCACACCACTGCAGCCTCCCGGGGCACTGGTGTCACCTCACTCGCGGCCCACGGACTCCAGCAGGCCAGGCAGCACTTGGGGCACTCACCTGCTGATGACCATGGCCAGCACAATGGGGAACCACCCAAACTTCAGGATCTTCATGATTGGCGGGTTCTGCTTGGCAATGACCACCCAGAGCGGGATCAGAGCCATAAGACCCGCGCAGGCCAGTGGTGTCAGGTACCAGGTATCTAGAACAGAAAGCACACACAGCTCATGGGGCATGGATGGCATGCAGCCTGGCCTCAGTGCCTGCACACTATAGGTGAGAAGCTATTGCTCACAGGGCCGGAGACCCCCATCTCGTATTTGTTCTAGCACAGTGATGTGTACGTAAACCCTATGCTCAGGGATCGAGTGGGCAGCCAACTCTCCCCTCAGCTGTAAGGACTTATCAGGTCAAGACCCCTGACTCCTGAGTGTACCAGAAACCTTCATAGACTCATGGGAGAGACAGACCAGACAGTGGTGGACAGACTGAATCCTAGGTCATATGCTGGAATAAGCTGGGGCCAGTGGAGGACAGAGAGAGGGTCTGAGAATTCTTATTCCTTTTACAATCAAATACAAATAGTTAAGTCCTATGCAAATCTGCTCATTTTGATTCAGTTTGGTGGAAGTTCAAAGTTAGGTTATTGGTTCTGATTCTTATGAATCGTCCCTGTCACTTATACAAACCTTGAGTCTCTCTCAGATGATGAATTACCAGGGAGCTGGTCTACAGCTGGGTCAGGAATAGCCCAGGTACCTGGCTGGGTCTGGATTCCCATGGGGCACGGTGGGGGAATCAGAGCTTTGAGGCTATTCCCTTTGTCTAGGCCAGTGGCCTCTGCTCCTGCTGGCCTCATCCCTTCAAGACACAACCAAATGGCCGGAGCAGCCTCAGGTCCTCAACAGCCTCCCTGCCCACCTCTGTCCCACAAGCAGAGACTGGCATCCATGTCCACAGCTGGAGTTGTGCTTTTCTTTCTAACCTGGTTTCTGCACAGTGACCCCAAGCTTTGGCACTGCAGGACTGGACTGGTACACGGTGCCACCCAATTGAAATGCCCATGATGGGTGCCCCTCCTACCTCTGTGTTGGTACAGGAAGCTGCTAACCAAGGCCAGAATGGACAGTGTGATGAGGTCTCCCAGGCTGGCCGCAATGGGTGTGGCAATGTTGTCTGGGTTGACCCCCAGTTTTCGAGCACCGATCACTATGCAGACCATGAGCAGTCCTGCAAAGAAAAGGGACGAGGCTCAGGGGCAGTGGCCCCAGGAGGGCTGGAGCCCCCAGGGGCCTTGGCATGGAAGAGCTGCTTATCAACTGGCTCTGTCTACCTCCCCAGAGGCATAGTGGACTGTCCCACTCACAGTTTCTCAGCCACCCTGGAGGCCTGAGGCATCTGGAGTCAGATTTGGCTTTGTGATCTGTGCACATGATGTCAGAATGGCCCAAAAATATCCCAGATCAGGTCAGGTGACCTGGAACCATGAGGATGTGGAGCTCACAGTCACAGATGAGGGGGTGGGCCCCACGGATGGGAGGAAGAGACAGAGGTGGCTGGAGTCTAGATGCCACCCTGGTGCTGGGAGCTCAGCTTGGCCCTCTGAGGTCCCTTATCTCAGGGGCCTGCGTGCTTTCAGTGGACAGTGATTATCAATTCATGTCTTCCCAGGTCGGGAAGTGACAGGCAGGTGACAGAGTGTGGCTCAGAGATCTGACAGGAACCCCTATGGATGCCAGGACCCTAAGGCCCCTGCCTGTCCAAGAACCCCTGATGGTACAGACTCCATCCATCCCATCCACTGCTCGGACTGGATGCAGAAACTCACTTGGTTCTTTAAGAAAATACTCTGCATCATGGTTATTGGAGGCTTAACACATCACTAGGAATACTGTGACTCTAGAAATAATTATAGCAAGGGCCTGGCTTCACTCCCCAACACCACGCATAAAAAATAAACGAGTCACCAGGTAGTGGTGGATGGTGCCTATAATTCCAGCAACTCAGGAGGCTGAGATCTGAAGATCATAGTTTGAAGTCAGCCTGGGCAGGAAAGTCTATGGGACAGACTCTTAACTCCAATCAACTACTCAAAAAAAGCTGAAAGTGGCACTATAGCTCAAGTGGTAGAATGTCAGCTTTGAGCAAAAGAAGCTCTGGGACAACGCCCAGGCCCAGACTTCAAGCCCCAGGACTGGCATGCATTGCATGAATGCATACATACATAAACAAGTCATTCAGTGGTGGTGGCTCAGGCCTGTAATCCTACCTACTCAGGAGCCTGAGATCTGAAGATTACAGTTTGAAGCCAGCCTGGGCAGGAAAGTCTGTGAGACTCTCTTCTCCAACTAACCATCAAAAAATCAGAAGCAGAGAGCTGTGGCTCAAGTGATAGAACACCAGCCTTGAGTGAAAAAGCTCAAGGGTGATGTTTAAGCCCTGAGCTCAAGTTCTTCTAGACGGGAACAAAAATACACAAAGAAACACATTAGGACAATTATAATCACTCCCTCAATATGGTCCAAAGCCACTGTCAGGAGCCAATTTGTGCCCCATCTGTGGCCAGACCGGCATCTTCTTTTGAAGTGTGTGAGAAGGTGTGCAAAGGCTGAGGCTCTTACACAGACAGCGGGGAGGGGTCTGCCGCGGCCACAGCCCAGGGCAGTGCTGGGGTCCCAGCAGTCTACCCACATACTGAGGACGCCTCCAGGTACTGGAACACACAGGCTCACCTAAGGCAAAGGCGGCAAGGAAGGCGGTGATGGCACTGCTGGCGCACAGCAAGGCCACCTTGGCCAAGTCCAGCTCCTCCCGAGACACGGTGCCCAGCAGCAGGGCAGCCATGGCAGCCAGGAGCCCCACGACGGTGGCTTGCACCTGCAGGGCACCAATCAGACACATGAGACCCTTTAGCCCCCCACCTGCCACTGCCTTTCTCCCACCTCCTCGCTTACCTAGAGGGATGCACTCGTCCCTCACCACTGCCTCTGTCCTTCACCCTACAGTCTGCCCACAGCTTCATCAACAGTGCTAAGGCTCAGTTACTCAGTTACATGGAAACACACACCTGGGCAAGAACTGGAGTACACTTAAGTAAAATCTATGCCCGCAGCATCACTGCCCACACTGTCAGCCACGGCTTCAGGCCTGGTGCAGAGGCAGAGCCGCACTAGCCACAGGCCCACTTCCGTGCACACAGACAGCAGAGAGGAGCATGCAGAAGCGGCTGCTCCTGGCAGGGCTGGGGCTCAGCCCCTGGGGGCCCCAGAGTGAGCCCTGGGCAGGCAGCAAAGGGACAGAGGATAGCGACAGATGTGCTGGGAGCAGCTGGAGGAGGAGGAGCCCTGAGTGCCTGGGGTGAGGGTGAGGGAGGGGAGCAGCTGGGGAGATTCAATTTCTTGATTGGAAAATGGGGAGGATGTGTCCCAGCCAATGTGACCAGGGGATGGCAGTGTGTGAGGCAAAGTTCTAAACTAGAACCACGTGCTTGAGCTAAGCAACTTAGACAAGCACTCAGGATTTTGGAGGTGTTGGTCCATGGTAGGTTGGCCTCATTGCTTTTGGGCTTGTGCATGTCAGAGCGAGCCCACACCCCTGTGGCCAGAGGAAGAAGTGACTGAGCCCCACAGCACCCATCAAGGACAGGACCAGCGACCTAAGGCCCCAATTAAGCTCTGCTTGTATTTTTTTCATTTGATTTTTGAGACGGGGTCATATTATGCAACCTCAATCTTGCAATCCAGCCTCCCCAGTGTTAGGATTACAGGTGTGTGCCACGTGCCAGGTTAGTTTCTAAGGGCCTTACCATTTCCAGTAGTCCCAACAGGGACCCACTTTCTACTGCATGGCCCTTTAGAGGATACTGCAGGCAGGCAGCATTCTATACAGATGCCCCAAAGACTGAGAAGGGACACACAGCAGCAGAGACAGGTCCTAGGTCCAGGAAGGAAGGACCCTAGACCCTCAGAAAAATTAAGGCCCCTTACAAAAGGCAAAGTCCAAGTCTATCAGCTAGAGGACTAGGTGAGCTGTGTCTTTACCTTGAAGGTACTAACAGCAAGGCTACTCATAAGGAGAGTCCTTCAAGGACCTGACTTGGGGTGAAGCCATAAGGGGCTGGGGATGGGAATGTGGATCCCAGGATGCAGGAGGCTGTGGTGGTGTCCGGAGGAGGGCAAGCCTCTGAGCTGCTGTAGGAATGCAGTCTGGTAGACAGATGGCCAGTGGACCCCTGTCCTCAAAGCTCAGTTTGGAGTGCAGGACAAGGTTTGTGTTGCCTTCTCCCACCCAGACTTTGCCTGCTCCAGGTCCAAGAAGGAGAAGTGTCAGTCTGACAAAACAGGAAAACAGAGACTGACCTGCACAAGGGCGAGGTTGCTGCTGATAACTCTGCGTTTTTCCTGGGGGTCATCAATTTGCCCGGTGTTGGCCTAGGGTACAGAAAAGGGACATAGTATGTCTGGCTGGACCCAAAGCAATGGGCAGTCACATAAGAGAGATAAAGAAATACCATTCCACCAACATCAGGACAAATCACCCTGCTTGTCAGTGGCCAGCACAAAGCTTCCTCTGTGGGTGGGGATGGAGGAGAGGACACAGGCCCTGGAGATCTAGGTAGGCATCATGGGACATCCCTCCAGGCTGTCTGTGAGATGCTCACATCCTGTTTAATGACACACATAGAGTGAGAGTGGACAGATACAGGAGACATCCACACACAGTTGTAGAGAGAGGGCAATGGTGGCTTATGAGCACCAAATAAAGACTGAAAAGCTATTATGAGACAAAGGACATTCTCTAAAAATACCAGGGTCAAATCAACAAGATGCAACAATTATATACACACCTACTGAATGTACATCAGTTGATGTAACCACATGGGGCAGACACTGAGCGAACTGAGGGCAGAACAAACAAGTTTACAATTACAGCTGGGGACTTGAGCGCCCACAATCAGTAGCGGACACAAGAAGACAGAAGAGGCTTGAGGAATGTGGGGACCTGGTGGACATAAACAGAAGAAAAGAAGAACATATGTGTCCTCCACAGAAGAGCGAGGCTAGGCCACAAAGAGGTGTTAATATACTTATGGTAAAACATATCATTCCCAATTACAAGAGAATGAAATTAGAAACCAATAGCAAAAGGTCAAAAGAGAAAGTCTTCAAACATATAGAAATTAGACAACTGTATCCTTGAAGAACCAATGAAGAAATCCCAGGGAAATTAGAAAATATCTCAGGCAAATGAAACACAATCTATTAAAAACTTACAAGACTCAGGAAAAGCAGGATTCAGGATTAAGATATATATAGTCAGTTGTGGGTCTTGAACACGGCCTGGGCACTGCTATTCAGCTCTTCAACTCAAGGCTAGCACTCTACCACTTGAGCCACAGTGCCACTTCTGGTTTTCTGGTTAATTGGAGATAAGAGTCTCATGAAAAAAAAAAAAAAAAAAGAGTCTCATGAACTTTCCTGCCTGGGCTGGCTTTGAACTGCAATGCTCAGACCTCAGCCTCCTGAGTAGCTAAGATTACAGGTGTGAGCCACCAGCACCTGGATGCAATGCAATTATATATATATATATATATATATATATATATATATATATATATCATATATATACATCATATATATACATCATATATATACATATATGTGTATATATATACATATATATGTATATATATACATATACATATATATTTATATATACATTAGTAGCTCACGCCTATAACCCTAACTACTCAGGAGGCTGAGATCTGAGGATCATGGTTTGAAGTCAGCCCAGGCAGGAAAGTAAGACTCTTATCACAGAATAAATCAGAAGTGGTGCTGTAGCTCAAGTAGTAATGCTAGCCTTGAACAAAAGGAGCTTAGGGACAGTGCCTGGGCCCACAGTTCAAGGCCCAGGACCAGCAAAAAGAAAAAAAAAGAATAGGAAAGAAGTAGAACCTGAAATCAACCAAGTAAAAGTTATACCTTCAGAAAGCAGAGAAAAGAACAAATTAACACCAAATTAACACAAGGCTAAGAAAAGTAAGTAATAAAGATGTATAGAGGAGATACTAGAGAAAAATCAATGAAGCCAAGAGTTGGTTCTTCAAAAAGATCAAAGCAATTCAAAACCTTTAGCTAAACTAACACACACACACACACACACACACACACACATACACACACGCACACACACAGACTCACAAAAACCGTAATTAGAAATTCAAAATGTGGACATTGCTACCAAATCTACAGATAGAAGATATATGTCAAAACTATATGTGAAAGCACTAAATAACCTAACTCAGAATATACACCTTGAGGATCTGGGAATGTGGCTTAGCCGTTGAGTGCTTGCCTAGCATGCATCAAGCCCTGAGTTTGATTCCTCAGTACCACATAAAGAGAAGTGGTACTGTGGCTCAAGTGGTAGAGTGCTAGCCTTGAGCACAGAGAGGCTCAAGGACAGTGCCCAGGTCCTGAGCTCAAGCTCCAGGACTGGCAAAAAAAAAAAAAAAAAAAAAAAAGGAAAAGGAAAAGAAAAAATGCCTTGAAACCCATATCCAGGACTGAATCACAAAGAAATAGGAAATGCAGACCTATCAGTAACTGTCAAGAAACTGAATCAATAATCAAAAGCTTCCCAATAGAGAAAATTTAGGATTAAGATGGCATAACTGGTGAACTGTACTAGATTTTACAAAGGAATTAACACCAATCTTCTCTAACTCCTCTGAAAAACTGAAGAGCAAGGAACAGCTCCAAGTCATTCCAAGAAGATACTATAAGAAAACAAAATCATAGACCCAGTATCACTAATGAACATTATGAAAAACAAGTCTTCTACAAAATACTAACAGACTGACATAACAGTATATGGAAAACACTACACCCCTCGACCTCTCAGAACTTATTCTTGGGGTACAAGGGCAACACACAAGAAATAACATGTCTTCTTAGAATAATCTAAACCAAGTGACCATCTCCACTAATGCATGAAAAGCATGTGACAAAACTCCATCCCTTTCAGCTGGGCGCTGGTGGTGCACGCCTATAATCCTAGCTACTCAGGAGGCTGAGATCTGAGGATCGCGGTTCAAAGCCAGCCTGGGCAGGAGAGACCGTGAGACTCCTATCTCCAATAAACCACCAGAAAACCAGAAGTGGCGCTGAAGCTCAAGTGGTAGAGTGCTCGCCTTGAGCTGAAGAGCTGAGGGACAGCGCCCAGGCCCAGAGTTCAAGCCCCACGACCGACAAAAAAAAAAAAAAAAACTCCATCCCTTTCAAGATGACACCCACAACTAGGAACAGACGGCAGCTATCTCCACCTAGGAAGACACAGTAAGACAGACTGGAAGGTCAGCGTGGGACACATACATCTGTTCTCAACACTCCTATTCAACAAGGCACCAGAAGCCCTGGCTTGAAAAGAAGGAAGACTATTCACATTGAACAGGAGAAAATAGAATTACCTGCATCTTATAAGATGAAAACTTTACATATCACACACATCCCATTTGAATTAATGAATTCAGTTGCAAAATACAAAATCAATTGTGTTTCTGTTGATTGGCATGATGACTGTCCATTAACAATGGGCAATTCAAAGGGAATTAAGGAAATTCCATATTAATGGCATAAAAAAGATAAGTCACATTTAGGAGGTAACTGTAGGAAGCAAGAGATGTACACACAGAAAATTTGCAATGCTGGATAGAAGTTACAGAAGATACAGCAAACTGAACAGATAGATGTTAGAACTTCTCAAAGCAACCTAAAAATGTAATGCAAAAAAAAAGTAAAAATAAACTGAATGATCTGAAAATGCAACTGTTCAACAGAGTGAAAGTTAACTTACAGGATGGGAGAAAGCATTTGTGGATCACATAACCAATAAGGGGATACAGAATGTCTCAGGAGTCACATTCTGGCTGTCTTTGAGGCCTGCCATTCAGCTGCCCACAGCCCATCCCTCTCTCTCTCCAGCAGGTCCCCTTCCCAGCCCTCTGTGTATTAGCTGTTCTCTCGGGTCCCTGAATACAGCTGCCAGTCTTCTGTCCAAGCAGGGTATGAAGTGGGCATCAGAAAGAAAGAACCACTATCTGTTAACAGGAGGGGACTCAGCCCTGTGGAAGAGATGGGAAGAGGGCACAGCCAGGAATCTCTGGTTCTTGGGCACCAGGAAAAACCAGTCCGGAGAACAGAGCATTCTGGGAAACCCTGCTACTCTGGGTGATTAAGACCCTTCCTGTCCCCACTACAGGATCTTACCTGGGCCCACACTGGCTGCTGGGCCTTGGTTGTGCAAGTGTGAAGGAACAGCAGGGTCTAGGAGGTTGTGGGGGGAGTAGCAGCATGCCGACATGCAGAACCAACTGTCTGACTAAAGGGGAATGGGAGGCCAGGAGCACTGAGCTGGCTCCTCACCTGAAGTCTCGTTTGGCTGTGGTAAGTAGGATTCAGGTGACCAGGAAAGCATCATAACAAAACAAAGCTGCATACCCACTGGAGAGTGTGCATCACTGAGGAGAGGCCACAGGGAACTGCGTCCCCAGACCGTGGGTGGCCTGGGGCATCCATTTACTTACCGCAGTGGAGAGTCGTGAGGCCAGGGTCATTTCCAGGTTCCCCTTCAGGCCCACCAGTGGCGGCACCAACGTCAAAAGGTCTTTAACTTCTGTGAACACTGGCCAGTGCTGGAAGAGAAGGCATAATTGGCAGAGCCCCTTTCTGTCTCTGGCCCATGGGAGCAGGGAAAATCAGGGGCTGGGCCTGGCTGAGGCTGGTGGTCTAGCTAGCCAAGTCTGCAAATGGAGTCTGTCTGTACAATGTGGAGGTGGGAAGGGAATCATCAAAGTTGAGGTTTTTGTCATAAACTGTGAGGCCCGGGTCAGCCGGGGCTACAGTGGCAGTGCCTTTATTGTCTCACCTGTCCCTGGAGTTTCCACAACAGAGAAGAAATTCTATCAAATATAACAACAAACAAAAAGAAACAGACAAATCATACACACTGGATGGGATGTATGTTTTTAAAAAAGTGGTAGAGAAAATCTTGTTTGTGGGGGTAAAAACAATTTGTTTAACATGCAATTAAACTGTTATTCACAATCAGTTTTGAGTACCCCATCAGATCTGAATTTGGGGCCTATAGGCAGATTTTGCCAGGGAGAGGACAGGAGACCTGGGCATTAGTTTCACCTCCATCCACAGGATGGAGCTGTTCAGAAGTACGCAAATCCATGAGGCCCCTAGCGGGTGCAGAGGAACCACCTCTAACAGCCAGGCTGACTTGAGGCATGGAGGAGAGAGATAAAGAAAGGGTTAAATGTTTTTTGTTTTTCATGCAATTGTTTCTAACATATTTATAAGACGATTTCTATGTTGCTTTGTATGTCCCTCCCCCATGGTATAACCCCTACTTTCACTGTATTTGATGTTGGTATAATTTGTGGAGGGGAAGGGCAAAAACAAATTGTTTAACTTGGGATACAGGTGGACCCATTGCAACAATGAGATGTACAAGTCGTTATGTCGAAAAACGAACTTTACAACTTTGGTGGTGGGGGGGAGGATTGGGTGGGGGAAGACGGGGGGCGGGGGCGAGTATGGGAAGAGATGGGAAGGGGAAACAAAGAGGAGGCAACAATGCTTGATAAGAAATGTACTTGTTATCTTGCCCATGTAATTGTAACTCCTCTGTACGGTATTTTCACAATAAAAAATAAAAATAAAAAAAAAGAAAGGGTTAAGCCAAAGGCCTGCAGGAAGGTAATATTCCTTTGTTTGGCTGATTGTGTAAAAGTATGGTCTTAACTAGCATTACTCTTGATTTTAAACATTTTCTCCATACTTATCAATTGTATTCCCTCTTGGAAATTATGTTTGTTTGTTTGTTTGGTTGGTTTTTTTGGGTCCGGTCGTGGGGCCTTGAACTCTGGGCCTGGGCGCTGTCCCTCAGCTCTTCAGCTCAAGGCTAGCGCTCTACCACTTGAGCCACAGCGCCACTTCCGGCTTTTTTCCTTTTGCTTATGTGGTGCTGAGGAATTGAACCCAGGGCCTCGAGCATGCAAGGCAAGCGCTCTACCACTGAGCCACCTTCCCAGCTCTGGAAATTATATTTTAACTTTTGGCTTAATCCACTGAGTTGTTTGAATATTTTCCAATAAAGGCATTAGCCCTTAGAAATAAAAAAGGGAGGGTAAGGGGTGCACAGAAATGAAGAGACAAAGAGTGAACAAATGCAGCAGTGCCACTCACTAGACCCAAAATTAAAAGTGAACTGTATAAGTGGGGACAGGAGGGAAAAACTGGGAGAGAGTGAGGGAAGGGTGACATTGTCCAAAAAGAAATGTATTCATGCTGGGCGCCAGTGACTCATGCCTGTAATCCTAGCTACTCAGGAGACTGAGATCTGAGGATCATGGTTCAAAGCCAGCCCAGGCAGGTAAGTGTGTGAGACTCTTATCTCCAATAAACTGCCAGAAAACCAGAAGTGGTGCTGTGACTCAAGTGGCAGAGCACTGCTCTTGAGCTGAGGAGCTCAGAGACAGCCCACAGGCCCAGAGTTAAAGCCCCACGACTGGCAAAAAAAGAAATGTACTTATTACCTGATTTATGTAACTGTAACCCCTCTGTATACCACTTTCATAATAACAATAAAAATTAAAATTAAAAATGATTTTAAAAACTCCAAAAAGAGTTTAGCAAGAAGAGTTTGCCCAGTGCTTGTGGCCTCCCTCACCCACAGGTCGGTTAAATTCAGAGCACAGACCCAGTTCTAACAAGTCTGATCCTAGCTTCTCCCTCTAGGAACTTCAAAAGAAAGCGATGTCAGAGTCAGGGGCCCACCCTTATCAGCCCAGCTCCCACCTCCCTGTCTTCCCTCAGCATCTGCCTGGTCCCGCCTGAGCTGCCCTATCAGCCCAGCGCACAGCCTGCTCGGAACAGGCTGTGACACCATTGTACGTGCACTCTGCTGACCTGCAGTCAGCTGGCTCGGCCTGTACCTCCTCTTCCCTGCAGTGTCCCCCTCCTGGGCCCTGACTGGCCTCATGCTCAAGGCCAATTAGGCACCAGTCAATGTGGGAACAAACTCCTTTTCTGCATTTTATGCCTCCCCCTCTCCCAGGGACAGGAACTTGCTCCAGGCTCTGTCCTTGCCCTCCAGCTCAATTCTGGTCTGTTTGAGGCCCATAGTCCACCTCCCCCCACCCCCCCACCCCCGGGCAGTAAGCCCAAATGCCCTTCTAATCTCCTTTCCCCTCTAAATGAAGGGAAAATGCCTCGGGTCCTGGCCCTCTGGGTTCTGTGCGGGTCTCTCACCACTCTGTCTGGGCCTCCACTGTGGGCTCCTTCTTCACCTCCCATTCCCTTATCCACAGCCTTTCCATTGCCTCAGTTACCTACCTCAGTACAGTGGCTTAACCCCGCAGTATGTCTGCCCCACAGGGCCATGCCTGTCAAGGCTGCTCTGGTCTCCCTTGATCTGAGTGGTCCCCTCTCCTGGCTGGTGGTGGCTGCAACATGACTCTGGCCATGAGATAATAAAAAGACACGCAGGCATCACACTACCAGGAGGGGGGCTATTCTAGACACAGATGAATGGTGCCCCCATGCTTACATTGAAGCTCTAACTCCCAGTACCTCAAGATGTAACTGCATTTATAGACTCAAAGACTTTTCTGCCAGGGCCAGGCTGGAACCAGGATTCTCTCATTCTTGGCCTCCCAAGTAGCTGGGAATGACAGGCATGAGTCTTGGGGCCAGCTCAGATGGGGTCTTTAAAGAGGGGGTTGAGTTGATAGTGTGTATAGGTTTGATGTAAGAGGAGGCAGTTAGGACATGGAGCAGGAGGTGATATGGGAAAAAGGGGAGAAGACAGCATTTGCCCACACAACAGCCTTGGGACAAATGCTGTGCCTCTATGCTGTTTCCTATAGACCAAGCTATGGTCCAGCCCAAGGCAGCCCTGTTCCTCTAAGGCATTGCCAGGGCTCGGAGCCACCTCCTCCCCATGGTTGTCTCTCCCTACACCCAGCCCCTCTCCACTGCCACCCTCTTCCCAGGCTCCTTTCAGATGACAATGTCCTTGTTCTCAGGGCTATTTGGTAGGATTTTGAATCATTCACAGCCAGGACCAAATCCACTGATGGCTGCCCTAGGCTCCTGTGGGGATTCACAGCCTCCAGCATCCTGCCTCACCACATAACCAACCACACACCGGATACCACATGACACCTTGAGATCTCCAGACTCCTCTCCAGCACCAGGCCCTCTGGCCAGGCCCTACCCCTCTCCTGCTTTCCAGGATTTCCCCCATCTTGTCCCCAACCAAACATTCAGGATGTCAAAACTTTTACATTCTGCCACTGGCTTCTCAGTCAATACTTGAAGGACATCTACTTCTGCTGTCCCAATCCTCTTACAACAGTCTCCCACGCCCCTTAAGATCTCCTTCAATTTGTCTCATGCCCCACACTGACTCTGAGCCCTTCCTCTCCAGGGGAGGGGCAGAAGCTGCCCAAGCCCTGCCCAGCCCCCTGCTGACTGACAGGTGCCTTCTGGGCTCCAGGGGCTGAGGCACTGAGAAGAAGGAGGGGTTGTAGGTTAGGAATGGAAAAGTTCACCAAGGGAAGACTGGGCAGCTTCTCCCCAGATGGACAGGTAGTCTCAGGAAGGGGCTGGCAAGCTTTTGGGGAGACACAGGGCTGAGGTTCAGGGAGAGAAGGGTGTGTTCTATTCAACAAGCTGGCCCAGCACCAAGACTGTGGAAGGATCCTGGCATTGCCTAGGGGTGCAAGCTGAGCTACCTGGGAGGCATCCTGAGCTGGCATTTCAAGGTCAGGTATATTAGGGCAGTTAGAACTGTTTATTGAGATATAGCAGCAAGGGGCAGCAACATTCCCATGGGATCAGAGGTTGTACAAGGAGGTGGACTTAGGGTCAGGCTTATATGGTGTCTGAGCAAGGAGCAGGGGTTAATGAAAAAGCCACTGGGTCTAGGGAGACGGGAGCTTTACAGCTGGGCCCACAAGGGGACGTTTAGGTGGATCGCCCTGCCTGCATGCCAAGCACCTCCACACACACACCTGGGGTTTTGCCTGTCATCTGAATGTGTCTAGGATAATAGAGTGGGGGCCAATCCTTCAGCAACCACCTTCCCAGCTGCAGGATAGATACCCAGGAGAGGCCAACCAAGGAGAGGTTGCATGCACAAAGGAGAGGCCAAGTCCATGTAGGGAGGCCGTGTGCGTATAGGGTCATGAAGTGCCCCAATAATAAATGGGTATTTAATTTTACAGATTAAAAGGCAGTGGTACATTGTGTGCTAGCATACATGAGGTTCTGGGTTCAATCCCCAGGATGGTAGAAGGATCCACCTGGCATCTCCATGTCTGAGCCATGAGCAGGCTGTGATGAGCCTGCTTGAGGCAGTCTATGCAGCTGCCAGCCCAGGAGAGTGCCAGCTTGCTGGTCAAGGTCTGCCATTCAGTAGAGCAGGTCTTTTTTTTTTTTTCTGCTCCTGGGGCTTGAACTCAGGGCCTAGGTGCTGTCCCTGACCTTTTTTACTCAAGGCTAGTGCTCTACCACTTGAGCCACAGCACCATTTTCGGCTTTTTCTGAATAGTTTATTGGAGATAAAAGTCTCACGGACTTTGCTGCCCAGGCTGGTTTCAAACTATGATCCTCAGATTGAACCCAGAACCACATACAGAAATTTAAAAGGGAGCAAGAGCCGGACACTGGTGGCTCACGCCTGTAGCTACTCAAAAAGCTGAGATCTGAGGGCCACAGTTCAAAGCCAACCAGGGTAGGGAAGTCTGTGAGACTCTTATCTCCAATTAACCACCAGAAAACTGGAAGTGGGGTTGTGGATCAAAGTGGTAGAGCACTAGCCTTCATCAAAAAGAGCTCAGGGAGAGTACACAGGCCTTGAGTTCAAGCCCCAGAACCAACAACAAAAAAAATTTTTTAAATGAGCAAAAGCAGTATTGTAGGGCACACTCACATATGTTCCCATTTGTATGTACTAGAGAATAGTCAGTGCTGACAGCTGATGCCCGCGCCATCACATGCACTCCTCCACGGCCTAAACGCTCCATTCAAGGAGGAGCAACACCAAGCTCTGGACAAAGACTGGCTCTTGGCCAACACCTCACCAGCTGGGGAGGCCACATTCCTGCCCACTGGGGCCCCAAGCTGGGCTCTGGGCCTTGTCCTCCCCCAAAGAACCACAGGACTCAAGAGGAACAGACCTGCCCCAGGTCCCATAGGACCAGAATGCCTGCAGTCACCTGCTTCTCCCAGTCCTGAGGTGTGAGGGCTTGCACTATCCATGATCTACAGAAAAGGAAGCCAAGGCAGACAGTGACTAAAGACCTGCTCTAAGCCAGGTGCTGGTGGCTCACACCTGAAATCCTAACTACTCAGAAGGCTGATATCTGAGGATCATAGTTTGAAACCAGCCTGGGCAGCAAAGTCCGTGAGACTTTTATCTCCAATAAACTATTCAGAAAAAGCCGAAAATGGTGCTGTGGCTCAAGTGGTAGAGCACTAGCCTTGAGTAAAAAAGGTCAGGGACAGCACCTAGGCCCTGAGTTCAAGCCCAAGGAGCAGAAAAAAAAAAAAAAAAGACCTGCTCTACAGAATGGCAGACTTTGACCAGCAAGCTGGCACTCTCCTGGGCTGGCAGCTGCGTAGACTGCCTCAAGCAGGCTCATCACAGCCTGCTCATGGCTCAGACATGGAGATGCCAGGTGGATCCTTCTACCATCCCCATTGACACCCAGATTCTATCTCAGAGCTGCTTCCCTATGGTAGGGGATGCTTATGTTCTTGGTATGACCCCCGCAGTGGTACCGGAAGCCCTGACCCAGCTCTCCTGCCACCTGCCACCCCCTCTCAGGCCTCAGTACCCACTTAGACAAGTTGATAACCACCAGCCGCCCCCTCTCAGACCTCAGTATCCATTAAGTTGATAACCACCTGCTGCCCCTTCTTGGGCCTCAGTACCACTTAGACAAGTTGATGATCACCTTGACCACCTGCTGCCCCCTCTCAGGCCTTCATATTACTTAGACAAGTTGATAACCACCAGCCACCACCTCTTGGGCCTCAATACCTACTTAGACAAGTTGATGACCACCTGGTACCCCCTTCAGGCTCCAGCACGCACTCAGACCATGTTGATGACCACCCGCCACCCTCTTGGGCCCTGTTACGCACTTGGACTGTGTTCATGACCAGACCGGCGGTCATCACACCCAGGCCCGACAGCAGGATGGGCACGGTAACCTGGCACGCTGTGGCAGAGAAGGTCTCTGGGAGGATGCCAAAGGGGGACCGGGTAAGCTCACAGCTGAATCCCCGCAGCTTCTTGCCCTGAAAGCGGAACTCCAGGTTCAGCTGAGTGACCACCATGGTCAGGCCAGCAGCTGCATCCCAGGGGCAAGAAGGTCCTGTCCTCTCTGGTCCTTGCCCACAATGACACGCCGATGGAGGGATCCCAGGAAGCTTCCAGGTGTCCTGCACCTGTAAAGGATCCCAACGACCCCTCGGCCGAGGGCCAGAGCAAATCAGTGAGGAACAAAGGCCAAAGTGACTCAAGAGTCTCACTCTGAATCCGCAGGCTCTGCTGTCCACGCCCCTCGGGTAGGTTCTCCTCAGAGACTGGCTTGGTGTCAGCCGGGCCCTCCCTCTACTGCCCCTCCACACGACCTTGACAGCATCCAGCAGCCTGGCCCACGCCTGGTGGGGCTGAGCCCACATGAGCCGGCCCTGGCAAGCTTTCACGTGGAGCTTGGCTGCCTCCCTCTACACATGCACCCTGACTGGCACTGCCTTGGCGGAGAAAGGCCTGGAGAGGGCTCAGTGGAACCACCTTCCCAGGCTACCTACAGGAGGTTCCCCTCAAGCTCAGGGAGCCACAGGTCCCTCAAAGGAAATCACAGCCATGGTCACCTTGATTCATGCCAGGGCCTTTTTCTAGCTAAGTGGGTCACACCCTACCCCATTACCAACCCTGAACCAGAAATGAGGGGGGAGGGCAGTGGGAGGCCACACTGGACTTCAGGGGTGTCTACACTGGACATCCCCTATAGACTCCAAAGCCCAGGGCCAGGCTTTGTGGGGGCACTACAGGGTCAGGGCCTCCTTGTGTTTCGGTGCCCACTGTCTTATTGGGCATCTTGACTCAATCTCCTCCACTGAGTGCCCTCAGCTGAGCCCTCACCAGCCCCCATGTCAGTCCCCTGTCAAATCTCTCCACTCTTATCTCCCCGCCGGCTCCAGTGCTCCTCCCACCAGTGCCTCCATTTCTCCTCCTAGCTTCCCATCCTGCAGATATCCCAGGAGCCAGACACAGCACACCCTAAATGCCTTTGGCCTTTGGGAGTTGGTGTCTCCATCCAAGCCTTCATATTGTATCCACCCACAGCCAACAGGGCTCAGTGGAAAAGCCACTGCTACTCTGGGCACTACTGGACTGGATGTGGGGAATTGCAGCTGCCCCTTCTATCTCAGGGGAGACTCACCCTTGAAAGCCAGCTCCAGGCCGAGAGAAAGGCCAGAAGTCACATGAAAAGCCCACATGCAGGTGACAACCAGAAGTCATGTGAGGAGCCCACATGTGGGTAACATGGCCATGGGCCACAGCTGAGGTCCCAGCCAACCGCCACCTGCGCCCTGCATGGGGCAGACAGACACCGACACAGAGCCTCACCCAGACTGTACACTGGTGATCAAACTGAGCGACGCAGTCAACAAGCTGCCAAGGTTTGGGGTGCTCTGCCGCACAGCAGCAGATAAGTGGGAACCACATCTCCACCCTTGATTTTTCTAATCTCATACTCCTTGCGCCTAACAATTCCCAAACCCCGCCCAGCCCACTCCCCTCCCTCAGACCTTCTCGCATCCATGGTGAGGGTCAAGAACCTGGGTGCCCATGCTTCTCCCAAACACTTCACAAGCCTCCAGCCAGAAACACCAGCCCAAGCCTGACCACCCAGACCAAGCCTCAGCCCTGCACCACTCAGCCATCGCTTGTCTGCCCTTGCCTCTCCCGGCCCACTATCCCTACCAGAACCCTGCCTGGGCAGGGGACAGGACTTTCCCTAGACTCTTGAAACAGTCTCACAGGGGCTCACAGGAGCAGCGCTGGATTTCTGCAAATGATAAGATGAAGGCTCCAAGAGTGTCTGCCCAACACAGCAAGTCAGCAGCAATCAGGCTATGACCTGCCTCCTGCAAGGCCTCCCCACCCTGCCTCTGCCCTGGTCACCCTCCACCCTCCTCCCCTGCCCCCACCTGGAAGCCATAGTTTGTACCAGTTTGTTAAAACACAAATTCAAAGCTGCAGAAAACAGAGAAACTGTGTTTCTGAGAAAAATGCCAAGAAGAGGACTTGAGTGTGGACACAGGCTGGATTAAGACATGACCTGCAGGCCAACATCTCCATGGCGATGAGACACCAATGCTGAGATGTCATCACCAAGGCACAAGGAAGCCCTGGCTTCCTCTGCCATGGCACTGCTACAAGACAACTACCCTTCAGGATATGGCCACCATATAATCTAACATCATACATGAAGCAGGTGCCTGGAGCCCTCCCACCATGCCAGACACATGGAAATAAGCAACGAACATGTAATCCCCAGAACAAGGTGTCTGTTCATTGCAAAATGCTCTTCATACTTGCTTTTAAAATTGACTGAGCCAGTGGCTCACATCTGTAATCTCAGCTACTCAGGAGGCTGAGATCTGAGAAACATGGTGTGAAGCCAGCCCAAGCAGGAAAGTCCATAAGACTCTAATGTCAATAAAACACCAAGAAGCCAGAAATAGAGCTGTGGCTCAAGTGGTAGAGGATCAGTTTTGAGTGAAATAGCTAAGGGACAGGCCCCAAGTTCAAGTGCTGGTACTAGCACACTAAATAAATTAATGAAATTGAGTGATAAAGACATACACTGCATAAGTTCAGAAGAATATATAAACCCAAATACCAAAAAACTGGTTACCTTTAGTTGGTAGGATTATAAGTAATCTTTTTTTAAAGTAGCTTCTTTTGTGTTCTGACTGTTGTAATTATTTGCTTTCTGAATCATCAGATAAATTGTAACCATACGAGAAACATCATTTCCCCTGACAGTTCAGAACAGCACGTGCACAGCTTACTGGGTCAAACTGCAGAACCCAGGAATGTGGTTTTAAAAATAGTTCAGCAGCTCAGTGGAAAATATCAGAGAGCCTGAGCTGGAAGGAGGCAGGCAGCAGGCAAAATCTGGGTCAGGTATCAGGTGGCCTCCTGGGTAACCCTGCACATGCATGGCCCCTCCTGGGCTTCCATCCACCCCACAGTCCCCAGTCAGAGTGGTGGCACATCAGATCCATGATGGAGCACCTGCTGAGCATTTGCAAGGCCCACAGAGAGAACTGCCTGGTCTTACACTACAGAGCAAAGACTCAGAACCCTATGGCTCACCTAGGCACCAGGACCCCTGATAAACTCCATCCTCTGGTGTGCAGGGATTGTGTTCTTGGATGTGTATTTGGTATGTCCATTGCAGAGGAGAACTGCATTTCCCAGGAGCAGTTTCCAGATCCCCACTTCTGAGTCACCCTGAATCAGGTGGCCATTCTGAATGCTCTTGGAGGTCAGCCTGATTAGACTTAATTAAGTGGGAGGGGTGGTCTCCTTTACCTTCTGGTCTGCTTACCCCTAGGTGCAAATGAAGGCCTGGCCCACTGCCCCTATGGTTGGTGAGCATCTTTCCAAAGCCTTCACCTCCAGAAAGGCCCCAGCCCTCCTCTCCATGGCTGCTCATGCCGCCCCCTTTGCCACTCATACTGTTTGGTTTCTGCCAGCACTGGCTCAGGCACCTGCTGTCTGCCTCTCCTCATGACATGAGCGACCAGGAGCAGGCCCACTGTACACAAGGCACTCTGGCTCATGGCACACACTCACAGTGTAAGCTGCCTGAATGAGAGAAGGAACAAATAAAAGGAACTATAGACATGACAAGAAAAAGAAACCCAGCCAGGGGTAAGGATAAAGGAAAAAATAAATTCGCGGGCTTTGTGATGTAAGAGAGTTAAGGAGCCGGCTCAACATCTGGGAAAACCGAAAGGGCTTCAGGTTGGGGACAAGGTCATAGCCAAACAACCTTCCTGTGTGAGGGCCCCTGCACCATGCCTGCTTGTCCCTGAGCGGCAGGCTGCAGGCCCTGCTGGACTGAGAAACAGGTCATGCCAGGTGCTCCCACACGCCAATCCTCCTGAGCAACTCCTCTGCATCTTAACAGAATGTGGCCTCCATGAGCCCCCTGAGCGTTATGTGGCCACCGTCCCCAGGCTGAGCGCACAGGGCACTGATAAACTTCTGACATCTGCCCAGTGCCAGGAGTCAAGTTCACCTCCATAACCCTAGGGTAGATCCTTCTCCCACTGAGGGGGTGAGGGAGCACCAACACTAACCCTCCAGCCAGTCCTCCAGCCTTGCCAGGCTGCTCCGTATCTTTGTAAGGCCGCAGTCCCTGCCCTCCTAAGCATGTGTATATAATATCTGCCTCAAACCCCACCCCCACCCCAGGGCTCTGCATGCTCCAGCACTGCTCCCCATGTTTCTCGTTTTCTGGAGACTTTGGGGCATTTCTACCTGCTCCATGCATTCCAGTGAGTAGTTCTGCTGGGCTTTAAGAAAAAGTTGAGGGGCTGGAAAGGTGGCTCATTGGTAGAGCGCTTGCCTTGCATGCATGAGGCCCTGGGTTCGATTCCTCGGCACCACATAAGCAGAAAAAGCCGGAAGTGACACTGTGGCTCAAGTGGAAAATGCTAGCCTTGAGCTGAAGAGCTGAGGGACAGTGCCCAGGCCCAGGGTTCAGACCCTACGACAGACCAAAAAAAAAAAAAAAAGAAAGAAAGAAAAGAAAAAAGTGAGCTGGGGTGGGCCTCCCCGAATCAGGTGAGTCTGCAAAGGAAACAGCCGCTCCTAACCAGGGAGATTTCTCCCTGCTGGCTATGAAACCAGAAGGACACAGGCTAACAATAGGAACAGCCTCACATCCAATTTTTATGCTTTTTGTAAATCAGTTCAAAATGTTAAAATTACAGAAAAAAGTGGGATGGGGGAATGGCCTCAACAAGGTAAGAGCAGCCCCTGATTGACAGCTAGCAGGGTCTGGGGCCATGATCCTGTAGTTAATAGGACTGTGACTGCCAGGTATGGGCCTAGACGCAGATCGCCAGAGCTTTGAGAACAGAGCTCAGTCTGGCCAGCACCTGGCTTCCAGTCTTTAACTCCCTGAGCAGAGTTACCTCCCCTACCCTCTGCTCACAGCACTGTGAGTGGGTGCCACGCCATGTTTATGGCAATTTGTGACACAGCAATAGAAAACACAGACCCAGTGCTACCAAACCTGATTTTTTTTTTTTTGGTTGGTTGTGGAGTTTTAACTCAGAACTGGGGTGGGGGTGGAGGGGTACTGTTCCTGAGCCTTTTCAGCTCAAGGCTAGTGCTCTATCACTTTAAGCCACAGTAGCACTTCCTGTTTTTGTTCATTGGAGATAATGGTCTCAGGACAACTAAACCGACTCTTAGGGGAACTACATTGCTTTCTTCAGGAGGGGGAATCTCTCATGGCCCCAAATGCCTTTTAAAAGCTCCACCACCTTTGAACATCATTGTATTTGGAGTTTTGGTGTGGACAGCCATGCTGATACCATTGCTCTCACATGACTGGAATGCACTTGCAGCTGCAGCTCAGCCTTGGTCCCTCTGGCCCTGTTCCCGTTGCTGATGCCCGGGTGAGTAGCACTGCTGGTTGAGCAGATGCCAGTGGGGCCATGTGAGGGCAACCAAGTAGACACAGAGTTGCTGAACGTAACAGTCATCAGAAGGAGACAAAATTTTATATACCACACAATGGGCTCACACCATTGTGACATCAATAATAAAAAAGTCACCCCTCATATATCACCATTATAATAACAATAATTTAAAAAAAAAAGAAAGTCAGATTAAGTTCATCTCTATCACCAGTGACTAGAAGAATTTTGCCCAATATCCAGGAAAGGCAGTAGTGAGGCGGCTTCCTAGTGCTGCCCAGCACCTTGTTACCCAGTACCCCTTACCTGGAAGTAGTTCAGGAGCATGCCAGCCCATGACAGCCCCAGGCCTGCAAACAGGAAGGGCACTATCACCTGCATGCCAACGGCCAAGGCAGTCTCCTGGCTGGGCTCAACCTCCAGTGGTTGAGGAGCCACAGGGGCCACCACTTGCACATCTTCTGATTCCTCAGCAAGTCTTCCTGTGCTGACAGAGGATGGCAGTCCTGGCTCCTCTGGCCTGGCACAACCTTCCAGCCTCCGATGTCGGGTCTCCGTCCCTTCCATCTGCCCACAGTGGACCCACAGCCTTAATCTGGGAGACACAAAGCAATAGAGTAGAAGGGTAGAACACTTGACTCCAGGGGCTATCAACTTCCCAGGGCCCTGGGTCTGGGTCCCATCAGAGGCTGGCCAGCAATCCTCCTGCAGCCCCCCCACCATGGGGCCAGCCTACCTGCACCCACGGTTTATTATTCACAGCACAGGTGTGAGGACAAGGCACACACACAGCGGGTGCCAATGCGTATGGACTGCAATCCACACCTGTGCAGAGATGACCTCCGAAAGCACCTCTGTCCTCGGAGTGACCAGAAAACCTGCACCAGGGTGCAGTTCACACAGAGTATGTGTGGAGCTCGCTCAGGCCTGGGTTCTCCCCAGCACAGCAAAAGCATAATAAGTTCAGCAAATAAGAAAAGTGGCAAAATACCTGTTTGTTTTTTGTTGTTGTTTTGTTTTTGTCGGTCATGGGGCCTGAACTCTGGGCCTGGGCGCTGCCCCTCAGCTCTTCAGCTCAAGGCTAGCACTGTACACCTTGAGCCACAGCGCCACTTCCAGCTTTTTCTGCTTATGTGGAATCAAACCCAAGGCCTCATGCATGCAAGGCAAGCACTCTACCACTGAGCCACCTTCCCAGCCCCAACTCTGAAAATTAGTCCCAGGCTTGTTAAGACTGGAGAGTAGCCATTTCTAAACTGAGTCTCCCTCAATAAGAATGGAAACACTGTAATGTTTATGGTGTTGGTGTAACATTTGTGGTGCTGGTGTTATGTTTGTGGTATGATGTTCATGGTGTGACATGTTGGTGTAACATGTGTGACATTTATGAGATTGGTATAACATATTGGTGTAATGTCCATGGTGCTGGTATAACATTCATGGTGTTGGTGTAACATGCTGGTATGTTTGTAGTACTGGAATAATATGGTGCCAGTGTAACATTTGTGGTGTTGGTGTGATGTGTTGGTGTATGTCCTTGGTGCTAGTGTAACATTCATGGTATTGGTGTGATGTTCATGGTGTTGGTGTAACATGTTAGTATAATATTTGTGGTGCTGATGTAACATTCATGGTGCTGGTGTCATGTGTTGGTGTAATGTTCATGGTGTTGGTGTCAGGTGTTGGTATAACATTCATGTTGGTGTTGTGACACCTGTGGTGTTGGTGAAAATAATTAATCTCTGCTCCCCCCCCCCTTGCTTATAGCCTTAAAATGAACAGCCCACACAAACAGAGTAAATCATAGCCTGGAGGCTAGGAATGCACTGGTTTCTCTCAAAGACTTGTACCATCAAGATTCCACTGGAGCCAGGTACCAGTGGCTCACGTCTGCAATCCTAGCTAGTCAGGAGTCTGAGATCCAAGGCTCACAGTTCAAAGCCAGCCCAGGCAGGAAAGTCCATGAGACTCTTATCTCCAATTAACCACCAGAAAACTGGAAGTGGTGCTGTGGCTCAAGTGGCAGAGTGCTAGACTTGAGCAAAAGAAGCTCAGGGACAGTGCCAAGGCCTGAGTTCAGGCCCCAGGACAAAAAAAAAAAAATGCATACAGATAATGAACAAAAACCAGCCCCAAAGGCCAGGATGCAGGAAGCACTTGTAAAGAGTGGGCTCTCATGGGGAGTAGGCTGTGGATCTAGGAAGCCCTCTTGTCCTTTAGCCCAGTAGAGTGAGCTGACCATGGGCACCAACTCTAGATAGGGATCCCATCCAGGTTCAGCTAACCCCCAACGACATGAGGTAATGTTTGTCACACAAGGGAGGGTGCTGCACCTGCCCTCCCCCCATGTCAACAGTGTGGAGGCTGAGAGACACACCCTCCCCCTCTTTCCTGGCATTGGAAGGCAGAGACTAAGTCCCTCCCTACTCCAGCAGGCCACTGACTGATGAGAGCCACATAGGTTGATGTAAAGCCAACGACCCTCCCTGCTGCCACCAGGGGGTGGCTGTCCCCATCAGAATGAGTAGCAAACAGCCACTGCCACCCAGAAGTGTCCCATCTCCAGGTATGGCCTGTGGACCCCCCAGTAGTAACACTTTCCCCTCTGGGGCCTGGCTCTGTACCTCATACAAACTCCTGCTAGGCAGACATTCCTGGCCATGAACTGGGTGGGCCCAGGCCTGTGGTCTCTGTTCAGCTGCCTGCTGCTGGCTGCCATGGACAATGAGACCACAGGGTCTCTGGGCTTCATCTAAATTTCACAAGTGACTGCCACTGCAGTAGAAATGTACTGGAGACCAAGCTTTAGAGTAGAATCCCAGATCTTATGGCTGGGGATGTAGCTCTGAGGTAGAGCAGCACCTACTTAGCTTTATCAAGGCCCAAGGTTCAATCGTCAGCTCAACACTAAAAAAGACCCCTCAGAATCCCAGCTTTCCCCTTGTCTAGAAAGAGTAAGTTGTCTCCTCACTGTTTCATCTGTCAAATGAGGGTACTACTGCCACAGAGCTGGGGAAATTAAATGGGGACATGGGAGACCTCTTTACCCAACTTCACTTTCCAAGATTGTAGATACCTGCCACCATCTGTGATCCACAAATACTAAAAGAAGATCCCATGAGTAAATAATTCATGTGTTTTAAGTTACTGAACAGCCTGGTGAAATTCTCACCGTCCAGCTCCACCCCACAAAGACTGCTGACCATGTTTGGTTCAGCGTGATCACCCTGTCTATATTCCTCACCTGGGTGTCACCTGGGAGCCATCTCAACAAATCAGGGTATCATGGGTCAATAACCCTTACTTTAGTAAACAATGGTCTCAAAGGATGAGAATGGTGATGCTGAGTTTCTTCGGGTATAGTGCTTTAACTGCTCTCTTATTAGCTGTCGACCTGTGTCTAGGTCACAAATCCGAAGTTCCTCCTAGTATGTCTGTACGAGGACACAGGACACACTGTGGAGGTCCGGGTACTTATCCACCGGGAACCCGGCTTGTCCACTCCCAGTGAGACTCTCCAGGCTGCTCCAGGGGAGGTCGGGCTGGAGTCTGAATGGAAACCGACTGTCCGGGCCTGGAGGGATGTCTGCGGGGACCCCGGGGGGTGGGGGCGGGCCTAGGGGGTCTGCAGGGGCCCAGGATAGAGCGGTAAAAGCTTCCTGGGGTACTGGGGAAGCCAACGCTTGACGGAGGGCCGGGCCGGGGCCAGGCCCGAGCACTCGGGCGGGGACTGAGGGAGCCGAGAGCCTGGACGAGGGGCCGGGGCCGGGGCCGGGCGGGGACTGAGGGAGCCGAGGGCCTGGACGAGGGGCCGGGCGGGGACTGAGGGAGCCGAGGGCCTGGACGAGGGGCCGGGCGGGGACTGAGGGAGCCGCGTCGGGACGAGGGGCCGGGCGGGGACTGAGGGAGCCGCGTCCGGACGCAGGCGCGCCTCAGGTGAGCAGCCAGGCTGCCCGCCCCGCCCCGCCCCGCCCCGCCCCGCCCCGCCTCCCTCGCGCCCCGCGGCCCCCAGGGGTGCCGCCCCCTCCCATCCTCCCGGACGCCCCCAGGGCCCTGCGGGCGCGCTCGGCCCGGATCTCCACGGGCCCCTCCCGCTCCTCCGGGCTCGGAGCTGCGCTTACCGAGCTTGGAGCGGTGGAAAAGCGGCCTCCGAGGGCGCGGCGCCCGGAGGAAGTGGGAAGGGCGGGCTCGGGAAGCAGCGGTTGCCGCCCCTCTGCCGGGCCGGGAGCCTGGGCGGGACTAGGGCGGGACTGCGGCCCTGGGGGGCGGGGCCATGGCGGGATTGGGCGGGTGCGCGACAGGGGGCGGGGTCAAGAGCGGGACTGCGGCCATGAGGCGGGGCCAGGCCGGCACTGGGCGGGCCAGGCAGGGGGCGGGGCCAGGGCGGGACTGCGGCCCTCACTGCGGCCCAGACTGGCGCGGGCATGGCTCCGTGTCCGTGGGGAGAGGCCTTCCCACGCCTCCCACCCTCGCCCGTCCCACTCCCGTTCCTTCTGGGACCCAGCATTTTGAGTAATTTTTTTTTAACATTAAAAAATGCTGTCCTTTGCCTTACACACATCCTTCAATCAGTTTTTTTCTGCAGTGATTCTGAAGCATCCTCGCAGACATATTTCACCTTACAAACTTGGGCATGTTTAACTGATCAGGTCTGTTTTTTAAAAACATGGCCACTATTATACCTGACCGATCTCGGGCTAATTCGTTTTCCCTGATTGACCGAGCAACGCCTTTGCACAGTTGAGGGGTCCCAAATAGGAATCAAGAGAGGAAGGAACCTGTTAGAGGGAGGGGGCCTACCTTCAGGGCTCTGCATAGCCCGGGGAGACCAAGCAGGAATGGTAAAATCCAGGCGGTGGAGCCCAGCCATTTCACAAGACAAGACCTAGATCTTGTCATCATGTCCACACAAGACAAGACTAGCAGGGCACTGGTGGCTCACACCTGTCATCCTAGCTACTCAGGAGGCTGAGATCTGAGGATCGAAGTTTAAAGCCATACCAGGCAGGAAAGTCCATGAGACTCTTAATTCCAATTAACCACCAGAAAACCAAAGTGGTATGGAGCAAGGTAGTGGAGCATTAGCCTTGAACAAAAGATCTCAGTGACAGCACCCAGGCCCTGAGGTCAAGCCCCATAATGGAAAGAAAGAAAAGAAAAGACAGACTAGTCTGCAGGTTAAACACAGAGAAGAGATACTCTCCAGGTCCACACACACACACACACACACACACACACACACACATGCACACACGCATACTCACATAAGTAAATTCTGTTTTTCTGCATTCATAGCCTTTTTTTTTTTTCTTTTGCCAGTTATAGGGCTTGAAATCTGGGCCTGGGCGCTGTCCTTGAGTTCTTCAGCTCAAGGGAAGCGCTCTACCACGTGAGCCACAGCACCACTTCCAGTTTTCTAGTGGTTTATTGGAGATGAGTCTCATGCACTTTCCTGCCTGGGCTGGCTTTGAACTGCAATACTCAAATCTCAGCCTCCTGAGTAGCTAGGATTACAGGTGTGAGCCACTGGCACCCGGCTGTAGCCTTATTTTTTAACCAAGGCATGAACTCAGGACCAGGGAACTCTCAGCTTTTCACTCAAGGCTAGCACCAGAGCCATCCCTGGAGCCTCTGGGAGCCTCATAGATGTCCCTGAAGGAGCAGAGAGCAGAGTGTTTGAATGTGAGCTTCCTCCAGTGTCTAGGAAAGGGGATATGAGTGCCAGCTCTTTCAGAGAAGCCCTCCAGAGAATCACTGCAAGCAGAGCCAGCAGGAGTCAGTCTGAGGCCTGCTGCTGGGCAGTTAGGAGTGACAACAGGACGCTTTAGGACACTTGCTGATGACGGGAATAAATGAAAGGGTGAGTGTATAAGAGAGCTGCTGCACTGACTGGGAAGCATGGCTAGTCCTGTCTGCAGGGAGGAACCTAGCAGGGCGGGTCCCTTTGTGGGGAGGGGCTGAGGGAGCAGATACACGTGCCCACTGCCACCATGCTTAAGTGGCAGAGCGAGGCTTCAAAGTCTGGCCTAAGTCTAAGACATCGCTTTTTGTGGCATCGGGCTGCCTCTGCTTAACAGAGAGCTGGGAAGTGAGGGGATGTGATGAACGCTCACTTGAGGAGGGGCTGCTCTGGCTCTCCTGGCTAGCTCTCCCGTTTGATGGCTAGGGCATGACTCAGTGGCTGAGCACCTGCTATCTTATACAGGTCTTGGGTTCCATCTCCAAACTGCAAAACCAAAACCAAACAAAAAAAATCCTGTATGAGTACTCATGGATGATCTTCTTTTCCATACGTATAATATCAAATTTACAGACAGAACAGAGGAATTCCAAGGAATGTTATTTGGTCTCTCATGAGTCCAAAGATGCTTTGGACATGCTTCAAGTGTTTCCTACTCAGTAGCTGCAGTAGACTTAGGGCTCACCCATAGCTCATCGGTCTAGTCCAGCACACAAGACCAAAAGCTACCCCTGGCCTTCACCCTGACATGCAGGAAGTGACCCATCTTTACTGTTTGTCTTGCAGATCCATGGACCTGCCCAGGGTCTCTGAATAAGTGAGACCAGCCATAGCAGGAGGACACTGCCTGAGTCCAGATCAGGGCCAGGCCTACTGCATTTCACAGCCCCACCCCCACCCCAATCACAGGCTACCCACCCTGCCCTCTGCATTCTGAAGGAAGGCAAGGCTACCATTAGGAACCTCACAGCAACTTCCAAAACCATAAGCATGAGCAAAAATTTCACGCCTCGCTTGTAATAGTGACTTGCAATTTGCTTGGGCTTTACAACACTCACATCGTGATACCAGTGACCAGACCTAGTGACCCTGACAGACCTAGACAGCTGCAGAACGGGCATTCTCCAGATGTTCTGAGAGGGGGCCTGAAGCTGGCTACCAGTGGCTCACTCCTATAACTATAGCTGCTCAGGAGGCTGATAGCTGAGCATTATGGTTAAAAGTCTGCAAGGGCAGGAAAGTCTGTGGCACTCTTATCTTCAGTGAATCAAAGCCAGAAGTGGAGCTATGGCTCAAGCAGCAGAACATTGTTAAAGAACAAAAGTTAAGTGCTGCCCAGGTCCTGAGTTCGATCCCCAGTACCAACACACACACACACACACACACACACACACACACGAACCTGAGGCTCCATCTACCAGGCAGTGGGGCCAGCAGTGGCTGATTGCCAAGCCTGGAGATGCTCCTGCCTCTGTTAGAAACCCACAAGTCTACCCTCACACCACCTAAAGGCGAACACCAGCAACAGGCTACAACCCTCTTAAAGCTCCCACAGGACTCACAGCCTTTCGACGTGGCCTGTGTAGTGGCCTCAGCCATGTTGTAGTTCTGTCAGTAGGCAAGTCAGGAGCAGCCGGCTCCCTCCAGGATTTGATATGACCCCACCTGGGCTGTAGGAGGGACAGCTCCCCCTCCATGCTACCCAGCAGGCCTGTCTGGCAAGACTCCTCAAAGGCAGCCCCCTCCCAACCCCTCTGGGGCTGACCTACGGGCATGAGGCTAAAGATAGGTTTAGCTGACTACATTGGGAGGAGCTGGCAGGGAAGGACTTGAAGTCAGCCACTTCAGGGCCAAGCCTCAGTGCAGCTAGTTCCCCCATGGGATGTGCTTCTTTCTTCCAGAGCCATGGAAAGGCCCAGAGGCCCAGGTTCCATTTGTATTTGAAGGCTGGCAGTTGATGAAAAAGACAAAAGCCAGTAGGAAGCTAAAATTTTGTGTGTATTTTAAATGCTCACACCCAGCATGTTGATGCTTTCATTCCTTGTATTAGGTGATTTCAGGATTTACTAAAAAAAAAACAAAAAACAAAAAAACCCAAAACACACACACACACACACACACACACACACACACACAAACGGTGGGCCGGTGGTGCTGGGAATCAAACCCAGGGGGCTCACATGCTTGTCAAGTGCCTTCCCCCAGCCCTTTGAAAACATCTGAATAATTGTGGGCTATATAGGCACAGATTTGAAGCTGAAAAATGTTTTTTTTTATTGTTGTCTGAGCCCACTGTGAAAGTGAGCTCTGAATTAATCTCATTTGCCCACAACTTGCCCTGTGCCCCAGACAATGCAAGGTCCACAGGATGACCAGTCCTGGAGTAGACCATGGGAGTAGTGGGAAAAATGTCGCAGTGTTCAATGACACTGATCAGGACACTTAAAATGGCACAATTTGTGTTAGGGGGGTGTGTGTGTGTATGTGTGTATGTTTTAATTGTTTATTGTTTTTATAAGGGTGATGTACCAAGGGGTTACTGTTTCATAAGTTAGGTAAAAAGTACATTTCTTTTCTTTTCTTTCTTTTTTTTTTTTGGTCAGTCATGGGACTTGAACTCTGAGCCTGGGTACTGTCCCTGAGCTCTTCAGCTCAAGGCTTATGACTCTACCACTTGAACCACAGTGCCACTTTTGGTTTTCTGGTGGTTAATTGGAGATAAGAGTCTCATGGACTTTCCTGCCCAGTCTGGCTTTGCATGATCCTCAGATCTCAGCCTCCTGACTAGCTAGGATTACAGGCATGAGCCACTGGCACCCCACTAAGAGTATATTTCTTTTGGGACAATGTCACCCCTTCCCTCACTCTCCCCATTTTTCCCTCCCATCCCCATCCACAAGCTGTATAGTTCATTTTCAATATAGTGTCCAGTGAGTACCACTGCTACATTTGTTCACGCTTTGTCCCTCTAGTATGTGCTAGGTATATATTTTTGTTTTTGCCTTTTTTTTGGTACTGGGGATCGAACCCAGGACATTGCACTTGCTAGGCAAGCCTTTGCCACTGAGCTACATCCAGCCCAATGCTAGGTATATTTTGACATTTTTTGAAGTTTTTTATTTTCCAGTGTTATGGATTGAATCCATGGCCTCGCACCTACTAGGTTAGTGGCTTGCCACTGAGCATCACTCCCAGGCCACAGCCTAGGTTCTGATGCTGCTCTAAAACCCAATTTTATCTTGTGTGTGTGTGTGTTCCCTAATAGATGGAGGTCTTGTCTAGGCTGGCTTTTACCTCCTGGACTCCAGCAATCCTCCTGCCCCAGTCTCCAGAGGAGCTAGGACTATACAAGCACCACTGCACCCAGCTTGCATGTACTTTGCTTTGCTTAAAAAATAACTTAGACAGACAGACAGATAGATCAATCGATCTAGGATTTGAACACTTGCCTCACACTTGCTAAGCTGGCCTTCTCCTACTTGGGCCATTCCTCTAATCCTTTTTTGAGTTGGTTACTTAACTTTATGCCCAGACAGACCTGGACCATGAGCTTGTTTATGCTTCCCATTGTCGCTGGAATGACAGGCAATCACTGATGTATTCAGCCGTGGGCTGAGATGGAGTCTTGTGACTTTACGCTTATGCTGACCTCTAACCTCTGTCTCCTGATCCCTGCCTCTTCTAGGTAGCTAGGAATACAGGCTTGAGCCACCACACTAGCTGCGTATTCTATTTCTAATCCCCCACCCTTAAAGTTTTCTATTAACATGGTGGAACCTAAATGTATTTGAAACCACAGAAAGACAGGCCACTTGATATGCTAGTGAGGATAGGTCCCCTCTGATGAGATATGCGTCTGTGGTGCTGGGGACCCAGGCTCCCCCACCAGCAGGCTGCCCACTTCTGCATGTGGGTGTGCCCACCAGGTCTGCTTCCAGCCAGCTCACAAGGAAAGCAGGCCAACAGCTTGACCCTGGGGCAGAGCATGTGCGTGAAGCGGCACTGGTCACAGTCCCTTACAACTGGCTCACAGGGACTCAGCCCGTGACTGTCACCAGAAGGAAGTTGGTCTGCCCATGGAACAGCCATGTGCCCAGGAGACAGGAGGTTCCATGACTTAAGAAGGGTACAGAGGAAAGTAATTCAGGGTGTGACTAGTGATCTACTATGTCCCTTACTTTGTGGAGAATTCTTGAAGGGGGACAGGGAGTGAGGGACACACATTTAATCCAGAGGGCCCACATGTGGCTGCCGTGGACACCTGGTGGCGGGTCTGTCTGAGAAGCACTTGCTGCTGTCTGCATGAAGGGACACAAGGCTGGCCCCGGAGGGGCCGTGGTCAGGAAGCCCTCCTGGGCACTCACTTGGACTCAGCCCTGTGGACGTTTGAGATGCAAGGGCTGGAATCAGGGGCAAGGCCAGTGGCAGTGTCGGTGCCCTGTGCTGGGCAAGGCTATGGTCAGGCTCCCTCAAAGCCCAGCGGCCACGCCCACCGCCAGTCTTCCATAGAGACCACGCTGAGGTCACAGAGGAGCCCCAAAGAGCACACAGAAGCAAAAGCACGTGGGTCCCCTCTGGGGGTAACAGGAATCAAGAAGACAGATTGGAAGAGCTCCCCATCCTGACCAAGTGTCATTGTGGGGCACACAACTGCAGCTAGTGACGGAGAGGGAGGGTGTCACAGGACAGGGGAGGACAGTGAGCTACACCTGGAGGGTGGGACCCCCACCTGAGCCCAGGCCAGCCCAGGACGCTTCTGGCCTGGCCAGGGCAGCAGAGGAAGGACAGAGGGCCTTTGGGGGACACCTCTGGGCCAAGAAGGGCAAAGCCAGGTGCTGGAGGGGGCTGGGATGCCAAGGAGAGCATGAGTGTGTGTGGGGGAAACTGAGGCAACAGTGATCTGCTAGCATATTATGTGGGACTTACAGGGTAGGGGTCAAGGAGAGGGCACCCGGCTCCTATGGGGTGAGGGCACAGGAAGAAACACTGGCAGTGGGCCAAGGAGCGTAAGGAGCACTGGAGGGACAAGACAGGGTAAGGACAGGGACTCCAGCCCAGGCCTGGCAGGCCAGTCAGAGTCCAGCCACAGGTGGAGAGGGTTTGGGTCCTTGCTGGGGGACTGAGTGTGTGCTTGCCAATCCCATCTCCTGTGTTTCCCAGGGCCTGACTGTTCTCAAGCCTCGGCACCCAGAATTCCCCCCCAGGTCCAGCCTTTGGGAGGCCTCAGCAAATCACAGGCATTTCTCTGACTCACCTAAGGCCAAGCAATGTCACCAGGACTTGGGGGTACCACATGACCTCAGAGTATGCAGGGACGCCCCAGACAGCAGAGACATGTGCAGGCTGGCTCTGCTCCAAGTCTTTATTTGCTCTGGGACCACTCCTCATTCGGCCCGTCTGTCCCAACACAGTGCTGGCAGAAGCCTCCCGTGCCCACGCAGTGGCGGTGCACACTGGGTTGGGGTGTGAAGGTAGCAGGCGTGGAGAGGGTGCGTGGCTGCGGCCTTTCCTCTCACGGAGTCCTGGCACTAGTATTCAATAGTCACCGTCTTGATGCGGAGATACTCATTCAGGGCGGCCTCACCTGCAAGACAGCACAGGCTGTGGGACAGGTGCGAGCTGTGCCTTGGGTTCTGGTGCACACATGTGGTACCTGACGGGATCCTGGGCACCGCCTGCCCAGCCCAGCCCCACTTGAGACCAGAGAGTGATCCTGCAGTGAGCGGTAGGCTAGGGCTCCAGTGCAGGCATGAGAATACAGGGCCAATCAGAGACAGTTATTCTAGAACCTTCCCCAGCTTCCCGTGGTCATGAGGGAGACCGGGTGGGACAGTGGGGCCTGGCTGCCTTGCAGACTTTCTCTTTTCGCTCTCCTGTCCTGGCTGACAGACAAGCTGGGGCTGATGGGGAGCAGGCAGGTCCCGAGGCCTGGCGCTTGGCGGGGATTTGTGGCTGCAGCCTCCGCCCCACAGCAGATGTGTGTGGTCCCTGGTGGCCTGACAGCCCCACACCAGCCTCGGCCCAAGTGCTGCTGCCTCCCTGTGTGTGTCCATGGTGAGCAAATGGATGATGCGTGGCTCCCATCACCTCTGTGGGGTACAGCGACCATCATGGAGAGGGAGCTGAGATCCTATCCTGGACACTGGAAGCCATGGATATTTCCAGTAACAGAGCGCCTCATGGATTCCATGGTGGACACTAGGAAGGCTCCTGGGAGAGGTAGCAGCAAGGACGGTGGGAGGAGGAATACCTGGCTGTGTGTGCATACACGTGTGGGTGCGTGTATGCACACACATGTGCGCACCACCTCTTGGATGCAGGTAACTGCACAGAGGATATGTAGTGTCAGGACCGTGCAGTGTTGTAGCCCTCCATAAGCCCCTGTGGGTGCCCGTGGGATCTGAAGGACAGGGAAGGTGATCAACCTCCCTGCAGTCCCCGAGCTGGCCAGACCTCTGGGACAGCACGTTGCTTTGCTAGACCTTGCTGAGATTGCCTGTCAGGCCTGCCCCCAACTGTTGGCCTCCAAGGCAGCAGATTGGGATGAGGTCTGAGAAGGGAGACATGGCAGAACAAGGAGAGCAAGCCAGGCACCCCACACCCTGCAGGCCGAGCACCTGCCGGGGGTCATCTACAGATCTAATGCCCGAGGCCAGGAGATCTGGCCCTGCCAGCCTCTCAGTCCTCCCCACCTCTCTGTGCCTCCACCCCACCGGCCACCTCTGCCTTTCTGCAGCTCCAAGACCATGGCTGCTCCCTCTGCTTTGAACATGACCAAGTCTGCCTCCCTTGTGCTCTCAGGGCAGTGCCACCCCTCAAAGGGGACCCTCTGTCCCTGGAGAGTCGCCTCGCTCACATGCTTTCTCCCTGCGCTCCTGCTGTTTGTAGGGTCTTTGTTCATTGATTTAAGAATCTCCACCCCCTCCTGGGAAGCACAGATCTCCCAGCAGCCACCCTGCTCCATGCAGCAATCAGTCCTGGGAATAGACCCAGATTAGGCAGTTCAACAGCTGTTCGTTGAATGAATAAAGGAAAGCAACATGAAGGCTACCTAGGTCTTTGCCAAATCCAGACTGCTTGAATCCTCCAAAGGGAGCAGCCACATCGGTCTTGTTGTAGGTGTTGACAAACACAGTGCCTGCCTGGAGCCTGTCGCTGACATAGAGGGCCTTGTTGATGTCCCGGGTGAAAACGCCAGAGGCCAGGCCGAACTCTGTGGCGTTGGCCCGTGACAGCACAGTGTCCATGTCCCTGTGGGGAAAACCAAGACCTGCCTGAGGGAGGCCGGGAGGGGCCCTGGCCCTGGACACTGGGCCAGGAAAGTGCAGTCTGCGCTCCATCCAGGGGGCCCAGCCGGCCCGTGCTCCCTGTCACAAGCACTGACCTAGAAAAGGAGAAAAATGTCCAGGAATCAAAGCCAGTGTGCAGGAGACAGGGCATGGGAGACCAAAGAGCGAAGGTGAGGAAGAACACACAGGCAGTGGGCACACTTGTAATCTAGCACTTAAGGAAGTGGGAGGATCCTTGAGCTCAGAAGGTTGGGGCCATGCTAGGCAACAGAGAACCCCATCTCAAGAAGAAATGAGCTGTGGAAGATGAGAAGAGGCAGATTCACAGTGAACCAGGACCCTCAAGAACATCGGAAGCCCTTGGTGTTTGGACAGGGAAAGGAGGCCAGCAGGGCTGGAAGATCATATGACACTTGGGCATGCCTCCACCAGACCCAGCTCTGGCCTATTACAAAATCTGCTTGGTATATGGCAGGAAAGTCTCTGTGCTAATAAAATAAGCACATGCTGAGAAGGTCACTGGCTTTGGACAGTTGGTATTTTGGGGTCAGCGGCTGAAGTACTGCTTTACAATTTGCATAAAGGTACTGCACAGTCCAGAGGAGAGCGGGAAAAGCGAGAGCCAGGACAAGGCAGCTCGGAAGATGAATGCACTCAAAGAGCCGTTCCCGCTCTGCAGCGAGTGGAACCTAGCTCTCCCCTTTCACCTGCCAGCCTTGGGGGTTGCTGGACAGAGACTACGGCAGGCAGAATGTGTTGGGAGTCCTGAGGAGCCCTGTACCCTCCAGCGGGTGTGTGGAAAGCCCAGGTGCCAGTGTAGGGCCCCATGCTTCCCTGTGGAGCCTGGAAGAAGGCCATGAGCCCAGGTAGCACTGGAGGCCCCTGGAGGCACCCTGGAGGCCCCAGCAGAAGCCAAGCTGGGGTCATCACGCAGCCCAGCACAGGGGGGCTCCTGAGAGAGAGCCGGCACGGTGGCCACCCAGGCTATGTGGCTTAGCACGTGACACCATATCCTCAGAACAGAACCTGGCATGCTATACAAGGCAGTAGGAGAGACAGCCTGGGGAGGGGCAGGGCAGGAGGAAGCTGCCTTTCACACAGTGGCCCTGGAAGCTTTCCTGGCCACGGCTCCTCCCAGGAGTCAGATCCCTGGTGGCTAGGACAGAGGTGCCCTGCAGGACCCCCAAGGGGGTGTCAGGCTTCCTCCTGAGTCCCCGGGCTGCCACGGACCACCTTCTGAGGCTCACGCAAAGGGCCCCGCCACACAGGGAAGAGCGGGCCTGGGGCCTGGCCAGATGCCTACCCGTCAGCGAACCGAGAGATGATCATGATGGGCCCAAAGGACTCCTCCTTGGCAATGAACATGTGGTCCCCCACATCCGTGAACACAGTTGGCTCAAAGAAGAAGCCTGCAGGTGAGACAGAGGCCTGTGGGACACAGGCGATGCGGTCCCTCTAGATCCCTCCTTCCCTCCAGGCCTGGTAGCGCTGGCTGGCACTGTGTGGACAGCTCTCTTCCCTGGGAGGGTTCCAGGATCCTCACAGCCATTTCCACAAAGTGCTGCACAGGGCCCAAGGCCACAGTCCACAGAGCTGGTAGTGATGGAGCTGAGATGAGAGAGCATCTCTGCATCCAGACAAAGCACACCACACAGACCTGATCTAGGGACACCGATCTGAGAACAGGTGGGCGCCCTGGTGTGCAGCCCCTGGGCCTGTCCCCACTGCAGCCGTGGGCGAGAAACTGCCAACATCCAGTGCATCACAGGCAGACACAGAGCTGGGGAACGCAGCCCTCCTGGCCTCCTCTACTTGTCAGTCCACACCTGACCTGGCAGGTGTCCAGATAGCAAGGCCCACCGTACAAGGTTCCAGATGGAGTCTGCGAGCTGGGTCTTCACCTAATTTGGCCGTCAGTTACCTCCAGCTGGAACTGGCTGCCTCTGTTTACCCAAGTAGGCTGGTGTACTCTGACTGACCTGGGCGAGGGACTTGTTTCCCTCCGCAGACCAGCGTGGCCCCTTCCTCCACGCCACGCTGGCAGTATTCCACCAGCTTCCTCAGGTGGGCCTGGTGGTTCTGTGGCCCGTGGTTGGTGTCCCTGTCCAGGGGATTGCCGATCTTCATCTTTCCAACCTCCTCCACCTGCACAAGGTCCTCCGGTCACCTCTGCTTTGCACACCGCTGTTCCCAACAAAGGTCAACCTTGCCCCATCTTGTGATTGCAGTTTTTGTGCTCACCAATGGTCCTGGAGAAAGTCTACCCCATTCTGGTTCCAACCCTCCCTCCCCACAGGAGGCCTCAAGCATCCTGAATGGGCAGGGCACCCAGCCTCCAGTGGTGGGCAGGGAAGGGAGTGGAGGTGTGGCGGGAGGAAGGTAAGGGGGAGGGAGAGGAAGGTGTGTGACCAGCAGGGGCACTGGCACAGCACGGTGGCCCACGCTGACCCTGCATCTGCTCTCATGGAACTGACTCTCGGTGACTCCCGAATGTGGGATGGCTGGGGAGGTTCAGTCAGGTGCCGTGACAGGCTAGATGATGGTGAACACACGTGGAGGGGCCATCCCTGCCTGCGGGCTGCGGACGGGGGCAGAACTCACCACCTTCCGCACAAACTCGTCATGGATGGAGTCCTCCACGAAGAGCCGCCCAGCCGCAATGCAGTTCTCCCCTTTGTTGAAGAACACGGAGCTCATCCCCTTCAGAGAGTGGGCAAGGGTGCGGGTTACCAGTCCGGCTAGGTCTTGCCCTGGCTCTCTGCCAGGGCCACTGCCCCTCCTGGTGGGAGGCGGGGTAGTGAGGCCACCTGCTGTGGACCCAGCGTCCCCCACAATCCTCCAAAGCAGGATATGAGAGGGAGGAGGAATGGCGTCCGCGTCCCCGCTGCGCACCACCAGCGCAGAGTGGAGAGTGAGGAGCCAGTGTGGCTCTGCTGGGCCCTGAGGCACCCAGGCAGTGTGAGCACAGAGCAGGGGCTGGGTCAGGACACAGAGGGCCACAGCTGGTGGCAACTCCACGCCGGCATTCAGAACAGGGCCCCGTAGAAACCTGGGAGCCCTCTGTGGGCCTGAGGCAGGAGGGCCGAGTCCGGCCCGGCTCCCCTGGAAACCAGCCTCTCCCAGGATGTCACAGCCTAGAGCCCGGCAATGGCCTTGCCACTGACCAGGGCTGGGGTCCTGGGATGGATATCTACAAGGAGACTGTGAACCAAGTCCTGTGTCGGTCACAGTTGCCCCATGTCAGGAGGCCGGGATATCACTTCCTCCTCTAGGGCTGAGTGGGGCTTGGGTAGGAGTTTGGGGACTATTCAGGGACCTGGTGGGCAGTTGCCCTACTTGTCTGCTCCCCAGGAGTGGAGCGGGAGCCAGGCATCAGCGGTGATAGTCATGGGAAGAACTGTCCCCACTGTGGTGGCATGGGCCACTCACAGCACTGCTCCAAGTCCTCCAGAGGGCACCGGCAACCCCCAGGAGGGAAGCATTCCTTAGGTCCGGGCATGCAGGCCCTGCCAGGTGGGTGGGCACTATGCAGGGCCTCCAGCAGAGCTGGAGGTGCTGGCAGCTGCCAGCAGGCTCCAGAGCTGGCTTGCTTCCTGAAGGAAAACACTGTGCGCTGCTTCAGGACAGATGGGGCCTGGCTCGCGTTCCCAACTCAGGCAGCTGATCCAGCGGTCCTGACAGCCACGAGACTTCTTCAGAACACGTTTTAGAAGACCTGTGCCATCTCCCATTGTGCTGCTTTGGTAACGCTTAGACTCCTGTCCCCCGCGCCTCCCCGTGCCCACCCTACCCCTTGCTCAGCCCTTACCATCTGCACAGCCTTGCCTAGGTCACAATCCGCAAAGATGATGAGGGGTGACTTCCCGCCCAGCTCCAGGGAGACCTTCTTCACATTGCTCAGGGCGCAGCTGAAAGCACCAGAGTTAGGGCCAAGGTTGGAGAGCCCCACGCACAGCGGACTCCCTCCTGGGGGCCCAGGGGCAGGTCCGAAGCACACTGTTCTCCAAAGGGTAAGAGCTGGCCCGTGCCCCTCGTGCATCCACAGTGGCTGCCTTCTATTCAGAAGCCACACCCTCCACGGCTCCCCACAGGCCCCTGCGGTGCGTTCCCTGCTCACAGCTGCCTGCCAGCCCATAAAAAGCCACCAGCCCTGTACTCCTGTCTGCTGCTCTTAGCTCCACTGCCAGGACATAGCCCTACCATAGGACATCCACAGTGCCTAACACTATGCCTGGGGTGCACCTGGTGCTCAATGTCAAACAAGCACATACAAAACCACCCCGACAGCTGGCGTGGCTGCGGTGGGCAGACACTTCAGCGTCTCTGTGTTGTAGTGACAGTACAATCAGAGGAGCTGGGGATCACAGATCATTGTGCTCATGGACAAGACACGAGGTGCAGTGATACTGTTCTCAAATTCGCTCAGTTAACAGCCACAATGGGAGGAGTGCCACAAGCCAGAGTACCTGGCTGAGCTCTGCTTGCACCATCACCCAGAACCAAGAGGCCAAACCCCAGCCTGAGATCCAGCCTCCGCAAAGGTAAGGTGGGGATGGGGAAGGGCAGGCAGCACTGGCCAGTGCTCCAGCAGCCTGTGGGGAGCCCCTTTACCTGCCCACACAGGTGGGAGACACAGGCCAGAGCCTGACCTCATCGAGCTGGGGAGGGAGGCTGGGCTGGGCCTATGTCCTGCCATGGGTTAGTGACAGGCCAGGAACAGAACAAAGTCCATTTGAGGCGGAGGACTAAGGCTAAGACATGAGTGAAGGCTCTCTAGGGTCATGTTCAGAGTAAAAGCCTCAAATACTGGCCATGTAAATGAGGGAGATGTTTGCGGTAGCTGCATGAAAAAGAAAACTGCAAAGAACCAGGTGAGTGGAACCCTAGACTGTGGTCCCTCGGTCTATCTGGGGATGGCTTCCCGCGCTCCTGTGGATACAGCCCGCTTAGTACTTGCACATAGCAGAGTGTGCTCCTGTACCTCACACCACCCCCAGGGTGCCTGCCCCAATACAGTGCAAGCACACATAGTTGCTGCACTCTATTGAAGGAAGAATCATGGGGGGGGGGGGGGAAGCCTGTCCACTTTCAGGACAGTTTGTTTTTCATACGGGAGATTGCCCTAGAGCCTGAACACTCTAGGCAAGCACTTTACCACTGGGGCCGCACACTGAGCCCAACAAACTTCTCCCAAATATTTCATATGCAATTGCTTAAATCTGCAGATACAGAACCCATGGAGATGAGGGAGGGCAAGTGTAATAAGACTTCAACTTTTTATGCATCTAATCAAAAATATCATTTCAAATTGTAATCAAGATGCAAATGATAGCTAAGTACTCTTTTTTTTCCCCCCAGGGCTGAGGACCGAACCCAGGGCCTTGGGCGCGCCAGGCGGGCGCCCTTCCGCTGGGCTAAACCCCCAGCCCCAGCTGAGTACTCTTGTGTGGAGGGTTGTTTGTTTTGAGATGGTCTCACTATGTAGCCCAGGCTGACCTCGAACTCAGGGGAACTCAGGGTCCTCCTGCCTCAGCTTCCAAGGTGCTGGAGTAACAAGTGTGCACCACTGTGCCAGGCTCACGTGTACTGAGTTTTTGACAGAGCACATTGTAATTTGTATCAGCTCCATTTTTACGCAGTGGGGTGGAGGGGCTGGGAAGCCATGCCAGGCAACATGGTGCCCCCAAGCTTCCCAATCCTGCACAGGCAAGCGAAGTCAGTGGGCACCACTGCCCACAGACACTGGAGGTGCCCACTGAGGCCCAAGAACAGGACTGAGCTGACAGGCCAGCACCGCCCACCTGCCAACACCACAGCTAGGAGTCCTCTCCCTCACCCCAGCCACCTACCTTTTCATGATGTGCTTTCCCACCTCGGTGGAGCCTGTGAACCCAATTTTCCTCACATCGGGGTGATCTGAGAGTCTCTGGCCAGTGAGCGAGCCTGGGGGGTTTTAGCAGGGAGATCAGGGCAGCCCTGTGGTGTTGGGGAAGGCACAGCCTAGCCGCTCCCCCCCCCCCAAGGCCAGAACTGTGCCACGCTCCCTGCAGGGTTACTGCCCCTAGGGCCTGGACACACCAGCCTTGCCTCCTGTTACAGGCTGAACTGTGTCCCCTAACACTTAAATATTGGTCCTGACCCCCCAGAACCTGACTGAATTTGGAGGCACTGTCCTTAAAGGAATAATCAGATTAAATTAAGTGGGCCCTACCCAAGTGAGTAGTGTCCACATGCAAGAGGAGACGGGGACATGGACAGACATACACAGAGGGGCAGGGAGCAGGCGGAGCAGGGAGGAGATAGCCTCTACCAGGCAGGGGAGAGGCCTCGGGAAGGACCAGCCCTGCACAGTGGTAGGGAAGCTCTGACCCGGGGCCTCACCCACACCATGGCATGCGTCTGGGATCTGACCGATTCTCTACTCCCGTAAGACCTCGGGTGGCCTTCCCCGCTGTGGCCGCCTCAGCTCCTACACCCTCTGCCTGCTTAAAGGCTCTTTCCTGACTTGGCCTCTGACTCCTGCTCTCCTTGTCAGCCTCTTGTTTCTCTCTTGGCTCTTTTTCCATGGCCTTCCTTGCTCAACCTTAAAGTACCCAGTGCCCCTGGCTGCCCGGAGCCGCCTCAGCTGATCTCAGCCAGGCTGCAGGTAGGTCATGGCCCAACCTGTGTCTCCAGCCAAGCTCCTCTGCAGCCCAGATCCATGTATCATCCTGCCTACTTGACATGTGTGCCTGGAGGTCAAATTCAATATATTTGAAACAGCTCTCAACCTCCCCCAGCCCTGCTCCCTGGCTAAGCTTCCAATGCCGGGAACCCTGCTTGCAGCCCATCTGCTCAAGTGGAGAAGTCATCCTGATGGTCCTGCCCTCCTCCCCTGCCTGGTGGCCTCCACTGTGTCCCTGACTGCAGGCTGGCAAAGCCAGCGCTCAGGAGCACCTGTGAAGATCTCCACTTGGTGGGTTCAGACACTCTGGGAGACAACCTGGCCATTTCTTTTAAAAGTAAATATTCCTATATACAACATAGCACTTGACATCCATACAGAAACCAGGAAGTTGCTTACAATAGCTGTATTCATAAAAAAAAAAAAATCAGACATCCTTCACTGGGTGAAGGGGTACAAAATATTCAGCACTAAGAAGAGTTGAGCTAGGTGGGCACAAAAACCATGGAGAGCCGGGCGCTGGTGGCTCACGCCTATAATCCTAGCTACTCAGGAGGCTGAGATCTGAGGATCGCGGTTCAAAGCCAGCCCGGGCAGGAGAGACCGTGAGACTCCTATCTCCAATAAACCACCAGAAAACCGGAAGTGGCGCTGTAGCTCAAGTGGTAGAGCGCTAGCCTTGAGCTGAAGAGCTGAGGGACAACGCCCAGGCCCAGAGTTCAAGCCCCACGATCGACAAAAAAAAAAAAAAAAAAACCATGGAGAAAGCATAAATGCACACTGATAAATGCAAGAAGCAAGTTTGAAAGGCACCATGCAGCCTGACATCTGGAGGCAGCAAAGCAACCGTGAGGAAGGAAGGCTAACTTAGAAGCACAAGGATGGGGGTGGGGGCTGCCCTAGAGCGGTAAGACTAGACAGTGTAAGCTGCAGTGGAGGAGGGAGGAGGGCAGTGAGAGTAGACTGTATGGACTATAACGGAGGATGCATGTTGCTACGTGTCTGTGCAAGCTGCAGCATGTGTAACACCAGTCAGGGATGACCCTAGTGCCAGCTGGGGTCGCTGCCTGTTCAGGTGGTGCGGGTGGGTACCCACGTAACAACTGCACCACGCTGGCGTAGAATGGGAGGTCCTGGGGACTCAACTTTCTGCTCAAGTTTTCTGTTGATCTAAACTGCTTTAAATAATAAAGTATATTCAACAACCATAGCATTGTTTAAAGCTGTCTAAGAAATACGTATTAAAGGTATCATATTGAGAGATGAGAAATCTCTCATTCTAGGAAGATTTTTATTTTTCTGCGTGTGCCAGTACTGGGGATTAAACTCTGAGTCTCGTGTTCTTGCCTGGCTTTTTCACTCAAGGATAGTACCCTACCACTTGAGCCACACCACCTCTTCCAAGAAAGAACGATTAAAAAAAATAGTATACTATGGGTTGGTATATTCCCACTCAAATCCATGCATTCATTCTAACCCCAAGTACCAGACGTGGCCTTATCTGAGGAAAGAATGAACTTGGATACAATTAGCTGAGATGAGGCCTGTGGAGCAGGCCCTAGTCCAAAGTCATTGGGGGCCTCATATGAGGGAGAATTTAGATCTGAAAGAGGACCAGAGACACAGACATGCGAGGCACCGAGGACACCACACATAGCCCTCGCGTCCACAGGCAGGAAGCACTCTTTCCTAGAACCACCAAAGGGAACATGGTCCTGCCACTGCCTTATGTTTGGACTTCTCATCTCCAGACTGAAGCAACACATTTCTGTGGTTTATGACACTAGTTTTGGCTCTTTGGATTTTTGTTGGTTGGTTGGTTTGGTTTGGTTTTGGGGGTATGGAGGGGTGGAACGCAGCAGCCTACTTGCTAGGCTGATGGGATCCCTCCGAGCCGTGCTGCCATGTTTTCATTGGCTCTTTTAGGACAAGTTCTGCTTCCTGCCCGTGTGCATGCCTAAGGCCCAATCTGTCTACTTTTAGGCTTTCTGTTGTCACTAGATTCATAGATTGCCACCAAGTCCATCTTCCCTCAAGAAAAACAGAGTCTCATGATTTTTTTCTGTCCAGGTCACCTGGAACTACCATCCTCCAATCTCAGTTTCCCACATAGCTTGGGGACACACTGTGTCTAGCTATGGGCTCAGATGTGGTCTTGTGAACTTTTCTGACCAGGCTGGCCTTGAATCCTCCCATTCTCAGCCTTCCACATGGACAGGACTGTAGGCATGACCCATCAGCACCAGGCTACTTCTGATAATTTAGCAAATGAATACATAAACAACACAAGGTGCTGCTTTGAAAAAAACTCTTGGGAAATTCAAAAATGTACTTGGCATGTACCAAGTCAAAGAGATGCTCAAAACTACAATCATATCTTAGGAAAAATAAAAACATAGATGACATATTCCAGGGTAGGACCAGGTGTACCTCTGGGAGGCTAGCCCGAGGAGCCCTGTGAACAGCTTCCCAGGGAAGCACCCACACTCATTACAATGATTTAAAAACTGGCAAGTCTAGAAAATTCCCTCCAGGCATACAGCCAGTGAAGAAACAGGTGCTCAAGAGAATCTAGTAAATTTCAGCCAGAGCCCCGAGGGCTTGTCCTCAGGCACGGTCCACTCTCCCGTTCCCCACGTGAGGGATTCTCCGCTTCAAACGAGGGAAAGGCAGAAACTCCAACTCACAGGCCAGAGGAAGGCAGCAGAATGACATCACAGGCTCGTGTAAGTCTTTGGTAGATATTTGCTCTTTTTCCCCCCTAACTTGTTCAATGGATCTACATAGCAAAGTAACATCTGTAGCTATGTACAATGTTTTAAAACACAGAAATGTTATATACATATGAAACGTGGTAATAGCACAAAAAGGAGGAGAATGAATCTGTGCTTTCTTTACTGAAAGCACAGAAAATAAAGGGAAGAGGGATATATACAACCTGAATTCTTAATGTCCATATATGATCAAGGAAGTGGGCAGTGAGCTGAAGGGAAGAGCAGCTAGGATGGGGGAATGATAGAAAGGGTGACCACAACTAAGAAACACTGGCCACTTAGATGGACACAGTAAATTTTGTAACTCCCTTGTATGACTTTCTGAAATTCAGCACAAAATGAGCTGACTAAACTTCAAGTTAGTCACAAATAAAAATTTACTGTGTCGACAGATTTAAAATCTACCAAAGATGGCTATGCCTATAAACTAGACACCACCACAGAAGAAACTAAATGGCAGTAAATACTCTACCACCTTCCGATGCCTTACGCCTAGAATTTCCAGATAAACTCTCTTACTTTCAATGGCCTGAATGTATTCCAGAATATTTGGAAGGTATCTGAAAGCTGAGATATATCCAGGTGCAAATTTCTCCCTACCCCAGGCTGGCCATCCGCTCTGGCTCTTACTAGGCTGCTCTTACCCAGAAGGCCCTGCTCTGGCCAAGTATGTCTCCCACTGCCCAAAGTCCCAGACCTGCCTTACCCCACAACCCTTACCAGATCCAGGAAGGATGTTGATCACGCCCTTAGGAATGCCAGCCTTCAATGTCAGTTCTGCAAACTTCAAGGCTGTGAGTGGGGTCATCTGGCAGGGAGGAGAAGTGAGCAAGAAGAGGTTAGACACAGGATGCTGCCTTCCCCCTGCCTTCCTTTCCCAGCAACCCACACAGCAGTGGGTCAGGCACCAGAAGACCCCAGGGAGGCTGTATGCCTGGCCCACCATGGTTTGGGGGCACTGCCAGCCCAGCCAGCTTCTTCACAGTCCCCGGTGGGAACAAGGGCCTGAGAACCTCTGACTCTACCTTCTGCCATGGGTGCAGCACCCCCTTGGCCAGGCCTGGCCTCCTTCCTGCACTCTTTTCTTTTTGGTTTGCTTATGCTGAGCTCCAAGGAACAGAGCCAAGGCTAGCTAACAGACCCACGTGCAGAGCTTGGCTCCCATGCCAGGCAGCGCCTCTCCGAGCTCCTCAGTAGCATCTCCCTTGCTCTGGAAGCTGCCAGCATTACGCTGACATAGGCTGCCTGGAGGAGGTGCAGCCTGAGTGGCCGCTGCCCATGGGAATGCCAGATGACTCAGCTCCCCAAAAGATTACTGCTCCGCTTCTGGACATCAGAAGCGAGGCCATTCTCCCAGCCCTTCGGGGTCTCAGGCAATCTTCCCGTTCTAGCGTCTGTAAATGTCTGGCTTAGGCATCTTTCCCAGTCAAGGTTAGGTTATTCCCACCCCACAAGGCCACTGCTGGCTGAGTGTGGGGGGAGCTGTGAGGCTGAGGGAGGGAGGACCCCCCCCAGAGGCCGCAGCCCCATGCTGCAGGGCGGGTTGTTGCAAAGCCCAAACTAGCCAATGTGTATAGATTACTGGACAGTGGGTTCTACGTGTTAGAAATGCCAGGGACTGTTTGACTCAGGGTGAATACTACAAATGTCGGCTATCATCATTGCTTTTTGTGATCTAGTTAATTCCTTGGGCATCAAAAGAAACTGAAGCGTGGGTGGCCTCCAGATCTGTCCAGTGCTCTGGGGGCAGGCAGCCAAGGGGCAGTGACCATCCGTGTACACATGAAGACGCAGCCTGGGTGTCACCACCCCTGCAAGCACGCTCCTGGTCCCTGGAGCCCCGCCTCTCCTGCTCTCTGTGAAGCAGAGCCCTTCCCTCCCGGACTTACAATCTCTGAAGCCAAACAAGGGACAAGGCTGTTTTATTAACAGACCACTGCTGGAGTGTGGCACCAGTCAAGGGACATGGAGCAAGTTTCTGCTGTTCTGCACCTCACCCCACACACAACCCCCCTCCCTCACCACACACCCAGCAGGCCCCAAGGGACAAGGTGGACCACAGGGAGCTGAGCAGAAGACTGCCCAGTGCTGGTATGTATGCAGGAAGCCCGCCTCTGCCCAGCAGCCCCTGCGTGTGCCAGCACAGCCAGCCACTTCCCACCGCCTGCTGCAGGACAGAGAGCTTGGCCAGCTCAAACCCACACGTGCCCGTAGCCACGGAGGCCAGGTCCCACCGCTACCCCTGCTTCCGCCTTCTAGTCCCAGTGCTCTCCAGGCCCTGCTCACCTGGGCTGGCTTGATCACCACCGTGTTCCCTGCTGCCAGGCAGGCCGCTGTCTTCCAGGACAGCATCATGAGGGGGTAGTTCCACGGGATGACAATGCCACAGACCCTGTCAGCAAAGCGGCGGGGCCTGGTCCTTCTGGGCCCTGGTACCCAGAGTGGACCTGCCGATTCCCACCTACCCTCCCAGGGCCTCACCTGTTCATGCCTGCCTTTTCTATCCTAGACACTACACAATGGATGGGTCTGCCCAGCACACAGGCAGTGGTAAGGTGTGCATGGTAGCAGACACAGGGGAGAACATGGCCCAGGAGGACATGAGAGGCTCAGGGCCACAGCGTGGGCCACGGAGGCCTGGCAGAGGGTCTTCCAGGAAGGGGTCAGTCCCATGGAGGAACAAGGGCCCGGCGGAGGCTGGTACGGAAAGCATGTGCCTGGGCCTGCAAGGCACAGGGCTGGTGGGGAGCCTGCACATCACCTGAGAGCAGGCCCCAGGGACAAGGTGGGCAGCAGGAAGCAGAGTATGGGGATAGCACATGTCCTCAGGGAAGTGAGGTGTTGTCAGTGGGGACAGTGGGAGGGATTGGGGGACATGTTAGGAGAGCCCCCCAGCTATGGGTGAATTGTGTCCCTTCTCTCAAACCCCTATGTTGACCGCTTTGCAGCTGTTAACGACTGAACAAGCCAGGCTGGAGACACACTGGGATAGGGTGGGCCCCTGACCCAACATGGATACTGTTGTTAGAGAAGGAAAGTCATGTGACGGGGCACTCACGGGAGCAAGGCCCAGGGGACATGAAGACAGGCATCAGAGGAGGCTTCCAAAGCCCAAGAAGGCCACCAGCCAACTACCAGGGGCCACAAGGCTCTGGCGTGGCCTCCAAAGCCCATGTGCGGAAGGCCTGGTTGCTAGCCTGGTGCCACTGGGAGGTGGAGCCTCATGGGGGAAGGGCACTCCTTGATGCGGGTACTAGAACCTGGGCCCGGTTTCTCTAGGTGTCCAGCTGCCATGGCAGTCCATGTGGACCCCGCAGGGTGTGCTGCACCAACACAGGCCCACAGCAACCGGGCCTCTGAAACTACGAGCCAAAAGAAACAGCTTCTACTATGAAATTATCTGTGGTATTTGGTCACGGTGATAGAAAACTAATGCATGCCACAGGCCAGGAGAAGCCTGCGCCAGAATCGCCCTGGCAGCGCTCAGAAGGAAGCGGCCCTGCTGAAGCCCGGCTCTGTGACCTCCCACCTGTGCGGCTTTGCTTCAGCAGTCAGTGGCTTCAGAGAGCTCACAGCCAAGGGGACCCACAGCCCCTTCTGCGGGTGGGGTGTGCGGCCTTCTCTGTACTGCCGCCCTGCGCCCTCTGGTGGTGAGATGAAGTGCCTGATGGCCAGATTTATGGCTGACTAGACTGCATTTGTACTCTGCTGCTGTCCCTTCACAGTTGTGATGGCAAATTGTGGTTGTCAACTTGACTGATTGCGAGATGTGTGGGCTCCTGGTGTGTCTGTGACCCCGACTGACACAGTGTTACTGCAGGCTTCATGAAACGAGGTATGTATGAAGTCATTACAACCATGTTGGCACAGGCCAGGTACCTGAGAAGCAACAGGATAGCTGTCCCATAAATATGTATCATGGGGATGTGATAGCTGCAGGCTGGTGTGGGGGTCACCTGGCATATCACCTGCAAAGTGCCAACATGGCTATGCCTCATGCTGGCAGTGACTCACCCGATAGGCTCCTTCCTGGTCAAGGTCAGGTTGCGGTTGGGTCTGGCCTGGTTAATGGGGATGGTGGAGCCCTAGAAGAAGCAGTGAGCATCGCTGGAGAGCTCTTACTCTGCCTGCTCTAGGCAGCCAGCTCCTACTGGGGGCTCAGAAGTAAGGCTTTGTTTGAACATGGACACACACACCCCCGCCACACATACATGCACACGCGCACACACACACACAAACACACACACACAGAGTGCAACCAGGTAGGAGGCCAAAACTGCCAGCTTGAGCATGACAGGGCCATCTGACAATTCAGAGAGGGAAGGTGGAAAGCCAAGAGGAGCTATGTGCTGGCTCCACTCTGGGCCTGGCAGGCAACGTGGCCTGAAGGCTGGTCCTTTTAGGACAAGGCCTCTGGCTTTGATATCTTGCCCCAGAGAGCGCCAACGTGGTTGGGAGGCCAGACTGCCCCTGGAAACAGTGCTGAGTGGGTCCAGGCGCCCTAGGAGGTCAGAAGGAGGTGGCTCCATTGGAAAGTAGTCAGCATCAGCATGGGGAGCAGGCACCAGACAACCACCCTCATGATCCTCCTAACCTGAGCCACTCAGCTCCTGATGGAAAGGAGAGCCACAGTGCGGTCATGGGCCTGCCCAGACACCTTCCAAGGTCCCATGCTTGATCTCTGGGACCTGGAAATATGGTGAGCTCTCTCTCCTTCAATGATGTGCCCCCTGGGTCCTTCGGATGGGGACAAGATATATATGGGCCTAGAATAGCTACAGGAGCAGAATGCTTTAGACAGTTTGTGGAGGAAGAACAGGACTGAGCTTCAAAGCTCATAGTGACTACTACCACCAGGAGATGAGGGCGCTGGGTAAGGGCCACAGACAGTAGCATGGAGACCTACAACCCTAGAGAGATTGCAGCCCAGGCCCTGCAGCTATCAAGGCCCGAACCCAAAACCACAGAGATCTGACACAGCCAACACCTGAATGGACTGAAAACAAATTCTCTCAGAGCCTCAAGGTGAGGCCCAGTCCAGCCTTCAGCTTAATTCCTTGCTACGATTTGAATCTTGAAGGTCCTACAAAGGCCCATGTGTTCCAGGCTTAGTCTCCAGGTAGAGCTACAAGAGGTGGTAAGACCCTTAATAGGTAGGCCTGGTAGGAGGTGTTGTTACTGGGGGTTCATACTTAAAGGGGGCAGTGGGACCTCATCCCTCCTTTCTCTTTGCTTCTCAGCTGCTAGAATAAGCTTTGCTCTGTCCTGCATTCCAGTGTGATGAGCTACAGTGGAACCAACAGATCTTACACTGGAGCCTCCAAATCTGTGAACCAAAGCACATCTTTTTTCTATATTATAAGTTGTCTCAGGTTTTTTAAAATGGTATGAGGGTTTATACTCAGGGTCCCTTACAGGCATATCCCCGGCCCTTTTTGCTTTTTGTTATTCAGATAGGGCTTTCTGCTTTTGCTTGGGGTCAGGCTTGGCCAGCAATCCTCCTGGCGCTGCTCCTCAGTAACTGGGAACACAGGCATGTGTTACTTGTTAACCTCCCCCCCCCCCCCCCATACTAGTGCTTACACTCAGGGCCTGGGATCTGTCACTTAGCTTTTTTGCTTTAAGGCTAGCAATCTACCACGTTTAATTGGCTTTTTGCTGGTTAGAGATAAAAGTCTCATTGCCTTTCTTGCTTGGATTGGCTCCAAACCTCCACAAACTAATTCTTCAACCTCTGCCTCCTCAGTAGGTGGTTACAGGCATAAGCCATCATGCCCAAAGCAAGTATATTCTTTTTCTTCTTTCTTCTTTATGTGGTCTTGTGACTGGAACTCAGGGTCTGAGTGTGCTCCTTGAACTTCTGTGCTCAAGGCTGGCACTCTACCACTTGAGCCACTGCTCCGCTTTCAGCTTTTGCTGGTTAATTGGAGATCAGAGTCTCAAGGACTTTCTTGAGTCTCAAAGACTTTTCCTGGCTGGCTTTGAACTATGATTCTCATATCTCAGCCTCCTGAGTAGCTAGGATTACAGAGCCACTGGTGTCCAGGACAAGTATGATTTTATTTTTTGGCCAGTTGTAGGGCTTGAACTCAGGGCCTGGGTGCTGTCACTGAGCCTCTGTGTGCTCAAGGCTAGCACTCTACCACTTGAGCCAGGGAACCACTTCTGGTTTTTGAGTGGTTAATTGGAGATAAGTCTCTGGGGGACTTTTCTGCCCGGGCTGGCCTTGAACTACAATCCTCTGATCTCAGCCTCCTAGGTAGCTGGGATTACAGGCGTGAGCTACTGGCACCTGACTAATGGCACAAGTACATTTTTAATAGCTAGTTATCTGATACACCTGAGAGACTCTGGCATAGAACTTTGTGAAGCGGGCTGGGAAGTTGGCTCAGTGGTAGAACGCTTGCCTTGCATGCCTGAGGCCCTGGGTTCGATTCCTCAGCACCATATAAGAAGAAAAAAGCCGGAAGTGGCGCTGTGGCTCAAGTGGTAGAGCGCTAGCCTTGAGCTGAAGAGCTGAGGGACAGCGCCTAGGCCCAGAGTTCAGGCCCCACGACTGGACACACACACACACAAAAAGAACTTTGTGAAGCCTGCCTGGAATTCCCAACCGTAAAACCCCAGGTGGTGGGAGGTGCAGGGCATGGCCCTTACGCTCTCAGCTTCTGTGGTTTGGTTTTCTGCACACAGGCCTGTGCCATGCTTGGAACTCTCCGTACGTGTGTTTACATTCATGTGGCAGCCCACACCCACCTGGATCTTGTCGCACCAGCCGGCAAAGTAGCGGAAGGTTTGGATGGACATGCCCACGTGGGTCTTCAGGGCCAGTGTGTAGACAGCACCTGCATCCAGGGCCTCGATGGTGGCCAACTCTTCCTGGTGCTGCTCCATGAGATCTGCCAACCTGACCAAGGGTGAGGAGGAGCAGGAGATTGGCTCAGGCCTGCAACAGTCTCGCCTCTCAGCCCCTGCCCTCCACTCCCCGCTCTGCCACACTCAGATGTACCACCTCAGGCTCACACCCATAAGAGGGGACAAGAAGGCTTAGCTTGCCAGCTGTCATCAGAATGAAACCCTTCTGGTCTTCTTTCCTGAAAAACCTGTGGATAGTCCACTGCTCAGAGATTTACACTCCGAGTGCTCACTGGTTCCACTGGCTGCAGGAAGCACCCTTCCTGTCCTTGAACAACGTCAGCACAGATGGACTGACAGGGCAGTCTGGGGTAGGGAGGGGGCTTGCTTCTGAGCCGGCATCACAGAGGTGGAGGGGCAGCCCAGCACCATAGCAAGGGTGAGGAGGAGGATGGGGGGCGGGGGGGGGGGGAAGACGCCAAGTGTGCCTTCTGCCATCATGAGCCTGAGCTTTCCAGTGCTGTCACCCCATGGCCTTGGCAGACATGCTGCTGTGGCAGCTGAAACTCAGGATGGTATCCTTCAGAGGGGACCCAGCTACTAAGGAGGTGGGAGGGGTCTGGAACAGCCTCAGTCATGTCCGAGGCAAGTATGCCTCCAGAGTGGCATGGCCAGTCCCCACCCAGGTCTGCCCCTGAGCAGAGCTGCCAGCACTTCTAACAGCCACCCGCTCCATGCCTGGCTGGCCCATCCCGAGGTCCTGCTGCATGTCTCCTCCTCCCTCCTCCTCATGCAGACCTTGCCAGGTGCTCTGGTTTGTCAGGCTTCCTGCCTCGGGACCTTTGGGAGCTGTGGGACAGCCAGTCCAGGGCACCTGTTCTGGGGTGCTCGGAGTTTGCAGAGCCAGGACCTGGTCTACTAGGGAGCTCCCAGGCCCATGAGAAGTTATATACCCCAAGTTGGGGTTTCCACTGAAGAGGTTGGGAGCACTATTGTTGTGGTTTGTAGGTGTAATGAGGACACAAGCCACCAGATGGCAGAAGAGCATGTCGGGAGAGATGCGCAGGCTCACAGGACAAGATCTCTAATTCTGGGAGGTGTCTGTCACAAGCCACAAGCCTCAAGTCTCTCTAGCAGCCATGCCTTCTCCAAGGAGGCTGGAAACTTCAGCAGGCTGAGCACGTCCTTCGCCTTCAACTGCCCCAACCCCACAGTCTGTTGATGTGTGAGCCATGTGGGCCCCTCTCTCCGGTTCCCTGCTGCTAGGCTGCCCTGGAATTTCTGGCCCCAGGAATAGGCACAAAAGCCATTCAGGCTGCAAAAGCAGGAGGGGCTCTCCAGCCTGCAGCGGACAGCGGCAGAGCGGGGCTGGCCCGGCCTGGTCTCCTCTCACAACGCTGGGGGACAAACCCAGACCCTTGGCTGCATTCTTGGACTACTTGGCTTCTCTGCCGGCATCCTCCCTTCTCTGGAAAATGCAGCTTCGGTTGCATGACCCTCAAGAAAAGAGGCCCACCTTACCTCAGGTGCAGGAGGGTCCTGGCTCTCACCTGTATAGGAGCCGGCCCCGGTCCCTGGCGTTGATCTTCCCCCACAGTCCATTCTCAAAGGCCTCCTTCGCTGCAGCCACTGCCTTGTCAACATCGCTGACCTGAGCCAGGGACACCTGGCAGATGACCTGTGGCAGGAGCAAGGACATGACAGCTCTCCCTGGGGACATGGCTCACTACTCCTTGCAAGGCCCCACTTAGGGAGGATCCCTGGCCACATGGGCAGGGTGTAGGGAAAGCTGGGCCAACAGGGGCAGAGGCAAGGGAGAGTTCATGAAGGAAGGAAAGGTGAAGCCGTGGAGTTGGCCACTTCTTCACAGTCCCACAGAGCCCAAATGGGCAAGAGATCCATGCATCAGCTTTGAGGCTATGGGCCAGCCATTCACACCAAGAGCCAAGAGACCATTAATTTATTAAGTCCAGCCGGAAAGTTTTTTTGTGTTTTTATTTTGTTGTTGGTTTTTGTCAGTCATGGGGCTTGACTTTTGGGCCTGAACACAGTCCCTCAGCTCTTCAGCTCAAGGCTAGTGCTCTACCACTTGAGCCACTGCACCACTTCCGGTTCTCTGAGTAGTTTATTGGAGATCAAAGTCTCATGGACTTTCCTACCCAGGCTGGCTTTGAACCGAGATCCTCAGATCTCAGCCTCCTGAGTAGCTAGGATTACAGGCATGAGCCACCGGCACCCGGCTCCGGAAAGTTTTTTTTGTTTTGTTTTGTTTTTGTTTGTTTTTTGCAAGCAATGGGGCTCAAACTCAGAGTTTCACATTCTCAGCTCAGCCTTTTTGCTCATAGCAGATATTCTACCACTTTAGCCATGCCTCAAGTTCTGGCTTTTTGCTATGTATTGGACAGTCTCTCAGATTTGTCTGCCTAGGATGGCTCTGAACTGCAATTCTCAAACCTCAGCCTCCCAAGTAGCTAGGATTATCAGAGGAGCCTGGGCACTATCCCTGAGCTAGTGTGCACAAGGCTGGTAATCACAGTTCTACTTCCAGCTTCTTGGTGGTTAATTGGAGATTAGAGTCTCGTGGACTTTCCTGCCCAGGCTGAATTTGAACAGCAATCCTCAGACTTCAGCCTCTTAAGTAGGTGTTAGTCAATGGCACCCAGCTCAGAAAGATTTCTGAAGAGAAGCAGACTAGACATTAGAGGCTGCTGATCTTGAGCTAGTGTCAGGATCCATGCTCACACGTATCCCCTGCTCCTCCCTGGCCATTCTTACCTGCACTACAGAGAAGCTGTAGCTCTGGCTAGATGCGGCTGAGAGCAGCCAGGGGGCTGCATGGCAAGAGTAGAGCATCAGCCACCATGGTCAGCTTTGCCCTCCCCACTCAAGGCCCGAGTGCCCGCCAGACAGCCCATGTCTGAACCATACCTGATGTTAGAGTCCCAGGAGTATCACACCATCTGTTCTGTCCCTGTACCCCGCACCGTGCCTGTCCCTTTGGAAATCATTCTTTAAACACTCTCCAATGACCAATGTGAGCGTGTGCATTGTTCTGCCAGGGATCCAGTGACACCAGGGAGAAGAGAGGCTGCGTGCAGGCACAGGAGCAGGGCTGTGCCACGTGCACTGTGCATGCATCTGGTGCTGCGCCACAGCATGAGTGCTGACTGCCAAGCACGCGTGGCAAATCCACTGAGGGAAGAATGCGCCCGTGTGAGTGTGCATGTATCAGCGAAGGTGGTGCTCATGTCCACTAACTGCTGTAGTAGAGGGGAGGTGACAGCCCTGTCCTTGGGCAGTGAATCCTGTTATCCATCTCAGAAGCAGGCTCAAGCCCCTTTGGAGCCCTCTGTCCTCTCTCCACTCCTCCCCACTCAACCCCATTCCTGAGGCCTGGGCTGAGATCTTTCCGGGGACTCTGTCATGTCTTGAAAGACGCATGTCCCAGCACAGCCCTGGGCAGTGCCCCCTTAGGCCAGATGGGGGAGAGGGGCGGACACTCACACTTCCGTCAGTCGGGTTGATGGTATCATAGGTCTTGTTGCCCTCGGCATCCACAAACATGCCCCCGATGAAGAGCTGGTGGGGCATTTGGAGAGTCAGCTTGTTCACAGCACACTCTACCTGCGAAGGGGAAGGCTCAGCTGAGCAGGCTCCGTCATGTGTGGGCCTGGATGACAAGCATCCACACAGGGATGTGAGGGGGCACGCACCACACGGCTATGCACACCACAGGGCTGGGACTTCAGGAGCTATCCTGAAGGCAGTGGTGGCAGCTAAGTAACATGGACAGATAAGGAGCACAGACTAATGCGGAATGGCTGGCTGGAATCCTGGCTCACTGTAGCCTCAGGATGGCTGTGCAGCCCCTCACAGTGAGCCCACAGGAAGTGCTGGGTGCTGAGGCCTTCCAAGTACTGGACAAGTTGCCTGCAGCCACTCTGTGGAGTCTCTGGATGCCAGTCCCACCTGAAATACACTCATTGGTCATTTGTCCACTGCCTTAGGGCAACTTGGGGGTCCACTCTGGCCACTGTGCAAGCCACCATGCAAACTACTCCAAAACTCCTTCCTCTGTCAATCAGTAGTTTACCAAAGCTCCAGTTTCTTTATATAAATAGATTTGCAGTTATTTATCACACTTCCTTCTGTATAAGCCAGGTACACGGGGTTGCCTGTTTATCTCACTAGGAAATACACCAAGCCCCTGTGACTAGCTTGGTCTCGGGTCTTGAGGTATAGAATTTACCTATGCAATGAGCGCTGGACAGCATTAGCCCCTGCAGACTTTGCCTACTATCCTGCCCCGCCCCCTCCCACCCCGACACTGCCCAGAGGAGAGCTGGAGAAACCGAAGGATTGGCTCTTGGAAGTCCTGGATTCCTAACAGCCAGGCACGCCAGGGTCACCACAGGGCCACAGAGCAGGGCCTGAGGCCACACACATCCAGAGGCCCTGGACTCACATAGTCGATGACGCACTCGCTCTCCTCATCCTCCCCCCGCAGCTTCCTGACCAGGAGCTGGATGAAGGCCCCAAAGGTAGTGGCCATGTAAACATCTTCATTTTCCAACTCCAGGCCGTCACACAGCTCCTTCACTTCCTCCACCAGCCTGCGGGGAGAACATGGGATGAGAGAAAGAAAGGAAAGGGCCCGGCCACACCAAGTGGCACCCACCTCGTCACCATAAAGGCAAATGCTGCCTGAAAATTAAGCAATTGTTAGTGACACAGTGAGCCTTTGGAGTCATCAGCTACACTAAAAACAGCTAACTATGGACGTTTATCTTTTGTATTTGGCTTAAGCCAGTTTGAATTAAATGACTCTTCTGGGCCAAGGAGGGGTATAGTAATGCATCTGGATGAGCCCTTCCCTTTACACAAATAAGAACTTGACCATGTTGAGACTGGACAGATCCTAGGAAGGGGAAGGGCAGGTGATTACAGGAGTCGGGGCATGACTTGAAAGAGGCAGGTGTTGCTGATGCCTTTGTCTTCATTAAGCAGAAGCTCTCACAGTCAGAGCAAAGCTCACAGTGCCTGCTATGCATACACTGCACTCAGGCTTTATGATCCTGCTGCCCCAGCTGGAGGCCCCCAGGAGTTAGACTCATCAGCTTGGGCATACCTGGGGTTACTGGAGTTGCACTCATTGACCCTTTTGTTGGGGGTCCAGCTATCCCCCCCACTCTCCACCCTTCCTCAGCCTGGGACTCATATGACCACGGAGGACCCCCTCCACCCCTAGGCTTAGGTTAGGTGCCAGTCCTCACTATCAGCCTCAAGCCACCAACCGGAGCATCAGGGTGGATTTTCACTGGCTTGGAGTACTGGGCAGCTGTTGGAGGCAGACAGAGGCCAACCGGGAATGGTTATTCCTGCCTGTCGGTACTAACACTTGCAGCTGCTGAGGTCTGCCCATTGAGTCTCAGGGGCCCTGGCCTGCAGGACCAGGAATATCAAACACTAGTTGCTTCCTACTGCCTACTTGGGCTGTGATTTGTGGCCCCAACACAGATACCCTGGACGGGAACCCTCTGCCTCTACGGTACCTCACAATGTCCACAGATGCAGCCCCCGACTTAAAGAAATCTGTGGTGTCTTCGATTTCTGGCACGTTGGAGAGGATCCTCTTCCAAGCACTCTGCAAAACAAAGCTCTGTGAGAGCACGGCACCAGGGGCACCGGCGGGCACCGCTGTGGGACTGCAGCCCCGGACAGGGCCCTGGTCCTGGTCCGCACTGAGACTGTCTGGACAGCGCTCTGTTCTGCCACCTGTGGAAGGAAGCAGTGTTCAGCTAGCTCGCAGACCAGTGAGGAGGCAGGCCAGAGAAAGCTCAGTGACCAGGACTCAGCCGCTTGCCCAAGAGGCCATCCAGTGGTTCAAGGTAGGACAACTGTTTTCTGGGCAGACCCCCAGCCAGACAGACAGAACAGGCTAGGCAGGGGCTCACATTCTGGCTAAATGTCAGTTACCAGCCAGAGGGAGGTGCAGCCAGCTGAGAGGACCAGGTGTTAGTCCAGGCCCAGTCCTCGAGACCCCTACAAGCTGGAATGCTAACCAAATGCCCATGCCCTGAAGGCCAGTTTCCTCTCCCTAGTGCCACTGGAAGGTGGTGGAACCTTTGGAAGGTGGGTCTCATGGGAAGTGAGGTCTCTGGGGGCGTGCCCTTGGGGGAGATGGGCAGCTGGACCTTGGCCCCTCCCCTCTTCTCACGGTGGGGAGCAGCTTTGTTCTTTGCTGTGCTCCTGCCTCATGGAACCAGAGACTGAAGCCAGCGTGAGGCAAAGCAAAGACTTCTAACCTGCAGGTGATCATGCAGGCCTTTTGTCACAGCGATGGGAGACTGCCCAGCACACCTCCCTGACCCCGGCCTCTCCCTGGCTCTCCTCCTTCTTTCAGGAAAGAGTGTCACAAACCTGCTGCAGCTCTGGGAGGACTATGAGCACCATGCTACACCCCAGCCCTCCAAGATGTCCGTCCCTATGCTGCCCAGCCTTCTGGGCCTCAGCCCAGGTTTTCTGTCAGCAATGTCCCTAAGCTTTGAGCTCCTTGTGAATCCTGGGCCTCCTTCAAGGACAACTACTCTGTTACCTCTTCCTCAACCTTCAATGGGCACTCTGCGGTCAGGGGCTTCTCTCTGCAGGCTTTCAAGGCGGGAGTACCAGCCGTTTGTTGGCCTATGGCATGGTGCTGGACAGTGCCCAACGGGCCTCAGCAGATGCAAGTGATACCTGAGAGCAGGGCAGAGGGCCACCACATGCACCCTGAAGCCAGGTCCTGCCTGGGGAGGCCTCCCCCGACCCTCCTTCTAATGTTGAGCCCTGGCCTTGAGGGTCCTCCTTCCCACCGGCCTTACTCCTAGCACTTCTTTTCTTTTTTTGGGGGGGGGGTCTAGTCATGGGGCCTGAACTCTGGGCCTGGGCGCTGTCCCTCAGCTCTTCAGCTCAAGGCTAGCGCTCTACCACTTGAGCCACAGCGCCACTTCTGGCTTTTTTCTTTTTGCTTATGTGGTGCTGAGGAATCGAACCCAGGGCCTCAGGCATGCAAGGCAAGCGCTCTACCACTGAGCCACCTTCTCAGCCCTGCCTAGCACTTCGTGAAATGAAGTTATCCTCTGCATGGCTGGCGTGAGGTCTCTTCCCCAAGAGAAAGTAAGTGTCCTGCTGCCATTCTCAATGTGCTTGACAGGACCTTCACAAGTATTTTTTCTTTTTCTTTTGTTTTTTTTTGCCAGTTATGGGGCTTGAACTCTGGGCCTAGGCGCTGTCCCTGAGCTCTTCAGCTCAAGGCTGGTACTCTACCACTTGAACCACAGTGCCACTTCCAGCTTTTCCTGTTTATGTGGTACTGAAGAATTGAACCCAGGGCTTTATGCATCCTAGACAAGCACTCTACCACTGAGCCACCTTCCCAGCCCTCATAAGTATTTCTAAAGCGAGTAAGGTGGACCCCAACATACAGGGCTTTGGCTTACAATGTTCAACAATGTGAAGTGCTATTCATCTGGTAGAGACCATACATGGAGCTGTACATTTCGATCACCTGGGATATGCAGTATATATCTTTCTCAATGCTGGGCAGCAGCAATGAGCCGGAGCTCCCAGCCAGCCCTGAGATCCCAAGGAGCTCATAGACACTGAGCTGCTGAATGAGGCACTTAGTGGGGCGGGCTTGCAGCAGCTCATGCAATGCCCACATAGAATGGGTTCATCAGGGGCTGGGAAGGTAGCTCAGTGGTAGAGTGCATGCCTTGCAAGCATGAGGCCCTGGGTTCGATTCCTCAGCACCACATAAACAGAAAAAGCCGGAAGTGGCGCTGTGGCTCCAGTGGTAGAGCTCTAGCCTTGAGCTGAAGAGCTGAGGGACAGCGCCCAGACCCAGAGTTCAGGCCCGGTGACTGGCAAAAAAAAAAAAAAATAGAATGGGTTCATCAGGATGTAGCCCATTGTAAGCAAAGGAGGACCTGTTCTACATGATTGAGTGGATGAGTGGCTGAAAACCCATTCAACATTCCAATCCAAAATGGGTCAGAGCCAACCCTGTGAGTGACCACTGACTGAACTTCAGGCTGGAAGACTGAGGTCCTCAGGTGTGGATGGAGGCAAAGCTCTCAGTACAAAGCTTGTACTGGTCAGCCTGGCCTCCCGGCTGTGGACAGTCTCTTGGGTAAATGCCAGAGCACCTGCTCCCATCACAGGCCATGGCTAGGTAGGCCCTGATTCTTTCAACTATCCCATGGCCATCTGGTTTGTTTACTGTTGACAATGAGTCCGGTGAGTCAGATCCAGGGCTCCAGTTGCAAAGAAAGGAGTGGCCCAGGGTTACCAGAAAGTTTTAAGACCGGAGCTAATACATATGCCAAACCCAAGGGAATGTGACTCACCAAACACACTCGGTATACACCCTATCCCACTGGACAGCCCCTCTGGAGACTTCTTACCCGCACAGCCTCTGCCGTGAGCAGCTCTGCCTCCGTCAGTTCAAGGGCACTGCTGGCTGCTCCCTTGAAGAAGTGCGAGGCTGGGATCATCCCACCGTCTTCCAGCTGGATATTCTTCACCAGCAGCTGCAAGAGGAAGGACTGCGCTGTTCCTGCGGCCAGACTGAGGCAGGGTGAGCATGCTGGCACGAGTGCGGGCTGGGCACCCGTGCTCTGTCTCCAACCCTTATAGCTAGGAGGAAGCAGAGTGCCACATCAACTACGAGGAGCCCCGCATAAGCACGAGGGGCGTTCAGAGGTGGGAGGCCACTATCCATAGACACAGAACACAGCCTGTACCTTTCCTCAATCCTCACTTTCCCACCACACTTGCTTTCCAGTGTTGTTGTTTATGCATTGCTAGGCGTGGAACTCAGGGCTTTGAGCACGCGAGGCAAGAGCTCTACCACTGAGTTACACTTCATGTTCTTGTTTCCTCTCCTTGTGTAATGACTTCATTATTTCTATACTCTAATAAAAAGGATGCCTGCTCATCAGGAAAAAATAATTCCAGAACTACTCGGAATGTCAATCGAAAATACATCCGATCCCACAATCTCCCAGAAACCCTACAGAAATATCTAGGTAAGAGATACCTGCCTGGACACAGAGATGGACAGTAGAGAGGATAAGAGGAATCCAGCAAGCCCTACACTGCACCCTGGGGGACCACACTTCAGGCTGGCCCCAGATAGGCCCCATGTCCAGCCCTAGAGTTAAGGTGATTGATCCTGGTTGTCCAATATGGGCCGTAATGGAATACTGGAATACTCTTGTATCTGTCTCAGACTTACTGAGCTTAGTAATACATCACATGCTTTCTTTGGTGCCTGTTTGTTCTTAAACAGTTGTTTAAGCCTTTGTTAGGAGATGGGAGAAAAACCAAGAGATCAGGAAAGCATATCAGATGAACTCTTGGCAGACTCGTGCAACATTCGATACGAGTGGCTCTGCAGAAATAGCACGCGCATGTCAAGCACTCAGAACAGAGCCAGGTTCTCTGCCCAGCCCCACACACCTGCCACTGAAGATATTTCTATTGGGTGGAAGGCCAGCCAGACCCAGCAAGACTGAGCTACGCCCAAGGCTCTCCACCAAGGCTGTTTCTTTGTTCAGCCATCTTGTGGGCCTCGTGGTAGCTGTAGCTCCCATCTCTCAGCCCCATGGCCTTAGCTGCCACCAGGGCTGGACAGGACTAGTCCGTCCTACACCCTCCTCCTCACCTGCTACTGACAATAAGCACTGAGCTGAAGGCTGAGGACATATCTAACTGTCCCAGCCCACGGCTCCAGGGTCAAGGAGACCAAGGGCAGGCTGCTAGGGTGTATAACCAGCAAAACATCTCAGTCCAAAGAGCCCAGATATCCCCGGGCACAGCTTTGCGTAGCCTTCCCCTCTGCCTGGCCTGCTGCCCTTGATGCCCTGTCTATGCTCTAGGAATGTTCCCTCAATAAATCACTGGTGTGAGAATTCCCACCTTCCTGTTCCCAGGAAGCCTGACTTTACACAGAACTCTCTGTAGACTACATTTACCGACCATGAAGACTTAACACACCCAACCACTCCACGTGACAGATACCAGTGGCAGCCGCCGACTCTCTGAGGGGAGAGTATGGCCCAGTGAAAACTAGGAGGGATCCAGCATCGTCCCGAGCTTTGTCCTCCACACCCTTGTTGGGCCTGTACAATGCCAACATGGTCAAGATCACATCTGGGTTTGTCCAACTCTAAAGCGAGGGAATCTCTGCCTGTCCTCCATCTGTCCACCCCCAGTGTTTCCTGTGAGGGGTCCACAGTACCAAGACTGGCTATCACAGCCACACAGGGGGACCCATAGCCAATATTTCAGGGTCTGAATCTCAGCGTTGCCCCCAACTAGCTCTGACCTGGAGCAAGTTACTCAAATCTCTGCACTTCCTTTTTCTTCTCTGTAAAATTATTACAATGTTAATACATGTCTCCTGGAGTTTTTGGAAGACTAAACACACATAAATTGTTCTAAAACATTGCTTGGTGCTTTATAGAATTAGTAGCTGTATTGATGATAAAGTCTGCTAATACTGATCGGAACACAGCGTGTGCTCAGTTGGCTCAAAAGACCCACCCTGTGCACGTCACTAGAGCTCCCTGTTCAAGGAGAAGCACACTGAGGCCCTGGGGCTTAGCAATCACATTCTGGAAGACTGAAATAAGGCCCGAAGTCAGAGCTCCCCAAGAGGACCCACACAGGTGCTCTTTCCTGAGTGGGGCACTGGTCAAAGAGCACAGGCCCCACTCTGAATGGCCTGTGCTCAGGGCTGACCCCGTGGTCAGAGGCTGGCACCAGGTTACCCCTACTGGTTCCCATTTTTTTCCCAGAGAAGCCCGGGGCCTCCCTGTGGGGCCCGAAAGTCCCCGTTCCTGAAGAGGGGTGACCCTGAACCCACGCTACAATCGAGTGACTATAGTGATCCCATTACCATTCTGTCATCATTCCCAAACAGAATGAGTCCTGCTTTAGTGACCACGCCTGGCCGATGGGCTCCCGGGATGGGCAAGGCTTCTCCCTCAGGCACCAGGCCTGCCGTGTTCAATGTTGAGTTGAAAAATGTCAGCTTCTGTGGAGAGGAGGAAACGGGAGATGGTGGCCCTGTACCGCCACAGCTGTGCAGGTCCCAGGAGAGTTATACGAGGCTAAGTGGCCCCTGAGACCCTGCCTCTGGGGGCACAAGTGAGGCCTAGAGGACGAGACAGACTTGGGGCGCTAATTCAGCCGTATGTCCTAGTCACTGAGAGGAGATGCGCTTGTCCATACAAAAAGGAGTGCTTCAGTGCAGCGCCTGTGGACACTTCTGGACACAGGCTGGGCAGTCAGTAGGGGCCAGGGCTTTGGGCAGTCTGAGGCTATGCAGAGGATGGACTGTCCTCAAGGTATGGGCCTAGACCCCCACATGATCCTCCACCCTTTGATGCCTTATAGGCCCTCTGACCCCAGAGCTCCTGATTTTCAACACCTGGCCCACCCCTGCCCAGCCTGGTCCTGGGTATTATGCCCCTTCCCTGCCTAGGCCTATGTAAGGGTTAGAACTGGGCCTAGGACATCTGAGAACTTAGGGTGAGACTCAAATCAGTATATCTAGATCCCAGAATTGTGGTGGGTGCTTGTGTTGCCAGACGCCTGCCCTTCAGTCACTGGATGATAGCCAGAATCCCTGTATCCTGAGGAGGGGCCAAGGGGTGAGGGGGCATTTGAGTCATGAAGTGGCTATTCACTAAACATTTCAAACACATCTAACAAGTTTACGGATGGCAGGCCACACCGGCACATCAAGCTGAAGGCCAGCCATGTGTGAACACACCTGTCCACAGGCCTCCGTCCAGGCACCCGGCACCTTGTCATTCCCTCGGATCCAGTTGTGAATGGCCTCTGCTGGCTGCGCCCAGTCGATCTGTGGAGAGCAGGATGCATGTCCTCACCACTCTCCCCAGCCCCTCCCCCCACACCCCCACTGCCCCTGGACAGTGGGCCCACCCCTGCTGGGCTTCCTCTTGGACCCTGGCCTGACTCCCTGGTTGGCGCCCTGGTTCTCCCTGACCTTTAGTCTCTCACAAGCTGGGTAGTCTGCAGACAGCATTTGGTAAGAGCTCAACCTATTCTTGTTGAGCTGCCCAGTGCCCCACAAAGTCCCACAATAAAGTTCTCAGGTCCACCTTACAGGACCTCACAACCATGTTTCCTTGGCTATGGAGATCCACATACAGCATATGACAACCCCCAAGAAGAAACAGCCTTCTGGCCCCCAAATCTCCCCTACTCACTACAGCTCTAAGAAACTACTATCTCTCCTACTTTATCTTGGAGACACTGGACCGATACTTACCCCTGCCCCAGCTCTCCTCCCTCCCTGGGGGCACTGCCTGCCTTGGGAAGAACCAGGGACCAGGAAGGACCCTGTTCTGGTCCTGCTCCTGTAGTACTGGCCTGGGCCCCAAACACTGCCTGCACCCTCAGCCACATACAGACATGCTCAGGTGGGCAGGGCTGTGCACTCACCTTGGCTGTTTCCTTCTTCTGAATTCCTTCATAGGTAGCTCCTTCCTCAGGCTGAGGGAATCGGGGGGCTTTGCCCTCGGCAATCAGCCTCACAGCCTGCACCTGGACAGGAAACCCGCCAGTCAGTACACCCAGCTGCAGGGCCCGCCCTCATGCCCAGCCCTGCCAAGACATGGGTCATATCCACAAGCACATGGAAGGAACCTGACTAACTTCACTCTGAGCAGTGGGCACAACCTCGCTAGCTCCACATGGATCTCTCTGTTCCTGAGATCTCTAGATTAGACAGGCTATAAAGGCCTGCACAGGGAGCAGAGCCACACATTTCATTCTAAATCCTCTCCACCTTGTAAGGAGGATGGACCCTGACCCTGAGGTGGATTTAGAGGCATTAAGTTTGAAGGTCGGGCACGATGCAGTTTCTTTGTAGAAGGAAAGAGGAAGGTGGTTGGGAAAGGCTGAAATGAGAGTATGCCCAAGTGGTTGACACCAGGAACTGCTTACTGATGGGATGCTCCGCAGTCACAGATGCGTTCTGTGTTTGCATGGTCCAACAGAGTGGCCAGGAACCATGTGGAATTACCAAGGACTTCAAACACAGCTAATGAAACTGATGTGTTGAATGTAGTGGTAGTGGTGGTGCCAGGGCTGGAACCTAGGACTTCCTGCATACTAGGAAAGTGTTTATCTCTGAGTCACAATTCCACACCTGAATTTTTAAATTACTGTGAATTGTAATTACTTTAAATAGACACATGGGTATGACCAGTGGCCATTATGTTGAATGGATATTTGAGTTGTTTGCTTTATCTGTGTTTTGTGTGAAGCTCCAGCAAGGTGATTTTGCTCATTACTTTTTTTCTTTCTTTTTGGTCGGTTGTAGGACTTGAACTCTGGGCCTGGGTGCTATCCCTCAGCTCTTCAGCTCAAGGCTAGAGCTCTACCACGTGAGCCACAGCACCACTTCCGGTTTACTGGTGGTTTATTGGAGATAAGAGGTTCATGGCGTTTCCTGCCTGGGCTGGCTTAACTGTGATCCTCAGATCTCAGCCTCCTGAGTAGCTAGGATTACAGGCATTTGCCACTGGTGCCCAGCTGATTTTTCTCATTACTTTTGTGAGCAAATAATCCCATGGGGAAATACAAAGAGGGATCTAGTTAAACACAATTGAAAAATAAAGACAGTCAATGGCAACAGGGCCAAGGGCAGGCGACTGTTGACATCTGTGCTGCAGTCAGCACCTGTGCAAATCTCTCCTGGAAACCTATCCAACTCCTGGTGGGCATATCACCCTGTTTTTTGGTCCTCCCCAGTCTATCTTTCCCGCTAGAGCGACAGTAGCCTGACACACACTCAAGTCCTAGACCTGCCCAGCCACTGCAGTCAGGTCCTTGGGGCCTGTCCATTCATCAAGTGTAAACTATCCCAACATCTATTTTCCGTTTTTCTGAAGCTCTGCCCTCTGCCTTTTGGGGCAGATTCTCCCATAGAGACTCAAACCCCTCACTCCAACTGTGCTGGCCATTGTTCCCCAATTTGGCCATAATAGGCAAGCATGCCACAAGAGAGCCAATCAAAGGACTTCATTGCCCTTGGCAGAGGTTGAGTGAGGATAATCACATGATCCAAAATTGATCAATCAGCTTTCCTTGATATTTCACTAGATTCTAGGAGAAAGAGGGTTTGTCTTCCCACAGAAATGAAGAACTAGAAGTTTTAAATTACAAGTTTCAGGTGAGAATGTTGAAAGGGGTGACACTGATCAAAGTGCATTGTATTCGCAACTGCTTTATTGAATGGCAACTCCTCTGTACAACTACTTAAAGATAATAACATATTATAATACTTTGAAATTTAAAATAAAGGACAATAAATAAAAAACATTAAAAAAAACTGTTTTAACAGGTTTAAAAGGTTTAAGCTACTAGTCATTATCCTCTTATTCCAGGCACTCAATCTGAAGATGAAACTAATCAAATAGAAAAAAGCAGAATCAAAGACTAAAGAAATAGGGAAACAGACTTCTGGCAGTGCACCTTAAGTTTTGGACTCATTCACGTTTAACCTCATCTTGCCTTTAGTGTCACTGAATGTGCCTCTCCCACTGGCTAAAATGCTTTGAGTTGGGTTCTATCAGTTGTGAACAAGACTCTCTAATCTAGACCTAATCCCATCTCTTTGACACCCTAAAGTGATAGCTCCTTTCTTTCCAGAATCCTGGAATTTGGGAACAGGTTCCTGGCCAGATCAAGACAAGTGCCTTCTCTAGGGAAGGCAGGCAGAGCTGAGAGAAGGCCTGGGATGGAGGCCTGTGGTACTGTGCAACAGAAGAAGAAGCAGCTATGGCCAGGTCTCAGCCTTACCATCCCTTTGACGCCTTCGGGGAAGAGGAAGCGGTTGTACAAGGTGCTCACGGTGTCATCCGGGAGCACCTCACACTCCTTCTGGAGTAGAAGATCCCCCGTGTCCAAACCATCATCGGCCCAGAAGATGGTAAAGCCCCCTTTCTTATCTCCATGAATGAGGGTCCTAGAAGCACAAGAGTGAAGTCCTGAGTCCAAAGGAAGGGGCACCAAGAAAGATGCTCTGGTGCCACTCTGTGACTTCTTCACTCTCTAACAGTCCCCTCCGTCCCCAAAGAGGAGCGACAGCTGCGTCCACGGGAAGGGGAAAGAAGAACGTTTATTAGTAACCAACAATGTGCCAGATTTTGTGCTAAAAGCTCTAGGTGCTTTATGTAACTTAATCCCCGTAAGGTCACCAATAAGTATGGTATGTCTATTTTGTAGATTAGGAAACTGAGGCTCATACATGAAGTGGTAAACACCAAGACCTGGGATCCTGGGTAGCCCTTTATAGCCCCCAAGAGGTGCTCTGGGATAAGCGGGGATCGTAACTTGGCAGATGCAGGGGCAGGAAGTATTTGAGGGTAGATCCCCAGTGTTTGTCCCAACTCACCAGTTGATGGCAGAAGCCCCTCTGTGCCTGGGCAGTAGAGATGGGTGGTAGATGATGGAGCCATGACGGGGGGCGTTGATCACCTCCATGGGGATGAACTGGCTGCAGAAGGGCAGGACGTTGAGCTCAGCACCCAAAGCCTGGTACTTGGCCACTACATCAGGAAGAGCCTGTCCTCGTGCCCGCCAGCGGGGGAACTTGAACACCGGCACTCCATCCTTCTCAGCCTCCAGACCTGGGGGAGAGCAGTTAAGAAACCAGCCCTTGCCAGGTGCCAGTGGCTCACACCTGTAATCCTAGCCACTCAGAGACAGATCTGAGGCTTGCAGCTCAAAGCCAGCCTGGGCAAGAAAGTCCGTGAGACTCTTATCTCCAAAAACCACTAGAAAATCAGAAGTGGCAATGTGGCTCAAGCGGTAGAGCACTCGCCTTGAGCTGAAGAGCTGAGGGACAGCACCCAGGCCCAGAGCTCAAGCCCCACAACCGACAAAAATAAAAAACCAGCCCCCCCCTTTTTTTACCAGCCATTCACATACTGCCACATCCACTGCCCAGCTAAGTAGCTCCTGAACCCTCTCTCTACGCCTTTCCCTCCCCTCTCTTACCGCCCAGCCAGGACCAGGCAGGCAGCGCAGCGGGGCTGGAACTGGCCACAGGTGAGTCTTCAGGGTCTCCTCACCTGGACATGTCTTAGGCTGGGCACAAAGACCTCTAGGTGCCCCCGCTCTTTCAGGTCCCACCTGGACCCCTCTTCACCTACCCTGTCCTGAGGCCTTGCCATGGCCAGCACTAAACGGCTGTCTGCCCAGCCCCAGCTCTCTGTGGTAGAGGCCTGCAGCTGTGTGAATTCCACTCCTGCTTTGTCAGCCCTTCCCTGACCAGAGGGAGCATGAAGGGAGGATGGGGAAAGAGAAGAAGGGGCTTGGTCCTTTCAATGGGTCCAGTCCTCTGACCATCACCCCAACTATGATGCTTCACCCTGGGTGCCATTCCTTTCCAGAGCTGCAACGGACGTCTCTCCCCACCTCTGCAGCTCGTCTCAATGCACCTCCCCTGCTGTGCCTGAGGCCCAGTCCCAGGCTGCAGGACTCATCCTGTTGGGGACAGCGTCACACCTCTCACAGGCCTGCACTCCGCCTCCCATTCCCAGCCCTGGAGCTCTCTGCATTCCCGCCTCCCGTTCCCAGCCTGGGCCTCAGTCTGCAGTCCACTACCTATTCTCAAACGTGGCCGCATCTGCAGTCATACCTCCAGTGCAGCAGCTACTACCTTGACACCACTGGGCCCTCTTCACTACCTAATGAATGCTTCTTGGATTTCAATGCTCAGTCAGCATCTGACATGCCATCTGCCCTGACTGGCCTGAGCCCTTTCTATGGAACTGTGCTGTGATGTCCGATGGCTGGGAGGGAGGGTACTTTAAAGAGTGGTACCACCGTAGCCAATGAAATACTTCTGCAGGACATTAGAGCCACAGTCAAGTACAAGTCTCACCAAGCTGGGTCTGGGTCTGGGAGGGACAGCTGGTGGTTCTCTGGGGTCAGCCCGCAGGGCTCGGAATATGGTGAGCAGGGCCTATGAGGGGTCACACTGGTCAAGTGCAGGACCAGGGCCCTGAATGGCACTGGTGGTGCTGGAGTAGAGTAGAGGAGTCGTGGGAGTCTCGCTTTTCATTGTAAGCCCCGGCTCTGTACATGGTCACACCTATAAGCCCCACTCCCTACATCAAAGGTCCCTCCTCAAGTCCTGCCCCACAAGTTAAAGAGTAGCAAGTGTGCCTGGAGGGTCTGTTCCTCCACGCAGGCTCCCACTCAAAACTAACACTGTTCCTCCTAGCACAGGGCACCAGCCCCACCTAGGAGCTCATTAGAACTAAAGCCTCCCAGTGCCGACCCCTTCTACTGCACTGCAGGGCTCAGCACTCTGGGTTTCAACAGACACTGGGAATAATAGTATAGGGTATATCTACCTTTGAGAATTCTGACCCCGAGACCGTTCCAGAGCCTGAATACTTTTGTGAGGACACAGACTTCACCCCGAAGTCAGAAGGGGAGGGGATTGCCACTTTATTGTAGAAAAGATCCAGCAGCAGCTGGCACTGGGGCAGACTCAGGATAAAGGTAGATAGATGGCTGCCTTCCAGCCAGAGCCCCATCGCAAGGCCACTTCCCACTGCTGCCCACCTGCCCAGACAGTCAGGCCCTGCATCCTGGCCTGGCCTGGGCTATTCACTCACCCAGGGGGTCTGCCTTCCCATCTTTGTCTGGGATGGTGAACACGCCCACCACCTCGTGGCCCTCCTTCCTCAGGTGGCAGTAGACCTCCTGGCCAAACAGGCTCTGCCCAATCACTGCGATCTTCATGGCAGTGGAAGGAGCCAAAGAGAACTGGGGGAGAAAAAGCTGCAGGTTAGATATGCTTGTTTCCCTGGGGAAGGCTGGGCCCGTTCAAGTGGTGCAGCTCACAGCACCTGGCCTGCCTGCTCTTGGCCACCTCTAGTGCTCTACAGGCATCAGACCCTACAGGGTAACTGTCCCTGTGCAAGGGGCCACAGAAAGTGTGCACACGTAACCCAGAGTCACGGGCAGCAGTATACCATCACCACAGCGGAGGAGGCAGGCAGGAAGTGTAACCCTGAATTTCTCCAGATTGGCACGAACCTGAGGTACAAGTCCTCTGAACGGTACTAGAACATATTTCTCCAACTTACCAGTCCTGTGAAAAAGAAGCCACATTCTTCAGATAGATACTTGTCTACAAATTAAGTTCATTGCCCTGAGCCAGGGCGCCAACCAAGGGGAAAAGGGAGCCTGGGCTCAAAAGGGTGCTCACCTTGGCCAGTGGTGAGTGGGTGGGTTCCAAGCAGGGGTGAGGGGCAAGGATGCTGTTGGGATGAGTGAGGAAGGTGTGTGTGTGTGTGTGTGTGTGTAAGAGAGAGAGAGAAAGAGAGAGTGACATCAAGCCTAATTAGACAATGCAAGTTTCCCTTAGATTTGTTCATTTATTTGCTCATACCTAGAAAACCAAAACCAAAACCAGGACCTTGGTGCTCAAGGCTAGCGCTCTACCACTTTGAGCCACAGCTCCAGCTCCACTTCCGGTTTTCTGGTGGTTAATTGGAGATGAGTCTCATAGACTTTTCTGCCCAGGCTGGCTTTGAACCATGATCCTCAGATCTCAGCCTCCTGAGTAGCTAGGATGACAGGTGTGAGCCACCAGCGCCCAGCACAAGTAATAGTACCTTAATGGCTAACTCTACTAAACTACTCCTCAAGAGCACCTACCACTGACTGTGCCTGTCACCAAGGTCCTCTGGTCAGCTGGGACTGGAGATGGCTGCTGGTCCATCTACAAAGAACCAGGCTAAGACACTGCTGCTGAGCCTAAACCCCATACCAGTAGGAAGAGGCTAAAGACATTTCTACTTCCCATTCTCTAAAATATTTTAGCATCTTAAGCCCTGAAGAGGGGAATAACAGGTAGCAGTTAGCCATGAGTAAGGGGCAATCAAAGTGAACCTCAGATGGGGTAAGGTCACAGGGTCTCTGAGAGAAAGCACTGTAATTAGCCTTCCAGCTTACAGGTGGCCAGCCTGTGTGGCCATCGGGGCCATAAACCGGCACAAGATGGGTTGTGTGTACTCCACCCACCTACGCATCCACGGAGGCTTCATTCCAGCCAAAGGTGGGTCAACAAATAGTTCTAAAATACATGCTTATCTACCTAAACCAGTAAAACTGTGGCCTATTCTTTCTGCTAAGAACTTATTGATGAGCTTTGTCAAGCTTTTTTTTCTTTTTAAATTTTATTGTCAAGGTGATGTACAGAGGGGTTACAGCTACATAAGTAAGGTAGAGAGTACATTTCTCATCAAACTTGTTACCGTGTCTCTCATGTTACTTTCAGTTTCCCAACCTCCCACCCATCAAGTTGTACAGATCATTTCCAACATAGTGTCTGGTGAGTATCACTGCTGCATTGGCTCCCCCTTTGTCCTTTGTCTCGCCATTTTGTTGTTCCCTTTCCTTTCCCTAATTCAGATAAACATATATACAATACCAGGGTACCAAAATCAAATACAGAGAAAACAGGAGGTAAATCATAGAGGGACAAATACAAAAGAAACAAGAAATCATGAGGTACACGGGTTGGGAAGGTGGCTCAGTGGTAAAGCGCTTGCCTTGCATGCCTGAGGCCCTGGGTTCAATTTCTCAGCACCACATAAGCAAAAAGAAAAAAGCTGGAAGTGGCGCTGTGGCTCAAGTGGTAGAGCGTTAGCCTTAAGCTGAAGAGCTGAGGGACAGCGCCCAGGCCCAGAGTTCAGACCCCACGACCGGACCCCCCCCCAAAAAAAGAAAGAAATCATGAGGTACATTAAAAACAAAAAAAAAAGAAAAACCTCTGGGTCCCTGTCTTGGAATCTTACGTGTTTGTTTGTTTGAGCAGTGAGACCCTAGGCCTCATACACGCGAGTCATCAGTTCTCACAGAACTCCATTCTAAGGCTATTCTTTCCCTCCCCGCCCCCAAATTTTGTCAAGCATTTTTTTTGGCACCCATGGAAGATACCGCTAATTTAGTTGTGTTCCAAGGATAGCTTATGTATACTTGCCGTCTTAGAATGAACACAGCTTATTTAGTCACAAGTTCTTCTTTACCACAGGGCTCGATTTCATTAGCTAAGCCTTCGTTCAGAACTTTTGTATGTATGGACCTAAGAAAGGCTGGAGAATTCCTAATCACACAGGCAGTTGACCCTCTGTATTTGCTGGTGCATATCTGTGGATTCAAGCATTTGCAGACCAAATTTTTTTTTTAATTACGTCTGTACTCATCCATACAAACTTGGTTTCTTGTTGCTCCCCAATAACGTGGTACAGTCTCATGCATACAGTGCATACACTGCATTAGTACTGCAAGTCATCCAGAGGGCATGAGGCACACAGAAGGAGGGGCGCAGATTCGAGGACATGCAAGGCCTTTATGTAAGAGACTGACACTGAGATTTTAATGTCTGTGAAGGTTTCTACAACAATCCCCAAGCAGAGTGTAGGAATGTGTGCATGTTCATACATAATAAAAAGGAGGAAAGAAAGTGAAATAAAGGACCATTTCATATGATAATGTAGCCTTTCAAATGGCAGGAAAGGGTGGATTATTGAGTACACTAAAAACTGGATAACCTTCCAAAAAAAAAATAAAAATAGAACTTCTGGTTTCCAGGCCAGAAGAAAGTCAGAAGTTATTGTTTTAGTCAACACAAAGCAAAAGCTAAACAAATAAAGCCAGCAATTCTCTTTAGATGCATCAGATAATTGAGATCACAGGACAAGCCAGAGATAGCAACAGGTGGACACAGACAACCAAACCTTACCAGACCAGCAAGTGACCCAGAGCTAAGAACTAGGGTAAAAATGCTTACAGTATAGTTAATGAGTTATTAGAGGTTCAATGTGAAAAAGGTTGAGGGCCATAGTTAGGGGAGTAAGACATTGTGGACATTGTTTTCAAGATCCCTAACAGGCTCTAACAGTAAGAGGAGAGAAATCTCCTTGTGCTGCTGGTAGGAGGAGAGAAGGCAGCCATTTAAAAGCATACTCAGAGCTGGGCACTGGTCGCTCACTCCTGTCATCCTAGCTACTCTGGAGGCTGAGATCTGAGGATCATGGTTCAAAGCAGGAAAGCCCATGAGACTCTTATCTCCAATAAACTACTCAGAAAAAGCCAAGTGGTGCCAAACCCCGAGCTCAATTACCAGAACCATGGGGGGGTGGGGAGGTAGGGGGGGTAAACATACTCAGCAATTCTATTCTTAAAGGACTTACTAGCCTGGTAAGAAGGAAAAACAACTTCAGCCTCTTCTAGCCTTTTGCATTACTTCAAGTGGGGAGGAGGAACTGAGGAGTACTTGTGAAGGTCACAGGGTCACAGGCAAGGGCGCCGACTCATTTTAGAGGACTACAGAACACTTCTTTCCCTCCCCCCAGTCACATGAGTAGGGCACCTGTATAACAGGAAATAGAGAAAAAAAGGCCTGAAAGTCAGACCCTATTTAAGAAGTGCCTAGGAGAAACCAAACACATGAAGGAGACAAAAACAAGTGGATAAAACTATAACTATTAAATCAAACAGAAATACAGCCTAACCCTCTACCGGTAAAGACAGAACCTGGCACTGAAGGCCTATCTACTTCAGAATCTTCTACCTGATACATTATGTCTGGTTTTCTACAAAACAAACAAAAAATACAAGACATAGCATCACACTACCCACATCTACCACCCACCACCACAGCGTAGTGGGGCAAAGCAGCATGTGACCTGGAGTGGGGACACACTGTGGGTGCTGCCAGGACGAGGAACCAGAAGGGACTGTGATGAAGACCAGAAGGGCTCTCGGGGCAGGACACCATTTCCACAGCAGTGCCCAGGTCTGCAGAGGGAGGGGACAGCACCGCCCCAAAATGCAAAACAAATGCCAGGAACAGCAAAATCCTACAAAAATATGAAGAATGCCGTGATCGGTATATCTACGACTAAACACACTGGAAGAAATAGCCAGTGAGCTGGGATGCATAGCCATAGGACCTTCCCAGACTGATGCGAAGAGGGAAAAAGACAAACAATATGGAACTTTGGGATAATTACTACAGATGTAGCAAATTTGTAGTAGAAATACTAGAGGGAGAGAGAAAGCAATAGAAGAAGTGATTACCACGAGAAAGTTCTAAAGCTGAACAGATGGAAAACCAGATAGGGTATCTCAGAGAAAACCAAGTAGGGGGCTTGGCAAAAACAGAAAAATTAAGAGTCTATGTGTGGTGACCTAACTAATACTCAAACTACAGAAAATCTTGAAAGGAGCTGAGGGGGACAGGGAAGGTATGCCTTCCCTTTAGAAGCACGTGGATAGAAATTATGTTTGTCTTATCTTCTAAAGACATGCAAGCAAGAGAACAAAATGAGACTTTTTTTTTTTTGGTTCGTCGTGGGGCTTGAACTCTGGGCCTGGGTGCTGTCCCTCAGCTCTTCAGCTGAAGGCGAGCACTCTACCACTTGAGCCATAGCACCACTTCCAAAATGAGATATTTAAAGAACTGAAACAAAGAGCCCATCAAGCAGGATGCTGGTGGCACATCGTATAACCCTAGCTACTCAGGAGGCTGAGATCTGAAGATCATGGTTCAAAACCAACCCCAGCAAGAAAGTCTGTGAAACTCTTATCTCCATTAAACTGTTTTTTAAAAAAGCCTAAAGTAGAGCTGTGGCTGTGGCCCAACTGGTAATGCACCAGCTTCAAGCAAAAGCGGCTCAGGGACAGTACTCTAGGATTGGGCGCGCACACACACACACACACACACACACACACACACACACACACACACACACAGGCCATCAACCTAGAACTAAATCCCATCTTCACATAGAGACTATTCTGCAGAAAGGAGAAATAAAAGACTCCTCAAACAAAAACCAACTAAATGTCATGAGTAATCCTGACACATGTGATACTCAAAGGAATTATTCAGACAAAAGGAAACATATCAGAAACTCAGATCTACATTAAAAAGAATATTAGAAAGGAATCAGAGAGAAAATTAAAGTCAATCTGAAGATTAATAACTGTTTTCTCAGAACATTAATAGCAGCAATGTATTTGGAGATTGATTTTGGTTTGTGCACAGGTGTAATGAATGAGGAACAGGAAGGAGGAATCAGAAAATCATTAGCATAAGGTATCTGTACGGTATGTAGAGTAATGTAGCAGTATTTGAAATCAGAGTTGGATGCGTTATAAATACATATTGTAAATTTATATCTAGGACAGTCACTAAAAATAAAGCATCACCAAAAAAGTGTAATTGATATATAAAAGAGAAGAGAAAATGGAATCAAACAAAATGCTCAACTAAAACCAGGGAAGGCATTTGAAGAGTGAACAAGTATGATGGAAAGAAAATACTAATTAAACAGAGTAGTACTAATGCAGCTATCACTTTAAACATTAATGGTCTACATAGACCAACTAAAACAGAGACTATCAGAGTAATAAAAAAAATCAAGATCTAGTTATATATTGTCTATAAGAAACCCACTTTAAAAGTAGATTAAAAGGATGGTAAGAGATATAGACTATTAACACTAATAAAAAGAAATAAGGAATAGCACTACAAACTTCAGACAAAGCAGACTTCAGAGAAAGGAAAATTATTAGATACACTGGCCATTACAGGATAGCCAAGAGTTAATTCTTCAAAGATGTAACAACCCTAGTGTCTAGGTATCTAACAATGTATCATCTAAAACCATGAAGTGCCCAGGCCTTCAAGTAAAGGGAAATAGATGAATTCACTATCACAGTTGGTGGCTTTGGAACAAACCCACCCCCTCCTATCCTGGCCCCAATCCCCAGTAAGTGATGGTCCTAGCAGGTTGGAAATCAGCACAGATTGACAGTAAGTTGAACGCAACTACCCCAACTGAACTGTGTCTGACATTCACACACTACCTCAACAATGGAGAGTACATATTCTGCTTGAGCTCACACCACACAGTCACCAAGATGTACTACACTTTCATCCTACACTAACACATTTAAAACAACATCATACAACAATTCCACAACATCCATCACTCAGGCCATGATAGAACCACTAGAATCCACAATAGAAAGGTATTTAGAAAACACAGTACATGGTGATTAAACACCATACTTCTAAACAGCTTGTAGGCAGAAAATGTAACTTACTAAAGGAGGATACACAGAAAGCAGCACTGAATGCAGACACTATTAACGAGGAAAGATCTAAGACTAACAATTTAAGCTCCCACTTTAGGAAACAAGAAAAAGGGCAAATAGGGGCTGGGAAGGTGGCTCAGTGGTAGAGCGCTTGCCTTGCATGCCTGAGGCCCTGGGTTCAATTCCTCAGCACCACATAAACAAAAAGAAAAAAGCCGGAAGTGGCGCTGTGGTTCAAGCGCTAGAGTGCTAGCCTTGAGCTGAAGAGCTGAGGGACAGCTCCCAGGCCAAGAGTTCAGGCCCCACGACCAGACCCCCCCCCAAAAAAAGAAAAAGGCAAATTAAATCCAAAGTAAATAATAAAATTGTGAGTAGAATTTAATGAAAACAAGAAATCACAAGAGAAATTAACAACAACAAAACAGGAGCTGGTGATCTGAAAAGATGAATAAAACTGCTAAGTCCCTAGCCAGGTTAACTAAGAAGAAAAATAAAGATACAATTACTAATGACAAAAACAAGATCCACTCATATGAACCCTACTAATAGATAAGGTACTACTGTAAGCAACTCTATGTCCACAAATTTGATAATCTAGTTGAAATGGCACATATCTTTGAAAGGAAGAAGTTTCTCATACAAGGAGGAATAATGTGAATGGGTCTATAGTGATGAAATATAATACAACCTTCTCTGATGCAAAAATAGCAGCTGGGGCCACCGGCTCAGCTGAGGTCCCGGACCACTGGGCAGGGATGAAACCCTGGCAGTGGGCAGGGCCTTGCTGTGAGGCTCTACGTGGAGCCGACAGGTATGGCTCCAGCTCCAGAGGCCCTGGGAGGCCTAGCTCTCACCTGAGTTGGGCTCCTTTGCCTGGCACCTGGAGGGAGGGCACTTTGTGCCTCCTGGGCCCATGGTCTGCTCAGAGTCCACCATCCCGGTGCAGGGCAAGGTGTGGTGACCTATGGCCTCCAGTTCACCATCCTCTGGCCTCCATTCTTATCTGAAAAGGTCTGCACAGTGCTGTCTCCCACACGGTCCCAAAAAGTGGATGCAGAAGTAACAATTAGGGCCTTGGGAATAAGGACTGAGGGCTGTCTGCAGCAGGCTGGGGAGGTAGGTCCGGGGGACCTATTACCTTGACTTTACAGACAGGAAACCAGGATTCAGCCTGCAAGAGACAGAAGGCCTGCAGTCCTCCCCTCAGCAGGACGGCCTGGTAAACTCTGTCCTACCGCAGAGGTCCCGGCTCCCCGGGTGGTTTGGGGTCCGACCTCCCCAACCCTGGGGCGGGTGTGAGTGCACCCCAGGGCTGGCGCAGGAGGGGGGGGTCCTCCAATCACGCGAGGCCTCGTGCCGGGCCCCCGGGGCTGGCCAATCACGGCCCCGTTCCCACTGCTGAGAATGAGGCGAGGGGTCTGGGCTCCGGCTGGCCGGGCCGGGCTGCTCCGGGAGGCCCCCCGCAGTCCCTGCAGCCTCGGGGGAGGCCCCAGCCGGGCTGGGCGGCCCGCGGAGGACTCACCGGGCACGGGGAGCGGGGAGCGCGGCTTCTGAGATCCGATCCCAGCGGACCCGGGACGGGACAGAGGTCGTAGCCAGGGCGGCCGGCCCCGCCCCCAAGGCCGGAGGGGCCGGAGGAGGGGCGGGGGGGGGGGGCGGGGCGGGGCGCGAGGAGAGCCGGGGCTGGGGGGGACGAGGGGGCGGGGCCGCGTCCAGCCGTGAGACCCCCGCCGCCCCCTGGGGCCTCTGAGCTGACTGAACGTGGGGAGAGGCCTCGCCATGGACTCAGGGTGTGGACACCCCCAAGCCTTGCCATGGACCCAGGGCATGGACACCCCAAGCCCGCAGTGGACTCGGGGCGTGGACACCCCAAGCCCGCAGTGGACTCGGGGCGTGGACACCCCAAGCCCGCAGTGGACTCGGGGCGTGGACACCCCAAGCCCGCAGTGGACTCGGGGCGTGGACACCCCAAGCCCGCAGTGGACTCAGGGCATGGACACCCCAAACACGCAGCAGCACCTGTCTGGACAGGGCTTCTCCACTCACAGAGGTACAAGGCACCCCGGGCCCGGGCTGCTCCCGGCAGGGCCTGTGTGTCCCTCAACAGGGATGCACAGAAGGCACCGGTGGGAGGACGCAGGTTGGCCACAGCAAAAAACCAGAGAGAACGTGCCCAAAAAATAACTAATGTAAAAGGGGTGTGTGTGTGACTCCAATGGTAGGCAAGTGCTATGGCCCGAGTTTAGTTCCAGTACCAGGAAAAGCAAAACCACAAACGAGCAACAACCCCAACGAGATGGAAGGGCCGCCATGCCCAGCACACCCCGCCTGCGCCCGCGGCTACCTGGAAGAAAGTGGCCTTGCCACCCTGACCTCATGTCCCAGCAGTCCTGGCGTCTGGGCCTGTCCAGGGCTTCCCTGCCTCTCCCCAGCCTGTTCTCTTCTGGACTTTTCTTCTCCACCCTCCTGCCCACCTTGTCCAGGTGCAGCTGGCCCTGGGAACTTGGTCAGCAATGTTCCATCCCTCCCTGGGTAGAGGTGAGGGGAAAGAATAGCTGGACTGGTAAGGCCTGCAGGAAGTGTGGCCCCAGTGGCTCCTTTTACTGGAATGTCCTTCCCAGACTCACCTTTCCTGGCCTGTCTTCTGAGGCCTCTCTACACAAGCCCCAAGGGCCAGGCCCCTGCCTCTCTCCTCCACCACCAAGCTTGCTCCACACAGCCTTTACCTCAGACACTGACCCAGCAAGATGCCCGTCCCTTGGCGGGCAGCTTCCAAGCAGCAACCAAATCTCAGATGTGTGCTGCGGCGTCGCACCCAGGCCCATGCAGCTCCCACAGCCTAAGGAGGTGGCTTGTCACACCACCTGTGTCACTTCTGCACCCACACATTGTGCCTTTTATCTACCTGTCTCTCCCGCTAGACTATCAGCTCTTTGAGGGCAGGGATCTAGGATGTGATCATTGTTCTGTCTCTAGTACACAGTGATGACACATCGTGTTTTCTGAACAAATGTTTGCTGAATGGTTTAATGCACTTATTTTGTGTATGGGCTGAGAGGCAGGGTGGGAGGGACCTGCCCTTGTTAAGTCCCCTGCCTGTTTTTGGATAATGTCCTGGTTCTCCTAGTACTATCTCCAGGTTGTCTACACAGACCTTGACTTCTATGTGCCGTTTACCTCACTCTTCCAACAGGGAACTCCCGGTACACTCTACCTCTACGGGGAAACCTTCCCTAGCCTCTCAGCAGAGATGCCTCTGCTCTGTGATTGCAGAGACCCCCCTGGATGCAGTTTTCATCACTGCTTCAGAATCATTTGATGTACAAGCTCCTCTCCTGGGTCGGGAGAGCAAAGATGTACCTTCGTTTCCAGGGAATTCCCCAACACTGAGGTAGTGCCCTGCATGTAGAAGGTGTGTGATGAGGTCAGGAGCCTGAGAAGAAAGGGGGTGGTGTGCTGGACACGGAAATTGAGAGGAGGAAGGACAGACATCTGGACTGAGGCACCACAGTGTAGAGCTGGACATCCCAGCAAACCACGACAGCACGCCAGACAGGAGCCCCTCCTTTTATTTTTATTTTTTGATTATTATAAGGCTTATTAGAGGGGCCATGTTTCCCAGGAGAGGGAGCACATGGCATCCGTGAGCTATTCCTTTTAGATGTACAGAACAGAAGGAGGCTTAAGCAGAAAACTTACCGAAGGAACTGGTGATCTTCTTAAGGAGACTTCCAGGCAGCTGGTGATGGGGCCTCCTGGCTGCTCTTTGCTGCTTATGCTAAAATGTGAGAGCAGAGACATAAGCCAAAAGAAACTGTGAAAGACAAATAAGAACTCGCTCCTTTTGAACATTCCCAGCCTCACCAGATGCCAAATGACACTGGAACTGTAAGCTTCCACATAAGGATCAAATGGAGACAGACCCTGCCAGGAAAAGAGGGTCTACAGACAAAGCCAAAGGTATGAGTGTGAAATCCTGTAGGTTTTCACAAGGACCCAAAGGCACTCAGCTAAACAGCAGGACTTGTTTATATTATTATAACTGTCTTTGTTGTTATTATAGAGGTGATGTGGAGAGGGATTACAATGACATGAGTCAGGTCATGAACACATTTCCTTTCCTGCAGTGTTCCCTCCCTCATTCTCTCCCAGTCCCTCCCTCCCATCTCCACCCATCGCTTGTATAGTTTACTTGCATCCGTGTCCAGTGAGCTCCACTGCTGTACCTTTTCACCCTTTTCTCCCTTGAGTTCTTTACCCTCCCCTCAACCCTCCCTGAGGCATACATGCGAATACATATATAAGGAAAAGACAGGCTGGGAATGTGGCTTAGAGTGCTTGCCTAGCGTTCGCTCATGCTTGCCTAGGGGTCGATTCCTCAGTACCACATACACAGAAAAAGCCAGAAGTGGTGCTGTGGCTCAAGTGGTAGAGGGCTAGCCTTGAGCAAAAGAAGCTCAGAGACAGCAACCAGGCACTGAGTTCAAGCCCTGAGGGATCACACACACACACACACACACACACACACACACCACAGAATCATCAAAAACTTAAAAAAAAAAAGGTCTTGTTTCCATATCTTGGAGTTCATATTGATATGTGTATTATTTTATATAAATTGGAGAGGCATATAGATGTGCTTGCGCCTTTGTGTTTCTCCCCTAAGAGTAACCTCCTTTTGATCTATTTGGAATCTTGTATAATTGGTCATGTTTAGATCTAATTTCCGCTTAACAGAGAAATGCACCATTTGTCTCTCTGAGCTTAGCTTACTTCACTTAGCATGGACATGATTTGTTCTAGTTCCATCCATTTCCCTGAAAATGACATCATTTTATTCTTTTAATGGCTCTGTAAAATTCCATTGTGTAGGTACCTCACTTTCTTGGATCCACTCATCTGCTGTGGGGCATCTGGGCTGTTCCCAGATCTTGCCTGTTGTGAGCAGTGCAGCAGTGAACAGGGATGTGCAGGTGTCTCTATCGTATCCTGGCTCATGATGCTCAGGGTAGATGCCTGGGTGGTAAGGAAGATCTCTGTTGAGTTCTTTGAGGAACCTCCGGAATGCTGTCCAGAGTAGCTGTATCAGTTTACATTCCCACCAACAGGGCAGTGGGGTTCCTCTCTCCCCACATCCCCACAACATTTGTTGTTTGAATTCGCAATGTTGGCCAATCTAACTGGGGTGAGGTGGAATCTCAGAGTTGTTTTGATTTGCATTTCCTTTATGGCCAGGGATGATGAGCATTTCCTCATGTGTTTCTTTGCCATTCTTACCTCTTCTTCTGCGAAGTCTCTCCTCGGCTCCCTTGCCCATTTAGTGATTGGTTTATCCGTTGTGGGAGGGGTTTCTTGAGCACCTTGTATATATTAGATATTAGGCCTTTGTCTGATATCTGCTAGAAAGATCTTCTCCCAGGCAAACAGCAGGACTTTTAAGAGGCATCAAGCTGGCTGGAGGAGTGAGGGCTCAGTGGTAGAGCGCTTGCCCAGCATGCAGGAGGCCCCAGGTTTGTCCCCAGCAACACACAGACCGCTTAGCGTGGCCTTCAATAGCAGACTCAACAGCACCCGAAGGGAAGAAGGGCTTTCTACAGGGGAATGTGGGCTTGTCAGCTGTCTAAAGGAGTGAATCTCAGTGGGCTTCATAGAAGACACCGTTTTTAAAGGCAAGAAGTATCAGCTTGGTCTAAGGGTCAGAGATACCCAAAAGGAAAAGAGCTCTGGACTCCCCAAATTCTACTGGCAGGAAGTGGGCTGAGAAACTGCACATGTGCGGCAACATTTCATGGGAGAGAAAGGACACCTGGGAAGACAGGTGAATTCAGAGGAAGGGGCCAAGATCATGGAGAACCACTCAGGCCAGGGTCAGGCTGAGTCCCCAGCAAGCAGGGGTTAGGAACTGCCACTGACTGGTGATGGTTGCCTGCCCTGCCCAGGCCTCTCAGAACAGGAGGGTCTGGAGTGGCTGTGCTCTGCCTCTCCCACTGCACCTAACTCTTCAAACTGACCCCGGACCACAGGAGCTACACAGAAGGACAGAGGCAAGGAGTCTCACATGCCAGATCTGACTGGCCGGAGGTGCTGACTTGCGATGGTTCTCTAGTGGGGTACTAGGAAGGACAGTGTGAGGGCTCTTATGGAAGGGGAGAGATGGAAATAACTTGTGACCTATAGATAGAACGTGGCAGTTTCAAAACTTTGCTATTCCTCCCTCTGGGGGGCGGGGATGGGCATCTGCCATTCCCTTCCTTCTTCTGAGGGGGGGCATCTGTCTGTCACTCCTTTCCTGAGTGTGGATTGGACGTAGTGTCATTGCAAGTGAGCGTAGAAATCGTGAACCCCTTCATGGACCATCTAGAGAAACCGAGGCTCAAGGCCAGAGAGTGGAAGAGACTCCAGTGTCTCGGGACTATACGACACTTTCTGAATGATTCACCAAGGCCTTCCTTTGCCAGCTCACTTCACCACGCCATGCCAGAGGATCTAGCTATGCCTTGTGGCCAAACCCTACATGCCTTAGCATTGGCTGTGGTGCCGCAGAGCCACCCATAAGGTAACCATCTGTGCCAAACTCTCTCCCTTCCCCCCACCTCCATCCCTGTTCCTCTCCCTCCCTCCCTCCCTCTGCAGTGGTGGAGGGATCCAGTTTTGTTCTGAACTTATAACCTCTCTCCAGAATAGAGAGGCATTGTAGCAGGTATGCTCCCTAGAACTTTCTGCAAGACCCCTGGTGGCTGGACCCCCTAGAAAGGTAGCAAGTGCTCACGCAGCCTAGGTGAAGGCCTGCAGGGGTGAGTGTGCTCAGGGCTGCGTGGACAGTGAGCGGCTGGGTAGGTAAACATTATGTAAGCATGATTCAGCCCATTCTTCTAGGGTTTGGTAACTGAGCGCTCTGAGTACCCTACAAAACATTAACCTAGATAGGACTATGGCCTGGCACTCACATTTTTTTCTTTATTTTGAGACAGTCTCACTAGAAAGTCCAGGTTGGCCTTGAACTCCTCCTGCCTCCCTGGTGTAGGATTAGAAGTGGGCACCTCTATGCTAGGCTCCAAACTTTCTACTTAAACTTGGGCCCAGTGGGTCCTTTGTCTCAGAGCCTGAGACCCCCATTCGGACACTCCTGCCCCACCTTGAGAGTTACAGACACCCCTCTCCTTGGAACTTCTTCCCAGGGAGGACCTACAATTCAGGATGGCCCCCAGCATGTTCCCCTTTCAAAGGGCCTAAATGGGGTTTTACATAGGAGGTGGTAATAGGAGTCAGCCTTCCTTCATCTCTGGGCTGAGAACCGGAACCCATTTGAAGACCTAGAAATAAAATAAAACTTTCTGGAAAGTTGAGCTTTGGTCACAGTCCACAGCACTCCCAGCCCAGGGCCTTTCTGGTCTCAGGTAGACCCTGTTGCCCCATGGTAAGTCAATTTTTCTGTGCAGCCAGAGTGCCAGAGAAGCACACAGTGTCCCCAGCACCAAGTATGTGACAATAGTGGGGTGAAGCCAAAGGCAGAAAGTTCTGTGACCCTTTGAGGAGAGATGCTAAGAAAGGGGGCCTCCCCGTGGAGATAGGGCCTGGCAAGGCTGGAGGTACTTCCTCAGGAGAAATGAGAAGGACATCCCAGTTGGAGAAAAGTAAGAGAGGATGTGTAGTTGCATAGTTGTTTGGTGAGGAATGAGGAAAAGGTTACTTACCAGGCAGCAGTGTGAGAGGAGTTGGGAGAGGCCAGGGGTCCTGCATAGATAGCCTCAACATGAACAGGACCTCAGGGTTCACCCAGTAGTCTGATGGTAACCAGATATTATTTTGTAGGCCAAGATAATTTCAAAAACATTTCAGTAACTAACATTAGGTTCTCAAATTTTTGTTTTTGCAAAGACTTCTGAAGATAATTTTTTTTTTTTGTCGGTTGTGGGGCCTGAGCTCTGGTCCTGGGCGCTGTCCCTCAGCTCTTCAGCTCAAGGGTAACACTCTACCACTTGAGCCACAGCGCCACTTCCAGCTTTTTCTGCTTATGTGGTGCTGAGGAATCGAGCCCAGGGCCTCATGCATGCAAGGCAAGCGCTCTACCACTGAGCCACCTTCCCAGCCCTGAAGATAATTTTATGGAAAATCATTCAACCTTACAACAGAAGGAGAATCTAACTGGGTACCAGTGGCTCACGCCTGTAATCCTGGCTTATTTGGGAAGCTGAGGGTGGGAAGATCATGAGGCAGAAAAGTACAAGGGACTCCATCTCAATGTACATGGTGATGAGTTCCTGTCATCCAGGCCACTACAGGAAGCCTAAAATAGGTGGATCACAAGACAAGCACAAAATACACACACCTAGAAATTCAGACCCTGTCTCAAAAATAAGTACTAAAAGCAAGGAGGATAAGGGAGATGAACACAGTTAAAAAAAAAAAAAGATTTGCAACAATGAAAACAGAGTGATCATACCTGTTGGGACGGAGGGAAGCAGGGAAGGGAGAGACGGACCGGAACACATTGTAATAATGTGGAAATGTTATAATGAAACACCCCGCACTTTATTATAAAAGTAATATAATCTAATAAATAATAAATATCAGCTAAAACAAAGTTAGAAATGTGGCTCAAAGATAGAGTGCCTACCTAGCAATAGCAAACTCCAGAGTTCAAACCCCAATACTAAAAAAAAAAAAAAAAAAAGGTGTATGTTTGGGGGCGGACTTGAGTCATGCTACACCACAGGTGAATCTTACATCAATTGTAGTGGAGAAACCATCTGAAATCTATTAAATGAGCCAGCCAGTTGTGAAAAGACAAGCACCATGCAGTCCCACTTGGGGCTGTCAGAGCCACAGCAACGCAGAGGATGGGAGGCGCCGGGCGGGGAGGGAACTGATGGTTCCTTTCTGTTCTGCTTCTTGTTTTATCAGTCATGGGGCTTGAACTTGGGGCTTTGGTGCTGTCCTTGAGCTCTTCTGATCAAGGCTAGCACTCTACCACTTGAGCAACAGTGCCACTTTTGGGTTTTCTTATGATTAACTGGAGATGAGTCTCACAGACTTTCCTTTCACAGACTTTCTCACAGACTTTTGAAGCCCAGGCTGGTTTCAAACCAAGATCCTCAGATCTTAGCCTCCTGAGTAGCTAGGATCGAAGGTGTGAACCACCAGCACCCAGCTGGGAGTTGATGTTTACTGGGGACAGAGTTTCATTAAAAAAACAAACAAACAAATGTTCTGGAGATGAATGGTGGTGATGGTTGGTCAACATTGTGGCTGTACTTAACTTACTTCATGGGACTAGATGCTTAAAATGGCCAATATAGGAAATTTTATGTAATTTGTGTTTTACCACAATTGAAAAGCAATTTTTAAAAGTCAATTTCCAGACAGGCGCTGGTGGTTCACACCTGTAATCCAAGCTACTCAAGAAACTGAGATCTAAGGATCATGGTTCAAAGCCAGACTAGACAAGAACGTCGGTGAGATGCTTATCTCCAATTAACCACCAGAAAACTGGGAGTGGCACTGTGGGTCAAAGTGGTAGAGTGCTAGCATTGGGCAAAAGAACTCAGGGACAGTGCCCAGGCTTGGAGTTCAAGTCTCAAGACCAGCAAAAATGCTAAAAGAAAAGTCTATTTCTAACAGTCATCCCTTTAATTTCATCCGGAAGTACAATCTAACATTAAAAAGTGTGCAGGAGCTTTGGGCCTTGTTCAGAAGTGTCCCAGCTCACGGTGGCCTGGGCCTGGCACTTAGAGCTCCTCTTGGCTCTGCAAGTAGCCAAGACTGCATCTGGGGCAATCACTTAGCAGGAGACAAGAGCAGAATGTGACCTGGCCAAAGGCCACAGGATGGCGCCACAGCCCAGAGCCATGGACAAGAGCCACGACACTGAGGCCGTGGGGGAGGGGACAAGGTCATCTAGCAGGACCCAAAGGAGAAGCACGGGTAGTGACCACATTGCCATGGCACAGTAACCACAAGAGGAGCCAGGATAAATCCAGCTTCTCCTTGTCCTGAGATAGTTTGGATCTAGAATGTCCAGTCCATCAATGTTACAGGCTTGGGGACACAGTGGCACCTTTGAAAGAGGGCGCTTACTAGGAGGTCCTTAGGTTATTGGGTAGTATCCTCAAAGGAGATACTCATCCATTACCCACTGGGCAATTTGCTGCACAATGTGACTGCTGCCTCCCTGCACATCCAGAACAATGCAATTGAAATCTCCAAAACCGTGACCCCAAATAAGCCGTTCCTCTTTATCAGTTAACTATCTCGGGGATTTCATTGTAGTGGTAGAAAACTGACTAACACAGCTTCTTCCCTTCCTCCTTTCCTCCCTCCCTCCCTCTCTCTTCTGATATTCTTCCAGGACTTTCTAACTGTTAGAAACCAAGCTGGACATCAGAGGCAGAGGCCGTGGAAAGAGGCCTTCTGGGTCTGACTCCTGGGCCATGAGCGGACAAGGCCTAGTGTATGACCTGGTGCCATCTAGTCAGGAGGGAGCCCACCCGGTGTTGTGCAACAGGGAATTTCACATGAGACAGCAGTTACAAAGAGCAAACAAGAGACAGTGAGGCCACTGAGCACAGCAATGGCCGGGAGCCAGCATGCCAGAGGGCTCAATGGTGAGGGAGAGGTACAGGCAGAGCACAAGCACACCCAGGGATGGCTCGGCAGTAGGTGCTTCCAAACAAGTGCAAGGCCCTAGGTCTAGCCCAGAGGCACAAATAAACAAAGCAAGCAAAACCCTGCAGTCAGTGCTGTTGGCTTCATGCTTGGCCTCTGCCTGGCAGACCTCTGAGTTAAGGGGATCACCTAGCAGGAGACAACAACCCTAGGGCCTTCCAGGGGAACAAGGATGGAGGCGGGGCTTGGGGGACACCCAGCTTCTCCTGTCTGCTCACTCTCTTCCTACCACCAACCAGGGATTCTCCATGTTTGAATGAACAAGTAGCTCCTTGCTAGATAACAGGCCCAAGAAATGGGGTCTGCTGGGGGCTGTCACCTGAAATAACGAGCAGAGGGAGGGAGGGGCAAGGACGGAGGTATGAGCCACGGGAGACATGACCAACCCGCAGGCTAAGTGTGGCCTGTGCAGAGGTCAGCACGGGGCGAGTGCGTCCTTGGAGACGCATTCCCTCAGCCAGAGTGATGTGTCTGGGTGACTGGCAGAGCCATGTGGAGGGCTTGTGTGTGAAGTCTGAGGTGTTTGTTTGGCTGGGGAGCAGAAGGGAAGGCAAGACGGCACCATGGCAGGTTTAATGAAAGAGATTTAAGGGCTTAAGAAGGAAGAGCTGATGTGAAACAAAGGAAGAAATAAAGGAAGAAGGAAGAGAAGGAAGGAGGGAGAGAGGAAAGGAGGGAGGGAGGGCAAGGGGAAAAGGAAAGGAGAGAGGAGGGGAGTGGGAAAGGGAGAGTTAGTAGTCTTTGTAGCTCCTGAAAGGCACCAAAAGGTGTATAGAAAGGCACCCAAAAATAGATTGAGAGAGTGGTCTTCAATGACATCATAACCAGAAGGCAGTAAAGGAGAAAGAAGGCAGAGAGGGAGAAACTGGATGGGCAGAAAAAAGGAGGAAGGGAGAAGGATCAGGTAGGTGGATGGCATACAGATGGCTGGAGGAATGCACGCACACATGGAAGGGTGGACACAATGGATGGATATTTCCATGATGTTTCCCACAAGACTTCCCTTTCCTAAGCACAATGTAGCATCATCAGCCAAGGTAGGATGGAGCAGAGGGCAGGCTCTTGAGTAGCACTGGGTAGTCTGGAAGAGGAGAACGGAGGAGGAAGGGTGCAGGTAAATACTGGAGGATCATTGGAGGCGGTAGTCCGAGTCTGCAATGGGACAAATGTGAGCAGCCTCAGATGACGTACAGAGCAGGCTTGGAGGAAAAGGAAACAGATCAGAGGAGTTATTCAAAGCTGACAATTTGCCCAAGAGGCTTCTGTGTAAATCCACAGGCTGTGGCAGCCTCAGAGTCTCCCTGGTGGTGGAGGACACTGTGGAAGTAACGGTTCTCTCTGAGGCTGAGTGGTCAGCGGGTAACTAGCAGACTGGAATGTGGAGCAGCCCCAGGTGGTGACAGACTTGAGGGTTCAGGAGGTGGCCATAAAGCAATGGCCCATTTGAGGCCTTGAACTGTCAATGAAAAGGACACCCATTTTGTGCTGTTTCCTGCAGTTGATGTTTTTCTATTCCTGGGCAACAACCAGTACCACTAAAATAGCACATGCTGCATGGCTTTGTTTATTGGACATTCAAGATCAGATACAGCTGACCCATGGTAATAAAGGTCAACAGTGCTGACAGAACAGCCGTGCCAGCACTAATGAAAACAACTGCCAGGGGGCTGGGAAGGTGGCTCAGTGGTAGAGCGCTTGCCTTGCATGCCTGAGGCCCTGGGTTCTATTCCTCAGCACCACATAAGAAAAAAGCCGTAAGTGGCGCTGTGGCTCAAGTGGTAGAGCGCTAGCCTTGAGCTGAAGAGCTGAGGGACAGCGCCCAGGCCCAGAGTTCAGGCCCCATGACCTGACCCCCCAAAAAAAAAGAAAACAACTGCCAGCCTGCCGGGGTAGTGACTGCACAGATCAAGTAATCAACGAATGCATTAAAGTAAACACGGAAGTCCTGTGCTATACTTGGGCCTGACCTGTTTCCCAAGGCCCATGTGTTAATGGCTTGGTCCCCAACTTCCATTATCAGGAGGTGGTGGAACCTTCAAGAAGCAGGTCTAATGGGAAATCAGAAGGTCACTGGGGTGTACCCTTAAAGGGACTGTGACACCTTCATCCCTCCATGTCTCTGTTGGTTGCTGTTGAGATGTTAGCAGGTCCCTCATACACTCCTGCTATGGTTCACGATGCCACTACAGGCCAAAAACATCAGGACCAACCTGCTATAGACCAAAACCTCTAAAGCCAAAACACACCTCTTCTCTTATTACATTTATTGGTTTAGATATCCATTACCAAGCTGGGAAACTACTACATGTGTATAAAACTATAAAAAGCTAAAGATCAATTACAGAATTAATGTATGTTCATCATAAAATGCAAAACAACACAGATAGATATAGAGTGACTCACCCCTCAGGACCTCCCTGAATGTTACTGTTTTGTTTCATAAAATTTGAGGTGTGTTACTATGCTGCAGCGCCTCTTCACACCTCTAAAACGTACCACAGATGTCCTAAAAACTCAGTACTGGGACCCAACTCATTTTTCCCATGAAACAATTTCCCAGAAGCACCTATGTCTCTTGGACAGAGCATCTCACTCATCACTGTGGGACTTTGTGGGGCACTCGTCCAAACTATAGCAAATATACTTCAGAACCTAAGTCAAACTGAAGAAATGAAAGAAAACACACAAGTTGAACTGAAAAGGTTTAAGGAATCAACCCAAGAATCCCAATATTCTGGGATAATATTTAACTATTTTGGGGGTAATATTTGAATACCACTGTAAGGTTAATAAACAAATGTTCCAGCTGGCCTTCTAGTCCTGTGTGACACTCAGGTAAGAGAGTAAGGACTGAAATGAGTCGCTCCAGGTAGTCATGATGCTGCACCTTCTCCCCCAGGCCACAGAAGAAAGCGGCTCAGCCTGCTCCATCTAAGCCTGGAGCACCACGTTGTCCAGCCGGGAAGGACTCATCTGTGCTTTCTGCAATGAGCAGAACTCACACATTCACATGAGCATGAAAGATGTGGAAAACCAATCTGGTTGTCTATGAAGAAACAGGAATGTTAAGTCACGAATGAGTTCTGGAATACCCGGGGTGGGCGCTGCACTCGAAGTTATGAGGGAACAGGACTCTCCACCAAGTATCTTCTCGCCAAGTAAAAATAAACACTTGTGAGCGTGAGGAGTACTGGTGACCCAAACAAGGACTGAAAATTTCCCCCAAAGGACACCACAATGTATGACTTAGAAAAATGACATCACAAACCAAGATCTGGGTGAAGAAAATGGGGAACCACACAGGAAACAGGCCAAAGTTGGTCTCAGGGTGACAGGCCAAGCCTGAACAAGAAGCAGCCACTGAGGGGACTGAAGCAACCAGGCAGAGCAGTCAGGGGACAGACAGACGCTCCCACTGGAGGAAGCACCTTAAAAGGCATCTTGCGCCCCACCTGGCGGAAGTCTGATGGGTCACTGTGAAGACATTTACATGGCTGCCAAATGTAGAAGAGCCGAATTATAACAGATAATGATTTAACTGAGTCAGGGTCTGACGGTCCTGGGCCCACAGCCCTGAGAGGAGGTTAGAATGACACAAGGTTCAACCTCACACTTTCTGCAGCTTCTTGTAAGATGCTGAAATGAGAGGAAGTTAGAATGACACAAGGTTCAACCTCACACTTTCTGCAGCTTCTTGTAAGATGCTGAAATGCACTGGCCAACGTGTGTGTGTGTGTGTGTGTGTGTGTGTGTGTGTGTGTGTGTGTGTGTGTGTGTGTTGGGGGGAGGGGGCAGGAGGCTGACCACACACAGAGCTGGCACTTAACTAGAAGGCCTACATGGCATGCCAGCCATGGACAGCAGAGGCCAGAAGGCCAACTTTACCTCTGCCTGACTCTTCCCTGAGCCCCCTGGGGCCAATAACTCAAGTATTCTGAGAACTCATTGTTCTAGCCACTAGAGTGTCTCCAATGGGTGTGAGCTTCCTCTTTTTCCTTGTGCCCCCTGTCATGTTTAGATCATTTATACTTTGCAGGAAGCAGTGGTGACCATGATGTCCGCTGTGCTTCCCTACATCCCCACTGGGAACCACTTCTCCCTGGATCCCTCATAGCCAGAAGCTAGGAGTAGAAATGTCACTTCCAGGTTGAAGCCTTTGAGACCTTGCAATGCTAAGAATTCTCTCTCTGGCCCTCTCTCCCAGCAGGAGGGATGGTGAAGTCACAAGCCGATGTAGGCCTGTAGGCATCCAAGTCATTCACTCCCAGATCCTGAAGAGCCAAGACCTGGGGCAGATTTTATGAAAGTGGGAAATAAAGCAACCCCTACTAAATAAAATCACCAAGCACTATAAATAAAACAACCCCTACTAAATAAAATCACCAATCACTATAAATAAAGCAATCTCTACTAAATAAAATCACCAATCACTATAAATAAAGCAATCTCTACTAAATAAAATCACCAATCACTATAAATAAAGCAATCTCTACTAAATAAAATCACCTATCACTATAAATAAAGCAATTCCTGCTGCACATTCTGTGTTAAGCACAGCGTTGATGTTACTGTAACACGTCTCCTCTCCAGACAGTCAAAACCTGGAAAAAGGTTCTAAGCAAAAAATCTAAGACCCTGGCAGCTTTGCTGAGTTCTATTCCTACTCAGAGCATGGAAAGCTCATGGGAGAACAGAAGGAATTAGAGAACACACAGGAGCTGTTTGTGTGTCCAGTGACCTGTATTTACGAGCTGCTCAATTCATGCTTCTTCCTTACTGCCATGGGGTCCAGCAATGGCTGCCTGTTGGCTCATCTTTGCCTCTACAACACTGGTACTCTGTGAAGCAGGAAGAGCTCAGAAATCATTCTAGAGTAGCAGATAAGAGGTGATGGATGCATGCTCCTGGTATCCCTCTAGTCCATTGTAGCAGCCATCATCCTGGAACCTGATTCACTGCCACCACCTACATTCAGGTGGGACCACCCTCCCAGACCCTAAAGGCCAGTGGGCAGGATCCAGCCACGCAAGGGAGGACAATGACCCCTGGCAGGCCCCGCTGGGACCCAGCTGAGGAAGGAGAGGGAGGAGACAGGGGCGGCAGGTCTGGGTCCCAATCCAGGCTGGGGCCCTGATGACCCATGTTAAGCAATCCCTACTGCACATGCAGTCCTCTGCAATCAAGAACACGGACCGCATGTTCCTGGCCTTCCTGTGTCCTCCAGTAAGCTGCCCTGAATCCTAGTTCTGCTGAGGCTCACAGAAGGTTGTCCATTTCTAGGGTTATTTCCTGGGCCAGGGGTTGAAGGCTGCCCTGATTTCCAGTATTCACCACTTCCCCATGGAATCGATGCTGTGGACTGGGGAAATCTCACCAGAAGTCAGACTGCATAAACTCTGATGAAGCTTCTCCCAGGGTAAGGAGCTTTGCAATGAGTGCCCAGAGCTCTCCACTAGTGCTTGTACTGAGGAGTCTTTCCTGATACTATTGTTTTCACACTATGGCAGATGGGTCACTGAGTGCAACCAGCATTAAAACCAAACACCCACTGTGAAAGAGGCAGGGCCTCTGTGCTCCAGAACTCAATGTCAGGGAGATGAGATGGCTTCATCTAGATCCTTCTATTCCTTGGACAAAAAGCACTTAGCACCTATAATGTGCTGGGCACTGTCCTAAGTTTGGGGATGTGGCAAATAACACAGATTTAAAGAAATATACCTTATAGTGCAATTACACGGCTGGACCTGGACAGTGAAACAACAGGAACATGGGAATTATAAGTGTGTGAGATGAAGGAAAACAGAGGGGAGGACAGGGGGAGAGGGGGAGGCTGGGGTTTTTGTTGCTATTTTGTTGTTGTTGTTGGTTATGGGACTTGAACTCTGGGCCTGGGCACTGCCCCTCAGTTCTTCAGCTCAAGGCTACCACTCTACCACTTGAGCCACAGCGCTTCTTCCGGTTTTCTGATGATTTATTGGAGATAAGAGTCTCACAGACTTTGCTGCTCAGGCTGGCTTTGAACTGCAAACCTCAGATTTCAGCCTCTTGAGTAGCTAGGATTACAAGTGTGAGCCACCAGCGCCCGGTGGGAAGCTGTTTTAAACAAGGTGGTAAGGGAAGCTTCACAATAGCTAAGAGAATCCTAAAGAAAGAGAGGAAGCCAAGTGCATGCTGAGGAAGAAGGGGCCTGGGTAAGGGCAAGCCTGGGGAAAGGCACATCTGGGAGAAGGGCACATCTGGGAAAACACACACAGCGGAAGGGCACACGTGAGAGAAAGGCACACATGTAGAAGAGCACACATGGGAAATACACACCGAGGAAGGCACCCACGGGGAAGCACACGCATGTGGAAGGCCACACCCCAGAAGGGCACATGTGGGCAAACATGCACACGAGAAGTGCACAGCTGGGGAAGGTCACACCAGGGAAGCACGCACATAGAGAAGGGCACATGGGGGAAGCGCGCACCCACAGAAGAACGTACTGAACATAGGCTCGGAGGCTGGTGCGCCTGGAAAGCCGCAGGAGGAGCAAGGAGGCAAAGTAACGGATGGGTGCACGGAGCGAATGGGAATCAAGCCCAGAGGGCAGGAAGCACGTGTGCCCAGTTCCTGCATTCCTTCACTGCACTTTGGAAGGCAGTGACCTTCTGCACGGAGAGAGACCTCCACCCCAGAGCCCCCCAGGGCCTCAGCCACTGCGGGCTCCTCTCCTGCGCTTGTGGTCTCTTCTCAGCTGCCTCCCTCGCCTCGCCAGGTCTCAAGCGTGCAGGGACTCCACAGGACAGCCTTATTGGACCCTGCTTTAAAGTCCTTCCTCTTTGTCCTCTTGGCCTTCCACCGGATACAGTTCTTCCATCACCTAGAAGTGTCTGAAAGAGTCCCGTTTCTTTTTCTTTTCTTTCTTTCTTTTTTGTCTGTCCTGGGGCTTGAACTCTGGGCCTGGGCGCTGTCCCTCAGCTCTTCAGCTCAAGGGGAGCGCTCTATTGCTTGAGCCACAGCGCCACTTCTGGTTTTCCGGTGGTTTATTGGAGATAAGTCTCACGGACTTTCCTGCCTGGGCTGGCTTTGAACCATGATCCTCAGATCTCAGCCTCCTGAGTAGCTAGGATGACAGGTGTGAGCCACCGGCACCCGGCTAGAGTCCCGTTTCTTAAAGTAATTTTACTCTCTACATAAACAACAGAGTGCAGGACCTAGCTCCTGGACGCTCTGGGTGCACCTGGATGAGCAATGAACACCTGCAGGGCTGGCATGGAGCTCTCAGCCCACCTGCGGTGTTACATGGTGACAGGCATGTGCAGGAGGCTGGTGTGCCAGGACTGCACAGACCTATCTGCTCTTCTTTCTCTCCCTCCAGAGAGGAGGGGTTCATTCACCTCTGCATCTCCCTGCCTACTCTCAGATGCCTGGGGGACTGCTCTCTCTTCACCCTGTCCCCCATCAACTGTCCATCACCAAGAGGGCACGCGTGAGTCTCCTCCATATACTGTTGTGTCACCATCCTCCCGTGCCCCCCCCCCCCCCGTTAGATACAGGACCCTCTTCATCTTGGGGCCTGCAAAGAGACACTGGGTCAGACCTTTCAAAGTCATGTGCAATGCTGTGTGTGTACTGTATACAAGGGAGTCTTCTAAATTTGTAGCTGAAATGAAGTCTCAGCCCCAAAGGTGAAGAAATCACTGCTTTAGCCAATGTCCACGAATGTAACAGTCAACTAAAGAATGTGTTCAAAGACATGCCATTCCTGTGTGAGGACATGCTGCCCTGAGGACTGCCGGCTTTTCCTCAGAGGTCATCTACCTAATCGGGCTGGACCCCCCACGCACAAAAGGCTTGGCAGGGCTGCCCTCTACCCTCTGCTCAAATGAGAGCTGAGACAACTCCCTTACTTGAAGCTTTTTTTTTTTTTTTTTTTGCTTTGGCACATACTGGAGAGAATGTCTTGATTACAGTCCCATCAGATCACTCACTCTGCTTCTCTGTGATCACAGCGTCAGCACACACACACAGGGAGCCTTCCACAGAGCGAAGAGCATGCCCAGCCATTTGGAAGCAGTATGCTCTCTTGCAGCCTTGCTGGAAACACCCCAGAAGCCGATGTCTGCCAGTGAGCTCATTACAAAACCTCTCACAGCCTCCCTGGGGATTATACCGGGAACTCCATGTATCCAAGCAGTCAGTACTGCTTCCAGATACTTTGTTTTTGCTATTGTGGTTGTACAAGATACCTTTGTTCATTTGTTTTTAAAGGGTTATTGCTAGTATGTACACATGCACTTTCTCATATTATAGCCAATTACTTTGTTCTCTTACTATTATTCTGGATCTCTTGCTACTTCTCTTTAAGGGAAACTGGACTTCTGTGCTCTGTAGGCATCAGTTCTTGGCTGGTGAATTTGATGACTCCGTACTGAATCTGGACAGAGGAAGTGAGGTGTCCTCTCTAAGCAGAAACTCTACATTATGTGTGACTGCTTTCAAAACCACCCTGAGGGTGGGGGACATGGCTCAAGGGGCAAGAATGGAGACTTGGGTTCAAACCTCTAAAAACAAACAGGTAGCAGCTTCAAGAACAGTTTGTTTCTAAAGCCCTATGGATGTACTAGGCTTAGCTGTCGTCTTTAAGCTTCTTAGGTGATTATAGTCAGTCATTCCTGCTATTGAACTTCAGCTGGCCAAATACCTCGGACTGTTTGGCTACAGAGCAGGCAGCTGGATCCAACTGTCCCCTGGACCCTCAGTAGACTGAGTGTAAGCACTCACATGTGGCACCTTCATGCTACTTGGGTCCCATGGTAAGATGGTGAGATTCCAAGAATGGGTGCTCCAAAAGTGAGCTTGTTCCTCAAGAGATCCAGAGAGCACTGCAGGCTTCTTACCAGCCGCAAAAGTCACAGCTAACACGGTACTTCCACGATGTTCCCTAGGCCAAGCCATCACAAGGCCAGATGCAAGGGTGAGCAAGGGCAAAGGTACGCTTCCACCTGTTGTGATTAGAAGAAGCACCAGGCACATACAAAGAGAGTATAAAGTGTGCTGAACTATCACACAGCACCCCAAATTTATACAATTACTATATCAACTAAAAATAAGAAAGAAAAATGAGGAAAATTAGACAAAATGCTAGTGCATACTTAACAAATGATAATTTATTAACACGGCTTCCATATGTAGTAGGACACAAAAATATTCACATGGCTCTCTTTATTGTATACCCACTTTATCCAGAGACTTGGAACCAAACTCACTCAGACTTCTGAAAGAAAGCCTATTCACCACTCAGAAAGCCCTGACCAGGTCTCGTCCCTGAAATAATCTTGTCATTCAGCATTTGGACCAAAAAAATCAATTTGAATGTGGTAGCCACAGTTTAATTTTTTTTTTAATTGTGAAAATACCATACAGAGGGGTTACAATTACATGAGGCCACAGTTTAATTTCTAAAACTTTCCCCATTCTGATTCTGTTCTTTTCCAAGCTGCAGAAATTCCCATCAAATAAATTTTTGGGGGCTGGGAAGGTGGCTCAGTGGTAGAGCACTTGCCTTGCATGCATGAGGCCCTGGGTTCGATTCCTCAGCACCACATAAGCAGAAAAAGCCAGAAGTGGCGCTGTGGCTCAAGTGGTAAAGAGCTATCCTTGATCTGAAAAGCTAAGGGACAGTGCCCTGGCCCACAGTTCAGGCCCCACAACCAAAAATTAATAAATAAATAAATAAAATTTATGGAATTATTATTATTATTATTTTGTTGGTTGTGGGGCCTGGGCACTGTCCCTCAGCTCTTCAGCTCCTGGCTACCACTCTACCACTTGAGCCACAGCAACACTTCCGGCTTTTTTTCGGTTTATATGGTACTGAGGAATCGAGCCCAGGGCCTCATGCATGCAAAGCAAGTACTCTACCACTGAGCCACCTTCCCAGCCCCAAATAAATTTTCCCACTTGGAAGCTTGATTTGTGCGTGCCCTCAGATAGACCTTTGTTATTAAAATCAGCAAGGCCAGAGACATTTACAAAAGTGGTCAAAGTACTCATTGCTCCATTAGAAAACAAGTAGCTGGCTAAGGGGGGTGGGGAAGGGACATGCTGCCTCGGGGCAGAGGGCGCCCCCTGCAGGTGAGGTGGGGTGAGTGGGAACCACCCAGGCCCTGTTGAAGAGCCCAAGTTCTAGACCTGTGTTTGTGCTGGCTCATCCACAACCCTTTCCTGCTGGCTTCAGCCACCCCAGCCCTGACTTTGGATGCCTCAGAGCAACATCTCTGAGCAGAATCCCCTAGCTAGGCTGCTTGACTTCACAGTGCAGTCCCACATCGTCCATCCATCGTGTGTGTGTGTGTGTGTGTGTGTGTGTGTGTGTGTGTGTGTGTGTGTGTGTGTGTGTGTGTGTGTGTGTGTGTGATCTTGAGGATGGAACCCAGTGCTGGGCGCTGTCCCTGAGCTTTTGTGCTCAAGGCCTGCACTCTTCCTCGAGCCACAGAGCCACAGCTTTACTTCGTAAGAGTCTCACAGACTTTCCTGCCTCAGCTGGCTTTGAACCATGATCCTCAGATCTCAGCCTCCTGACTAGCTAGGATTATAAGCATGAGCAACCAGTGTCCAGCTGAGGATTTACTTTTAAGAAGTATTTCTTGGGGCTGGGAAAGTGGCTCAGTGGTAGAGCGCTTGCCTTGCATGCATGAGGTCCTGGGTTTGATTCTTCAGCACCACATAAGCAGAAAAAGCTGGAAGTGGCACTGTGGCCCAAGTGGTAGAGCACTAGTCTTGAGCTGAAGAGCTGAGGGACAGCGCCCAGGCCCAGAGTTCAAGCCCCATGACCGACAAAAAAAAAAAAAGTATTTCTCATACTTGTTTCTCTAATTTTGTGATCTATTTGTACTACAGGTACAATTACTAAAACTTGAAGTCAAGTATTGTTATTGTTTAAATCTCTTAAAACATTCGCAATCATCACAAAAAAATGAAGGAAAACTAGTGTCACATGACAGTGCTCAGGAGGACCGGCATATACCCTCCAGCGGCCCCCACCTGGTGTCTCCAAGTCCTTCTAGTATCAGGAGTCCTTCTTTAGCTAATCAAATAGCCTAGGCCAAGCATGGTGGCACACACTTACCATCCTAGCACGGGGGAAGCAGACCAGGAGGATCAAAAGTTTGAAGCTAGCCTGGGTTACACAAAGAACCATCCTGAGTCCCATTGGTACACTGCAGCTGGACTCAGCCCTCTCCACCTACCCCTCCAATACTGCCGTGGATATCCAAGAGGGTTACGGTAAGCCACTTGCCTCCTCCCAGGGCTCTTCCAGCTTCGCACACTAAACCTTGTTCTGAGCGGTAGACTCCTACAGCCAACCACACCACACACTTGACAATTTCTCTAGATCAGCATGTTGAAGCCAGAACTTGCCATCTATGTTTCTATCCCTGCTCTTCCCCCTCTTCACAGTCAGGGGAGTATTTATTCTTTGGTTCTCAGAGACAATGATGCACAGCCTGGTCACTGCTGTACTTCTATGAATATTACACGGTGCCTGGCATGGGGGATATACTTGTGTCAGTTTAAACTGCTGTACCACAGTTATAAAGGACCCTGAATGCAAGGGACTTGGAACAAATGCTAACTTATCACTTTATGCCTCTCTGCTTGGCTGGTCTCTGTTCACCTCCATTTAGAAGCAAGGCTGAAGCACTGGTCCCTAAAATGTCAGTCTCACAGCCAGAGGGAAGGAATGAGGAGCAATAAAGACTTAATGACAGCCTGAAAGCTTCCTCAGCCACTCACATTCCACTGCTTAAGAGCAGACTGACGGACAGGGTAGGTTAGCTTTGTTTCCCATGATCTACGCGGAAATAACGAACAGCACAGCCTACTACAGGGCATATAAATGTGCTCTGAATGTTAATACAATGAATAGTCTCATGGGTAACTTCTTTCCTGATTGAGGACCTGACAGCCTGATGCAGTTAAGAGAATGGGCTTTGCACCAGATTTGCAGGAGAGCCCGTCCATTGACCCAGGAAGCCAATCTCTCACTCAGGTGAGACAGAAGCCTCACACATCAGGGCCCACGGGGGCTGGAGGCTGGCCAGGGTGCTGTGTGGCCACCTCCTGAGCCCCTTCAGCCTGTTTCTCTCTCCATACCTGGCCTGACCTCTGGCCTTTGGCCCAGCTCCCACATAGACCATGATCCTTGGGCCCTTGAACGGTCATGTTGCAGGGCCAGGGGTTCTCTTCATAACCTGTCGACCTCACTGTTGGGGCTCAGCACTCCAGTAGAGGACGTGCCTGGAGGAATTACTGTGAGCCAAAATTCCACACTGGCCCCCATCTAAAGGACTGCCCATGAGGGACATCTGGTGTGGCCTTTAATATCTGATCAGAGTCTCCTTCAGGGTCAGACCTAGAGGGTGGAGGATCCAGGAAATTAGGCCATACACCCTACAGTCCAAGCAAGTCTCCAGGCAGCCATGATATGCCAGAAGAGTCATGGGGTATAAGGCTTGCATGACAAAAACTAGGGAGATCTCCCCTACAGTAGGAGTACAAAACGGCACATGCCCAAGCCAAAAGTCTTAGTTGAAGAGGCAAGCATACACCATGGGTTACCACACATCCAAAGACTTCCCACATCCAGCAAGGGGAAAAAAAATCTCCAGGACATGTTGCTATATTTAAAGAGGCAAGGTATTGTATTCCTTGTGAAAAGGGAAAAGAGGAGAATATATACACTATTTGCATCGATTGTTGTAACCTTGAAATAGGTATTGTACAGATAGATTTGTACTGTTCTAAATTTGTAAAAATTTAACAAAAATCTCACAAGCCAGGTATTGGTGGCAGCTCAGGTCTTTAATCCTAGCTACTCAGGAGGCTGAGATCTGAGGATCCTGGTTCAAAGCCAGTCAGGAAAGTCCCTGAGACTCTTATCTCCAACTAACCACATAAAAATGGGAAGTAGAGCTGTGGCTCAAAGTGGTAGAGCACTAGCTTTGAGCAAAAAACTCAGAGATGGGGCTGGGAATGTGGCTCAGTGATAGAGTGCTTACCTAGCATGCACAAAGCCCCGGATTCGATTCCTCAATACCACATAAACAGAAAATAATAACAAAAACAAAAACAAACAAAAAACTCAGAGACAGCACTCAGGCCCTCAATTCAACCAAACAAAACCAAAACAAAACAAAATGGAAAAAAAATAAAACCTTGGGAGAAACTTGCATAAAACAAGTACAAGCTCCTCTAGGGGATGCAGAAGAACAGGGCAGAAAGAATGTAAAGCATTTCAAAGCAAACTTTTTTAGAAAATTATCTTCTCCTTTGGGGCACATAAATGTATTCCCTCCCCTCACCCTTGTAAGTTAATTATAAAGAGAAAGAGACAGCACTATGCCTTTCCTTATCAGACATTAAATCTTTGCCTCTGACACCTGTACCTCCTTATACACAGGGGTGACTGAGGTTTCCAGGCTGGCAAGACCAGGCTGTGTGGTCGGGCCTAATTTGCATGGTGGGGGCATTCACATCCTGGCTGCTGTCCTGGCTAGGCGGCCTTCCCAGGAAAGGGCAGGACAAGGAGTTTTGTCCTGCTGTAAATGGAGACTCGGAGCCCGGAAATGTGGGCTGGGCTCTGATGAGGGGGAGCCCTGAGACCAGCCCTTGCTGGGCTTGCTGCTGGGGGGCTCAGGAATCCTAGTGCTGCAGCCAAGGGCAGTCTGTCCGCAACTCAGAATGAGCTGCCTCAAGGAAGTGGACCTTTTTGCTGAGAGCCCCAGTTCCTAAAGATGCCAGGAGGGAAGATTCACCATGTACCCCATCCCATGCATGACTCCAGTGGAAGAATGCAGAGAAGGGGGTTCCTCCCACCCCAGGGCCTCCTCTGCATGCCTGTGGCAACATTGCCTTGCTCATGCAGAAGAGAAGCCAGCTATGTTGAAGGGCCTTTGGCTTCATTCCACCACTAGCTAGGAAGGTCTTCTCTGGAATCCCCTTATCCTGACAGTGTAAAGGAAGACAATGCCTTCCACATCTACCCTAAAGTCTCACTACTACCTCAGAGAGAAGTCTAGGGAATGGAACCACAGCTGGATGGACTTCCCTCACAGGATAATGCCTGACCTTGGGCCTGTGGAAACTCCAAGGAGAACCATCTTGCAAACTAGTATCTGTCTCCTACACCATTCACTCACCTACTCTTTTATGACCCCTTAAAACTGTCCACACACCCTCTTATCCTCCTCCCTTATAGAAAAGGGGTATATAAAAACATGTTGGGCTGGAGGTAGGGGAGATTGCATTTTGTGATTGCTTTTGTGCGTATAATAAATTGGTGTGTCTTTTCTCCAATCTCTCTTTGTCAATTTCTTTCAATAAACTTCAAAGAGCAGAGGTAAAGTTTCCCTTGCTGCTACAGTACATGCATGTGCATATGTATATATACACATATATACATGTATATATGTATATAACATACATATATACACATGTATATACATATACATGAAAAGTCTTTAAGCTTGATTTATTATTACTTGAGTGTGTACAAAAATACCTGCGAACATTTGGTGATGGGTTATCACAGATCCCTGAAGGGGTACACCATGCATGATACGGGATGAGAGGAGACAGAGCAGGGGGACCTTGGGCACCAAGTTTTGTTTGTTTGCTTTTAGTTAAGAAAGCACACTAAGCTGGGCGCCAGTGGCTCACGCCTATAATCCTAGCTATTCAGGAGGCTTGAGATCTGAGGATCTCAGTTCAAAGCCAGCCCAGGCAGGAAAGCCCATGAGACTCTTATCTCCAATAAACCACTCAGAAAACCAGAAGTAGCTCTGTGGCTCAAGTGGTAGGGCGCTCACCTTGAGCTGAAGAGCTGAGGGACAGCGCCCAGGCCCAGAGTTCAAGCCCCATGACTGACAAAAAAGAAAAGAAAAGAAAGCACACTAGTGGGCTTAGGCAGGAAGAACATGAGTTCAAGGGCAGCCTGAACCCCATGATGTCTCCAGCAAAACAAAATCAAGAAAGTGAAAATAATTATGTAAGATATGATTGCAATGACTCATCATGCAGAATTACAAAAAATAGATACATATCCTTTTTCACATGGAAGTGGACCCGTTTTGGAGGTGGCAGCTAGGAGACAGGTAGGTAAGGAGGAAGGGTGTGGCACAGGCTCGGTCAGACAGGCTCAGGGAGTCCTTGTAATTGCAGGAGTCATGGCTTGGCGAGGGCCCAGCTGTGCAGCTGCAAGGATCACCTCCTCCCAGAAGTCACCTTGATTTGTGAAGGGGCCAGCTACAGAAGATGCTCAAACTGGTTGCTCAGACTTCTCTTCCCCTTCCTAGCTTTATTTCTTTTGTCCTTTTAAATGCAACTATGTAAAAGACCATTTTGAAGAACCTGAGTCTCGCAGTCTCTTCTCATATACCTTGGGGCAAAATAGTTGGATGCACAGAAATAATTGGAAACTTTTGAAATTCAAGCCCTCTGCTGACATTTCTACAAAGAATAAAGAGGCTGAAGTATGTACCCACTGGGAAAAATACTGGTAGGAAAAGAATCAAGGTGCCTAACAAGATGCATAAAGTACTCACACTTAAAGATTTATCTCAACTTTTAATCACAACAAAGTCAAGGCTATTTGGAACACATGCATATTGGATAACTCATCTGCAATGTGACAGCTATTAAAAGGTTATCTTATGTCTCTATTGATCTAGCTTCTTGACTTACCTAGGCTCTATCTGTGATCAATGAAGGCAGTGACTCACTCTCACATACATCTGTCCATCTGCATCTCCTGAGAATAAAGCCAAACCTAAAGATTGTGTACTACAAACCACAAAGCCAGCTGGGCACTGGTGGCTCACTCCTGTAATGCTAGCTACACAGGAGGCTGAGATCTGAGGATCACGGTTCAAAGCCAGCCCAGGCAAGAAACTCCGTGAGACTCTTATCTCCAATAAAAAAAAAAAAAAACACTAGAAAACCAGAAGTGGTGCTGTGCCTCAAGCAGTAGAGCGCTCACCTTGAACTGAAGAGCGCAAGGACAGCACCCAAGCCCAGAGTTCAAGCCCCACAACCGACAACAACAACAACAACAAAAACCTACAAGCCATTATCACAACTAATAGCATTAACAATAATCCATACCTCCAATATTCATATCTTTATTTAAGTTGTCCCAAATATCCTAAGCGTGCTTTTTCTAGCTTTCTCTTCAAAAGCCATCCAGTCCCTTCTCGTGAGCTACATTACTAGGTTGTGACTCTTCTTAGAATGGTACCCAGAAGCTACTTTTGTTGAAAAGTACCTACTCTTCGCTTGTCCTTCCTGCAAATGTGCAAATGTAACTGAAAGTAGGTTAAGAGTGTGGCATCTCTGTTCCCATTTTGCATCTATGTCCTTTGCTCTGAGTCATTTTCTCTGGCACCTGTCAGCCAGATCTGGGAAGGATAGGACTGATGGATAACAAACATCCTGTGACGGAAATCAAAGCTGCCCCTGCCAGGCAAAGATGACTTTCTTCTTGTAACACTCCAGAAATAAGGAACAACCCAACCATACATCTGAGCTCCAGACCTCATCCCTGACTAGGATTATTAATGGCTATGCGTACCTTTACCCCTTCGCCTCCAATACTTCCCCTATTTAAGCCTAAAGCTCCCAATTTTTTTTTTTAAAAATGTTATACTCTGTAATTCTGCTGATCTTTCTTAAATGGATTCATTTAACTTGTTCCTAAATACACATGTTCACACATGCAGACACACACACACACACACACACACACACACACACACTTTCTAAAGTAGACTGTTAAGAGTGGTAGTCTTGGGCTGGGAAGGTGGCTCAGTGGTAGAGCGCTTGCCTTGCATGCCTGAGGCCCTGGGTTCGATTCCTCAGCACCACATAAGCAAAAAGAAAAAAGCCGGAAGTGGCGCTGTGGCTCAAGAGGTAGAGCGCTAGCCTTGAGCTGAAGAGCTGAGGGACAGCGCCCAGGCCCAGAGTTCAGGCCCCATGACCGGATCCAAAAAAAAAAAAAGAGTGGTAGCCTTGAGCAAAGGAGCTCAGTGACAGCACTTAGGCCGAGTTCAAGCCCCAGGATTAGTACAACCAAAAAAGTTACACTCTATACTTGTGACTAGCAACATCACTTCCAGTTATATGTGCATGAGAACTAAAACAAATGCAGCACCATTCACAATAGTGAAACAGCCCAAATGCCATCCACCAATGAAGCTTGACAGATGCAAGGCTCACACAGGAGAGACAGAAGCCCCTCAAGGCCAGGCTCTGGGACTTGCACAGGATATGTGGGCACATCCTATGTGTCACAGGCTAGCCTGACTTTAAGCACAGAGAAATAAACTCCTGCATGTGATGTTCAGAGGCACAAAGTCACCAAGCAGAGAGGGTGCGGACACAGGTGTGACTCACCTGTCCTCATCTGCACCTTAAGCCAGAGCCTCTCTCTCTACTCACTTTCCACTCCTCCACCATGAGCACCTGGGTGGCCACTCAGGACCCCATGCAATGCCCCACGAGCAGGCCACTCTGCCAGGTAGACCCACAGTGGGAACACTCTGGGGCAGGGCACGCACATGCTCATTTTAAAGTTAGTATGCCATTTTATACTTACATCCTCAGTATAAAAGTGCTGCCTTTATTTTCTGTGTGCCAGTGGCTCATACCTGTAGATCTAGCTATTCAGGAGGCTGAGATCTGAGGATCACAGTTCAAAGCCAGCCCAGGCTGGAAAGTCCATGAGACTCTTACCACCAGAAAACCAGAAGTGGCGCTGTGGATCAGATGGTAGAGTGCTCGCCTTGAGCTGAAGAGCGCAGGGACAGTGCCCAGCCCCAGAGTTCAAGCCCCACAACCGACCAAAAAAAAAAAAAAAAGCTGTGGCACCAGGCCTGAGTGGAAAAGCTAAGGGACAGAGTCCAGGCCCTAAGTTCAACTCCAACAAAATCTCTGCTCATTCACTGGCTCTTTCATTTTTACCAATCTGATGACAAAATACTAAACTGTACCTTTAAACTTTTCTGTTGGTTACCAGGGAAAGCGAGAGTCCATTTGTGTGTTCATATTACTGCTCTAACAGGAAGATCAAAGATGTGAAAAGGAAACCACCACCTAAAGCACCCGTGTCCCCAGCTAAGTATCCATAGATCTGACCAGCGGGCGGCAGCACAGAGCTGCAAAGGACCCAAATCCTGGTGTTCTGGAAACCTGGGGGGTTGGAGGGGGGGGGAGGAGACAGGGGAGGAGGGGAGCGGTGGCACTGGCAGTACCCCACAGCCCAGGTTCTAAGATCAGGACAAGAGGCCATGGCAGCTGGTCAAAGGTGCCACGGAAGAGGCCTTAGAGAGCCCCCTAGTGAGAGCAACAGGCCCCATAAAGCCAACGTTGGATGAGATCATTAATTCAGCTCTGCTATGGATTTAAAGACCTGCTGCTGGAGCCATACCTATTTATACACACCAGAGCCTCCAGAGGAGAGCAGAGGTCTGGAAGGAGACATACTAGGGCACAGGTGCCAGGTTTCCGTCCCCAGTGTGTGGGTCTGCTAACCTAGGGCTATTGCTATTGCTAGCAAGGATAGAGCACATCTTGTTCCCCGTCCCCCTCTTCCTGCTCCTCCAGCTGTTCGCTTTCTCTTCCATCTCCTCCTCACTCTGCTCCATGGCCTGTCAGAGCCTGCACTGTGTGGCAAAACCAGATTTTCTGTCTCACTTTCCACTTTCTCTCCAAGCCCCGAACTGTTCTGCAATGTGTGCAATTGATTCTGGTCCAGCTCAAAGTGGGGTGATGCAAAGCCCTGCGTGTGCATCCCGGGACCCTTTCATCTGTTACACAATGGAAAGCAAGGTTGCACCATCTCAGAGGCTGGCCAGTGCACATTCAGCACACCAGAGCAGAGCAAACGGGTAGAGACCCCATTCTCCTCATGCACCCATCTGGCACCGGTCTTTGCAAAGAGTTGATCCACTCCTTCTCAGAGTAAGGGGTCCTAAGCACAGGCTCTGATGGCAAGGTGTAAGGACCACCCTTTCAGTTTCTCTAGGGAGGGTGAGCCCTCTGGCTCCCCAACTTGAACACTCCAATTAGAGAAGTTGTGAGAGTAGATCAACCTTGGGCTACTGAGGGGGGTGGGGATGGAGCCGAAGTCCATGTAGGCCTACTCAAGAAGTGAAGCATTGGGCTGGGAAGGTGGCTCAGTGGTAGAGCACTTGCCTTGCATGCCTGAAGCCGATTCCTCAGCACCACATCAGCAAAAAGAAAAAAAGCCAGAAGTGGCACTGTGGCTCAAGTAGTAGAGTGCTAGCCTTGAGCTGAAGAGCTGAGGGACAGCGCCCAGGCCCAGAGTTCAGGCCCCACGACCAGACCCCCCCACACACACACACAAATAAAAAGTGAAGCAGGATAAAGTAAGGTTAAATCAGTGAAAACACGATCAAATTTTAGTAGGCCAAGCATGGTGTCACATACCTGTAATCCTAGCTGCTTGGGAGGCAAAGATCAGGAGGATCACAGTTCAAGGCCACCCTGAGCAAAAAGTAACACTGATCTCAACAAACAAGCTATCTGTGGTGGTATGTAATTCCAGCTATGCAGGAAGTTTAAGAAAGAGGATCATGGTCCCAATCTGACCTGGGTAAAACTTTGAGATATTATCAGTTAAATAATTGAAGACAAAAAGATGTAAGGGACTGACACAAGGGAAAAAGCATTTGCCTGGCAAGTGCAGCGCCCTGGTTCAAACCCCAATGCTGCCAAAACTAAAGTTTAGAAGCTAAGGGGTTTTCCCCTCTCCCTCTCTCTCTCTGTCTTGAACTCAGGGTCTAGGCACTGCCCCTGAGACTGTGTGCTCAAGGCTAACACTCTACCACTTAAGCCATAGCATCACTTCTGGCTTTTTCTGAGTAGTTAACTGGAGGTAAGAGTCTCCTTGACTATACTGCCCGGGCTGGCTTCAAACCATGATTCTCAGATCTCAGCCTCCTGAGTAGCTAGGATTATAGGCATAAGCCACCAGTGCCCAGCTGAGATTTTCTTTTAAATCTAAGTATCTGTACGCAGTGAGGTGAATTTTAGGGCATAAAGGCACAGATAATTTTAAGTGCAATTTGTTGCAATCTGTTTCCTACTTTTTTCTTTGCCAGTCCTGGGGCTTGAACTCAAGACCTGGGCACTGTCCCTAAGCTGCTTTTGCTTAAGGCTAACACTCTACCATTTGAGCCACTTCCCACTTTCTCCATTTATGTGGCACCGAGAAATTGAACCCAGGACTTCATGCATGCTAGGTAAGCACTCTACCGCTAAGCCACATTCCCAGCCCCTATTTCCCAAAATCCCAGTCAGTTTAGGAGCTCCACATCTTCTCCCTAGTCTGTGTCCCCCAGGCTTCCCTAGTATCAAGGTGGGACTTGACCAATGCCATCTGCGGACCACATCATCATTCCTCTGCTGTGGATGCTGTCTGTGTTTTCTCTCCAGGTGGTGCCACCTAGCAAATCTTCCTTCTCTGAGCTATGGCTCCACTCTCTCTTGCAAGAGAAACATTTGACTGTTAATTCGCTTCTGTTCCCTCTGGGGGTCAGAACAGTGGCCCCTGCCATGCTCTGAGCCCGATCTTGTGAATGGGTTCTGTGACACGTTAATATAAGGCGTGTCCATCCGCTGACGGTACAGTGGGGTATTATTCTGTACTATCTGGGTGGACCCATTTTGCCTTACATATGAAAAAGGGACACAGGCTAGGCAGTAGAAACGATAGGGAGTAAACTTGACTGGCCACTGCTGGCATTGAAGATGGAGGAAGGAGCTGTGTGACACTGGTAAAGGCCAGGAGAAAGACAGCCAGCCTACTAACAACTTGACTGCAGCCCAAGGACCCACTGTGTACCTCTAGATCTATAAGGAAGTGCATTAATGTTGTTTTAAGCTACTGAGTGCCCGATAATTTGTTATAATGGCCTGTTGTTATTCAGCTTTCTATCACTATGACGAAATCCCCGAGATAAACATTACAAGGATGGAAGGTTTGCTTTGGCTCAGTGTCTGTCGGAGGGTGTCTCAGGGCCTGTGGCAAGGTGGCCCATCATGGTGGGAGTGCATGATAGAGCAAGATGTCCACCTCATCGTGGCTGGGTCCCAATACTCTGTTGTAGGACATACCCTCACTTCCTCCTATTAGTCCCCACCTCCCAAAGGTTCTGCCTCTCTAGGAGTGCCACGGGCTGGGGGGACAAGCCTCAACACACGGGCCTTTAGAAGATACTTTAGATCCAAACTACAGGATAACCATAGGACACGAATGTGCTCTCCACAGATGGAAAACTAAGACTCAGAAAGGGGAGGGAAATTAACGGATGTCACAAAGCAAATATGTGACTGAATGCTTCAAAGCGAGCAAGGCCAAGGTGACATGCAATACTACACTGGGGTCGACCTGAAACAATGGCAGGCTTTATCAAACTCCAACCAAAACAGAAAAGTCAATCCCCTCAGACCTCTCTACCCACTGCATGGAATGACCCAGTGGAGTTCAACATCTATACATGATGGGAGGTTTAATGAAGATTTCTAGAGAAAGGAAACTGGGTTATATTGAACCCACAGGCTTCGATTTCATATCTGCTGTAAGCATTTCTGTGTTCCTAATTCCCGGGTGCTTCTGGAATTTTTCCCAACTGCCTGGAGTACTGACTGGAAGCAGTCCATTACAATGTCTTCTGCTCAAGTCCAGAAATTTTACATCTCCATCAGGGCAACCCAAGTCTACTCTGACTCCTGTGTTCACAAGTACACACTAGAATCTACCATTTAGTACCAAGGTAAGAAAACTTTTCCACTGACAGGTCCTCCTCAACCAACTTCCAAGACCTTGGTGAGCCCTGGAGAGCCCCTAGCTCCAAAGGTGTTATTTTTTCCAAACATATACAAGGTTGTCCCAAGAGGCATTCTGATGACCTCATTCTCCATCTCTGCGTATGTCGGATGGGCATTCTAAGTCTGCTCTAGAATCAAGGAGCACTAGAATCCACTTTAAGTTAGTTGTCCCTAATTCTGGGGACTCTCTGGAAGGAGGAGAGCAGAAGTTGTGGTGACAGGCCACCACGTGAGCTAGAGACATGGGGCATGCTGGACTCATAGAAAGGTCTTTCTTCTCAGGGACACATGAGGTCCCAGACTCCCAGGTAGTAGGAGAGAAGGCAAGAGCTCCCTGGGCAGCAGAACCTCATAGTGAGTTCCATCTGTGGTGTTTAAGGCACATGGCTGGAGGCTCTGGGGCTCTCCTGGAATGAGGAAACACCTTCAAATGCATCCTCTTGGCTCCAAGCAGGGGCCACAGGGAGCCTGGGGTTCTCCCTGGGACTGAAACCCTGCCACAAGGCAGTGAAAAGAACCAAGGCCAGCCTGGCAAGAGTTGGCTCTTGCTCACTCTGGTTAACCCCATCACTTTCAGTAAATCCACTGCTGCACTTGATCCTGGCAAACCTTTTGGTATTATATTCCTTCATCTCTAAAATAGAAGTAATGACACATTACACAGTTACCCTTCAGTATTCACAGGAAACACCGGAATCCAGAGGTGCTCAAGCCCTTTACACAACATAGCATATCTTACACAGCATAGCAAAATCCTACATATATCTTATGATTTTTTTTTGGGGGGGGGGTCAGTCGGGGGACTTGAACTGGGCTTGCATATTGTCCCTCAGCTCTTCAGCTCAAGGCTAGCGCTCTACATCTTGAGCCACAGCGCCACTTCTGGTTTTCTGGTGGTTAATTGGAGATTACTTTCCTGCCTGGGCAGGCTTTGAACGGCAATCCTCAGATCTCAGCTGTGAGCCACCGGTGCCCAGCCATCTTATGAATTTTATTTATTTATTTTTTTAGGTTTTTTTTTTTTTGGGGGGGGTCCGGTTGTGGGGTCTGAACTCTGGGCCTGGGCGCTGTCCCTCGGCTCTTCAGCTCAAGGCTAGCACTCTACCACTTGAGCCACAGTGCCACTTCCGGCTTTTTTCTTTTTGCTTATGTGGTGCTGAGGAATCGAACCCAGCGCCTCAGGCATGCAAGGCAAGCGCTCTACCACTGAGCCAACTTCCCAGCCCTCATCTTATGAATTTTAAATAAGCTCCAGACAGCTTATAATGCTCCATAAAATAGGAATGCTATATACTGTGTTTCTTATAGAGAATAATGACCATTTCTTAAACTTATAAGCATTTGGGTTTTTTTCCTTAAAAAAATTTAATCCATGGTTGGGTGACTCCATGAACCCTAAGATCTGATTATATTCGTAAGGTGAGCCATGAGGCATGTACTCTGAGAACTAGCTGCCTTGAGGAAGCAGAGGGGAGGAAGCAGATGGAAAAGGAGGAGACATGGTGGTGAGGTGGATATTGGTCTCTACTCACGCAGGCCCCACCAGACCTGCACCACGATGCGTAAGGTGATGCACTGGAGCTCTTCTGCCAACCTAAACCCTAGGAATTCCCACCTCTGAAAGAGTGCAGACTCAGCCTGGCTGGGTTCCACTGTCTCAGAACCAGCATTTTGGTACACTCAACCCAATGACACTCATTTGCTTCGCACTTCTTAAAAGAACTCGAGAGTGACAAACATGGAAGTACACGGCAAGAAAGAATGCTATCCTAAACCTAACCTAGCAGACCCAAGATGGAAATGGCCTGAACGAGAGGAGGTGAAGAGTGTCTAGGGCTCACTTTGGCACAGGGCCTAAGCCTGCAACTGGATGTCCAATAAGGGGAGACCAAAGGGACACTGCAATGCTATTCAGGAGTCTGTACATATCCTCAGGGATGGTGTTTAAGGGAAGCAGTCCTGTTTTGGTTCTCTGGGAAAGGAACTTACTTCATACCTCACAGACAAGTCCACAGGAAGTTGACAGTGGATATCTCTCCAGTAGGGTGTGAGGAATAGATTAGGAAGTTTCTTCTTTGAGTCTCATCAGTTCTGGGCCAGGAAAATTTCAAGCTGCATCATTTATAAGAAACATGAGGTTTATGCACATCTCCATTTCAACTGGCTTTTCTTCCCAAATGGGCATACTCTGTGCCCCTTGATTAAAGCACACACATACACCCAGAGTCCTAAGTCAAGAGAATTAATACACCGGGACTTGCCAGTCCTTCCCTGAACTCTCAAGCTCCTCTGCTCAGTGCAGAGTGGGACACAGATGGAAAAGCTTTCTGGTGTGGTGGGCTGCTTGCTGTAGAGTCCTGGGACCTAACACAAAGTGCCAAAGAAGTCACTAGAAGACTCACCAGGAGGACCATAGAGAGGGCAGGACAGCGATTCAGAGGGTCAGTCAGAAGGGAGAGGTTGGGCTCACAGCAGAATCTGCTTGGTGGGAAGGCCTAAAGCCAAGATTTTGTCCAATTTTTAAAAAAAAGACATAGTAGAATGTACGGTTAGCATGTGCAAGGCCCTGGGTTCAACCCCCTTAGCACAACAGGAAAAATAAGACATATACCTGGATGTGTCTATGGAATCAAGTTTTTAAATCATAGCAAGGCCAAACAAAACATGTGTGAACTGAACACCTACAGGATGGAGCACAGGGACTGCTTGCCACCACTGCAGTGCTTGGCCTGTGGGAGGCATTCATGGAACCATTCCTGAATGGATAAATGAATGAATGTATGGATGAATGACTGAGTGAATGAATGAAAGGCTTGGCAGGATGTCTTGGCCCTCACGCATCTAGAAGGCTCCTGTTTACCCTGTGTCCCATGAGAGAACACAGTGTCCAGAGGGAACGTGCTGTGGAGGTGCTGGAGCTGGCACGGACATCAGGCCTGGCCAGCAGCCATCCTTAGCCAGGATCTGCAGTAGAGAGGGCCAGTCCTGCTGGGTCAGACCCAGGAGCTCTACTGGCACTCCACTTCTCCAGGCAACAGCTTCCAGTCCTTAAAACAAACACAGGTACACAAACACAAGCTAAGGAACTAATTCTCAGCCGCACCCCTCGACACCAATCTGCGCAGCTCTTCCCAGGTTTCTACCATCCCCGGGGCTGAGTGGGGAAAGGGGTGTGGGGCCCCTCCCAGGGGCCGGCCTAGTGCTAGGGTGGCTTTCTGTGTTCAAGACTTCAGGCCTCTAGGGCGTCATCTGTGCACTGGAGATGTGTAGGAAGGGACCTCTTGTTTGCACGCACTGTGTGTGACTGTGCTCTCTGCAGGTGTGGGTGCACTACTACATTACCTGGCATGTGAGTGCCATCACCCACACACGAGTGTTTGCAAGAGCATGGTGTGCGCATGCATCAGTGCACATCCCATCCGCAGTGTCTCCGCGCATGTCCATAAAGGCCGTGTGTGCGCCTATGTGTACAAATCCCCTGGACACAGGTGTGAGTGTGGTCCAGGTGTGTGTCAACACTGTAAATACTCTTGGTCTCACTCTCCTCCCTGCTGGCGATGCCTGCCTGCAAAATCTCCATGACAGACATCAAGCTGTGTCCCCACCACAGACAGGCAGGGCAGGCTCTGGCTCTGGGAGGTCATCAGGGCCTGCATTCCTGGCCTTGAGTTCACAGGCTGGAATTTGTACATTCCATTCATAACATTCCTGGCAAAGAGGTGGGGGGGGGACGACTAGAGAGTTAGTGATTAAAAGGGAAGAAGAAAGAAGGGCTTCTTGCAGCTCCGGGCTGTGCTCTCCTGCTTGCCCTGGCACAGGCCCTGTAGCTGAAATGCAAGGAGCACGTGAGCTGTTTAGTGATCAGCCCGGGGGAGGGGGGGGTGCCTTCTTGAGTCTGTCAGAGAGGTGCCTGCAGCCGGCTGGATCTGCCCTCTGCCGAGGACTGGGTGTGCAGCTCTGAGCTGGGGACTCAGGAAGGCTGATGTAGGCTGTCTTCCCAACAGCAATGTGGATGTGGCTGGTAAAGAGCCACAGTGCACCAGCCCAGAGGAGCAAGGCAGCCAGGACCAACCCTGGGTAACATAAGTCGACAAAGTCCTTGCCCTCAGGGCCACTGTTGGGCCAGACCATTACTCCATCTGCAAATGAAGGGCCAGGCTGGGGAAGATACAGCAGCTGTGCTGGGTTCTCCAGCCCCGCACCCCGGGAGCCACTGGCTGCCCGTCTACCTTGGGCTCTGGATCTTATGACACCTACATCTCCCTGAGTCCCAGTCCACCCTCCTCCAAAGCCTCCCTGGGCCAGGCCTTTTCTCCCGGCACTGCTTGTATGACCCCCCCTCTGGCTTAGGATCTCCTCTCTCCACTGTGCTGGGCCTTCCCCCAGGACAGGGTCTGTGCGGGGGCGGGGGGGGTAGGGGGTAGAGGGGTGCCCCTAGCCCTTGGTGTTAGACAACTAAATCCACTTAGCACATGCTGTGGAGATGGGAGGTGGGGCAGGCTGAGTCTAGCTGGTGGAGGTTCTGACATGCGGCAGTGAAGAGCAAGGCCCCACATGAAATGGGGCTTGGAGGAAGGCCCTGTGGAGGGGGCGGCTGGGCCAGGTGGTCTGCTGACGGGGATGATCTCTGAGGCAAGTGGTGTGAGATGATGCCAGAACAGCCATAGCCCAGAGTCAGGCGGGGACCGCAGGGAGAAGATACTTAAGTCCACATCCCACTGGGCCCAGCCGTGGTGGGGCCTGAGAGAGAGGGCTGGCTTTTGTTTTTCTCTGAGGACAGCCAAGAAGAGCCAGAAGGGGGTATCACAGAGACTAACTAGTAGGGCAATCTCAGCAGAGAAAATAGCAAAGAGAAGGCTCGCTAGGTGGTGGGCACTTGATTGGACTTGAGTCACCCAGCAGGCAGATAACTGAATTTCCAAGACCCTCTCCACAGCCAGAAGGCATGTATCTTTATCTGCCCACAGTGGTACTTTGCACTAGCCGGCATTTTATATTTGTTTAATCATCAGTTAATAACCACCTCCAGGATAAGCCTAAAGAAAAGAGTAAGTCCTCAAAGGTTTTCAGACTGGTAGAAGAAGATGCTAGAACAGACTGGGTCCTAATGACCTTGCATGGTCAGTCAAACACGGGGCCAAAACACCATGTAAGGGCCCCTCCTGAGCTAAGGATGAAGATGTCACCAGAAGTCATTGAGGCAGGTCACTGTCTGCTCAGCTGGTACAGCCATTCACCAACAGCACGACCTTGGCAAGCTCCTTCCTTTCTCTGTCTTGATGGGAACCATGGTCCTGGGTTCTCTCTCTGGGGTGGCTCTGCAGGTGGGGTGTGAGAGAAGGACAGACACCTTCCTACAACAATGTTTTAATCCTCACAAACCCCAGGGTCATCCTCCTCCTATCCCTACTCAGCCGGACCCACCCTCCCAGCACCCAGCTAAGCTGTCCTCATGTACGCTCAGGACAACCCAGTCCTCAGAATTCAGAGGAGATGCCCAGAGTGCCCTGGAATCCAAGATCCTCTCAAGGGGTGCTCAAGGCGATAATGTTAAGATGCTGCTTCTCTTTCTGTCGTAGTGAGTGAATGCAAACAAAACACACGCGGGCAGTAGACAAATCCATGCAGCTCTCCAAACCCGGATAAGCTGTCCCTGGGCACAGGCTACAAGCTGCTATGGCTTGTGCTCCACAGACTTGCGGTGCCCACAGGCTCTAGAGGGACTCTTAGCAGCTATTCCAAGTTCAGCAAACAAGGACAAGCCAGGCTCCTGCCTGTAGCATTCATCCAGCCTGGCACCTTCCCCAGGCGGGCAATGAGCCAGCTCTCTGAGCACACATTTTCCTACATGTCCAAGGTGTGAGAAAAGTAACACGTTGTTGTTGATCTTGTTGGAAAAGGCCTGGTTTTAAAAGGTAGAGTGTTTTTTAACTTGTTGCGAAGTACATTCTGTAATTCCTGACCAAAATACCAACTGACGTAAAACAAGCTCCTTCATGAAAAAAATATTTTGCTTGGAGATGGATCCCTGAACGCTGCTGTTGGGTGAAGTGAGCTGCAACATGAGCCACGCGGAGAGCTCGGCACCCTCACCCTGATGCTACTGCCACAAAAGGGTACAGAGTATAACATCCAAAGACAGCCCCAGGGGAAAGAAGCTCTTCCAACGGAAAAGAGAATTCAGTAAGGTGGCCAGTTACAAAATAAATACACAAACCCCGTGGCTTGCCAAATGCCCCAAAATAGCTGTAACAAAATATATTGAAGAAAAAAGATCCTATTCACGATTCAACAAGAAATTAGAAATTCCTGGGAATAAAATGGATAAGGAAACACAGACCTAAAGTGAGAAACACCAACTCTTAGCTGAAAAACGTAAATTATTTAGTGAGGGGAGAGATAAAACCTGGCCTGAGACATTAAGACAAGATGGTAACAATGTCCATTTGTCAGTACAAAGTGTCTGAAAGGGAACCAAGTGGATAAAGAGAATTCATCGTAGAGATACTAAAGCTGAAATCTTTTAAACACTGAAATCTGCATGAGAATGCAATGGGTCAGCATGCCTGCCATCATATAAACATCTCAGACATGAAAAGAAGACCTTTCAAGCCTGCAGGGAGCAAAGGCTTTCTTCACTTAAGTTTGGGCAAATGGCCAGCCCCTGGAAATGAAATAAAAGTTAAGATTCTTGTTCTAGATGGATTAAGGATTCCAACGTAACATGAAACTATAAAAACATTAAGAAGAATATTTCCGTGAATATTTATATAATCTTGGTGGAAGGGAGAACTTATTAAACATGAAACCAAAGGTTGAAACAATAAGGAAAAAGGTGGAGGTGAATGGATCTGGCCGGAAAAATCTTAATACTTCTTTGTGTAACCTGAGTTCAAACTCCATTACCCTCCCCCCTACCAAAAAAAACATGGCTTTGATAAATACAAACTTAGCTCTGTATTGAAAATGGACCCTTACCAACAGTTCTGACTGTGATCTACCTGACTTCCCATGAGCCCAGGAACGCATACTTGCTGACTTTATGTAGGCAGCGGATATGCATGTAGCGACTATGGGAACCAAAGGAAAACCAGAACAGACCAGCATTAACAATCAGGATCTGGAATGTTCCCCAAGACCTGCCTTAAAGGCTTAGTCCCCACCGTGGTGCTGCTGGAAGGAGACCCAGCCTCTAAGAGGTAAGGCTGAACAGGAGGAGCCCTTGGCAGGAGCTGTGGGGCCCGGCCCCTCTTCTCCCGCCTCCCAGCAATGAGGTGAACAGTTTTGCTCCACTGTGCTCCCACCAGGACCTGCCTCCTCACCCAAAGCCACAAGGCCAATCGACCATGAAAACCAGCCTCTCTCCCTTCCTTCCTTCCTTCTGGCTCTTCTGGGGTTTGAACTCACCCTGGCCTACGCAGGCTTCAGACAACAATCCTCCTATCTACACCTCCAGGCTTGTGTGGGGACCTGGCTAGGGTATGCTGGGTGCCAGACTTCCATGTCCTCCCAGCTTGGCTTCCCAGGTGCACAAGGTAGACGACAGGGCCCAGCTTCCTCCTCTGTGATACCTTCAGCGTGAGCATTGCGTGAGTCCACGATGCAAAACACACAAACAGTGGGTGGCACACAACTGGCGCTCAGCAGATGTCGGTCTTCATTCCTGCACACCCTCTCAGGAGCAGCACAAGGCCACACTGAACCACTAGGGAAGAAGCCATGGTGTTACAGAGCAGGGGCAGAGAAGCCGGAGGCTGTCCTGTCCTTACCCAGGCCTTTATGCCCAATTTCAGAGTGTCTTCCCCTCCTATGTTCATTCCAATGCAGAGTGTCAGCTCACAGCTGTTCACCTGAGGCCTCACCCCTATAGGTCCTGTCTCTGCTGTCCACTGCAGGCCACTGTCCCTTCCTTACTCTCTTCTGATGACCTTTCCAGTGACCCTTTGCTCTTCTGGGCCTTTGACTGACTCAAGTCCCACATGAGCTTTGTCTATCCAAAAACTCTGCTAGGCCCTTTCCTATAACCTTCCCAGACTTGCAGCCTCTACCTGGCCACAGAAGCTCACCTCAGCCCCAACCACACCACTGGCTTGTTTCTTCAGCCAGCACTACTGCTCCCCCAAAAGCTCTCCTGCCCAGAAGGGTCAGTTCCTGCTTCTCTAACACACACACACACACACACACACACACATACACACACACACACACACACACACACTCACTCACACTCACACACTCATCCTTCCATGGGGACGTGGATCCCAACTTCTGTATAACCCAGAAGGACTTTGCCATCATATGTTTTACCAAGAGGGTTGAAACCTTGTCAGGTTAACTCTAGAAGTGATGTGAAGCTCAGCCCAGACGGTGTTGCAAGCAAGGGTCAGGACATCAATAGGGAGAAAAGTCTCATCATAAGCAGAGACCTCTTGCCCTGTCACCCAACCTTTCTGCTTTTAGATGGAAGCATGGCTCAAATGGTAGAGTACCAGCCTAGCTGAGCGAGTGTGAGGCCCTAAGTTGAAAGCCCAGTACCAACAACCTTTCTGTTCTCAGCAACCTGGCCTTCTCCTCTACCCCTCCTTCCCTCCCTCCCTCCTTTCTTCCCTCCCCTTTTCCTTCTCCCTTTCATTCCTTCCATCCCTCCTTTCCCTCCCTTTTTCCTTCCTCCTTTCCCCCTCCTCCATTCCTTCCACTTCTTCCTCTTTCCTTTCCCTTCTTCTAGGGGTCAAGTGTTTTCTGTTGGAATATATACAGTTCAATACTAGGGCTGAGAACAAATTTCAACAACTCCTAACATAGTCTCCACCGCTCAGACCTTGCAGGGACAATGCTTATGAAAGACTGACATTTCTACCCTGTTGCAAATCAGAGATATTGCCCAACAGCCCATCAGGAACCCCCATCCCAGTGACAGCCCATGAACAGTGCATGTGAAGAGTGAGCCAGTCATCTCTGAGACCCAAGAATCCCTCGGGGGTGGCAAGCGACACTTGCTGCGGTGCAGAAGTCCTGAAGCCCTGCAATCTGGGTTCTAGCTGCCTTCTAGCAAGGAAAGCCCCAACAGAATGCTTTGAACCACAAAGACAAACTCAGTCCTTTATAGAAGGCCTGTCAGAGTACCAGACTTCAAAAGACTCCCACCTCCAGGACATCAGAGGCTCAAGACTTAAATTCTCCAAGCCACGAGGAGGTTGGCAGAGGGAGGGGAACACAAAGCAGCCATTATGTTTACAATAGCAGCAGGCCCACCTGGCTCTCTCCTGTTCACATATGGAAAAGAGGAAAGGGGATTCTACTGTAAGTCTAGATCAGAGAAGGCAGAGTGTGAATGCTGAAGTTGCCAGAAGACAAGAAAATCTTTGCCAGCTATGCAACCCACAAGGCACTAATAACCAAAATACACAAGCAGCTTAAAAAAGTAAACTCTCAAAGAACCAATAACCCAGGTTTATATGAGAAAAGAAGATAAAAACATACCTCTCAAAAGAAGAAATATCAATGACCAATAATACACAAAGAAATAATCAACATCCTTTGAAATGCAAACAACACTGAGGTCCCATCTCCATCTAGTCAGAATGGCCATACTCAAGAATACGGACAACAATCAATATGGTAAGGATGTAAGGAAAACGCAAGCTAGTTGGACTTCCACTATGGAAATCAATTTGGAGGTTCCTTAAAAATCTAAGCAAAGAACTTCCCCATTATCCAGCAATACCATTCTTGAGCATTTATCTGAAGGAATGTAAGTCAAGATATAGTAGTAGCACCTGTACACTGCTATAGAAACAGTCTGGATGCCCTACAACAGAAGAATGGATCAAGAAAAAGTGGTGAACACATGAAATATTATTCAATCACAAAGAAGAATCAAATTATGTCATCTGCAGGGAAATGAATGAATCTGGACTGAAAAACATCACATCAAGTAGGGTAAGCCAGGCCCAGAAGGACAAAAGGCCATGTTTTCTTTCATATGTGGATGTTAGACCTAAGAACAAATGTACATGCAAATGCATAAAAGATTATGTGTGTGTGGTCAATATGACTAAATATGGTGTAGATATATAGAGAAAGAGACACACCCCGTGTGTGTGTGTGTGTGTGTGTGTGTGTGTGTGTGTGAGACATCCCATTGTGAAATCCACTTGAATTAACATGGTTTTTAAACATAAATTGATAAATATCAGGAAGTTGAAATGTGTCTTGATAGAAGTGTGGGTACAGGTGGGGGGGAGTCGATGAACAGAGGAGCAAGGACGGTGAATACAATCAAAATGCTCTCTGTACATATGTGACAATGAAACAAAAAACTCACTGGTGTGGGAAGGGCAGGGAGGGAGAAGGGAGTAACTGATCAATAAGCACTGCATAGGTAAATGGAAATGTTAAAATGGAACCCCCGTGTAACACTGACACTAACAAAAAGTATGGAAATTGCACTCAGAGGGAAAAGACACTTCAGGAAACTACCTGATAGCAAACCAAAATGAAGCTGGATGTCAGTGCTCAGGGATATAATCCTAGCTACTCAGGAGGCTGAGATCTGAGGATCACAGTTCAGAAGCCAGCCTGGCCAGGAAACTCCATCAGACTCTTATCTCCAATTAACTAATAAAAAGCTGAAAGTGGAGCGATGGCTCAGGTGGTAAGTGCCAGTCTTGAGCAAAAAAAGCTAAAAGAGGGTTTCTAGGTCCTGAGTTCAAACTACAGTACCAGAAAAAAAAATCCAGGATAAAAATGACCCTTATAATGTTTATTGTTAAAATAGCTAAAACCATTTTCTCAGCCATTCCATTGGCTAGCATTTTTGAGATACAACATTAGACCGACACAGATGAGACAGGAGTTTGAGGGGAGCTGATGCTGGGGTTTGAACTCCGGGCCTTTCTCACTCAGCTTGCTTGCTTGTCTGACACTCTGCCACTGAAGCCATGCCTCAAAATGTGTTCAACATTCCTCCATGCTGTAGCATGTTTCAGGAGTTCATTCCTTTTTGCAGCTGAATAATCTATTGTATGGCTATACCAATGGATATTTGTGTAGTTTCTACCTCTTGCCCATTCTGAATGGTACTGCTATGAACATTTGGGTATAAGTTTTTTTTGTGGTACTGGAATTTGAACTCAGGCCTTGAGCTTGCTTAGCTTAATTGCTCAACTGGCCATGACTCCAGCCCAGCTTTTTGCTGATTGTTGTGAAGATGGTGTCTCTCAGACTGGTTTCTTAACCATGATCCTTTGGATCTCAGGCTCCAGAGCATCTAGGATTACAGGCATGAGCCACCAACACTCAGCTAACATAAATTTTAATTCTGTTCCAAAAAGCATGTGACTATACTTTGAATAATCAACCACTAACTTTTACTGAGCACTTATCATATGCCAGGAACTTTATCTTCATTAATCTCATTTCATTCTCCCAACAGGCTAAGAACTGAGCTAAGTCAAAAACAGCCAAAAACAAGAAAACTAAGGCAAAATAGATATGTTAAGTAAATCCCTATAGCAACAGAGCTTGGACTTGTACCTAAAGCAGCACAAATCACTCATGTGTGTTACTCTGACTTATTCCCTATTATTCAATGATAATTAAGTTAGGGTCCATACCTGCCTAAATGGCTTTGGACAGCCCAAAAAGTCTCAGACCAGCACACAATTTTGAATACATGTTTATTTTGTGGAGATAAATGTCTAGGCTAGCCACCAGACCCCCAAAGCAAATAGTACCTCTGATTATTTCTCTGAAAGCATAGGTTCCTATTGCTGTTAGTCAGATTTTTCATTGCTGTGACAAAATACCCAAGAGAATATTTAAAAGAAGGAAAGATGTAGTTTGGGCTGCAAGGTTTCAGACCATAGTAAATTTGCTGATTTAAACTAAGGCACCAGACCTGAGGTGAGGTGGGGTGTCATGGGAGAGGAAACAGAGACAGGAAGCAGAGACAGAGACACAGGAAGGGATTAAGGCAAAACTCAGTCCCAAGGACAGGCCCTGCTGCGGGCTCTGCCGTGCTGAGCTTCCTCCAGTGAGGCCCCACCTTCAAAGTTTCCCCAAACAGCACCCCCAGCAGGAGACATAGGCTTCACCAGGTGAGCCTGTGGGAACATTTCATGTTCAAATCATAACATAGCTGGCTCGGATAAAATTATCTGTTTCATTAAAGCTATTTTCTTCCATTCCTAATCAGTTGAAGCTTTTTCTTCAAAACATGGTATTATGTCTTAAGGAAATATTTGTTGGGTCTCTGTGGAGGTAATCATTTCTTGCTTTGCTTAAAAACCTAATGAGCCGGGCTGGGAAGGTGGCTCAGTGGTAGAGCGCTTGCCTTGCATGCTCAAGGTCCTGGGTTCGATTCCTCAGCACCACATAAGAAAAAAAGCCGGAAGTGGCGCTGTAGCTCAAATGGTAGAGTGCTAGCCTTGAGCTGAAGAGCTGAGGGACAGCGCCCAGGCCCAGAGTTCAGGCCCCATGACCAGACTCCCCAAAAAAAAAAAAAAACCTAATGAGCTTAGCCAGGCACCGGTGGCTCAGGCCTGTCATCCTAGCTACTCAGGAGGCTGAGATCTGAGGATCACGATTCAAAGCCAGCCCGGGCAGGAAAGTCCATGAGACTCTTATCTCCAGTAAACTACCAGAAAACCAGAAGTGGCATTGTGGCTCAGGTGGTAGAGCGTTTGCCTTGAGCTGAAGAGCTGAGGGATAGTGCCCAGGCCCCGAGTTCAAGCCCCATGATTGAGAAAAATAAATAATAATAATTATTATAATTATAATAATATATAAAATGAGCTCTATTGAGGGCTCTTATAATGATGATTCAAGCTTGCATTTGGATGATTTTTATTTTGTCATGGTGGATTCTTTTCATAATCTGCTTCACTTGTCAACACTTTCAGGTTTGCATCGTCATTGAGATGTCTCCTGTGCTATGTTATCACATCCTGAGCTCTTCAGGTGCCTGGATTTCCTTAGAAATTATTTTGCTTTCAGATTTTTAAGGTATATTAGTTTAACATTCTGTACTGTATGATCTCCCAGCCTCTTTTACATAATGTGCATGAAATTTTCCCACAGCAGCATATAGCAGCATAGCCAATGCTGTGCTGTGAGAGCTCACGCAGACCTAGGCTAGGGGAGCAGAGCTCTGGATTCCCAGAAGGGCAGAGCCACTGGCTGCGGGTGCGAACCTGACCAGTGTGCCTCCCCTCAGAACCTCCCTCCTCCCTTACACAGAGAGAGATGCTCTGAATGAGCTCCCACCACTCCACCCCCTGCCCAGCTCAGTCCATTATCTTGAGGCTAGCTCTCAGCCTCAGGCCTGGGGGAGACAGAGGGCCTTTGAGCTCAGACTGGGGGAGGAGGGCTGGAGTCCCAGGGCTACCAGAGTGTCTAGGAGGGAATGCTTTGAAGAGGTCTGGCCCTTGGGGCCACAGCCCCCTCCTGTCATCAGTCAGCGATCTCCTTCTAGTGGGACAGGGGTGCTTGCCAGCCACCATGTGAACTCTTTTCTCCCATTTACCTCCCCTTCTGCCCGCTTCCTCTCCAGCCCCCTTGTATAAGCTCACTGGAGCTACAGAAATGAGAATACATTCTGGTCAAGAGCCAAAACAAACTCTAGTTTGCTCCAAAGTCTGTATTTCCCACTTCGGACTCCATCGCTCTGAGGGTCTGTGCATGGGAACCCTGGTTCACTGCCCCAGCAGCTGCAGTAGACAATTCCACAAAAGGAGGATGAGACCTCACCCCTGGAATTCCTCCCTCCCTCCCTTTCCTAACTCACACCCTAAGGCCTGCCTTGCTCTAACTAGGCCCACACCCTGTCCTTGTCTGCCCTGGGCCATTCTAGACCACTGAGGTTCTCACCTCCAGCCCAAGTTAGGGCCTCAGCCTTCCTTGCCTATTGTGATGTTTTTGAATAGCCCCCGTGGGTCCCTGGGTGAACCATCCCTCCATGTAGATCTCCAGATCAGATTGATCTCCAGCCACTCGGTAGCAATGCCACAGACACAATGTGTCCTTCTTATTGTCTCTTGTTGGAAGGTACACAATGTCACTAGGACTTGTACCCGTTAAGACTGATGCCTGTAGGACTCTCCGTTGCAAACTTACTGTTTTGTCCTTTAGGATTAATGAACATTTATAAGCAACACTCAGAACTCTACACAGACTTGCTTCTGCCCAAGCTTTCACCCATGATGGGTTCTAGGCCCCTGTGCTCTTGCCTGTGGCTACAAGTTTGTAATTTTCTAGTGGACATCTTTGTTTCTCATTCCTTCTATCTTTATTAGTTGGATCTGATCTGGAGAGAAGAGGCTAACTCACTTTGAAACATCAATAATTAAGCCACACATCAGTCAGCAGAGCATGGGGCAGGAAGAAGAGCAAAACTTCCAGTACAAAGGCTGCCTGAGTCACTTTTTAACCCAGCACCTCTCTCTGTCCATGGCCTGACCCTTGGTTCCCTTTAACCTTACTGGCTCTGACCCATCCCTGCTGCTGAGGTCAGCAGCTGGCCTAGGCCTTGCGGAAGATTCTGTGGGGCCTCTCCAGAGAACAGACCTGGATGGCTCCTTCTCCCATTGCCAGCATTTCTGCTGTCTTCATCCTGCCTACAAGAGGAAACATCCCACCCAGTACTTCCTTTCTAGAGCCCACTAGGCTCTGTGCATTCACACAGATGCATACATAGGTGCACACAAGCAAACCCATATACACATAGATACGGGCACATGGATACACATACAGATACAAGCATACACACAGACCACATACCCATGCAAATGTGCTCTAGTCCCAGATGTCAGGTCCCACTTTTAAAAGCTGTGACAAACCGGGTGCTGGTGGCTCACACCTGTAATCCTAGCTACCCAAGAGCTGAGATCTGAGGATCTTGGTTCAAAGCCAGCTTGGGCAGGAAAGTCTGTGAGACACTTATCTCCAATAAACCACTCAGAAAACTGGAAGTGGTGCTGTGGCTCACATGGTAGAGCACTAGCCTTGAGCTAAAGGGCTCAGGGACAGCACCCAGGCCCAGAGTTCAAGCCCCATGACCAACAACAACAAAATAATAATGATAAAATAAAAGCTGTGACAGAAGGCAACAGCCTCAGAAGCTTACATACCCTCAGCATGGCTCTCAGGACAGGTACTGTTATTACCTGGGCTCCTGTTCAGTGACACAATTTGCCCCCTTAGTCCAATCTCTGTGTACTGCTCCAAGATTAGTACTGAAGTTGGTCTGAAGTTGTCCACATCTCAACACTCAGTGTCTGTGCCCTAGTTAGTACCTGTTCTTTCCCTCCATCACCCTCCCCTCCAGTGACAGAGGTAGCTAGCTTTACATATCTGCCAAACATACGTCTACCAAACACACACCAAACGTAAGAGAGGCTGCCTATATTCCCTGACAAAGATTCAGGGCGTAGCCAAGCTTTAGTCAGGCTTCTGAACTTTCTTGAAAGCCCATTTGCACTTCATTGTAAAATCCAGATTTAGCAAGATAAAGCTGGTTGAGTTTACCAAGAACCTTTACCCAGTAGATCAGTTCACTCGCAGTGACATCTGATTAGTTTCATTATCCTCCACCATCCCCAGGGGATGTCTGTTCACCCTGGCCTTTGTCATTCGCCATCCACCAGCTCTGACTGTGGCTCCTTGACTGTAAACTCAGGCTTGTCCACATTCTACTCAGAGCTGAGCCCCTCTCCCTCCCACCACACAATCCTGTACAACTGTCCTAAGTCAATTTTCCTCACTGCGCTTTAAGGAGTCACAGAGAATGTGTTCTTTAACATACAATGGTCCTGAATGAGTCATCTTACCATACTTTAACTGAGTAAACATTATTTTAACATACAGTGGTTTGGATGAGTCTTAACATTTTTAACAAAACACACAGAAAGTGTTCTTAAACATGCACAGGACCATCACTGCCGGATATTACTTGCCTTCCTGCTTCACAGCCTAAGAGGACTTAAAGATCTTAGTACTGTTTTTATGTGTGATATATTTGTATGCATGTCCGTTTAATTTGTATTAAATGTTAAAGTCATATTTTTTTGGGGGGGGTCCAATCGTGGGGCCTGAACTCTGGGCCTGGGTGCTGTCCCTCAGCTCTTCAGCTCAAGGCTAGTGCTCTACCACTTGAGTCACAGCGCCACTTCCTGGTTTTTTTCTTCTTTGCTTATGTGGTGCTGAGGAATCGAACCCAGGGCCTCAGGCATGCAAGGCAAGCGCTCTACACTCAGCCAACTTCCCAGCCCCTAAAGTCATATTTTTTTTACCTACTTAAGATACCTGTCCTTGTGTTTCCATGAGAGGCCTGAAGTAGAGGGGACGAGGCCCAGCTTTTGAAATTCCAGCTGGGTGAATTCAGTTACATTGCGTAGCTTGGGTTTGAAATGTTCCCCTCAATGGTCTACATGTTAAATGATTGATCCCAAGCTTGTCACTGCTAGGAGGTGGTGGAAACTAAGGGGTGGATCTAGTGGCAAGTCTTCCAGTCAAAAGGGACTGTGGTCTCTTCTTTTGTTCCCTGCCATGAGATGAGTACTTTTGCTTTGCACCATGCTCCAGCCATGGGATGCTGCTTTGAAAGAGGCCTAAGGAACAGAGCCAACTGATCCTGGACTAAATTCATGAGCCAAGATAAGCCTTTTATCACTGCAAGTTGGTTATCTCACATATTTGTGATGGCAACAGAAATCTACCTGACACTGTAGTTCCTTATCTCCAAAGCTGAGAAAGTATTAGAGATCTGATCTGGGGAGAGTACAAATTAGTCCACGTTGGCATTGGCTCTTAGCACTCTCCAAAAGAGAATTATCATTGCCATTGTCCACCACTAGTGAGGATGTTCATCTCTTGCTTTATTGGTTTGTAAAAACTTTATGTAGTATATTAAATTTATGATATAATTTTATTTCCTGTTTAACATTTAATTCTATTAAAGTCTAAAGTTATCTATTAAGGTTTAGTCCTAAACTTATGTTGACGTGTTTTGTTAAATCTACCAGTGTTAACGTGGGATCGTAGTTCAGTGATAGAGCACGTGCCAAACATATGTAATCCTCTAAACCATAATCAGTAGCTCATTCCACATATTCAAAGGGTTTATCATATGTAAATAAGTAAATGCAATACATCAAATAGATAAAAACCATATGATCATCTCAACAGGTACAGAAAAAAGCATTTGGAAAAGTCAACATCTGTTCATGATAGAAGTCCTGAATAAATCAGGTATAGAAGGATCCCAAATAATAAAGGCTAAATACAACAAATCCACAGCCAATATCATACTGAATGAAGGAAGCTGAAAGCATTTCTCTCGACACTCACAGGCAATACAGTACCGAAGTGAAATTATCCTTGTTTGCAAAAAGGATTCTAACCATAGAATGTTAAATCAAAACAGAAAAATAGTGAATTCATTGGAAAAAAAACATGAAAAGTTTCATACAACACACACACACACACACACACACACACACACACACACACACACACACAGAATAAATCTAACCAAGGACTGTAAAATGATTCTACAATGAAAATTACAAAACTCTGAAGAAATAAATTGAAGAAGACACTAAAAAGTTGAAAGGCATTCCATGTTCACAAAGTGGAAGAATGTTCTTAAATATCCATATAACCCAAACATATTCAGCACAATCCTCATCAAAACAACCATGACATTCTACAAAAAAACTACACAAAAATCCAAATATTCATACAGAAGCACAAAAGACCCTGAGTAAGCAAAGCAATCTTGAATAAAATGAGCAATGTTGGCAATATCACAACTCCTGACTTGAAGATACACTACAAAATCATAGTAACAAAATGAGCATGGTAGTAGCATAAAAACACACACAGCCAGGCACAGGTGGCTTATGCCTGAAATCCTAGCTACTCAAGACGCTGATATCTGAGAATGGTGATTCAAAGCCAGCCCCATTAGTGAAGTTTGTGAAACTCTCATCTCCAATTAACCAACAAAAAAGAAGGAAGTAGAGCTGTGGCTCAAATGATAAGACACCATCCTTGGGCACAAAAGCTCAGGGATAGCACCCAGGCCCTGAGTTTAAGCCTCAGGAACAGTGCCCCCTTCATTCTCTCCCCCCAGAATGGAATAGAATAGAACGCACAAACAAATCCCTGCATCTTAGCCAATTAGTCCTCAACAAAGGCTTCAAAAACATTTTGAAGACAGCTTCTTTAACAAATGGTATCAGGGGCTGGGAAGGTGGCTCAGTGGTAGAGTGCTTGCCTTGCATGCATGAGGCCCTGGGTTCGATTCTTCAGCACCACATAAGCAAAAAGAAAGCCAGAAGTGGTGCTATGGCTCGAGTGGTAGAGCGCTAGCCTTGAGCTGAAGAGCTGAGGGACAGCGCCCAGGCCCAGAGTTCGGGCCCCATGACCGGACCTCCCCCCCCCAAAAAAACAAAAAAAAATGGTATTGGGAAAACTGGACATCTACATGGAGATATTGAAACTTAACTGTGCAAAAATCAACTCAAACTGGACCAAAGACCTTAATGTAAGACCTGAAATCCTGAAATTACTAGAGACAAACAGGGTGAACACTCCGAAGATATTAGTAAGACAACTGTTTTCTGGATAGGACAAATACAATTATTATATAAAATTTTAAAAGCTTCTAGATAACAGAGCAAACAATGGGCAGAGTTAAGAGGCAATCTATAGGAGAGGAGAAAATCTTTGCAGTTAATTGTCTGACAGGATTAATAACCAGACTATGTAAAACACTAAAATAAAAAAAAAAATCCTGCTGAAACACAGAAAAACCATGGGGTGTGATGTTACTTGTAATTCCAACCCTCAAGAGGCTAAAGCAAGAGGACTGAGAATTCAAAATCCCCCTGAACTACATAGTAAGACCTGGTCTAAAAAATAAAAAGATTGCAGCGGGCATTGTGGGTCAAGTTTGTGAGCACAACAAATGGTAAGCTTTTATCAGCAACAAAAGGAAATACAAATAAAAGCATCACAGTCCAAGCGAGCCTGAAAGGGAAACCTTATCATAAAAATAATCAGTGCAGCCAGGCACAAGTGGGTCAGGCTACTCAGACTCTTAGCAACTCAGAGGCTAAGATCTATGGACCTCAGTTCAAGCCAGCCCAAGTAGACAAATCCAAGAGACTCATCTCCAATAACCAGCAAAAATCTGGAAGTATATAGTTCAAGTGGTAGAGTACTAGCCATAAGCAAAAGAGCTGAGCAAGAGCACAAGACCCTGAGTTAAAGCTCTAGTGCCAGCACAAAAAGGGAGGGGGGGGGCAGTTAAGTGGTAAGAGCCTCCCTAGCAAGCACAAGGCCATAAGTTTGAATCTCGTAATGAACAAAAATAAAAGGTAGGGAGAGGTGGTCTGAACACACACTTCTCAAAAGAATAAATACAGGCTTGCCTTGCATGCCTGAGGCTCTGGGTTTGATTCCTCAGCACCACATAAGCAAAAAGAAAAAAGCCGGAAGTGGCACTGTGGCTCAAGTGGTAGAGTGCTAGCCTTGAGCTGAAGAGCTGAGGGACAGTGCGCAGGCCAGAGTTCAAGCTCCATGACCGGATCCAAAAAAAAAAAAAAAAAAGTGAACCAAAGAGACCCTAATACACTGTTGGTAGGGTATAAAGTTGTACAGTTATTGGGGAAAACAGTATAGAGGTTACTTAAAAAACTAAACTAGAACTACAGTATAACCCAGCTGTCCCATTGCTAGATATAGATGCAAAAGAAGTTAAGTCAGCATACAATACAGAACCTACACATCCATGTTTATTACAGCACTATGGACAAGAGCTAAGTGGAATCAGTCCACCAAGAAAAAGATGGCTAATATACACAATTCGGCCAGCAAGGAGGCACAAAGAAAATGGATGCAATTGGAAGACACGTTAAGCAAAATAAACCCCAGGCTCACAAGACTAAAATGGTATCTTTTTTATGTAGAAGCTTAAAAATAAGTTGTGAAAATACTTTTTAAAAAGATGATCTGAGAGCACATAATCTGAAAGTGCAAAGGGAACTGGGTAGTTCGTGGGAACTGGGAAGGGGACCAGAGAGGTGGAGAGAAGACAGGACTGGGAGGATAGAAGAACCGTGGATGAACCAGGTTTAGAAGCAAAAGCCTATGATCCCAGCCACTCAGTGGGTTCAGGCAGGAAGATCTTGATCTAGGCCAGCTGGAGCAAAGTGAGAGGCTCTCCATCTCAAAAAACAAAAGGGTTGGGGGCATGGCTCAATTACTAGTACCCAGCATGGTGGAGGCCCAAGGTTCAATTCTCATTATCAAGGAGTAGGGAAATGGTCAGCAGTCATCACTTAAATGCAAATCAAAACCACAACGATAACACTGCATACTCATTAGGATAGCCACTATCAAAAACACCAACAAATTTGACTCTTGTCAGATAAAATTTTAAACACAGAAACATAATACCAAGCTTTACAAAACTGCTTTGGAACATTTTTATATAATCACGTGTAAAACAGCCTCTTCGATATCTGCATTGTACCTGTAATAACTTACCTGGCAATTAAAGAAAATAATGCCAAGCATTGGTAGGGACGTAGAGAGACTGGAGGCCTGGCTGGTGGAAAGCCACCCTAGCAAGAGCATTCCTGGTCTACACGCGTCCCCACGTTCAGGAAGGCCGTTCACGAAGTCAGCTGGTGAAGGCAGCCCAGGTAACGAGCAAGGGCCACCCCATGATTTCTGACGTGGCAAAGGCGGACGACGAGGGCTGTGGCAGCGGGTGAGCCCGGCCGCGCTCGCTAGGATGGAGGGCGGCAAGGAGCCGGGCGGCGGCTCACACCGGCAGCCCCAGCTGCTCAGGAGGCTGAGATCTGAGGCCTGGGCTTCAAAGCCTCCCGAAAGCCGGAGGTGGAGCTGTGGCTGCAGCAGCAGAGTCCCGAAGGCCTCGCCCGGCCCTCGGCGCCGCCTCCTCGGGTCTACAGCTGGAGCGTGCAGGCCCGAGCCCGCGGACCTTTGCGGGCCCGCGGACCCGTGCGGGCCCTCCGACCCGTGCGGGCCCTCCGACCCGTGCGGGCCCTCCGACCCGTGCGGGCCCTCGGACCCGTGCGGGCCCTCCGACCCGTGCGGGCCCTCCGACCCGTGCGGGCCCTCCGACCCGTGCGGGCTCTCCGACCCGTGCGGGCCCGCGGACCTGTGCGGGCCCTCCGACCTGGGCCTGGCGGCCCACGCTCCCCTGTGCGCCCTGGGTTCCAGTCCCAGGGCCCGCCGGGGCACAGGGCGTGTCCGGGTCGGGGCGAGGGCGGCGCCCCGCGGGTCCGCGCGAGGGCCAGGCCGGGGACAAGGCCGCCCCACGTGGCCCGCGGCTCCGACGACCCGCCCCGCCCCGCCCCCGAGTGCGGCCCGCGAAGGCGCCCGGGCTGTCGGCCGTGCAGCCCGAGGTTCTCCGGACGACTCACCGGTTCCCGCGGCGGCCACCGCGGACGGGATCCCCCGGCGCCTGGGCGCTTCGGCCGCCCTCAGGGCCGCGCCTTCCCCGAGGCCTCGCGCCCTGCGGACGCTTTCTCCGCTGCAGCCCTTTCCTGAGGCTCACCCCCAGCCGCCCGCCTGCGCCCCCAGTCACGGAGGCGGGGCGGGGAGGGAGGCAGCCGGCGCAGGCCTGCCACGCGGGGAAAGCGGACCCGGGCAGGGCCGCGGCGAAGGGGGAGGGGGAGGTGTGAGGCGGGAGGCGGGGCCTTCCCTCGTTCTGGAGCTTATTGGCTACAGGGGCCGGATGCGTCAGCGCACGCCCCTCCTTAGACGCTTGCTATTGGCTGTCGTTTGCCGCCATTCGCGGGGGATGGGACTCGCCTAGCGTGCCTCACGAGGCCGGTGGGGCCGTGGGGCCAGGACAGGGGCGCCGAGGGCCGTGTGCGGTGACCGGGCCCAGGCGGGCACCGCGGCGAGGGACAGGGCCTGGACACAAGAGCCTGGCCTGCTGGGCTCCCCGAGCTCCTTGCTTCCCAAGCCCCCACCCCACCAACAGCGTGGCTTCCACGAAGGGCCAGGGAACGGCGCCGGCGCCGGGGTCGCGCTGCAGTCGGTACACTCGGCCCAGCTCCCCGGTTCCGGAGGCGTGTTCTGCCCATCAGCCCTTTCCCGCGCGGGACGGAGCTGGGGCTGCCGGGGGCTGCCGGCCAGCCACGCCCGAGGCCCAGCCCCCCAGGGCCAGGCCGAGCGCTCACAAGGACCGAGGGCTGCGCGCTCCCAGCCTTACTTGCTCGTGTAGGCGATGCAGACTGGAGGGGGCCCGGGCTGCCCGGCTCCCCTCAAATCAGAGGCCCAAGAGAGGACAGGTAAGGAAGTAAGACCACCACGGGCTGCGGAAAGATGGGTTCACAGAGGAAGGCTGGGAGAACGCAAGGTGAGTTACACCGTCACACTTGGCATCCTGTTCCGTCTCTTTCCCATCTGATCTTTTACTATTTCCTTTCTTCAGCTTCCTTTGAATTTAATTTCCCCTCCTTTTTTTCGTTTCTTAAGGTAAAAACTGAGGGTCCTGCTTGGAGACCATCTTTCTGTTCCAACATAAGCATTTTGTGTTATAAACTTCCGCTGTTACTGCTTGACTAACACCTCACAAAATTTATTGTTGCTTTCATTTTATTCAGTTTAAAAGACTATACTTTCCTTTTAACTCTCCCTTAGTCCAAGGGTTACTATTTAAAGTATGTTATTTACTTCCCAAATACTTGGTAATTTTTCAGGTATCTTAGTTGTGAGTTCCTAACTCTGTTCAAGTGTGGTCAGAAACTATACTTTGTGTGACTTAAACCCTTAAAATGTACAGTTTTTTGTGGCCCCAAGTTGTGGTAAAGTTCCATGTGCACTTTGTTTCTCATTTGCATTGCTTCAACAAGAACATGCTGTGATCTTTGTTCCTCTGGGCATAATGTGTCTTTCTCAGGGGCTTTGGGATTTTCAAATTATTATCACTGGTGTTAATTTGATTATGATGTACCTTGATGGATGTCATTTTCTTCCTCTTGCTTATGTTTGGGGTTTACATGTATCTGTGGCTTATCATTGATATAACATTTTGAAACTTTTCCAGCCATTTTCTCATGTCCCCTTTTCTTTACCTAACATACTGCTACTGGGAACACATTTGATGTGTTCCTTGATGTACTGTTTATTGCTTTTGTTTTTCCTTTCTAAATGTTTCATTTGATATAGCTTCTAATGTCATCATCCATTTGCTGAATTTTTCTGCAATGTCTCCTCCACCATTAATTGAAATTTTCATCTCAGACATTAGAGTTTTCAACTATAGAAATTCGATTAGGATCTCTATTTGAGCTTCTAACCATATATTATAAACATGTAATTGTTTCAATGCTCTGTTCTGATCCTTCTGTGTCTGTTCTGGGTTGCTTTTCCTCCATTAAGGGGTCACAGTTTTTGCATGTCTGAAGATCATTCATGGGGAACCAAAGATTTTTATGTTTGTACAGCAGGTCTTTTTGCTCCTATAAATATCTCTTGTCCGCCTAAAATTATATTATATCCTGTAGATCTTGTTCTGTGCTCAGTTCAGCAAGTTAGAAATGGTTTGATCATCTCAGGTATTGCCTTTCAGATTAAGCAGAGTGAGAAGAGCACTTGATTGATTGATGGAGTCTGCTCTGAGCACCACATCTGATGTACTGAACTGTGATGTTTACTGGTCTGGAGACATGGCCAAGACGCAGGGCTGTGGTGTGAGGTTACAAGACGCAGGGCTGTAGTATAAGGTCACAAGGACTCCCAGGAACAGAGATTGTCCAGAAACAAGCACTGGACAGAAAGCTAAAGGGACAGACAAGACACCATGAAAACTAGGTCAAGGGACAGCCCAAGAAGTCCCCTAGGGTGAGTGAGACAAGGTCCTGACTGTCCAAAGGGAGAAGAATGGGGGACCGGAGGACCCTGATCCAGGCAGATAGAGCTGCAGCAACCATGTGAACAGAGACTTGGATCACAAAGAGAAACTTGGGAACATGAGAAGGAACCAGGACCACATCACACTGACACTGAAGGGAGGAGTCTAGAGCAGGCAGGGGTCCAGGCAGGAGGAGGGGCCTGACAATTACCCTCTACCACCAGGAGAAGGGAAAGAATCAAAAAGGAAATTGGTGATAGGGTGTAGGGTGGTATCACTGTGTGGAGTCATTGAGAGTGTGGTTCCTAGTACCTTAGGGTTCTTCATTTAATCTCGATCCATGGAATGTCTGTGTGTGTGTGTGTGTGTGTGTGTGTGTGTGTGTGTGTGTGTGTGTGAGTGACTCAAATGCAGTGACACTTGGAATCCACATTCAGTTCCCTCAGCCACTGTCCTCCCTGGGTTAATTAGCTCCCTTTGTTCTGTAATAGAAGCTGGATAGCAGGAAGTTAGGCTAATGGCCTCACATGCAGCAGGAAAGGTTGGGACTCAGGCCTCCATTCTCAAGACTGAAGTGGAGCTTCCCGCCCCCAGGGCTGCAGTCATATTGGTACCTGGTAAGTAATGCCAAGTTTTCAATCAGCCCATGCTTGGCACATTAATAACAAGGAAAGGAAGCAAGCACCACGATCAGAAATTTGGTGAGCACATAAATCACTGGTCAAATCTTTTCCTATCCCTTTTTACTTTGCTGTTCAGATTCTTAGTGTGGAGCTGGTGCAGGAAGGCCTGGGGAGGGCAGGAGACCTGGAACAGGTGCTGTTTCTATCCCATGGTGTGTGAAACTAAGCTTGGCAGGTCGGTGTCCGTGGCTAAGGACTTCTGTCTGCATACAGGGGAATAAATTGATTGGCATTTATTTTTTAACAGAAGGCATTCAGCAGAGAGAAACACACAGCTCTTTAAATAATTATGTTTTTCTCTCCTTAGCACTTTGGCTTTTTCGTCTCATCATTGGTACCTTAGGGCTGTCAAATGGCTGCCACAGATCCAGGCATCACATCCATACTGAAGGCAAGAAGAAGAAGAGGGGGAGGAGGGAAAGAAGAAGGCAGCCCCCCTCCCCAATTCTTCTCATCTGGTATCTCTCCATCACTTCTTATACAAGAGGTCTGAGCCCCTGGCTGTGCTTTTCTAGTCTTATGGGGAGGGAGGCAGGAAAGTAAAGTTGTGTTTGCCAGTGTTGGGCTAGGCAGCCAGTGAAATCTGTGCCCTCAACAGCATCAGACCTGTCTTCAAGGTGAGGAGCTCAAATGCCCACACATTTAAATACAGGCCCTCTTCAGAGCGGAGGGAAGAAAGGAAGGAGTAGGAGGAAGAAGAGAAAAGAAAGTCTTTGTGATTCTCACACTTGAGCTTTACTGCTGAGAGCGGAGGAGTCCAGGTGTTTTGTAGGTCACAGGTGGCTGAAAAGATGTGCTATGTGGTTTGACTTCATTGCTTTTCTGTGCTTCCCAATGCCAACGGCCACCTATGGGAGACTCCACCGCCTCCTCTTTGCCTCTCAGCCCCTGGCTCTCTGCTCAGCAAGCAGAAGAAACCATCTTCTGGTGTATTGTACTTCGGGAGCCTAAGAGGCCTAGGAAGCAGCTATGTGGGTGCCAACAGGACTGAGAGGGATTCTCCTACCCAGAGCTGAATGTTCCATCTGAAGGATGGCCACAGGTCTGGCATCTGCTCCCCTTGACAACCTAAAAGAAAGAAATGTATGGGCTGAGGTCCTGATGAATCCTGCATAGAAATCACACTGGAGAAAGAAACCACAATTGTCTGCTGTCCCCCACTGCCAAGGGTATATACGCCATGAAAATAAATGTGTAACCCAGATGCTGGCTGAACCTCCCTCCAAGCCTAAAGTGGGCCAAAGGCCTCTGGGAGCTCCCAGCCCTGTGATCCTGCCAGCCATGGCCTCTGACTGCACATATGCATGAGCAGATATGGAAGGCAAGTGCACAAACAGTAACCCTCGCACACAGCTTCCACGTGCAGCCTTGCACTGAAGTTCCCGAGTGAGGGAAGGGAGGCTGTTTGCAGAGCACCCACCGCTCCACTCTGTTTGGCTGGTTGAGAAGAACCCCTTCCCTTGCCCCTGTGATCAGCCTTCCTCCTCTTCCAGCCTTTTCCATGCAGACCATCATCCTCCCACCAAGGGATCTGCCTCATCACTCCCCTCCCCTCTTCTGGTCAGGCCAGGGTCCCCAGGGACTCCTTGTAGGAGGCAGACTCAGGGCTGCCAGGAACCCACCCAGAGCTGGGCATGGGAGGGGACCATCCAAGGAGACATGAGGCCCATTTGGAAAATGAGAGAAATAAGCATGATGGTAGCCAGAAGCAAGATTTGGTAATGAGTTGTTATTTGACAATTGCCCTTCACCAGTTTTAAAGAGGCCACAGCATTCTGAGCTCCAGGCCGGGCTACTGCCACCCTCTTCTTACTGCTTCTGAGTGGGAGAATGTTGCGGCCACAGCCGCATGGCAGGGCAGCTGGGAGCCTCGGCACACGGCTTGGTTTGTGTCTGAGAACCAGAATAAAATATGTAAAGATTTTTGATAACAGGCGGCAAGGCTGGGCGCGTGGTTTTGCGTGGCGAGTCAGCTGGGGCCGATCGATCAGCGTGAGCCGGGCCTGGCTCTGTCTGGCCAGAACTCTCTCTTGGATCACAAGACCACTGTCTTCATAACTGGGCCACCTGAAGTTCAAACTTGGGGAGGAATCCCAGGTGAGACTGGCCAGGCTCTTCAGTACCATTCCCATAGACGGACACCTTGTCTCCCAGGCCTCGGCAAGGTCACCAGCCGGAGGCCACGTTGAGTCCGGACAGCAGATGGAGAGCAGAGCCCAGGCTGGACCCAGGACAGCCTCCTGGCCAGCCCACCACTCTCGGGCTGCCGGCCAGCCCAGAAGCACTGAGGTGGGAAACAGCATGGGAAGTGTGTTGTCCTGGAGATGGACCTGTGGTGGCAGGTAGGAAGGAAGCATTGTGAGGGACAGATGGGACTTTGGGGCAGGTCTAGTGCCAGCTTCAAGAGCAGATGGCTTTGCAGAGCTGTCCTGAGGTGGGGAAACAAAGGCAGCCCTATTCTGATGGCCCTCTGTCTGGGAGAAGGTGAGCCAGGTCTTAGCCAAGGAAATCTCCCAATGCTAACCTCCGCCAAGAGCAGGGAGACAGAGCCCCAGGGGGCCAGTCACGGGCAGGCCACGCCACACTCGACCGCTGGGCCCTGCTGTGGTTTTTTTCCACCTACGTTAGTCCTGACTCAGCATCGCGGGTATCAGGGTTCAGCACAAAGATCCCAGGGGGACATTCTCAAGCAAAGCTGTGAAGAAACCAGTGAGCGGCTAAACACTCTTCTGTGCACAAACAGCAGTCTCCTCCACAGCAAGCAAGCTCCTGGGCTGCTATCCCAACAGAGAGCCAGCTGCTCCCCGCAGATGCCCACCTGGGAGCACACGGACCCGGGGGTCAGAACGAGGCTGCGTGCCTTGGGCTGGGATGGCCGGGCTCCGTGGCAAGGTGACACCTATTTCCACATGTCTGTCTCGCATCTTGCTGTTGGCTGAACAGTTTTTATAAATTCTGACTTTCTGAATGAACAATTACAGCACATTCACTTGCCTTCCTTCCCTTTCCCTTGTCCCTCCATTTTTGTCTCTTGTATTACTCTGGCAAGGGACTTAGTTTGGATATGGCTTGAGTGTGCCTTCCAAGGTTCAAGTGTTCGAATTTAATTCCCACTGAGATATTAAAAAAGACTATGGGGGGCTAGGAACGTGATTCAGTGGTAGAGTGCTTGCCTTGCATGCATGTGGCCCTAGGTTTGATTCCTCAGCACCACATAAGCAGAAAAAAGCCAGAAGTGGTGCTGTGGTTCAAGTGGTAGAGTGCTAGCCTTGAGCTGAAGAGCTGAGGGACAGCGCCCAGGCCCAGAGTTCAGCCCCCACGACTGGCAAAAAATAAAAAAAGACTATGGTGCTGTGCTCAGAGGTAGGGACTTGGGCAGTGACTAAGATTAGTAAATTTGTCATGGTATGGCCCCATCATTAAATCCTGGTAGCTTTTTTTTCCCCTTTTTTGGTCACTTGCCAGGCTTGAATTCAGGGCCTGGGCACTGTCCCTGAGCTTTTGTGCTCAAGGATAGCATCCTGCCACTTAGAGCCACAGCTCTACTTCTGTCTTTCTGAGGGCTCATTGAAGATAGAAGTCTCACGGCCTCTCCTGCCTGCGCTGGCTTTGAACCATGATCCTCAGATCTCAGCCTCCTGAGTAGGTAGGATGACAGGCGTGAGCCACCGGCGACCAGCCTCTGGTGGCTTTTTAAGAAGAGAGAAGGCAAGAATAGAGACACACAGCTGCAGTCACAGCACTTACGAGGCTTTCAATTTGAGGACAGCCTGAGCTATGTCGTGAGACCCTGTCTCAAAAAACACAGGGACTGGAGATGCAGATGTCAGTGTTTGCCTGGCATGCATAAGGCCCTGGATTCGATCCCCAAAGCTGAGGAGAAAGGGCAGAAAATTCATGTGCATGTTCTCTCTTACCAGGCAATGCCTGGGGTTACCCCTAGGCCTCTACTCCTAGAAGGCCATCACCACCCACGTGTACTCTTGACCTTGAACCAAAACTGTGAGCCAAAATAAACCTGTTCTGTTTATAAAGAAGCCTGCCTCAAGTATCACATTTAGTAACAAAAAGCAGACTGATAAGCAAGGACTTGGCAAGCAATGAGGAGAGGGGTACGGGGCGGGGGGAGTGCCGCTGTCTGCAATCACAGGTGTGCGTGAGCCCACTCCCCGCAGCCAGAGCATCTCTGAGGACATCGTGCATGTGTCCAGCAGAGGCGGTGGGCCTCCTGCGTACCTGGCCAGCATGGCGACAGAAGTAAAAGTAACTTGCCGTGGGTGCCGCATCCTGTCCACAGGGTCAGGGTGACAGGCACAGGGACAAGCGATGTGGAAAGGAAAATGCCACATCGCGGATACAAACTCTGAGTTGCCAAACCCGCTCGCCCTCCCCCACACACATACAAGGTGCCCAGAACATCCACCCAGCCTCTTCGGGTGAGAGCTAATGCCACCCTGGAGAAGGCTCTGCCCAGCTGACTCCTGAGCCCTGGGACAGATGACATCTCTGCTGGACACTGGTGAGTCCTTGGCCCCCCTTGCAACCTCTTTGGTGGACTTGAAATCTGCCACGCCTTGTCTGTTTTTTCTGCTCTCTTCCTTTCCCTGACTTCTCCTTTGGGCTCTGCTGGCACAGCCTACTGCAGCCTGCATTTCTCCCAGTCTCCTGGGAGCCACGCCCAGTCCTTCTCTTTTCAAGGGCACTGCCCGCTGGGCCGCACGCCCCCAGGTGCGCACTGCCTTTGAGTTTGCAGATGCTGCTCCCTGTTCCCTCTGGGCCTTGTGTGCAGGGCTCCAAGCAATCACCTCCACCCCTGCCTGATCTCAGATAAAACAGGGTCTGTTCAGATGTGGGGCTGCCACAGAATGGGTGGACCCGGTCCCACCTACATCCCCATGTGAGCTCACAGCCTCCTGACACCCGTGCAGGGGCTCGTTCCTTGCAGGACGCCCTGCCTGCACCGCTAGCACGCTACGTTAGTGCAGAGCACAAAACCACTCCGCCTTAGGAGCCCTCCTCCTGGGCTCACTGTCTCGGCCCCTGTAGACCCTGGCTGGATTCAGGAAACCATGGTTATTTGCAGGCATTCGCCTTTGTCTATGGGAGTCAGGATTCTATCCCTTGAGACCTGAAACAGGGCCTTCTATTTCATCTGGGTGCAAGCCACCCTTGGGCTTGGTGTCTCGCTTCCTTCACAGCCACGTGACTCCGCTCTGGCTGATGGATGTGAGTAAAAGTGACTTTGCCTAGGAGACACCTGTCCTTTCTAGCTGGCCCAGGCTGTCGTAGATCAACACCCGAGAGCTTGTAGGGTGACAAGCGAAGGAGCTGGGCACTCCGTGTTAGAGCCACCACATCCACGCAATAGAGGAACATAAAACTGACCTTAACCTACGGAACTGGGAGACTTCTTTGCATAGCTGTCTGACCCACATGCTGCTTAGCATAGTGAAGTAGAGAAAATGGTACATCCTCTCCGCTCTGGGTGCCTTTGGGGACAGCCTTGACAGGGTGGAAAGGAAGAGCCTCGAGGCTTGATTTTCTGTCCTGCAGCCTGAGACCCCTCTACTCTCCCCAGGTAGAGAGCTGGCAGGTCTGGGTCCTTGGTACCCAAGGCCTAGGGCCTGGACTGTGGACCTAGAGGCTCACAGGTGTGGGCCCAGAAAGCTAGGGGCTGCTGCTCCAGCCTTATGGAGTTTCTCGGTACTCAGGCTGGGAATTTGGTGCCCTGGGCCTTACCCACCAGCAGCGCAGCCATTGGCAGTTACTGTAATCCCCTGCTTCCTGCCACAGTGAGCAGCAGCGGTGGCTCCTGACAGCAGCACAGCTGCGTCGAGCACAGCACAGCTAGTGTCAAGCCTCTGGGAAGTTCACCGGGCTGAGGCCCTTGGTTCCGGGCTTGGCGGCTCCTTGGAACTCTTCCAGCCACCAGGGCCGGCAGCGTCTCAGCCCTGGCTGTTGGCAGCTTTCTGTCTTTCTTCAGCCTTGGCTCTGGGCCCTCCCTCACCTCATCTCCACTGGTGCTACTCCTCGCAGCCTCTCCTTCCTGCTGTTCCTGCCCCAGCAGCTGCTCTTGGAACTCTTCAGCCACCCTCTCCTTGCAACTGCTGCCTGGGCAGAGGCTGCCAATGCTTGCACACTGCCACTTCCTGTCCTCTTTCTCCTCTCCCAGCTCAGCCCCACTCTACTTATAATAAAGATTAAAAAATAGGCAAGAAAAGGCATGGGAGAAAAGCCTTTCCTTCTGCTTATATAGCCAGGAAAGAAGTGTGGCAATGGTGTTTGTACCAATCACAGCCAATCTTCTCAAAAACAAGGACTGCATTTACACCAATCACAGCAGACTGTCATACAAATGAAGGACTATGTTTGCACCAATCACAAGCATTCTTCTTCTCCTTCAGCAACTAGTGTTAAAACTTCCGGCAACTAGTGTTACAGCTCTCCTAGAATGTCAGGACCCTGCCCTTGACAAGCTGGCCTTATAGCTCAGAACTGAGGTGTCTAAGACCCTTGGCCAATATGGTTTGATGCCTCCCTTGAACTCTTCCAGTGACCAAGGCCTGCAGGCCCATAAGGTCTCACCTCTGCTCCTCCACAGCCTTCTTTCCTCCACGTTGGCCCTCTGTGTCTTTCTACTTCCACTGGTCTATGTTGTCTTCTCTGCCTCCACTGCTACCATTCCAGTCTCTTCTTCCACCATCTTTTCTGGTCACCAGCTCAGATTGATCTACTATAGATAAAGACCAAAAGCAGGCAAGAAAACCTACATTATACTTAATGGTGAAAATCTAAAACCACTTCTTTTAAAATCAGGAATGAGAAAAAGATATCTACTCTCTCTACTTCTCTTCAATAGAGTACTAGAATTCCTAGCAAGAGCAGTAAGGCAAGAAAAGAAACATAAAGGAGACCCAAATAGGGAAAGAAGAAGTGAAACTATCCCTTTTTGTAGATGACATGATTCTGTATTTAAAGGACCCGATAGTCTCCTCCATCAAGCTACTAGAGTGATTTTAAACTTTGGCAAGTTAGTAGGTTATAAAACCAACCCACCAACGTCAGTAGCTTTTCTGTATGCCAACAATGAGAATATCAAGACTGAATTCAGGAAAGCAACCTCCTTTGTAATAGCCTCAAAAAAAAAAAAAAAACCCACTAGGAATTAACCAAAGATGTAAAGGGCCTCTATCATGAAAACTTCAAAAAAGGAAATTGTTAACCCAATGATCTTCCTTCCCATAGCTAAACACGCTCCTTCCCCGCCCCACAGCTTAGCACGCTCCCTTCCTAGGCAGCACTAGGCCCATGTAGTAAATGCAGTAAATATTCAGCCTCCAACCCCCTTTACCTTGGGATGGCACTTCTCTGGGGCAGCTACCCCCATATAAGGCAACAAGAGCCCCTTAGAGTGACCTTCAGGTCTGGGCAGCTGCAGGGCCTCTTATCTACTATTTGGGCAGCAGCCATCAATCCTAGTCTGCCATGATGAAGCCCCTGGCCCACATGTCCACACCAGGGTCTCCGCCTCCTAGCCGCTTCTAGCCCTTCTTAAACCACCTAGGTTATATAGGTTACCCCGGACAGTAGCTGGCGCTTCTTCTCACTCCTCCCTGGTAAGAAGGGGTCGTGCCCATCCCCTTACTGGAAATAACCTTTTCTTTGTTCTTTGTACCTGGATATCTGCATGTTTTCTGGCAAAGTCTAATTTACTCTAACAGAAATTGAAGAGGATTTAAGGAAATGGAAAGATTTTCTGTGTTCCTGAACCTGAAGAATTAACATCATGAAAATGATAATACTGCCCAAAGCAATTTACAAACTCAATGCACTATCCATCAAAATCCCAGCAACATTTTTCAATGAAGTAGACAAAGCAACTCAAAAATTCATATGAAATAACAAAAGACCCTGAATAACAAAAGTAATTCTTAGCAGGAAGAACAATGTTGAAGGAATATCAATATCAAACTTCAAACTCTATTACAAAGCCATAGTAATAAAAACAGCTTGGTACTGGTACAAAAATAGGCCTTTGGACAAATGGAACAGAATAGAATACCCAGAAATAAACCCACAGACCTATAGCCATTTAATATTTAATAAAGGAGCCAAAAACATAGGTTGGAGGAAAGCCGGCCTCTTCAGCAAATGGTACTGGCAAAATTGGCTATCCACATGCAGAAAACTGAAACTAGATCCTTATATATCACCTTGCACCAGAATCAATTCAAAATGTATCAAAGACCTCAGTGTAAGGCCAGGAACCATATATTACAGGAAGGGGTAGGGGAAACACTAGGCTTCCTATGCACAGCTTGAAACTTTCTAAGTAAAGATCCAGAATCATAACAAATCAAAGAAAGACTGGATAAATGGGATTGCAACCAAACTTAAAAGTTTCTTCCTGGAAAAAACATAGCTAACAAGCTAAACAGAAAGCCTACAAAATGGGAGAAAATTTTCACCAGCTACACATCTGACAAGAGCCTAGTATCCAAAATATACTTAGAGATCAAAAAAATTAAACTCCTCAAAAATAAAATCTTAAAGGAACAACAATCCAATTAATAAATGGACTAATGACTTACAGAGAGACTTCTCAGAAAAAGCAAAAATGGCCAAAAGACAAGTGAAGAAATGTTCAACATCTCTGACCATAAAGGAATTGCAAGGCAAAGAATACTGAGAGTCCATCTCACCCCAAGAAAACTAACTACAACAAATGATGGCCTGGAGGTGGCCAAAAGGGAAGTAAGTCTATGACACTGATGGTGAGAATGTATGTTGGTTTAACCACTTTGGAAGCAGCAAAAACTAAACATAGAGCTTCCCTATGACCCAGCAATTCCTCTCTGGCATTTGTCCAAGAGGGCGCATCTATGTTCATCACAACCTTTACCATAGCTAAGATAGGAGTCAGCTCAGATGCCCCTCAACAGCTGGGTGGAAGAAGAAATGTGCTATTCACTCATCAGAAAGAATGAGATTGAATAGAAAGACTTGGAAAAAATTATATTAAGCAAAGTAAGCAAGACCTAGAGAAAGATAGGTGGCATGTTTTCCCTCATTTGTGGTAGCAAGAATATACCTATAAATCTACAAGTAAGGGCTATCAATCTACAAGAATGTGGCTTCGTGGCAGAGTGCTTACCTAGCATGCATGACGCTCTGGGTTTGATTCCTCAGTACCACATACATAGAAAAAGCCGGAAGTAGCGCTGTGGCTTAAGTGGTAGAGCGTCAGCCTTGAGCAAAAGAAGCTCAGAGACAGTGCCCAGGCCCAGAGTTCAAGCCCCGGGACTAGCAAAAAGAAAAAAATCTGCAAGTAAACACACAGGTAAGCAAGGGGTTACAAATGAGTTCACTGAAGTGTAGTAGACTATGGAGAGCACAAATACCAGGAAATGAGTACTTGCAAGAGTGGAGAGTGGTACAAGAATGAAGCAGGAAAGGGGAAAGAATGCAGGCAAGAATTCATTGTAGCCAGGAACCAGTGGCTCACACCTGTAATCCTAGCTATTCAGGGCTGAGATCTGAGCACCACAGTTTAAAGCCAGCCCAGTCAAGAAAGTCCTTGAGATTCTTATCTCTGGTTACCCACCAGAAAACCGGAAGTGGAGCTGTGGCTCAGTGGTAGAGTGTTAGCTTTGAGCAAAAAGGCTCAGGGATGGCCCAGGCCCTGATTTCAAGCCCCATAACAACAACAACAGCAACAAATTCATTGTATATGACAGAATTGAGAAATATAAGGGCAGGGTGGGTTGGGAGTGTGTGTGAAGGTGTTGAAGGGATGACACAGACCAACACATAACCTCAAACCAAGGTAAGTAAGGGAAGGAGTGGGCTGGGAGGGAGGGGGAGAAGTGGAAAGGGGTGACATTGATCAAGTCACACCATATCATACACTGTTCCGGTGGATGACAACTCCTTCATACAACGGCTGAAAGATAATGAAAAATATTCAGGAAATAATACATGAATAACTTAATCAAATTAATTCAATTAATAGTCAATTTAATTGCATTAATCAAATGTAATTGATGCACAAAAATTAAAAAGTAGGCAAAAAAAGGCCCCTCAGGAGAAGCCTGTCACTGCCCCCAGGTGACTGGAAAAGTGGCCCGGCAGCCTGTAGTGATCAGGGCAGTCCTTCATGAAGGAAGATCCTTTGTATAATTGAAGGCCAGTGTGAATGCCAATCCCAGCGGACCTTCCTGTAAATAAAGGACTGCTGCACCAATCACAGCAGAACTCTGTGCAAACAAGAGCTGTGTCCGCACCAAACATGGTACACCTCTCATTTGAACCCTTACTTTTCTTCCTCAGCTCTTTGATTTGTATTATATTCAAGACAGAATCTTGTTACCTTTACCTGAGCTGGCCTTGAGCTTGAACTCTCCTGAATCAGCTCCCAAGTAGCTGGAACTACAGGCACAAGCCACTAGGCCTGGCCTGTCCCCTCACTTACCGCTCACTGCCATGCTGTGTTCTGGTCTGTAGGGTGCAGAGGCAGAGCGGCAAGGGCCGAGGTCCCCACAGGCAGTGTGGCTTTGGCTTCCCGCTCTGTCTCGCTGTGTCCCCGGACGCTGTGTCCCTGACCCCAGTCCATCGGCTGGGATGTCGGCAGCATGGGTGCAGGGCACCGGCAGGGCAGGTGCATCCTAAGTGTGTGCACACATGCCTCAGGTGAGGAGCCTGGAGCCCAGACGGAGGGGAAGACTTAGACCCGCCAACACACTCCTAGCCCCAAGACAGACCACCAGGTCAGCTGCAAGGTCACAGACTGAGGGGAGGTGTGCGGTGTTTAGGCTGATGCTCTGCCGAGGAGGGCCGTGTGTGCATGGACCCTTCCTCCTCACTGCCACCATCCTGACCACCCCAGTCCTCCCCAGCCTGCTCAGGCCCCTCTTTATCTGGGGATGCCTTGCTACGGATGGGGGGGGGGGAAGGGCACGCTCAGGCAACTGAAACCAATGCCTCACTTGCCCCCGACAATTTGTCCCCCGAGGGTACATGGGGCTGCGGGCAAAAGGAGAGGTCACAGGCTGGGCAGGATGGCATACACAAAAACTCACTGTCAGCCAGGTCTGGTGCCCAGGACAGAGCAGCCAGTCCCCAAGCTCTCTGTCCTCAGATGGACGGCCACCCACGCTGACCACAGAGCCTCTGCTGGAGGTCTCCCCACTGGCCACCTCGCATCACCAAGGGTCTGGCTGGGCTTTCGACGCAGGGGCCTGTGGGAGAGCACCCCCGCTGGAAGGCGCTCACCCCATGCAGGTGTGTGGTCCAGGGCGGTCTCCTGCCATAAGCCTCACCTTGGAGGCAGGCTGGCCTGGGCCACCTCTCCCAGGCCATTTCCTGAAGAGCTTACGGCCTCTCCTTGTTTTCTGGCCCCATCCTCCCCAGCCTGTGCGGGCCGTGTGCACAGACGCAACCTGTGAAGCCACACTACAGAGCCCCACGCATGTCAGGGACTTGAGGGGGGCAGAGGGGCCACCTCCACGTGCTGGCCTGGCTGTTCCCCTACTGTCTGGGCCGGCACGCTAAGACAGTCGTTGCCACCGTGGAAGAGGGAACCGGCCCACTGGCCTCAGGGGAAGTGATGTCCCCTCAGCACAGGTGGGTGCTGAGCAAGAGTCCAATACCAAGAGGAGAGTAGGAGACGGCTGGCCCAGGCTCGGGTGCTTCCCACAGAAAAGGCTAGAACCCGGCTCAGAGGAGGGGGGGGGGGCGCGGGGCACAGGGGTGGGAAAACCAGAGTCGTCCATCTCCAGAGAGCAAAGCACGCAGCACAGGGACAAAAAGCCACTGGGTTCTTTTTTTCTTTTTTATTGGCAAAGTAAATATATTCTTCTGAAGGACCAAAGAAAATATACATAATTATAACATATGTACACTGCTTTATAGATTTTTAAAATTTCAAATGTACACAAATGTCAACATGTTATTAAAAGATAGCTTTATGCGGAGGTGGACCTATGTACAGTTTATTTACATACATTCACAGGGTGTGAGATAGACCTGTCAAACAAGCTAGATCACTCGATAGTAATTTCTAGACATGAGGAGGAATGCATTTCTAAGTCAAGTCAGGGCTGGAGGCTCCGGCTGGTCCTTCCGCGGCCGGGCTGCCCCTCCCTCAGTGGCCAGGGCCGGGGCCTGGGCCTATCTGGGAGATGGAGGAAGGAGCAGGACTGCTGGCCAGGGTGGCACCTAGGGCTCGATGTCCTGCACCTTAAACTCAAGCACTGCAGGCCCAGGGGGGCGCTGCTCACCCCGCCCCACGGCAGCCTGCAGCAGCTCCTCCCACCCTGCGTGGCCCTGCCACACCTCTGCCTGATGGCGGAGCAGGCTTTTGCACACAGCGGCCACACCACAGTGCAGCCCTGGACCTTCACCCTACTTCCCTCTTCCCAGTACGGCCCCCTCTGGGAACTGAGTGTTTCAAAACTGCGCATTTCTTCTTCACCAGCAATAAAGCGTTGGCTTTGGCCCAGGCTGGGAGCCCAGTGGGAGAAGGGCAAGACTCAGCTCCTGCTTCCAGCTGGTGGCTGCATGGAGGCCTGGCGGCCAGCAAGGCACAATGGCAAAGGCCCACTGGGGGCCCAGCCCGAGGGTGGGGCAGCCCCGGGGCCTCCCGGGAAAGGCAGCTCTGGGCTCTGGGTGGCACCTCCTGGGTAGCAGAAGGTGAGCTGGTAACATTGTCGCATCCCTCTGGAAGAGGCAAATAAATTATTGCTTAAAAAGGAGGGCCGCAGGAGGCGGCGGGCAGCTCAGTTGAGGGTGCGCACGGCGCGGCTGCTGCGCGGGAAGCGGTGCACCTTCACGTGCTTGGACAGGTGGTCGCTCCGCGCGAACTTCTTCTCGCACACAGGGCACTGATACGGCTTCACGCCGGAGTGCGAGCGCCGGTGCCGCGACAGCTCGTCGGAGCGAGAGAACCTAAGGGACACAGGGACAAGGGGTCAGCAGGCCTCCCTGGGGCCTGGACCTGAGTGGGGGCCCAGGTGGGGGGACCCAGAGCCCTGGCCGCCTGTGCAGCCAGGGGCAGGGCGGCTCGGCTGGGTGGTCCTCCCGGGTCAGCCCAGCTCTGCTGGGACAGGAGAGGGCCCCACCCCCACCCCGTCCCGTCTGTGCTGAGTCCTCAGAGCTCTGGCTGTGCTGCCTCACCAGCCGCAGCCAGAGCCTCTGAGGCGCATCCCGGAGTCACTGAGGGGACACTGAGCAGGCGGAGGATGCCTCCTCCCAGCGGCAGGGCTTCCCGCAGGAGGGTCCCCAGACGAGCCTGCCCCATAGGCTGAGATCTGAGGACTGCAGTTCAAGCCAGCCCGGCAGGAAAGTCCATGAGACTCTTATCTCCACTTAAACACCAAAAAAGCTAGAAGTGGAGCTGTGGATCAAGTGGTAGAGCACTAGCCTTAAGCAAAATGTGATGGCACCTGGCTCTGAGTTCAAGCCCCAGGACCATTCCCCACCCCACCCCCGCCCCCAAAAAGGTGCCCTGCCTAAGTGTTCAAGCATGTGGATGCCCCAGCATCGCCTCTCTCCACCTCTGCTGGCTGGGAACAAACACTCACACGGCAGCCCGAGCCTGCTGCGTGCTGGGCATCAGCAATTGTGTTTAAATGAGCAACCTGGCCAGGGGCTTGAGGTCAACACACACAAGGGCAGTGTTGGTGTTCTCACACGCACAACATATGAGTACGCACAACGTACAGGTACAGGCACACCCATGAGCACCAGGCCCAATGTCCCGTTCCTAGACCCAGGACAGCAGGCCCTCTCCTGCCTGATGGCAGGGCCTGCAGCTGCCCTGTCCTGCCCACAGGCCAGCGGGCACAGGAGGGGCTCCGGGACACTGAGGGCCTCAGCTCCCCGTGTTGCCCAAGGCCCAGGGTCCTGTCCCCAGTGGGCAGCTGCTGCACGTGGAAGCCAACTCCAGCCCATGCCTCTGGGAACTGTGGGGTCTGCATGGGCCCCCAAACACAGCACATCTTCTGACTCCATGAAGCTCAACCACTGTGTGTGCCGAATGAGGAAAGTGCGACTCCGGCACTGAGGACGGGTCTGAGGTACCATGACAGAGCAGCCGGCCAGAGAGCAGTTCCCGCATGACCCGCCGCCTGTCCTCACCTGCCTGCTCTGGTGACAGCGGGCAGCAGGTAACCTGACGTCTACTGAAAACTGCTAGCATCCTCCTGGCTCTGTGTGTGTGTGTGTGTGTGTGTCCCCTGCCCAGAGCTGGGGCCTCAGTTTCCCCACCCGGAGACAGGGGAAGTAATGTTCCATCCCAGAGGGCCGTGAAGCTGTTGTGATTGTCTAAGAACAGCAAGCTTGTGGTGCGGGCATGGGGCCTGGTGCAGTTCTTGGTCCCCGGGGAGGCCAAGGCCCTGGGGGACAGGCTAGGCCTCCCAAGGCTGGGGTGCGGGCAGAGGAGGCGTGGGGGTCAGGTAACCCTGGAGCTGCCTGCAGTGTCGGCACTGGAGCCCCAGCACCCAGGGGGAGGTGCCTCTGCCCAGACACTAATTGGCCATCCACCAGAAAGCCATGCTCAGAAAGTCAAGTCTCAGGGATGCAGCACCTCAAGGTGTACAGGGTCCAACCTGTCACCTCGCACCAATCTGTCCAGCGTGAGGGGGTCAGAGGCTGCTTCAGGGCAGCGGAGCCATGGGACACGGGAGCCAGCAGCAGAGCCAGCCGGACTGGCTGAGAGCCTGGCCCCTCTCCCCCCGGCTCTTTGCCTGCGGGCTTGGGTTGCCCCTCTCCTGGGTTCCTGTCCACTGCGGGCGCCACATTACCTGCCGCCCGGCCTCCGGCGGCTACCAGTGTGCACATTCACTGTGGCAGGGGATTCTTTCTGGAAAGAACGGCTTGGCCACTCTGGAACAGGGTGTCCTGCTGCAGGGAACAAAGGAGGCCTGTGTCTGTGAGCTAGCAGGGAAGGAAACTTCTAGGAAGGCTAGCACACAGCTTCTTTCCAGATGGTCAGATCACAACCAGCCAGGCTGGCATCAGCCCCTCAAGCAGGTGAAATCATGTCCCAAGAGGGGATACACGGGGCATCCCAGCAGGCAGCAGAAGGAAGTGAGGCGCGCAGCTGCGCTGGTGCTGGGCGGTGGGGCGTGCCGGCGGGGTGGAGGTGCTGCACTATTCTGAGGCCTTGGGCAGAGAACCAGGGCCAGAGGCAGCCAGAGGAAGGCAGCAAGCGTGCAGAGCCGCTGAAGCCCAGGCCCATCCACACCAGAGCGAGCTACGCCCCTGCGGATCCACACCAGAGCGAGCCACGCCCCCGCAGATCCACACCAGAGCGAGCCATGCCCCCGAGGATCCACACCAGAGCAAGCCACGCCCTTGCGGATCCACACCAGAGCGAGCCACGCCCCCGCGGAGAGTGGCTGGAGGGCTCCCCCAGTGGGGTACAGAAGAGTGGGCAGGCAATGGGATTCCTGGCCCTGCCAGCACTCATCAGCTGAGTGCCGCAGAAGCTCAGCGTTCTGTGCCTCCATCTCCTCAGAGGGGACGGACATGCAGCGGCCATCACTTTTATGGACCTATATGGAGAATGACATGATGGAAGCCACACAGAGCGCTGACAGCAGGACCTCGAGCACACGGCTCAGCAGCCGCCGGCCTGCGGCCTCAGCCAGAGCAGACAGATGCGTCCGCCTTGACCCTCGGCCGCACCCGCGGAGGGCCGCACCTCAGTCCACACTCCTGAGCACATCCGTGCGGACATGATCTTTCTGTGCCTCCGGTTCTGGTCTAGGATGAGTGAAGGGAGGCAGATGGGGTAACGGAGGCGCGATCCGGCCTGGGCAACGCCGCATGCACAGCACCGGCAGCCCCCTGCACACACCTCTCTGGCTCCCTTCAGACGAGGCTGCCAGGGAGGAGCCTCCCGGGAGCCAGACACACACCACTCTATGCTGTCCAGCTGCCCACCCTACCAAGGGTGCCACCTTGCACCCCGTGTCCCTGCCGCCGTGGGCCGGATGGGTCCAGGACAGGGAGATGGGCACGGGCTTGGATGGTCCCGAGCTGACAGCTTTCAAGTATCTACTGTCACTTGCATACCTGCTACGGGGTGCTCACCACCACGAAGCGGCTGTGGAGGACAGGGCTCACCCGTGAATACCCCCGACTACTCAGCCAGCCCCCTGGTCCTGGGGGGAGGGGGCTGCAGAGGGTGGCCTCAGCCTCGGCCCCATCCCAGCTCACTGGCTGGTCGGTACCAGCCAGGGGACGGCAGTGAAGAGGCAAGCCGGACTGAGTACAAGCCAGTGCTGTGGGGCAGCCCTTCTCCCCACAGACCTGCCCCGCCCCACCAAGCACGTACAGTCCCACCGACACTCCACGGCATTGTCCACGAACCCACACAAGACTCATCAGTCCCTCCTTGATCTCTGATGGTTAGCTGACAACTGGCGTGCAGACAGGGGGCACTGCAGACCACTCCTGTACTTGCCTGGAGCTCCTCTCCAGGAGAAACTGAGGCTCAGTGCCCCAGGGACACAGAGTGAGCTGCCGGCTGGTCAGGGGCTCAAGCCCTCCACTGCCTCCTCCAACTGGGGGCCACAACACACTCCCCGTTGTCCAGTTAAGAGCACAAAGCCCCTCCCCTGCCCTCCTCCTCCACCCCGCAGCCCCCCCCCCCCCAAACGGGGCCTGCCCTCACACGACACCGCACGTGGCTCAGAGCAGGAGGGACGTGGGAGGGAGGCTGAGCAGGTGGCGCTCAGGACAGGCTGCCACGCACCAAGGCACTCTTGGGGAGCCTTCTCCAGGCAGCTTGTGCCAAAGACCACATTGTGAGGGCTGTCCATGACACAGCCTTGGCAGGCCAGGACCCGGCCTGGGACCAAGGCTCATGAGCTCTGTGAGCCAGTCTGCTCCAGAAAACAAGAGCGACACTGCTCTGCCATACCCCCAGACACACCTGTGCACACAGGGCACGTCACCATACGCCAGGTGCACAGGTGCACCAACACACGGCTCGTATCACCAGCTGTGCGCCTGTGCTTGAAGCCTCCACAGCGGGCCTGCGCACCATGCTCTGGCCGCACACTCAAGAGCCACAGCAGCAACACGCAGACCGTGCTGAAAGCTCCTGCCACTGTGGGGGGTGGATGCACCTCCTGCGGGGGCTGAGCAAGGGTGACACACAGGGCCTCTCTGCCCCAGAAGTTGGGCAGGCCTGGCAAGGCCCCCACGCTATGAGTTCCACACAGGGCAGAGAGCCTGGAAGACTTTCGCCATCTTTGACCCAACACCACAGCCAGCCTGGCCTTCTGGGTTGGCTCTGCGGCGTCCCACACCCCTCCACATCCCTGGGAGGAAGCAAGGACCAGGCCTGACTCACATACCCCCAAATATCTGCCCCAGGCAGCTTGTCCCTCCCGGCTCGGCCCCCATGCAGCATTTTCAGGATGAGCCTCTAACTCAACCACTGGGCTTCAAGTCCCATTTATGGACTGGTGTGAGCTGGGGCCGGGTCTCCCACAGCCCGGGCCTCAGTGTCCTTAGGACCTCCCTGCCCCCCCCTTCCTTGAGCTGGGGTCTGGCGGTCCTTACCCTGTGTGGGCCGTGAGGGTCAGGGACAGAGCCCTACTCCATCACCTTTGGCTGTCCTGTCTGCATAGGTGCCCCGCTGCTGACCGCTGCCCTCGGCCCACCAGACCGAGAGACCCACAAGGACTCAGCACTCGCTCGGAACAAGCCACAGCAAGCCCGACCTGGTCATTAGGAAACTGAAGGCAGGTGGCCTCCAGTGTTAGTAAGCACAGGGACAAGGAAGCCTGGGCAGCTGGGCCCACGCGGACCCTGACCTTTCCTGTGGGTGAAGAACTGGGCCTGGGCTGCACGCCTGTGAGCCCGCAGGAGGGGTCCTCACTGGCCGTGAGGCCGGTCCCTGCCATACTGACCTCCAGCCGCAGCCCGGCCAGGTGCAGGCAAAAGGCTTCTCGCCGGTGTGCCGCCGCAGGTGAGCCTTCAGATGGCTGCTTTTCGTGTACATCTTGCTGCAGCCGGGGAAAGTACATTTGTGCATTTTGATGAGTTCTGCTGCTGGGTTCTTGGTGAACTTCTGGCCCACGAGGAGGCCGGCGGGGCTGGGTCCCAGGGGTCCCGACCCAATGGGTTTGGCGGCGATGGGCACCGGAGCGATGCGCACGAACTTCGAGGGCAGGCTCAAGTTGGAGGAGGGCACCACCTGGGGCACAAGCGCGAAGGTCTGCCCCTGGATGTTGACCAGGAGCTGGGCCACCTTGACGTTCTCGGGGGCCTGCCCGGGGGAAGCGGGGTCTGCGCCGGCCTCCTGCTTCACAGCTACTGGCTGGATCTGCAGCAGTACCGGGATGGGACCATCGGGTGCCGGCCCCTCCCCTGAGCCCTGGGCACCGCCCACACCGGTGCCATCTGGGGGAGGGGTACCGCGTTCTCTCCCTGCAGACCCTGGGTGTAGGTGGCTCCTGTGGGGCCCAGCCAGCTCTTGGCCACAGGCTTCGTAGTCTTTGCTGCTCTCCGGGGCCTCCCTGGCCTTTGGCTCCATGTTCTCCTCCAGGAACTCCTCGATCTCCTCCAGGGTGGGCTGGAAGGGCCGGGGGACGTCATCAGGGTCACCCAGGGGGAAGTCAGAGAAACAGATATGTTCCCCCTTCGTGGGCACTGGAGCTCTCCGCCAGGGCCCCCACGTCACGGGGCTACTGCTGTCCCCAATGCTCCCGCCGCCACCGCCACTGCCCAGTGTGGCGTGGGACAGCAGGAAGTCCAAGATGCTGTCCTGGCCCTTGGTGCCCGGCCTTCCTCTGTAGCAGGAGCAGCGGGCGTGCAAATCGGGGCTGGCACAGGAGCAGGGGCTGGAGGCATCGCTGTCATCTTCAGAGACAGGCGAGGGCAGCACGTGGTACCCCCGCCGGCCGGCCAGCCTCTCACCCAGGTAACCCACGGGGCATTTTGGAGACGAGAAGGTCTCATCTACTGGAACCAAGTGGTCCACCATGCTGGCCTGGCCGTGCCAATGGTCACTGCAGAGGGAACAAGGAGGCCTGGTCAGAAAGTCGGGGGGCTCGCTGACAGCGGGCTGGGGCCCCACGCTCAGCTGCCTGCCCACAGCCTCCACAGCCAAACCCCGCTCCTGCCTCCATCCCTCGGGAGGACAGGCCGGAGCAGTGTTGGCTGAAATTGCACCACTCTGCTTGCAAAAGAGCCCTCGTCACCCCATTGCACAACCCAGGCACTCTGGTCTCAGACACTCCTGGAAAAGGACACCCCATGTGCCTGTGATCAGCCATGTGTGTGAGAGAGGGGCCTTCCAGGGGAGGAGGTATGCTGGACCCAGAATGGCCCAGGATGGGAAGACACTATGTCTGCAGACCCTAACTTCAGCTTCCTGCTAGAGGAGTCACCCTGGGAGCAAAAGGGAGAATGGCCGAGTGCCCTCTGACAGGAGGTGGCTGGGGCTTCCAGGCTGAGCAGGGCACTTGTGGCTCACATCTGTAATCCTAGCTACTCAGGAGGCTGAGATCTGAGGACTGACATTCAAGGCCAGCCCAGGCAAGAAAGACTTCTTTATCTCTAACTAGCCACTAAAAAGCCAGAAGTGGAGCTGTGGCCCAAGTGATTGAGTGCTAGCCTTATGCAAAGAAGCTCAGGGACATTGCCCAGGCCCTTGCCTAGCCCTGAGTTCAAGCCTGTGGACTGGCACAAAACAAAACAACAACAACAAGACCAGGCTGTGTGTTAAATGTGAATTTCAGGTTGAAAAAAGAATCTACTTTTCACAGAAGACCTGGGATGGGATACACTGATTTTAACTTTTTTTTCCTGAGTTTTAAATGGGCAATTATCTTTTAAATGGGTAGTTAATAAGTAAAGAGGTAAAAAAGTCAAACAGCAGCAAGCTCTTCCTCCTCCCCTCTCAGGGCTGTTTCCCCATCCAAAGGGGACCCGAGTTCTGCCTCCCCCTCTGTGAACCAGAGAGGTGAGCTTCAGCTGCCTCCCGTCACCGCGGGAGAGGCCAAGGCCCGGGCCTCCTGCTGGGTTGTGGGCCTCACTGCCTCATCCACCATCTCCTTTGGCGCCATTGCCTCTAACAGGATGGAGAAACACGCGCAAACACCCTCCCACGTGCAGACACCCCCCGGGGGCCCATCAAGAAGCTGAGCAGAATGGAAGACACGTGTGCACTCACACAAACACACACACCCATTGCCACGGCCACTGCTGTCGTCCGGGACACTCACCACCGTGGGGGCTGGGCTAACGCCTATCTCCTCGCTCCATGTCTCTGTGGAGGTCCTGCCTGGTGCCCAGGAGGGGCTCAGAGGACACTGGCAGACAACAGCGGGGAAGCCGTGTCCCGGGAAGCCAAAGGCCATGCTAGGTTTGGCGTCCGAGGGGGAGAGTCAATAGTGCCTGGCCGTGACAGGGCCACCTCTCTGGACCTTTGTCCCCATCCAGTGACCACGGTGGGCTGGGTGTTTACAAGCTGAAGGAGCGCCAGCATCCCTGCTGCTTGGCATCACCTCTGCATCTACCCCCTTGTCTTCAGGACCACTCCCCCCCAACCCACACACGCAGCACAGCACCTCTGGCAGCAGTGACCTTTCCATGCTCCAATGGTCTCTAAGCCTCCCTCCCGCACAAGGACACAAGGACCTTTGACTCAGCTCCCACATGGCCTGGGAGCCTCTAGGAAGGAAGCTCCAGGAGGAGCAGGTTTGCAGAAGTCCACCGTATTCAGCTAAGGATCTAACCTGGGGCTGTTTTAAGATGCACACTATTAAATTGGAACCCCTACGCACAACCATTTGAAGATAATAACACAAATACAATACACACAATTCATCAAACAAATTCCTGGGAAGGAATGGACCTCCAAAGCCTGTGCTACACAGAGCACTGTCAACCGTGGTACGGAGTGGCACCACCTGCCCGCAGGTCATAGCTCCAGGCAGCCCGGGGCCCTCCCCCTCTCCCCTCCCTCACCCCTCCCGTGCTTGTCAGTTGTCCCTGTGGGTCCCTCTGCCCCAGCACTCCAGGTGGAGGCTCCCCAAAGGGTGCGTGTGTGTGCACGTGTGTGCGTGCACCTGTGAGTGTGTGCGCGCGTGCGCGCGCCTTGTGTGCGCGTGCGCGTGTGTGCGCGCACCTGTGAGTGTGTGCGCGCGCGCCTTGTGTGTGTGTGCGCGCGTGCGTGCGTGTGCGTGTGGTCTTACAGGTGCGAGGACTCGCACTCGCTCTCACAGTCTCGCCGGGCTCTTTTTACTCAAGGCGGGGGATGCTCCGGCTGAGCCGCACCTCCGCTCCTGGGTGGTATTAATGAACGATTCCCAGTGCGCGGCCTGAGCAGCTTCCCAGTGCCAGGCCCACTGCTGGGCCTCCCGGGAGGTGCCCTGTGGGAAACTACCTCGGCACTTTTGCTTCCTGTCTACCTTCCCACCAGAATACAAGCCAGTGCAAAGCGATCCCGGAGTGAAACACGCACGGGGCTGGCGCAGGTCACGCGCGGGGGGCCGGGATCCGGCAGCTGGGCCTGCACGCGGGGCTCCGCGGCTCTGAAGGGCAAGCAAGGGCTCTAGGACCGGCCGGGCGGAGGTGGCGGCGGCCGCGGTCCGGGAAAACAGCAGCACGTGGCGCGGGCGGAGGCGGGGCCGGGGCGGGGCGGGGGAGGGGGGGACGCGCCGTTCCGGGCACCGGCCCCGCCCCCGCCCGCCGGCCAGGCCTGCTGTTTATCCTCCCCGGGACACAGCGGCTGCAGGAACAACATGTAATTGATAACAAGCCCAGCGCCGGCCAAGGGCTCGCCATTGGGTCAGCGTGCAAATCACGGGGGTGGCGGTGGGGGCCACTCTTCAAAATAAGAGTCTCCTCCCGGAGCTACCCGAGGATCCTAAAGTCGCCCGGTCCGGCCGGGGCGTTCTCTCACCTGTGGGGCTCCCCGGGGAACCCCTGGGCGCGGGAGGGAGGGGATTCCGGGGCCCACGCCGGGGACTCCTCACCCTCGGGGACGCGGAAGGGCCCAGCCCGGGCTTCCCAGCGCACAGTGGGCAGGGCAGGGGCTGCGGCCTCCCCGGTCCCGGGCCCGAACACGTCGGGCCGGGGACGCGGAGCTGGAGGTGCGGGGCGCGCAGGGGGTCAGGCGTGTGACAGCGCGGCGGGGCCGTGCGCAGCGGGTGGCGGGGCCGTGCGGGGCCGTGCGCAGCGGCGCCGGCGCCCGCGGGGCCCGCGCGAGGGTCCACCCGGGACGGGGCCGCGCGTGGGAAAAGGCGTGGGCGCTGCCCCGGCCCCGCACGGCGGCCGCCGGGCCCCGGGCCCTCCGCGCGGCCCCCTCGCCCGACCCCGCCGCGGTGACCGACAGTAACCCCTCCGCCTCGCACCGCGGCCGCGCTCCCCTCGCGCCCGGGCCGGCCCCCGCCCCGCCATATGGGAGGCCGGCCCGGCGGGCGCGCGGGGCCTCCGCGGGGAGCGCGGGCCGCGGCGCCCGGGGTCGCCGCCCCGCCCCCTCCGGGCCCCGGACAGCGCGCTCCCCGGCCCCGGCCGCCCCCGCCCCCGGCCCCGGGCCCCGCAGCGCGGCCGGCCCCGCCGCGCCTCTCCCACCTGGCGTGGCCCGCGGCCGGGCCCCGGCGGTCCTGCGGCACGGGGCCGGGCTGGGCGGGGCGCGGCCCGGCGGGGGTCTGGGCGGCCGCGGGCCGGGCCGCGGTCTGCGCTCGCTCGCTCGCTCGCGGTGTCGCCGCTGCCCGCAGTCGCTGCGGCGGAGCCCTGGCCGCCCGCCGCTCTCCGCGCTCACCCCGGGCCGCTCACGTGATGCCGCGGGCGCCGCGAAGGCTCGCAGGAGGCTCGGCCTCGGGCGCGCGCCCCATTGGCCAGCGCCGCGCGTCACGCGCCCGCCCCGGCCCCGCCCCGGGCCCCGCCCCTCCCGCCGGGCTCGGCGCGGCCCGGCTCCCAGCGCCCGCCTGCGGCCGGACCTGCGCGCCGCGGAGCCCCTGGCGCCGGCCCGCTCCCCGCGCCCGGCCCCTCCCGGGGCCACAGCGTCCACGTCGGTCCGCGCCCGGAGCTGGGCCCGGGCGAGCCTGTGAGACCTGCGGACGGGCCCGAGGTGCGCCCCGGCCCGCTCCGGCCCCCGCGGCCGGACGCCGGGTGAGGTGGAGACTTGCCCCGGGCCTCGCGGGAGAAACGCAGCGGCACCTCAGTGTCCGGCCGGGCCGTGCGGCGCCCGGCGTCCCGGACGCGCTCGCGCGGGCTGCGGAGGGAAGGAGGGGCGCGGGCGGCAGCGGAGCGCACGAGCGCGGTGCCATCGCTGCGGAGCCGTGCGCTGCGGTGCCATCGCTGCGGAGCCATCGCTGCGGAGCCATCGCTGCGGAGCCATCGCTGCGGAGCGCACGAGCGCGGTGCCTGCGCTGCGGAGCCATCGCTGCGGAGCCATCGCTGCGGAGCCGTGCGCTGCGGAGCCATCGCTGCGGAGCCATCGCTGCGGAGCCATCGCTGCGGAGCCATCGCTGCGGAGCCATCGCTGCGGAGCCGTGCGCTGCGGAGCCATCGCTGCGGAGCCATCGCTGCGGAGCCATCGCTGCGGAGCCGTGCGCTGCGGAGCCATCGCTGCGGAGCCATCGCTGCGGAGCCATCGCTGCGGAGCCGTGCGCTGCGGAGCCATCGCTGCGGTGCCATCGCTGCGGAGCCATCGCTGCGGAGCCGTGCGCTGCGGAGCCATCGCTGCGGAGCCATCGCTGCGGAGCCATCGCTGCGGAGCCATCGCTGCGGAGCCGTGCGCTGCGGAGCCATCGCTGCGGAGCCATCGCTGCGGAGCCGTGCGCTGCGGAGCCATCGCTGCGGTGCCGTCGCTGCGGAGCCATCGCTGCGGAGCCATCGCTGCGGAGCCATCGCTGCGGTGCCATCGCTGCGGAGCCATCGCTGCGGAGCCATCGCTGCGGTGCCATCGCTGCGGTGCCATCGCTGCGGAGCCATCGCTGCGGAGCCATCGCTGCGGAGCCGTGCGCTGCGGAGCCATCGCTGCGGAGCCATCGCTGCGGAGCCATCGCTGCGGAGCCGTGCGCTGCGGAGCCGTGCGCTGCGGATCCGTGCGCTGCGGAGCCATCGCTGCGGAGCCATCGCTGCGGAGCCATCGCTGCGGAGCCGTGCGCTGCGGTGCTGTGTGCTCTAAGGGTGCTGTGTGCTCTGAGAGTGCTGTGTGCTCTGAGGGTACTGTGCGTTCTGAGGGTGCTGTGCGCTCTGAGGGTACTGTGCGCTCTGAGGGTACTGTGTGCTCTGAGGGTGCTGTGTGCTCTGAGGGTACTGTGTGCTGAGGGTGCTGTGCTCTGAGGCTGCTGTGTTCTGAGGGTGCTGTGCTCTGAGGGTGCTATGCGCTCTGAGGGTACTGTGCTCTGAGGGTGCTGTGTGCTCTGAGGGTACTGTGCACTCTGAGGGTGCAGTGTGATCTGAGAGTGCTGTGTGCTCTGAGGGTACTGTGCTCTGAGGGTACTGTGTGCTCTGAGGGTACTGTGCGCTCTGAGGGTGCTGTGCGTTCTGAGGGTGCTGTGCGTTCTGAGGGTGCTGTGTGCTCTGAGGGTGCTGTGCGCTCTGAGGGTGCTGTGCTCTGAGGGTGCTGTGTGCTCTGAGGGTGCTGTGTGCTCTGAGGGTGCTGTGGGCTCTGAGGGCGCTGTGCACTCTGAGGGTGCTATGCTCTGAGGGTGCTGTGCGCTCTGAGGGTGCTGTGCGCTCTGAGGGTGCTGTGTGCTCTGAGGGTGCTGTGCTCTGAGGGTGCTGTGTGCTCTGAGGGTGCTGTGTGCTCTGAGGGTGCTGTGCGTTCAGAGGGTGCTGTGTGCTCTGAGGGGACTGTGTGCTCTGAGGGTGCTGTGCTCTGAGGGTGCTGTGTGCTCAGAGGGTGCTGTGTGCTCTGAGGGGACTGTGTGCTCTGAGGGTGCTGTGCTCTGAGGGTGCTGTGCGCTCTGAGGGTGCTGTGTGCTCTGAGAGTGCTGTGCTCTGAGGGCGCTGTGCGCTCTGAGGGCGCTGTGTGCTCTGAGGGTGCTGTGTGCTCTGAGGGTGCTGTGCTCTGAGGGTGCTATGCTCTGAGGGTACTGTGTGCTCTGAGGGTGCTGTGTGCTCTGAGGGTGCTGTGTGCTGTGAAGATACTGTGTGCTCTGAGGGTGCTGTGTGCTCTGAGGGTGCTGTGTGCTCTGAGGGCGCTGTGTGCTCTGAGGGTGCTGTGTGCTCTGAGGGTGCTGTGCTCTGAGGGTACTGTGCTCTGAGGGTACTGTGTGCTCTGTGGGCGCTGTGTGCTCTGAGGGTGCTGTGTGCTCTGAGGGTGCTGTGTGCTCTGAGGGTGCTGTGCTCTGAGGGTGCTATGTGCTCTGAGGGTACTGTGTGCTCTGAGGGTGCTGTGCTGAGGGTACTGTGCTCTGAGGGTACTGTGTGCTCTGAGGGTACTGTGCGCTCTGAGGGTACTGTGTGCTCTGAGGGCGCTGTGTGCTCTGAGGGTGCTGTGCTCTGAGGGTACTGTGTGCTCTGAGGGTACTGTGTGCTCTGAGGGTGCTGTGTGCTCTGAGGGTACTGTGCGCTCTGAGGGCGCTGTGTGCTCTGAGGGCGCTGTGTGCTCTGAGGGTGCTGTGCTCTGAGGGTACTGTGCTCTGAGGGTACTGTGTGCTCTGTGGGCGCTGTGTGCTCTGAGGGTGCTGTGTGCTCTGAGGGTGCTGTGTGCTCTGAGGGTGCTGTGCTCTGAGGGTGCTATGTGCTCTGAGGGTACTGTGTGCTCTGAGGGTGCTGTGCTGAGGGTACTGTGCTCTGAGGGTACTGTGTGCTCTGAGGGTACTGTGCGCTCTGAGGGTACTGTGTGCTCTGAGGGCGCTGTGTGCTCTGAGGGTGCTGTGCTCTGAGGGTACTGTGTGCTCTGAGGGTGCTGTGTGCTCTGAGGGTGCTGTGTGCTCTGAGGGTGCTGTGTGCTCTGAGGGTGCTGTGCTCTGAGGGTACTGTGCGCTCTGAGAGTGCTGTGCGCTCTGAGGGTGCTGTGCGCTCTGAGGGTACTGTGCGCTCTGAGGGTGCTGTGTGCTCTGAGGGTGCTGTGTGCTCTGAGGGTGCTGTGCTCTGAGAGTACTGTATGCTCTGAAGGTACTGTGTTCTGAGGGTACTGTGTGCTCTGAGGGTGCTGTATGCTCTGAGGGTGCTGTATGCTCTGAAGGTACTCTGTTCTGAGGGTACTGTGTGCTCTGAGGGTCCTGTGCACTCTGAGGGTACTGTGCGCTGTGGGTTCTGTGCTCGCTGCGGTGCTGTGCATGCTGCAGTGCACTTTAACCCACAGTCTGGCTGGTCCCCAGCCAGGCATTTTTAAGATGAAGAAATCCATTCAGAGAGGAGGGGGCCTTCCCCACACACAGGGCTCCGCAGGGTGTCCCACCGCACCCCCAGACACCGCACCCCCGGACACCACACCCCCGGACACCACACCCCCAGACACCACACCCCTGACACCACACCCCCAGACACCGCTGGGACTGCCCTCCCAAGGCCTGTCAATTGACCATGTTAATTCTTTTTTTTTGGGGGGGGGCGTCCGGTCGTGGGCCTGAACTCTGGGCCTGGGCGCTGTCCGTCAGCTCTTCAGCTCAAGGCTAGCGCTCTACCACTTGAGCCATAGCGCCACTTCCGGCTTTTTTCTTTTTTCTTATGTGGTGCTGAGGAATCGACCCCAGGGCCTCATGCATGCAAGGCAAGCGCTGTACCACTGAGCCACATTCCCAGCCCCAACCATGTTAATTCTTGAATGCAACTTCCTGTGGTCAGGTGGAAAAGTCCCCTGCCTCTGCCTGGGGAATCCAGCCCTTAGGCTCCTGGGCCGTAGTGAGAGGCAGGAGGCAGCTCCCAAGCCTCCAGGTTTGCTGGGAATGTAACTCTGAATGTCCATTGTCTAGCAGGCCCAGATCAAGAGCAAGCACCGTGAATGACTGACAGCTGTATGGCCACTCCGAGGGCTTGGAGATGCCCGCCTCATTACACCCTACCCTTCCAGAGTGGTAGGCTCTGTGGCTGAGGCTGCACTAGGGAAGATGAGCCCTCAGAGCATGGGAGAGATCTGCAGGTGTACGAGACTCCACGGGATTCCTGCAAAGGCAGTCCACTGGCCAAGCCACAGCGTGGACCTGACTGGGAACCCAAATAAAAGCAACAGGTGGAAATTACCTGATGGATGTTCCACAGTCAAGGCTTTGGGACCCCGGGGCCGGAAATCAGCCTGCCCTCCCCAGCTGCATGGGCCACCCTTGGGTGCCAACAGTGAATGCGCCATTCCGGCTTGGGTAAAGTCCTCGAAGCCCTGAATGTGCCTTTAGCATCGACCTCAGGGCTGGTATTTCCACCCCTTTCGCCCAAGACACCTGCCTGTGAATCCAGCAGACCCAGGTTCCAGGAACTGTGTTTCCTGTTGGGTACAGGTAGTGTGGAGTTCACCTCAGAGTGGGGACCCAGGGAGTAGAGAGACCACCACCCACCAGCCTGATGCTAGCCTCTCCCAGACTCCTGGGGGAATCATCAGTGGCTCCACACACAATAAGGAAGACACTGGTGCAGGTATCCACTGAATATGCAGGCCGCCAGCCTTTGCATGGAGAAATGCTCAACCGCACTATCCTCCAAGAAACACAAATGAAAACAAGATACCCTTTTTCTTCCATCTGACAAGGATATTTTAAAGTTCTAGTACTGTTTGGAGAGGCTGTGATTCCAGGCAGCAGCTTAGAGTTATATCCAGAGCGTCTTATCCAGTAAGTGGTGTTCAGAAACCAACTCAAGCTGACACACATGGCTCACGTCTATAATTCCAGCCACTCAGGAGGCTAAGATCTGAGGATCTCCATTCAAACCCAGCTCAGCCAGGAAGGTCTGAGAGATTCTTCTGCAATTAACCACACACTGGGGAGGGGGAGGGGGGACGGCAGCACACAGAAGCAGACGTGAGGCTGTGCCAGAGTGCTCGCCTTGAGTCAAAAAGCTCAGGGGCAGCTCCAGGCCCTGAGCTCAAGCCCAGAACCAGCACAAAATAAAATGTTTGTATTATCCAAAATATGAGAAAATACAAACATGAGACTTTTTTTTTGCATGTATGGGAGCCAGTCCAGGGCTTAACTCAGGGTGCTTGATTGGAAATGAGTGTCAGGAACTTTGCTGCCCATACTCCTTTCCTTCGAATCAGGATCCTCAGATCTCAGCCTCCTGAGTAGCTAGGATGACAGGCGTGAGCCACCCGTGCCTCGCTCCCATCAGAATTTTATCTCCCATTAACCAGCAAAAAGTGGAGCTGTGGCTCAAATGATAGAGCACTAGTCTTGAGCAAAAAAGCTAAGGGACAGGGTTGGGACTGTGGCTTAGTGGTAGAATGCTTGCCTGACATGCATGAGGCTCTGGGTTCGATTCCTTAGTACCACATAAACAAATTTAAAAAAGAAGTTAAGGGACAGCACCTAGGCCCTGAGTTCTAGCCCCACTCTTGGCACACTTGTGCATATGCACACACACGTGTGGGCTCACATACACAGACACGGGTGCACATGCACACGCACTCGTGGGCTCACACAGAAATGGGTGCACATGCACACACACATGTGGGCTCACACACACAGACACGGGTGCACATGCACACGCACGCGCGGGCTCCCACACACATAGACATGGGTGCACATGCACACGCATGTGTGGCCTCATACACAGACACGGGTGCACATGCACACGCACACGTGGGCACACAGACACGGGTGCACATGCACACGCACGCGTGGGCTCACACACACACAGACACAGGTGCACATGCACGTGCACACGCGGGCTCCCACACACATAGACATGGGTGCACATGCACACGCACGCGTGGGCACATACACACACAGACAGAGACACGGGTATACATGCACGTGCACGCGTGGGCTCACACACACACAGACACAGACACGGGTACACATGTACGCGCATGCGTGGGCTCACACACAGAAACACGGGTGCACATGCATGCGCACGCATGGGCTAATACACACAGACACGGGTGCACATGCACGCGCACGTGTGGGCTCACACTCACGCACACAGACACGGGTACGCATGCACGCGCACACGTGGGCGCGCACACACACAGGTGCACATGCACACGCACGCGTGGGCTCACACACACAGAGAGACACGGGTGCACATGCTCACGCACGCTTGGGCACACACACAGACACGGGTGCACATGCACACGCACGCGTGGGCTCACACAGAGACACGGGTACACATGCACACGCACACGTGGGCACACACACACAGACACGGGTGCACATGCACACACGCGTGGGCGCACACACAGACACGGGTGCACATGCACATGCACGCGTGGACTCACACACACAGAGAGACACGGGTGCACATGCACACGCACGCGTGGGCACACACACGCACAGACACGGGTGCACATGCACACACACGCGTAGGCACACACACAGACACGGGTGCACATGCACACGCATGCGTGGGCACACACACACACCGACATGGGTGCACATGCACGCGTGGGCACACACACACACCGACATGGGTGCACATGCACACACGCATGGGCACATACACACAGACACGGGTGCACATGCACACACACGCGTGGGCTCACACACAGACACGGGTGCACATGCACACACACACGTGGGCACACACACCGACATGGGTGCACATGCACACACGCATGGGCACATACACACACAGACACGGGTGCACATGCACACACGCGTGGGCTCACACACAGACACGGGTGCACATGCACACACACGCGTGGGCGCACACACACACCGACATGGGTGCACATGCACACACACGCATGGGCACATACACACACAGACACGGGTGCACATGCACACACACGCGTGGGCTCACACACGCACACAGACACGGGTGCACATGCACACGCACGCATAGGCTCACACACAGACACGGGTGCACATGCACACGCCGCGTGGGCACACACACACACAGACACGGGTGCACATCTGGAGTGAACATGGGACTCCAGACCAGCACTCCTGGCACACTACTCTCTTCTGCGCTTAGGCACTGGCCCAGATTCCCCAGCGGGACAAAGTCTGAGGCTCAGCTGCTAGGAAGGAAGGGCTGCAGGGAGCAGGAAACTCCCTGCCGTGGGCTCTTGGCAGTGAGGACCAGGGCTGGAGGGGCAGGAAAGGTGGTCCCAGGCTGGCAGGTGTGGGACAGGACCTCACGGCAGGCTCTGCTCTGGGGAGAGGGCAGTCAGGCAGCCCTGATGTGGGTACTTACGATAAAGGCGGAGCCTGTGTGCCAGCTCCTCAGCTGATGAGGAAAGTCGGGCTGAGAATGACACACCACCACAGGCTTTTCTTCACCGGCATCTGCGCGGAGGCCTGAAGGATGGGAGGACCCCGCCAGGCCCAGGGTCATAAGAGCATCCTGGCCTCCAGCCCAGCATGTGCAAATGTCCCAAGAGGAGGCCAGCTTGTCTGAGGTATGGCCACGGCAGGCAGGAACCCGAGGCCAGCAGGTAGGGGTGCAGGGTTCGCTGCAGCCCAGGCAGGAAAGTCTGCCACCTGCTGTGGGCCTGGACCCTTACATTGCTCACATTATGCCTCTCAGAGATGCTGGAGTTGGCTCTTCCCAGTTCAAAGACAACCCCAGTGTGAGCCTGTGGCCCAGCTCAAGGATGCCAGGAGCGGCCCTGGCCCACAGAGGGCATGGTGGCTCCACGCACACAGGCTCCCTCCCTAAACAATTCACAGTCTCCAGGCCAGACACCAAAGCCAGCTCTCTCCACCAAGCCCCAAGGCCACAGCCGTGACCTTTTCCCCGGAGATGCTACGCACCAACGTGAGTTCAACTTTTATTAGCACACACCAATTGTATGATGAGTGGTGCACCTGATATTCCCATATGTGAATATACTCTAATCATGTTTAACCCCTTGTATTGTTCTTTCCTATCCCATCCCTAACCACCCACCCCTTATTGTGCCAGTACTGGGGCTTGAACTCAGGGCCTGAGCACTGTCGCTTAGCTTTGTCAACTAAGGCTGGAACTCTACCACTTGGGCCACAGCTCCATTTCTGACTTTTGGGTAGTTAATGTCCATCCAATAAGCGTGTCACAGACTTTCCTGCCTGCGCTCACTTTGAACCTCAATCCTCAGACCTCCACCTCCTGGGAAATTAGGGTTACGGAGGTGAGCCTGGCTTTCCCACACTTTTAAATTTTTCCTGCAACTGTTAAGTCCATTTCATCTTGCGTACAGTGTTCTTCGGTCACACTCTCCCCCCTTTCCCTGCCCCCTCCTACCTGGCCGCCGGGGTAAGCCGGTTTTCTTAGGCGCTGGCTTCTGCGTGTGAGAGCGCATGCTGGGCTCGCTTGCTTCCGCTGAGCTTACCTCTCTCACCGTGATGGCTTCCAGCCCAAGTCATGGTGCGTGTATGCTGTATTTTCTTTATCCATTCGAGGACGGGCAGCCACGCTTTGGCTGTCATTAACACTGCTGCAATAAATGTGCTGTGCAGGTTCTACTGTGTGCTGACTTGCTCATTGCTGTTTCTGGTGAGTGGGGTGGGTGGTCCGGGAGGTGAACAATGATCCCAGAGCTTTGGCATCTCCAACGAAGAAATAAATGGACACACACACACACACACACACACACACACGCAAATGTGAAGTGGTAAAGCAAGGGAAGGAGGGGGCGAGCGAGTGAGCAGGTGGTGAAGGAAATGTGGGCTGGAGTGTGGTTAAGGGGAGTTCGGCTTTACTTCCCTATGGCTAACCTGCCTCAGGTTCCTTGGATGAGCAGCTAATGAGCCCATTCTTTAAACCCAAGTGATTGTAACACACACTTGGTTTTTGCTTAGCTCCATTCCCCATCCTCATCCCAGGGGACTGGTGTGGGTACCAGGCCCTGCCCTGCCCTCTCCGCCCTGCTCACCTTGCTGGCTCCTCGAGCAGCCACTACTCTGCCCCTCCAGCACCCTGGTGAGGTGCCTTACTCCCTGGTGCCAAGGGGAGCAAGGGCAGGGCAAGGCGAGACAGGGACAGGGTGATGCGTCCTGATCCCACGGCGTACCTGCAGCCCCATGCCAGCTCCTGCTCCTCCCGCAGTGCTGGGAATCACGGGGTCCCTGTGCAGAGGACCCCAAAGCCACGGTCTTCCCGCTGCTCTCCTCTCACCCCTCTCCTAACTCAAGGCCAGGGCCTCTGCAGCCGCCTGGCTGGGGCCTTCGTCGGGCCAGGCCTGGCTGGGCCTTGCTTCCGCGCCTCTGGACACTCTGCAGCAGCACACGGCTCTCACGCAGCGCTGGGCACTTGGCCACTGCCGGAGAGGCCTGAGCCTCTGGGGCCTTGAAAAGCGGCAGCTCAGAAGTCAGATGAGATCTGCAGCTTCCAGGCTGGCGGGCGGGGGTCTGCGGGCCCCGGGCTGGCGAGCGGTGGGAGGGGGGGTGTGCGGGCCCGGGCTGGCGGGCGGGGGTGTGCGGGCCCCCGGGCTGGTGGGAGGGGGTGTGCGGGCCCGGGCTGGTGGGAGGGGGGTGTGCGGGCCCGGGCTGGTGGGAGGGGGGTCTGCGGGCCCCGGGCTGGTGGGAGGGGGTGTGCGGGCCCGGGCTGGTGGGAGGGGGTGTGCGGGCCCGGGCTGGTGGGAGGGGGGTGTGCGGGCCCGGGCTGGTGGGAGGGGGGTCTGCGGGCCCCGGGCTGGTGGGAGGGGGTGTGCGGGCCCGGGCTGGTGGGAGGGGGTGTGCGGGCCCGGGCTGGTGGGCGGGGGTCTGCGGGCTCCGGGCCGGGCCGGGGCGTGCGGGCTCCAGCCGGCAGGGCGGGTCTGCAGTGCAGGTCTCCTCGTTCCACGGGCCATGCCTGGAGTGTGGCCTGCTTCAGGTCCCGGCCTGGGACGCTCCGCCCGCGACGCCGGCTGCGTCCGTCCTCCAGCCCCGCGGCTCCCGCCCGCCTCGCCCTCCCCTTCACCTCTGCCCGCACTCTGGGCCTGGTTGGGCACGTTCCCGGGACCCCCCCCCCCCTCCCCGCACCGCGTGCCGGCCTCAGCCCCGCTCAAGCGGTGGAGCGCAGATCGGGAGCACAAAAGCTCGGGACTGTGCCTAGGCCCTGAGTTCGAGGCACGCGCCCCTATGTGCGCGCGCACAGACCGACAGACCGACAGACAGACACACACTCCCCAGCTTGACCCCTGGACTGCAGGGTGCCGCACCATCCCGCCTGGCTAGGCTACTTTAATTCTTACTCCCATCGCCCTGGGGACGTCGGTCAGAGCGGAAGCCACGCGAACCCTCGAGAACCCACGCGAACCCTGCGAACCCCCGCGGGCCGCGGGCCCCGCCCGCGCTCGCCTCCGCACGCAGCGGTGCGCAGCACGGGCTTTGGAGGCACGGCTGGAGGAAAAGCGTCCGAGACGGTAAAACGGGCGGCAGGGCACCGCACCGGGCACGCCGGCGAGGCGGGCACGCGCGTGCGCCCCGCGGGTCCGGCGCCAGCGCCCCCGCGGGCCGGGGGCGGGAACGCGGGGTCCGGCTGCTCGGCCCAGGCTGGCGCTCTGCCGCTCGAGCCACAGCCCCGCTCCCGTCTTTGTTGGTGCCCAGCGGGAGACTTTCCCGCCCGGGCCCAGGTCCCCGCCCGCGGACCCCAGCCTCCCGAGGAGCCCGGGTGGAGCCGGGGTGGCCGGCGCGGCTCCGCTCCGCTCCGCACGTGTTGCGCGCGCGCGCCGGGGCCGGGGTCGGAGCCCGGGGCCGGGGTCGGGGCCCGGGGCCGGGGTCGGGGCCCGGGGCCCGGCCGCGGAGACCCCGCCCGGCCGCGTCTCCGGCCCCGCGCGCGCCGCGCCCCGTCCCGCCCACGCCCCGCCCCGAGGCCGGCGGCGTCACAGAGCGGTTGCCCGGGCGACGCAAACGCAGACGTGCGGAGCGGAGCCCCGGGCGGCGGCGCGGAGGCTTCGGAGCCTGTCTGGGTGCGGGCGGCCGGTGGGTGCGCGGGGCCGGGTGTGCGGTGCGCGCGGGGCGGGGGGCGGGGCGCGAGGCCGAGGCCACCGCCGGGGCCCCCGTCGAGGCTCCGCCCCTGCGTCCTCCCGTGGTCCACATCGCCGGCCACCTGCGCGCCCAGCCCCGTCCCCCGGGCCCGCGCCGGGCCGCGCCGGGCGCCTGGGCTGCTCTCCTAGGGGCTGTCCCCGGAGGGAGGCGGGGAGGCCCGGCGACGGGGCGGAGGGGCCCGGCGGCCTCGCGGCCTGCGCCCGCGGGGAGAGCGCGCACCGCCCCGCGCCTCGTCAGCCTGCCGCTGAGGAGCCCCCCTCCGCGGCCTTGATGGCCCGAGACTCCTGAGCCGGGCCCGCGCCGGTCATCCCAGCTGCTCAGGAGGCTGAGATCTGAGGATCAGGGCTCAAAGCCAGCCCTGAGACCGGAAGTGGCGCTGGCTCGAGGGGTGGAGCGCCGGCCTTGAGCAGACAAGGCCAGGGACAGCGCCCAGGCCCTGATTTCAAGCCCCAGGACTGGCATAGAAACAAGCCAGCGAACCGGCGTACCCCTCTGTCTGGAGCTTATTAGGCTCTGGGCAATCCACAATAAACCGATTTTTGTGCCGTGATATCCCTGTGGTGGTGACTGCAGAGAAGCGGGGTGCGGGACACGGGGAGGGGGAGGGGAGGCCCTGCAGAGGACTCGAGCCGGTCTGAGTGGGAAGGGGGGGGGGCGGTTCATGGCTGAGGAAGCTGCAAGCACAAAGGCTCCGAAGCAGAGCAAAGCTGGTGCCAGGGGAGAGTGTGCGGCAGAATGGGGGACACGGAGCACATGGTGAGGCCCTGGGCAGGGGCGAGGGGCTGGGGGCCATGCGGGCCCCTCCTCAAGCGCCATGTCCCTCCCCAGGCCAGAATCTCCTTCAACAATGCCAAGTTTTCCATCAACCCACGGGACCTCGGCCAAGATGTCCAAGATACTGTCTGAGGTGGTCAAAAACTTGGCCCCCAACAGTAAGTGTGGGCTTGGGGGAGGATGGGCTCTCAGGGTCCAGGCCAGAGACAGAGAGGAGAGACTCACCCCAGGAGGCTCTAAGTCTGCAGCCGGGGCAGATAGGCCCCGTTCCCTAGATGCGAACTTGCTCAGGAGTTTCTTGGCCCACCCTAGGCTGGAAGGCTGAAGCAATAGGAGTGGGTGGTCTCCTAGTTCTGGGGGGCTGGAAGCTGAAGAGCAAGCTGTGGGCAGGTGGAGCCTCCTGAGGCTCAGGGGGCAGGCTGTGCCGCGCGCTCCTGTGTTCCGGCCGCTGGCATCTCTGTGTGCCTCCTCAGGGCCCTGTGGTGTGGCCTGTGTGGGCATCTTGAGTTCAGCCCCCTGGTGATGTCGGGTCAGGGCCCATTCCACAACAACCTCAGCTTTGGCGGCCACATCTGCAATGATCTACGTTCCAGGTTCTATGGTGCTGAAGCCTCAGGATTGGGGGGCAGGGGGACGGTTCTGACTGTAGCAGGCCATGAAGAAGCGCGCCCCTCCCTGCTCTCCACCAGCCACGGCTGCCCGGCTGGCTGTGGGACCGTGGCGGCTGCCCTGGCCTCTGAGCCCACGCTCTCCATGCAAGGCCTCTTTCTAGCCCAGTGACATGCTCGCTGCCCGGCGCTCATGGTGGACGGCTCTGGGGCTCTGGGAAGGGCGTCTGTGCAGTGCTATCTGTGTGCTCACCACTCTTTTGCTTTTAAATTTGAACTTAATTTGTTTTTGACATAGAAAGAAGTCCGTAGTTCAGAAGGTTCATCTTCAGCCCCCCTGTGAAGACAGCCCCACCCTGCCCCTTGGGGACACCTTGGAAGTGGCCAGTGCCCCCGGGCCCTCCCCTGCTGGAGAGTTGACTGTCCACATACATAAAAGAAGGCAGAAGCTGGTGTAGTGACTCTCACCTATAATCCTAGCTACCTGCTCAAGAGGCTGAGAGCTATGGATCCTGGAAAGTCTATGAGGTTCTTGTTTCCAATTAACCACCAAAGTTCAGAAATGGGGCTATGGCTCAAGTGGTAGAGCACCAGCCTTGAGCAAAAAAGCTAAACAAGAGTGCAGGGATCTGGGTTCAAGCCCCAGTACACACACACACACACACACACACAGAGCAGAGCAGAGATTTCCACAGGACAGCTGTAACCCCAGTGCCACCTCCAGAGCGGCAGGGGCAGGGCAGGTGGGAGGTGGATGTGGAGGGTGAGCACAGGAGCGGCAGGGGCAGGAGCGGCAGGGGCAGGGCAGAAGGCAGCAAAGAAAGGGAGGCCGGCACCGGGCGGGTGTCTGGCTGGAAAGAGGGCAAAGCAGAGAGAGGGTGCAGGGTGCCAGGGATGAGAGTTAGCTGGGGCAGCCTGGTGCAGGGCCAGCACAGGGAGACGGCGTGGGGAGACCCGCAGCGCCTGTCACGGGGACTTGCTTCCAGAAAGAAGCGAGGGAGTGATCCACGGAGCAGCTGGAAAGCTTGAGAACTGCAAATGCTGAAAACAAAATCTCACCCTGCCCAGCGCAGCGCCGGCGCAGGGTGCTCACGTGCAGATGCACTGTAAAAAAACAACACTTTTTTTTTTTGGCCAGTTCTGGGGCTTGAACTCAGGGCCTGGGTTCTGTCCCTGAGCTGCTTTTGTTCAAGGCTAGCGCTCTACCACTTGAGCCAAAATGCCACGTCTGGCTCTTTTTTTTTTTTCTGAGTAATTTATTGGAGATAAGAGTCTCATGGACTGTCCTGCCCAGGCTGGCTTTGAACCCTGATCCTCAGATCTCAGCCTCCTGAGTAGCTGGAATTACAGGTGTGGGCCACTGTGCCCGGCTAACCACCAAAACTTTAAAACAGGGTAAGACGCATCTAAGGTGGACTCAATCATCGTCCTAGCGGTGTGAGTGTGTAGCTCTTATGTGCAGGGAGCATTCTGGTCCACCCAGACCAGACAGCTTCTGCACCTTTGGGCAGCAGGTGTTGGGGAAGAACACAAAGGCGCTGGAACCCGGTGCCATGTGAGTCATTGACTTTCTGTGTCTCCCCAGGGGCCACCGTCCAGGACATCATGAACAATTTTTCAGTCACTGAAGTACCACAGGACAAAGGGACCAAGATGGCCAAAGGTCAGACCCAGGGGTGGGAGCCAGGCCCTTCCCTCTGCCCCAGATGCCCCTGGCCTCAGGCCGCACCGCCAACAGAAGACGGCGGGTGCATCAGGAACATAGAGTAGGATTTATTTTTCCCTCTGGCTCCCAGGGTCTCACAACTTCATGGACTCATCCAGGTGACCAGGCCGGGAGTCTTTCCTGCTCCACCTGAAAGCCCAGGGCTTTTAACTACAAGGCTATCTCATAGTTACACAAAGGCTGCTGCCGCTCCATCCTGGTCACATCTGCCTCTAGGCAGGGAGAAAGAAACAAAGAAAATACAAAACTGCCCTCTTGCTAACTCCATTCTTCGGGGAAAGGGTTCTTACCCAAAGCCCCATCCTGCAAATTCTGTCCTCATCCACTAGCCAAAACACAATGGGTGTTAAAACCAGCCTTGAGCTGAAGAGCTCAGGGACAGCTCCCAGGCCCAGAGTTCAGGCCCTACAACCAACAACAAAAAAAAAAACCAAAAACCAAAAACCAGGCATATTACTGCCACCACTGGGAGGATGGGCAGCCAGCTGCCGAGCGCCGTGCCCTTCCCCCCCCCCCCCCCCCCCCCCGTCCCTGCCAGCCCCCAGGTCTTCACAGAGCACTGACTTCCTGCCAGATGGAGCACTGTGCAACAGAGTGAGCTTCTACGGTGCTGTCCTGTTCTGCCCTGCCCTGGGCTCCCAGGCCAGGCTCCCTACACACACCTGCCCTGTTTCCTCTTTTTAAGCTTATGTGTGTGCACATGCTGCACACGTGCACCAGTATTGAACTCAGAGCCTCACAGCTCTCACTTGGCTATTTTGTTCAAGGTTGGTGCGCTACCACTTGGTTCACAGTTCTACTTCCAGTGTTTTGATGGTTGATTGGCATTAAGAGTCTCACAGCCTCTCCTACCTCAGCTGGCTTTGAACTTCCACCTTTAGAACTTAGCTTCCTGAGTAGCTAGGATGACAGGCACAAGCTGGCGATTTCTCAAAACTTTCAATGCAGCTTGTGATCTCTACACGAGAGCCTTTACCACGTCACAGTGTGGGAACACCACCCCTGCTTAAACCACAGAGCTAGAGGAGCTTTGCGTTGACCTGAGGCTTAGCCTGGTCCAGGAAGACATTTCTCCTTGGGGGGCTGGGAGGGCACAGAACCAGACAGAACCACTGGCTCCTGTGCAGCGCTGCTCTCCGTCCCCAGAGCACAGTGCCAGCGACAATCCTTTCCACTTGTCCGGAGATACGGATTTCTTCGTGCTCAGAGAAAAGGAGAAGAGAAAAGCCATCTTGGTGAGTGTCTGGTCCTTCTGTGGACCCTCTCTGCTCTGTCTCAGGTCCTCCTTCTCCCAGATCAATCATGGCTGCTCCTTCCCCTCCTTCTCCCAGATCAATCAATCATGGCTGTTCCTTCCCCTCCTTCTCCCCCCCCCCCCCCCCCCCCCCGCCCCTTCCTTGGGCTGCTCTCATTCCAGAACCGCCCCTGGCAGAGCCAGGTGGCCAGGGCTGCCTATCATCCTCCACAGCAAAGCCAGGCCACTCCTGTCTCTCCAAAGGCAGGGCTTCTAGCCTGGAGCCAGCCCACAAACAACACGGCTCCACTCCCCCCCAGCAGAAGCCCGATGTCTTGCTGGGAAGGTGGCTCAGTGGTAGAGCGCTTGCCTTGCATGCCTGAGGCCCTGGGTTTGATTCCTCAGCACCACATAAGCAGAAAAAAAAAGCCGGAAGTGGCACTGTGGCTCAAGTGGTAGAGTGCTAGCCTTGAGCTGAAGAGCTGAGGGACATCGCCGAAGCCCAGAGTTCAGGCCCTACAACCGGACCCAAAAAACAACAACAACAACAAACCCCAGAAGCCCGATGTCCCGCAGACGTCCACAGCCCCCAGGATGGGGCACCTGTGGTTGCCCTCACCCAGGTCCAGGGAGGACCAGAGACCCCAGGGGGCACCGCAGACCCAGGGGGCCGCCAGCCTTCCCCATGGCCCTTCCCTGCACCCAGTGCAGGCCCCACCCACCGGGCTGCCTCTCCTTCCCCCCAGAAGTCCAGCGCAGCAGCCTGCCTCACCCGGTTCCGGAGCGGCATCTTGCCGGCTCTGTGTCCTCCAGTGCGGCGGGGTTGGGCTGGGTTGGGCTGTTAGCGGCAGCGGGCTTTGCAACGGGAGGCAGAGGGCAGCTGGCTCTGCCCAAATCACAGACCCGGGAAGGCCTGGCGGGGAGGTGCCAGGCACTGCCCGTCAGTGGGGACAGCTGGTCACCCGTGGCCTACCAGCTGGCCAACAGCAGCAGCCAAGAGCAGAGCAACCTCAGGCTTTCTGGTTCTTTGAGAAACCCAGAAGGTTCCAGTGCCCTGGGCCCGCCATGGCTCAGCACAGCAGAGTGGCCCCCAGCTAAGCGAGAGCTTGGCTCACAGGGCTGGTCTTTCAGCGAGGGGCTACTCACCGTGCGTCCCGGGTTTATGCTGCTGCCCCTCCTGGTCTCCTGGGGCTCTTGGCTCAACCAGGGGCAGCTGTGCTCTCGGGGTGGGGTTAGGAAGGGGGGGGGCGTGGCATGTGCCCTTGCTGCCCCCATACAGCAGATGCATGGTAGCACACGCCCCTCTGTCATCTACAGGAGCGGGAGCAGAAGAAGAATCTGCGGGTGCACCAGAAGATGACCTACTCTTCCAAGTTGCTGGCCCGGCACGGCAGCCTCCGCCGAGAGCTGCAGATGGAGGAGGACACCGATGACCAGGAGCTGATCTCCGAGGCGGAGCGGCTGCGCTCCATCAAGGACAACATAGCCTGGAAGCTCGCCATGACCCAAGGTGCCTGTGCCGGCGCCATGGCCCAAGGGTCCGGGAAGCCCTGCGAGTTCGGCAGAGGCTGGCGCCCTTTGGGGCTCGGCCCCCCGTATACCTGGCGGAGCCGGGCACCATGGGCTGCGGACTAACTGCTCAGTTCACATGGTTGGCACCCTGAGTGGGAGGCGGCAGGTAGCAAACAGGCAGCCCAGGGCTGGTGGGGCGGCGCGGGCAGAGCACTGCTGGCAGCAGGGGCCATCCCAGCACTGCAAAAAAAAAAAAAAAGTCAGTATGTGAAGGCGGGGTGGCTCTGGAACAGATCCTGCGGCTCCCCAGGGTCCTGTGGAGGGGAGCAGGCCAGGGGCCACAGGGTTCTCCACAGCTCTTCAGAGGCATAGGGCAAGAGAGGGGGGTTCAGACACACAGCCTGTGCCCTCCCGTCCCCCCCCCCACATCCCCAGGGGGGAGTTCTAGCACCTGGGGTTCCACACTTCGCAATGTGGGCGTGGCAATGCGTGGCCACCCGCGGCCGTGCGGGTGTCACAAGCATTGTTCTCAGGAGCGGCCTGGGAGTGTGCATTCATGGCCTCGCCACTCTCCTTGCAGAAAAGAAAGTGGAGCCCGACAGGATGAACAGCTACATCCAACAGAAGCGAGAGATGTTCCTCATCCAGGTAGACTGCCCTCCTCTCTCCCCCCCCCACCCCCGGCCTGGGGGCCTCCCACCAGGCGCCCGGCCCGGCCAGCGGCAGAGACCTGCTCTGTGCTGGCCTCAGTACAACCTAGAAATGAAGCGGAACGAGATGCAGCGGCTGGAGATGCTGGCAGCACGGGAAGGCAGGCTGAAGAAGGCCGAGAAGTCTCTGGAGAAGGACGCCTCCTTGTTTGATGAGTTCCTCAAGGAGAATGACCGCAGCTCCGTGCAGGCCATGCGCGTGTGAGCCTGCGCCCGGCCCCACGCTACCCCCCCGTCCCCCTGCGCCCGGCCCCACGCTACCCCGTCCCCCTGGGCCTGTGGGCCTGAGCCTCTCAGCATTCCCCACTGTCACTGTGTCCGGGGCGCCTGGGACACCTTCCCGCCTGCCCTGCCACCCGCGCCCAGCCCAACCCAGCCTCCGCTGGACGTGAGGCTCCAGCCCTACTCGGAGCCTGGCCTCCCACTCAGGGCAAGGCCAGTGTGTGGAGGCTGCCTGAGATCATCCTCCTGACTCCCACCCCTCCCCAGAGCTGAGAAGGAGACCAAAGCGAAGATGGAGAAGATCGTGGAGATCCGGGACATCTCCACTCAGATAATGAATATCAAGAGGTGCGGGCAGAGGCCCGGCTATGGCTGGGCTGTCTTCCTCACCCATAATCGGGCAGAGCGCATAAACCTCCCAGGGACCCCAAACCTCCAGGGCTCGGGGGAGAAACTTCCCATTTTACACAGGGAGCTGGAGGAGACTCAGGCTGCCAGGGGCTGCAGGGACTGAGTAGCGTGGCCCAGGAGACTCCAGGCACCTCCCATAGCAGCGCAGCCCACAGGTCCAGAGGGCAGTGCCCCTGGGCACCGACGCCTAGCCTGCAAGGCAGATGCCCTTCCCGGCGCTAGGCCCCCACGCCAGCTCTCAAGGGGATGGGGCGGGCCAGCTGGAGGTCACAGTGGATGGGCCTTGACCTCCTGCCCCCTCCCTGGGCCCAGCGAAATCTCCAAATTCGAAGACTCACTACAGCGCTGCAAGTTGTATAAGGACTTCTTGTACAAGATGTCGCCTGAGGAGTGGCTGGAGGCGCAGAGCAGGAAGCAGCTGGCTTTCAAAAGGGCCAAGGAGATGGCTGCAGCCCCCAAACCTAGCACATCCACAGTGGAGGACAAAGGTAGTGAACGCCAGGCCGTCCCCAGAGAGGGCTCTGCCAGTGGCAGAGAGCGACCCTGGCCCAGGGCAGGGCCCTTCCGACAAGCAGCCTCCCCGCTTCCCCCAAGACTGCCCAGAAACCAGACTCCCAATTCAAGCAAGGGCTTGCCTTCCAAGGACCAACCTCCCTCCCTCCCTCCCTTCCTCTCTCCTTCCTTTCCTCCCTTCCCTCCTTCCCCCCTTCCTCCCTCCCTCCTTCCTTCTCACTCTTCCTTCCTCCCTCCATCCCTCCCACCCTCTCTTCTTCTTTTTCTCCCTCCCTCCCTCCTTCCTTCCCTCCCTCCCTCCCTCCCTCTTTCTTTCCCTCCCTTCCTCCTGGCTTTCCTCTTTCTTCCTCTCTCCCTTCCTTCTTCCCTCCTTCCTTTCCTCCCTCCCTTCCCCTGAGGTGGGACAGTCAGATGAGGCCAGGAACCCAGGCTGCCCTGCTCCTTCCTTCATTTCCTCTAGGGTTAGGAGCAGGAATCAAGAGCAAGGCTGCTTCCCAATGGTCCAAAGGTAGGTGGCTGGCCAGCGCCGGACCCCCCCCCCCCCCCCGCAGGGCCCGCGCCGACCCCTGACCCCTGCCGCCCCTCGTTAGAGCCCCCGGCCGGGAAGAAGTCGGTCAAGCTTGTGGGGGCGGAGCCAGCTGTGCGCAGCAGCAGCCATCTGCAGCAGAGCAGCCACCCCAGCGACCTCGCCGTCATGCAAGTGTGAGCCGCCGGGGGCCTGCGGGGCCGGGGCCACAGCCCGGGCAGCGGGGCCGGGAGGGGCCGGAGACGGGCACCGAGCTTCCCCCCGGAGGGACGGCGACGGGGGCAGGAGGAGGAACAGCGCCGCGTGCTGGTCTCAGGGCCGTCCCGGGTGTCGGCCGCTCGTCGACCGGGGGAGGGGCGGCCGGGCCGGGGGAGGGGCTGGCTGGGGGAGGGGCGCACCCAGCCGGGGGAGGGGCTGGCGGCCGGGCCGGGGGAGGGGCTGGCGGCCGGGCCGGGGGAGGGGCTGGCCGGGCCGGGGGAGGGGCGGCCGGGCCGGGGGAGGGGCGACCGGGCCAGGGGAGGAGCGGGCCGGGGGAGGGGCGCACCCAGCCGGGGGAGGGGCGGCCGGGCCGGGGGAGGGGCGACCGGGCCAGGGGAGGGGCGGGCCGGGGGAGGGGCGCACCCAGCCGGGGGAGGGGCGGCCGGGCCGGGGGAGGGGCGGGCCGGGGGAGGGGCTGGCTGGGGGAGGGGCGGCCGGGCCGGGGGAGGGGCGACCGGGCCAGGGGAGGGGCGGGCCGGGGGAGGGGCGCACCCAGCCGGGGGAGGGGCTGGCGGCCGGGGAGGGGCGCACCCGGCCGGGGAGGGGCGGCCGGGCCGGGGGAGGGGCGGCGCAAGGGAGTGGGGTGGAGAAGCTGTCTTCTAGCTGGAGTGAGTCCTCGGACCGTGCGGGCGTCCCCGCCGTCCCTCCGCAGGTCCAGCTCTTTGCTACCGCTACCGATTCAAGAAGACGGGGACAGTGACGCGGAGGTCTGTGGCTGGGACGTCCTGCTCCCTCCGCCACGACCCGCCCCCGGCCCACGGGCCGTGTCTTTCCCCCAACAACGCCCTGTTGGCCCAGCCCCCGGGCCACACCCCCTGCCAGCTCCGCCACCAACCCAGACCCAGGAAATCCCTCCCACCTCCCCTCGCCAGCCTCCCGCCATGCCAGCCGCCCCGCCCACCAGACACGCCCCGCCCCTCAAAGCCCCGCCCATCAGACGAGCTACCACCCCTCAAACCACGCCCACAAAATGCCCCGCCCACCAGACACGCCACCGCCCCACAAAGCCCTGCCCACCAGACGAACCACGCCCACAAGGGCCCACCCAGCTAGGTCCCGCCTTGCCCAGGTAAGCCCGCCCACCCAGGCAGGCCCCGCCCCTCCCGCAGGACTTGGAGCTGTACTTCACAGACCCGCAGCAGCTCCTGGATATCTTCGCCCAGCTGGAGGAGCAGAACCTATCCCTGATCCAGAACACGCAGGAGATGGAGGAGACCCTGGAAGATCTGACGCGCACCCTGAAATCCACACAGAACCGCATGTAGGTCGCACGCTGGGCGAGTTCCCCCAGCAGGGCCTGCCACTTGCTCCCACGGCCTCCAGGTGGGGGCCTGGCCGTGAGCTCCGTGTGTCCCCTCGAGTGGGCCGGGAGCAGGGCCTTGGTGCTGACCCCACTCTGGAACCGCCTGCCGCCAGGAGGCCGCATTTCTTGTCAGTCCTCCCGGGCCTCTGCAGTGGACTCCGGGGAGCGCTGGGGTCCCGGGGCGGGTTGGAGGCCACAGACCTTGTCCATGGCTCATGGCAGGGCTCTCTGGCAGGCTGGCCTGGAAGAAGTGTCCGCTGCCCTTGGCCTGGCTGCCAGTAGAGCCACCCCAGCCTGCTGGGCAGAAGCACGCTGGACAGCAGGGGCCCCAGCACCAGGAGCGCCTGCGAGGCCGGGCTCTCAAGATTACCATCCCCTCCCAGTCACTCCAAGGGGCTCCTCAAGCTGGTGTGGGCTGGTCCAGAGAATTGCCCTGCTTCCTAAACACTGGTGCACACTCTTCTTAGTCTGGGCCAAAGGCCCGTAAGGATTAGGCAAGGCCCCATCTTTGTCAAGCTTACATCAACAGCCAGACACAACACACAGGCCCACCCACCATTTCACCTGTCGGCATCGAGAGACGCTAGGTAGAGGGGAGAGTCACAGGAGAAGAGGCCGAGGTAGCGGTGGGCAGCAGAGGAGCTGTCGCCCCGGCAGGCAGGCGGACACCGCGGAGCTGGTACCGTAGCTCTCAGGTCCAAGTCTGGATGGTGATCAGATGGGGAGGGTCATGTGGGCCTCTAGGTGACCTGCACTCTGCTCCCCCGCCCCCCCACCCCCCAGGGACAGGGAAGTGAAGCAGCTAAAGCATTGGATCGCCACAATGATGAAGTCCATTGAGAAGGAGGAAGAGGTGGCTGCTGAGCTGCAGTTCAAAGCCCGCGTCTTCCACTTTGGGGAGTATAAGGCTGATCAGCAGGTAGGCAGGTCCCAGTGCCACCTCCTGGGCCAGGAAGCAACAGCCCATGTCCATGCTGCCTCCCCTTTCCCCTGTCCTTCCCACCCCTTTGCTCTTCCTCCTACACCCTGGGTCCAGCAAGATGGCCCCAAGGCGCCGGAGAGGCCTGTCCTCAGGCCAGGTTGGGGGATGAGAGAATTCTGGGGGACCAGTAACTGGGCAGCAGGACCGGCCAGGGGTCCAGAACATTCCCAGCCCTACAGCATGCCTAGGGCCTGATTCATTTAAATCCACTCAACTCTTTTCTTTTGTGAGTCATGGAGGTTTTTTTTTCTTTTCACTTTTTTCTTTTTTGCCAGTCCTGGGGCTTGAACTCAGGGCCTGGGCACTGTGCCTGAGCTTCTTTTGCTCAAGGCTAGCTCTCTACCTCTTGAGCCACAGTGCCACTTCTGGCTTTTTCTGTGTATGTGGTGCTGAGGAATAGAAGATAGGGCTTCCGTAGGGCTTCATGCATGCTAGGCAAGCACTCTACCCCTAAGCCACATTCCCAGCCCCCAAACCTAAGCTTGTTCTTTTATTCTTGCCATTTATTTTTCCAGGCCCTTGTTTGCCAGGTAATCATCTATCATTTGAGCCATGCCTTTAGCTCTTTTTTTGCCTTTTTTTTTTTTGGCCAGTCCTGGGGCTTGAACTCAGGGTCTGGGCTTTGTCCCTGGGCCTCTGTGCTCAAGGCTAGCACTTCTACCATTTGAACCACTTGGAGAGCTTTAACTTAGGACCTGGGCACTGCCCTTGACCTCTTTTGCTCAAGGCTAGCGCTCTACCACTTTGGGCCTTAGCTTCACTTCTGGTTTTCTGGTGGTTAATTGCAGATAAGAGTCTCACGGACTTTCCTGCTCAAGCTGGGCTGGCTTTGAACTGTGATCCTCAGATCTCAGCCTCCTGAGTAGTTAGGATTACAGGCATTGTGCCACTGGTGCCCAGCTCAAATGCACTCAACTCTAGATTCATCTCAGTATTGCCAGGAGCATTCTGTATGCCGGGCTCTGAGGCAGGGCGGGGAAGGTGGGAGTAGCGGGCAGGCTGGCCCTGTGGCTCTCATACAAGCACACATATGGTAGCAGCTGTCTACTGTTTTGAAAAGGTCAGGACAGGCCCAGGGAGGGGAGGCCACGCAGGATCTGGTCCTGCAGGGAGCCGTGCCAGTGCAGGGCCCCTGGGGCAGGGGACTAGGCCTCCCTGCTCACCAAAGCAGCTGGGGAAGGGGCTGGGGCAGGAGGTGAGCCTGGCGTCTGTGTTTCTATGAATACTAATACTCATGGCACTGAGCACCAGCATGGCTGCTCCATCCTAGAGACTCCCTGGTGCTGGTGGGCTGTACAGGGAGGGGCTCAGGCCTGTGGCTCCCTGCCTCCCTGCAGGACAAGCTGCTGGAGAGCCTGAACCAGAAGGTGCAGAACGTGTACAAGAGCTGCATGGGCCCACAGCAGGAGACCAGCCTGAGCACGGTGCAGATGCTCACTGTGGTAGAACACCTGCTAGACGACCTGCTGGAGAACCTGGAGCGCGTGCCGCAAGCCAAGATTGAGCAGGCTGGGAAGGCCAAGGAGAGGGAGCGGCGTCAGAGGTGCGGGCAGGCCCCGCCCGCCTGGGCCCCGGCCTTCACACAGGCCAGCTGTGCTGGAGCTGGCCAGGGTGGCGGCGGACTGGGGTGGGGAACAGGGGTAAAGCCAGGGTGGGGTCTGAGAAGGGAGAGTTAGTGGGAGGAGGGGCAGGTGGGCACCAGCTTGCTGCCAGAACACCTGCGTGGGTGTGGGCAGGCTTACCTGGACCAGGTAGGGGAGGGCCCTGGTCTCCCGGCTTGTGCGTTGCTGCCTTATTCTCACCCACTGCACATGCCATGTCCTCTGCTCACAGAGCCCCCTGCTCATGGCAGGCAAAAGGTTTTGGTGAGTAGAAGCTGCTACAGGAAGGAAATAGGGCCACAAGTGCCCGCCGTCATGGGTGGTTCATGGACCAGGAGCTCATGACTCATGTGGGGTCGCTGTGAATTCCACAAGCCCCCAGGCCAGGCCTTCCTTCCCTCCTTGGATCGGTGCTCAGCTGTGGGCTGTGGTCCTGGCTGGAAGGAGCTTTTGCCAGTGTGGGAGGGCACGGCCAGACTGGCCCAGTGGAGGTGGGGCGCGGTTGCTGCTAGGCCCCGGCCCTGCCAGCCGCCTCTTATACCCAGGCTGCGGGAAGAGAAGGCCAGGATGCAGATGCTTCTGCAAGAGGAACGGATGAAGCGGGCGCGGGCGCGGGCGCAGGCTCAGATCAAGAAGAAGGTGTGCATGGGTCTCGGGGTTCCCCCATCTGAGTGCTCAGGACCTCCCTGCCGGCAGCATCTTGGAGGCAGGAGGCTGGTCCCAGCATGCTCTGTGCCCCGACCTGCTGTCCCCTGGGGCTGCCCCCTCCCCCAGGACTCATCTCCACTTGCCAGCCCAGGCCTCTCCACTGCGGGCGGGCAGTGCAGCGTGCAGAGCTGGCACCAAGAGCGCAGAGCCTGGGGTCCCACTGTCCCTTCACGCTCCAGCCACACCCCCGGCCACGCTCACTGCCGAACCCGTCGGGTCCCAAGGCCTTCCCTGGGGACGGGTGGAGGTAGCCATCATACTTTTGGCTTTGGCCACGGCAGGCCTGGTCCCTGGGGCGGGCAGGAGGCGGGCATGGCTTTCTGCGAAGCGCACCTGGGCAGGCGTACTGTGGCTCTGCCCAGCTGCAGGAACGGGCCCACAGCTAGCCTGGCACACCATGAGCCTGGCATGCACAGGTCCCCTCAGAGCGCGCTCCCTGGGGCAGCCTTGGTGCCTGCTTCTGGGCAGCAGCCCTCCGCTGCCAGGCAGCCCGCGGCGCGCTGTCCGGGGCTGGGGCCCACTTCCCACACCTGAGGATGGGGCGTGTGCGAGCGTCTGCCTGCCGTGTGCAGCTGCGGGCAGGAGCCTGGCCCGCCACGCCACCCACTTCCTCTGCAGAGAGGCCGGAAGCTGGTGTGCCGCTCCCAACCCCCGGTGGAGAAGGTGCAGGAGGAGTCGGAGCACCTGGAGGTGGACAAGGACAAGGAGGAGCTGCTGTTCTTCTTCACTTAGTCCCACCGGCCGCGCTGGCGTGGCGAAGGCTCGGGTGGCGGCTGTGGATGGAGAGGCCAGGAAGACTCTGAGGACCCCGACTCCATACTCAGGGTTCCTAGGGCGCGTCCACACTCACGTGAAATAAACTCTTCTCAGTGGAGTCGTGTGGCCCGGTCAAGACGGCAGTGCTGCCCCTGCGCCTGGGCATCAGGCGTGAGGGAAGCGCGCGGCCTGGCTCTCACCCGCAGCTGTGAGCCGGGAGGCCCCACGGCCCCGTGGCCCCTTCCAGCCGCAAGACAGAAGCTAGGGCCAGCAGGGCGCCTCGAGCCACACACAGGCCCTGACGCGAAGCCAATACAAAACACTTTTATTGGTTTGCACTAGGAGCTGCAGCGGAGCGCCTGGCCACGTGGTGGGGGACACGGGGGCGGGGGGAGCTATGGGGGGAGCTGTGGGAGGAGGGGCTTGCGGTGAGATGGGGTCCTGGAGCAGGTGACTGGTAATGACTCCCCACGAGGGAGCAGGCCCCAGGAGAACCGGCCCAGCCACAGCAGAGACCTGTGGAAAGGCCTCTTCCTAATGACACGTGAAGTTGCTGGGTGGCGGCCATGGAACCTCAGGGAGGAGGGAGGAGACTCAGACGTGACATCTTCCCCAAATGCAATACACAGAAACAGGCAGAGTATGAAGGATTCCAGGTCTGAGGACCAAAACAGCATCCGAACACACACACCAAAAGGCACGAGGCGAAGAGGCTTCTGAGCTACCGTGTCCAGTCCAGTTCCAAATAAATACCAACTCATCTCCCTCCTCAAGACAGGGCGTTACTCTAAAAAGACACACGGACATAGTCTATGCACATCTTCAACCTCAACTACAAAAAGCACTCAAGACAGTCCTACACATAATTTAGAGAAATCAGAACATCACTTTATAAACACTGCCAAATGACTAACAACCTCCAAACACGGCATTTAGAAAAATTACAAGTTTTAACTCCTCCCATCCCAAACTGGGAGCTGCCCTTCTGGTCTAGGAAGAAGGCCCCTGGCCAACGGGTACCGGGACCCCACTCATTTTCCCCCAGGCTGCCCAGCTAGAACATGTGCCAGAACTGGCTTTACTACAGCCTATGGCAAAACCAACACAGACACCATCCAGGCTGCCCACGCTCTCAGAAAAGGAGACGGAACTTGTAGAACACAGGCACAACGCTGTGACCCAGGAACTGGAAGACTCTGGGGGACTAGGAGTTGTACATGAGCAGGGAGCCAGAGCTCTACTCCTTGCAGAGGCCTAATTAACACAAGTGCTACCTAGATCCAAGAGGCCCAGGCGGGCGTTAATGCAGATGCTGGGGGCCGCCCCTGCCTTAAAGGCGATTTCCAAGAAAACTGCAGACTTGGCTGATGAAATGGAAGGAAAGGGTTTTGATAAACGAGTTAGGCTGGAGTTCTGAGCAGGGATGAGGAAGGTGGTCTCGGGCTGGTCAGTCAGCAGCTGTGGTCACTGAAGGTCCTGCAGGTTGATGGTGCTTCTGGGCACATATGGAGCCTCAGGCCCGGTGCTGCCCATGGGTGCTGGAAGGGCCTCCTGCAAAACCAAGCAGAGAGTGAGAAGACAGAGGGAGGAAGGGAAGGGAGGGGAAGGAAGGGAGGAGAAAATGGGGAGGGGGAGGAAAACAGAGGCTTGGCCTGGAGTCTCAGCCCCAGCGTTGAGGACCGAGGAGCCAGCGGCATTACGGCAGCTGAGGTTTCGGTGTGAGCACCATGCAGGAGCTGGGCACGGTGTCCATGGCTGTAGTCCTAGTGACTCAGGAGGCTGAGATCAGAGAATTACCGTTTGACACTAGCCAGGGCAGAAAAGTCTGTGAGACTCTTTATCTCCAATGGCAGAAGTGGAACTGTGGCTCAACTGACGTAGTGCCAGCCTTGAGCAAAAAAGCCAAGTGACACACAAGGGCCTGAGTTCAAAGCCCAGTGCTGGCACAGAAACACGTTCTTCCATCTTCTTTTATCGGCAGGACTGGGAATTTGGACACAGCCTTGTGCTATCACTAGGCAAGCGCTCCGCCGACTTAGCCGTGTCTAGCCTTTTTCCTCCTGTTTTCAGCTTTCATTCCTTGAAGGAAAACTATCAAATATTAAAGAAAAGTGACAAAACGTCCTCAATATTGTACAAATTTTTCTAGATGTTTCCTCGGTCTTGGCGCTTGGCTCAAGTACCCGTGTGCATTTCTGCAGAGCGGCTTGTCTTTGTTTAGTGTCACAACCCTCCTTGCAAATGGGCTGTGGAGAGCAGCCCTGGCCCTGTCTACCAGTGTGTGTGGAGGGCGGGAGAGGGGGAGGGGAAGGGAGGGAGGTGCTGCGGTTCTGTGAAGGCCCATCTGCTGCATCACAGGCGGTGGCGAGAGGCGTGCATGCTGTCCCCGGCTGGCTGGACCCCAGACCCAGCTCCAGAGGGGAGCATCCTCGCTCATCTTCACCCAGGCTGATGAGCAGCTTCATGTCTTGGGCATGATCGGCCTCGTTTCTTTAGGAACGGTCTCGCTAGTGGGTGTGCCAGGCAGAGCAGCGCCAGCAGCTCTGATACGCACTACACACTTCAGGACTGTCTCTCCTCAGCCCCTGATGACTCAGCTCACAAGTTCTCACTACTAAGCGCGAAGTAGCTCGCGAGCAGGTTGCGTCCCACCCTGTCCATCCCCGAGCCAGAGCTGCAGTGATGCGGCTGAGTTTCTGACCTCCTTTCCAAAATGACCCCCAGCGGGGGCCCCACAGAGGCCGCGGGGCAGCCCACCTGCCCAGCCCTGGGGCGCAGCAGCCTTTCAAGACAGAACAGACCTGGAGCACGCAGACGGGCAGGTCCATGGAGAAGCAGGGGTGGAAGGTGGAGGGGTGTGGGCTGAGGGCCAGTGGCAGGACTCCTTCCCCTGAGGGGTCATCCTGGGGAGGAAAACACACACAGAGCTTTCGCGATTGGCCAGCAGCTGTTCCCTCACACCCCTGCCTCCATGCTCGGGAGAGCTGCCCCTGGCACTGCGCAGACGCTGGGCGGCTCTGCTGTCTGCTCCTCACTGGCCTCCCAGACTTGCTCTCCCTCAAGCCTAAGGGGGAGGCTGCCGGTACCCCACCACCTACCCAGAGAGGACCTGGGCCCTGCCTGTGATTGCCATGCACAGGGGCCCCGAGTGCCTTGTATCACAGCCGGCCTCCACCGCCCCGGCCTCCACCGCCCCAGCCTCCACCGCCCCGGCCTCCACCACCCCAGCCTCCACCGCCCCAGCCTCCACCGCCCCGTATCCACCGCCCCGGCCTCCACCGCCCCGGCCTCCACCGCCCCAGCCTCCACCGCCCCAGCCTCCACCGCCCCGTATCCACCGCCCCGGCCTCCACCGCCCCGGCCTCCACCGCCCTGGCCTCCACCGCCCCGTATCCACCGCCCCGGTGCCAGGCAGGTGCTCCATGTCGTCGCCTCCCAGGTGACAGGCGGAGGCCAGGGTTGAAGACACTCACCCAAGACTCCTCTGCCAGGCGGAACAGAGGAGATGGAAGCCCAGGTTCAAGGCTTCTCATCTTTGACTTGCATCCCTTAAAGACACCCCGTGGCTCCCTCTCCCCAGCACTTGGCCGCAAGACCACTTCCTGGCGGTTTCCCCACTTAGCCCCTGCCCACCAGTGGTGTGCCCTCCTCCACTTCTGAGCCAACCCCGGTGGCTGTGCCCTGCATCTCTTCACAAGGCCCAAACCTAGAAGTTTTCTAGGTCATCCATGCAGAGAAGCCTGAGACACCCCCCTCCCAGAGACACCCCCCTCCCACCAAACCACCACCAGCCCCCCAGCCTGGCCCCCCCACGGCCGCCGCCTCACACCTCTGAGCTACTGCAGCCCCGCTCCTTCCCTCCACAAGGATTCCTAGGATTTCAACTTCCTGACTCAGTCTCTAGGCTGCCCAAGTACCAGAACCAGGCCTGCTCTGCACGTCTGCTGCAGTAATCTACAGTCCCAGAGTGATCTGTGAGGAGGGGGTGCCTGTGATTGGGTCAGGTCAGTCAGAACGCCGGTTCTAGTCCCTTCCTTCCCCGCAGTTCTGGCAGAGGCTGGAGTCTGTGTGGTGGCGGGCAGTGCTGGCGGGCGCCACGCACAGGCTGCCGGCCGCAGCTCTGCTGAACCCACAGAGGTGGCTGGCCTGACCTTTCGTGGCTTGCTGAAGTAGCAAAGAAAATGGACACACAGAAACCAAGTCGCCCACTCTGAGCCTGGCGGTGGCACTTGCTGGCACTGGCCGGTGAGCTTTCCTGTGGTGGCAGCCCAGCAAACCCTTCATCTGGTCCTGGCTGCCACGGAATCTGTGGGGGTGGGGGGAGGCGGGGTGCACAGCCAGCCTGGGCTCCCCCAGACTTTGTTGGTACAAGAAAGAGAGGTGTAGCAGGAGGCCCTTGGTCTCTCCCTTGGAGGGGGGGAGACCGGGGAGGGGGTGGCCGGACACAGGCGAATGCAGGGTAAACCCAGTGTGCTGGTCTTAGCCCAGGCGTGGTGACGGGCTGAGATGCAGAACTGGACTTGGGGAAGTCGAGGCAGGGCTGGGGGCGGAGGCGGCCACAGTGGGCCTGGGGATCAGACAGGGTGCGGGGCCTCCACCCGGCCTGCTGTTGGCACGCGGTCCCTTGCTGTACCTGTGTCCTGGGCCCCCATTGTACCTGTGTCCTGGGCCCCCACTGTACCTGTGTTCTGGGCCCCGCTGTACCTGTGTCCTGGGCCCCATTGTACCTGTGTCCTGGGCCCCATTGTACCTGTGTCCTGGGGCCCATTGTACCTGTGTCCTGGGCCCCGCTGTACCTGTGTCCTGGGCCCCCCATTGTACCTGTGTCCTGGGCCCCGCTGTACCTGTGTCCTGGGCCCCCGCTGTACCTGTGTTCTGGGCCCCCCATTGTACCTGTGTTCTGGGCCCCCGCTGTACCTGTGTCCTGGGCCCCATTGTACCTGTGTCCTGGGCCCCCATTGTACCTGTGTTCTGGGCCCCCGCTGTACCTGTGTTCTGGGGCACCGGGCGCCAGGCGCGTCAGCAGCCGAGGCTGGTCCTGGCAGACCTCCGTGGGCCACCGCGGGGCCCTCACAAGCACCCCTGCCGGGACCGGCGTGGAAGGAAGGAGGGCTGTTCTGGCCACTTTCCATTTTTCTTTGAGATGACTCTGAGACTTCTAAAAGCAAACAGATAAAACCAGCACATCCAACATGGGCTCCAGGGTCAGACTCTTGTCCTCCGCCGGGCTGCACCAGAGACCACCACCGCTCCGTTACCTGGCCTTTAGCGGAAACAAATGAGCCTGCCACCATTCCGGTTAGAGAAATTGGAAAACACACCACGGGTCTCTTTGCAGAGCTGGGCTGAAACCCAGGGCTCACAGCTGGAGGGCAGAGCCCACGCCCCAGCCTCTCCCTGCAGCTGCTCGGGGCAGGCAGGAGACTGGAGCAGAACTCTGTACGAAGCACACACGGGGGCCACCGAGGGGGAAGGGAGGAGAGCAAGCGAGCCTTCACTGCGCTCCCTCCCCGGGACTTCCCCCGATTCCCAAATCATCCAGCCAACAGGTTCCTTCCAAAGTCATTATTCATAGGCTTTAGAAACAGGTGTTAGAAAAATACAATGACTGAGGGGGATGTCTGAGGGCCAGGGAAAGCCCCACAGGCTTCAGAGGGCACCTGAGCGGCTGGGGCTCAGCACCGGCTCACCATGAGGCCTCCTTCGAGCGAGGCCCAGGGGTCCTGGTGTCCAGGAGACCATCTCTACCGCCCTTCCTGGAGGCTGGCCACAGCTGTGATGACCGCCCCACAGGGTATTCACACGAGAGTAATTTAATCTGTTGAACTGCAGGCTGGCTTTAAACTGTGATCCTCAGATCTCAGCCTCCTGAGTAAGGAGGATTATAAGGCACGAGACACAGGTTCCCTGCCGTAAAAATGTAAAATGTGCGTGCACTTTAACATGAGTTTGTTACAACTCTGCAGCTGAGCTTCCTTCCTGCAAGGGGGTGCCTGCTGGAGGCCAGGCAGTAAGGCCTGGCTTTAAGGTCACAAGGCCAAGCTTCAAGGTCACACCTGTGTGCTCTTCTTCACATGAAAGTCTCAGTTCTTTTTTTAAATTCTAGAAACTGTACTAAAATATATTTCAAGAAATGCCATAAACCCACTGGTTAACATGGCTTTTTAGGTTCCTTTTTTTTTTTTGTACTGGGGCTTAAACTCAGGGCCTTGTGCTCTTTCCTAGCTTTTTTTTGCTCAGACTAGTGCTCTACCACTTGAACCACAACTTCACTTTTGGCATTTTGTGGGCTAACTGGACATAAGACTCTCATAGACTTTTCTATCTGGGCTGATTTCAAACTATTCTCCTTAGATTTCAGCCTCCTAAGCAGCAAGGATTGTAACCAGTCACTCGTGGCAGTTTTGTATTACTTAAAAAAAAAAGCAGACAAGGCTGGGCACTGGTGACTCCTGCCTGTGGTGCTAGTTACTCAGGAAGCTGAGATCTGAAGATCACCATTCGAAGCCAGCCTGGGCAGGAAAGTTCATGAGACTTTTATCTCCAGTGAGCTACCAAAAAGCTGGAAGTGGAGCTATGGCTCAAGAGATACAGTGCTAGTCTTGAGCAAAAAAAGCTCAAAAACAGGGCCCGAACCCTGTTCAATCCCCAGGACTGGTAGACACACACAAAAGCAGACAAGGTTTAAATGATGCTTGGCTTTGGAGTAAGGTAAGGGCTGCAGGCACAGTGCAGTAGCAGAACATGAACTTAGCAACAACAATGCTAAGACACCATTCCAATTTCCAGCACCAAAACAACAACAACAACAACAACGGAAACAACTCAAGAAAACTTGAGTCATCTCTCTGCTGATTTTGTAACAATTCAATGGCACATGTGTAGGTCCTGTCCTAAGTCACCTATGAAACAAGAGGTGGCAGGCTGTACTCTTTCGCTAAAGATGTTTGGCATGGAGGCCAGTCAATCGTGAAGTTAATTAAGTGCTCAAAATCAATGACAATCCCACTACTACGGTTCAAAGCCAGCCTGGGCAGTAAAGTCCTTGAGACTCTTATCTCCAATTAATCCTAGAAACCTGGAAGTGGTGCTGTGGCTCAAGTGGTAGAGCTCTCACCTGGAGCTGAAGGGTGCAGGGACAGCACTCAAGCCGAGTTCAAGACCCCCGGCTGACAAAAATAAACAATGATCTTTGTTTTAACCCTTGGACTGCTTCATAAGCTGTGGTGTTAACACAAGGGGAAAAAAAGGAGCAAGAGCAGCTCTCTCCATCTGACCTTGCCTGCTGGCCCCAAGCAATTAATGTGTTGGAGAAACAACATCAGAAAAAGACACGTGTCCTGGAGAAGCAAACGCTCGGGAGAAAGGCTCTGCCTGGCACACGTGCTTGCCGCCAAGGAGATACACCTGTGGCAGTCATGCTCCCTTCAAGGAGAAACACCAGGTTTCCAACACACGGCGGAATGCATGCTTTCCTGAAAGGCATGCCCACACGGTGAGCTGTCTCAGAGCCCGGAGCCCAGGTGGTAGCAGTGAAACGCGACACCAGGAGCATCAGGAGCAGACACTTATCACCGTGACAATGTCAGACCTTGCCTTTATCCTATCAAGATATGGACGTCAAGTGCCCAGGGTGTGTCTCCCTCTGGGAGCACCCGCAGTTAGAGCGTGCCCCTCCCTGCCTTTGGCTTGTCTGTCTGCTTGCTCACTCATTCAATAAAGCCCTGCCAGGTTTTCTTGCCATTACAACTTGTCCAGGCATTCTCACTATGTGACCGAGGTGTCAAGGACCCTAAGAGGGGGACTTCACCCCTCACCCACACCCAGTGACGGCAGGTGTCCGCCACACGTGGGCAGCCATGGTGGGCACAGTGCACACGGTCCTCTGGGAGGGATGTGCAGTAGCCCAGGGGGCTCAAAGGGCTTCATTATCCCTCCCCTCCACACCACAGTCTATGGGGCTGCTTGGGGAAGCTCAGAATAGGGCACGGGACCGAGGGGCTTCTCCCCAGCTCCCAGGGACAGGAGACCTGACCCAGGACACTCATGGGTAAAGAATGTCGGACCTTACTTTCACAGCTCTTTATGTGGCAAGCTCCAGTTATCAAAATAACGATGACACTCAACTGGACTCATTCACAAAGAATATGTTCATATTGGAAATGGCGTGACTGGCAAACCCTTAACAAATCAGGGGTTTCTTTAGTCTTGTTTTTTTAGTGCTGGTAACTGGGGCTTGAAGTCAGGGCCTCAGGCTTTTTTTTTTTTTTTTTTTTGAGGGTTATGGGGCCTGAACTCTGGGCCTGGGCGCTGTCCCTCAGCTCTTCAGCTCAAGGCTAGCGCTCTACCATTTGAGCCACAGCGCCACTTCCGGGTTTCTGAGGTGTTTATTGAAGTCTCAAGGCCTTTCCTGCCCAGGCTGGTTTTGAACTGTGATCTTCAGATTCAGCCTCTTGAGTAGTTAGCCACCACACCTAGCTGTAAAGACCCCACCACCATCCTTTTATTGGGGGGGGGTGTCAGTCATGGGGCTGGGGCTCTGGGCCTGGGCGCTGTCCCTCAGCTCTTCAGCTCAAGGCTCTTCCACTTGAGCCATTGCCACTCTCCCTTTCAGGCTCTTACGTAGCTGTTTTGCTCAAGGCTAGCAACCTACCGCTGTAGCCACACCTCCAGTTCTGGCCTTTTGCTTGTTAGCTGGAGGTAAGAAGCTCTTAGATTTGTCTGCCTCAGATCTCAGCCTCCTGTGTAGCTAGGCCATCAGTAGTTTAGCCTGGGTGCTGGAGCTGCAAGGACTGCACAAGGAGAGTGAACCGACACAACCCGTCTGTCCCCTCAAGTTGCCCTCTCCCCCTCGCCACCACCTGGCACATCCAGGCCACTTCAGCGACTCCTCAGCCCACCTTGAGTACCCCAAGCGTCTCTGGGATTCTAAAGGAACCAGACAAAATGGGTAAACAGAGAAGCAGCAAGCGTTTCCCTCAGCTGACCTAATTCAGGACCTTATCGCGCCCAGCAGGCCTGTCACTAGTGATCTGAAAATGTCCTTATTGTAAGACCTATTTTTTTTTATTTTCTTCTTCCCGATTATTCTAACAATCTAAAACATACTATTTTATATAGCAGTAAGACCGTGTTAGTAGCTATTCACGGGTCCTCTTATTACTTGTTTAGGATTTTTGTTGCCGTACTGGGGACTGTTTCTGCTAGCAGGCATTTTCTCACTCAGCACCTCCCTGCAGCCCTTCGGCTTTTACTTCGTCAGGATGCTGTCATTGTCCTGGGACTGTCCTCTCAGTTTGTGATGATCTTGATTCTGCCTTCTCCGTTCTCAGCATCAGGGGTCTGAGCCCCTCCCGGGCTTCCTGTGGGTCTCCTCTCCTCCGTTTGAAGAGCACTCTCTGGTAAACCATCACCACTTCCTTCTTAGCTGGACTCCTCTATACACCATGTATTACTGGACTTCTCTTCAGCCAAGTGGCGAGTAAGTTCCTGACAGCCCCTACCCGCGTGGAACCTTCCGCACCCATCGTGACAGGCCCAGGAAGAAGGATAGGAAACCCGTGACTCACATGTCCACGGTTCTTGGTGTAAAGAGAAGGATTATAACCGTTAGAATGCTAATTTATGGCTGGAGTCCACTTTGCAGCCCATCCTCTGCCGCAAGCTGGTGCTGGGGTGGGCTGAGGGGCAGAGGCCACCCCCATGCTACCAAACCACACGGGCAGGAGGGGCACGTGTGCTCTGGCTCCTTCCCAGTGCCTCCTGGGAAGGGAACACAGGTCTGTTTCCAAGTGAGGACACCAGAGGCTGGGAGAGCTCACACGCTGTCCCTCGAGGAGTCTTTTAATTACACATTGTAGTGGAAATGACCATAACATGCTCACACACACTCACACACGCCATGCGTAGACATGCCCTTCCTCTTTTTTTGAAACTATACATATGAATGTGTCTATCAATAGCTTTTTGTAGACTTACCAGAAACACAAAGTGTGTGGCTTTATTGAAAAACGTGAGTTACAACTATTTCACCACAAGCAGTTCTGCACAGAACACTGGCTGGCACGTGGTACCTTCACGTGGCTCCCTGGGTATTTCTGTACGTCAGATTTCAAAAATAACTAGGATGGGACATTGTGCTTTTTTTTGGGGGGGGGTCTTGGCAGCATCACCAAATGACCCTTTAAAAATGCCAGCTTGAGCGGGCGCCAGTGGCTCACGCCTGTGATCCTAGCTACTCAGGAGGCTGAGATCTGAGGATCATGGTTCAAAGCCAGCCCAGACACAAGTCTGTGAGACTCTTATCTCCAATAAACCACTCAGAAAACTGGAAGTAGTGCTGTGGCTCAAGTGGTAGAGCACTAGCCTTGAGCTGAGGAACAGTGCTCAGGCCCAGAATTTAAGCCCCATGACCGGAAAAAACAATGCCATGAGGCCGCTTTCCCCTTGCAGGCAGGCCTTGGGTCTCCATTCCTGCAAGCCGTCCTGTGTCCCGTCCTCATGTACCCACGAGGCTTCTTCAGCATTTGGATCTGGTGTTGCTTTTGAGCAGATCGGGGCTCACAGACATGCTCACAAGGCATCTCCCTGTAGTTCCCTGGCACGCGCAGCGTGAGGGGGAACAGCAGACTCCCTGGCCAGCCTGCCTATATGATGCTGGGAACGAAACCCTGGGCCCCAGTGGCTGCGTGCACAAAGGGCTGGGTCACGGGATCTCCCTTCTAGGGCCATCGTGAGATCATGTGCCGTCATGTGCCCGCATGTGCACACATGCGTGTACACTGGCTCCGATGATAGCCTCCCAAGAGCCTTGAACTCTTCTTCATTATTCTGTATGGAGTCTCCATTCCTCACCGGAAGGCCAGCGTGCACCACCCCTTCCAGACAAGGCTGATCCTGGGTCTGTCTCTCAGGCACTGGCTCTGCACATAGGGCACCCTGCCACACCTGAGCTGTGGGGACCTCGAGACAGGTCTTAACGGAGCTAAGCCTCCAGCCCGTTTTTTCTTTTTTTGGGCAGTAAGGTTTGAACCCAAGGTTTGAACACGGCACCCTGCTTTTTTTTGCCAGTCCTGGGACTTGAACTCAGGGCCTGGGCATTTTCCCTGAGCTTCTTTTGCTCATGGCTGGCGCTCTATCACTTGAGCCACAGTGCCACTTCCAGCTTTTTCTGTGTATGTGGTACTGAGGAATCGAAGTCAAGCTTCATGTGTGCTAGGTGAGCACTCTACCACTGAGCCCGTCCCAGCCCTGCATCCAGCTTTTTATGGGTTGAGAAGGGGCCCAGGCCAGTCTTGAAGTTAGATCCTCCCAATCTCTGCCTTCCAAGTAGCTAGGATCACAGTCACGAGCCACTGTTCCTGGCTACCAACCATGGTTCTTCCTGTGGAGTGGCCTTGGATTTCAGTCCTTCAGGAAGAGGTGGCGAGCCCTCGACAGGCTTTTTCTTCCTCATAACCATGCCAGTCAATAAGCCCTACTGGCTGTCTTTGAGGCAGTTCCAGAACCTCTCCCCTTGGCAAGTTGCCGCTCTGAACGGACACTCTTATTTCTGTTTGAAAACCACTGATTGCTTTCTTTGCTCCCATGCTGCCTATTAAATGCATATCTGAAAATGTCATTTTCCCCCTTCCAGTGGCTGCTCGACTCTGGCAACTGGGCCCCTCCGCCCTGGCTCCTCTTCTCAGGGTCTCAAGCCCTTTCTGGACTATTTATTGGTTTACATAGAAGGGAAGTTGTCTCCTGGGACAGCCCCCGACGGCTCCCTCACCTCCTGCAGCTGTCAACTTCCATGCGGCCCAGTTCAGATTGCAGCTTCTCACACCCCCGCCCTGGCCGGCTCCACCTCAGCCATCCTTTGGCTCACTCTGTTTACCAGTAGCCTCTGCCGGTCCCCAGCAGCCCGCAGGTGAGAGGATGCCTGTGCTTCTCGCCATCTTCTTGATGCACTGTAGGGAAGGGAGACACCTGTCTCTCATTCAAAATCTGTGTCCTGTTCTTTCAGGTTCTGCCCGGCTGTGAAATTCCCCATGCAGAGCTGGTAACTCGCAGCAGCTGTAAACTGCACTGACTTGTCAGAGGGCTGCCACTGCGTGTGCTTCCTGACTGTCCGCTCCAGCTGATTCTTCTGGGTTTCTAACCAACAGTCAAATCAGCTACACATCATTTGCTTCTTCCTTACAATCTATTTTAGTTCTTTTTCTCGGTTTATTTCAAATGCAAGAACCTTCCAAAGAGACTAAGACACACAGGGTAATACATCTGTGATTCCTGTACAATCCCAAGGACACAGGCGGGAGGCCTTTGGTAGCCGACATCACTGTACGATTCTGTTGAGCTAAAGAATCCTATTTTCTTCATTGATGTCAAGGCCATCAATTGATAACATCAAACAAAATCTCTTGAGAAAATTATTACTAACAAAATTCTTGGGCTGGGAAGGTGGCTCAATGGTAGAGCGCTTGCCTTGTATGCATGAGGCCCTGGGTTCGATTCCTCAGCACCACATAAGAAAAAAGCCGGAAGTGGTGCTGTGGCTCAAGTGGTAGAGTGCTAGCCTTGAGCTGAAGAGCTGAGGGACAGCGCCCAGGCCCAGAGTTCAGGCCCCATGACCAGCCCCCTTCTCCCCAAAATAAAACAAAACAAAAAATTCTTTACTGACCTATGACTGTGATAAATCAGTCCACAGATTTCCTACCAGCTCAAGCTCCAGTTGGGCCAGCATGTACTGGGTATACTAACAGAGCCTAAAACATTTCCATCTGTCCCTGGAAGCCGCCAGTCTGCGGCTCTCCTTTCAACCCTCGGCCAGCACGCACGGCACACATCCTGTGAAAACGACCATCATGAAACACGTGTGAGCCCGTGACATACCCATGTTTCCCACTGCTCATGCTCTCTTTGGATGACCATGATTTGTTTTTCTGGAAATTTACATATTCTGTTGCAAATACTGAAGCTTATTACACAGTTGGGATGATATGACAGCAGTGTTCTTATGCTTTCTCTTTTCTCTGGGTCAAACTGCTCAGGCAGAATTGAAAAGCAGGGGCTGTGCCTACTTAAGGGTACGTTCTGCTTGGCTTACATCAAGTCCTTGAAATCTGAACAGGTGGTTACAGCTAAGTCTGAATCTAAGGCTTCTTGAGGCCTATTCTTTTCCATCTTGAAACAATAGCTAATTGTGCTTGGCTTCCTGTCTTACTGAACTCCAAGGGGTGTGTAGCACTTGCCCCTAGCATCAGCCACGTCCCTGCGTTTGCACGATGTGGAGCGGTCAGCAGCTATGCCCTTGGTGCCTCTCAACATGCACCTGTGTCAGCTCCATCCATCTCCACAAAACTCCTAAGTCACTGCTTTTACACCAGGTTACAAAGGAGAAAATGCACGCGGGCAAGCTACTTTCTCAAGAGTTCAAATTTATAGCTAGATGGCCACCAATTTTTCTATAGCTTGTATTTTTTCTGTTATCCATTTTTCAGTGGGCTTTCTTTTTGGAGGGGGGTGGGTCATAGGGCCTGAACTCTGGGCCTGGGTGCTGTCCCTCAGCTCTTCAGCTCAAGGCTAGCACTGGTACTTGAGCCACAGTGCCACTTCCAGTTTTCTGGTGGTTAATTGAAGATAAGAGTCTCACGGCCTTCTCTGCCCAGGCTGACTGGGATCCCTAGATCTCAGCCTCCTGAGTAACTAGGATTATAAGCGTGAGCCACCGATGCCTGGCTTCTTTTGCTTTTTAAGTAATTTTCATTTTGCCCCTTACAACACTATGTGGAAAGCACAGCACCATCAAGCTTGTGTTCTCAGAGAAACTTTGTTGTTTTCCCCATTTCCTAATTTCATGAACATGCTATGGACATGTGACAGGATCTATCAAATCAACATTAATCCCATTAACAAATATCCTCCACAGCCTCATTTTTTTCTGCTGGATCTGATCTGAAAACAATCAGATGAATGAGTCACTATAAGGTGTTATTCATCTAATTCTCCTAGATTTCTATCAGTTTTTATTTATGCTGATATCCTAAGTTTTCAGTTGAGCATTCATACAATCCTGGGTCTAGAGCTCAGCTGTGATTACACATGAACAACCCAAACAGGGAGCATCTTCACTGTCCCAATTCCTTGAATTCCACAACTTTTCATGTTAATGTAAACCAGGGTTTGTTCTGCTTTACCATTATTTCTTCCCCGGTATTTCCATACAAGGCACAGCTCTTCCGGACAGCAGCATGTACTTGGGATTTTGCTTTGGGACATACCGCATCCTGGACTCTTGGCAGGAGAATGAGATGTATTTGTGTTCACAGTGACATGCATTTCCTCAGGTTTCTGTTTCAGTGTGTCTTGCTGCTAACTGTCCCTTTTGGTGAGCATTATGGTATAATACAGCCATTTATAGTTCTGAAGTGGGTATCATTTTTTTGTTTTAGAAGTCCTTTTGATGGCAATTTAAAGAATAAACGCGGGCATTCTTATGAAGATGAGTTGTTCTGATGGGTGGAGCTCTATGTGAGATGCAGCAACCAGTAGCCTCTCATTCCTACACTTACCATGGGAGCTCCACAGCAGCACCGCAGGTGAACACATGCAGGAATGAAGTCTTGCCTGTGTTGATGGCTGCATTCCACTAACAATGCAATTTCACTGTGCGACTCCTATTCTCGACTGACTGTGCAGTCCATTCACAATCTCGAAATTCAAGGACCTCCAAAAAACTAAAATTTCCCCCTAAATTTGGGGCCAACATTTAGCAGCAAAACTGATAAGAAGCTGCTAACAGTCTTATTTCAGCCCACTTAGATGAATATATTTTACTAAGTGCAATGCATTAACAGACTCAGCTTGTGGGTTAGTATGGGTAACCACAGCCTCGACCACTGGCAGCACTGTGCAGAGGAGGTGGGCGGCACAAAGCACATCTAAGGATTCATATCCTGACCTGAATGCCATTCTCCAAGAAAGTAACCAGAGTCCTCTGGAGAAGTGGCTGATACTATCTGGGCAGGACAAATATAAGGTGAGCTGGGGGGTGCCAGGAAGAAAGTATTAAAAAAAAAAAAAAAGAAAAAAGAAAAAAGGCAAGCCAAGACAAGAACACAGACAAAAGCCACTGGACACTACGAAATAAATGCTAATAGAGTATTGATTACAACCTGAAGAGTAACAAGAATACCTCTGAGTTCATACTGACACTAGTAGAGTGCATAATAAGTGGGAAGGCAGAGCCAGCTCTTCATAAAGAAGAGTTCTAATTAATATTAAGTGCCTGAAAATGAGAGGAAGACAAAGTCATCAGAACACAATGGTAACACCACAATAAAACCCACTGTTGTATTAGATCTCAGTAGGAAGTTTAAAGAGAAATGGGGTATGTGCAGGGTCCCACTGACCCCTAAGAGCAGGTGACTGAAAGGACCTTGGTACACCTGCCTCGTAAGAATGTCTTTGTTTCCCTGGGGCCACACTAGACAGCCAATGCCAACAGTGCACAGGAAGTGCACAGTGCAAAGCCCTCATCACACAACCGATCCCGCTGAGCACTGGACAGCTCGCTGCAGACAGGTCTCCCAGCTGGCGGTCCTGTGTACCAGCACACTGTTTGCACGGCCAGGGGAGGACCACTGGGAAGCTTTGAGCTGGGAGGATCTGGCCCAAAGCCCTTTCCCAAGATGGCTTCAGTCTGTGTCCCTTCACTGCAGCAAGCCAAGTACAACAGCTTTGGTGAGCTCTGTGGATGCTAGAGAATGACTGATTCTAAGGGTGTGCTTGGGGGCCCCCCTTTGCACACTATCTCAGATGATCTGGCTCAGGATAGCCACGTACTGTAAGGGAAGAGCGTTTCCACCATAGGAAGCACACAGGTACCACCTCTGCTAGGACTGCAAGTCAACACGGTGGTATCACTAACTCCAACAGATCACGAGAGCACATCAAGAGACCTACACAGAGAGCTGGTCCACAGAGCAATGGAGCCAGCCTCTTCAAAGGCATCACAATAGGCAAGGAGGGCTGAGCTTGAGGAGTCCAGCGAGCCCCGACAAGAGGACATGAGTGAGGAGCAGGATGGGCCCAGGGCAGACAAGGACAATACGCATGCCTGGTTAGAGCAAGGCGAGCCCCTCCTTAGCTCCAGGGCTGTGGTAAGGAAGCTCTCAGCTTTGGTGTATGACGGCACCACGGGCAGGAGGCTAGGCTGGGCCACGGGCATCCCAGCTAGGAACACAGAGGCATGATAACAGAGTACTGCCATTCATGGAAACATGTTTTCTTGTAGTCTTAAATCACAGCAAATAAGAGGCCGGGAGAAAAGAAAAGCACAGCTGGCCCTGCGGACTCTGTTAAAGGAACCCTTGCCTCCATGTGGATTGGTCACAGTTCTTCTCAAGTCTGTGGTGGCGAAGCCAAGCGTTCTAATTGCCTTCACACAAGAAGCCAGGAGCCGCAACTCTACTTCTCTTAAAAAGTCTGTAAAATGCTTAGGGCAATGAGTAAATTCCAACACTTGCATCACCACTGGAAGATGCTAAGAAACCAAGTCTTGATACTTGATTTAAAAAAAGACTCATCTGGATGCCAGGAGCTCATGCCTGTAATCCTAGCTACTCAGATAGTTCAAACCTGGAGGATCAAGGCTTGAGACTATCACCAAGTTTAAGACTCTATCCCCAAAAGAACCAGCAAAAAACCAATTTGGAGACATGGCTCAAGTAGTAGAGTACCAGCCAAGCAAACAAGCTGAGCAAGCACAAGGCTGAGTTTAAACCCCAATACTGGCAATACAATAAAATAAAAAAGGCTCCAATATCCCCACTTTCTGATATGAATTATAGCTCAAAGGGGAAGAACTGACAAGTTGCTTTTTCTGTGAGTACTTTACATAATAAACAGAGAAGTGCAGAATTAGAGCACCATTTCTCTGCACAACCCAACTGGTGAGGCTGAGTGCAGATCACAGCGACTGCTACCGCTATAGGACAGGGCCTCTGGGGAGTGCCCAGCATCACTGAGAAGGGATTTTATTGTCCCACTCCAAGCATGAAGATGCAACTACCAATGTGCAGGACACACACACACACAATAGAGAAACGTACTCAAGTATGTCACAGTGAGGCAATCAACAAAAGCCTCCCCACCAAACTAAGTCAGCTGTTTGCGACAAGCCCGAGAGAGGAGACTGACAGCTGTAGAACAAACCCAACAGCTGAAAGGGATGCAGGAGACTCCAACAGATTTATCAAAGTTCTTTTCATGATCTGAGTGATGGTGGTTCATGCCTGTAATCCCAGCTAGTTAGGAGGCTGAGATCTAGAGGATCACAGCTCAGAGCCAGCCTGGGCAGAAAAGGCCTCAAAGTCCACCTCCAATTAGCCAACAAAAAAAAAGCCTGGCTGGAGACATGGTACAAATAGTAGTGTGCCAGGAGTAAGCAAGACAATGAGTGTAAAGCCCCTGAGTCCAAGCCCTGGTATTGGCAAAAAATTAATATATATATATATATATATATATGGCATTTGAGACAACTAAAATCTGAACATTTGCTAGATTTTAATATGAAAGGTAAAAGTGGCAACAGTACATGACTATGGTTTTTAGATGTCCTTTTGGTTTTTTTTTTGGGTCCGGTCGTGGGGCCTGAGCTCTGGGCCTGGGCGCTGGCCCTCAGCTCTTCAGCTCAAGGCTAGTGCTCTACCACTTGAGCCACACCGCCGCTTCCGGCTTTTTTCTTTTTGCTTATGTGGTGCTGAGGAATCGAACCCAGAGCCTCATGCATGCAAGGCAAGCACTCTACCACTGAGCCACCTTCCTGGCCCTACAAGTCCTTATTTTTTAAAGATAATCCTAAACATGAATGAAAACAGTAATTAAAAAAAAAATCTTACCATCTGTGTTGACACTACACCAACATAATGCAGTGAGCAGAACACATGCTGAGCACCTGAATGTTACGAAATTCTTTTCTGCAAGTTCATAATTTTCTATCACGTTCAACAGAGGCATTTAGTTTCTACGTGAACTTTGCTTACTTTGACTGCCACATTTTCTTCTACTGAAACCTCTAAGTTCTATGCTGGTACTTGATAAACTATAGAGGGCTCCTTTCCTAAATCACAACACATATACAACAGTTACTTCAAGATCACAACAGCTACTACAGGATGACAGCACTCACATACAACAGTTACTGTAAGAATTTGCTTTGAGAAATCTCATTAACAAAAATAGTTATTGTAGTCTTCTTTAACATTTTTTCTTTTTTCCTGAGAAAGTCTCACTTTATAGCCTAATTTGGCCTCAAGCTCGTAATCCTCATGTCTCTAACTCCTGAATGTTAGAATTACAGGTGTGAGAGGCTGGCCTAGAGTTATTTAAAATAATAAGCTATCATATCGCTAAGAATAGAAACAAGACATAAAATTAAACCCCAATCCTACACACCCATTAAATTTTAAATGTAAGAGATGAATGGAATGTATCAAACATAATATATTGACGTAACAATATTTCAAAATGGCTTTCCAGTTTTCTTTAAGACTGTGTCCCATATTTAATTTTCAGAAGGGATGGGTGTATGTATATATAAGGCTACAGATGACCAGGCTTTACTTAGCCCACTTGTTTTGTTATTAAGTTGTGACCCTGGCTATCTGTCACCAACCTGGAGCCACCATGCTAGATGAATACGCTGGCTTGCCACTCAGCGACCCCTCCCACCAGCCGCCCTTCTGACAGACACATGGCCGCCTCATTTATCCTGGAGCCCTTCTGGGCCACTTACACCTGGGGTTGAAGCCCTACCTGCCACAGAGCTGTTGGTAAACCAAGCATATTCACATAGGCTGGCGATCTGCTTACTGTTTATCTTAAGCCCACACAGAGCTGGAGCTGACAAAAGGACATTCTGAGCATAAAACCAAGAACATGCGAATGCCTGTTCCGAGTGCCTCCTAGACCTGAGCATGACACAAGAGACGCAGCCCCTGGGCACCAGCACTGCAGCGCCCAGCCTCACCTGCATCGCTCCCAGCTCCTTTCTGCTTTTTTTTCTTGACTAGTTGAATGGCTCGGTAATCAGTTCTTGCTGAGCCCCCACTCTCCTGGGACCAAAGAAAAGCGTGTCAGTCACTTGATCTACACAGTAAAGGAAGGCAGCAAGGGGACTACAGAAATGTCTTAAGCCTGTTCTGGACACCTTGGAGCTCCAGTAAGCACATCAGCGCCTCCACCAAAGGCACAGAGACAAACACTACATTCAGTTGCAGAGTGAGAACAACATACATAACTTCATTATCTGGAGAACTAAAGTTTATTTCTCCAATTGTATTAAAATATTTTACATAAAAACTATTATAAAATAAACTGCTTACTTTCCAACTTTTTCAGTACACGGGCTTCCCTTAGTGCTAAGATTAAGATAAGTCATGACAGCCTGCCCCAAGGATTCGCACTGTCCACAACCTTGACCAGCAAGTAGGGAGGTGTTAATGGTAGAGGCCACACTCCATCTTTCTCTCCCACACCCAAAGAGTAAACATGTCACTGAATTCAGCTAGCTGACTCAGGGAGCCAAACAGAATCCACACAGTGAACTGCGGAAATTGGTGTACAATTCATAAGAAAAAGGCTTTCATTCTTATCACCAGAGAGGAAAAGAAAGCCCTCTATAGCTCAGGACATAACTGTAACCCATTCACTACACACCATTTGTACTCAGAGAAGCTAGGGAGCCCAGCATCACACAGCTAGCGAGACAATGAACAAGGAGTGAGGACTGAGTTCCCATGGGCTCTTCTGTCTCCATCCACAGTTAAGCCCAAGTGCTTGGTTCCCAAGGGATCCAGTGCAGGGGACTGGCTTCCTATGCAGCTCTGACCTGCGGACACCTTCCATCTCTGCTAGCCACTTGGTGCCTTTCAACCACGTAGCGAGCCAAAGCACATGCTAGCAAGTGTGGCTTTGCCACAAGCTAGCAGCTGGGATCAGAGAGACTATGCTTCTCTCAAAGACGAACTAGAGGCTGGCTCCACACCTGATCTGAACACGGAAGACTAACATTTTAAGGTGTAGGAAAATGAGTGAACATTTTAAGAACAATGTCACCCACAAAATCTAGCCACACCACAAAGGCAGATCCTGCATGATCATTTCCACTGCAGACTTAGGAAAGGCAAAACTCTCTCCAAGAATCAGTAAACTACATTAAATGTATCGCTGATATAAATACAATTGTAGTAACTGTCCAGCCTCAATCTTGGAATAGTCATCTATAACTCTCCAAGATCAAGGGTTCATACATCACTTAACTTTTTTTTAATTCTAACTAAAAAAAAATATTTTGGCATGTTTAAAATTTTTCATTGAACCTTAGTTTATGCTGCAATTCTTCCTCTTTTACGACTTGTCATTATGTAAAGCACACAGAGAGAAAACATTTCAACATTATGAAATGTACCAAGAATTTTCAAAAAAAAACACATTGTCACAGATTCACACAACTAAAAGGGACCTTAAAAGACATGTAGCCAAATCCCCTTATTTTAGAAATAACTGAGAATTTAAGGCTCAAATAGGTTGATTTGCACAAGGTCATTAGTCAGTTCCAGATTTCCAGACTTATAGCCCAGGGCTCTGTCCTTTTGCAAACCAGTAAGGAGAGTCTGCATAGAAAGGTTTGGTTCCCAGTATCCTTAGAACTGAGTGACAGAAGTGAGCTATGAGCTGGGGACTGAACAGAGTGCTTCATACCAAGTAGAGGAGGCCGGTGCCTGCACCGGGCGCTGTGTCTTTCTGAGCACTGTGCCCCTCTGCTGGGCTGGAGAGCACAGACAGGGGCAGCACTTGACTTTCTTCATGTTGCCTGGCCACCGTGGGGACAGGAAGTGAGTCATGCTCCATCTTGATTGGAGCCAGCAGTTCTGGAACACTGAGAGTCTCTTGGGAGGTACTTGAAGAGGCTGGTGTGGTGACAGGTACTAAGTTACTAGTGGAGGTCAAAACGGATGTGTCTTGAGCTAGGTTCTTCATTGGCAAAGCCACCAAGCAGCCTACTGCTCCTGAGCTCATGGCTTGTACCTCATCTGCACCGAAGCTGCCTGGCTGGAGGACTGTGGCTGCTGTCCCAAGAACCAGAGGGCTGTCCAGACTTGAATGAATATCACTGTGGGCCACCAGAACCAGAGGGTCCATGGGCCCTAAGGAACTATTATTTGTAGGAAGACTTGCTCCCAGAGAGGTGCTCACAGAAGTAACATCAATGGTCAGGATCCCAGAGTTCAGTGCCTCGTCTGACGCACCTGCTGAGCTGCTCCCTTGGGCAGGTGTGTCAGAGAAAAGAGCTGCTAGGTCTATGTTGCTGAGCTCACTTTGGCTGGGGCTGTTCAGCTCGCTGCTAGGCGTGAGGGAACTTGGAGCTTCCAGCTGAGGTACGAGATCTGCAAAAGGAACGAATATTCCAGTTACTCAGGACCTCAGAGGATTAAGAAATGCTGCTGAATCTCATGGTAGTAGCATGCAACCCCTCAAGTCAACACTGGCTCCGCTTCCTCTGGACTCTACTAGTAGTTTATCCCAAACATCCCGCTGGTTGCACAGTACTAGCAACTAACTGATAGATGATAGGAAAAGGGATGCTTGAAGACAGGTTAGGCGCTTCAAATCCTCAGGCCCACAGCGATTTCTCTGGACCATCTCGGGGCAAATCAAGGAGAATAAGGTTGGGTGAGTGGAAAGCTTCAGTTCTAGGCAAATGCACAGACTTTAGGCTTTCTCAGGTGCCCAGAAGACGGGCCCCCTTCCCATCACAGGTCCATCCTCTAATTCCCTCCCTTCTCACAGAGTTAGTCTGACTCACCTGCTCCAGTAGCACCCAGCAGTGCCAGGCCCTTACTCAAAATGAGGGGATTACAGAAACAGTTCTAACAAACCCTTCTTCAGCTGGAGTCTTTGAAGTAATTATTTATTACTCAATAAACCACTCTGAATAATCAGAAAACCCTTGGGAGAATTACAAACATAAATATACTTCAAAAAGTTTTAGGGTGGCACAGTGGCTCACGCCTATAATCCTAGCTACTTAGAAGGCTGAGATCTGAGGATCACAGTTTGAAGTCAGCCCACCAGAAAAGTCCCATGAAACACTTATCTCCAATAAACTACTCAGAAAAGGCTGGAAGTGGTACTGTGGCTCCAATGGTAGAGCGCTAGCCTTAAATACAAAGAAGATCAGGGACAGTGCCCACGCCCTGAGTTCAAGCCCCACGACCGGCAAAAAAAAAGTTTTAGGGCTGAAGACATGGCTCAAGGGTAGAGCACTTATCTAGGCCCAAGGCTCTGGTCAATTCCTTAGTACCAGGGGAAAAAAAAACCACTGATGAACATTCTAGATGAGGTTTATCGACACATACGTGTCAAGTACCCCAAACTGAAAGAAAGATATAAGCACTGAGCAAACATAATTGGAACACAATGAGCCAGGGCAGAGTCCAACAAAGCTTTGATGCTAAACTGTGGCATGCTAAGTGTACAGGCACTTGGCAGAAGGAGAAGCTTTCTGGTTCTGCTCCTTCCACACCAACTGTCACTAACCACCAACTTCTACTTTCCAAAGGCAGATAACCACTTAGATGCATGCTGTAATCTACTCTAGACAAAACAAAAAAAAAGAAACAAATTTAGAACTTTTTTAGTTGTCACATTAAAAAATTTCATAAATAAATAATGGAGCATTTTAGAAGTAGCAATATTTTTGAGAAATTCTAATTGTAAACCTATCACTTACTCAAAAACTACCTTGAGGATTCAACTGACTGTGAAATTAAGAACAATCTCAGTGTGAACAAGGTCACCAATTTATATTAATTTTTTTGCCAGCCACTTATTGATTCCATAAACGTCACCTAGAGAGCTGACATGTGCGAGGACACACATGGACACCAGCAAATGGCCTAAGAGCATCAAGAGCAAATGCTGAGGGTCACAGGCATGAGAGTAAGGAGATCCCAGCTCAGGTCCGGGCTCAGGTCCTTCCTACTCTTGTGAACCTGGTCTTTGTCCAGACATCAGAACAGGGCCACCAGGAAGGTGAACTGAACCTAAGGGCCTGGTGCAACCCCACAGTAAGCAGGTGTTGAGAGTTCCTGACTGCCCTGACAGCTGCCAAGAGGAGGTACAGCGTAAGCATGAGACTGGAAGCACAGGGTGTTATTAAAGGAGAGCTTACAAACAGCCGGAGAGTTTAAAGTGAACTCATCAGAGCAGCCCTGAGCCTGTCAGCTCCTGTACTGGTCAGGCTAGAACAAGGGAGAGGAAAGGATGTTGTGAGCCATGGTATCTGAGAGCATAGGCAGAGGTGGAGAGAGGGACCCGAGGACAGAGGCCTGCACGAGCAACTACAACACCGACTTCATCAGGCAAGGCACGTGCGATAACCACCAGGAAACTTCTTCAAGGACAAGGCAGAATGGCAACTGCTGAGAACTGTGACAGGCTGATGTCCAAGTGTCACTGAAATGAAGAAGAGGACAGACAGAAACCTTCACTGAGCTCCACCCGTACAGAACTCCCTGATAGGCACTGTAGCATCAGAACTCCGCACTAGACATGGACATGCCACATCAGAACTCTGCACCAGACACTCTCACATCAGAACCCCGCACTAGACACTCTAACGTCAGAACCTCGCACTAGACACTCTAACATCAGAACCCCTCACTAGACAGACATCTAACATCAGACCTCTGCACCAGGCACTGCACATCAGAACTCTGCACTAGACACTCTCACATCAGACCTCTGCACCAGGCACCGCACATCAGAACCCCACAGTAGACACTCTCACATCAGAACTCTGCACCAGGCACTGCACATCAGAACTCCGCAGTAGGAGACACTTTACGTCAGAACTCTGCAAGAGGCACTTTTGCAAGATACTTCATTCCATCAGCTACTGGTTCCCAACTCAGGAACCTCAACTGGGAAGAAACTGTGCCTGTGGCGGCTGTTCTGCTTCCGCCATGCCTCCAGGCCATAGTGAGGGCTGAGTTAGACTCACCTGGTCTCCACAGACTTGAGCTTAAATTAACCTTTCAGCTGGCCAGGACTTCCTCAGCCAGATCCTACCACAGCAAAACCCAACCATACCCCAGAGAGCAGGGTCTCTGGAGTGCTCTAGGGGACAGATGGCCACTGTTACTGCCCAGAGGACCGTGGACAAGGCTTCTAAGTCCCAGGCCGCAGGGGGCCAAATAGCAGGTCCTCTCACGCTCAGAACCCTCCCTTTTCACGTGTCTGGACTGCAATGGCAGTTTCTTTCCTCCTCCTCCTCCTCTAGTTCTCAGTGCCTTGCCTGGAAGGCGCTGGGCTGGAAGGCTTCCTGCTTCCTAGAAAAACTAGACCACTGCAGTCTGGAATCTACTTCCTACAAGACTAAGAAAGACAGTAGGAAGCAGAAAGATGAGAGAAGATGCTGGAAACACTGGAAGACATTAGCCCCAGTGGGAGATAGGTTAGAGCCTAATGCTTGGCAGGCTCAGGACGTAAAGACTGAATGTCCTCCAAGGGAGAAGAGGGAAGGACAGAAGAGTAAGGGCAGAAGAAAGTGGCATGAGAGGAAAGGAAGCGCAGGCTGTGCCAGCTGCCGGCGCTGGGGGGTGAGGAGGAGCAGCATTTGTTCCCTCACACAGGCTTCATGCATACGTCCCTGCGGCCGCAGGCACAGGGAGGGCACAGACCTGGGCGCGGGCTGTGCTGCCGCACCACGTGTGCCTTCATGCTGTGCTTAGAGGTGAAGAGTCTGCTGCAGCTGGACACAGGGCAGCGGCTTTTTGGAGCCCCCACATCCTGCAGGTGCTTCTTTGAGTGAATGTACAGACTGCTGCGAGCTGAGAAGCGAGCACAGCACCCTGAAACAGAAAGGAGAAAGAGTGTTACTCCTGAGGGCGCTGGGGGAGCGGTGAGGAAGGACGATTCCTAGTCAGATCAGGGTGACAAGACGCGTTCCCCAGCACTGGTGCTGGCGAGGGTGTCCACCAAACATCCACAGGAGGAACACCACAGGACAGGAATGAACCCACAGGGAGAGCGAGGCCATGCAGCAGCAACGCCTAAGATTCAGTGTGACCATCAGACCTCATAACTGCCTGAGATGCATCTAAACATGTCACAAAACTGTCCAACCATCAACACTGCCACATTCAGAGTGGTAACCATCCCAGAAACCAACTCCTTTCATGCTGCCAGTGCCCTGCTGATGACCAGGTCTCACAAGCAGGTGGCAGTGAAAGGACTTGTCCCTGGTGTGTGCCAAGTGCCACCCCTAAGCAGACCCCTGGCAGAGGGAGCTGCTTAGCTAAGGTGGCTCAGCTCAGCTCGGCCATCTGCTAACTGTGGGGCCTGAGGCAAGTTGTTTACCCTTTCCAGAACTTCTTTTTCCTTCCTGTAAAATGAGGATAATACTTTAAAGGATTATGACAGGGTCAAATAAAGCTATAGCTATCCACACACATGACCTGGAAAATCACAAAGCCTCATTTGAAATGAAACTGGAGGCAGCCAAGGCCATTACTTCTCTGATTCTGGCCTAAATTTACAGTCAATTTTCTTATAATAGCCCATTAGGCCCTGGGCACAGCAGCTTCTTTGTTTGTCCCCCTCTCCCCTGAAAAACATGCTTCAGCTTCCTGGTAATCATGTGTTAGACTGTAAGTTAGTTGTCCACAGGAGTTATACCACTGTGATCCACAGCAGACTTTTTTTTTAATTGCTGGTCCTGGGACTTGAACTCAGGGCCTGGGAACTGTCCCTGAGCCTCTTTGTGCTCAAGGCTAGCGCTGTACCAACTGACCCACAGTGCCACTTCTAGCTTTTTCTGAGTAGTTTATTGGAGATAAGAGTCTCCCGGGGGTTGGGGAGAGGAGGCTGGGAAGGTGCCTCAGTGGTAGAACGCTTGCCTTGCATGCAATGAGGCCCTGAGTTCGATTCCTCAGCACCACATAAGCAGAAAAAAAAAGCCGGAAGTGGCGCTGTGGCTCAAGTAGTAGAGCACTAGCCTTGAGCTGAAGAGCTGAGGGACAGCCCCCAGGCCCAGAGTTCAGGCCCACGACCAGATCCAAAAAAAAAAGTCTCACGGGTACTTTTTTGCCCAGCTTTGAACTGTGATCCTCAGATCTCAGTCTCCTGAGTAGCTAGAAGTACAGACATGAGCCACCAGCACCAGGAGACCACAGATTTTATTTCTTACAACTAAAGATAATTAAAAATTCAGGAACCATTGGAACCATTAGGTGCTGGTGGCTCATGCCTGTAATATTGGCTACTCAAGAGGCTGAGATCTAAGGACTGGTTTTTGAAGCCAGGAAGACTTAAGATCCTTATCTACAATTAACCAGCAAAATGCTAGACATGGAAGTGTGGCTCAAGTGCTAGAGCTGTGAGCAGAAGAGCCAAGCAAGAGTATTTGGCCCTTGGTTCAAGCCCCAATACTGGCACCAAAAAATAAATAATTGAGGAATCACTTACCATTAGGGTCTTGATCATAGACTATGGTAGACAATCTAGTTTTACTATTGGCTAAGACAACATGGGAAGGTAAAATTATCCTTAATACAGAAGATCTCAGAAAACATCACCTTAAGCTTCTCTCTGCAATCTACATGGTGGGAAGTGTGGTCTTGGGTTTGCTGTTGTTGTTGGTTCTTGGGTTAGGGTTCAGTGTCTCACACTCTCCAGGGATGTGCTCTAGTGATAAGCCACAGCTCCAGCTCTTATTTGTGATCATTATTTTTTATTTTAAATCTATTTTTTTCATTCCCTAGAGTTATTTACGTAAGTGTTGGTTTTTTTTTTTTTTTTTGGCCGGTCATGGGGCTTGAACTCTGGGTCTGGGTGCTGTCCCCTCAGCTCTTCAACTCAAGGCAAGTGCTCTACCACTTGAGCCACAGTGCCACTTCTGGTTTTTTCAGTGGTATTGGAGGTAAGAGTCTCACAGAGTTTCCTGCCCAGGCTGGCTTTGAACCGAGATCCTCAGATCTCAGCCTCCTGAGTAACTAGGATTACAAGCGTGAGCCACCAGCGGCCAGCTTGACATTAGCATTATTTTTATCAGACGCACAAAGGTAATGTCCCTTGTGTTTCTCTCAAGAGTATCACCCTTTGCCAGGCGTCAGTGGCTCATGCCTGTAATCCTAGCTACAGAGGAGGCTGAGATCTGAGGATCACAGTTCAAAGCCAGTCCGGGCAGAAAAGTCTGTGAGACTCTTATCTCCAATTAACCACTAGAAAACCGGAAGTGGTGCTGTGGTTCAAGTGGTAGAGTGCTCGCCTTGAGCTGAAGAGCGCAGAAACAGAGCCCAGGCTCAGAGTTCAAGCCCCATGACTGACCAAAAAAAAAAGAGTATCACCCTTTGGCCTTACTGTGTGTGAATGCCTAGAGACCTGTATAATTTGTTATATGCCATATATTTTAGACCTAGCTTCTGCATATGAGGAAAACCACATGCCATCTGTATCTCTGGGCTTGGCTTACCTCACTTAACATGATTTGTTCTAACACCGACCATTTCTCTAATGGGCAAAATGGAAGCCTGGAAGACTCTGTAGTTTCTAGGCAAAGTCATATCTCAAAAGCTATCATCATTGGGTTGAAATTTGGATATAAGCTTGTATATCAAGTTTGCTTTCCATTCTTTCTAAGCACATACAAGGGTATTGAAACCTGTATTCTAAGCTGTCCATCCAAACCTAAATGGGACATTCAGCCTTCTGCAACCCATCACAAAGAAATTACAGAAACAAAAAATGTTCCAAATTATGTAGGAGGAGGAAGACACAGAGTATTGCCTAGCATTTATGGGCACATACATCTTCTCCAGTCTCGAGACAGACAAGAGTAGACAGACAGCTGCCTAGTAAGTAGCTAGGAATATAGGTGTGAGCCACCAGCACCTGGTTAAAATTTTATTTTCAAGCTGAAAAAGACTTACCTTTATTTCCCACTAAGAACTCAACCTGTGCTCTTTCCCAGATGGAATTGGCTTACCTAACCAATCATGAAGCTCTCAAATCCATCCTCTACTTTTGGACTCTTCCTGGCCTGAAGAAGAGTCAGGGCCCATGCCAGGCAGAGGATCTACATGCAAGAGTGGCCTGGCAATTGGTAGGGCTCTCCAGTTACCTGTTTTCACACACAGTGTGGGCCTGGCTCTGGTGTCCATGTGATAGTTATTTCTGAAACAAAGTCTGACTTTACCCCGGCGTTGTAACTTGTCTTAAGCTTAAAAAGCCAGGCACACTGGGCACTGGTGGCTCATCCCTATAATCCTAGCTACTCAGAAGGCTGAGATCTGAAGATCACAGTTCAAAGCCAGCCCAGGCAAGAATGTCTGTGAGACTCTTATCTCCAATCAACCACCAGAAAATGGAAGTGGTGCTGTTGCTCAGTGGTAGAGCGCTAGCCTTGAGCTGAAGAGCTGAGGGACAGCGCCCAGGACCACAGTTCAAGCCCCATGACACCGCCCCCCCTCCAAAAAAAGCCAGGCTCTGGTGACTCACACCTACAATACTAGTTACTCAGGAGACTAAGATCTAGCGGACTGTAGTTCAAGGCCAGTCCAGGCAGAAAAAAATTTGAGAGACTACATCTCCAAAATAACCAACAAAAAGTTTGGCTGAAGTATGGCTGAAGTGGTAGAGCCATCTAAGCAAGCAAATGTGGGGCCCTAAGCTTACATCTAATATGGGAACAAATAAAAAACAACAATCAAAACAACAGTGAACTGACATGTACTCACGTTTTCTACCAACTGAACCTTCACAACAATCCTACAAGGTAAAGAGGAACAGAGCTCAAGCTACTTGTACCAGGCCCCTTAGAAGCCTTGTAGGGTGGCAGACTTGGGATTTGAGTCCAGATAGTATGAGTCTAGAACTCGTGTTTAGTTACTGTCTGACTTTTACTGTCCCTTAGGAATTCCATCTACTCACACAGTCTATGCATACAGCACAATCTGTCAGCACCTGGCTAGCTCTGTCCCCCAGAGCAGTCCCAGGAGTCCTAGGTGCCCCAATTATGGCCTGCATGCTCCTGTTTACCACCTGCTCACACCCTAGCTGGAAGGCTGACAGAGGAGGAACTGCAGGTTGGGTCCACTGTTTGTATTACATTTGCTGAACTCTAGGAGCTGGTCTCAGCTCTATGTGGATCTTTACTATCCCCTCCTCCAGTTAAAGGCACTGGGGCTGGGTGGCAGCTGAGGTCACCACTGTGGCTAGGGTGGGCACCCACAGGTCACAGCAGGCCTGGTAAATGAGCTGTGCCTTCAGCATCCTAAAGAAAAACTCCAACCCACCTTTAAAAAGTTAATCTAGAGACTGAGGAAAGGGGCAACATTGTCCAAAAAGAAAGTACTCATTACCTGACTTATGTAACTGTAACCATTCTGTGTATCACCTTTATTATAACAATTAAAAAAAAGGTGGGAAAAAAAGCCAATCTGGCTTTACCACTACCTACCTGACACAAGAGTAGCTACCTACTAATTAGCAAGTTCAAGCTAAATGTCAGACATTTGAGAACCCCTAAGCCCGGGTTACACATGTAACATAAGGAGAGCCATGGACAGGGAGAATCAGGGATGAGAATAGGCCACAGGAAACAGGATTCTCTACCTGCAATCCTTCTAATAGATTGGTCCTAAGACAGTATGCTTGATCCACTCAGCAAATAAACCATACTACCTTTACGTAACTGAAGTTACCTTGAAACAACATAAATTCTAGCGTGAGTGTAGGTGGTGCTTAGTGCATAGCTCACTGTGGCATTTAAACCCTACCTTTTACAGGACACTCAAATGGCTTTGTGCCCAGGTGGGTGATGCTGTGGCCTTTCAGGTGTTCTGCTCTGGTGAAGGACTTGCCACAGCCCTCGACGGGGCAGGTAAACCTGCGGTCATCGTCATGTTTCCTGCCAGGAATAAAAACAAAGGGGCAGTGATTACTCACACAGCTCACGGGGCCTGAGGTGATTCTTCGCTTAATGTTCTGCAAAACATATAAAATTATAAGTGCTTTCCATTTAAAATATGATCAGTTTTGGAAAAAATTTTATTTGATCTTCAGTCCATATGAGGTTGGTAATTTAGCCATCTCATAATTAGAAATTCTACTTTAATGATTCAGTGGATCCATAATGAGACACAGAATAATTAGTGCGGCTTCAACTTAGGAAGAGCATGTCTCGAATGCACTGATGAGGCTATTCCTATTGTTTCCCTATAACAGGCTTTCCAAGCCAGAGGACTCCAAGAAGGGCACACAGAGCGTCAGCGGCAATGCCAAAAGGGCCTTCTTAAGCCAACCTGGAAAGACTGTCTTTTCCATAGCACCCCTATGGTATGAAGCACCCAGACCGGCCACCTCTGTTCCATGGCAGAATAGGGAGAAAACTAAATGTAGTGTCAGAGGTGTGGGGTGAGCTGAGATGTGCATGCAGTGGAGGCCCAAGGCTGTCACTGAAAGTTTGCAGTGACTTGAGAAAGCTTATTCTATGACATATGAGAGAAAAAAATAAACTAGAACTGTATGTAAAGTATGCCAACTCAAAAAAAAAATAGCAACCAAAAAAAACCCACCCCACCCTACCCCACCCCCCAAAAAAGAACCAAAAAACAGGTCTGGGAATGTGGCTTGGTGGTAGAGTGCTTGCCTAGCATGCATGAAGTCATGGGTTGGATTCCTCAGAATTGAAAAAAAAAAAAAAAACAAAACAAAACAGAAAAAGCCAAAAGTGTCATTGTGGCTCAAGGGGTAGAGTGCAAAGCTCAGGAACAGTGCCCAGGTCCTGAGAATTTAAACCCCAGCACTGGCAAAACAACAACAACAAAAACACTTGTAAAACCCCACAATAGTAGATTACAAAAAACAGATAAAAACAATATCTTGGGGCTGGAAAGGTGGCTCAGTGGTAGAGTGCTTGCCCAGTATGCATGAGGCCCTGGGTTCAATTCCTCAGTATCACATAAGCAGAAAAAGTTGGAAGTGGCACTGTGGCTCAAGTGGTAGAGTGCTAGCCTTAAGCTGAAGAGCTGAGGGACAGTGCCTAGGCCAAGAGTTCATGCCCCACGACTGACCAAAAAACAAACAAAAAAAACTCCAACGTCTTTAAGTGAGAAGATTCTAGCAATTTTCTTCTTATAATTTTCCAGTTTTCTAAGAATCTACACTGTGTTTCTTTATAATAATCTAAAAACAAAAAAATCGAATAGGTTTCTACTACTAACAACTCATTAACTTTCAAAGCTGATAATACATACCAAAATGTAAGGATTACCTCTTGTGCCTTAGAAGTTTGGACATGCTAGTGAAGGTCCAACCACAACTGTCCGAATCACAGACAAACGGTCTTTCACCTTGAGAAAAAACAAAAATAACAGAGAATAAGTATAACTGCAACAGCTCCTAGAGACAAATCGTGGCTCCAAAGGATTCTGTTTTCCAGGGTTCTACCTGTATGGCTTCTTAGGTGAATTTTCAGTCTACAGGCCTTGTCATACTGTTTGCTGCATCCGGGGAAGGAGCAGGAAAAGAGCTCTTGTTCCCTGAAGTGAGCTCGGTTATGGGAGAACAGGGCACTCACTGTGATGAACGTCTTCTCACAGCCTGAATGGAGGAAGCACAAACTCTGCTCACCGGAAGACAAAAATCAAAGCAGTCAATGCTAGTCACAACCCAGGACATGAGTCCTCTCTAAAAGGTCTCTGTAATAGCCAAGCGGGAACGGCTGTGAGGCCTGGGGTGCACACAGGCCACCCCTTGCAAGGTGACTAACTCGGGAGGGAGCATGGGGCCAAGCGTTGCCCCAGTCTCAGCCATCCGCTTGGCTGGCCTCACACACGTTAAGTGGATTTTTCATAAAGTAAATGTCAATGCTGTTTGTGAAAACCAAGAAAACCCCAGGAGGGAAATAAAATACTACAAGAACAAAATTTTGTCTGGTACAGTTCAGCTGTAAACAGGCGCGAAGCATCCTAACCTTTTGAGTGATGCTGCATTCCCTACACTTCAATCTCCTCCGACAGCCTCAGAAATGGACTGCCTCACATCCTACCCAGCTGGCTTCTGTTTCCTCAGGTCTGTCATCGTCACCCACCTAGCATTTCCTTCACCTCCAAACTCAGCTCCTACTGGGTCACCTATACTCCAGCTGGTTGTCCATACTAACACTTCTCCTTTGATGACGACAATCAGTGCTCAGGCAATGTGGAAAATCAGGCTGAAAGGAGCCTTCCATGTTATCAGGGGGCCCATGAACCACCATGCAGAAATACAGTGCACAGCACTGCAAAGAACCTACTCTCCCCCTGGAGGGAGGACAGCATTCTGTGGAGAAATGGTGATTTTTCTAAATCACTAAAGTTATCCTCTCTGGCTTCAATCTGCCCTCCCTACCCCTTTCCTATTTTGGGCCTTTGTGTGTTTACACAATTGGTCATGTGAACTGAACAACCACACTCCTAGCCTTAACACCCCTTCCCCCAGGTACCCAGGCCTTCTCACCCTACCTCTGTGATTTCTTCTACCTGTAAGTCCACCACCCATCCCACTGCTACTCCCTGGCTCAGGCTGTCCAAAAACTCAAGCTGGGCCATTTACTGCATCACCTGCTCCTCTCCAGCTTCTCTACCAGCTGCACCAGTGGCTAACACACCTCATGACTGGATCCTCCACTTTGCCAGAGAAGACGATACTCTTCCTACCAGACTCACAAGCTGACTAGAAAAGGCCTGCAGGCAGAGGCCAGTGCTCTCCAGAGCCACACAATCCACCCACAAGGGAGAAGAAAATATTAGAATCTGTTGATGTTTTTCGAGTTACTCTCAAAATGCTGTGTTTGAGCACCTGATGACTCACATTATTAGGAGAGGCTTGTATGACATGCTGTAGGCACTCAGGTGCGTTTTAATGAGCGAAGGTCCTCTAGCCAATCCACGGTGGCCCCCACCCCACTCCTCCCGGCCCGTCCTCCGCTGCCTCCTCTGGACTCTCCTGCCTTGCCAGTCTCAGAGGGAACTCGGCCTTCTGAGTGCCGACGCCGGGGCGTGGGGCCACGCTGGGTGGGGCTCTCAACCCCCACCCCAACAGCCTACTCAACTCGGCCGACAAAAACCCACCGGGCAGTGGGTTACTTTATCCACACTAATCTAGCCTCGAATCTCCATCTGTGAGACGAAAAAGAGGTTTAAGCTCTAGACAAGGGTACGGCTTAAAAACTCCTGGAAACTACGAAGCCGACCAGAGCGAGGCGGAAAGGGCTCCTGACCATCGGGTGCCCCGCGCCCCGGGTCGTCAGGGGCCTGCGAGGCCGAGCGTGGACCCCACCAACGCGCGGCCGCCGAGTACGTCCACGCCGACTCACGACACGACTCGAGGTCCACGAACGTGAGCTCGCCGCGCGGGGCGCCGGGTCCCCCCCGCCCGCCCCGGGCCCGCCCCCCGCGTTACCCGGAAAGTCACACTTGTAGGGGCGCTCGGGCTCGAAGTGGCTGCGCTGGTGCGAGCTGAGCTTGGCGTGCGTGGGGAAGCGCTCGGCGCACACCTCGCACTTGAACAGGCTCTCCTGCTCGTGGCCCCTCATGTGCGCCTTCAGGTTGTAGACCGTGGTGAACTTCTTGCCGCAGCCGCCCGCCGGGCAGCCGAAGGGCCGCAGCTTGTCGTGCGACTGCAGGTGGCGCTTGAGCTTGTACGAGGTGGTGAAGGCCCAGCCGCAGCCGTCCAGCGGGCACTTGAAGGGCCGCCGGCCGCGCAGCCCGCCGTGCGTCAGCAGGTGCACCTGCAGCTGGTGCTTCCGGGCGAAGGCCAGCGCGCACTGCGGCTCGGGGCAGCGGTAGCCGGGCGCCCCGGGCCCGCGGCGGGCGGCGGCGGCGGCGGGGCCGGCGGCGGCGGGGCGCGGCGGGGCGCGCGGGCTGCGCGCGGGCGGCGGCGCGGCGGCCAGCGTGAGCACGCCGCGGTCGAAGCGCACCAGCAGGTCCCGGTCGTGCAGGGCGACGGCGCCCGCCAGGGCCGCGCCGGGGGCGGCGGCCGGGCCGCGGGGCGCGGGCGCGGGGAGGCCCGCGGGGCTCGCGCCGGGGCCGGGCCCGGGCTCCCGCCGCCCGGGGGCCTCGGCGGGCCCGCGCGCCACCTCCAGCAGCACCACGAAGGAGTCGCCGCCGTCCTCCGGGGCCGGCGCGCCGGGCGCGACGCCCTCTTCACGCCGCGGCCCGGGGGGGCCCCCGCGCCCCGGCTCGGGCCCGCCATCTTCCGGGTCGCCCAGGAGCAGCAGGCGACGGCGCGCGGGGCTCGCGCTGAGGGGCGGCCCCGCGCCCCGGCGAGGCCGGCCCGGGGCGCCGCCGCCATGTTGGTCTCCGCGCGCGGTCGGGGCGGCGAGCAGCGCCGGGAGGTCCATCTTGTCCGGGCCGCGGCCGCCGAGCCGCCGCCTGGGAAGACGCGCGGCCCGCCCCTCCCAGGCGTGCGCGCGACGCCGCGTGGCCGCCGCGGGCTCGTCACCGCGGGGGCGGGGCGCGGGGCGGGGCTCCGAGAGGAGCCCTCGCTGTGGACGGGCCGGGCCGCGCGAGGCCTGCTGGGCGGGGCGGGCCCGGGGGCGGGGCAGGAGGGAACGGGCTGCTCGGAGTGGCCATGGCCGCGGGGACGAGAGACTGGGTTGGAGGGCGGGGCGGGGCCGGGGGCGGGGCCGCGCGGCGGGGGCGGGGCCTGCGCACTTCCGCGCGCTGAGCGCGAGCTTGGCTCTGAAGCCCGGCTGCCAGCGTGGAAAGCAGGCTCGGCCCTCTCCGCGTCTCACTTTTGCTTCCAGCCGGGCTAGCGGACTGCGATGGCCTAGTGCTTGGTCTGGAGAGGACCGGGGTACATACAGCGGGCGAGTGCGTGGCGGGGGCCGTGAGGCCGACCCCTCCGGCGTCCCCGGGCCTGACGTCAGGCCGGCCGGGTCCCCTGCAGACCGCCAGCTGCCCTCGGCCCCCGGCCTTCGCGCCCGCCCCGGCCCCCGGGTGGGATCCGGACTCCCTCCACCCGGCTGCTTCTGCACGCGCGTCCGGCCCGCCCTGCCCCTCTGCCTGCGGAGGAGCCCGGGCCCCTGTCAGGAGGGGAAGCAGCCAGGGGCTAAAGGGAACTGATGTGTGAGGTCCCTGGACACCCCGACGTGTGGTGGTGCTGGGGGTGGCGCTCAGTGGGGGGGGGGTGGCGCTCAGTGGGGGGGGTGGCGCTTAGTGGGGGGGTTGGTGCTAGTGTGGGGGGGTGGCGCTCAGTGTGGGATTAGCGTTTACTGGGGGTACCATTCAGTGGCGGGTGGTGCTCAGTGGGGGTGGCATTCAGTGGGGGGTGCTCAGTGGGGGTGGCATTCAGTGGGGGTGGCACTTAGGGGGGGTGGCATTCAGTGGGCGGTGGTGCTCAGTGGGGGGGGGTTGGCGCTCAGTGGGGGGTGGCATTCAGTGGGGGAGGTGGCGCTCAGTGGGGGGTGGTGTTTGGTGGGGACAGTTTCCCCTCGGGAAGGGGAAGGTCTGGCGCGGGTCCTGGGGACGGCGCAGCCTGTGCATGTGTCCACTGCCCCTGGAGAGTGGTCATGGTGGACAACTTCATGTTGTGTTTTTTACCACGACGATCTTGGAGGGCGATGTGGACAGTCCCCCTCAGAGGTTGAGGTTCTGAGTGATGGGGTGCTCCCTGGAGCCTCCTGTGGCCCCTGGCAAGGATGAAGACCCACAGCCTTCTCTCGGTGGGGACTCCGGTATTAACTCTTGTACAGATTAGGAAACTGAGGCCCAGAGCCCGTGCCCCCAGGCACCTTGGCCTGCAGGGTTGGGAGAACACGAAGGACTGTCTGGCTCCACACTTACTTTCTGACTTAGAAAAATCTTTAAGCAAGAAACACATTGGGATTCCAAAAGGCAGGTTCTGGCCCCTATGCCTGGAAGAGAGCTCTTGAAAGGCAGCCACATCTCCAACAGGAGGTGATGGGAAGTGGAGGAGGGGCAGATGGGAAGTGGAGGAGGGGCAGTGACCGGTACATGGCCCCTGGTGTGCCTGCCTTCCCTTTGCTTCCGCTTGCTGTGCCAGGCACTGAGTCCCAGAGGCTGCCCAGCCTCCACTGGAACGTGCGGTTTCTCCTCATGACTGCCTCAGGTGTTTTGTTACGATAGCGCAGAGCTTACTAGTACAGCCACTCCACTCTATTGTTGGACTCCAATGTTTTATTCGAGGCTTCCAGTCTCACTAAGAGAGCCTAAAATCTGCAAACGGGGTCACAGGTCGCTCAGGACAGGAAAGCAGTAGCCCCCCTGGCCCTCCGCCCCCCCTTCAGCCCCCAGCCCCTCCCTCTCCTCTCTCAGGCCTGACTCCACGTGAGGTCGAGGCTCCCCCTGGATTGGGCCCTGCTGTAGCAAGTCCTCTGCATGGCTGGCTGGAGACCTTGGCCCTGCACAGAGCAGGCTAGCAACGCACCCTGTCCAGGCACTCTGAGGGCCATGGAAAGTGTGTGTGTAGAGGCCAGAGGTGTGCTGTAGCTAGCAGGCTGAGGATGGCTGAGGGGAGAGGGGCGAGGAGGAGGGAGGGGAGGACCCGCTTCCTCTCACGGCTGCAGGGCCCGCTGGAGCAGGTGCTCATCGGCCACCTGGTGCGGGAGAGTCACCACCAAACGGCTGTTCTCCCTCATGGTCTGACAGATGATGTCATAGGCCTTTGAGTTCCCAGACCAGCAGCGACGGGCCACCTGGGGGAGGGGGCGTGCAGCAGCTGGGGTCAGTGCCACCACGGGTTTCACCCCAAACTCCCTGTCCTCTGCCCTCGGGCACAGGGGCCTCCTCTCTGTGTGCCCATCCTTTCTCAACCTTCCCTGATGCAACCTGTTCTTGATCTGGAACTGGCCACTGACCCCTTCATAATCTCCACCGATGACCCAGCCGCCAGGAACTGGGGTCACCTGAAGCCCTTTCCTCTCTGCTCTCAAGAATCAACCTTCAAAATGCCTCTCTGGCTTGTCCCTCCCCCATCCCTCCCCTCCATCTAGTAGTTCTAGATGGTGGTCTTGGCACCTCACCCCTGCAGGGTGTGGAACCGCGGCCCAGGGCTGCCGTGGACAGGGACGGCCATGGAGGCGCAGCGGGAGCTGGAGCTGCCCGGGCGACTTACGCCATTGGAGACGTCCCAGCTGAGCATCATCCGGGCTTTCTCCTCGGCCTCAGGGGTCCCGTCCAGCACCAGGCCAAATCCCCCGTTGATCACCTCACCCCTGTACAAGGCAGACGGGATCCCAGGTCACACCTCTCCCCTACCACATACCCCGCGTGGTGGTGGCCTGGGGAGGCATCCGAGAGGGGCAGCCACGTCATGCCGGCCTCTGCGGCCCGCAGCGTGTGTACCAGGGTGCATGGGCCTGGCGGGGGAGCCTCCCAGCTCCAGCCCAAGGCCCGCACCAGGCTAGGCTCCCTTCCCACCACACTGTCTCTAAGGCCACCCAGTCCGGTTGCTTCTCCTCCTGACGTTGCCTGGGTGACCCGTGTCCTGCTAGCCCCTCCCTTCTACTTGGTCCTTCCTACTACCTGACCTGTTTTCAGTGTTTCTCATTTTGTGATCAGTGCATTTCTGAGTGCCGCTGGCTCTCCAGCTGGCTTCCGCGTGCTGTCTTTTCCTTCTTCTCTGAGCAGATGGGACTGGAGCTTCAGGGACGTCCTTGCTAGCCTGCTTTCTGCACTTGCCCTGGCCTTCCTTCTCCGTGAGTCGGGGCCTCCATCCCCGCCGGGGCCTGTCTCGATAGGTTATGCTGCGTCCGGCCTGGGCCTTTGCTCAGGGTTCTGCCTTCGGGGACGTTCTGTCAGCACTGCGGGGACCCTCAGCCTCTGGCTCCTCCCTGGGGGAACTGCTCCACCCCGAACCTCACCTTGAATGTGTGCCTGGACTCCTGTCTCTGACCTCACAGGCCTGTCCAGCTCTCCCGCTTCGGGTCCCGTCTGGACCATCCATAGGGCTGGTTCCCGCCAGGAGGCCAGAGTGCCCTGTGCCAGGTGACTCCTGCACCCCTCCCTCCAGCCCTCTTGCCAGTGGGCTAGCTGCCACGGCCCCAGGCCCGGCCCTGCCCCCACAGAATCCCCAAGACTTCCTCCCCAGCCCGGCTGCCCCCTGGCAGCTCCTTACCAGCCCACACCTCCTCCATTGTGAAGTGCCACCCAGGTGGCTCCTCGACAGGCATCTCCCACGAAGTTCTGCACAGCCATGTCTGCAGAGACAGGAGCCCATTACCCATAGTTCCCTGTGCCGGGTGGGCCCGGCACCGCACTGCTCAGGACAGTGCAGCAGCCTGCAGAGCGGGGCAGGGACTGGAGACTCCAGAGACGGGGACAGAAACAGACAGGAAACTCCAGAAACAGCAATGGCGTGTGCTAGAAGAACCCAGGCTGGAGCAGGGGGAGCTGGCAGCTGCCCACAGCCCATCACCTCTTCCCCTGGTGAACTCTTCCACGCAGGGCACCAGCTAAGAGCACCCACAGGCAGAAGAGCGAAAGAATGAGGCGGGCTGTGGTTCTGGGAGCTGCAGGAAGCCAGACACCACTTCCCTAAGCCTCGCAGGCAGGGATGATTGAAAAGGAAAGGTTCTGCGTGACTCCACTAGAGAACCCAGGTCCCAGCATGGCTGCTCGGCAGGACTTGCGGGCTCTCCTCACCTGCGCAGAAGGCAGAGCCGTCGTGGATATTGGAGGTCTCCCGGAAGGGGCTGTCAGTGCCGCTCACGTCGTGATGGTCGCGGCTCAGGACAACCGGCGCCTGCAGGTGGGGCAGTGTCCATCAGCCGGCATCCACCGGGGCTGCCCAGCAGGGGCGGGGCACAAGGGGGCCGCTTCAGGAGCCAGGCAGACTCTGCTCTTGAAAACAGACCCCTCCCAAAGAAACAGCCACTTCTGCTGTCCCCCGGAGCTACGAACACTCCCCTGAGCCCGACAGTGCCGGTGCGCTGGGCCCTGTCCACGCACCGCCTCCACACCCCTCATCCCAACAGCACGGCTACCACACCCCTTCCAACCACGAAAACTGACACACAGCAAGGCTGGGGACTTGATCTGCCGCACACAGCTTGTTAACAGGGAAGCAGAGATGTAACCCCACACACGCTGTACCAGAACTGGGCTTCTCGCTGGCCCCCGAGCCTGTGTGGTGAGAGCAGGGGCTGGCAGAGAGCCCCGGGAGGGGGAAGGCTGGTGGGCATGGCTGTGTGGCCTGGGGCAGGTCACCTCCCCTCTCTGGGCCTTGGTCATTGCTGAGAGCCTTTTTGTGTTGAGAGTCTCTGAGGACAGAGATATCACGTGGGAGAAGCAGCCACGCCGAGTCTGACTGTGAACGTTGTAGGTGCTTCTGAACAGAGAGGTGCCAGCTAGTGAGCGCGGTGTGGCCCAAACCTCTGAGACGGAAGGGCAGGGTGGCTGTGCCTGGCAGGCCACCCAAGGTCCCATGCCCTTCAGTGGCAGGGAAGTGTGCCATAGATTGGAAAGGTAACTAAAAAGATCTGGGTGACAGGGCTTTGTAGAGACACCGCATTTCATCCTCATACCCACGCACTGAGGTTCTAATACAATCTTCCTCTCACAGATAGGGAAACTGAGGCTTGGAGCAGATATCTGACCTGCCCAAAGTTACAGAGAAAGGAACACTGGTACCCCTTACTATGACCCACACTCAGAGACGGGGGGGGGGGGGGAGTTCACTGCCAGCCCCTCCCCACCTCCTTCCCTTCCTTCTCTCAGGGCTGCCGTCCCCCCTCATTTCCCAAGCAGGGGCTGGGTCCCAGCCTGGCTCATCTCTGAGTCCCTCTGCCCATCTGCTCCACAGAGGCTGAGGCTCTTCTGTTTCCCTGAGGCCAGAGGCACTCAGGGGAAGGCAAACGCTCCCTGGACACCAGGCTACTGAGGCCAGGGAGGGTGGGCTGGTTGATAGGGCAGCGGCTCGGGCGGGGGGCCTCAGGGCCAGGCCTGGATGATGAGCAGCAGCCGGGGAGAGGACACAGGCACAGGACACGTCACCTTGATCGCCCCACTGGCGATGGCCTGGTTAATGGCCACAGCAATGGCTATGCGGCCTTTCTGGTCTGAGTACAAGATCCTGGCCTGGGAGCCCACCACCTGCGGAAGGAAGGGGGGCTGTTGGTGATGTGGGGATGTCACGCAGGGGCCCCAAGGCCCTGTGTGCGGCCTGATGGCCAGTCCAGTTGTGTAGCCATGCAACATGGCCGAGAACACTGATAACAGAGACAGGCACAGGGTCTGAGTCACCGTTAGCCGGAGTTCTGCCCCGCCTCCTTGTGCGGACCACAGCGGGAGCTTCTGCCCAGCCCGGCCACGACACAGGAGGTGGGGCTGCGGTGCTGTTGGAGGACTCCAGCGGGGCAGACCACACAGGCCTGGGGTGCAGGACAGAGGACTTCCCAAGGCTCTTCCGGGAGAGCCCCTCGGAAGAGGGTCATGGGGGCCACAGGCTGTCTGGTCTGTGTGGACCCCAGCGGGTGCTGTGTGTGGACCACACTGGCGTCTGTGGGCTGGACATGCAGCACATCCCAGCCTCCAGACTTGCCAGTTGCCACACAGCTGGCCTCCTCTGTCTATGTGTTTCAGTTGCAGGCCTACTTCGCTCGCACCTGCGGCAACATGTCTTTTTTGGGAAATCCACAGGTGTAAAATCACTGCTGCTGGGCTGCTCAAATTCCCTGGGTCCAAGCCGGGCGCTGGTGGCTCATGCCTGTCATCCTAGCTACTCAGGAGGCTGAGTTCTGAGGATCACGGTTCAAAGCCAGCCCAGGCAGGAAAGTCCATGAGACTCTTATCTCTAATAAACCACTCAAAAACTGGAAGTAGTGCTGTGGCTCAAGTGGTAGAGTGCTCACCTTGAGCTGAAGAGCGCAAGGACAGTGTCCAGGCCCAGAGTTCAAGCCCTACGACCAACCAAAAAAAAAAAAAAAATTCCCTGGGTCCAGACTGGAAAAGTGCTGATATAAAATTGCTAGATTTAAGCTGGGTGTCCTGGGCTGTGGCTCAAGTGGTAGAGCACTAGCCTTGAACACAAAGAGGCTCAGAGAGTCAGCGCCCAAGCCCTGAATTCAAGCCCCAGGACTGGGTAAAAGAAAGAAAAAAATAACCAAGTTTATCTGGGTGCCGTGGCTCACATCTGTGATCCTAGCTACTCAGGAGGCTGAGATCTTCAGTATCTTGTTCCCAAGCCAGACTAGGGAGAAACGCTTACAAGATTCCATGTCCAAAACAAGTAGCAGAAAGCAGGGCAGGAGAGGTGTGGCTAAAGTGGTAGCGCACCAGTCAAACCAAGTTCAAGGTACTGAGTTCAAACCCCAGTAGCTACCACCCGCTTACTACGTCAGAGCTCACCTCCTCTTCCTCCTCCCCCCACCTTCACTAGAGATTGAACCAAAGGTCTCACACAGGCAAGGCAAGCACTCTTAACATTGGAGCCCCCCTCCCTCCGCCCTTCCATTTGCATTTTGCTCCTGAGACAGGCCTTGCTGACATCCCCTTCCACCACGCCCTCTGGAGAGGCTGGGACTGCAGGCCTGCACCGTCAAGCACAGTTTCCCGGTTGTTTCTATGTCGATTACATAGAACCGATCATCTTGGCCGTTTTCAGTGCCCAGCTCGATGGCATTTAATAAGTTCATACTACAGTGCAACCGTCTAACCATCGCTTCTAGGACTTTTTAATCTTCCCTGAACTGACATTCTGTCTCCAGGTCCCCGCCTGCAGCTCGTCAGCCCTGTGAGCGCACGCGTGCGCACGCTGCTGCTCTAGGGAACCACACAGCACTTGTCCTTTCCGCCGGTCTACTGCCCTGGGCAACAGCAGGCCTCCCAGGCCCCTTCCTTGTTAAGGCCAAACAGCAGTGGCCCCTAAACAAGACCATGTCTGGTGTACCCCTCTGCAGGGTCCACTCCGGCCATTCCATTCACATGGACACTGGATTGCTTTTGCATGTTAGCTGTGGTGAACGCTGCTGATAGAAACACGTGCACAACGTGCGTGTTGGAGATCTCACTCCCTGTTCACAGAGCTGAAAACCCTAGTGGGTGTATGATCTTCCCCGCCTTTTTCTTTGAACTCGGGGCCTGGGCATCATCCCTGAGCTGCTTTGCTTTTGCTCAAGGCTAGCACTCTACCACTTGGGCCACAGCTCCACTTCCAGATTTTGGGCAGTTCACTGGAGATAAGAGTCTCATGGACTTTCCTGCCCGGGCTGGCTTTGAACTACGATCCTCAGATCTCAGCCTCCTGTGGCTAGGATGACAGGCGTGAGCCACTGGCACCGGCTCATGGGTTCTGTCGGTGACTTTGGAGGACCCCTGCACTGTCGTGCACAGCCCGAGCTCCTGCCAGCAGTCCCAGCTCCGGCTTCTCCAGGCCGCCCCTTACAGGGCCGGACTCCTTTCTCCAGCTCTTGGGGAGGTGACAGTGCCTCTCCCAGATGGCCAGCTGGGGGTGCCATCATGTCACACAGTCCAGGTCTGCAGCCCTCAGGACACAATGTGCAGAGGCCCCAAAGCAGAACGGCACTCCCAGGCCGGCTTGGGAGAGCCCCCAGCCCTGTGTGCTGCCTCCCAGCCCCGCCCACCCAGGCCCCGCCCTCACCAGCTGGTGCTTGGCAGCCTCTCGGATCCAGCGGATGTTGTCCAGGTACTGCAGCTTCACAGACTCCTTCACTGCAGGCAGAAGGAAGAGAGAGCCTCGGGCATCCGCTCCCGAGGGGCTGCTGGAGCCAGGCTCGGGGCCACCACACCTTCCCACCAAGGTCCCTAGCTCCGGAAGGCAGCATACAGGGATTACTTCATGGACCACTGCCTGATGCCTTTCCCCCGTGCATGCCAGACATAGTACAAGGAGCTCCGACAGCAGTTGGCCATGAGGAAATGGGGGTGGTGGGGTAACGGGACCAAAAGCTTCCAAGAAGGTGATGGTCAGGGTGAGTCCTAATTCTGAGGTGCAGGCTGCACAGAGCTGTGTGGAACAGCGCTGGGCAGACGGCACAGCCAGTGCAATGGCCCTGAGGTGGGAATAAGCTCGATCTATCTGAGGGCGAATGACAGGGTGGTAGCCATGGCGTGAGGAGCCTGCAGGAGCCAGCTCTGAGAACAGACCGGTAACTTACTGGAAGTCATGTGAGTCAGTGGCTAGCACTGCGACTGCTAAAACCATCCTTCAATAAACTTACACCTAAAAACCTCCTGCTCCTCCGTGCCTGTGGCTTCACTGCCCTTGGCTGAATCTACACTCCCGAGGTTACCTCAGCCTCATGGAGCCACCTCGGAATGGCTGCTCCGACAGCATGAACCCCGGGCCCCAGGCCCATCACAGCCCAAGGGCAGCTGTGCTGGGAACACCTAGGCTGCGGTCACTGGCAGGTGTGACTGCTGGACACTGGCACGCCTGCAGCCAGACACCCAGCAGCACCTGCCGAAGGCCGGGCAGCTGTCCCAGAAGCTGAGAGGGCCCTGGACGGGATTCCACACAGCAGAGCTCTGGGATCTTCCTCCTTTGGCCTGACTCTGCCCACCTAGGTGCCCGGCTACCCTCTGCCTGGCTCTGCAGCCCTCTCTCCAGGGGCCCACTGCAGCCCGCTGAACCTGGAGTGGGCTGCAGGCTTAAAAGGTACTGGCGGGACTTGCAGCAAAGGCTGATGGGCCCACACAGGGGAGTGGCCATGCCAGGCCCGAGGGGAAGCCACTGGGAAAGGAGAGGGAGCCAGGACAGCCTGGGACATTCCCCACTGTCTTCAGGATGTGACCTGCATGCCATCAACTGGATTCAGAAGAACAGCAGGGTGTAAGAAGGCGTCAGGGATGTGTGGACACAGGAAGACTGAGTCACTGAGCACCGGCACGGCCCCACAGGAGCCTGGGAAGTGCAGGTACGCAGAAGCCTCGAGGGGGCCTGCGTGGGGCAGCTTGGTCGGAAGTGCTGCTGACAGGCATGAAACAAGGCCGGTGTTGCGGCGCCCCCAGGGGCTGGGAGCTAGGCAGGCCAGAGAGGGCTGCAGTGGGTCAAGGGCTGCCCAGCCCTGGCTGGCCGTGACCGCTAAGCCGCCTGAGCCCCAGGCTCCCTGGCTTCAGTCACCTCCAGAGGCTCCTGGAGTTTGGATCTGAAATGTTCCCCGAAGAACCGAGTGCTGGGAATTGGAGGTGGTGGCAGCCTTGAGAGGCAGAGTCTAATGAAAGGCAGGGAGGGCCTGGGGGGGGGGGGGGGAGGGGGAGGGCGCTCTCCACGGGGGTCGGGACCCTGCCCTTCCTCTCCCTTGTCAGCCACTAGCTCTACCCCAGACTCCCACTGTGACGCACTGGCGTGTCAGCGGCCCACTACAGACGGAAGCCTTGAACTCCTCAGCTGAAGGGAGGGTGGAAAGCTGACTGGCAAGGTGGCGGCCAGCCCTGACCAGCAACCTCAAGAGCCGTGTGAGGCAGAGCGTGGACAGGGCTTCCCTGGCTCAGGACCCTCAAGCAGAATCTTCCTGGGTGCCTCAGGTCGCTGCCTTTGTGTCTCAGTCACAAATGCCGGCGGGGCCTGGGGTCCCGGGCAGAATCTGCACTATCTGCGAGCTGCCCTGCAGGGGGGACCCCGGGAGCCCACCGTCCACCTTACCTCCATCCGCGATGACCCTCTCCAGCACAGAAGTGGCCAGCTGGTCGGTGACGGCCAGGTCTTGGGGGTCTCCCGACGTGCACACCCAGCGGAAAGGCCCGAACCCCTGGGAGAATATGTCCCTGTGGGAACAGGCCGCTCAGCTCGGCTGCTAGGCCACAGCTCCCGCCTAGGGCTGGAACAGCGTGTGGTCCGCCCTCAGGAGGAACGGGGCAGTTTCTGGGGCCCCTCAGCTCTCCGTGTCCTCCTGCAGCCTGTATGTCTCCACCTGCAGGAGCAGGCAGCGAGGACAGGGACAAGAAGACATCTTGTCAACTGCTGTCACTTCAAGATGAACAGTCAGGTGGCCGATGAAGGAGGCTTGCTTTCCAGGCAGCCCAGCTTGGGTGCTGCGGCGACCGGAACAGAAGGATTCGGCCACCCGGGGCCTCCCAGGCTCGGGCCCGGCTGGGCGCATGCCTCAGGTTCCTCCCCCCCCCTCCCCCCCCCCCCCCCCCCCCCCGCGTTCTCTCCCCAGGAAGCCCAGCTGCCTGCAGCCAGCTGCCTGCACCCTGCTCGACCCCACGGCAGCTGTGAGCAGGTGCCCTGTGACCTCCTCGCCACCTCCCCCCTTGGGTCCCTTCTGCACCCAATTGGCCTGCACCCAAGGCTGGTCCCCGTGGCCCCGCCCATGGTGGGGTCCCCGCGGCCCCGCCCACACCTGGTCTCGCGGCCCCGCCCCCGCCGGGACCCGCCCACACCTGGTCTCGCGGCCCCGCCCCCGCCGGCCCCGCCCCCGCCGCAGGGCACGTCGGGTAATCACAGGCGGTGAGCCTGCCCGCCCGCAGGCCTGGGCTGCTCTCTGGGGACGCGGCCTGTCACCGCTGCGCCCCGCGCCCCTCACTCTGGGCCCTCGAGGACCCGGGCACGTGGCTCTGGGGCGGGCCGGTGCTTGAGGCCGCCCCGGGCCCTGGGGGCCGCCCCGCTCACCCCATGATGTGCTGGACGTAGGACGGGTAGCGGAACTCCATCTTGCCGGCGCCCTTCTTCTCCACGTCCGCTCCTGCGCGGAATCGCGGGGCTGAGGCCGGCGGAGGCTGGGCGGACCGCGGGGCCTTTGGGGCACGAAGCCCCGGGCATGGCCTGCCGTCGCCGGGCGGGCGCTCCGGAGCCCGCGGGGGCCGCCGAGAGGCTGGAGGGGGCCCGGCGCCGGGCTCCTCTCTCGGCCTTTGGAACCTGCTACAGTAGCCGAGCCGACGCGCCGTGCCAGCCCGGCAAGGGGACGCTGCCCGCTCAGCCCGGAGGGAGTTCCACCCGGGATCGCGCTGCACACGACAGCACCGGGGAAACCGAGGCCGAGAGCCCGGCGCCCAGGCCCCCCCTCTGGGTGACCCCTGGCTGAGCTGCCAGATGAAGCCGCAGGAGGGCAGCTGGCCTGCACCCGTCCCCAGTCCCGAGCCCCCCCCCAGGCCCGAGCCCCCCCCAGGCCCGAGCCCCCCCAGTCCCTAGCCACCCCCGCCCCCTCCCCAGTCCCGAGCCGCCCCCCGCCCCCTCCCCAGTCCCGAGCCCCCGCCCCCTCCCCAGTCCCAAGCCCCTCACCCCCGCCCCCTCCCCAGTCCCGAGGACCCCCGCCCCCTCCCCAGTCCCGAGGACCCCCTTCCCCAGCCCCCCCTCACCTGCTCTCTGTGCCTCCAAGAGGAAGGCGTTGCCGTAGTCCCAAAAGAAGAGCTTCTCCCTGGCCAGCCTGTTGATGGCGTCCACGTGCCTCCTCAGGCTGCGGGGCAGCGTCCGGTCAGCTCAGCGGGGCCTCATGGCCGCTCCGTCCAGGCCAGAAAGCCGTGCCAGGCCTGCTGTGCCCTGTGCCCTCCCTGCGTGCCTGGATCGGCCCTGCCAGTCATCTGTGTAACCCTGTGTGCCCTCCATGGCCGGCCACCCGCTCGCTGGGTCAGCCAGCTGCAGATCAGCGCCCGCACCTCCCTAGCACTGACTGCAGGCTGAGGATTTTGGTGACCCCTGTCCACTGGGCCCCCGCCCCAGGAGCCTCTGACAGGAGGCTCGGCTCGGCAATGACGACCCCCCCCCCCCCTCCACACAGCCAGCCTTGTGAGAACCAGATGCCAGGTGGAGCCCAGGCCCGGCGGCCCACCCCGAGGGACCCACCCGCCCTACCTCTCCTGCACCAGGCGCTTGAAGGCAGCCGGGTTGGAGGCCATGAGGCTCTGGGCCTCTGAGAAGCTGAGCTGCACGGGGTAGTAGCCGCCGTTGAACGGGTTGTGACAGGATGTCTGGTCTGACCCCAGATCCACCAGCAGCTCCCCGGTCGTGTCCAGTTCATGGACCAGCCGCTCCCTGGGGGCAGCAGCGGGACGCTCAGCGCAGGGCAGGCCGAGAGCCGGGGGTGCCGGCTCCTGGTGGTCGGCGCCCATTTTCCCACCCTTGGGCCACTTTCCCGTGGACGGGGCCTGTGTGGCGCGGTAGGCCTTGCAGGATGCCAGCCGTCCACAGTGGGATAGAACCAGGCTCGGGGCTTGCGTCTTGGGAGGTCCGGGCTGGTGCTGGGAACTCTGCTTGGGGAATCTGCCTACATGGAGGTCCCCAAGACCACCAACCTCCACCACCACCTACCAGAGATCCACTACGTTGCCATGGTAGCCAAGGCTCAGAACCTCCTTGTTTTTTCTTGCTACCCTAGAAGGACATGGGAACAAAACAGATGGCCATCACGTGTGTCCACAGCCACCTGCACCGGCTGTCCCCACCACGCCGGGCAGCGCAACGCTGGCAAACCAACAGATTCCGGAGCCCGAGAGGGGCTGTGGGTGGGCGTGGGGCCCGCCAGCTGCCACAGTGTGCCCAGGATGCAGAAGAGGAGACACTCCACATGGAATAGTCTAGCTGGGACTCCGTGGTGGGGCCAGTCGCCCCTCCCCAGAGGATCGGGGAATTGCAGCCATGGCTGCTGTGGATGGAACTGGGCCTCCGGAGGGCTCCCTGGGGGCAGGGGCTTCGGAGGGCTCCCAGAAGGCCAACAGTATTTGGGAAAATAGAAAGGCAGGAAACGCGAGCACTTTTGGTGCACAGAAGGTGGGAGGAAGCACGGCCTTGCAGGGACAGCGTCGTGCCTTGGGGAGCAGGCCGTGCGCTGCCGGCCCCTGGGCTGGGAGGCACACCCCTGCGGCCGACCTTCCCAGACAGGTGAGCAGGTGGACACGGCCACAGTGGGCAAACAGGTCACACACGCTTCCCTAAGCCATGGCCAGCAAGACACTGGCCCCAACCCACCAGAGCCACCAAAGAAGCAAACGCCACAGCCTCCCGCACGCCAGCAGTAATGGTGAGAAACGGAACTCAGAAAGCCACCTCCTGCAGCCAGCTTCCCCCGCAAGGCCTCTGCGGGCACAGGAGTGTGCCCGCCTGCAGCCAGGTGTCAGGTCCTGGACAGTCCTGCTCCCCGCCCCTTCCACGCAGGCGTGGCTGCTCCGAGCAGAGCGGGCGCTGTACCTGAGCCTGGCAATGCAGTGGTCCAGGCTGTCCGTCACTTCCATCAGCCAGCCCTGCTGGTGGCGTTTTACAAGCGCAGCTTTGTCAACCTGGGGCCGTGAGACACAAGGCTGCCCGTCACCCATTTCACCACCACGGAGACCACCGCACTGCGGGCAGTCCCAGCTGGCGCTGCAGGACGCCTGGGCCACCCCCTGGCCATCCGTTCAGGGTGACACTGTGCTCAGCCCCCGGAGATGAATCACCTTCAGTCACCTGCCCGTGGACAGGACATCTGTCTGGCCCAAGACTAATCAATGAGCAAGGGTTTCTGAGACACAACTTCCCAGTGGAAATAATCCTAGCTGACACTTCCCTTCTCACTGTTGTTCCTGACTTCAATGTGGAAGAGTTGCTGGAGCTAAGCAGCTGTTTTGTATCCATGAGGAGAATCTAGAGATGTTGCCCCTGATAGTCCTGAGCTTCAGAACCAACATCACTGCTGGTGAAACAAGAAAAAGAAAGTGCTATGGACAGAAGCTGCTGTGTTACCCCGTGCTAAATCTCAGCACAGGCTCTCTGATCCTGTGGAGAACTACTATGATGATGATGTTAATGATGTACGGGACCTGCTGTGTTACCCCGTGCTAAATCTCAGCACAGGCTCTCTGGCCATGTGGAGCACCGTTAATATCATTATTATTACAGGACAGGAGTTTGGAGTCAGGGCCTGGTGCTTGCTAGACGAGCACTCTAGCACTCAGGCCTCGTCTCCGGTCCCTTCGTGATCTTCTGTGGGTCTCTCCTGTTGCCCGCAGCCCAGTCAGTGCTGTGCGGGATGAGGCCGTATGGATGTAGCACCAGTGTCCCTGGACACCTCGGCTCACCATTTCCTACTCTCCTTCCCCTTCCTCCCGTCACCCACCGTTGTCATGAGGGCCAGAGCCCTGGGTAGTCTCCGCTGCTGGCCTGCCTCCCGCTCCTGACTGAGCTGTTCACACTCCATCCCCACCCGGACCCCGGGTCTGGAGGGGCCCAGGGAAGCAGTGTCCATGAGCAGACACTCGTGGCTGTGTGGAAGCCGGGTCAAGGGCCCTGAGCAGGGAGGTCAAGGGGCACGGAGCAGGTGGAAGTCTGTGCTGGCAGGGCCTGGGGTCTACCCAGTGAGGGGGGCAAGGCTTTGTGGGAAAGGCCCTGAGAGAAGGGAAGGGAGGGGTATGAGCAACTCCAGGAGGGAGGGAGGGAAGGAAAGAAAGGGAAGGGAGGAGGAAGGAAAAAAGAGAAGGGAGGGAAGGGAGGGAGGGAAAGAAGAGGGAGGGAGGGAAGGAGGAGGAGGGAGCCAGGCCTCCCGCTCACCTCTGCTATCACCCCGATGCAGCCCACAATGACGGCCGCTTTGGCTTGCGCGCCACTCATTCCGCCGAGGCCGGAGGTGACGAAGACCTTGCCAGCCAAGTCCTCCACCCCCAGGTACCGACGCCCGGCGTTCAGCACTGTGAGCTGAGACGGGGAGGCCAGGGCTCAAGTTCAGCCCGCACGCTCACCTCGCAGGCCCACCCCACTTCTGGGGGCCCCTCTCTCACCACGGTGCCGTGGACGATCCCCTGGGGGCCGATGTAGCAGTAGCTGCCCGCCGTCATCTGCCCGTACCTGAGCACAGTGAGGGCTGAGCGGTGCCAGGCCTGGCTGCCCACACGAACTCCCCACTACCCAAGAGAACTCAGGGATTCACCTGTGACTATGTCTGAGCTAGCTCATAACGCAGTCTCGGAAGAAATACAGAACCCCAACTTTATGTTCTTTTGTGTACATGTCCGTACACATTTACAGGAAACCTCTAGAACGCGTAAGGAAGACATGGCCGGGCTATGTCTGCAGTGGCCTGACTCTGGAGGACTGTGTAAGAGTGCGGAGCTGAGGGCGGCCGGCGTGGTGATGGATGGAAGGCCGTGCTAGCCAGCCGCACGCAGCAACTTACATGGTGACGCCCAGGGCAAAGAGTTTCTCGTATTCTGTCCTGGAGGAGTAGTTGGGAATGACCTGGGAAAGGAACAGACAATGGGGGCCCACAGACAGCGTCCTCCCTCCTCCCCCTCCCGCAGCCCAGCCCCCGCCCAGCAGCGTCACCCCCCCCCCCCCACCTACCATGCCGTTGGTGATGACCAGCCTCGGGGCGCCAGGGCTGCTGGGGAAGAGGCCCAGTGGGTGTCCACTGTACATGACTAGGGTTTGTTCCTCTGTCATTTTCGACAAGTAGGACATGGTGAGCCAGAACTGCAGGGAGGGACCGCGCAGGGCCGTGTAAGTGTTGGGGGCACTCCAGGGACTCCCAGACCACCCAGGGCCCGTGGCCCAGCCCCTCCGGGTAGCCTTTCCCCCTGGGGCTCCCCGAGTGGAGTCTTCAGTTATAGCTAAGATGCCCCCAACAGCTCCAGGCCCCAGGGGCAGAGTGGGGAGCTCCGGGCCTTCCCAGGCGGGGAGGAGGTGGGATCCCAGTGCACGTACCTGAGCCCAGTTGCTGAATACCTGCCCGTTTCCTCCATAGGTCACGAGTTCCTGTGGAAACTGGGGGAGATGTGGGTCTGAGAGGGGGCGGGGCGGGGGTGGGCAGTGCACTGGGCGGGGCCTATCCTCTAGCTGCCCCAGACAGGCAGGAGTGGGGCTAGGAGGAGCCGCTGTGGGAACTCGTGTGGGATCCATGGCATCCAATATAGCAGTCTTGGGCCATGGGGGGCCTTGGAGCGATGCTCCTATGTAAAAGACACTGCAATTTCAGAGACTTAGTATGAAAAGAATATAACACACTTTGCCAGCAATACTTTATTAAGTGTTAAAACAACAGAAGGCTTGGGACCTATTGGGATAAATGAAACATAGTAACTGTTTCTTTTTGTTCTTTCGGCTCTTGTAAATTGGAGTTATGGAGGCATTTACAGCCCTGGATTTGAGACTGTGGGGAGCCGGGAGAAGGGCTGGGACTGCCCTGGGTTAACCTCTTAGCCTCGGGAGGATCTCTAATTACACGAAATGCTTTAAAGCCTCAACTATGTGTCCTGTGCTGTTTCTACTGGGCAGTGCTGTTACCTGGGCCACGGCAGGGTCCAAGTTGTTCATGATCATGTGCATGATGGCAGCCGCGGCCTTGGTCCGGCAGGGGTACTGGTCGATGGGGTAGGCCCTGCAAGAGCCAGGGGAGGGCCAGCACCAGGCGTGACCAAGCGAGGCACCCGCTCCTTCCTGCCTGGCCACGGCCGAGTCTGTGAGAGCCGGCACACAGCCCTCCCTGGGGCCCCGCCTGGGGGTGCGCATGTGGAGTGTGAGGCATGCGCGTGGGGTCCATCCCCCAGGGCCGCCCCTCTGCCCTAGGTGATCTGAGTTCCCACAACCCACCCTATCCAACCTCCTCCTGTCTCAACAAGAACTCCGAGGGAGAAAGCCGCAGGAGCTGACGCCTCTGCCCCAGGCAGTGTCCTCCATTCACCCATCCAACACTGCTGGGCACCAGAGGTGCTCCGAGCACGGGTACTGAGAGCGAGGGGCGTGGCCAGCTCTGGGGGACTGGTCTGGCGGGACCCAGCTTCTGAGGCTGGAGGCAGCACCCAGCTCCCGGGACGGACGCCCCAGCGCAGGCTCCAGCCTCCGCAGAGCCGTGGGCTGGCATTCCCAGGCGAGGCCAGCCCGCCACGTCCTGTGGAGGCTGCTGTGCCAGGCTGAGACGCCGCCCCTCCCGCCCCGCCGCCCGGCCTCCGGCCATGGGCAAGGCCCCGCTTCCCAACAGGGTTTTGTACGCAGTTGGCTCCCCAGTTGCCCAGGATGAGGGGCCGGCCAGGGCGGCTCAGCTGACAGGTCCCCATCTCCTGGTCAGGACAGGGGTGCAGGCAGCTCCAGCCCCCCAGCACACGGATGCCACCCAGCCCCTCTCCTCACCTACCATGACCTCCCGTCCCGTGTGGCCCTGGCTGTGACCCCCGCAGCCCTGACTCACTTCATCTCCATGCTGGGGCAGAGCCGGTACATGTAGATGTGTCCGTACAGGCGCAGCTCCTGGGCGAACTCGGGGGCCAGCAGCTCCTGGGCACTGGGGGGGAAGTAGCGCAGGGCGTTCCGCAGCGCCAGCTGAGGGGGTGCGGGGGGGAGAGTGGGCGGTGAGAGGCAGCGGCCCAGGCGCCATGCAGGGCCTGACAGCCCCGTGACGAGTCTGAAATCTGTCGGTGTGCTCAGAGACCTCCTGGCTCTCGTCAGCCCGCGCCCCGCACCACCCCTCCGCGGGGAGCCCTCCTTCATCCCTGCCACCTCCTTCCACAGAGGCCGGCCAGCTCCTCTCTCTTCTGGCTCATCATCGGCCCAAGCCTGCCCAGGGACCAAGCTGCTTGACCCCAAGGAAGGACTGGATGGCGCGGGGGCTTCAGGGTTGTGGCAGGTTAGGCAGGGGAGATGCAGACGCTTAGGATGGTGGGTAGAGAGTGTGGCACGCACTTTGCACCTGCCTGGTGCCCAGCTTGGGAAGTGATACAGCCTGGGGCAACACCCACCACCCCGCTGGTATGGGAGTCACAACAGTGCCCCACCACAGCCCCATCTGAACCACAAGGTGCCCCCATAGCCCGTCTGAGGCCCTGGAACCCGGAGGCTGGCCCCTCTCAGCCACAGGGTCTGGGGCCAGGCCAAGTGCACATTTACCCGTCTGGGTGGCAGCCACTTCACACCCCGCCTGCTCCTCCCACAGTGCCACCAGGTACTGGCCGGTGACCTTGATTGCACGTCCTCAGCTGTCCATGGGGACCACAGCTCCAAACCCCAGGGCCGCCCTGGCTGGCCCCTAAGGATGACCAGGCCTGGCATGGCGTGGACGTGGGCGCCCCTGCTCTGAGCTCCTGGAGGCAGGGGGCGCTGGAAGGAGGCCGCCCACCCAGACCACTCCAAGAGCTGGGGAAGATCAGGACGGATGCATTACCTGTTCCTCCTCAGGGCTGAGCCCGGGGGTCCTGACTGGGGCGTGAGGCACCCCTGGCCGGCGGCCCCGGTTCTCGGGGAGGGGCTGCAGGGGCAGGCCGGAGCACAGCTCTTGGAGGCTGGACATCTCTGTCTGTAGATTCGGAGGCAGAGACCAGAGGTGCGGGGGCGCTGGCAGCCAGCAGGGTGGGACCAGCGGGGCCCACCCCAGCCCCTCCCCTAGCCCCTCATTGGGCCCAGGACGGGCACAGGGGCGGGTCTTCCTGCCCTGGATGGCTGGCAGCCAGGTGTCCTGACCTGGGGAAGGGCAGCCCGGGCTGGGGAGATGGCTGCATGGGCCTCCTGTGCCTTTCAAATGGGGTGGCCTTGAGGGACTTCCTCTTTGGGATTGGGCATGGGGGGCAGGTGGGCTCTGAGGCCGGGGTTCATTCTGGCAGTCTCGAGCGAGGGTTACACCAGGCGGCAGGACTGGAACGTGTGTTCCGGTGGTCCTGAACAGGTAGGACCTCTCCCCTATCCAGTGTCCTGTGAAGGCCTCTTCCCTGCCCGTGAGGGTGGCACGCTGGCGGGGCCTGCGGGGAGCCCTCCTCACAGACCCAGCCAAGCCGGTCTCGCTCCCGCCAGGAATCCCAGCCTGTGCTGCTGGGCTCCTGGCCAGCCCGGTGGCCTTTGCCCGTCCAGCCGCAGGCGGGGGGGGGGGGGGCAGCCAGTGGCGAGTGCAGGGGCAGTAACCCCGCACAGGGCCTGGGCCGGAAGGTGAAGTGCTCACCCTTCCCAGCGCAGTGCCGGGGGGCTCCCCCTTCCCATCAGCCCCGAGGTGCCGGGGGGGGGGGGGGGGGCTTCCCCTTCCCATCAGCCCCAAGGTGCCGGGAGGGGGGCTCCCCCTTCCCATCAGCGCCGAGATGCTGGGGGGATCTCACCCCTTCCCATCAGCCCCGAGGTGCCGGTGGGGGGGGTCTCACCCTTCCCATCAGCCCCGAGGTGCCAGGGGGGGCTCCCCCTTCCCATCAGCCCCGAGGTGCCTGGGGGGGGCTCCCCTTCCCATCAGCCCCGAGGTGCTGGGGGGGTCTCACCCCTTCCCATCAGCCCCGAGGTGCTGGGGGCCCCCTTCCCATCAGCCCCGAGGTGCCGGGGGGGGCTCCCCCTTCCCATCAGCCCCGAGGTGCTGGGGGCCCCCTTCCCATCAGCCCCGAGGTGCCGGGGGGGGCTCCCCCTTCCCATCAGCCCCGAGGTGCTGGGGGCCCCCTTCTCATCAGCCCACTTCACAAGCCTCGGATGACACCGGTGCAGAGCTCTCGGCACGGGTGGGCTCTGTGGGGCGGGAGGATCGGGGCCTCGTTCCAGGAGGTGGCCTCACCCCTTCCCAGCCCTCACTCCTGCCCTGGCCTTTGACTGCCACCTATCTTCTTTCTAACAACTCTGTAAATGTAAGTGAAATGGTATCCTGGGTGCTGAGCTGTTCATCAGCAGATTAATGGAACCCGAGGAGGGAATAAGTGCAGGCCACAGCTGTGTGGTGTGTGTGCGTGTGTGTGCGTGTGCATGTGTGTGTGTAAGAGCGACGTCTCCTCTCACACTGGGGGCTGCGGTGCCCCGCGAGGTGCTGCTTGGAAGGCAGCAGGCGGAATCGCCTGCATTTCCACTGCTCCTCCAGCCGCCGGGCTCTGGGGCACAGCTGACAGTGCCTCCTCGCACTCAGCCCAGCTGGGAGCAGACAGAGGCGGGAAGTCCTTCTGCAGCCCTCTGACCGGCCTCCTCCTTGGCCTAAGGACTCTCTAGCGGCCAGCACCAGACGTTGCTGTTCCAAAGAGCCTGTTCTTCCACGGAGAGGCCCGGCTGAGAGGCCTGGAGAACTGTCCGGCCGCCTGCCCCGCCTGCCGCAGAAGCAGCCCTGGGCCAGCTCGGTGGATAAACACCAGGCTCCCTGAGTTCAAGGACCAGGCGCCTGTGGGGGTGGGGCCGGTGCTGGCCTATGTCTCCTCCCCTGTGGGGGAGGGGCAGCCTGTGGTCCCTGCTTAATGGGGGTTCTCCCCAGGCCTCCTCAAGAGGAGGACTCCCCTTTCCCATCCCTTCCCTCTCCCCCTGACAGACAGCTCCTCAAAGAGTGAGGAGAGCCATAATTTGATCCATCAGAAACCAGAGAACTGTTTTGTAAGTTCTCCTAGTTTCTTTTTCTTGGCAGTGTTGGAGTTTGAACTGAGGACCTTGTGTACATGCTAGGCACTTCGGCCATATCACAACCCTCTTTGCTTGCATGTCTTGAACGGGGTCTCATGTTTACGACTAGGCCAGCCTGGATCACCATCCTCTTATTTATGCTTCCTGCATAACCGGGATGACAGGTACATGCAATGCCACCTTGCCAAGCTGTTATTGTTTGAGATGGGGTTCTTTTTCCCTAGGCTGGTCTTGAACCATGGATCTTCCTGATCTCTGAACCCTTAGTAGCTATGTTATAGGCATGAACCGTTGTGTTTGGCTGAACTTTCCTAATTAAGAACTGTTTACAACCAAGTAAAAACTGTAATATTGTTCAGATTTATAGGCAATATTTATATCAACCGTGACGCTGCATTACAGTTTTCTAACATGTCCCTATCGGGAAAACTAGACAAAGGGTATATGGGCTTTCTCTGTATGATTCTTACATGAATCTAGTTGTCCTCAAATAAATTGTTTAATTAGCAAACAAGCCCACATTGCAGGGGCTCTCACAGAGGCCAAAGGTCCCCCACTCAGCTGGCCTCACGGCCAACTTCCTGTGGAGAGAGAGATCTAGCCACAGGCAAGTTCTGGGGGGCTGGGCTTCCTGTCCATCTCTTACCCCTTCCCTCTCATCCACCCCAGGTCTCCTGGGTGTGGTTGGAAAACATGTCCCTGCAGTCTTCGGCACATCTCCACAGCGATTCTGGGAACCAACACAAGGCGGCCCCAGGCCAGTCAGATATGGCCGCACAGCCCACCCCCGAGGCCTGTGCCTGAGGCTCCAAGGACAGCGGCCTCCCTCAGCAGCGGTGAGCGGTCTGCGCGTGGGCATGCATGCTTCCCACGCCAGCTTCCTCACCGAGCCCCGGGTGAGAAGCCTGTAGCCACCGTCCTCCCCAGGTCCTGACTCACAGAGCTGAGAGCACAATGCACAGGGTTTTGTTCAGCGACTCAGCAATACCACCAGTCACGTTCATGCCCTCAGGCCTTTGCCCTGGCGGCTCCTGGGCCGGAACTGTGTGTTCCCCAGAGAGCAGCGGCCTCCTCTCCCTCTGCACTCCGAGGTCACCTCCATCCTGCAGCGCCCCCCATCCCTTGAACACACTTTCTCCCTCCATGGTGACATGACACGTGCTATGTAGCTTTGACTCCTGTTGCCTTTGCCTCAGCTAGAACCCCAGCCCCTGGGACAAGGATAGAGTCAGCCTTGTTTGCCCTCCTGGAGCTTCTGGAGCTGCGAGCTCCATGCAAAGCAGGTGTTGGGTTAGCTGGCAAACAAATGGATGTGAGTCCCTGCAAGAGGGTAGAGAATCATCTCAACTAGCTACTGAGGCTCTGGGCTATAGTTAGGCATCACACATCCTACCCCAACCCCCAGACTTTCCTGGTGGGTCTCCAGGGACTCTGTCTCCAGGGCTATCAGTGGAAGAGACTGGGCTGAAATGCTGTTTGCAACTCTGGTCACCAAGTGGCAGCCTAGGAGGCCAAGACACAGAAAAGTAAGGGACTGAGCTGGCTCAGGAACGTGGGTCTGGGGAGAGTTGGGGTAGCCAGACGATGCAGATGGCAGTCCCGGGCCAGGCTGGGGGCAGCCCAGGTCCTGCCCCCACTGCGAGAGAACTGCCGTGGCCAGTCAGGCAGTCTTACAGGCAGATGACTATGATTTGCTTAGTATTTTCCCTCAAATACATTTTTAAAAATCATTTTTTTTGTGCTAACACTGTCCTTGAACTTTTTTGTTTGTTTTTTTTGTCGGTCGTGGGGCTTGAACTCTGGGCCTGGGCGCTGTCCCTCAGCTCTTCAGCTCAAGGCGAGCGCTCTACCATTTGAGCTACAGCGCCACTTCCGGTTTTCTGGTGGTTTATTGGAGATAAGAGTCTCACTGTCTCTCCTGCCCGGGCTGGCTTTGAACCGCGATCCTCAGATCTCAGCCTCCTGAGTAGCTGGGATTACAGGCATGAGCCACCAGCGCCCCGTTGTCCTTGAGCTTTTTTGCTCAAGGCTAGAGCTCTACTACTTGAGCCACAGCTCCACTTCTGACTTTTGTGGTGTTTCACTGGAGATAGGAGTCTCATGGACTTTACTGTCTGGGCTTTGAACTAGCTCCTCCCGAGTAGCTGTAGTCACTAGGGTTACAGGCGTGAGCCACTGGTGTCTAGCAAAATACATCTTCCAAAACATAGCTGGGTACTAGGAAGAAATTGTGAGATAAAATTAGTTTCATCAGGCAGTAACTATAAAATTAATTACTGATATCACCGAGCTCCAGACTGTTGCAAACATCCTGTGGGTTATTTAATCACCACACTGTGAGGTTTAGGGTTACTCCACCTCACAGAGGACTGGGTGTAGGGGGTTAGGCGACTCTCAACCTCATACAGCAGGTAGGGGGCACTGGCAGGGTTTGGTGGCCACATTTTCCAAGAGCAGTTAAAAAAAGAGCTCAGAGCAATACCTTACATCACACACTCACTGCTAAGTGCTGGTTCAAACCCACAGCCCTGTGTACTTGTAGGGCCCCAAATGACTAACTTCTGGGCTGGGGCCTAGCTGGCTGTGCTTATCCTTTTGTTGTTGGTGATGGTGGCTCACTGTTAGGATGAAACTTATGGCTTCTCAGTTAGGCAAACACTCAACCACCACACCAGACCCCAATCCTCCCTTTATGCTCCAAAGCCTGGACTCTGCTCTCACGGTCCCTTGCTCCTCTCCTCCATGGTCTTCTGTAAGTCCTGAGTGCCTGTCTGGTGCCCGGAGCAGCTGCGGCTGAGATGAGGCCACAGCAGGCCTGGTGCTCAGAGGTCACGCCTGAGCCCCTCTCCTCCTGGGAGCAGGACAGGACCCGTGTGAGCTGGGATTTGGGCAGAATGCCGAGGCTGCAGGGTGGACCTGCGTCCCAAGCCTAAGGGGTGGTGGGAATCCAGGAGTTTGTACAGGGGCTGCTACCTGGGCTCCTGGTCTCCCCAGAGCAGGCGTTGGGCCCCAGCACTTAGGGCAGTCAAAAGACACTGGGAGGTGTCCGCTCCGTTCTGTTCCGGTGGCCAGAGACAGTGCTCCTTGGCCTCTGGTGGAAGCAAATTCCAGGGGGTGGGCCCTCACCCTAGAGGGGCCCCGACCTGGTCTCCACCCAGCGAGCTGGGCTCTGCCAGCTGGGCATGGTGTGAGAAGCAGGTGCACCCACGGCCCGCCCCCGCTGCTGGCAGGGCTTGCCTGGCTTCTCCCTGGGCACGGGGGCAGGGAGCGCAGTGGAATACGTCCAATCCCTGTGACTATTCATGGAAGGCTGTTATCGTGGACACCCTACTTAGTGCTCATTTCTCCTTTAAAGAAGCTGAGCTGTGAGGGCAGCGATTTGTGCCCTCACTGACAGCAGTTAGACCTTTCCTGCTGCCTCCAGCGGAGGACTGAGGCCCGGCGCCCCGCGGTGGACGCCTCACCGCGGCCGGGCCTCCCCGAACCTCCAGAGACCCCGAGGAGGCTGCGCGGCAACCACAGCTGCTCGCTGCCGAAGCGCAGCAAGCACTGTCCCAGCCACGGCCGTTTCCAACAGCTCAGCTCTGCCTTTTCCACCACCACCCACTGCAGGCCGCCTGGAGGACCCTGCCTCCATTGCCATCCCAGCCAGAGGGGTCCAGCAAAAGACATGTGATTGGTGCATCATTTGCATGGAGTGCTGCTGTGATTGGTGTAGATACAGCACTTCATTTACATGGAAGTCTGCTGTGATTGGTGCAGACACCCTTGCCATGCCCTCCTGGTGGTGTAGTCGGGGTAAAAGGCTTCTCTTGCCCACTTCAGGTGGTAACACAGAGATGGGGGAAGTGGCCGAGTAGAGGTGGCAGCTCAAGTTTTAGATGATTCTCCAGGATAGAGATGGCGGGAGAGGGAGGCAGAGCCGAGGAGGGTGGAGAGATAAGAAAGGTCCTAAAGAGCCAGAGCTGGGGTGCGTGGGCCTGGTTGGTGCAGGGGCTCCGGGGATGTTGCCCAGCAGCCGTCCCGCGGGGTCGGAGCCCAGCGGGGCTGAGGGGCTCGGGGGCTGCGACGGCCTGCGTCTGCCCTGCTCAGAAGTCCAACACGGCTCCGGTGATTTGCCAAGCTGCTGTAGCTGAAGCCCCGAGCGCCGGACCGCCACCCCGAGGGCCTGTCGGGCTGCTGCAGCCTGGAGCGGCCCCGGTTCTCGGGGTGCGCAGAGCCTCTGGGTCGCAGTCCTGACTCGGGGCCTTGAGTGCTGCCTAGGGACCTGGGCTTCGAGGCTGGAAGCGCTTCTAGCTACTCAGGATTTCTCTTCTGAGCAGGACCCCAGCCAGGGGTAACAGGAGGGGCCGGTGGGCCAACCTCTGGGTCCCTTGCCCTTCGTCCTCTGCGCTGGGGGCCCGAGCAAGGCAGGTGGGCGTGGCCTGTGGCGGGGGCGTGGCCTCGGGGCGTGGCCTGGCCCTGCACCCCTGCTGGCCCAGGCCCGGTGCGCCCGGCCCGCCGGCGGCTCGCAGGCACAGCATGGGGAGACGCTGCTGCGGGAGGCGGCGCGCGCTGGCGGCCGCGTGTCTGTGCGCCACGCTCCTGCTCCTGTGCACGGGGCCCCGCGCCCCGCGTCGGGGTAAGTGCGGCCGGCTCCGCCCGCCTCGGCCCCCACCCCGGTGCCGGCCTCCCTGGCAGCAATCGATCCCTCCGGGGCTGCGCGCACACCGGCTCCTCCCCGCAGGCGAGGTCCCTGGTGGGGCCAGAGAGGCTCTCGGTGGCCGGCCTGCCCCCGCAGGGCTCCTCCGCTGGCCCCGGGAACCGCTCGGTGCAGCGTCCGCAGCGCTCCGGGGACAGGCGGGAGGGGACGCTTCAGTCCACCTGGCGTCCATCTGTAGGGGCCGTGCGCCCTGGAACCCCGCTGCCGCCAAGTCCCCACGGAGGGCGGCTGGCCCCATGGACCACAGGCCGCGGCGGGGAGCCGGGGCCGCCCACCCCGCGAACGCGGAAACAGGTGGGAGGTGGAGGGCGCAGGGTGATGGCCGGCGACCCGTCTTGGCCGTCTATCTTTCCTTCCTTTTCCCTCAACGTGGACTCTGAGGACCCCCAGGAGTTGTTGGAGCCGCACGCACGCACACCCCTGGATGAGAGGCGCCGCAGGGCAGTGGGTCGGCGCCGACCTAAGACACCAGCTGTTCTCAGGGCGCCTACCCAGGGGTCTGGGGTCCAGGCTGCAGGCCGCTCTGCCAGCCTCGCCTGCTGCGGGGCCGCTTCTGCACTCGGTGGCCTCAGTGGTCCCATCTGTAAGATGGGACGGAAAATCCTTCCTTCTTAGACTTTAGGAAGCCAGAAAGCGACAGGAAGCAGCCTCTCCATCCTGCTGGCTGGGCCATGGGGCGCCCCGCCCCAGGGTGGTTTTCTCCCCTCCCTCCCTCCATCCCCGGGGATGGAGGCTGGAGTTCGCCTGGGGTCCAGCTGGGAGAGGCCAGGGAGACTCTGCCACAGCACCTGCCTCCGCCCGCGCAGGGGCTGCAGCCGCTCTTGCCAGCCCGTGCGGGCTCTGAGGCTGTCCTAGTGCGCATCACCCTGTCATTCACTAGTTAGATGTCTGCTGAGCCCTGAGCCGGGGCAGGGCACCGAGCTGACAGTCCCTGAGGCCGGGCCCTCGGGGGCCTCGCTGTGGCTGGGGAAGGGGTCATCTTTTGGGGAACCCGTGGGTGAGCCAGGGTTCACCCGCCTGCTCTACATGCCCCAACTCGCAGACCGTGAGCTCGAACTCCTGACCTCATAGGACAGGGGCTGGCTAATGGGGCCTGCAGGGCCCTGGGAGGGAGGACAGCTTCTGGAAAGGCCTCTTCCTGCTCGGCTGCCCTGCCGCCCGGTCTCACTGTGGGGCCATGTGGGGCCTTCAGTGTCCCTGCCACAGCGCCTGAGTGGGGAGGGCGGCAGGTGTGCTCTGTACTGTGAGGGGGAGGGAGGGCAGGTGTGCTCTGCACTGTGAGGGGGAGGGAGGGCAGGTGTGCTCTGCACTGTGAAGGAGAGGGCGGCAGGTGTGCTCTGTACTGTGAGGAGGAGGGCGGCAGGTGTGCTCTGCACTGTGAGGGGAAGGGAGGGCAGGTGTGCTCTGCACTGTGAAGGAGAGGGCGGCAGGTGTGCTCTGTACTGTGAGGGGGAGGGCGGCAGGTGTGCTCTGTACTGTGAGGAGGAGGGCGGCAGGTGTGCTCTGCACTGTGAGGGGAAGGGAGGGCAGGTGTGCTCTGCACTGTGAGGGGGAGGGCGGCAGGTGTGCTCTGTACTGTGAGGAGGAGGGCGGCAGGTGTGCTCTGCACTGTGAGGGGAAGGGAGGGCAGGTGTGCTCTGCACTGTGAGGGGGAGGGAGGGCAGGTGTGCTCTGTACTGTGAGGGGGAGGGCGGCAGGTGTGCTCTGTACTGTGAGGGGGAGGGCGGCAGGTGTGCTCTGTACTGTGAGGGGGAGGGCGGCAGGTGTGCTCTGTACTGTGAGGGGGAGGGCGGCAGGTGTGCTCTGTACTGTGAGGGGGAGGGAGGGCAGGTGTGCTCTGCACTGTGAGGGGGAGGGAGGGCAGGTGTGCTCTGTACTGTGAGGGCCAAAGGTTCTCTGGGTAGGAAGGCTGAGCTTGGGAGTCTCAAACCCTCATCCAGGCAAGCACGTTAGGCTTTGTCCCTCCCTTTCGCAGATCAGGACAGTAGTGTCAGAGCGTCTCTCTAGGCAGGAGGCTGGGGGGCACAGGGAGGGGCCCACTGGCTGTGCGGTGTCTGTCTGGCAGGAGGCTGGGGGGCACAGGGAGGGGCCCACTGGCTGTGCAGTGTCTGTCTGGCAGGAGGCAAGTTGGGGGGGCACAGGGAGGGCCCCACTGGCTGTGCAGGCCGGGAGGCCTGTCAGTGGGGTGTCACCCTAGCCCGTCCTCCATGACTGACCACCCGTCCTGACCCAGAGCCCGGGGCAGCAGAGGGGGAAGGGCTGTCCAGGGCACTGTGGTCCCCAGCACCCCGCCCTCAGCCCGAGCCCCTGGGGCAGCTCCACCCTCACGGTCCGCCTGCGTGGAGGCTGCGGCGGAGTGAGGTTCCTGAGCTGGGCGCAGCGGTGCTGCCGGGCCCTGGGAAGGAACTGAGTCCAGACAGTCGGCTCGCGGCCACGGCGGAGCGGGAAGACCCACAGGGCTGCCTGGGGCGGGCGGAGCGGGAAGACCCACAGGGCTGCCTGGGGTGGGCGGAGCGGGAAGACCCACAGGGCTGCCTGGGGTGGGCGGAGCGGGAAGACCCACAGGGCTGCCTGGGGTGGTCGGCGGAGCGGGAAGACCCACAGGGCTGCCCGGGGTGGGCGGCGGAGCGGGAAGACCCACAGGGCTGCCTGGGGCGGGCGGAGCGGGAAGACCCACAGGGCTGCCTGGAGTGGGCGGCGGAGCGGGAAGACCCACAGGGCTGCCTGGGGCGGCGGAGCGGGAAGACCCACAGGGCTGCCTGGGGCCGGCGGAGCGGGAAGACCCACAGGGCTGCCTGGGGCGGGCGGAGCGGGAAGACCCACAGGGCTGCCTGGGGCGGGCGGAGCGGCCTGCACGGCCGGGCGGGTCGCTTCCCGTCCCGATGCTGCCGCTCCCGTTGAGACGCGGAGGGAGCCATGGCGTCGGCGCAAAGGAAGAGGCAGAGTGAGGGGCTTGTCTGGTGCGCCCCTCTCTTGGGCTGATCGTGGAGAACGCAGGGGGTGCGGGTGTCCCAGCAGAGCCTGTGGGGGGCAGGGCAGGGCCCAACAGCCCCAGGGCGCAGCGTCCGCACGGCTCACGCGGAGGGCGGCGGGGGGCGTGGCTCCTCACGCGGAAGGGGGGGCGTGGCTCCTCACGCGGAGGGCGGCGGGCAGGGGACACACGTGGCTCCTCACGCAGAGGGCGGCGGGGAGGGACACACCGCGTGGCTCCTCACGCGGAAGGGGGGGCACACGTGGCTCCTCACGCGGTGGGCAGGGGACACGCGTGGCTCCTCACACGGAAGGGGGGGCACACGTGGCTCCTCACGTGGAAGGCGGGCACACGCGGCTCCTCACGCGGCGGGCACACGCGGCTCCTCACGCGGTGGGCAGGGGACACGCGTGGCTCCTCACACGGAAGGGGGCGTGGCTCCTCACGTGGAAGGCGGGCACACGCGGCTCCTCACGTGGAAGGCGGGCACACGCGGCTCCTCACGCGGCGGGCACACGTGGCTCCTCACGTGGAAGGCGGGCACACGCGGCTCCTCACGCGGCTCCTCACGCGGCGGGCGGGGCGCGCGCGGCTCCTGCGCCTCCGGTGGACGCGGGCTGCCCGTGGCCGCCGGGCGCCTCCCTTGTCCGCGGCCGCGCCTGCCGCCCCTCCGAGCCGCAGCCCCTGAGGACGACGCGCCGCCCGGCCCGGGGTCAGTCTGCAGACGCTGGAGGCGCCCTGGCCTCCTCACCCCACCGTGCGGAGACACACGGGTGCAATGGCGCCGTCAGGGCACCCGGCACGCGCTGCGCGGCCATCCAAGACTTGGGCAAAGCCCCACGCCCGCCCGGCGGGGCGCAGTCCACCCCGTCCCCCGCGCTGGATGGGGAGCGCGGCCGTCTTCCTCTGCTGCCGGCTGCGCTCTGTCCTTCCGGAGGGCTCCGCGCCTGTCACCTCCCTCCTTCCTCCCGCGACCTCCCAGCGGTGTCTCTCCTCAGAGCCGAGCGGATCACCCGAGCCCGCTCTGCGGTCCTCCTCGGCCGGGGCCTGGCGCGCAGCCCAGTCTGAAGCCCGGGCAGAGGCCTGGGGCACTGCGGGGGCAGCTGCTGATGCCACAGTGGCCTGAGCGGCGCGAGCCCCAGCTGTGCCCCCAGTGGACCCGGAGATTTCCAGGGCCTCCTTTGCACCCCTCGGCTCGTGACCGCCCAGGGCTGTCTGCCCATCCTGCCAGGAAGCTCAGCCCGGTAACCAGTGGCCACCGATATTTGGGCCCCTGGGGGGATTTCAGGACCCTTTTTCCCACAGGCCAGGGAGGCATTCCCGGGGGCTCTTCCTATCCTCATACACCTGGTGCCCAGCTGCCTTTCCTTGGACACCAGCCGAGCCACCATGATACCATATCACTGGGAAACCGCAGCCAGAAAATGCCAAGAGCGACCCTCGTCCTCTCCAAGCCGGGCAGCAGTGAGAGGCGCCGCCTTCGCGTGGGGCCTCCCGGCTCGACTCATGGTGGCTGTTGCCACACTCAGGGCAGCGGCAGTGGCCAGCCCCACACACCCCTCCCGCCCCTGGCTGGAGCTGCCCTGCACTTGGAAGGGACAGCCAGTGTTGCTGCCCTCTCCTGCCAGCGCCTGCAGCCTGGTGGGGACATGTGTGGGCTTGGGGAAGGCAGCAGGAGGCACAGGCAGGCCTGGCCAGAGGAAACATGACCTTTGCCCAGGACACAGCCTGGGCTGTGGAGGGAGGGGACCGGAGGCTGGCAGAGGGGGCGGTGCACTTCCGGTGTCCACAGCAGGCATCTAGAGGTCAGAGCAAGGGTCCCGCAGTGCCATTCACTCCTCCGGCAAGCCTCTTATTGGCACATGTCCTGCACTGCCTGTTGGTGCTGAGCTAGTGCAGCAGGTTGCCCCAGACCAGACCAGGCCATCAGCTCCACAGCTTTAGAGATGCAGGGTCTCAGTTCCAGCACCAGGTCAATGTACAACGTGGGGCAGCCCATGCACCGCAGGCAGCTACAGGCTTCCTCAGGTGTCCATGGGGGGTTCCTAACACTCAAGAGCTGCGCTGGGCTGCGCCACGCCACTGCTGCCCACACCAGAGCTGGGTGCTGACAGATGGGCTGAGCTGGGAGGGGCAGGCAGAGGGTAGCGGGTGAGGCTGGCGGTCAGGCCTTCCCAGCCTACTAGAGGGCTGGGTGCCACCTTCTCTCCTGCCTGGCACACTCCAACTTTGGTGGGCAGTTCACAGGGCCAGATGACCCCCAGGTCACTGTCCTGGCTGACCAATTCCCTGTGCATGCTACCAAGCCCCCAGGGGCTGGAGAGGCCAAGGGGAGAAGTATACTGAGTCCAGGTGTTTGTGAGCAGACCCTAGGCGGGTGGCTAACCTCCCCACTGCACCCAGGCCGGCTCCATGCCGCCCTCAGTGACACGGGTGTCCTGTGCCCCACAGCGTCTGCAGACAGGGCCCTGGGCCCCGGCCGGTGGCATGCTGGGAAGAGTCCTCGGCAGCTGCTCTACGAGCTGGACCAGGTAGGTGAGCAGAATGCACCTGCTGGAGTGGGGCTGCACCCCCCTCCCAGGTGAGGTGGCTGTCCAGAGTGTGCCTAGACAAGTGCTGGGGCCTCTGCCCACTCAGCCGGCATTCACTCATTATTTCCACCTTCCCTAACGGCTGCTCCCAGCTCAGCCCACAGCACACCCTAGTGCAGGGTCATCTCCCCGCGGCCTAGGCTGCCTGGCCTGAGGAGGGAGAATCCAGACTGATTAGGCCTGGATTCAATTGCTCTCTACAGAAGGCTCAGGACTTTCCCATCACTGTAGAGGAAAATCAAACCAGGGGTCAAACCGCCATGAGCCAGGGGCCAACTGCATCCCACGGGACGCCTGCCCCTCATTTCTAGGGCCCTGCTCGGTCTCACTCAGGCAGGTGGGGTCACGGGCTCCATTCCAGCCGCGCTGGCTCCCTGAGCTGGGAAAGTGGGAAGTGAGGATAACGCACTGGAGTCTACTCTGGCCTGTTCTTCTTCATGACTCTTAGCAGCAGACGCCTGCCCTTCCCATCCCTGCCACATGCCAACGCTTTGTCTGTACAGATCCCCTAGTCCGGCCAGTGTACACAAAAGGCCTCCTTCACCCTGCCAAGGCCTTCGACACTCACGAGCGCAGCGCAGCGGCACGTGGCACACCCAGGGGAGGGCACCCCGCCCAGGGAAGGGCACCCCGCACAAGGGAGGACTCCCCGCACAGAGGAGGACACCCCGCCCAGGGGAGACACCCCGCCTAGGGGAGGGCACCCCCATGGGAGACACCCCACCCAGGGGAGGGCACCCCCATGGGATGATACCCCACCCAGGGGAGGACACCCCGCCCAGGGGAGGACACCCCCAGGGGAGGAAACCCCCAGGGGAGGGCACCCCCCAGGGGAGGAAACCCGCCCAGGGGAGGACACCCCCAGGGGAGGACACCCCGCCCAGGGGAGGACACCCCGCCCAGGGGAGGACACCCCCAGGGGAGGACACCCCCCAGGGGAGGACACCCACAGGGGAGGGCACCCCACCCAGGGGAGGACACCCTACCCAGGGGAGGACACCCCCACCCAGGGGAGGACACCCCCACCCAGGGGAGGACACCCCCACCCAGGGGAGGACACCCCCAGGGGAGGACACGCCTCAGGGGAGGACACCCCCAGGGGAGGACACCCCCAGGGGAGGGCCGGATTCCCACCACCAACTATAATTTAGGGGGAAAGGTGAGGCACAGCCTAAAGGAACCCAGCAGAGTCGGCCAGTCGTACTCCGCGAGGCCCGGGCCAGCCTGCCCGGCAGCGCGCTAACGTCACACCTCGCCCGACGTCACCGGCCGCCAGCCCTTGCTGGGCGCCGGCACCGTCCGTCCTCGGTGCCCCTCGTCGTGCCCACGGGGCCCAGCACGGCGGCCCTCAGCGCAGTCTCCATTTTCCCCAAGTCCGAGTCCAGCGCAGACCCTGAGTCCCCAAGCACGCGGCGGCTGGCGGCGGTTCTGGGGTTCGATGCGGGTGGCGGCGGGGAGAAGCGGGCTCCCCACAGCTGTCCTCCGCAGGCCCCGCGCCGCTCACGCCCCCCCCCCCCCGTCCTCCGCAGGCCCCGCGCCGCTCACGCCCCCCCCCCCCCCGTCCTCCGCAGGCCCCGCGCCGCTCACGCCCCACCCCCCCCCCCGCTGTCGTCCGCAGGCCCCGCGCCGCTCACGCCCCCCCCCCCTCCGCTGTCGTCCGCAGGCCCCGCGCCGCTCACGCCCCCCCCCCCGTCCTCCGCAGGCCCCGCGCCGCTCACGCCCCCCCCCCGTCCTCCGCAGGCCCCGCGCCGCTCACGCCCCCCCCCCCGTCCTCCGCAGGCCCCGCGCTGCTCATGCCCCCCCCCCTCCGCTGTCGTCCGCAGGCCCCGCGCCGCTCACGCCCCCCCCCCTCCGCTGTCGTCCGCAGGCCCCGCGCTCCGCGCTGGCCGAGGTGCACCGGCAGCGGCGCGACCTGCTGCGCCAGGCCTGCAGCCGCCACTCGCGCCGGCCGCGCGCGCTGCGCCCCGAGGAGCTGCGGCACGTGCTGGTGGACGACGCGCACGGGCTGCTGTACTGCTACGTGCCCAAGGTGGCCTGCACCAACTGGAAGCGCGTGCTGCTGGCGCTGCGGGCCCGCGCCCGCGGCGACGCCCGCGCCGACCCCCGCGCCATCCCCGCGCGCGAGGCGCACGCGCCGGGCCGCCTGCCCTCGCTGGCCGACTTCCGCCCCGCCGAGATCCGCCAGCGCCTGCGCGACTACCTGGCCTTCCTGTTTGTGCGCGAGCCCTTCGAGCGCCTGGCCTCCGCCTACCGCAACAAGTTCGCGCGGCCCTACAGCGAGGCCTTCCGGCGCCGCTACGGCACGCGCATCGTGCGGCGCCTGCGGCCGCGCGCGCACCCCGAGGCGCTGGCCCGCGGCCACGACGTGCGCTTCGCCGAGTTCCTGGCCTACCTGCTGGACCCGCGCACGCGCCGCGACGAGCCCTTCAACGAGCACTGGGAGCGCGCGCACGCGCTCTGCCACCCGTGCCGCCTGCGCTACGACGTGGTGGGCCGGTTCGAGACGCTGGCCCAGGACGCCGACTTCCTGCTGGGGCTGCTGGGCGCGCCGGGCCTGCGCTTCCCGGCCGCCCCGCGGCCCCGCGCGGCGCCCGCGCGCGAGCAGGCCGCGCGCCTCTTCCGGGACATCAGCCCCTTCTACCAGCGGCGCCTCTTCGACCTCTACAAGTTGGACTTCGTGCTCTTCAACTACTCGGCGCCCCCGTACCTGCGGCCCCGTTAGCCCGGGGCCGGCGCCCCACGCGCGCTAAATAAACGCGTGAGGGCTCACTCGGGCTCCGCGTGCTCCGCCTCCTGCGCTCCGGGCCGCCCCGGCCCCCGCGGCGCCGCCCCAGCGGCACGAGCCCTTCGCAGCGTCCTGGCCTTGGGCACTGGGGCCACGGGAGGCGACCCTAGAACTCTTGGTGAGGTCCATCGCGGGGAGCCCTCGGCCCCGCCACGATTGGTTGGGACCAGCTTGACAGAAGAAGGCGGACCCCAGCGGGGATGGGGTGGGGGTGGCGGAGGCACCTCTGAGAGGCTGCGCCGTGCCAAGGCCCGGGCCGCACGCGGGCGGGGCGCACGCGGGAGGAGCCGGGCCCGTGCCTTTCCCGTGATCCCCGGCCCGCCCTCCTCCGGCGCCCTTCCCAGGCCGAGGGGGCGGGCGCGGGGCTCCCAGCCCACTCGGCTCCGCCCAGCCAGACGCCACCCGTTGGCTAAGCCTGATGCCCAGCCGGGAGGGCTCGCCCCGGGGCCACGTGCTCTTCCTGCCCCGCCCCAGACGCGGGCGCCTGCGCAGTGCCCCGCCCACAGCTGCCCTGTCCACGGCCCGTCCAGCCTGCGAGGCGGTTGAGGCGGCTCCTCCTCCCTCGCCTCCCCCTCTGGCTGTCCTGTCCAGTTTCCTCTCTAGCCAGTGCCCATGTGCGTGCATACGCATGCACGCATGTGTGCTCACAGGTGGCCAGAGCTGACCCCTGCCTTCAGATGGTGGGAAAGCCAGGGTTCCCCAGTCGGGTGACGGGAGGGGTCCCAGCAACCATTTCCTGCACTGACCGAGGGGGTGCTGGGGGCCGGGTTACACGCCTGCACACAATGCGCCCCTCTGCCATCGGGAACGTATTCTCTGCGCTTGCGTCGGGGCACAGGTGCACAGGTTTGGTTTGTGTCCTGTGTTCTCAGTTCCATTCTGGGGGCCTTGTTGCGGGCCACGAGAGGCTTGTTTTTAAGGTCTGATTGATGGGGACGGATCCCAGCGCTCACAAGCATAACTGCATGCTGGCAGTCAGCTGACTACTCAGCAGGCTTCAGTAAGGCCCTGGGTGAAGGCAGCCCAGACCGCGCTTCACCACACACTACAAGAGGTCTGTGGTCAGGAGCACTGAGGGCAATGACCTCCCCGGGACAGCAAGTGATGCCATGGCTCTGGAATTAGGACAGAGATGCCCGTGACAGAGGCTTCAGCAGGATGAAGGCAGGCTGGTAGGACGGCTGCCCTGGGGCCCCCAGGAACCCAGGCGCCCGTCTTGCTCTCCCTCCCCAAGGACTGGCCTTCTTCCACGTGATCCACAAGACGGAGCCATTCACTTCTCAGAAAATGGCCAAGCCTAACTGTGGGTGGGCACCATGACATGTCCTCCCCGGCTTGCCTTCACACTGACCAGAGACAGGGCGAGTGCCCTGGCGCCTGCCACCCTGAGCACCGGCCTCTGAGGGGACACAGGGAAGGGCGGATCAGGTGTCACCTTGAGAAGGTGTGGCCCGCCTGCCCGCCCACAGCCTTCCCTCCCTCTGTGGACTCAGGTTCCTCTGTGGTGGTGCTCCCAATGTGGGGGCCTCCCCTGGACGCCAGGCACCTGCTGGGGTGCTGTGTGGGACCCTGCGCGCATCGTGTGCATAGACTGTCACCACATCACAGTCTACCGTCAAACGAGGTTGTTTCAGACTTTTCTGTGAGGAATTTTGCCACACCTGGTTCCTGGACTTGGCTTGAGGGCACGAGGTGTAAGAAAACTCCTGGCGGGAGCAGGGATCAGATGTTTCCACACTTCCTTTATATGAACACTGCCCATTACAAGCCACGCACGTTTTGACGGTGACTGAACCTGGACCCTGGCCTGAGCTCTCTACAAGCCGGCCTTCCCCCGCCGCGCTGGGAAGGCAGGCGCACCCGGTGTCCTCCGGCTCATCTTCACACCATGCCACACCTGCTTTGCATTCATCTTTAGCAGCTCAGGCAGGAGAGGTGAGGAGTCCAAGGCAGAACAGGATTTGAACCTGGTAAGTTAGTCCACAGGAGAGCAGAGTTTGCACCTGGTGAGTTTATTAGCAGGGCATGGTCTCGGGTGATGCGGCAGCTCCCGAGTCACTAAGGTCTCTGTGGCTGCAGCCCAGAGCCGCAGAGGAAGGCCATAAGGGAGCCCCGGGGAGCAGGGGTTTAGGAGACCACCCCGGATGGCCCCGGGGTCTCGCTGGTCAGCACTGGCCTTTGGAAGGTATCACTTGGTTTGGGGGAGCGGAGGATCTGTGACTTGAGTTCCGAGGCATTGAAGGATCGGGGTGACGGGCTGTTGTTGGATGGTGTTAAACTTGGAGCCCCGACTCTAGAGAAGCCACACAGAGCCACACCTGGTCTGAGTGGGCCCCGCTGGCCACTGGGGAGGGTTCTCATTGCATCCACTCCCAGCCTCTGCTGCTCCCTCCTGGGGGACACCTGTGCTTGCCTCCCGCTATGGCTTCCTGCCACCTACATCCCATCTGGAGCCCCGCCCGTCCCCAGTGCCCCGTGGGCCTTGCCGGGGGGGGGGGGGGGGGGGGGGAGGGGGCGCAGGGGCAAACTCTGAGTCCTACATCCACTCGCGAGGTTTCAGTGACTGCTGGGGTACAGCTCGAGCTACCATGTCTGTTCAGGCCACATGAGACTGCCTCTCCTACCTCCCCCCCTCAACTCCCAATTGAGACTCCCCCCTCCTCTACACCAAGACCACCCTGCCCTGCCCTGGCCCATAGAGCACCTGCCCTTCTAAGGTATCTTCTCTAAGAGCTCAGTACAGAGACATTTTGGCATCTAGCGTCTTCAGAGACGGCGCAGGCTTGCCTGTCTCAGAGCTGCCCCTCCGCTGTCCTCCACGGGGCTTCCCCCTTCACGGAGCCCTGGTCTCCCCGGCCCCAGCCTCTTGCTGACCGTTTCAGCCCGCCCAGGGCCCCCAAGGAAGAGGCACTGAGCAGAGTGTCAGAGCTGGAGGGCTGTGAGGCCTGCTGACCCCTTCAGATCCGGCCCATTCCCAGCTTCTGGGGTTTGCCTGCCCCTCTAGCCAGGAGTTAGACTAGTTGTCCTCTGTAGCCACCCCGTTGCTGCCCTGTCCCCGGCTGGTTCTCATGGCCCAACCTGGCTGCTGCCCACCGTCCCTGGGGCTCCTTACCACACTAGCAAACGGCTTGGGTTTTCCCCTGGCTCTGTCTGGAGTCGGCTCTCTGCAGGACTCTGCTGCCCAGGCTTGGGGCTACACAGCATCCTCGCGATGAGGGATGGGCACTTGGTCTCTCCCCCCATCCCCCCGGCTTGCCCAGACATGGCTCAGCATGTGTGGGGCCAGCCTCTGCCCTCCTGCCTCAGTCCCACATGGCCGGACTGGACTTCACCCGGACTCTCAGCTGCTCTAGTTTTGCCCAAATGAAGTCTAGGACTTGGGGACACGGGAGCTTTCTGATGCCTCTCTCCGTGGCTCAGCTCCCACGGGGACCAAGACCAGGCTGGGCCACGTGTGCCAGTGTGTGCTGTGTGTTGTGTTCACGCATGTGGGTGTGTTCAGGGTGTCTTGTTCTGGAGTGTGGAGGTGCACAATGGCCAGAGGCCAGTCATACTGACTCTGCCCTTGGTCCAGAGTCCCCTGTGGTGCCAGCATTAGCTGGGCCTGGAGCGGGGAGGGAGGTGGTGGCGTGGGGCTCTGGGTGCGCAGACGTGCTATGTGCAGGGCAGATGGAGCAGCGGCCAGCAGCATGCCTGTGCATGTGCAGACTTGCAGTGCACAGGGGCTGCTTTCTGAGTGTTTGCTTGGGAGGGAGTGTAGGTACCTGTAAGCCTCTTTTCTGTGGGCAGATCTTTCCAGGAGTCAGCTGTTCCCTCCATCTGCATGGGTGACCACACACCTCTGGGTCACGACTGCTTAGTGTTGGTACTTACCTTGGAATTGGGATGGACCTCGTTGGCACCAGCTTCTTCTGCAGGGGCAGCTGGTCCTTCAGGGAGACATTCTTCTTCTCCCAGGATGGTGGAGACTCAGAGCTGTGCTCCGCTAGCCAGGAGAACCTATAAACGTCACTTAAAGTAGCTGTCGCTCATCAGCAGTGTCTGCCAGGCACTACTCTGAGGGTTCTACAAATACCCTGAGGCCCTTGGTCTGGGCTGTGCTGGGGCGGACGTATGACCTCAGACTGGCAGTACAGCGTGAGGTTTCTCAGGGACTCCAGTAGGCCAGAGGACCTTTCCCCCCCTCCCCCCCCAGCTCTCCACAGTGCTTTCTGGGGCTCTTGGGCTTGGTGGGCTGGAGAGCTCCACCTAGGGGTCTGGGAATCGTGTACCTGTACGGAAACTTCTTGGCAAATCTCTCCTGGGTCTTGACCCTGCTTTTCTTGGATTTGCGAGACTTCTTAGTGGCATTACACTCCATCCCAGAAGGAGTCAGGTTGTGGTTTCCTCAGTCATGGCTGGAAGGCAAGGCACGGCTGCTACATGCTGTGCGCCCCATCTAATGCTCTCCACCAGTGGAGAACGTGCTATCCTTGTTTCCATTTTTCAGGAGGGAGAAGGAGGCTCTAGAAGGCCACTGCTTTGCTCGCATCTACTCGGTGGCTCTGGGGAGAATTGTGCTTGTGCCGTGGAGCTGCCGGTCCTGTGGCAGCTCTGACAACCCCAGAATATGCTCCCTCACTGCTCCCGGCTCGCTGCCCACCTCTAAGACGGAATGAGACCGGATAGCTGGGCTGAGTCTGTCTAGTAGGAGACGCTGAAGCCCAGGGCAGCCCTGGGCCCCATCTACCCTCCCCGATCTGCCTATGGGTCTCCCGTCCCAGCCACACAGGCGGCTGAGGCTCACCACGCTCCCACTTCCAGTCCTGATGACGGTGATGATCATTGCAGCTGGGGTTACAAAACTGCAGAACCACTTCAGTGCAGAGAGATGCACAGGAAGAGCTTCCGGGGCCTTTGGCTACAGTCTCAGGCCTAGGGTTTGCCAGGAGAGATAAAAGGTAAGAGAAGTAGGCCAATATGCATTAGGCTATGTGATACCACAGGAGCTGCCGCTGGCCATGGTCCTGATTGCCACCACCAAAGGAGCCACACCCCGGGGCTCTGGGAAGGCTGGGCTCACAGGCTCGTCGCAGTGTCATAAGTTCTGAGGTCACAATTAGTGACATGACTATTGCTGGCCCTGTGGCTCAGCCTGGAGATCCCCTCCCCAGACCACGGTGATTGTGAAGGCTGTGGCAAGCAGAAGGGTGGTGTGGCACCTGTGGTAGCTGGAGGGGAGACCCATCTATACACTCTGTACCAAGAACTTGCCCCATTCAAGCCCCAGAAACAGAAACAGAAGAGTGAGCCCAGAAACAGCCCCGCACTCCCCGCGGCTACAGGAAAGCTCTCTCTGGCTGACTTTCACCTGACCTCTAACATCAGGTGAGAGGTTCTGAATTCAGGCTGAGGGTCTGAACTCAAGAGTCTGGATTCTGCAGCCTCAATTCCTGTTTCCCTGGGAGGCCTGCCTCACTGTGCCGAATGTCCATCCTAAAGGCACAGTATTAGCACCACCTCTTAGGCTATGGGGCAACAACTTGGCAAGGTATGTCACATGCTTAGAGCAGATCTGGTGAATTAGGAACCAGTTAGTCATGCTGTCTTCCCTGGCCTGGGGAAGGTGTTCTGGACGAGTGCAGGCTCTGGGTTAGACCACTGCCTCAGAAGGAGGGGGTGGCACGGAGAGGAAAAGAAGGAATGCTCCTGTCTGTTCCGGCCTGCTGGGGCCTTGCTCCTCAGGATGGACACAAGACACAATGTGTACATCATAGGGAGTTCAGATCCAGAGTCCAGTACAAGTGAGCTGCTGAAGGGGGCCTAGCAGAAGCAGCCGCAGAACAGGATGTGGGAGAGGCCAGCAAGGATGGGCTCCATTGGAGACTGGCTTCCATGTGGCTCCAGAGGAGCTCCAGAGCAGCAAGTGTTGCTCAGGCTGTCTACCTGGGCAGGGGCCTCCTCTGCAGGAGGGGGCTGTGGGTAATCTGCCTGGACCAAATCAAATCAAATATTGGACCGCCAGCCCAAGACAGGGAGCCTGCCACCTACCTTAGTAAGGAGACAGTAGAAAGAAACCCAGAGGGAGATGGTGAGCAAGCTGTGGAGGTAAGCTGGGCAGAGGTCCAGAGACACTGCCACTGCGGTCAGAGACTCCCAGGGGACTACTAAGGGAAACCAAATAGGATGTTACAGCCAAGACTATACAAGAATTTCAATCCAACAGGCTGCCCAAATCCTTAAGCCTAAATTTAGGTTTTCAAAGATCTACCAGCTTCTTAGACGTGGTTTAACATGAACAGCAGGACAGGGCCTAGAGCTTCAGGGACGGGGGGGGGGGGGGATGAGAATTGTCACAGGAATTTGGGGTCTCTGAGGCTGGGAGAAGCTGGACTTGGAATGGAGTAGTATGAATAGGAACAATCCTGGTATGGTTTGGCTGTGAACTATCCCTAAATGCTCATGTGCTGAAGCCTTGGTTCTGACAACAGAGTTGATCAGTGAGTGGTGCTGAATCATGAAAGCTCTGATTAACTAATAGATTAATCCATTGATGGGCTGACTCATGGCCTCATTGGAAACGATGGGAATTAGGAGGTGGGCTTCACTTTGAAGGGTAGATCTTGTCTCTCCTCTTTTCCCTCTTTCTCTCCTCCCTGGCTGTCATGAGGTGACAATGCTCCCATGCCCTCTTTCTGCCTTGCCACAGGCCCAAAAGCAATGGAGCCAACTGACCACAGACAGAATCCCCCAAAACCATGAGCCCAAATGAATCTTTCCTCCTCTTACGATGCTTTCTGAGATTCTTTTTTTTTTTTTTTGTCTAAGTGATGAAAAACTAATGCAACCCCCTTTGTCTAACTCGGGCAAACAACAACCTTGGTTTGATTTCCTCATCACCAAAAACGAGACCGCCCATCAACCCGGTGGCTCTACGGTCCTTGCCTGGCATCGGCCTGATACCACGTCACAGACATAGAAGTAGAAGACCTCTGTGGCCATCCGAGGAACTTAATTATCTTTGCCTGTTATGTATCCTGCTCCTTCCAACCTGATTACCAAATGCTAAAGAGCTGGAAGGAGGCCTCGTGGCAAGAGCACCGTAAGGCCGGGAGGGATGAGCCCAGGGCCTGGTGAGTCAGGTCTCACATGCTGTAATGGAAAGTTCACAAAGGTCTCAAGGAAATGACAAGACTAGATATCCATTCTGAAAATAATACCCTGAGCTAAGTGCTGGTGGCTTATGGCTGTAATCCTAGTCACTTAGGAGACAGAGATCTGGAAGACAGTGGTTTGAAGCCAACCCAGGTAGAAAATTTGCTTAATCCCATCTCCAAAATAACCAGCAAAAAAAGCAGGGCTGGAGTGGTAGACTGCCAGCCTACCAAACAGAGAGGACCTAGGTTCAAACCCCAGTACTATCCCCCACCAAATACAGCTGAAGTGGCAATATGGAGACCAAAGGGTCAGGGGCTTGGAGTAGGCAGAGCAGATGACCAGCAAAGGAAGTAACAAGGGAACAATAGGGGTGCCTGGGAAGGAGGGGCTGGTGAGAATGGAGCGGAGCCAGGGGGTAGGTGGAGACCCCAGGGCTCCACAGCCTCAGGCACTGGACTCGGCTGTCTCAGGGAGTCGAGGGCTCAACTTTCCTAGTCCTCATTTCCCATACTGTCCCTCCTGTTCCTTCACTGTTAAGTGTTGAGGAGAGTCGGTGGTTCAGATGAACTACCCGGGACAGACTCCCAGCTGGAGGGCATCCCAGCTCCAAGGTCCTGGTGAGAGGCTGCCCTCCCTCCTGACACCCAGGCTGACTCAGGATGGTCATGGCTGGACAGCTGGCAACCTCTGAGATGCCAGGGGCAGGGGGCCAGGCAGGCTCAGACGGTCCTAGCTGTCCAAGGAGCCGCGCCCATCCCATCATGGGGATGAAGGGCTGAGCACCACGCAGGGAGCAGAGCCTCCTGCAAACCTGAGCCCCTTTCATGTCTGCTGCTTCCTCTCCAGGCAGGGCCGGGGTGGGACGCTCAGCAGGCGCTCACCTCCTCTCCTGGGCTGGGATGGTCAGCGGGCGCTCAACTCCTCTCCTGGGCTGGGACGCTCAGCAGGCGCTCGCTCACCTCCTCTCCTGGGCTGGGATGGTCAGCGGGCGCTCAACTCCTCTGCTGGGCTGGGACGCTCAGCGGGCGCTCACCTCCTCTCCTAGGCTGGGATGGTCAGCAGGCGCTCACCTCCTCTGCTGGGCTGGGACGCTCAGCGGGCGCTCACCTCCTCTCCTGGGCTGGGACGCTCGGCGGGCGCTCACCGCCTCTGCTGGGCTGGGATGGGCGCTCACCGCCTCTGCTGGGGTGGGATGGTCGGCGGGCGCTCACCTCCTCTGCTGGGCTGGGACGCTCAGCGGGCGCTCACCGCCTCTGCTGGGCTGGGCTGGTCGGCGGGCGCTCACCTCCTCTCCTGGGCTGGGACGCTCGGCGGGCGCTCACCTCCTCTGCTGGGCTGGGATGATCAGCAGGGTCTCACCTCCTCTGCTGGGCTGGGACGCTCAGCGGGCGCTCACCTCCTCTCCTGGGCTGGGACGCTCAGCGGGCGCTCACCTCCTCTCCTGGGCTGGGACGCTCAGCGGGCGCTCACCTCCTCTGCTGGGCTGGGCTGGTCAGCGGGCGCTCACCTCCTCTGCTGGGCTGGGCTGGTCAGCGGGCGCTCACCTCCTCTGCTAGGCTGGGACGCTCAGCGGGCGCTCACCTCCTCTGCTGGGCTGGGATGGTCAGCAGGGTCTCACCTCCTCTGCTGGGCTGGGATGGTCAGCGGGCGCTCACCTCCTCTGCTGGGCTGGGCTGGTCAGCGGGCGCTCACCGCCTCTGCTGGGCTGGGCTGGTCAGCGGGCGCTCACCGCCTCTGCTGGGCTGGGCTGGTCAGCGGGCGCTCACCGCCTCTCCAGGGCCGCCCTCTCACCGCAGGCCGCACATTCAGGGCCTACAGCAGGGCCAGGGCGGGGCAGGGCTCCCCGCAGGCCCCGGCATCACCAGACTCCAGACTGGCGGCGAGGACGAGGCGTGCCGGGTGCACAGGAGGGCTTCCGGGCAGCGAGGCTGTCACCGGGCAGCCACGGGACCTCCACGCTGGACACTCCCAGAAGTGAGTGCGGTGCGGCCTAGCAACACCAAACCGGTGCAGGTGCGGTTCCGCCGGAGTCCAGATCCGGGAAGAGGAGGAGCCAGCGAGGGGGCGGGGTCACACGGAGCCAACCAACGGACGCCCTGTGGCTGACGGTGGGCGGGGCCAACGGGTAGAGCCGAGCAAGGCGATTGGCGCCTGGCTGGCAGGGATGGGCGGGGCCTAAGGAAAGCGCGAAGTGATTGGCGGAGCCTTGCTCCGGAGCCGGGCTGTGTGGCGGAGGCCGGCGGGCCGAGACTGGGAGCCGGGAGAGCTTAGGACCTGCTGCCTGGTGCTTGTGGGCCGTGCCTCCCCAGACCCAAAGGGAGCGGGCTGCAGACGCCCCGCGCAGCCTCAGGGAGGGGCGGGAGGTGTGTGCGGGGAGGGGGGAAGGGACTCAGGGTCCTGAGCCCAGGGGGGTCGCGGGCCTGAGGGCGGAGGAGCTTGACCCGGACCTCCGGAAATGGGACCACAAGGCAACGGGCGGCCGTCTTCCCACCTGGTGAATTCGTCGAGTTGATTCGTGCCTGCGGGAGGGGTCGGTTCGAGCATGGCCTGTCTCAGGTATGGAAAACAAATTAAAGCGGCTCTGGACGGGGGGTGGGGGCAGCAGCTGCCAGGACTGGTCCCGGCCTCCACCAGGAGCTTCTGGCCAGGGCCTGGCCCAGAGGCCATAAGCAACGTCCCCTGTCACCACCCACAGCGATTTCCACAGCTGGAATAGCTTTGATCTTCTCACTTGGCTGACAGGTTTGATGGAACAGGGAAGGCCACGTGTACTCACACCTTCCACGCAGCTGTAGAAGGCAGCATGTACTCACACCTTCCACGCTGCTGTAGAAGGCAGCGTGTACTCACACCTTCCACACAGCTGTAGGCCACATGTACTCACACCTTCCACGCAGCTGTAGAAGGCAGCGTGTACTCACACCTTCCACACAGCTGTAGGCCACGTGTACTCACACCTTCCAGGCCGCTGTAGAAGGCAGCGTGTACTCACACCTTCCACACAGCTGTAGGCCACGTGTACTCACACCTTCCATGCCGCTGTAGAAGGCAGCGTGTACTCACACCATCCACGCTGCTGTAGAAAGTAATGTGTATTCACACTATCTACACAGCTATAGAAAGGAACATGTACTTTTACCTTCCACGCCGCTGTAGAAGCTCACATGTACTCACCCATCCACACCGCTGTAATTCACTCACCCAGTCCTTAGGTAACAGCAGAGACTGGGAAATGTGGTCCCGCAGGCCTCCTCACCAGACGTGCTGTCATGTATCACAGAATATATGCTGTGCAACATGATGTGACTAGGTCCTTGCAGATGGAAAGTGGTTGGATCTGGAGTACATGCCATTTTGGCCGTAGAAAAGTTTGGGATTGCTGATGGGTAGATGTGTGTGTGGGGATCAGGGACAAAAGAAACTGAAGATGAGACCTGAATGTTCTGCTTGGGTATCCTAGGGGTTAGTGATTCCCAATATTGGACAGGGCAGAAAGGACAGGAAAAGAACATCTGGCTTGAGGGAAAGATCCTAATGAATTGTTAGATGTGTATGTGGACAGGTGTGCATGCAGAGGAGAGCATGGGGAAGTAGACAGGCATCTGTGAGATATTAACTAGTACTGGACAATGTCTAGTGCATTTAGATAGGTCCGTGGTGAGAGGAGAGGACGGGGAAGGAGACAGACATGTGGGAGACCCAGTCAAGGCACAATGCTTAGTGCTGTGAGACTGAGTGAGCCAATAGGCAGAAGACGCAGGTCAGGAGTGTGGGGAGGTCCGTGGTGTGAGCACTGAGCACATGCTATTTAGAGATGGGGCTGAGAGGAGGCCTATGAAGGAGAAAGAATGACTGTAGTCAGCTAAGGAGATGGGAAACAAGGTAAATGTGATTCTGTGGGTTTCCGAGAGGAAATTATTTAAAAATTGGGCTCCTCTTGTACTGAATAGTAAGAAAAAGAAAAAAAAGACCAGAAGTTGAGCAAGTGTGGATCTTGATGACATCATGGTTGCTGTAAGGGTAAGTTGTTTACTGCTTGCCTCTGCTTCCTAAGAGATGGAAGCCACTTGTCACTTGAATAAGATTGTGCCAGATGTTGGTGCTTGTGACTTCAAGGATATTGATATCTTACTTTCTGCGCCCTGTACCAAACGCAGTAAAGACTGTGACCGTGGGGCCTGAGTGTGAAGCTGGTAGAAGGCTACAGGTTCCCTGGTATCCCAACCCTCAGTTCCACAGTCTGGCCTCTGTTACTGCCCTGTCCCCAGTCGTAGTGGGTTGTGACAAGAAATCATATCTGTCTCCATATTTTATTTTTTATTTAACGATATGGGATGTATCTATGATTTTTCACTCCGAAGCTGGTATATTGACTCAGGAACCTGATCTTTGACAGAATACTCAAGCAGTTGCTCCCTTCCTACAAGGATTTCAAAAAGTTAGTTATGCGTTTTCCTGTGCTGATGAACACCAGAGGACCATAACCATTGGCACCGTCATCTGGATGCCACGATGAATTGCCACCTAATTCTCAAGGAGGAGACAACACTGTCCAACAGGTACATAGCACAAAGACGCTCGTGAATGACAGAATGGTCCGGTGGCCCCTTGCTCTGGGGATGCTCTTGGAGAAAGGCTGGTGCGGTGAAGATGCTGGCACCGCCTCTTGTGCCTGCACAGGAGAGTCACCATGTACCCACTGGGGAGGCCCGGGAGCCCCGTAAGAGACATGTCCCGGAATGTGACCAGTGTAGACAGTAAGGACTTGAGGGAACTGTTCAAAGTCTGTAGAGAACAGGATTTGGTGACAGAGACAATATTGTGTGAAGTCACATTGGGGGTAGCAACAATGGAGACTAAGAAGTGGCCACTAATGGAAATATAGAAGACCCAAAGGAGAAGAAAGCAACATATGCTGTGGTATGGAGATTTATCTTTGAGCTTTGCCAGACAGGAGTTTCTGGGGCTGCGGGTGATGGCCTGGGGGACACTCAGCAGGCAGCTGGCACAGATGGACAGGCTCCTCATCAGCCTGTACAGGTAGATGACTGGTTTACATGTGTCCTTGTCCCCAAAACCTTGGAGCCGCAAGGTATCTGTGGCCATCAAGGCCATGGTGAGCAACAGCACAAGGATCAGGTCCGTGGGCTTGGGCCTGTGCTCCAGAAAGAATGTGAGGATGTGGAAGAGAAGAAGCATGGTGTTGGCCAAGATTCCAACGATAACTTCAGAGAAAAGGGCATTTCTGATATCATTATTGTATAGATTGTTGTTTAAATTCATCTTATGGGGGAATCATACAATGAGTGCCTGAGACTAAAGGAAGACCAATGTAGGCATCTCAACCAGCATGATTGGGTCAATTACAGTGCACCTTGTTTCTGTCCTTCAGCAGTCAGGTCTGTCGGGTCCGCCCTGGGAAGCAGCACAGACTCCTCCCTCCTTCCAGTACCTGTGTCACCTAGGTAACTGGCACACCTGGAGGCACAGCCCCTCCTCCAAGATCACACCTCTCACCTCCCACTGGAGGGTCCCAGGCCCTGTGTGGCCATACCTTCTCCCTGCCCCTTCTCTACTTAAATCCAGCTGGGACCTCAGCTCACCCCTTCCAGCTACATGCTCTCCACCATGCGCAGGTTGGTAATAAAAGTAGCTTCTCTTCTTGCCTGAATACTGGTGGTGGTCTCTTCCTCAGCTACCTAGTTAAACCTACCTCTTTAATTTACCTAAGTTCTACCTCACATTCGCAGATGCTCCCCTCTGCCTTCCTCCATCACTTCCTAGTCATGGCTGGAGTGTGCCTCCCACTGCTGGGGTCCTGCAGAGTCCATGCTTTATTGAGCTAAGAAACAACCTCCCATCACACAAAGTGTGTTCGTGTCACCGCCGCGTTTTCATGTTTTCCAGGGTGAGAGTAGCTCTATCTCCATCTTTGACAGTGGGGGCCCTACAGATTGTGTGAATGACAAGGAAGGTGTGAAGGTGAGCGTGGTGGCTCACGCCTGTGAGCTCAGCTACTTGAGAGGCACGAGCTTGGGAAGACTGTGGGTGGAGCCAGTCTGGGCAAAAATATTTTGAGACAACTCCAACTCAACCAATAAGTTGGAGGTGGTGGTACATGATATCATTCCGGCTAATTTGAGGCCTTAGGTAGGATCATGGTCAAGAGGATGGCCTTGGGCAAAAACATGAGATTCTATGTGAAAAATCATGAAAACATTCCTGAAAATGTAGTGGGGGTGTGGCTCAAGTGGTATAGCACCTGCCTGGCAAGTGCAAGGCCCTGTGTTCAACCCCAGCACTACAAAAGAAATGTGGAAACGAGGGAGCCTCCAAGTAAAGAATCTCAGCAATTCAGACACACAGTTATGTTATCCCAGTACTACTTTATTCTGACTAGCTGATCGTCCAGTCTCAATGTGTGAACAGAGCGAGGGCCAGATTTCTGTCTGAATTTAAATCGAGGCTCTGCCACTGACTCCGAGGGTAATCTGGGCTCAGCCGTCCTATCTTGTCATATTTTAAATACAGTGCATGCGCTGTAGAAGCATCGATGTATTTCTGGCACACAATGATTTATAGAGATGTTGGCTGCCGTGTTTATTTATGCAGTGTTTTGTACATATGGCTGGACACGCAATTCTTTTTTTTTGGTCTGTTGTGGGCTTGAACTCTGGGCCTGGGCGCTGTCCCTCAGCTCTTCAGCTTAAGGCTAGTACTCCACTACTTGAGCCACAGCGCCACTTCCAGTTTTCTGAGTGGTTTATTGGAGATAAGAGTCTCGAGTTGACTTTGAACCATGATCCTCAGATCTCAGCCTCCTGAGTAGCTAGGGTTACAGGCATGAGCCACTGTTGCCCATCTAACGCGGTTCTTTTAATATTTAAACAATTCCACCTCCACCAAAAGACAGAAAGAGAAACAACCCTCTTATCACAGTTGATCTGGCAGTACAGAAGACTGGCCTTATGCTTGTCATGCAAGGTGTCTACCACTTGAGCCACTCTGCCAGCCCTAAGGAGCAGGTTTGTGTTAAGAAACATTGGTGTGAGCTAGGTGCCAGTGGCTCATACCTGTAATCCTAGCTACTCAGGAGGCTGAGATCTGAGGATCGTGGTTCAAAGCCAGCCTAGGCAGGAAAGTCCTTGAGACTCTTATCTCCAATAAACCATTAGAAAACTGGAAGTGGCGCTATAGCTTAAGCAGTAGAGTGCTCGCCTTGAGTTGAAGAGCTGAGGGACAGCGCCCAAGCCCAGAGTTCAAGCCCCATGACCGACCAAAAACAACAACAACAAAAAAGAAACATTGGTGTGGATGTCTAACTTAGGTAGAGGGCACTGCAGAGAAGACCCTCTAAGAAAGCACCTCATTTTTTGAGACAGAGTCTCACTAGCCCAGGCTGGCCTAGAACTGGAGATTCTCCTGCTCTGCCTTCTCAGTTTGGGACCACAGGCCTGCACCACCACATTCAGCATAGGTTTAAGTATGTGTTGACTTCTCAAGGTAGGACCACATGTCAGATGTGCTTCCCCACGCCCCGTACGGGGGTTTGAACTCAGAACCTTGTGCTTGCCTGTGCTTGCTCAGCTGGCACTCTACCACTTGAGCCAGGTCCCCCGTCCCACACCGTGTTTCAAAACCATCATGTCATCACAAGCAGCCCCTGTGAGGAGAGTCCAGTATGTATTTAAAAAATATCACCTGAAAATTAAAGGTGCAAGGGTATATTATTTCCTGGCTTTTTACACCATGTATTTTTTTCTTTTGGTGCCAGTCATAAGGCTTCAACTCAGGGCCTGGGCGTTGTCGCTCAGCTCTTTTGCTCAAAGCTAGTGCTCTACCACTTGAGTCACAACTCCACTTTAAGTGCTTTGGTAACTCATTGGAGATGAGCCTCATGGATTCTCCTGATTCTATGTGGCAACCTCCTGAGTAGGATTACAGGCGCGAGCCATGAGTGCCTCGCTTATACCATGTAATCTTATAAGACACTAGTGGAAAGCAAAACTGTTGAAGATTTGTGAACAGGAGATAGCACTTAAAAGCTGGGCGCCAGTGGCTCATACCTGTGATCCCTAGCTACTCAGGAGGCTGAGATCTGAGGCTCGTGATTCCAACCCAGGCAGGAAAGTCCATGAGACTCTTACCTCCAGTAAACTACTCAGAAAAGGTGAAAGTGGTGTTGTGGCTCAAGTGGTAGAGCCTTGAGCTCAAAGAGGCTCAGGACAGCGCCCAGACTCTGAGTTTAAGCCCTAGGACTAGCAAAAGAAAAAAAAGAAAGCAAGCAAAAAAAAAAAAAAAAAAAAAAGACATGTAACATTTAAAATTCAAAACTGAAACAGATACTTGGTTAAAATACTGGAAAATGTGAATTATCTAAATTAAGATTTTTATAACATTTACAGAGCGTATCTTTTTCTCAAAATCCTGATCAAATACACCAACGTGTTTCTCCATTCCTACACTTGGCCAAGTTTAGTTTGCTGCCATGATAAAGTCAAGATTTAGTACACAATACTAATTCAAGGTTCACTGTTCCCAAACAACCCAGAACCCTGGTATTCTGTAATGCTCTTGTACCTGAAAATACAATACGCCTGTTTCACATAAAAATTTTACACATGTAGAGTTTTGAAAGAATAATTTGAAGTATTACATATGTGTACACACACACACACACACACACACACTCACAGGCTGTGCTGGACATCCAACACCAGGCCTATGTATATTAGGGAAACACTAATACTAAGCTACATTCTCAGCCTGCTACATCATAACATTTACTAACCAAGTTGAATAATAGTTGTCAGTTCTGAGTGATACAGATTTGGCTTTAGTTCAAGTTAAACCTGAACAGCATGCGCTTTCCAAAGACAGCACTGCAACTCTCTGCAAGTGGCCCATTTTAACCATCTCTGAAGTGGGGTTTTAGCCTACACGATCTTCAGCGTTACTTGAAGGGATACGTGTTAAAACTGCAGATGCTTTGAGAAAACTCATGGGCAGATGTCATGAAGTTGGCCCAGTGTTTAGGAATTCATGGCTTAGGTGGAGCATTGTTTAAAAATCCCTGGTAAAATCCTCTTTGGTAAAGAAAAAACAATACCAGGAGCATAAAACTTAGCATCCTTCTGAAGAGCACTACTCAAGGCAATCGACGCATTCATAAATATTCACTTGTATTAGCACCTGTGGAGCACCAGGAGAGACACGGAAACCATGACCTTAGTCATGCACTAAAATCCACAATGTATGAACCGCATAGAACAGTATCAATGAAACAAATATGACAAATAGAAAGCTGTGTGGCTGCTTCTATGGGAACATGTTATTAGGAAACAGCTTGTGGAGGATGGAACCCTTCATACACACAGGCTGAGGGACATCCTGCTAGAACCTTCTCTCCCCCAGTTCCCCATCCTGCTCACAGCTGCCGAGTGCAGCTCCCTCGCGCTCAGGATGACCTGGGAGGCCCTTCTCCAGGGCGGCTCTCAGAACTGTGGGTGCACAGGCGACGCTGGCTCACCTCGTGCCCCAAGCACGGTCACACTGAACACGTGGGAGCAACAGACTTGCCACAGGCATCATGGGAAAGTGACACGGAATTCTGGAACAAGTGGCCTTTGGAAAGGCAAAATGGGCAGGCAAGGAAACACCACACACTGAGCATTCTACTCAAGGCAGGAGACAACACAGTGAAGGCTTCTTGATTATGGGATCCAGGAAACAAGCACCTCTGTGGCCTGTGTTCTGCAAGTTCCCACCTGGTGGGCAATCCTGTGACAAAGGCATAGCACAGAATAGCAAGGAGACCGCTGCACGCAAACACGGAGAGAAGAGGAGAGAAGTAGGGAGTCCAGGCGAAGGAAGCTCCTCCGCAGACCCTGGCGAGTGCGGACACCTGGCCAGCGGCAGGCGGTCAGATCACAGAGGCAAGCGTGGGAAGGACAAGTAACACACGGAGAAAATAATAGGCGCCCACGTTCGTTCTCCACAGCCCTTGGAAATTATATTCCCGGCTACTCGAGCCAGGGTGGGAAACTGTCGCAGTGGCTTGTGCAATTGTATTTAGTGCTGCCCCACCTCCCACTCCCTCCACACTCCCGTCACACCCCTCTTCTGGGGCAGCGTGTGACTAACACCATCAACCGGTCACTCCAGGCAGTGAACTGGGACAGGGCAGGTCTCCTGAGAACATTCTAGCAGATACTTTGTAATTCTGCTCTTGTCATGACCCCCATTTCCTCTTAAATCATCTACCACGACTGCTCTAAGCTTCTCTATAGATGTCATTCACACCAATAATGGCTCAATCCTATTTATACAGATGAAAGAGGCAAAACTGAACATATTTCATAAACATGTGAAATGGAAAGAGCTTACCACCATTCTGCTAATATGCAGAATAAGCAAGGTTTAAAATCACGAAAATAGAAGGCACGTAACTTGCATATTGATATAGCTGGTCAGTGAAAGTAATTTTATTAAGACAATACATGAAAACCAAATTAGTTAAGATTTCTTATGAAACTAATCCCTCCCAAACCTAAAAAACCAATTACTAAATGGGCAAGGGAAATAAAGAGAGACTTCTCAGACTAAGAGATAAAAATGGCAAAGAAACACATGAGGAAATGTTCACCATCCCTGGTTGTGAGGAAATGCAAATAAAGACAACCCTGAGATACCACCTTACCCCAGTCAGAATGTCCCACATCCTCAAGTCAGCCAAGGACAAATGCTGGAGGGGATGTGGAGAAAGAGGAAGCCTATTACACTGCTGGTGGGAATGTACACTTATACAACCACTTTGGAAAGCAGTCTGGAGGGTCCTTAGAAAGCTAAAGATTGACCTCCCTTACGACCCAGTCATACCACTTCTAGGCATCTATCCTGAACAACAGGAACCAGTATACAAGGACTCATGCACCTCCATGTTTATTGCAGCACTGTTCACAATAGCTAGGATATGGAAACAACCCAGATGTCCCACCACAGATGAATGGATCCAAAAATTGTGGTATCTATACACAATGGAATATTATGCAGCCATTAGAAATGACAAAATAATAGCATTTGTAGGGAAATGGATGGTGCTAGAAGAAATCTTGTTGAGCGAGGTAAGCCAAGGGCAAAGAGACAAACGGCACATGGTCTCCCTGATAAGTGGATGTTAAAACCAAAATGTTAGGTGATACGACAAAACTTACAGGACTTAAGAAACAAAGGACTTCCACTCAGCTGGTTGAACCACTACTAAATAACCCCATGCTGCTGATCACATGTATGGTGTATATGTGTACACCGGAGGGGAACCAGGAAGACGACACAGAACTAGAGGGAATCAGGGAAACCCATCCGCTGCACTGGACATTGACCAAAATGAACTAAGCAACTCAATGGCAGCGATGGGAGGGAGGGAACAAGTGGGAAAGAGGGAACAGTTGACGCTATGCAAAACAAAAGAAATGTACATACCACCCCATGTGGAAGAAATAACTGTATCGCAAAGCCCATAGAAATCATAAATGTTGTAGACCACGATAGACAATTTGCTCCAGTATAGTTAGAATGTGTTTGTGACTTTTTTTTTTTTTGTCGGTCGTGGGGCCTGAACTCTGGGCCTGGGCGCTGTCCCTCAGCTCTTCAGCTCAAGGTGAGCGCTCTACCGCTTGAGCCACAGCGCCACCACTGTGTGTTTGTGACTTTAATTGAGCATCACTGTCCCACAATACTGTAAAATTTGGGAAATTATGTAACCACTTAATCACAATAAAAAATTTGAAAAAAAAAAAAAAAAGATTTCTTATGAATCAAAATGGATTTTCTGAATCTCTGAGTTCAAGAACTCCATACCCGGGCTGGGAAGGTGGCTCAGTGGTAGACTGCTTGCCTTGCATGCATGAGGCCCTGGGTTCGATTCCTCAGCACCACATAAGCAGAAAAAGCCAGAAGTGGCGCTGTGGCTCCAGTGGTAGAGCGCTAGCCTTGAGCTGAAGAGCTAAGGGACAGCGCCCAGGCCCGAGTTCAAGCTCCACCACAACCGACAAAAAAAAAAAAAAAAAAAAAAGAACTCCATACCCTAAGAAGGAAATTTCCTCAGCACCGTCCACAAAGCTGTACCCTGGGCTGCGTGGGCGGCTGGAGCTGGAGTCTCATCTGAGGTGACTAAACCTTGCCACAAGCCCAGCCCGGCTCCTTGCTCAGGATTGGCCGGCCAGGGGTCTGCATCTGCCTAATGAGGGGGACCCACTGAGGCCGAGGGTGGAGGGCTTGTACCCCAGAGAAGCAGCAGCACTCCCGTGAGAAACACTTCCCTTGAGCTCACCACCTGCTGGCCTGTCCTGTTAATGTTCTTGTGCGCTGACAGGCCCTCCCTAGGGAGCAAGCCTGTGGCGTCCCGGTGGACCACTTTGTTGTAATTTCACTTTCCTGCCTTCTGCATAATGGCAGTCTTGGGACAGCGGTGCGGGAAAGTTCTGTCCTAGTGCTCTTGGGACATCTGGGTACAGGGTTACAAAGCTAAGATCGTGCCCATGACACCACTGTCTCTCACTTTTATATTAACATGAGTAACGTCATGCCCCTCCACGGACTGTCTCACCTGAGGTTCTCCTTTGGCGAGTTCTCTGTGGCTGGGAGGACCCTCTGCCGACCGTGCGTGATGGGCATCCTCTTCCCCACCCCCTCTTTCATGGGGGGCACCTGATTTTCATGATTTCCAAACATTTAGTTCCATGTTTCAAGCTCTGAATGTAATACAAGCGCAAAGCAGAGGCAGAGGTAGCAATTAGGGGGGCAGGCAGCAGATACGGAGGAAGCAGAGCTTAAGCTGGCGGAGCTGAACCTCGCCGTGGGGCAAGCCACCCACGGCCAGTCACCTCCACTAGGCCCCTCCCAGAGGCTCCACCAGCTCTGATGACTCCCACCACCGAGCCTCCAGCACAGGAACTTCTGATGCCAACCTCACGCAAGCTCCTTGCCCCCCGTTTCTAAAATGTTGGTGCCAACAGTTCCTATTCCCAGAGCTGCTGACGGGTGAGAAGAGGGAACATGTTCACCAGAACACCTAGCTCCGGCCACGGCCACCCCTTCCCTCGTAGCACTCACTGTGTTTTCTTTTCTTTCTTTTGAACCCAGGTCTTGGTGTGTGCTCGGCAAGCGCCCTGCCAGTGAGCTGCCTCCCTGCACAACAGGGCCCATTGCTACCAACAGTGCTCAGGCCTCTGCCTGTGGGACAAGGAAAATGGAGTGGGTTTCACAGAGCCTGTGATTTCCAAAGAAACCTTCCCTTAGCCCAGCTCAAGTCTGCTTAGTCCTTTTTCCACAAAATGAACTTCCCATGATGGAGCTGGGTACACTGAGGGCCAGGGCAGGAAGAGACAGTCTTTCAGTTTTCAACCCAGAGCCTGGAGTCCAGTCGGAGACCATCAACCAGAACTTTCTGGGTGCCAAAGATGACAGACAGAACCCAAAATACTCATGCTGGTGTGCGGGATACCCAGGTTCCTTCAGGGAAGATCAGAAATGGTTTAGTTGTTGACTTTCTTCAAGAAGTTGGCAATTTCACCAGAGGTTTTCATTAATTTAAAGGAGAGGAAGAGAAAGAAGAGGAGGAGGATAAACAGGAGGCAGCAGAGGAAGAAAATAAGAAAAAGGAGGAGGGGGAGGGAGGGAAGAGGAGGGGAAGGGGAAGAAGCAGCAGCCACAGTTATACAGTCTTGAACACACCAGGGCCTCTGAGAACTCAAGGACTCTCAGCATGCTGCACCCTCACTTTCTCCCCTGACCTCTATTTTGTTGTTTATGCGTAGAACTCTTAGTGACTTCCAATCAGAATAAGCAAACTTTGCAGCTCCAGCTGGCTTTGGACTGAGACCCTCCTGTTCTGAGCTTCTTAAGGATCTAGGATTACAGACCTAAGCCACCAGTGTCCCGCTAAGTGACATTCGAATATACACATATATTCTGCATTGTAATTGCTACAATCAAGTTAATTAATATGTCAATCCTTTACATAGTTGCTTTATATAAGTGAAATAAGGTAGGTGCAGAAAGAGCGAGGTTTATTATCTTACCATGTGCAGAATCTTGTTTAAAAGCTGAGTTGGTGGGAACAGAGGTGGGGCGTGGGGGTTGCCGGGGGTCAGAGGTGGACTGGAAACCTGTGATTGTAGGATGAGTAAGTTCTGGAGACCTAACCACATCATGGTGCTGAGAGTTCAGCATAATTCATTTGGTACTGGTGTTTTGCCTAGGAATCATTTTTTTAAGTTTTACCGTAGAGGCGATGTACAGAGGGGTTAGAGCTGTGCAAGTCAGGTAACGAGTACATTTCCTTTGAACGGTGTTACCCCTACTCTCACTTTCTCCCAATTCTTTCCCTCCTTCTTTTTTCTCTTTTTATAAAGCACAATAGCCAGGCTCCAGTGGCTCTCACCAATAAACCTAGCTACTCAGGAGACTGAGAGCTGAAGATTGTGGTTTCAAAGCCAGCCAGGGAAGGAAAGTTCCTGAGACTCTTATCTCTAATCAATCACCAAAAAGCTGCAAGTGTTAGCCTTGAGTGAAGAAAGTTCAGGGACAGCATCCAAGCCTGAGTTCAGTGCCCAGCACCAGCCCCCAGCCCCAACCCTCACCCCCCCAAAAAAAAGCACAATGTTGATCTATCTCAAATATTTTCTGCTTCTCTTAATGCCATCATGGTTCTTATTATTATGCTTTTATTACTGTTTTTTATCTTTTTTATATACTTCTAGATTCTTTTTGTTTTTGTTGGTCATGGAGCTTGAACTCTGGGCCGGGGCACTGTCTCTGAGCTCTTCAGCTCAAGGCAAGTGCTCTACCACTTCAGCCACAGCGTCACTTCTGGTTTTCTAGTGGTTTATTGGAGATAAGAGTCTCACGGACTTTCCTGCCTAGGCTGGCTTTGAACCGTGATCCTCAGATCTCAGCCTCCTGAGTAGCTAGGATTACAAGCATGAGCCACCGGCGCCTAGCTTAATTCTAGATTCTTTAAAAAAAAATAGCTTGTTAGAGTTTTGCTTCTGTGTTCATGGCTAACAAAAATCTACAATTTTCTTTTCTTGAAATGTCACTTTAGGCTTTAGCACAAGTCTGCCTTCCCCATGATGAGATTTGGACAGTGTCTCTCTACCTGTTGTAAACTTTTGTGAGGTTGGTTGTGTCTTTTTATTCACTTCATCTAAATTTTCAATTTTTTCTCATAAAGCTGTTCATAGCATTTTCTGTATTTCTATTTCTTCCTATATGATTCTTTGTACTTTTCATTTCTATTTATATTTGAAGAACTGTATCAATTTTATTAATCTCATCGAGAATCTGTTTAAAACTTTGGCTCATTATTGTCTCTTCCTTTCTATTTGTCTTCCTGTCTTTGTAGGCTGGAGCACAGTGACTTTTTCAGTGTAGGGTGCTGGTACACGATGCCACGCACTAGCTTACCAATGGCTGCCATCTCTCGTAGCCTCGGAAGTCGAGCCCCTGATGGTGAGACACAGAGATCAGGACACTGCCTGGTGCACAGACTGCTGTCTTCTCCCTGCGTCTTCCTATGATCTCTCTCTCTTCCCTCCTTCTATGGTCATTTGTACCACCATTTTACTAAAGTGAATCTGATCGACCATAAAATTTGATATTTCATTTAGTTTGAAGTACTTCTGCTTCTGTGCTTCCATTTCTTATTTCTTTCAAAATTCACCTTTGAAAACCCATTCTTTTAAAATCTGGTTCCTCGCTTTAAGCCAAAACTGAAAACTTGCTATGAAATTCAGAGCCAGTCATGCTCAGAGTACGTGCAAGCGTGTGTGTGGTGTGACCTGCTCCTCTCTCAGCAGACGCGGCGAGGGAACTCAGGGAAACGTTGTGAGCCCAGCCCTCCCAGGACTGCTGTTACCCAGGAGAGAACAGAATGAGACTGAGGCAGGTGCACGGTTCCCGTGGGCCTCCTGGCCTTGTGTTCCCAGGGGGCTCTTCTCACTGTCCCCCAGACACTGAAATTGCAGCCGCAGAGGGAAGACCCTTTCCTTAAAGGTTTGCAGGCTTGCTTTGGCTGCTGACACTTTTCCTGTCCATGTGGGTAAGTGTGTCCCAGGGCCACAGGTGTAGAACTGGAGCCGGCACGTTCTGGGGGGCAGCTGGGTCTGACAGGGTTTGGGTGCACTCAGATGTGCTACCAGCAACAGCCACTGCCCACAGCCTGAGGAAGCTCTTCACATCAGTGCACTGGAAGTTTTTGTGGTAGCATAATTAGGACTTTAATTAGTGATTTGTTTCAAGTGAAACACTAGGTTAATTTCAGGCATGTGCTAATTTCTCTGAATTACATGGGATCCCAGTTCTCAAGAAAGATATACCTTGTCATTTAAGACTGAAAAATCCTTAGATTTGTATTTATAACCCTCATGAGAGAAACTCTTGCGATGGTTTTCATTACTCAGTTTTCCTTTATTTTATTTTTTGTTGGTCATGGGGCTTGAATTCTGGGTCTGGGTGCTGTCCCAGACAAGGCAAGCACTCTACGATTTGAGTCACAGCACCACTTCTAGTTTTCTGATGGCTTATTGGAGATAAGAGTCTCACGGACTTTCCTGCTGGGCTGGCTGGAAACCGTGATCTTTAGATCTCAGCCTCCTGAGTAGCTGGGATGACAGGCGTGAGCCACCGGCACCCAGCTTTCCTTTAATTATTCTTATGAGTTGATTGAAACTGTTTTTGTATGAGTTAGCTTGGCTTTGGGCGGCTATTTAAAAACAATCTAGCAGGACATGGTGTGCATGCCTCCTATAATCTTAGCTCTGGGAAGGCCAAGGCAGGAGAACCACAGTAGTGAGACTCTGTCTCAAGAAAGTCATTCAGTAAGAAATGAGATGCTTTGTTCTAAGTATCAGCTCTTAAAAAGCTTAACCTCATTCCTGCAAACTACACACATGAAATTTTTCCTCAAGATCTTTATTTTAATTTTCTCACTGTTATTTCCTCAAGATCTTTTTTAATTTTTCAATTGTTAAAAATCTTTCTTGTCTCACTTTTAATTTCACAAATTCCAACTCAATGGTATTAGCACTTAACCATCTCTGACAACAAATTCCATGGCAGGAAAACAATGAAAACTGGATTGTAATTACATAAAAAATAAAGGAAATAAAGAGATTATAATAGAAATCTCCCCATCTTTCTAGAAAAGGTCAAATAATATCATCTATCAGGCTGTGGCAAGGAGTGCTCCTGTGTGTTCTTCTTTTAAAAATTCATCTTCTGTCACCACTGGTGGTGGACACACAAGGACCCATTTTGTTAGGGAAAAAATTTAGAACAAAACAGTTTCTTTTTCCCTGATGTCTATGCTTGTGTTTTAGAATCTGCACAAAATCAATCATTTAAATTTCCATTATAACTGATGAATGTGAACTGGTCTTTTTTTTAATTAGCAAAAGTGAGACTGTTTGTTGAGAACACATGTTGGCCCTCATTTCATTATGGGCCTGACCGGAGAAACTTCTCAAACAAAGCTCTCTCTGTTTTTGAGGAATGACATCTTTGTGCTTTGTGATGATTTTACTTTTTCTTTACTTTGTAGTACTAATTTTTTAATGAAAAAACTTAAAATGCTGACTTTTCTAAGGCTGGTGTGAAGTCTGAACACTGAGAAGACTCATCGCTGCTGGTTCCCAGTCCTTTCATTTTTCACGAGCAGTGGGTATTTCTCATTGTTTCTTGGAAACAAGGATGTGTGGAAACAGCTCACTCCCATCTCTGTACCGTCGGCACGCTTTCCGCAGACGCTGGGTGTGCCTTGCCAAAGCACACGCGTGTGACCCTCACAACCTGGAGACCGCTGGGCGATGTGCCTTGCTGAGGCACACGCGGGTGACCCTCACAACCTGGAGACCGCTGGGGATGTGCCTTGCTGAGGCACACGCGGGTGACCCTCACAACCTGGAGACCGCTGGGCAATTGTTCTCATTTTCTGCCACCTCTCTGTGTGTTCCGTAGAGCTGCTGTACAGGAGTGCTCGTGAATGCATCAAACCATGTCACTGTTCTGGACAGTGTTCTGGAGAAAGGAGACCAACTTCTCCAAAGACCTGTTGGTCTCAGGTAAAGAGCCACTGACCCCATGGCTTCGTGAATGTTGGGTGAACTATGCGACACTCAGGCCTGCTGTCCTCAGTCACGAGGTCCCCTCTGTAGTGATGCGGAAGACAGCCCATCTCCTCAGCACACAGATGATTCAAGCGTGCCTCCTGGCCAGGGTTGTGAGGCTGTGAATGTCTTGTGTGTGCCACTCGGTACTGGGGCTTGAACTCAGGGCCTGGCACTGTGTTTTAGCTTTATCACTAAAAGGTGGTGCTCTACCACTGGAGCCACAGCTCTGCTTCCAGGTTTTTTGGTGCCAGTCCTTGGGCTTGAATGAAGGGCCTGGGTGCTGTCCCTGAGGTTTTTCTGCTCAAGACTAGCTCTCTACAACCTGAGTCACAGTGCCACATCTGGATTTTTTTTTTTTTGAGTAGTTTACTGGAGATAAGAATGTCATGGGCTTTTCTGCTGGGGCTGGCTTTGACCTGCAATCCCCAGAGTTCAACCTCCTGAGTAGTATGTGCTACTGGTGCCTTGCTTAAGACTGTTTTCAGTTCTCACTCAACTTCTATAAACAGAATTAAAGCCTAAATTTTATAGAAATAACACGAGGAAACAAATTTATAACATGTTTTTACTTATTTCATCTCATTCTTTAAAAATGTTATCTTAGGTATTGTTATTACTGTTGCTCCGTTAGGACATGGCCAGGGATATTTTGTCACTTACATGAAGTAGGGGTTCAGGAACGAGGTGTATGCTACCTACAAGTGCACGAAGGTCCAGGGAGGCCATCTAGGGCTGTGTGGGTGATCAAGTGGTCGATCTGCACAAGCCAGAGACAGCTGGCCTATCGAAGTAGTGTATCACAGGAGCAAGTCTTAATGTGCCAAATGTACAAATGGAGAAAACCGTGGAATATCTGGCTAGATGTAAGTATAACAAATACTAGTGACTTCATTTACTTGATCAACACTGTGGAAAAGTTAACCTTTTCTAATTCTTATTACAAAGTTTGTTTTAAAAAATGAAAATTTCAGCCAGGCGCTGGTGGCTCACGCCTGTAATCCTAGCTACTCAGGAGGCTGAGATCTGAGGATCGCGGTTCAAAGCCAGCCCGGGCAGGAAAGACCGTGAGACTCCTATCTCCAATAAACCACCAGAAAACCGGAAGTGGCGCTGTAGCTCAAGTGGTAGAGCGCTCGCCTTGAGCTGAAGAGCTGAGGGACAGCGCCCAGGCCCAGAGTTCAGGCCCCACGACCGGACCCAAAAATAAAGGAAAAATTCAACATTCTTTCATGATTAAAAACTCTGAACAAACTAGAAGTATTATGCCTCAATATAGTTCAGCTAAATATAACAATCTTGTAGCCAACATCATACTAAATTGGAAGATACAGAAATCATTTCTGCCAAAATCAGAAATGACAGAAGGGTGTCAATTCTCTGTATTCTTGTTGAGTTGGGCAAGTTAAAGATACATTAATGCAAAATAATAGGATGCATATAGGAAAGGAAGAAGTCAAAATATCTCTAATGGTATGACCTCCAATGACTACAAAATTGTCTCCAAAAACATCTTGGATATGATAAGCACTTTCTGCAAATAACAGGATACAGAATCAATGTATAAGTATCAATACATTTTCTATACACAAATAGTGAGAAATAAATTAGGAAAATAGTATCGTTCCCAAAATTCATAAAAATTACATCCTAGGAATAAACCTAAAAATGAAGTGAGACCTATACAATAAACTATATTCAAGAAATTGAAGAAGGATGATATTGATCAAGACATTATATTCATAAATTGACATACTGAAGGATAATTTTGTAAGACTATTTAATAAAACAATTTTTTTGGTTGGTCATGGGGCCTAAACTCTGGGCCTGGGCGCTGCCCCTCAGCTCTTCAGCTCAAGGCGAGTGCTCTGCCACTTGAGCCACAGAGACACTTCTAGCCTCTTTTGCTTATGTGGTTGGTGCTGAGGAATTGAAGCCAGGGCTTCATGCATGCAAGACAAGCGCTCTACCACTGAGCCACCTTCCCAGCCCTTAATAACATTTTTTTTTTAATTGAAGAAAACATTAGAATAGGAAAAGACCCAGAAAGTGACTATGCTACTGAAAGCCATCTACAGATTTAATACAGTCCCACACACATTCTAATGTCCTTTTTGATAGACATAGAAATACCAATCATATACTTCACAGTCAAAGCAACTCTGAGCAGAAAGCAGGGCAATACTTGATTTTAAATTATACTACAGAACCATAGCTACCAAACAGCCTGGTATTGGCTCAAAAGCAGACACACAGAACAACTGAAACAGAAGGTCCAGAAACAGGTATAGACAAATTTGAGAACCTAGGAGAAATGGAATCATTCCTAGAGAACACTGATATCCCCAAACTGAACCATGAAGATTTAACTCAACCAAATAGACCCATAACAAGTAATGAAACTCCAATGGCAATATGGGACCTCCCTTCCGAGGAAAGCCCAGAACTAGATGGATTCACAGCTGGATTCTATAGGGTCTTCAAAGGAAAGCTCACCCCCATACTCCTCAAACTCTTCAATGAAATAGAAAAGGAAAGATCACTACCAAACCCATCCGATGAAGCCAGCATAGTGCTCATCCAAAAGCAGATAGGAACCGGATTGCAGAACAGTGGATCGCCAGGAACAGAGAAACCTACCAGCCGGGAGTCTCCACGAGGATCCCACCCCACCCATCACTCTCCACGGGAGCGGAGAGGCTCCATCCCGCCAAAGCCGCCCGGCACCAGCAGCGCGACAAAGGGACCTGTCAGCAGACCACCCGCCCAATCGCGATCGCAACTACCCGGCGGGGGGCCGCCCAACCCAGCCCGCAACCACCCCAACTGAACTCGGATTGCAACAACTGACGACCTACAGGGTGAGTACCCCACAGGGGACAGTGAATCCCTCAAGGGAGACCAGAGCTGGAGGGAATCCCCAGACCCTGACCTAGACTCCCTACCCCAATACCCGGACCACAGGACCCACTAAAACTGGGAACTGTTCGAGAGCTCCACCAGCCGGTGGAGCACACTCTGCTGGCCAGGCCAGAGCAAGAGCGCCCCTGGAAGGGAGCTTAAATGCCCAAGCCAGGAACAGCGCCCCTGGGTCAAGACTACCAACAGTAGAAGAAATTTGAACTGTGTCCTCCAGGCTGCATAACCTAGGTGGTATACACATTAGCACAGGCCTAACGAGCGCGCTCCAGGCTGGGGCCGGAACCAGGCCCGGGGACCGGCGCCTGAAGAAAGCAAAAAGGGTCAGAAGTGGGGCTGTGGCTCAAATGGTAGGGTGCCAGCCTTGAGCTGAAGAGCTGAGGGACAGCACCCAAACCTAGAGTTCAAGCCCACAACCAGCCCAAAACAAACAAACAAAAACACATCAGGAGCCCATAGCAGACTCCAGTATTTGGGAGAGTGCATCCAGAGCATCTGATCTTCCCAAGAGCACCCGCAGGAGCAAACACAAGCAGTCTAGGCTGCTCAACCCTTCCAAAGGCGGGAATTGCCAGCAATCTACAGCAGAGAGCTCAGAATCCTAAGTAAGTCAGAATAGCAGCTGGAAATAGGCTCCCAACAGAATCCAGATCAGGCACAGACTCTCTCTACCAATACAGAATCAGCAACCAAGCAAAGACAGACACACCAAAACAAGATTGAAGAGCAGTCTCCTGAACCCCCATGCGAAAATCACAGAGAAAAATCACAAGGTTTACCACTACCCAGGACAGCAAGCTCACCTCAAAAGCCAGCAGCCACGCAGGGGAGAGCCCCAGTGGGAGCAAAGCAGGAATGGAAGACAAAAGCTACATCCAAGGGTTGCTGGAGGCAATGACTCAAGAAATAAAGCGAGAAATGGATCAGAAATTGAAAGAGCACAAGGATGAACTATCAAAAGATATACAGGATATCAAACAAAAGTTGGATGCAAAAATAGAAGCTGCACAAACCTCAGTAAGAAGTGAGATAAACGCCAAATTAGAGGTAATGCATACTGATCTCACCTCATTGAGAGGTGAGATCAGTACTCTGAGAACCAACATTGAATCCATAAAGGGATCCATTTCCACCATGCAAACCACAATAGAAGCCACGGTCAACAGAGTGAATGAAATGGAAGGTAGAGTGTCAGATACAGAAGACAGAATACACCAACTGGACCAAAAAGTGACAGATATGGAAAAATCACTCAAATTAAACCAAAGGGAAATTCAAGAGCAAGCAGATAATGCTAAAAAATTTAACCTTCGCATAATCGGAGTGGACGAAGGTGAGGAATTCCAGAGCAAGGGAATGTAACACCTATTTAACAAGATAGTCAATGAAAATTTTCCCCACCTCAAAAACGACCATCTTAACTACATCACAAAAGCTTATCGAACACCCAACAAGCAAGATCCTAGGAGAAACACTTCTAGGCACATAATAGTAAAAATGATGGATCTGAATAATAAGGAAACAATCCTGCATGCAGCAAAAATGAAGAAGGAGCTATACTACAACGGGAAAAAAATTAGAATCACTGCAGATCTCTCCACACAAACAATGAATGCAAGAAAAGCCTGGGAAAGCACCATACGAGCCCTGAGAGCCAATAACTGCCAACCCAGACTGATATACCCGGCAAAGCTAGCATTCACATTCGATGGAGAACTGAAAACTTTTAATAGCAAAGAAAAACTAAATGAATACATAAACATTAAGCCAGCATTACAAAGAATTCTAAGAGTGGGGCGGGACACAACCTGAAGAAAGCAACCAGGAACTGGGACCTGCCCCAAACAGGCATTACTCAAAGTCTAACTGAGCAAGCACAGGAGGAAAGGAAAGAAGAAAAACTTAGGAAAACGGAATGGCAGGGACAACAATGCATCTCTCTATACTTTCTCTTAATATAAATGGGCTGAATTCGCCAATTAAAAGAAAACGAACTGAGGACTGGATCAGAAAACAAGACCCATCCATCTGTTGCCTTCAGGAGACCCACCTCTCAGCCAAACATACAAACAAACTCAGAGTGAAGGGGTGGAAAAGGATCTACCAATCAAATTCCCCCAATAAGAAAGCAGGTGTAGCTATCCTGATATCTGACAAAATAAACTTTTCATTAAAATCAGTACAGAAAGACAAGGACGGACACTACATATTAATAAAGGGAACAATCCAAGAGGAGGATATAACCATCATCAACTTAAATGCCCCAAATATCGGTGCACCCAGATATGTTAAACAAATGCTCTCAAACTTACAGAATAAAATAGATCCCAATACGATAATACTAGGAGACTTTAACACGCCACTCTCACCAAAGGACAGGTCTACCAACCAGAGGATTGGCAAAGAAGCTACCGAATTAAGTGAGGCCATACTTCAAGCGGAATTAACTGACATCTACCGAGTATTTCACCCTAAAACAACACAGTACACATTCTTCTCAGCAGCTCATGGAACTTTCTCCAAAATAGACCATATCATAGTTCATGCAAGGAACTTAAGCAAATACAAAGGGATCGACATAATCCCCTGTATCCTATCTGACCACAGCGGAATCAAGCTAGCTCTCAATAACAAAGCATACCGCAGAAATTTCTCTAATACATGGAAATTGAACAGCACACTCCTTAACAAGGCCTGGGTAACGGAAGAGATCAGAGAAGAAATAAAGCATTTCCTACAACTCAATGAAAATGAAAACACCTCACAAAGAAACTTGTGGGACACAGCAAAAGCAGTCCTGAGGGGCAAATTTATTGCCCTCAGTGCCCACATCAAGAGAATGGAGACAGACCAAGTAAATAATCTCATGTTGCAACTAAAACAGCTAGAAAAACAAGAAAAAATGGGACCTAAAGCTACTAGACGAAGCCAGATAACCAAATTGAGAGCAGAGATTAACCAATTAGAAAATCAGAAAACCATAACCAAAATAAACCAAACAAAAAGCTGGTTCTTTGAAAAAATAAACAAAATTGATGGCCCGTTGGCAAGATTAATTAAAAAAAGAAGAGAGGAAACCCATATTAATAGGATTAGGGATGCCACGGGAAACATCACAACACGTACCCAAGATATCCAAACAATTCTAACAGACTACTTTCAAAAGCTATACTCTCTAAAGGAAGAAAATCTGGCGGAAATGGATGCATTTTTAGAGAAATACAAGTTACCCAAACTGAGCAAAGAAGAAGTTAACCAATTAAATAAGCCAATATCCCATAACGAGATACAGGAAGCTATCAAAAGTCTTCCAACAAAAAAAAGCCCAGGACCAGATGGATTCACAGCAGAATTATCTATAAGACCTTTAAAGAAGAACTAATACCCATACTCCTCAAGCTCTTCAGAGAAACAGAGAAGGAGGGAGCTATCCCAAACTCATTCTACGAAGCCAATATCACACTCATCCCCAAATCAGGCAAAGACCCAACCAAAAAGGAGAATTACAGGCCAATCTCCTTGATGAACACAGATGCAAAGATCCTTAACAAGATTCTAGCTAACAGAATCCAGAAACACATTAAAAAAATAATACACTATGATCAGGTAGGCTTCATCCCAGAGACACAGGGATGGTTTAACATACATAAGTCAATAAATGTAATCCAGCATATCAACAGAGCCAAGGTCAAGAATCACATGATTATCGCCACAGATGCAGAAAAGGCCTTTGATAAAATTCAACATTCATTCATGCTAAAAGCTCTGGAGAAAATAGGAATAGAAGGAACATTTCTAAAAACAATAAAAGCCATTTATGACAGACCAATAGCCAATATTATACTTAATGGGGAAAAGCTACAACCAATCCTCCTAAAAACAGGAACAAGGCAAGGATGTCCACTGTCTCCACTCCTCTTCAACATAGTCCTAGAACCCTTAGCCAGGGCAATAAGGCAAGAAAAAGACATTAAAGGGATCCACATAGGGAAAGAAGAAGTTAAACTATCCCTTTTTGCAGACGACATGATACTATACCTCCACGATCCCAAAAACTCCATCCCCAAACTTTTAGAAATCATAAGTCACTTCGGCAAAATAGCAGGATACAAAATAAACCCACAAAAATCAGTTGCCTTCCTATACACTGATAACGCACAGGAAGAGAGGGAAATAAAGGGAGCAACCCCATTCACAATAACCTCCCAAAAAATAAAATATTTAGGAATTAACCTAACCAAAGATGTAAAAGAACTATTTAATGAGAACTATAAAAAGTTAAAGAAAGAAATTGCAGAAGACACTAGGAAATGGAAAGACCTCCCATGCTCCTGGATAGGCCGACTTAATATAGTAAAGATGGTGATACTTCCAAAACTAATATACAAATTCAATGCAATTCCTATTAAAATCCCAATGACGTACATCACTGAAATACAGAAAACAGTCCAAAAATTTATGTGGAACAACAAAAGACCTAGAATAGCCAAAACAATTCTAGGGGATAAAGACAATATGGGAGGGCTATCCATGCCGAACTTCAAACTCTACTACAGAGCTATAATCACAAAGACAGCATGGTACTGGCACAAAAACAGACCCGAAGACCAATGGAACAGAATAGAAGATCCAGATATAAATCCACAGGCCTACAGCCAGCTGATATTCGACAAAGAAGCCAAAGACATACAATGGAAGAAACACAGCCTCTTCAACCGCTGGTGCTGGGAAAACTGGGCAGCCACATGCAGAAAACTAAAAGTGGACCCCAGCCTATCACCATGCACCAAAATCAACTCAAAATGGATTAAAGACCTTAACATTAAACCTGAATCTCTGAAACTACTACAGGACAGAGTAGGAGAGACACTTGAACTAATAGGCACAGGAAGGAACTTCCTGAACAGAGTCCCAGGGTCACAACAAGTTGGAGAGAGACTCGACAAATGGGACTACCTTAAAATAAAAAGCTTCTGCACAGCTAAATCTATCGCAACTAAGCTAGAAAGACAACCAACTAATTGGGAAAAAATATTTACCAGCAATATATCAGATAAGGGGTTAACATCCTGTATATACAGGGAACTCAAGAAACTAATCCCTCCCAAACCTAACAAACCAATTACTAAATGGGCAAGGGAACTAAAGAGGGACTTCTCAAATGAAGAAATAAAAATGGCAAAGAAACACATGAGGAAATGTTCATCATCCCTGGTGGTGAAGGAAATGCAAATAAAGACAACCCTGATATACCACCTTACCCCAGTCAGAATGTCCCACATCCACAAATCAGCCAACGACAAATGCTGGAGGGGATGTGGAGAAAGAGGAACCCTATTACACTGCTGGTGGGAATGTACACTTATACAACCACTTTGGAAAGCAGTCTGGAGGGTCCTTAGAAAGCTAAAGATTGACCTCCCTTACGACCCAGTCATACCACTTCTAGGCATCTACCCTGAACAACAGGAACCAATATACAAGGACACGTGCACCTCCATGTTTATTGCAGCACTGTTCGCAATAGCTAGGATATGGAAACAACCTAGGTGCCCCACCACAGATGAATGGATCCAAAAATTGTGGTATCTATACACAATGGAATATTATGCAGCCATTAGAAATGACAAAATAATGGCATTTGCAGGGAAATGGATGGAGCTAGAAGGAATCATGTTGAGCGAGGTAAGCCAAGAACGAAGAGACAAACGGTACATGGTCTCCCTGATAAGTGGATGCTAAATCCAAAAGGTTAGGTGATACGACAAAACTAACAGGACTTAAGAAACAAAGAACTCCCGCTCATCTGGTTGAACCACTACTAAATATCCCCATGCTGCTGATCACAAATATGGTATATAACATGTGAACACTGTTATATATTACAGACTGTGGTAGACAATTTGCTCCAGGGAAGTTAGAATGAACTTGTGACTTTGAAATTATGTAATCATTTAATCACAATCAAAAAAAAAAAAAAGAACCTCGGGGAAAGGAGGGAGGGAGGGGATGGTAGGGGGAAAACAATGGAGGGGGTAACAATGTTCAAGAGGAAGTGTACTCATAACCTCACTCATGTAACTGTAACCCTCTGTATAGTAGCTTTACAATTAAAAAAAAAAAAAAAAAGCAGATAGGAACCCATCTCTTTGATGAAGACTAATGCAAATCTCCTCAACAAAATTCTGGCAACGACTAACAAAAAATTTATACATTGAAATCAAACGGGATTCATTCCAGGGTTGCAAATCTGGTTCAATATATGAGAGTCAATTAATGTAATCTAACACATCAACAGAAGCAAGGTCAAGAACCACATGGTCATCTCAATAGATGCAGAAAAAGCATTTGATAAGATTCAACACCCCTTTATGATAGAAACTCTGGTGAAGCTAGGAATCCATGGAACATTTATCAATGTAATAAAGGCTGTACATGATAAACCTACAGCCAGTATTGTATTTAATGGGGGGAAGTTAAAACCATTCCCTCTAAAATCAAGAACAAGACAAAGATGCCCATTCTCTCCACTCCTCTTCAACCTAGGGCTGAAAGTCCTAGAAAGAGCAATAAGGCAAGAAAGAGAAACACATAAAGAGGATTCAAATAGGGACAAAAGCTATCCAGCTGGGAAGGCGGCTCAGTGGTAGAGTGCTTTGGAAAGGCAACATCAGCCAACACATTGCCCACAACCAGCGCTGCAGCAAGGGCAGGCCTACCCAGACGGAACGATCCTGGGGGACCTGAAGAAATGAACCTCAGGACACTGCCACAGCTCTGGGGTTGGGCGGGTGTTTGTGGAGAACTTTGTGTGGAGAGTGAGGTCTGATACAGAGCCAGGGAGGAACTCCAGCAGTGGGAACTCTGACAGTAAAGGGGGCAGTGGTGAATGCCCCACCCTGCCTTCCTGGGGCAGAGGAGTCCCGTTGTCTGAGAATCTCAGTGGAAACAGATCATGGAGGATATGGCTAGTGTTGTGTTCCACCTGCAGGTTCCTTCATCTTCCCTGCTTGAGGTTCCTGAATCATGTGATACCTCCTCCTTCCTGTTAGCACAGAGAGGCATAGTGCCGGGAGGAATCTGAAAGCCCTAAGTGCTGACTCTGGGAAGCACGTTGGTACTGTTGGATGTCAAGTGGGACAAGAGCGCCATGTCTAGGCCTCTGAATCACATGATTTCTATGGAAGCCGGCTCTCCGCAGGGGAAGCAACTTCTGAGTATGACAGGAACCACTGATACTAGTGGGATGGTACCAGGGCTCGGGCCCTCCCCAGGGTGCACCACCAGTGCATCGAATGCCACCCCACTCTGCTTCATTTGGGGCTCACCAGGAGGCCTGAATTCTTGTTACTTCTGAGGGCATAAATGGGGGGAACTTGGAATGTTCCCTCTGGCTGCTCACTGCACCTCTGAAATAAAAATCACCCAGTAAACAGCTGAATTAAACCCAAACTACTCAAATAAAAGCTGCATGAAAAAGACAATAATGTAGCAGATGAAAGAGTTGTTCAGTAAGCATGTAGAAATTCTAGCCATACATGTGTGTAATTCTATTGAATAAGCTGAGATTCAGAGGATATTGATTCAAAGGTGGCTGTGAAGTAAGTCTGCAAAATTTCATCTTTCAAAATAGCAAAAAGCCAGACAGGAGCCATGGCTTAAGTGTGAGTGCCAGCCAAGCAAGCTGAGCAAACACAATATATACATAAGCTGGGCACTGGTGGCTCACGCCTGTAATCCTAGCTACTCAGGAGGCTGAGATCTGAGGATCATGGTTCAAAGCCAGCCCGGGCAGAAAAGTTCATTAGATTCTGATCTCCAACAAAAACCACTAGAAAACCGGAAGTGGCCTTGAGCTGAAGAGCACAGGGACAGTACCCAGGCCCAGAGTTCAAGCCCCATGACCGAAAAAAACAAACAAGTAAATAAACAAATGTGTCTATATACATATATGTGTCCATCCATGTACAGTATGTTTATTCACTATTCACAGTGATTGACCAGTGACAGATGATTTACTTATGTATACTTAATATATTATATATAGTAAAAATTAAAAGCCTAAAAATGAAAATCTTAAGTCAAAATGAAAAAATTCAGTAGAAAGCCTTATCAGAAGACTTTACAACTTGAGACAGACTGTCGAGCCTAGGAGAAAGTAGATACATATAAACATACTGTAATTAAAAAAAAAAAAACTGGAAAACTATGAATAGAAAATTCATAATTACTCTGTAATCAAAAAGCAAGTGTTTCTTGATCACAACAGAAAAAGAGAATTTTAGATATAGTTGAATTGAATTGAAAACTTAGTAGTCTTATAATTTAACAAAGACTGAAAAACAATCTCTAACTAGTCTTGTATAAAATGAATAAATTGAATTTGTTAAGAGACTTATATATTATAAAACACAGCTGGATCCAAATTATCCTCGGAACAAAATTGATTAAGGTGATTAGTCTTAACAAATTCCAACATCCCTTTGCCACTTGAGTGTAACTTGACCTTCAACCCTCTTTATTCTGAACCTGACAGCTCATTCTGGATTGAATAAGATAGTGAAGATGTTCAAGAGTGACACAGACATTGCATGCTACAGTAACAGTTTAAGTTGCTGCTTGTTGCCCCTTTGGTAGAAGAGTTGGGATGGAGAGAGAAACTGATGTGCTCACATACCTAGTGAGCTGAAAAACGACTTACTCCAATGTCACCATGAACGAACACACACCACTGTGAGTGGTGTGGGCAGCCTGTCAGCTCCCTGGTGCTGTAACTCAGTGTCTGACACATCAACTTAAGGAGGAGAGCTGTATTTGGGTTCCTGCATTCAGCCCATGCTCTCTTAACCCTGTTGCCAGGGCTGTGGCAGTAAAATGACCATAGCCAGGAGTGGGAGAGGAAAGCTTCTCACTTCATATGCCGGGAGAAGGAAAGGTGTTGTCCCAATGTCCCTATCAAACCATGTCCCCAGTGACTTACCTTGCACTTGGCCTCACTCTCCCATAGTGCCCCAGGGAGGGGAAACTCCTGAACATGTGGCACCTTGGGGCTGTTACAGATCTAAACAACAACAGTGGGTTAACTAGGCTCTGACCGGTGAGAACACACCACACATCTCCCTTGAGGACCCATTCAGAAATTTTAAAACATTCACATCCCACAAGTATGTATTGCAACTGCCTTTATTTCTTAGCCATACATATATGTCAAAGTAACAAATATACTGGGAAAAAGCCACAATTCTACATTGTAACTGGAGTCACCTGGCACATGGTGTATTTCACAATGCATTATCTAATTTTGAGGACATACCCAACTCTGAATAATTAAGTATTTACTCTCTACCACACATGGTTCTCACAAAGATGATCACACGTTTATCAGCACTGATCAACACCAGTGGACTGACTGTGGCATAAATATGGCCAACAAGAATCAGGATATAAAATAAAATTGGGTCATCATTCCACATAATTCGGGAGACATGGATACTGTAGAACAAACTGGACATCACCAAAAAGAAACCCATGAGCAGCAGAATGGTCCGGGTGGCCCTTTGCTCTGGGGACGCGTTTGGAGAAAGGCTGGTGCGGTGAAGATGCTGGGACCGCCTCTTGTGCCTGCACAGGAGAAGGACCATGTGTCCACTAGAGAGGAACATGAGGCCCATGAGGAAGACTTCCCGTAAGGTCAGCAGTGTAGAAAATACCTGCCTGAGAGTGGGAGAAATGGGACAAACGGAGCAGGATTTAGATACATAGACAAGATTGCTGGAGGTAAAATTGGGGGTACCAATGACAGACAAAAAGATGTGACTGTTCGCTAACATGTAGAAGACCCACAGCACAAGAACAGAACACAGGTAGTGACGTGGGGATTTACTCTTGAACTTTGCCAACCAAGAGTTTCTAGGGCTAAGGGTGATGGCCTGGAGGACGCTCAGCAGGCAGGTGATGCAGACAGACAGGGCCCTAATAAACCTGTGTAAGTAGACAAGTGATTTACATGTGATGTCATCCCAAAAACCCTCCCAGTACATTAAAATGTCTGTAGCTATGAACGCTGCGGTTATCAGCATCGCTAGGTGGGTGAGAGCCAAGAGCCCAATGGGCAGGTCGGTGGGCTTGGGATTGTGCTCAAGAAGGAAGATGAGGATATGGAAGAGAAGGAGGATGGCATTGGCCAAGATTCCAATGGCATATTCAAAGAAAATGGTGCTTCTGATAACAGTATTCTGGTACAGATCTTTTCTAATCATTCTATGTGATAAAGAAGCATATATTCAGTATCTATGGAGAAAGAACAAAATACTTCATTATGAAAAATCTTACTACTTCATTAATTTCAACTAACACCAAAGGCTCTGTCAAAATAAAGAGTAACAGTGAAGCTCAAAACACACATCACCATTGTTTCATGTGTATATTCAAAAGGATGATAATAATAAAAAACATGATTTCGAAAGGTGGACTGTTTGGATAGATCCAAGTGACGGGGGTTATAGAACCAGGTGACAAGATCTAATGAGATCAAAGTACATCATCTATATTTATAAAATTATTGTAAGGAAACCATTAGGAACAGGGGGTGGAGGAAGAGGATCAGAAAGAGTAATTCAGAAGCCGAATTAATTAAAGTGTGTTATATGTGCTCACAGAATAACCCAATGAAAAACCTTTTGCACAATTTATGCTACTAAACATATGTGTATCAACCCTCACACACCCTTTTCCTCCTTTCTTATCAAGTTTATCTCACACTTTGCAGAAACCACAGCCATTGGTTCCCACATACCAACATATCCATTGTGATTTGCTGTAAGTAAGGAATGCGTTTCTGTACATTACTTCCTCTGTGAGTTTTTCTGGGGTAAGAGCATTATCTTATTTTGTTCTCATCTGCGGTATCTATTTCTCATTTTTCAGTGCGGGAAGAACCCACCATGGCAACCATGCAAACTATGTCATCACTCTGTCACTACCACACCCACACCCTCCTGCGCATGACCTTATGTGCATAAAGGTAATAAGCACTCAAAAGTACTGGTGAATTGAATGGTGAGGACTGAAGGAAAGTGACGAGGAGACCTCTGCAGCCAAAGGACTCCACAGGTTTGACACACAGGTTATTCACTGCTTTCTCTCTGGATTTAGTATAGTTAATGTCAGACCCAATACCCTTAATAGATGAACAGAGCACAGGCTGCTATTGGTGGGCTGTAAAACTACTGCCTGAATCTGTAAACATGACCCTGAGCTACAACACTGAGCGCCAATCTTTTCTATATGAACAGTGGGAGTCATATTACAGAAGTGGGTACTGGTTGCTCAATATTTTTGTCAACCTGACAGACTAGCAATGAAGGATTACAGTTCAAACCTAACCCGGGCACTAAAGTCCAAGAGAACCTCTCAAGTATGAGTTGGATTGGTGCCACATGCCTGCCTGGGACCCCAGCTGGGAGAAAATGACTAACAGAGGATAGTACACACAGGAATAACAATGTCCAGGAAGAGAAATCCCTATAACAACTACCAAAACACAGAATGGAGGCATTCCTCAGTCTTAGGACCACCAACCAAGTAGAGCTTTGACCTCAGAACTCAGTCAGACCACAAAAAGAATAGGACTTGGAAAAACTAAGCATTCATAACAAATATGGAAGTGCTTCTGGCATGAAAAGACCTCTGTTGAATAACTGGCTAATATTTGATCATTATGTAATTTCTCACACATGGGATTTGAAATAATGCTGTTCTTTTAATATCAATAGCTTCTTTCTATTCTAGGACAGAGAAGATTAAAAAAAACTACAAAAGGGTAAAATAGTTTAGCAGTCTCCATTCATAGAACTGAGATTTCCAAATCTTTTGTCTGAATTGTTCCAAAATAACTACACATTCTATGCATGTTTATTTTTATGTCAAAATCAATACTCTAAATGACCAGAGTCTACACTCAAATGTTCATCACAGCTTATGACAAAGTGTTTTATATAAAGAGAGGAGTAGCATGGCCCCTGGAACCCCAATTAACATAGACTCTGAGACATTTAACATTCAGTTGGGGTAAGACAAGCATCCATCCAGCCCTGAAGTTCTCCACAGGAGTTCGCGTTTCCTTCCTGCCTCACGGGAGCCATGATGCCTCTCCAGATTCAAGAGGCCCAAGGACAAACTTAATAAGGGACAGTTTGTTGATGACGCACTGGTGGAACACCCCCTTATCATCACCATACATGTTTAATTCAAGCCTGATACACACTAGTTTTCAAAGCTTCCAGTGACACATTGAAACTATTAAAATTTAAAAATCAGAGATACAAAGTGGAGTCATTTCATGGATCTTCAGACTGTTCAGATCAAAAAACAAAAGGAAATATACAGAAAGGGAAATATTTATGAATATGGAATTCTCTTTCAGAATTCAGAGCTGTTAAAACACTGGAAATGTGATTTTTCAAAAATAAAAATTTCATGGTAGCATTAAAAGAATCAGCATTTTCCCAACTAGTAAACTATATTCTACATTCACACATACAATGTATATTAGTTAAGTCCTGAGAAATCAGAAAAAAACAACACACCCTTGAGGTTGAGCACCCTGGTGTCACACCTGAAATCTGGGCTACCTGACATGCCAAGAGGAGGATCATGAAGGTCAGCATGTGCCAACAGCTATCTATACTCCAGGGGACACATTAAGGTGAAAAGAGTCTATCAGAGAGGTTGTGCCACAGCTGAAAAAGTGCATGACACCCTGGGTCCAAACTCCAGAACAGCAATGTAATAAAGTATGATAAAAGAAGAGGAAGGAAGAAAGGAAGGAGGCAAGGAGGGAAGGAGGGAAGGAAGGAAGGAAGGAGGGAAGGAAGGAAGGAAGGAGGGAAGGAGGGAAGGAGGAAAGGAAGGAAGGAAGGAAGGCAGGCAGGCAGGCAGGCGAGAAAGAAGGAGAGAAGAGGGAGGGAGATGGGTAAGTACATGGAAATAGAAGAAAAGAAACTGTGTGCCTGTTCTTGCAACCACGCCTCAGGTTGCAAACTCACACTTTGTTGTCCATGAGGAGACAAAAAGTCCCTGTCCTCTGCAGGGTGTCCTGGGGGGTGCCCCGGGAGGGCCTCTGACTGGAGGGTCTGAACTGTGGCAATGTGGGAAATGGTTGAAAAGCTGCACACTCATGCTCAGAGCTTCCATTTTATACACAGGAAGAAACAAGCAAAATGAGCAGACTTGAGCTTTTTGCTGGCCCTCAGAGAAGGTGAGGCAGATACAGAGATTTCCTTAGTACCTGAAGGAATAAGCAATCATTTCAGAGGCTGTGTCCCTGGTAGTTGCCCAGGTCCTGTGTGAATGGATCACCAGCGAGCTCCAAGCTGGGGTGGAGGCCTGGGGCAGCGCCCTGAGCATCGGGAGGCGGAGGATGGGCTGCCTCGGCACGGCCCGGCATGGCGGGGATGTCTGCGGGGACAGACTGCAGCATGGAGAGAGGGAGGGAGGCACACCTGCTTCTCGTCTGCAGTATGAACATAATTGCGCTTATCCGCTGGGTAAATAAAGATGCTACTGCAGATGATATTCAGGAGAGTGACAGAACTCATGTCTACCCAGGCACACCACAAAGCACACACGTTCCTGGCACCACCACAGCTCCGCTTCACTACTGACACCACCACCATAACCTCACAAACGAAGGCGACCCTGCCAGCCTCACACGGGTGACCCTGGAAACTAGAAGAGCACCTGGGGGAGATGGCTCCAGCCTTTGGAAGGAAAAACACCCGCCAGAAACCAGCCCTGTGCCCAGAAAGGCCACAAGGGAAGCCCGGCCAGGTAATGGGCAATAACCAGAGAAATGTCCGGAAAATGGTTGGTTTTTCAGCTGGTTCTGAAAAACAGGATGAGAATGTGCACGACTTCGCAAGCTGACAGAATGGTAAAGAATAACTCAGGGCTCACACTTGGATGATACAATATCTACAGCATTAATGTGTGAAACTGCTCTGGGAGACGTCCATAGAAGAGTTCTCGATAGGGAAGACCGGAAGCCGGAGGAGTGCCATCCCTGACAGGAGGCTGTCGCCTGGGAAACCCAGACAGACCTGCAGACAACCTGCTTCCTGAGAAGCCCAGGGATGAATCAGAGGCAAACTGCATTCTTGCTAACCAGCTTTGGCCTTCCTTTCTCCCCAAATTCACTGTACCTTAGGAACTGTACCTATGTCTCTCTTCATACAGATAAGTTAATAAGAAGAGAGTCTGAGAAAAATAAAACTAAGCATGGAGACAAGGGCAAGATGAGACAGGAAACTTTCATGACAAATACTACCAGATATTGCAGGCACATTAGGTTAGCCTCCGTGAGTTACAAGCTTCGGAACAAAGAACCCCATTCCTGCTAAAGAATTCAAAATCTCTTTGTTTTAATTTAAAAACTTACAATTCACATGTAGCTCACTTTTCTACTTGATTTATGGAGAGTATCCAAGCTTTTGTCATAATGAGAAAGAAAAACATTATTTCATGAATTACATGTACATAAATAAGTAATCTTTATTTGTCAAAATTCCTGCCTGACAAAGTGTAACTTGAACATTCTGTGATCCTCAACTAAAGCCATTTAGTCAGAAAAATAAATAGGAATTACTTCTTACCTAGAGGAAGAGCCTACTAATATTATAAGCTACCAAATTTAAGGTCTAGATGTCCTAAGAAATGTTCCGTCTGCATTCTAGAGGACACGTCCTCTGAGCCATGAGGACTTTCAGAGAGGGAGGCTGAATCTGAGGCCCGACACCCAACACGCACTTCCCTTCCCGTCCTGCACAGGGGCCCCACCTGCCCGTCACCCTCCACCTGACACACAGAGCAGCACCGACCTGCAGCACGAGGGAGTCTGTGCGCTGAGAGGAGCCGCGCAGCTTTAAGGGCGTGAGGTGGTTGGCTCATCCCCCTGCAGCCTCTAATTTTAGTCCTCTGTCAGTCAGTGACAAGGTCTCGCCGGGGAGCGCAGGCCTTGGCGCCCCCAGTGGGACCTTTCACCTGCTCGCGGTTTACTTCCCTCTCTCCCAGACACGGCGATCCGGGGAGAGCTGTGCTCAGAACTTTTCTCTAGCTTCCCTTGCCACATGTGGGAGAGGGAGCAGAGGAGTCCCCTCCGGGGAGAGCCCCAAGTGCTCTTGTTGATCACACTGCCAAATGAGTCCAAAGTCGTTTCTCGCTTCGTGGTTTCTCCCTCTGGGGAGTGGCTCCGGCGCCTCAAGTTGGCGCCCGAGGCTGTGGGCGTCTTCTCCCTGCGGCCTGCCCTCCTCTTAGGTTTGTGGCTCCAGTCGCCCTGGCCGGTGTCCTTCAAGATTTCAAAACTCAGTGTTGGGCTTAAAGCTCTGTCCCAGGCTGACAAGACACTGAAATCGTTCTGGGGTAGATTGCAGGGATTGCCGGCGAGACCCCAGACTCCTGCTGAGCTGGCTCACAGCTCTGAGAGGAGCCGGGGGCCTTTCGCTCTGAGGCCGAGGCCCTGGGAGCCAAGCCCTGAGCCCGCAGGACAAAAAAGGAGAGGAACTGAGCTGAACACTGTATGGGAGCAAATACATCAGAAGACTGAACGACTCCGCTTTCTGTGTTTTATTAAACTTTGCGGGACAGGAACTGGAAAACAGGCACAGGCTGCTCTCTACCCACCGGACAGTGCGTTATTACACAGCGCGAGGCCAAGTACAGACCACAGAGGTCACCGGCTTCATAAAGAATGCCCTGGCTGCAAAGACTGCGCAGGCGGGCAACCTGCGCCAGGACAGGGGAGGACGCAGCCCGACCCTTCCTCGCCACCCTTCAGCACCATGGACAGCGAATGCAGCTGCGGCTTGGACTCAGCCGCAGATGGCAAGGGGTGGGGGTGGAAACCATGCAGCCATGCGGAAAAGCCCATCCCCTTGTGTCAGGAGGAAGGCCCGCCCTCTCATGGCATCAGCAGGAAGGCCCGCCCTCCCGTGGCATTAGCAGGAAGGCCCGCCCTCCCGTGGCATCAGGAGGAAGGCCCGCCCTCCCGTGGCATCAGGAGGAAGGCCCGCCCTCCCGTGGCATCAGCAGGAACACCTGCTCTCCCGTGTCCGGTGCTGCTACGTTTGTCTTCTTCTCAAGCTACTATCAGAAATGAAGTAAGTGCCACAAGAACATGGAGTGAGTGCTGACAGAATGCCGGATATGAATTGCGTGGTGTTTTCCTCAAGAAACACTGAAAAAATGAAGCATTAGGTAGGTCTCAGGGCATAGCGCAGGGGCAGCACATTGTTTAGCATGTGCAAGACCCTGACTAAATGCAATCGGTAGATGCAATGAAAAAACAAAATTAAAAATACTGTTCAACAATTCCAACAGGTACAAACCCTAAGGAAATGGAATTATACCAAAACATGTATTCACTCATTGCAGCACTATTCACAAAAACTGAAACACAGAGCCAACCTAGATCACCCTCAATGGACAAATACAGAATATGTGGACTACATGTACAAAGGGGTATCACTTAGCCATTAAAAAGAATTAAATCGGTGCTTCATAAAGAATGCCCTGGCTGCAAAGACTACGCACTGGGCTCCCTGCGCCTTGACAGGGGAGGATGCCCTCAGGGCACTGGTGGAAATAAGGGTCACTGTCTTAAGTGAGATAATCTAAACACAGAAAGACAAATTAGTGCAAAGTAGAAAGTTGGCCTCAGAAGAACAGAGTGGAGGATGGTCATGAGATTCTGGGAAAGGTAGAGAGGAGGGAGCACAAGGAAGTTTAATAAGGTGCGCCAAGACACAGGGAGAAGGAATTCTGCTTTTCTGTAGCAGTGTGTATAGAATATTATAGAAACATTGGAAGAGAAGGGAATGCTTATGGCCCTGATCTGATCATTACACAGGCATCAAATTATCACAACATACCCTACAGAACATTTTTTAAAAGTCTTAATAAGAAAGAGAAACTCAGCAGTAAGGACACAGATACACTGAGAGTGAACAGACAGAAAGACACGCCAGGTGGGTGGAAACCAAAACCAAGCATTAGCCACTCGTATTAGATAACACAGAGTAGGTCAAAACACCAAAACATTCACAGAGTAGGTCATGGCAGTGATGGATCATGAGAAGAGAAATCCACTGTGCACAGGCAGGGGTACAGATCAGCAGCATGAGCCTATAGCATCCAGAGGCAGAAAGCTTTCACAACACTGCCAGTCAGCCCAGGATCAACACCGGGAACTGTGAGTACCCTGCCGGGACCCCTCCCACAGGAGACCAGCACTGGTGGAGACCCACAGTGCTTAGCCTGGACCCCTCCTTCCCTCCCTCCCAAGAAGGGACAACACACTTGAAGGAAAAGAGGCCAGAGCCTGTCCTCCTCTCTCCCCCTCCCTACTTGTCTGCTTCCAGCAGAAGACCACCAGGGACAATACTGGGTGGGCACAAGGACTGCATCCTCCACAGCCCTGGCTGCAGCAGAAAAACCTGATCTGCTAAAAGAAGGTGGGCCAATCTCCCTGTGCCTACAGGAAGATCACCCTTCTGAAGGTCACACCCACCCCAGAGGCCTGGATCTAGCCACTCCCACCCCCACCCCGGGCCTGACCAAGCCTGTGCCAGCCTGAGGAGAGCTTGGCAGCCTGAGAGCCAAACTTGAGCCGGTTCACCCAAGTGAGCCACCCTCCAGGTGTTGGACAGTCCAGGGCCAAGAGCGTTCCAGTCTGGAGGAAGTAAATACCAGCCCGGGATTCCAGTGGGGACAATCTCCCGCACCACTCTGTGGGAGCCCACTCCCTCTGATGCCCATTCCTCTCCCAGTCCAGGACTTGTGGGGTGGGGGAGATAACCTCTCATTACAGCAGAGTGGGAACCTGCACCTCCCGCCCAGGGCTCAAATGAGATCCAGGCGCTGGAATACTGCCTCCAGCCCCTCTGGAAACAGACACCAGTCCAGGACTGGCCAGGGGTCAGAACGAGATCCCACTGGACTAGCGGGGATCCACCTATCCTGGATAAAGAACCAGACAAAGACACCAGACTGCTGTGCACTACATACCGGGAACATGCCACTGGGCCCAAACCTAGGCCAGAACACCAGACTGACCCCACACCACACAGCCCCAACCACTGAGCAGGACACATTACGCTATCCACACCACCCGGAGCTGAAGACTGCCGGACGCTAAGTCTGACAGATCCATCCAGTGAGTCACTCCACCACCACACTTCAAAACCCCGACGACCTCCACAGCCCCTGCACCCAAATGCATACATCACAACAGAAGATTACAAAACTCATCAACAATCAAGACAACAACAAACCAAATCCAAAAGCCAACAATCCAAGGAAGAAACGGGGTGAGAGTGAAGAAGAGATGGAGGACAAAAGAACCATCAAAGAAATGATGAGAGAATTGGTCGAAGAAATAAAATGGGATATCCAAAAGCAAATAGAATGAAAGGAGGAAATGACAAAGAAAATACAAGTCGCTCAAAAAAAAAGGGGGCAATACAAAAGCCACATTCCTCATTAAAAGACAAAATTAGGCTGGGAAGTTGGCTCCGTAGTAGAGCACTTGCCTCGCATGCATGAGGCCCTGGGTCCGATTTCTCAGCACCACATAAGCAGAAGAAAGCCCGAAGTGGCACTGTGACTCAAGTGGTAAGGTGCCAGACTTGAGCTGAAGAGCTAAGGGACAGCACCCAGGCCCAGAGTTCAGCCCCAACGACCGACAAAAAGAAAAAAGAAAGAAAAAGAAAAAAAAAAAAAGATGAAATTAACACTATGAGAGAAATGATCTCAACAAAGAACTTGGAATCATAAAAGGTTCAATTTCCTTATTGCAAAGCACAGTTGAATGCCTACGCAACAGAATAAGTGGAAAACAGAGCATCTGGAGTTGAGGATAAAACAGAGGAATTAAAGCAAAAACAAAACACAAGCATGGAAAAAACATTCAGAACATAGCAAAAGGAAATCTAAGGATTGGAAGACTCAGCCAAAAGGTCGAATTTATGCATAGTTGGGATTGATGAGGGCAAAGAATTGACAACTAAAGGCACTTGAAAAACCTACTGGATAAACTAATAACAGAAAATTTCCCCAATATTGAGAAAATCTCATCTACCTGATAGAAGCATACAGAATTCTAGTACACAGGATTCAAGAAGAAATACTTCTACACACATTATAGTGGAAACACTGCATTTAAAAAATAAGGAATTAAAAGAGCAATGTCACAATGGAAAGGTCAGAATCACTGCAGAACTCTCCACACAAACTCTCAATGCAAGGAGAGCCTGGAATAGTACAATTAAAGTTCTGAAGATCAGCAACTGCCAACCCAGACTGGTGTACCCAGAAAGGATAGCATTTAAACTTTACTGTGAAACTAAAACCTTCCACGACAAAATTAAAGGAGCTCATGAGCACTAAACCAGCATTACAAAGAATACTAATGGGAAGCATACAGTCTGAAAGAAAAAACAAAAACAAAATCAAGGAAACACACTGGACAAAAGTAACTAGAAGACTAGTTTAATAAGCACAGGAAGGGGAAAGAAGCAAATACAGGATATCAAGAAAATGGCAGGAAATATGACACATCTCTTCATAATAACTCTAAACATTAACAGACTCAATTCCCCAATTAAAAGAAAAAGAAGAGCAGATTGGATGAAAAAACAAGATCCATCCATTTGTTGTCTCCAAGAGACCCGTCTAACAGTCAAAGATAAAAAACAAATTCTGAGTGACGGTATGGGAAAAAAGATCTTTCATAATACATTCTGCAAGAAGATGGGAGTAGCCATATTGTTAGCTGACAAAATAGACTTTAAAATGAGTATTTTAATGACCTTCTTTGTGTCATTTCAAGAAAGGTCAATGCATAGTAATAAAGGGAATGTTCCATGAAGAGGAAATCACAGTGGTCAATAGCTTTGCACCAAATAATAGAGCACTTGAATACGTTAAACAAATACCTTCGGACACATAGAACAGGATGGACCCCAACACAATAACAGTGGGAGATTTTAATACCCCACTTTCACTAAAGGACAGGTCAACCAAGCAAAAGATAAGACAACACTAAAATAAATGACACCACAACCCAAATGGACTTACCCATCTAAAAGTATTCCAACCAACAACAACCCAATTCTCAGCAGCCCCTGGAACATTCAACAAACTTGATTGTATCATAGGACACACAAAGAACCTAACAAGAGGATTGAGATAACTCCTTGCATCCTACCTGACCACAGTGGAGTCAAACTAGTTCTCAACAGCAGAACGTATTACAGCAATCACTCAAAGACATGGAGACTGAATAACACTCTAATGAATAACACCTGGGTCATGGAAGAAATTAGAAATTTCTTACATTTCCATGCAAATGAACATGTTACAATGGAACCTCTGGGATACAGCAAAAGCAGGCTGAGGGGAAAGTTTACAGATACAGAGCACACATAAAGAAAACAGAAAAATAACCTCATGATGCAACTAAAACTGCTAGAAAATCAAGAACAAATCAACCTAAAACTACTAGACAGTGTGAGAGAGAGAGCAATGATTAGGGCAAAAATCAATTAAATTGAAACTAAAAAACTACATAGTCAATGAAATAAAAAGCTGGGGGTTTTTTGAAAAAAATTAATAAAAATTGACAGGCCACTGGCAAGATTAACAAAGAAGAGATGAGATTCAAGTCAATAAAATCAGACATGCCGCAGGAAATATTACATCAAACATCCAAATGATTATCAAGGACTATTTTCAAAACCTCTACTCACAAAAGAAGGAAAACCTACCAGAAACGGACACATTTTTAGAAACAAAGATGGCCAGAGGATGAGGGGGGAAGGCTGGGAAGCGGCCTTCCAAGAAAGTAGATCCTAACACCAGGCAGGAATCGCCATACTTTACCTGATAAAATAAACTTCAGGCTAAAGCCAATCACAAGAGATGAAGAAGGGCGCTTCCTACAGACCACGTGGCCCACGGAGAGGTCAGCTACTAACGTGTGCGCGGGCCACAGTTTGGGGATCCCAGGCACCTCACAAGGTCAGAGGAGACTTGGATACAACTGACGAACAGGCCAGGACTAAGACAAGTCAACAAAGACCTCCGGGCTCCAGCCCTCGCGGAGCACGGGGCCCCCAGGCCTTTCCCTGCGCAGTGCAGCCAGGCAGCCAGCGCAGCCAGGCAGCCAGCGCAGCCAGGCAGCCAGCGCAGCCAGGCAGCCAGCGCAGCCAGGCAGCCAGCGCAGCCAGGCAGCCAGCGCAGCCAGGCAGCCAGCGCAGCCAGGCAGCCAGCGCAGCCAGGCAGCCAGCGCAGCCAGGCAGCCAGCGCAGCCAGGCAGCCAGCGCAGCCAGGCAGCCAGCGCAGCCAGGCAGCCAGCGCAGCCAGGCAGCCAGCGCAGCCAGGCAGCCAGCGCAGCCAGGCAGCCGCGGACTTTCTCCGCAGGAAAGCCTGAGCAAACTCCAGACAGCCGGAGTAACTCCGTACGTTCTACGCGACCGGAGCGGAGTCAAACTGGAATTCCAAGGCGAGCCGCGCGTCAGGTGAGGAGTGAGCGGGTGACGCGGGGCGCAGGCCGGGACGGCGCCGCTCGGGGCGCAGGCCGGGCAGCCTCACCGTCCCGGAGGGCCAGCACCCCGACCCGGAACCAGGGGACCGAAACCTTTCCCTGAAAAGGCCAGACACGCGCTCTGCAGCCGGGGGAGACTCCGGGACACGCCCGCGCACGCGGACCACGAAACTGGCTGACTACGAGGAGAGGGCGAGGCCTCCGACGGGCGCGCCCGGTGCCCGCCGCAGACAGGCCTCCGACGGGCGCGCCCGGTGCCCGCCGCAGACAGGCGAGGCCTCCGACGGGCGCGCCCGGTGCCCGCCGCAGACAGGCCTCTGACAGGCGCGCCCGGTGCTCCCCGCCGCAGACAGGCCTCTGACAGGCGCGCCCGGTGCTCCCCGCCGCAGACAGGCCTCTGACAGGCGCGCCCGGTGCTCCCCGCCGCAGACAGGCCTCTGACAGGCGCGCCCGGTGCTCCCCGCCGCAGACAGGCCTCTGACAGGCGCGCCCGGTGCTCCCCGCACACAGGCGAGGCCCGCCGCCGGGCCGCCTCCATCCGCCCCTCCGGGCTCGGCGCGCCACACGCTGCCGCGCACGCGCTCAGGCGGCTCCAGCCGGGCTCCCGCGCTCACCGCTCACCGTGCAGTCATCCGGACCTCGCCATGGTCCGGGCTGTGGGAGGCGCGCGGGGCGGGCGTGAGCGCCCGGGAGAGGGCGTCCGCCCTTCTCCAAAAACTCCAGCCCAGACCCGAAACGCGGCCGTTCTTACCGAGGCGCTTGCCGAGCCCGCGGCCCGGGGTCGGATGAAGGGCAGAGGGAAGAGCTGGTCTGGGGCGGAGCACGGCCGAGCTGGGGCGCCCTGCGGACCGGCCCCGGCCCCGCGTGCCCAGGCCGGTGCGACGTCCCGAGATCCCCTCGCCTTTCTCGATGAATTACAGGAACCGCGGTGACCGCCCTGTTTTCTTCCAAAATTCATAATGTGGCCCGCCGTGGGGATGGGGCGTGCATGCGTGAGAGCCGCCGGGGCTTGGAGGCGCATGCGTGGGAGCCTCACGGCCGCTGTGGACCCAGGTGCGCATGCGTGGGAACCCCACATCCGCCGAGGGCCCGAGTGCGCATGTGTGGGAGCCGGACGACTGCTGTCGCAGCCAGGACCCCAGCCGAGCACACGACACAAGCAAACACAGACACAGCTAGGACCAGGCCCACGGCCACAGGCCGAGGACCTCCGAGGCAGAAGGGCAGCCACACTGGACGGGCCTGCTGAGTCCCCGGAGCCCGCCGGGGGAGGGCCGGAGGGAGGGCAGGGGGCCGAGGGAGGCGCCGGGAAGGCGGGGTCTCCCGCAGGCCCACAGCCCTGCGCCTGCCGCCGTGCCGGGGACCGCCACCGACGGAGAAGAGGAGCGCCTCGAGCCGCTGCGTGCGTCCGGCCTCCGCCGGGCGAACCTCCCGTCCCCCGCCGGAGCGGCTTCTGTGGGGGAAGGCCGCGGCGGTCGAGGCGCCCCCTACCGCTTGAGCCTCAGCGCCACTTCCGGTTTCCTGGTGGTTAATCGGAGGTAAGAGTCTCAGGGACTTTCCTGCCCGGGCTGCTAGGATGACGGGCGGGAGCCACCGGCGCCGCGAGTCCCGGAAGCGAAGGGAGAGGCGGGCGCCGGGCCGCACGGGGGCACGAGGGGGCGAGGGCTCGCCCGAGGGGACCCGTGTCCTGCACACCGGCAAGCGCGGGGCAGACGCCGCACGCGGGGCTCCCGGCTGAGAAGGGGAGGCCCCCCGCGGGCGGAAGCTGGCCCGCATCCCGGCCCAGGGCGCCCTCTCCACGCAGCCAGAGGGTCTCCAGGATGGGACATCCTGGGCCCCTTGGATGGGGGCTCGGGAGAGCCGGCCTGTGTGCGCCAGGGGCCGCTGGGTAGCAAGCCTCCCAGAGACGGCGTTCACGCTTTACTGAATCCACAGAACGTGTCCGGGGCCTCAGACTGCTCGGCTCCGCATCCCACCCGGCGCCCCTGCCCTCCCCACCCGTGGCCCTCCCTGCTAGTCACACCCATTCTCCTTCCCCCACAGAAGAAGGCCACTCACCACCGCATCCCTAGCCAGATTCCTCCTGGCCCCACCCCGCTCCACCCCCGACCCCCCATCCACCCTCCCTCCATCCACCCACCCCTGCTCCATCCACCCCCCCATCTACCTCCTCTCCCTCCATCTACCCCCCCTCCAAACGCCCCTGCTCCATCCATCCCCCCTCCATCCACCCACCCCTGCTCCATCCACCCCCCCATCCACCTCCTCTCCCTCCATCTACCCCCCCTCCATCCACCTCCCCTCCTCCAACCCCCCCATCCACCTCCTCTCCCTCCATCTACCCCCCTCCATCCACCTCCCCTCCTCCAACCCCCCCCATCCACCTCCTCTCCCTCCATCTACCCCCCCTCCATCCACCCACCCCTGCTCCATCCATCCTCCTCCATCCATCCACCCCTGCTCCATCCACCCCCCCATCCACCTCCTCTCCTCCAACCCCCCCATCCACCTCCCCTCCTCCAACCCCCCCATCCACCTCCTCTCCCTCCATCTACCCCCCCATCCACCTCCCCTCCTCCAACCCCCCCATCCACCCCTGCTCCATCCACCCCCGCTCCATCCACCCCCCCATCCACCTCCTCTCCCTTCATCTACCCCCCCTCCAAACGCCCCTGCTCCATCCACCCCCCATCCACCTCCCCTCCTCCAACCCCCCCATCCACCCCTGCTCCATCCACACCACCACCACCACCCCGCTCCATCCAACCTGCCGTATCAGTGTGGGCTCCCGAGAGGGCGGCCGGACACCATGGCCGTGGTGTTCTGCGGGTGCTTGCTAGTTTAAATGTTTTATGCCTAGGGATTCTGACGGCAGGACTCTGCATTGGGCTGCGTCAGCCAGCTCGAGAGCAAGGGCTCCTGGGAAAGCCCCAGTCTGGGATGCCCAGGTTCCCAAGAGACCCAGCGAGGCCCCTCCCCCGGGCCCTGGAAGCTAGTGCCCCTGCTCCTCTGCTGACTTGACCCCATAGAGCGGCTCACAGTATGGTACTGAAAACTTTTTAATGCACCCTGAGGTCAAGGTGAAAGGAGGCCCCAGTGCTTCTCTGACCGGAGCGCCTCCCGCCCCGCAACACTCAGGCAGGCAAGAGCGTCAAGGTTCCAGCACAGGCATCTGGCGGGTCCGAGTGGGGACACTGACAGCAGGTGAAATGCACTGCAAGGCTGCATTCTAACAGTTGACTAGAACCCATGCGGAGCACACGGCGTTCTTGCAGTGGCGAGTGTCTCTCCCAGAAGCCATGGACTGGCATGGGCCAGGCCCAGATGCTGGGAAGTTGCTCTGTGACTGTCAGTTCCACCAGAGTATCTCCAGGGACATGGAAAGAGAGGGTGCAGGGACTCTCGCAGGGACAAAAGGCAATGTGGCTAACTGTCCATCCTAAGGGCTTGGAGGAGTTCAGGTCTGACGTGCAAGAGTCGGCCGCGGCTCACCTGTGTACAGGTTCGGGGCCGGGGCGTCAAGGGCGCAGTCCTCCTGCTGCTTGCCGTCAGCCAGGGCTGGGGCCGCTGCTGCCGTCTCCTGTCCTCTTCTCATCTCTATGCCAGACTCTGTGCCCACAGTGTCCAGGGCACAGGGCATCTGGTCTTCAGAGAGTGGAGAAGGGAAGGAGGGCCGGCAGCAGCGGGCTAGCCTCAGCAGCCCTTCTGAGTGATGTCTAGGCCCGATGACTTTGTGATTTCCAGAGTTGTGAATACCTGCTCAAAGGAAGAACGAACAGTGAACACACGGAGACATGACCACCACTGCTGCTTTAAGAGACACTCTCGTAGCCAGCCGCCAGTGGCTCATGCCTGTAATGCTAGCTACTCAGGAGGCTGAGATCTGAGGATCACACTTCAAAGCCAGCACGGGCAGGAAAGTCTGTGAGACGCTTATCTCCAATAAACCACTAGAAAACCGGAAGTGGCGCTGTGGCTCAAGTGGTAGAGCGCTTGCCTTGAGCTGAAGAGCTGAGGACAGCGCCCAGGCCCAGAGTTCCAGCCCCACAACCAACAAAAAAAAAAAAAAAGAGAGACACATACACGCTACTCTACAAATCTCTGATAACCTGCTTTCAAATAGGTTTGCAAACACCATCAGCTAAAAGCAACCGCATGGCCTCCCACCCCTTACCTCCCCACATGTGGGGTGGATCCCGATGGTGTCACTGAGCAGCTGTTTCGTGAGCCCACACTTCATGGCGGCTGCAAACCCCTGGGTGATCTCACCAGCATTCGGTCCAAGAACATGAAGTCCTATGATGCGATCCTTTGATACAAAGAGAACAGGAGGACACAGGTTCGGGGTTGGCCTCAGGTTCACAGTACCCCTAAAACAGCTCTTAGTGCTTTGCCGAGCTGAGAAGAGAACATTCCACGGAAGCAGACTCTAACACTCTACTAAATGAACCAGGAAATGCTCACCCAGTGCTAATTTGCACTCCAACTTACTAGAACAAGCCATTTACTCAGCACAGAGGAGTCCATCGTCTAATGTAAATGTCTGAATGATGTTGAGCACCGCCACAGCAGAGGTGGATTCGACTCCCACGGTGCCATCATTCTAAAGTCCCAGCCGCACTAAAAAGGCAGCCAGCCACGGCAGGGAGCTGCGCCTGGCTCCGCACACAAAGCAGTGACCAGGAAGCCAGCACCCTAGTCTGTGTGGATGCCGGCGGATGCGAGCGCAGACCTGGGTGATAGGACGCGAGAGAACATGCATTTCTAGGGTCACAGTATGCTACAGGCTCACAACTCACTGGTACTTTCTCATCAGATTCGGGCCTTGTTCATCTTCAATACTGATGACAGTACTGGAAGGGCCATGGGCCAGCTGACCTCAGGCAGCAACGGTCCCCAAGCCACTGCGGCCTGGGATGCACAGGTAACGACCAAAAGGTTCGCTCTATACTGACAAGCCTAATGCACAGCAAGCCCAGGAAAAGCCCAGGAGAAGCCCCGGAGCACTGGCGTCCACCTCTGCCATGGCTATGAGAACTCTCGTCCTGAAGCGTGGCTCTAAAGAGACTAAAGCCCTCTTGCTAGGAACAAATCTCTGCTTTTAAATGCCAGCCCTTGGGGGGAGGGGTGGGCTCCATGGTGGAACCCACTGTGTTCAACCCCAGCCCCATAAGTGAGAGTGCCAGGCTGGCTACGTACGTGGTCACATTTGTTGCAGATTATCTTTGCGTAACAGGCGTTGTTTTCCCTGCCAGCTACTGTCCACTCCAGGGGCCAGAACAAAGTGTGATACACCTAGAAGACAATTGTGATACACCTAAAAGACAAGGATGATACATCTAGAAGATAACTGTGATACACCTAGAAGGCAAGAGCAGGGCGGCTGTTGCTCCTTTGGGCAGCGCAAGGACTTGAACTTGGGTACCAATGCATGTCAAAAGTCAACAGACATCATTTGTTGTGTTTGGCACTGAACACTGCCAAGAGAGAGGTCTGAGGAGGTTCTCTGCCTACATTCCCAAGGACCAATCACAGAGACAGACTGGTAGTTGTGCTCCACCAATCTCTCCTGGAACTGTTACTTCAGTCTTCAGATTCAGTTCTTTAAGGATATGTTCTTCTTTTTGTGTGTGCCAGCACTGGGTCTTGAACTCAGAGCCTTGCAGACTTGTTGCTTCTAAATCCCCACTCCCCAGTTGGAGTTCTTTAATTATTTTGCACAAAAGATTAATTTGAATTCTCCTGAAATAGAAATGTCATCTTCTATAATGTAGCCATTATAGCAACTTACAAAATGACAAGACAGAAAGAGCTGCAAGACGATGGCGGGTTAAAGGGAAGATCTCAAGAGGCAAACAAGGCACAGGATCTTACCTCCATGTTCTCCTTTTTGTAAACTTCAACAGCTCTCTCCTCAGATAGTCCACAGCAGCCATACTCCAGAGGGGTAAACACTGTGGTGGGAACATTCGTGTAATCACACTGGAAGACAACAAATCACATTCTCCTATTTTGTGACAGTGTTTCTGAAAAAAACTATTACAAACATTTACAAAAGGTAGTAGGACTGTCAGATTTAAAGGGACTTAGAAGGTTGTTAAGTGGCAATGGTGGCAGGTGAACCAACACACACACACACACACTCTGTCTCTGTGTCTGTCTGTCTCTCTCTCTCCATGGAGAGATGACTACCCCCTTGGCTGACCTTCTCAGGTGCCATGTGATGCAGTGAGCTTATACTCACAGACAGAAGTACAAGGGGCAAGTCAGGTGCTGGTGGCTCACACCTGTAATCCTAGCTACTCAGGAGGCTGAGATTTGAGGATCTCGATTCAAAGCCAGCCTGGGCAGGAAAGTCCATGGGATTCTTATCTCCAATAAACCAACAGAAAACTGGAAGTGGCACTGTGGCTCAAGTGGTAGAGTGCTTGCCTTGAGCTGAATATCTGTGGTACAGCACCCAGGCCCCATGACCAAAAAAAAAAAAAAAAAAAGTACAAGGGGCAAGGCACCATTGATGTCGCCATTTCAAAAAGCTCAGCCAAAAGAAGAGGAAAGAGTATATGCACAATATCTATGTTCACATGTATCAGAAAAGGAGTGAGCAGAAATGGCAGACTAGTCACTGGGTTAATATGGGCAGTGGTTTTACCACCCTTCCTGCGTCTAAAGGAAAACTTGGGAGAAGTAAGGTCTTTGCCAGCTCCTCACACCGGGACAGCCTCCCGCCCACTCCTGCCTACTCTGTGTACAAACTCCTCAACATATCACCTGCATCATGGTTCTCAGCCCTTCCTGTGACATGCCTGGCCCTGCTAGCAATGCCCACAGCACACATCCCATGTTCTCGTCTACACTGGTCTCAGAGACTGCCATGAGGTGACCACAGTCCTCAGACAAACCATATGTTGCAGACTCCATGCCCTTACCTGGACAACTGACCTTCAGAAAAATCCTTGCTGCCCTAATGTTGATCTGCTCATCCTACAAAGCCTATCCCAAGAACACAAAGAATATGAACACTGCAAACCACTGGACCCACAGCACTGGCCCAACAGTGGTGACAGAGGTTTGACCAAGTCTCCCCAAGCAGGCACTGAAGCCCCTGGCCACGCTGAGGGCCCTTCTGCATGTACGGAGGAAGCCTTTCCCCATCCTTTGCAGTGACAGCGCAGTGTCCTCCCCATGGCCCGAAAGCAACTGGCTTATGGCACATACTCATGTTCTGCCTTACTATTTAACATGCTGTCTGACTCATGACCACCAACCAACTGGTAAGCTGTAGGGCTGGACCATGGTGGTCTTAATTAAATCAATGCACCATCTTGGACAGAGAGAAACTCAGCCATATTTGTGTAAAGTAACTACTCAACAGTGAGCCAGCTGCAAATCCATCTCTGGGAAACCTTCACTTGGAAAGTGATCGCACAAGCATTACTTGTGCTGCTGTGTTCGGTCTCAACTTCCAGATATTACCTCGGGGCCAGGGGAGAAGCACACAAGGTTCCAGCCTCACAGAGAACAAGGACACCATTAGCACCTGGAAGAATGTTACCTTTTCCAGAGAGGTCCCAAAGAGTCTCCGAGCCAGCAGCTTGCCTGCCTGAATGGCTACTGGAGTGAGCTGCGGCCTGCCCTCCAGGACATCCCCAACAGCATAGACATAGGGCACAGTGGTCTGCTCCACATCATTCACTGGTATCTTGCCACTCCTGGTTGTGTGTGACAAGGAAAGGAAATCTGTGACTAACGGTACTGCTGACTGGTAGCATTCCATATGAAGAACTACACAAAGGAAAGCCCTCCTTCATTTGAGAACTCACATACCTCGGGCTAACGGTAATCTCTATTAATTTAAGATCAACACCTTAAAATAACCAGGGTTTCCATCATTCCAAAAGGCAGTGCCTCTGTGGTCCAGCATGCACACTTCTGGGTGCCAAGGCTCACCACCAACTCTTCCCATGTCACACACTGCCAGACTCTTCCCATGTCTCAGTGGATCTTCAGGCTCTTTTTCATTAGTCAGTACCATCAGAATTCATTCTCACAGACACTGCATCATATATTTCCACAAATATATTTAATCTGTATTTAAACAGCTGTCAGATACATGTACTCTTTAAGGCACATAGTAAGCGTGACTGACTGAAAAAACCAGAGTACAGAGTTGGCATAGTCCTGACTACAAGGAGAATTTAAAGCCTAAACATTTTATATCTTCTAACTGAGCAACCTAAGAGGGGGTGTGACAAAGCTGTGCTTTGCAGTGCAGTATACAGTGTGTCCACCCACCACAGCCCTGTGCTCATTCACACACTTACTTCTCGTTGATTCTGACACCAATCTTCTCCAAGCCTACTTTCTTTGTACATGAGTCACGACCAATTGCTAACAAAACCTACGTTTAGGAAGAAATTTAAAAAATAGGAGAGAAATAAGGGACAGCACTATAGATACTTTCTGTTGCTAAAGGGCTGGACATAAGTATTATAAGCAACCTGTACCAGCTTGTTTGTCAGCTTAGGTGAACACTCCTCCGAAGGTTTATGATAGAAGTCCACGTGAGCCTGTGTGTCCCTCAAAACCTATGCGTTGAAGGGCTAAGCTCAAGTGCAAGTGACTATAAGCAGAGGGCTATAAGCAGAGAGATGAAGCCACACAGGCATGTCCTGAGCACAGTGCACACAAGTGTTCCCTAGGACAGCTTACTTGTGCTGAGGATGACAGCATGTGTCCAGCCATGGTGCTGCCCCCCAGCTGAGAAAATAAGTGCATGCCACTTCTCCCAGCCATCAGTTGAGATGCGGTCTTGTGAACTTGTTTTTGCCTGAGCTATCGTGGAACCAAGATCTCCACATCCCAGGGAGCTGGGACTATAATTTGAGGCTCCACACCCACATGTTCAGTTTTTAACTACATGAGCATATGTATACAGTATATGCATATAGCCACTCTTGCTTTCTCTTGAGTTCCCTTTTCTTGGAGCATCTTTTTTCATGCTTTCACTTTTAGTCTGTCTTTGCCAGTAAGGTACATTTCTTGTAGGCAACAAGGGATTGGGTCTTGGGTGTGTGTGTGTGTTCTACCACTTGAACAACAGCTCTACTTCCAGCTTTTTAGTAGTTAATTGGAGAAAGATTTCACAGACTTTTCTGCCTAGGTTGCCTTCAAACTGAAATCCTCAGATCTCAGCTTCTTGAGTAGCTAGAATTACAAGCATGAGCCACCAGTGCCCAGCCTTTTAAAAAATATCCAATCCTCCTGTCTATGTCTTTTATTTGGAGAACTGAGACTATTAGCACTCAGAGTTAGTATTGAACTATACTAATTCCTGATTCATCCCTGGTACTTAGTTGCTTATTCTTCTACCGAGATTTGTTCTCCCCCACATTCTCATGGTTGTATTTCTCTTCTTCTGTGGTAGGCTTCTTTGAAATATCGTCTGTAGTGTGGCTCATGCTCATGAATTGCTCCCATTTTTATCACATAAGGTTTAGTGTCTCATTCAGTAATCTAGATACAGTAATCTGGATACAGTAATCTAGACTGGCAGTTATTTTCTTTCAAGGCTTGAAACATCATTTCCTGCCCTCATCCCTTTTAGAGTTTCTACTGGGATATAGGCATCTTGTGCTTCCCTTTTGCAGCTTTCAATATTCTTTATTCTGTATGCCCAATGTTATGGGGCTGTCTTAAGATTGAAAATACAGAACAAAAAACATTGAATGTTCAGACCAGGTTCTGCCTGGCCTTGTCTGGTACTCCAGTTTCTATTCCTGAATAACCATCTCTTCTCAAGATTTGGGTTTTCTACTAGTATTCTGTTGACTACACCATCTTTTATGCTTATAACTTGTAAGTTATGTCTTTCAGTAATGGTCTAGTTATCTCATATGTTCCATTTGTACTTTTCTGGTTTTCTTAACGGTATCTGAACACTATAATTCATCTACCTTTTCTTCATGCCTCCATAGTCTTTTATTTATTCTAGTCTATTGATAAGGATTTCAACTGAATTTTATTTGACTTGTTAAGCTTTTCATTCTAAATTTTAATTTTTCCCCCAGAAATTCTCTTTCACATCTTCCATTATTTCATTCCATTGTTTGTTTATAAACTTTACAAATGGAAAAATGCAGTTTTCTTCAATGAATTTAAGTGCTTATTTGTGTCATCTTTGACCTAGATCATTCCTATTATTGTTCTTTTGAGTGCTTTGGGGTTTCATTTACTTCAGCACTGAATGTCCATTTTTGTGAAACTACTGACTTTTGCTTTTTCCTATTTCTTGTGTTTCTGCATTGGCATTTGTGCAACTGGAGCCAAAGCCCTGGTTAGAGGGCTTACCTTACTGCATTCTTTCAGAATTGCATGAACACTGCAGTGGCAAGGAGGAAGTCCAGCTTCTCCCCATGGGATTAGGAGTGTGGTTCAACTGGCAGTCTCCCAACCCCCAGCTCTACTCTTAAGAGGAACAGACTGGCTTAATGGAGGTCATCCAATGACCTCATGGTATTCTTTATGAAACCACTGATAAGAGCTCTTCTCCCTATCTATATACTCTCCCAAAGAATAAACACTCATCACAGTATGGAGGTTCTGTAGGTTCAATTTCTGCTAATTTCTGAGTGTGTTCATTCACATACTGCTTATAAAACAAAAACTCACTGTGTTATATACTCCTTCGATGGTTTCTGGTCCTTCAGTGGATTTCGCCAATACTTTCAGCTTTCCAGGTGAACCCTTCTCCAACTGTTGGATCTAGTAAGGATAAATCATGTCATGATTCTATTTATGGTGACAGAGAACAAATGCGTCCAAAGACGTATGTGTGTGAGCATACCTATGTGTGCATGAGGATCTACATTGTGAGTGCACCTTCATGGCATACTTACATGTGAGAGTTTACGTGTGTGAGCATATTTATATGTGAATGATGGAGTGTGCAAGTGTCCTCATGAGCTGCCAGGAGGCACAGAATAAAATGAGGACAGAAATGTGTGACCACTACATTTCTTGAAAGGTAGTTTCAAGGAGTGATAGAGATGGCAGCAGTTAAGAAATGACTAGTGAAATACAGGTAAGAAGCAGCATGGGAGGAAGGAGGAAAGGAGGCAGGCAGGCAGGCAGTGAGAAAGGCATGGAGGTCTTCAGTGTTTCAGGACAAGACATACTGATGTGACTCAGAGGCAAGAAGATACTAAAGATAAATACTCTGTGAGGACGGGGCGAGGAGAGGAGAAGAGAGAAGAGAGCAGCCCTAGCCCTAGAGAACAGGGACATTGTCTCAAGCAACCAGAGAAAGAATTAAGTGAGTGAACTTTTGTGGATCCTGGGTGTTATATTATTTGCAATGCTACTTAAGTGCAGACTAATTTCTTTTTTTTTTTTTCTTTGTCAGTTGTGGGGCTTGGACTCTGGGCTTGGGTGTTGTCCCTGTGCTCTTCAGCTCAAGGCGAGAGCTCTACCACTTGAGCCACAGCTCCACTTCTGGTTTTCTAGTGGTTTATTGGAGATAAGAGTCTCACAGACTTTCCTGCCCGGGCTGGCTTTGAACCTCAATCCTCAGATCTCAGCCTCCTGAGTAGCTAGGATTACAGGCGTGAGCCACCGGCGCCCGGCTCAGACTAATTTCATTAATTGAATGCAGGAGAGGTAAACTTAAAAAGTTAAAGAGTAAGAAGAACAACTGAAGGAATTGCAAATGTCATTCACACCTACCGCCACAGGCACAAACTTTCTTATGAACTTCACGCCATGCTTTTCCATATAGGCGCCCACTTTCTCTGCCATTTCTTGATCAAAGCCACGAAGAAGGATTGAGCGCACCATGACTGTAACATCCAAGCCGAAGCCAGCGAGGAATCCAGCACACTCCAGAGCGACGTAGGAGGCGCCCACCACCAAGGTCTTCCCAGGGCAGTAGGAGAGAGAAAAAAGATCGTCGCTGAAAGAGAAAAAGAAAGAATGCCTGGGCCATGCAACCAAAATGTTACTGGGCTCCAGTTTTAATGGCCTTCAGTCGGACCCTACACCCTGAAGCTAGTAGGCCTGCAGGAAGTTTAGAAGCAAATTCTCAGGTCTTTTCTAGCAATTACCCAGACAGAGCATAGTTTTGTACATAAATCTTCCCACTCTTATTATTCATCTAATTTTATTTCATCTTTGCTTCATTACTTAGCATTTAGTGTGATCAGTCCAAGCTTTTGTGGAATAAGGGAGTAAATCCATTGAAGACATATAAAGGCAATGCTGTTGATTAAAGTCAGAATGGAGTACTTAACCTTACCTAGTAATACAGTATTCTTTATCTCCTGGGATTCCTAAGTAGCGTGGCCTTTCACCTGTTGCTATGACAAATTTTGAGGCAGTATGATACGTTTCCTGTCCTTTTTTATTGGTTGCCTTGAATAAAGGAAAGCAATTTTCACTTACTTAGTTAATATTATAGAGTATCAGACATAAGGGAAAAACTTCATTCTATCCATAGTTAACAGGGTTTCTAATTCAACAGAGTAACAGGTGTGCAAAAACAACAGTGCAGCACACGGAAGCAGAGATTGTTACAAAATGGTAGTCAAAGCGCACTGTGGGCTGGGGTAGCAGAGCAAAAGGTCAGCATATATTCAAACCAGAGATGAGTGGAGTGAGATGACCAAGAGGAATGGAGCCGGAAAGAGTGAGCAGCGCCCAAAGGCACCTGGCCTGCAAGGAGCTGGGCTGGGGGGCTGTCAAGTGGCCTGAAGCAAATAGTACATGGATGTGTCAGTGGTGAAATGAAACAAACAAGAGCCAAAGTGGAGGCCTTCTCATGGAGAGTCAGCTGTGGTTGTGGACTGTTTGTAATTATAGAGATTATTCAGAGCACACCTTCATATAAAGAATTCAAACCTGTGGGCTGGCATGAGCAGTCAGACAGAGGAGGGGCACAGGCCTGCTCAGGAGTCCTGAGACACACCAGAAGTGCCGGCCACAGGCAGAGGGGAAGAGCTCAAGGTTCTAGTCTGAGCCACTGAGGAGAGGCCGATATTGCTGAGGCCCTCAGGAGGGGCAGACTCAATTGGGGAATGGCTGGCTATTCAACCATCTGCACCAGGCACACTGCAACGTGAGAAATAAAACTTGTATTTTACAGTCTTTCTTGTGAATAATGTATTGCCCATGCATAGCTTTAGAGGGGCACTCTAAATGACCACCTCAGTGAGCTAACAGCTGATGCAGAGTAATCAGAATCATATCCAGATTATCTTACATGATCTCCCAGAGCAAAGCACTAAGTTCTGCGGATAATAGTTGACTGTCTTTCATAATTCTATCTTAAAAATTCTGTGTTCATCAAAATGATCTCATTGTGGGGCTGGGAAGGTGGCTCAGTGGTAGAGCGCTTGCCTTGCATGCCTGAGGCCACATAAGCAAAAAGAAAAAAGCCGGAGTGGCGCTGTGGCTCAAGTGGTAGAGCGCTAGCCTTGAGTTGAAGAGCCAAGGGACAGCGCCCAGGCCCAGAGTTCAGGCCCCACGACCAGAACCAAAAAAAAAAAAAAATGATCTCATTGTTCTTACAGTACTGATTTGATAACATAAATATCATAAACATAAATATATTAATTCTGATATACTTTATCCAGGATCTTATGAACAGTATACTTTGGAGTTATAGTTAACATTTCAGTATACAAAAGGATTCCAACTGGGAATGAGTGGCTCATGCATGTAATCTTAGCTACTCAGGAAATTGAGATCTGAGGACCATAGTTTGAAGCCAACGTGGGCAAGAAAGTCCATGAGACTCTTATCTCCAATTAACTACCCAGAAGTATGGAATAGAGCTGTGGGTCAAGAGATAGAGCACTAGCTTGAGCTGAAAATTTCAGGGGCAGAGCCTAGGCCCTGAGTTCAAGTCCCAGGATGAAAAAAAAAAAGAAAGGATTCCACAGCTAAAATGCTAAATCTTTTAGCCTTTTAAACTATTGAAGAGGTCTTTAAAATGCAATTTCTTCAATTTAGCCCACATATGGGTAATTAACAATGGGAGAAATGCAGATGGATGTGAAGCCATGTGTATGCCCTGCACTGGGTCTGTGCTGTCTGTGCTGTGTGCATAGGTGTGCATGCGTGCGTGGATGCCTGGCCCCCATCCTTGATGTGCAGCATGGACAGGACAGGGCATCTGACAACACCTTTATTTTATGAGGCTCAACAAATTCTCCATAGGAATTGACGTAGGTCACGCCTTTCTCCCTCAAGGACAGCCTGTAGCCCCAGTTCAGAGAGCCGATGTGGCTCTGGATCGCTTGTGTCATGGTCTCCCAGTTGTGCTTCACTGAAAAACAGAAGCAGGCACGGGTGTGAAGTGCATCATATTTATCTTTGAGACAGTATCTCAACATAGCCCATACTGGCCTCAAACGCATGATCCTCCTGCCCTGGAAGACAGTGCTGGACTGTCCATGTGTATGACCACACCTGTGGACTTTTACTTATAATGGTAACTTGCATATAGCCACATATTAGCTGTATTACCTATTGCTTTATAAACCCAGAAGTGGACAGAAAGAACTTATACCTATTTCCATTTCATACAACAAGGCCCTGCAAGCATCAGGGCTCTGTAAGAAGAGATAATACAAGCATCATGGGAAAGGCCGTGCAGGAGAGCAGACCTCTCCGGTAGCTGATGCCCACCACATAACAAAGAGGGTGGCCTTCATCATGGAGCACCTCCTGGATGCCCCCCTCCCTCTACCAAGCCTGCACCCCTGGGCTGTGGGAGTGCAGAAGGCTCAAGTCAGTGAGCACCAGCGTGGCTGGCCACACCCCCCCACAGCCACTCATTGGGTATGAGAGGCCTTGGTGACAGGGCGTGCATGTTCTCTTTCTCTTTTGTGGTGCTGGGGATGGAACCCAGGGCCTCACAAAGCTAGGCAAGCCCTCTACCACAAGGCAACACCCTAGGCCTTTACATTGCTTCCTAATTTATATTTCTTCATTATGAAGGTGAGCTACCCAAATGAGTAACTATTTCTTCTGCGGGTGGGAAGGGGCCTGAGGATAAGCTCTGAGCCTGGCCCGTGCTAGCAAGCACTCTCGCACCATGCGGTCTCCACTCCCAGCCACTGAGGATGTCTCCACACCTCATCCCAGCAATGACAAAGCATTCTGCAATGGGCAGCTTTGAGGAATCTCAGTTGTGCTCACAGGAGGAAATGAGATTCCTCAAAGTTCCTCATATATAACGTCTACCTAACGTCCAGGGGGCTGTTGTGATGTGTATTCAGGAAGATCTAGCACTGCCCTACACAGGCCCCTACTGGACTGCAAAGAACAACAAGTAACTTCCGGTGAGGCCCGTGGGCGTGAGACATCCCATCCGACTCCCTAACATGGAGTCCAGGCAGGTGAGACACTGAAGGGCAGACAAGAGGAACCCCTGGTTACCAGCTGGTATGAATCATGGCATGCGAGGGTCACCCACATAAGCAAGCCACCTCCACCTTCACCACCAAGGCTCTAGGGTTTACTCCTTGCTATGGTTTGTCTTCACTACCCTCAGACTGGAATCTTACTGCCTTGAGGGTACCAGGAGGGCCGTTCAGGGTTCCTAACATCCTGGCTGGCACCCATCTGAGTCACTAACCAGAAGCACCTCGCCTGGGCTTCCATGCAAGAGGCGGACTTGAGACAAGGAGGGTTCTCTGGGGACCTCACACATGCCGGCACTCTGAGCTGCGGGCCATCAAGGGGCATCTCCTCGGTGAAAAGACTGTCTAGAAGTCACGCTGCCAGTGGGAAGGCCTGGTCCTAGCTACAACCAGGCTGTGCCTGCTTGAGCTAGCACTCTCCTCTGCCTACAAGAACAGTGAAGCCCCAGCCCACTATCCTCAACCCTGCCAGGCCCGACCGCAGGCCTGCCCTGCCCATGCTGCACATCCCCAGCTCCCAACCCTTCCTCTCTCTTCTACCTGACCAGAAGGCCTGTGCCACCTGGCCAAGCCTCAAAATCACCCGAGACACTCTAGAGAGGCCTGGTCCACGCCTGCGGCAGGGGAACCATGGGGAGAGATGAGTTGTGGTGGCTTCTTAAAGCCCACAGGACATTCTTACAGCCACCATGATGGAGAATCACCAGTCCACACCTAGCTGGGATACTAACTGGACAACCCTCAGCCTTGCGCAGGGGCCACAGAGCCTGGAGTGTCAGCCTGGCAAGTGCTTACCAAATGACTTTCAAACTCGGCTATGAAGTATGTATAGCAGGCTGTCCTTCTCACCTTGTTGAGAGTACTCCCAGCCGAACTTCCTCGAGTCGCTGAGCGCCTGGCCCAGGAGAGCAGCCTGATGCATCAGCTTCTTAGGAATGCAGCCCACATTGACACAAGTGCCGCCAAGACCTGGGGAGAAGGAGCAGTTGTGATGCCGTGTGCGTGCTTTCCTTCTGCATCATGCTACTGAAACATGGCGTGGCCAGGTTGAATGGTGGTGGAGAAACACCCCGCCCCCCAGTGAGACACAACTCTGCATCACGGAGTCAACAAGCAAAGCCATAGGTGTTAGAGGGAGAGTTTTCTGGAGGCAGAGCCAAACCTCTTGCTTGCATCTGACGCACAAGGGATGGGAGCTGCCTTAGACTTGTGAGGCGAGCACCCTGCCAGGCGTGGAGGCACAGCGTCAGGGCCCACAGTCAGAGGCCACCACAGCACATCAGCGCCAGCCCTGCCAGGCAGCCAGGGACTCCCTCCCTGACTGTGCTCACCTCATGTCTGCCTGATAGACTGGGTCGTGTCTGGGCAGGAAAGGGAGAAAGCAGGAGAAAAAAAAGGAAGAAGGTAGAAGTAGGGGAAAGAGATAAGTGTACACTGCTCAAGACAAGACACAGCCGGGCGCTGGTGGCTCACGCCTGTAATCCTAGCTACTCAGAAGGCTGAGATCTGAGGATCGCAGTTCAAAGCCAGCCCTGGCAGGAGAGACCGTGAGACTCCTATCTCCAATAAACCACCAGAAAACCAGAAGTGGCGCTGTAGCTCAAGTGGTAGAGCGCTCGCCTTGAGCTGAAGAGCTGAGGACAGTGCCCAGGCCCAGAGTTCAAGCCCCACGACCGACAGAAAAAAAAAAAAAAGACACAGTCAGGCTGGGAAACTGAATAGAGACAGGAATTACAAGGGCTCGTAGGGTGCACTGGGAGCCCTGTGTGAGGGAAAAGGAACCTGAACGGCCACCAGGGCCCTGAAGGTGGCCTTCACAGGAGGAGACCCAGCTCCTCTCCTCTCTCCCTGTTCCCCTCTCCCTTCCCACTACTGGCCATGCGCAGCTGGAAATCTGAGGACAAGGTGCCAACTGACCTGTTCTCTGGGCAGAGATGAAAGGAGAATGTGTCTGAAGAATAAACGGAGAACATCTAGCACAACAGCTGCACATTCGATTCCACAGTGAGCACTGTCCGAGCAAGCAGCAAGGCTGCGCCTCGCTCCCGCCCTTACTCAGCAGATACAACACGCTGATGCCACAGCCAGCAAACCCAGCTCCAGAACGGGTGCAGAACAGGAAAGCGTTCAGGCAGACCCGGGACCCAGCACAAACACTGGGACCACAACAATGCAAAAATATGAACACTCGTGGGTAGAAAACACCATGCGGCAGAAGTGCCAGAGCACCAGTCACGGCTGTACCATTCTCCGCGATGGCGTCACACTGTCACACATGGAGCACAGCTGGCTTAGACTCCTGAGAGGGGTGGGGCTCGGTGGGCCTGGGTAAAGCACAGCACATCAGACAGAGCGGCTTACCCCAGGACGCGCCATGTGGGGATGGAACCACAAAGTCTAGCACCATCACTTTCTTTCCCAAAATGGCAGCTTCCTACAAAAAAAAAAGGCTATATATAAAAATCTTGTCATTTTCTTGTCCTCCATTTTTCTACCCTTAACAGACAACAGTTACGTTTTACAAGAGAGCAGTCTTTTCCCTAAATTAAACAAGTTATCATAATAAAAGCTTCAACCACAACATTAAGATTAACTTTTAGAAAATGTCCTGTGTGGGCTTAATTTCCAGTCCACACCTTTGCACACGAGAGGCCCCCGGAGCCCCCGCCGATGATGATGAGGTCGTAGTCGTGCACCGAGTCTTCCTGAAGGAGCTTCTGCAACAGCCCGTTCTGATGCGCCTGCAGCCCACCAAAGCAGAAAGAATGCCCAGTGAATGAACGGTTTAAAACTTCATTTGTACTCAGTGTGCAATCAGCATGGAAGTCTTTTATTTTAAAAATACCTTAGAAACAAATTGACATGTCTACATTGGAATTGTAAGTCTCTCCGGATGCTATCCTAACAGGGAGCAGCCAGTGTGACGTCAGCCTGGCACTCTGCTGCCCTGCCCGCACCCCATGGTGAGGCATCTGCCGAATGGCCCCAGGGCACAGGCTGTGTTCTGTCATGTTCCCAGGTCTAGTGATCAAAATATCACAGTTGAGGGCAGTGAAGTGAGCAGACATCGGCGTCCTGGTCCTCGTTCTCCTGTGCTAATTTTCCTTTTAAAAGTGGCTCTGGGGGCTGGGAAGGTGGCTCAGTGGTAGAGCGCTTGCCCTGCATGCCAGAGGCCCTGGGTTCGATTCCTCAGCACCACATAAGCCGAAAGAAAAAGCCGGAAGTGGTGCTGTGGCTCAAGTGGTAGAGCGCTAGCCTTGAGCTGAAGAGCTGAGGGACAGCGCCCAGGCCCAGAGTTCAGGCCCCACGACTGGACAAAAAAAAAAAAAAAGTGACTCTGGTGCAGTATCTGTGCCTCCCCATCGCGCCTCACGACTGAGCTGAATCCTGTGACTATGCTGGGGAGCTTCCCACAGAACACATCACCTGTGGTTTTGGCAAGGGCCACGATGCCAGCTCTTCTATTCATCCCTCTCTTGGGTGAGGTTAACAACCATTTTCTTTATGCAAAGGCACTTACTCAATCCTGCGCTTGGGAAGCAGAACAGGTGTTTCATAACTACAGACTCGCCCCACAGAATGAGCGCCCAAGATGCTTTTAGAACATCATAAAAAGGGTACCAATCTCCTTACTTTTAGGTGCTTCTAGAGAAATCCTTCTCTAAGAATCTGCTTTCTAAGGACAAGCCTTTCAGTCCTGAAGTGCATTCGCTACCTCTGTTACCTCTAGATTCAGGTTAGGACCATGAGCCCAGAACTTCACAAATGTTTAGGGGCTGTGATCAATCACAGTACCTACCAGCCTGCACATGAGCACTTTCTAGGGCTGACAAAGCAGTCAATTACTGCCTAATGAGGCAGATTGCAGATTAGCGCTCAATGCAGACAGTCTTTTTCCCTAACCAAAATATAATTATTAATTACAATTTCAAACAAGTATTTAGTCAGTCACTGAGTATTAACATTTCATACATGTATAAAGCATTCCCTTTAACATAATTTTAATGAAATTAAGTAACTAATAATGAAGACTTTAATAAGCATCCACAGTAGAGGAGATGGGGAGAAGAGTCATGCTGGAGACTAAACCCAGGGCCTCGTAAGTGCTAGGCAAGGGCTCCACCAACCACTAAGCTACATCTGCAGCCACATAAACATTGATTCTTTAGTCTGTCACTGCCTGACTCCTGCCTGCACTCTGCAAATCAAAATCCTTACAAGTCATGGGCCTCTGCAGAGCACCCAGAGCTGGCAAGGAATTCTAATTATCCCAGATCAATGTCTGTGCTGACCTCGCTCTCCTGGAGGGCAGCCTTGCTTCTCTCCCTCAGGGAGACTCGGCCTGGCTCCAGGCCTGTGTGGCCTCCTCACCTCGTTCAAGAAGGACCATCTTCTCAGATTCAGACATTCACTGGGTGGTTGGCAAGATTATCTATTGCCATCCTTTTCCATTTTACAGCTTCCAAAAGACAGAGCAACTCCTAAGAACCATTCCCCCTTGGATATTTTTTAAAATAATATGGGCAGGCGGCGTTGAAGTAGGTAAGCAACCATTACCTGGAAGATTCGGTCACATCCACCCACATGTACTTTGTTCACAAAAATGTTCGGCACGGTTTTCTGATTAGTAATTTCCAACAGCATCTCTTGAACATTGGCTCCATCATCTACAAACAAAGAACTCCATAAAGAACTGCTACGCCCGGCCTCTGTGAAATCAACCCAATGTCACCACGCTGCCTGCCGTGAGTGCCAGCCTGTGTGAGCTGGGTAGACTGTCACTACGCTGGGTGTCTGTGGGTGCCCACCAGCAAGAAGCCTGGATGCTTTGTAACCTTGCCAGACAGGACTTATAATTATGTTTTATAACATAAAACCAGTCCTTTTTAAATAAGCCCTCTGAATCAGCTTGGAAAATAATACAATGACTGCCAAAAAAAAGAGCAATTATCAAGATGAAAGATAATCCATAAGTCTCAATGACTATATGTAAAGATTCTTTATGAACATAGTCCAAAATTTATCCTCTATCACTGAAAATAAAACTAGGTCATGACTACTAAAGACTTACTTGTTTGGAATACTCTAGAGAAACATTTGGTGGATGGGGATGGAAGGACAATGGAAGAGGTGACACTGTCCAAACAGAAATGCACTCATTACCTGACATGCAGCTGCAACTCCTCTGTGCATCACCTTTATAATGACAATTTGACAAAGATTTGTTTTGTTTCCTATGACAATTTGGCTGCAAACGAGACAGAGCCAGGGAGGTGAGAATTCTGACGACACACTCCACCCCACATGTGCAGCACTGTTCAGTAGCAGGCAGGGGGAGGGGTCACAAAGATCTAGATTCTAAAGCCTCGAAGGTGGCGTTCTCTCCTCCTTTTGGGCAGCATGTTTGGGAAGCAGGAGCTGACTCTTCTGTTTGCCCACCTATTTTGCTAGAGAGTTGGCAGCTATACCTGAAACTCCCCCAAAGACTTCAAAAGTAGCAGCTTCTACATCTTCCCCTACTCCCTCCCTCAAATACAAAAATGAATAAATAAAATCTACATCAATTATGTCATGTAAATGTTCGTTTCTGCACGGTTGAATTTTTTCTCTCTCTCTCTCTTTTTTTTTGTGCCAATCCTGGGGCTTGAAATTTGGGTCTGGGCACTGTCTTTGAGCTCCTTTTTGCTCAAGGCTAGTACTCTTATTACTTGAGCGACAGCTCCACTTCCAGCTTTTATCTGGTGTTTAATTGGAGGTAAGGGTCTTACAGCCTTTCCTGCCCAGGCTGATCCTCAGATCTCAGCCTCTGGAGAAGCTAGGATTACAGGCAGGAGCCACCAGCACCCAGCTCTGCATGGTTGAATATGGATAAAAATGGACTATCTAACGCAAAGAGACAAGAGTAAACTGAGTTGAATAAAGTAAGTGAGAAGAAGCTGATGTTGTTGGCATTTTATCATGAACAATAAATGTCTACCTACCGACTTGATCAAGTTCCAAGATATTATAGTCAACTCCCAGAGAAGCAAAGAGCTCTTTAACCTGTAACAAAAATATAGCTGAGTTTCAGTCTTACAAAAGGTGCAGCCTCATTATGAAATGAGGCCACAGTCATTACAAGATGCCAAAATAAATGTTCTTTACAAATAAGAGTTCTGCTTGACATATGTCTTGCCTTCATTTTATTGTCACCTGCCTAAGACTCCCCAATGTACAGTGTTGTCCAAATCTCTCTCTCTCTCTCTCTTTTTTTTTTGTCAGCTGTGGGGCTTGAACTCTGGGCCTGGGTGCTGTCTCTCAGCTCTTCAGCTCAAGGCTAGCACTCTACCACTTGAGCTACAGCGCCACTTCCAGTTTTCTGGTGGTTTTTGGATATAAGAGTTTCACAGACTTTCTTGCCTGGGCTGGCTTTGAACTGTGATCCTCAGATCTCAGGCTCCTGAGTAGCTAGGATTATAGGCATGAGTCACCAGCGCCTGGCTCCAAATCTCTTTTCTTTTCCCCACAAACACCAGGCCCCAGATACAGCTGTCTTTCTCACATTAGTTCCTCGTGTATTTCCTTTCAGCTGCCATTAACTACCTCCATTGCCTGTCTGTCCCACATCTAGGGTGGGAAATCTGCAGCAGAACACAAACTCCTCCCTCTAGGGAAGTTGCCCATCAAGAAACCCCAGAGAAATGGAGGTGTGGCTCAAAGAGCAAAGCTGGTACTGTGCTAGCTGTGAGGAAGAACTGTGAGGCCTAGTGTTCAGGCCCGGTATCAGCAGGAAAAAAAAACCAACACAATTTACACCTCTTTGTACTATCAGAGATAACTTTTAAAATTAATTTAGAAAGAGAAATTTGAGAACCTTGCTGCTCAGAGGGTAGCAGCGGGACCTAAGCAAACTTCCCTGTAGCCTGTAGCTCCTCAGGCAACAGCTTCCAGTCTGGACTTGCAACTCCATCCCTCCCAGCACAGCCATTACTAAGTCTTAATTCTCCATGCTCAACCCGTTTATCTTTCCCGTCCCCCAGTGCTGTGATCTGAATTTAAGCCACCAGTATTTATTTATTACTGGAATTTCTTGGTGGCATCACTAGATTTCTCTTTGCATCAACTTTGTGTCCCTCTAACTCCAGTTCCCATAATTACAGCAAAGGGGGCTTTTCGAAGCCATCGTGTGCCATGTTACTCAAAACCTTCCAATGTTCTCAGCCCCAGAGATAAACCCAGGAGGTCTGTGCCCCACTCCCTGTGAAACGTATTAAAGTCTATGGAAATCCTGCAAGAGCGCTCAACAAATGAACACGTATTTGCGAAGGTCCACTGCCTCTCAGTAGAGTGTCCCATCCTGCCCCCCCCCCACCTGCCTGGCCCGAGCCCCACTTCAATGGCAGATGGAGAAAATGGGCTCCCAGAACAGGCTTTACTTGGGCATGGGTTTCAGCATAATGGAAAAAAGGAAAAGGAGAGCTATGAGGGAGGTTGAAGACAGTCAAGGCATTTCCTACCCAGGCATGAACTCAAGGAAGGAGGAGAGCGGGTGATGCTGCATCACCGTCTGAGATACAATGACCCTCCACGCTTCCTTCAGATTCTTTATGTTCCGCCCAACCAAGGTCTTCATCATCTCCTACCTCTGCTCAAACCAGCTCCATTCATTAGGAAAAAAGCATTTGGACGGTAGTTAAAGCTAGGGAGAAGACACTCCAGGAGGTGCCCAAGGTACTAGCCTTATTTCATTGACTTTTAAAATGAACACACGCGAATACGTGCTTAAGAAATCCCATGCCAACGCACGCATATCAATGATCTTGACACGTGTGCATGTGAACACCGCAATGAGCAAAGAACCCGCATGCAGGCTCGGTGCAAACTAAGCGAACTGGGAAAGGACGGCCCGCCATTCTACCCCGGACCCGACCGCGCAGGTTTGGTAAGGCAGCCTTGTTCAGAGCCGGTCCTGACCGGCGGAGGGTGACCCGTGAAGGCGCCGCCGGGCACCACGCCCCGAGCTTACACCCCGTCTGGTTTTCAGCTAACGGCATCCAGGAAGCAGGGCGGGCCCGTGCCCGGCGGGCACGCGGCGCCCCACACCCGGCCCCGCCGCCCAGCGGCTCCCTTCTAAGGCGGCTCAATTAAATCCGCCTCCGGGTGAGATGCGGGAACCCGGCCCGCAAGTCCGGCGCACCGCCCGCGCCGCGCCGCGCACGGGTCCCCACTAAGCGGTTGAACCAGCAGACACCGGGGTGCCGCCGGCGGGTTGCGGGCCTCGATCCGTGGACAGGCCCAAGCAGCGGGGCTGTGCGGGAGGCGGGAGCCCGCACCCAGCCGTGTATCAACCTCCACCGAACCACCGCGTCCGGACCACCGAACGCTCTCGGTCGGGACTCCCGGGAAGCCCCGCGAAAGGACCAACCTGGCCCCGCCCCCTCCGCCGCGCAGGCCCCGCCCCACCAGTATCGGCTCCCCTCAGCCCCGCCCCCGCAGCAGCGTAGACCCCGCCCCGCCAGTGTGGGCCTTCCTCAGCCCCGCCCCACAGCAGCGCAGGTCCCGCCCCACCGGTGTCGGCCCCCTCAGCCCCGCCCCCGGGACAGCGCAGGCCCTGCCCCCCGCGGGGGGGGTCTCAGTTGCCTCGGCCCCGCCCCCTCGGCCGCGCACGCCCCACCCTCCGCAGGTCCCGGCCCCTCGGCCCCGCCCCTCGGCCGCGCACGCCCCTCCCTCCGCAGGTCCCGGCCCCTCGGCCCCGCCCCTCGGCCGCGCACGCCCCTCCCTCCGCAGGTCCCGGCCCCTCGGCCCCGCCCCTCGGCCGCGCACGCCCCTCCCTCCGCAGGTCCCGGCCCCTCGGCCCCGCCCCTCGGCCGCGCAGGCCCCGCCCCCAGCCCGGCCGCTCTGCCAGCCCGGCCCGCCCGGCCGCCGGCCCCACCGCCTACCCGCTGGCTGTGGGGGCAGTAGCTCTTGCTAAAGATCATCACTCGGTTGCCGTCGATGAGGGCGCGGAGGCGGCGCCGCAACTCCTCGCGGGTCTCAGAGCACGGGTGGCTGGGCCCGGGAGATGCCAAGCGGGCGCGGCGCCCCGGCGGCGACGACACGGGCCCGCCGCGGACGCAGCCCAGGCGGCGGTTGGGAACGACGCCAGCCTTCCCCAGCCCGGGCGACATCTGCGCCCGCGACTGCGGCGGCGGCGGCGGCGACGGAGGCTGCTCCAGGGCTTCGCGGTCGCTGCCGCCCGGGCCGGGCCGGCTCAGGAACCGAGAGGCGGCCGGCGGCCGAGGTGACGGTGCGGAGACGGTGACCGAGGGCCCAAGAACTCTGCTCACGCAGCGCGAGCTCCGCGCTGGCCGCTGGCCCTGGGCGCACGCGCGCCCCGCCCCCTGCGCGGTCCCGCCCTCGTGCCCGCCAGAGCCCCGCCCCCTACCTGCTCAAGCCCCGCCCCAGAGAGGACCCGCCCCCAGTAAGGTTCCACCCCTTTATGGCCGCGCCCATGCCCATTCAAGCTCTGCCCTGCTTAGGCACGCCCCCTGTGAGGCCCCGCCCAGAGCCCCGCCCCCAGCGTGGCCCTCTGCTATTCTCACCAGAGGAAGGGTAGGCCGTTAGGCCCTGGGCGGCCTGCTCTGAGCGCTACGGCCCAGAAGTGACCTCGTGCCATTCCTTCCACTGCTAGTCCCCTCCACCAGCCCCTTAGGCCATCTTCATACACAGATGTTCTCCAAGCAGGATAAATGTCTTATTTTGGGAAGTGTGAATAAAGCCAACCTTAGGAAATACTGATATTTTCAAAAGTAAGTGTCACCTCCTCCTCTGGCCTGAGGACAAGAGAGCAGCAGTCAGACCAGGGAGAGGCCACGCACCCAGCCATGCAGACAGACTGCTCCTGTGTGTCAGAAGTACATCTGTCACGTGTAAGCCACCTAGGCTGTGGTTCTTTGCTGTAGTCAGAGCAGACCCACATCACCCTCAGCAGACAGCTCCTTCCTGCCACCCAGGTCTTGGGGAAAACGTTCTCCGAGGACCCCTTTTGCTGGGTCCCTGAGCTGTCACTCCACACATGTTCTAATCTCCTCAGGACACATGTATGCCAATGGTCTCCTGTAACTATTGCTCTACTCTTATCTGCCCAGGTCCAGGAGGAAAAAACCTCATCACAAGCCCCAGCTCTAGCCCTGGAGCCTCGTCGCAGGCCAGCAGTATACTTGACAGAGTGAGCCACAGATGGCATTACCAGCACATAGATGACCCTCGTCTCCTCCCCCTGGTGTACCCCCATGACAAATGGTCATCTCCACTGCTTTCCCTTCTGACCAGAGAGCCCCAAATCAGGGAAGCAGGGGCTGCCCTGGTCCCTGCCACTCCCAGGCCTGTGCAGTTTATTCATCCTTTTGGCCCACAGGCAGCTGCTTGACACTAGGTGTGTGGGGCATGTTAGGAAAAGGACACGAAGGCCAACACCTGAGTTCTGGAGCGAGAGCCCTCAGGGAGAGAGAAATCAAGACGATGTGGAGGAGGGCACAGGCAGAAGCCAGGGGACACCTGGGAGGACAAGTGGCCTGCGTCCTATGGAGAGCCACCAGAGGGCAGAAGTGAGGAAGACATCAGTGTGGATGCTGTGAACATGGCTGGGTAGCCCAGACCTTGCTGTAGAAAAACTCTCAAGGAAGGTGGCTTGGTGGTGGAGAGCTTGCCCAACATGTATAAAGTCCTGGGTTCAATTCCTCAGTACCACATACTCAGACAAAGCTGGAAGTAGCGCTATGGCTCAGGTGATAGAGTGCTAGCTAGCCTTGAGCAAAAGCAGGTCAGACGCTGCTCAGACGCTGAGCTCAGGACTGGAAAGAAATAAAAGCAAAGAAACTCTCAAGGAAGGAAAGAATGTCATGCAATGAATTCACACAACTGGGCTGTCAGCCTGAGCAAAGGTCAGGGTTTGGAGAAACTTAGGAAAGAAACAACAGGGGCATGTCCCCTTCCTCCTTCAGACTGGTCATATGAGTCTTTCTCTTCTTATCTGTCCCTCCTCCTTCCCTCTGTCCTTACCCTTTGCCTCCCACTTTGTTGAGGTGGCCTCTGCTATGCAGCTCAGGCCAACCTGGAACTCCCTGTGCTGTTCCGGCTTGACTGGCCTTAAACTTGCAATCCTCCTGCCTCAACCTCTACATTGGAATCACGGCCGTGCATCACTGTGCTTAGCTGAGTCTCAGCTCTTAATCTCTCTTAAGGTCTTGATATAAATTATCCCCACCCACGAAAGGCTCCTGGTTGAAGGCTGTGTCCCTGGTGCCAGAGCTATGGTGAAGAGGCTGGGGGAGGGGCTGCTGACTTCCTTGACGGACAGTAAATCTGTAGCTCTCAGGCTGCCAGGGTGATAGGGCGTATCAAACCTCACCATCTTAGCGTTTACGCTTAGCTTCTGTAATTCCATTTTGCTTTTGTGACTCCTTCTTAAAGGTAGGACTGCACTTGCACTCATGAGACTACTTCCTTACAGTTTGTCGTGTAAAGATATATGTACCCACTGTTCCGTGTATGCTCCTAAGCAAGTGGGTCATAGAGATGGGTCCTGGAAATGGTCATGCTGCCCAGCTCAGTGCTGTGCTGGCTTCTGTCACTTCCCGCTTGGCTTGCACCTGTGGGGGGGGGGGGGAAGTTAGGGACTTTCCACCTGAGCAAACAAGAAGGTGGGTGTTCTGCTTTCAAAAGAGCCCTGAGACTGGACTTGGGCTGCACTTTGGGCACCCGATGGCCTGGTGTAGTCCTGGCCAACTAATAAAGACTTTCTATTGACTGTACTCTGTGTCATGTGGTCTCTCCTGGTGGCCGTCCTCACAACACGAGGGCCTGGGGCCTGATGGGAGGAAGATCACCGGGAGCATGGCTCTAGAAGCTGTGTCCTGTCTCTGGTGCCCTCCCCCCCCCCTTTCCCTTTTCTTCTCCCTTCTGGCTACCATGTGGCAAGCACTGTGCTCCTGCACAGACCTGCAGCACAGGGACCTCAGGACCCTGGACTGAAACCTCCAAAGTCATGAGCCAGAAAACCCTTTCCTCCTCTTTCAAGCTGATTTTCCTCAGGCATCCTGTCACAGGCCAGAGCCCAACGAACAAAGCTCTTAATCACTCTTTACCATTTTACTTCTCAAAGAAAGTTTTCCATTTTACTCATCAAATCTCTGGGTTTTTTTAAATTCACTAATTTTTGCTTCTGCCTTCGCTAGTTCTTTGAAACCATTTTTATTTCTTCCTATTCCTTAAGTTGTACACTTAACTCATTTATCTCCCACTTACTTTTATAAAATAATGTACCCAGGCTCAGTGGCTGACATCCATAATCCCAGAGACTCAGGATATGAAGATCAGGAGAATCACAGTTCTAGGCTGGCCTGGGAAAATAAATCAAGAAATTCTATCTAAAAATTAACTAAAGTAAAATGGGCTGGCGTTATGGCTCAAATGTTCAAATGGCCCTGGGTTCAAACTCCAGTACTACCAAGAATTGCTCATTTCCCCCCCCCCCCCAAAAAAAAAAAAAAACTCAAGCAACACATAAAAGTACTGAAGACAGATCAGACTACAAGATAACGAACATCCTAAAGTTTAGCAGAAACAATTTTTGTCCCTGTATGTATGTTGGTGTTGGCTATTCCATCCATTTTGTATGTGCTTAAACAGACAGAAGAATGCATGGAAATATAATTTTACAAATATAGCTATGCTGATTTATTTTGGGCAGTACTGGGATTTGAACTCAGGGTCCAACCATTTCTAGGTAGCCTTACCACTAGCCCTTTGTAGCTTTAATTATTTTTCAGGTATTTTTCTCATCCTTCCTTGTAGCTCGGATGACCTGTGCTCACCACCACACATGACTTCCTGAGAGGAGACCTTAGTAATTTTTGCTTAGTCTGGCCTTGAACTGCGATCCTCTTCATCTCTAGCTCTGGGGTAGCCAGAATTTCAGGCCTGAACCACTACACCCAGCCCTGGTTCTGCTCATTTTAAAACAAAATATAAATGAAATAATGAAATGTTGAGGCAGGGGGAGGAGGGAGGGAGAAGCTAAAATGAAATTGGATGAATTATATGTTCCCATGCTCCAAACAAATTTTTTCCAGAAAAGATCATTTCCTCACAGAGCTCTTTAAAGAAAAGTGATTAAGCAACATTGAGATTGGAGTTCTGACATTGTTGACAAACACCAACCTTTAGCTACATGTTTTTACTTCCCAACAAGAAGAAAGTAGAACACTTGGATGTTTTGCTACCTCACCTCCTTCTCAAGCACAAATTTTGTGAATTTTATTATTATTTTTCCATTGTCAGTCTCTGATATATGCATTCTGCTTGAACGATAGGACCGCATTTGGTCACACGTATTTAAGTGGGGATACAATACCAAACACCGACTTCCTTCCCAAGGCTTTTACATCCATGAATTTAGATATTTCAATCGCCGCTTCCTTATTCAGATTGACTTGTCCCAGGTAATTTGAGTGGGAGGTGGTACTCAGTTTGAACTCAGAACTTCAAATTTTCTAAACAGGCCCTCTACCACTTGAGCCATGCCCCCCAAGCTGCCCTTTTTGCTTTTTTCCCCAGGCAGGCCTTGAACCACCACCCTTCTCCACCTCTGCCTCCCAAGTAGCTGGGACGCAGGCGCGAAGCCCTGTGGGTCACCGTGGTGGCCAGTGCTGGGTTTAAGCGCCTGCCTGCTACAAACACAAACAACTTAGCAAGTCCCAAAGCATCTGGATCAGACTTTGTCTCTCTGAGCATCGCCTGGAATGCAGGGGGCGTGGAAGTGCTGAGAACAGACTCTCCTCCACCATCTGCCAGCCCAGGACTGAGCAGCTAGGAACAGTGGCACCGATGATCCCGAGGGCCACTGCATTGTGGCTCTGGCTCAGGTCTGTGTGAGGCTGTGTCCCGTGGCTGAGCAGGGCTGTGGGCATCCACGGCTGCGCAGGGTGCAGGCTCTCCTCTCTCCCTATCTCTCTCATTCATTCTCTTGCTCTTTCTCCCTCTCCCTCCCTCTCCCCTCTAGCTCTATCTCTCCCCCCCCCCCAGCCCCCACTCCCTCTCTTTCTCTGTCCCTCCTCCCTGCTTGTGCTCTCTCTCTGTCTCATTTTTCTTCCTGGCCATCAGGAGGCAGGCCACTCTGCTCCTCCCCCAGCTCCCGCTGTGTGCTGCTGTCTGTGGGCCGCATCCCCGGCCGTGGACCACAGACAGGACCTCTGACACCTTGGCCAGGATAGCCCTCCCTCAGGCCAGCTGAGTTTTCTCTGGCATTTTGTCCCTGTGATGAAAAGCTGACCCACAGAGCGGGTGTGGCTGGAGCAGGGGGGAGAGCCAGCGTTTCATAAGCTAACTTTATTAGGGGGGGGGTGGCTGGAACTCAGTCCAGCCCGGATGCAAGGAGGACAAATCAAGCTCCATTTCTTTTTGAGGGACTAGGTTTGAACTCAGAGCCTTGAGTAGGCACAAGGCTGCTGTCACACCACCAGCCCTGCTTCTTGCAGGTTAAAGATATTTACACTGGAATTTTGAAACTACACCAAGTTATGCCCTGCGTGACCCCCCAGCTAACCACTCTTAGGTCACGAGGAAGACCTGTGTACGGAGAATACAAATGGGTGAGAGGCCTTGGGCCTTGAGAAGGTGCCGAGCGTGGAGCAGTGCTGCCCTCTGGCTGGACAGCTGCCATCCAATATTTAACTTGCAATTGCTGGCAAACAAACGCTGCCTTAAAAATTAAACAAAATATATATTCCAGGGTTGTATTCTTAGGTTCAGAAAAAATCAAGCCACACTTTCCTAAAAACCATCCTTTGTCCTGATTAACGCTTCAGTATTGGGATAGCAATATATCATATACATAGGGCCAGTGTTAGTGGTAAAAAGTTTTTTCATAGTAAATGTATGAGTTGGTCAATACGGAAACGTGGGTAAGATGCTCGAATTCATAGAAATATTGATGATAAAATTAATGTTTTGACAGCAAAGTTGCATGATGACAGTTCTGGTGTGAGGGGGTTGTATGTGGGACCAAAAAATAGGATAGTTGTTAGGGCATTTATAAGGATAATGTTTATGTATTCGGCTATGAAGAATAGAGCAAATGGTCCTCCTGCGTATTCTACGTTAAATCCTGAGACTAGTTCTGATTCGCCTTCGGTTAAGTCAAAGGGAGCTCGGTTAGTTTCTGCTAGTGTAGAAATAAATCATATTATAGCTAGAGGTCATGCTGGGAGGATTATTCATATTTGTTCTTGGGATGATGATAGGGATAGTATTGAGAAAGAGCCACTAATTAGTATGACTGAGAGGAGAATAATAGCTAAGCATACTTCGTAGGAAATGGTTTGTGCTATGGCTCGTAGTGAACCAGTCTTATTCGGGACAAGCTCTGTCTTTGCTGGCTTTCCTAGGTAACCGCCCTTCCCGCGTTTGCCCATCAGCTTCCTGGATGGGACCCGGAGATGAGTCACGGTTTAGGAGTTTCGGCCGTGGCGAGTGTCTAGGTTAGCTGTTGCCAGCACACGCGAAGGTCTGGTAGCTTCGAGAAACCAGGGCGCGCTGCTACGGTTCTGCCAGGCGCGGGCCGGGGCGCCCGGCTGGTGTCGGCCGGGAAGCCGGCTGCAGGGGGACGCGCAGCCACGGGCCGCGCGCGGGGAGGGGGGTGGGACGGCGGCACCGCAGACGCGGGCTGGTCTGGGGAAGAAACGCTTTAAGAAGGCGGCGCCAGTGCTCTGCTCGCGAGCCTAGCCTGGGCGCGGGGCACCGGTCCGCGGAGCCCCCCTCCCCGCTCCCGCAGCGCGGCCTGGGCCTCGGGCCTAGACCCCGCCGCGCTCCCGCTCCCGCAGCGCGGCCTGGGCCTCGGGCCTGGGCCCCCGCCGCGCTCCCGCTCCCGCAGAGCGGCCTGGGCCTCGGGCCTGGGCCCCCGCCGCGCTCCCGCTCCCGCAGAGCGGCCTGGGCCTCGGGCCTGGCCCCAGCCGCGCTCCCGCTCCCGCAGAGCGGCCTGGGCCTCGGGCCTGGCCCCCGCCGCGCTCCCGCTCCCGCAGAGCGGCCTGGGCCCCCGCCGCGCTCCCGCTCCCGCAGAGCGGCCTGGGCCTCAGGCCTGGCCCCCGCCGCGCTCCCGCTCCCGCAGAGCGGCCTGGGCCTCGGGCCTGGCCCCAGCCGCGCTCCCGCTCCCGCAGAGCGGCCTGGGCCTCGGGCCTGGCCCCCGCCGCGCTCCCGCTCCCGCAGAGCGGCCTGGGCCTCGGGCCTGGCCCCCGCCGCGCTCCCGCTCCCGCAGAGCGGCCTGGGCCTCGGGCCTGGGCCCCGCCGCGCTCCCGCTCCCGCAGCGCGGCCTGGGCCTCGAGCCTGGCCCCCGCCGCGCTCCCGCTCCCGCAGAGCGGCCTGGGCCTCGGGCCTGGCCCCCGCCGCGCTCCCGCTCCCGCAGAGCGGCCTGGGCCTCGGACCTGGGCCCCGCCGCGCTCCCGCTCCCGCAGCGCGGCCTGGGCCTCGAGCCTGGCCCCCGCCGCGCTCCCGCTCCCGCAGAGCGGCCTGGGCCTCGAGCCTGGCCCCCGCCGCGCTCCCGCTCCCGCTCCCGCAGCGCGGCCTGGCCCCCCGCCGCGCTCCCGCTCCCGCAGAGCGGCCTGGGCCTCAGGCCTGGCCCCCGCCGCGCTCCCCACCGTCCAGGGCGGAGAGCAGGCCGCAAGGCGGGAGACTCCCGCACTCCCTGGGCCCGTGAGCGCGGGACGGGGACGGCTCGGCTGAGGCCCAGGGGAAGGGGAGCCGCCCCCTTTCCTGGCTGCGGTGGATCTTTCCAGAAGGTAGCCTAGCTGTGGGGGTTCTGAGGGAATGGCGACGCCTGCTCAGGCGGAACAGGGCGATGCCAGCGGCTCCTCTGTGACCGAGACCTCCGGTGCCTCGGAGCAGGGTGGCCTGCCCACCCCACTCTCCTTCAGTGGGGTGCGGGAGGCGCCGCGGCGCCGCGCTTTCCTCCACTGGGAAGCAAACGGCCATCAACCCGGCGAGCCGCGCCGGGGCGGGGCCTCCCGGGACGGGGCGGGGCCTCCCGGGACGGGGCGGGGCCTCCCGACCCTCGGCGCCTCGAGCCTCCCTTCTGGAGGGCGGAGGCTCTCGGAGGGCGGTGGCTCGGAGCGCCGCGTCCTCGGGGGCGGCCGCGGACACCACGCTAGCGGCGGACGGTTCTTCGGCCGCGCGTCCCCGCAGGTAGCTCGCTGGTACCGCCCTTTACCTGGCCTGCGTGCCCGGGCCGTGGGTTCGGCCCCCAGCGTGGTAAAGTTAGTTACTGTCCTTATCAGTAATGACCACGACGGCGGCTGGTCTGGGCCAGCGTGCTCGCCGCACACGGCTCCGCGCCCGCGCCCGCCCCCGTCGCGGAGTGAGCCCCCATCGTGAGATGGGCACCGCAGAGCCCCTCGGCGGGGCGCCGGGCGCGGCTTCGAGGAGGGTCCCGGGAGAGCAGGACGCGGGCGGCCGCCGGGCGGCGCTGGCGCCCCTCGGTTCGCCGACGAAGCCGCGGCCCCGCGCCGCCGGAACCACAGCGGGGAGCCTGCTCCCGTTCGGCCGCCGCACTCGGCCGGGGAGGAGGACGCGGCCCGCGCCGCTCTCCCCGCTGCGGAGCCGAGGCCCGGGCCGGGAGGCTCCCGCGGGGTCCGCGGGCACCGGGGTGGAGAAACATCGCGCCGCGGCCTCTGATGCGTGCAAATGGCTTAGACTCTTCCTGGGCTCAGCAAGGAGGCCGAGGCCCGGGCTAGCCGTCCCGAGGTGGAGTCCACACGTTGATGGAGGCGGGGGGGGGGGGGGGGGGGGGGGGGGGCCGGGCCGGGGCGTGCCGCGCCGGGGGGGCGTGCCGGGGGAGGCCGGGGCGGGGATGGGGGCGGGCCGCGGCGGCGGGGGGGGGGGGAGGAGGGCCGGGGCGGGGATGGGGGCGGGCCGCGGCGCGGGGAGGGGCGGCGGGGAGGGGAAGCCGGGGCGGGGATGGGGGCGGGTCGCGGCGGGGGCGGGGGGGGAGGAGGGGAGGGGAGGGCGGGGATGGGGGCGGGCCGCGGCGGGGGGGGGGGGGGAGGAGGGGAGGGCGGGGATGGGGGCGGGCCGCGGCGGGGGGGGGGCGTGCCGGGGGGGGCGTGCCGCGGCGGCGGGGGGGGGGAGGCTGGGGCGGGGATGGGGGCGGGCCGCGGCGGCGGGGGGGAGGCCGGGGCGGGGATGGGGGCGGGCCGCGGCGGGGGGGGCGTGTCGGGGGGGGCGTGCCGAGGGAGGCCGGGGCGGGCCGCGGCGGCGGGGGGGTGGGGGGGAGGCCGGGGCGGGGATGGGGGCGGGCCGCGGCGGCGGGGGGGGAGGCCGGGGCGGGGATGGGGGCGGGCGGCGGGGGGGGGGGTGTGGGGAGGGAAGTAGGGGTTGCGGCGGGGGCCGCCGCGGGGCGGGGCCTCGGTGCCCCGCGGCCTGGACCCGGCGTGGCGCCGGGGCCTTGTGTCTTCAGTGCCAGGCCCGGGCTCACCCCGCCAGGCCCGGCGCGCTCCGGGCGTTGGCAGCCCGGGGGGGCCCTTGGGGCTCCGGGCCTCACCCGGCGGCAGCGCAGCCCTTGGCAGCTGTTGTATCCCTCCCCTTCCCGCCGCCCCGAGCCGCGGCGGTGGTCGCGGCTCCCGATCCGGCCTCGGGGTCGGACACCCAGCTCCACAGCCGCTAGTGTCACCGCTCCCACACCCACCCGTGGCCCTGAGGCTCGGCAGGTCCCGGGAACGCTTCCAGCAACGGGGGCACCGGGCACCGTTCTCCTCTGCGGCTTTGCCGGCCCTCCCGGTCTCTGACTCTGCTCCGCTCCCCTCTGCTCTACGGAACTCAGACCCTCTCTGACCAGCTCCGCCCTGAGTGGTGCTGCTTCTGCCCCTGCCTGGCTTCAGGTTACCAGCCCAGCCATTACTTAAAGATTGGAACTATGCTTCGGGAGCAGCCCCGAAGGGCGTCTGCAGGTTGGCACCGTGAGAGGAGCAGCCTGCTCCGTAGCTGGGATGCTAGTAAGGCCAGGGTGTCTGTACAATCAAGACATAGCCTTTCATGCAAATGAGGGGTTGTGCTGCACCAATCATGGTATACCTCTATGTAAATGATAGCTTTGCCTGCACCAACCACAGACCTTCATGTAAATGAGGAATCGGGGTGACACCAATCACAGCAGCCCTCTATGCAGACAAAGAGCTGTGTCTGCATCAATCACAGCAGCCCTCCATGCAAATGAAGAGCTGTGGCTGCACCAATCACTGGTCTTCTGCTGGACCTTTCCCCCCCCCCCCAGGGCAAGTGCGCCCCCTCTGGCCGGGGTGGCAATGGCGGCAGGGTCCTCTAGGCAGCCAGCGGTGGGTGTGCTGGAAAGGGCAGAGCAGAGCCGCGGCTGGAACGGTGCCTTCCGGAGCCGGAGCAGCTGTGGTTGCCGCGCAGCCTCCTCGGGGTCTCTGGAGGTTCAGGGAGGCCGGGCCGCGGTGAGGCGTCCAGCCCTCACATCTTGGGCTCATTTACAGTGAAAATCAACACTGGAAGGGGGCTTGTAATGAAGATGTTTCAATACCAGTGCTTTAACCGAATCTGGCATGCTCTGCCGCTAGCCAGCACCCAGGGAGCAGGCGAGGGCCAAGGGCCCTTTCCAGAGCAGCTCAGGAAGGCAACAAGAGCAGAGATGGATCCTGGCACCCTTGGGGAGGCGGTTTGCACAACCGCCTCTTCCTCGGCCCCTTTTCTATCTGATCCGCCCCGAACCCCTGAGGCCTAACTTTACCCAGCCGTGCTGCAGATGATGTGTTCAGAGGGCAAGGGTGGACGAGATGGACGGGATCTTTGGGGCCAGGCCTCCCTGGCGGCTGCCTGGGCGGCCATCCCATCGCATCTGGAGGCCCGCTGCCTCCGAGGCCGAGTGGGCTGTGTACCTGCAGGATGTTACCCACGGCTCCTCTCAGGGCCCCTTCCTTCCTTTCTCCTCTCAGACGCTGCATAATGGCCCCGGAAAACTGGGGTTGGCACGCTGGCCTTTCAGATTTGCTTCCTGCTCACTCACAGAAATCATCTCACTCGCAAGAATTCATCTTGCTCCTCTATGGCAGAGGTATCATATGCCGGTTAAAGATTCAGAGTTATAGTTATTGGAGATAAAACTGGTTTCAGCAAGTTCCAGTGTCTGGAGACAGACCAGAGATTGGAAGCAATTTGGGAGGCTGCTAATGGTCAATTATTACAACTCCCGGTGGCTTTATTTATGTATTTATTTATCTTGCTGCAGAAGTGTGCTTCTTGTCCTTGAGCCGTGATGTATGGAGCAGGTGAGAATTTTCTGAGAGATATCAGTATGCTCCCCCCTGCCTTTGTCTTCCTTCTTCTAACAGCCATAAGAATTAGTGTCTAAATAAAATCAACCAACAGGAAAGCATGCACACTGCTGCTTTATGGCTCTGACAGATGATCGTAATGGGCAGCAAGCCTGTAGAATAGAAAACCTATAAAACAGCTTCAAAAGCACCTCTCCTTTGTCAAGTTAGGATGAAGAACATCTATAGACTTGAGGAAAAAATATCAACCAGCCAGAAAGTGTGGGTGAATTTCTTAGGTCTGAAAACAAGATGTTTATAACACACAAGACTGAATTCTAAATTGCAAAGCTATCCAGGCTGGGATTGGAGGCAGATCTAGACTTTCTTCCTTTACAAAGTCTATGGGATTTGAATAAATGTACTCATTCCTGTCACCGGAAGACAAAAGACCCAAGGCGCACTTTTTTGGGGGGTGGAGGGGTGTCTTCCTATGTAACTCAGACTGGCTTTAAACCCCAAAATCCTCCCACCGCAACCTCCCAAGGGCTGGTATTATAGCTGTGCATCACCAGACCTGCCATTCAAAACTTTTCTTATGAAAAAACAGAACAAAAAAAGGACTTGGAAGGCAGCTATGCTAACCACTATACCCACAGTGCCCATACAAGAGAGACCTCAAAGTCCAGCACACGTGACTCAGCCCCATTCTGCAGGAATGGTGCAGGGGATGTCTTGCTGTCCCACAAGAGCCTCTGGGCGCCACCAGTGAGCTAGCATGCAGAGCTCCCTGGGTTCAGCAATGCCAGTTGCACACACAGCGCCACCTTCAGGAGCCCTGGGCAGAGTCATCACAAACCTGCCATGCCCGCATGGGTTTGCAGGGCTCTTCACACTGCCTTGATTTTCCTTTTCAACCACATCTGTGCCTAGGATTAGTCAAATGACTTTAACTTACTGGATCAACCCTTGGCACTCTCAAGGGTTTGTGAAATGTCCTTGCTCTGTCCTCTACCTCCGCCCTCTACCAGGAACGACTTCTTGACCTAGCTTTGACTACCAATGGTTAAGCACCAGCTCGATAAGGCCCCTGGTTTACCTGTGAAGAGGGTTCAATGAGGCTTCAACACCCTGGAGCACGTTTGAACGGGGAAGCAGGAGGAGGCTGGAGAGGCAGAGGCATGCTAGGAGCAGAAGGCTGCAGATCCCCTCTTCCCCGGTTCTAGGTGAACACCTCTCCCACTAGCATCAGTACTGCTAACTGCTTGATCTGTTTGGAAACCTGCAAGTTTGTATTGAGATTCTGAACGGTTAACAAGAAAGTCTTTCTGTCATGTTCTCCCCATAACAGCCCTGTAAAGGAGAGTCACCAAAATCAATCAACGGCAACAAAAAGTATGTCTCGGGAATCAGGTAGAACAGAGAGAGTGAACAGGAATTTGGGAAAAGTATAATAGGTGACTTCGGAGATCTGCCCAAGGTTGTTGCCTTCATTTAAAAAATAAGGATATTAAAGACCTGACTCCCTAATTAGGAAAAAAATTCAATAGCTAGCTTGATGAAAAGTCGAATGAATACAGCTGATGATCTAACTGGTAATTTGAAGACTCATGCTGAGAAATTATCCCACAAAGTACCATAAAAGCACAAAGCATCCACTCATCTTGTAGAATGATTACTAAATGACCCATGCTGCTGACCACATATATGGTATATATGTGCATATCTTAGGGAAACTAGGAGAAGGACACAGAAACAGAGGGAAACGGGAAAACATACAACAGCGGGACCCATCAGCTGTACTGGTCATTGATCAAAACGAACTAAGCAACTCAATGGCAGCGATGGGAGGGAGGGAATGAGTGGGAAGGAGGGAAAAGCTGACACTAAGCAAAAGGAACGTAACGTACATATCACCCAATGTGGAAGAAATAACTGTATTGACAAAGCTCATAGAACTCATAAACTTTATAGACCATGATAAAGACAATTTGCCCCATGGGGGGGAACACAAAGCACTAGAAAACATGGATGCTGGGACTGAACTTGCCTAGCACGCATGAGGCCCTGGGTTCCATCCCCAGAATCATAGAACAAAAGCCCAAGAACTCTACAGGGTGAGGTGGCACACCCTTGGGATCCTAGTACTCGGGAGGCAGAGCGGAGGATTCTTGAGCTCAGGAAGAGTAGTGAGATCCTCAATGAAAAGGAAAAAAATGAAGGAGAGAATGGGGGGAAACAGGGAGGAGGATAGGACTGAGGAGGAAAGAAGGAAGGGAGAAGAAAAAAGAGAGGGAGGGGGGAGAAGAAAAGAGAAAATCAGTAACTATTTACATACTAGCAGATGTCCATTAGAAATGAGCAAAAGATTCCTTCCAGGAGGCAATGTAACAAGAGGCCCAATGTAGACCCGCATGAAGACCCACATACAGAAAGCAACCACCATTCTCTGAACGGTTGTGGTAAGAATGCGCTGGATAGATCTTCCGTGGAGCAACCTGTGAGTTCAATGGAACCACGGCGGGCATCTCAGGGAAGACTGTTGACGGTATGTGCCACAGGGATCCTCCCCCCCCCAAGAGGAATTTTCAGGAACAACCATGAGATTTTCAAAAAAGAAAGAAAGAAAGAAAGAATAGGAAAAGGATTATTTTCCCTTAACAAACATTAAGATGGCTTCTAAAATGACTGGTGAAATCTGAGGTGAGTTTTTAGACGTATTTGAAGAGCAGACTCACAAAGCCAAGGAAAGCAGGCTCCCTGAACACGCCGCCCCCCCCCCCCCAATCTGCTGGGGTTTCCTTGTGAGTTCTAGGCGCTCCAGATGTGCCTTGCATGTGGTCTCACTGAGTCTGGTGGTGCAGACAGACGGATGAAGACAAGCACAGTATTAGGATAGGCCCTTGGTGGGTGGTCAGGGCCTGGCAGCTTCGGTGAGGCCAGTCTTGGGGTTATTTGGAGAGCTACTTAGGGGCATGGTTAGCACACCTGAGGTGGGGTGGTAAGAGATTGGGAAGGGGAGGGGAAACTCCTGCAGCCTCCTCTGGGTGAGCCCTGGCTTGGTGTGTCCCACAGGCCAGCCTGGGGTCCCCTCAGCTGCTCAGAGCCCGCAGGGGATCCAGGGGCTGGCCCCTCCCATTCCTGGCCAATAAAGGCTGAAAGGCGGGAAAACAACTTAGCTAAGGAGGCAGGTAGAACTTCCCAGGAGCCCCTAAAGGAATTGGGCTGATGTAGAGCCCCTATTTCAATGTAATGTTATTTCCTTAAAAGTTTACCTACACATTTAATGAATTCATAAAACTCAACCTCAAGCCTCTCACAGGGTGTGGGGAGGGGCGGGTGCAGTTTTGTAATTTCACATTTGCACTCTGGATGCTGGAGTTTGCAGAAGCCAGCGTGGGGGCCGGGCTGGGAGCAGGAATGAGGAAGTGAGATTCCCAGGAACCTCCTGTCAGTCATGTTAGGTTTATAAAACGAGGTAGGAGTAAGAACAGCACCACGCACGGTATTCAGGTCAGGGGTAGGTTTATTCAATAGACCTGCTGGGACCAGGCCAGGTTGGCACTCCACGTGGCTGGCAAAGAGGGTGTCTGGCCCTAGGTTAGGTCTTATCTAGGGTAGGGGCAGGGAGAGGTGTGTCCAGGTAAAGGGAAGTGGGACCAGGTAAGAGGAGGTGGGACCAGGTGGGAGAAAGGTGTGGCCACATCAGATCCAGATGTGACCTCAGCAGATGCTGATGTGACCTCTTCCAGGTGTCCCAGTTGCCTAGGTAACACAGGTACTGGGCAGGGACTGCTCACCACCCAGGAATGGACCTTACAAGTCACACCTTAAGGCCTGGGGGGGGGGGCGGAGTTGTGGGGAGGGGTGGGGCATGCCCGCTAGGAGGAGCCTCCTCCTCTCATACCCACACCACATGGTCAGCTGGGCCTTCAGCTCAGCCCAGCCCTAAGGACCAGCTGGTCTGTGTTCCAGGGGATACGAGGGGCCTACATGGGGCCTTGGGAAGGGCTTCCCACCTTCTGAGACATCTAAACCAGAGTTCACGTCTTGACACTATCTTTTAGTAAAAAGAGCCTGAGGCGCGTCTTGAGAGAACAAGAGTAATTCTATCTTGCTCAGGCAACCTACCTTGATTAACTTTTTGCCTTTGTTCTAAGCCCTGCTAGCCAAGATGTTTTTGAGAAGTGTCATTGTATTGAGAGGTATTATTATGTTGAAATTGACCAGAACCTGCACAGATTACAGAAAGAGGTTGTTTATACTGAAACCATCAGACCCTAACTACCCCCCCACCACACACAGATGACCCATCCGGTTCTGGTTCTGTAACCCCCTGCTGACGCTAACCACCCCGAATGTTACCCCTAGCTCCGAGCCAATCAGATTTGTATTCACATGTAATTCTGTTTGAACACCTGGATAATGTATCTTTTTGTCACCTTGTGGTTTTTGCCTTTATAAACCCTGATGGGGTCTCCTCCCTCTGCTGTGTCAGAGTGTGTGGGACGAGGTCCTAGCCTAGGCTTGTTCTGAATAAACCTTGCGTTTTGCAGTTCGAGTGTCTGAGTCTCCGGTGGTCTCCGGTGATCTTTGAGGAGTGGGCATTTCAGTCTCATTTCCCATCTGAAACTCGGTTTCCACATCTGCGGTGGCGCTATCCCATCTGCAGGGTATTTGGGATGACATGCACTCAGTCATAACTATGTATTTCCTCTTCGCTGGCTCCAATCATTCTAAGTCCAAGTGCCCACACAGGCAATTCTGAATCAACCCTGTGAGTTGGAACTGGCATCTCTTTCCTCTCCTCCAGATGGAGAAATAGTGGCAGAGAAAGGGCGGGTTGGTTGGTTTGCTGGAAGATCCCACAGGTAGCACATCTGGGAGTCCCCAGGCCCAGGGCCTTTATTCTCAGGCACTGATTTTCCTGCCCTGGACAAGGAGCCATGACACCAGCAGAGCAGGCTCCTTCACTCAGTCAATCAGCCGCTCAACGATTTCTGAGAGCCCATCCCTACCAGGCCTTGACTATGTGCTAGAAATTCAGTGATGCAGAGAGCAGACATGTCCCTATCTCTGAAGCTTCTGAGTGTGTGTGTGTGTGTTTATGTGTGAACCAAGGGCCATACTGGAGACAAACAATCAACAAGTGAATGAGCAACAGCATAGAGTGGCCTTCATCTTCCTGGAGAGATGGTGTGGGGTCTCCATCTGTGGAGGTGAGGAAGTTCCGTCTGTGGAGGTGAGGATCTAAGCTGGGATCTGAGCTGGGATCTAAGTGGACAGGCTGCACAGGGTCAGAGGCTTGGCCGCTGCTCCCGACAGAGGTCCTGACACCTCAGGCTGCCCTCTCTGCCCCAAGGTGCTCCCTGGTCTGGAGCTGCAGCTTGTCTGGCCCCAGCCTGCCCAGCTGGAGCCCCGTGAGTTGTGCAGGGCTTTGGGCCTCTTTGTTTTTTGTTTGTTTTTCTTGGGGGGGAAGGGTCTGGTCGTGGGGCCTGAACTCTGGGCCTGGGCGCTGTCCCTCAGCTCTTCAGCTCAAGACTAGCTCTCTACCACTTGAGCCATAGCGCCACTTCCGGCATTTTTCTTTTTGCTTATGTGGTGCTGAGGAATCGAACCCAAGGCCTCATGCCTGCAAAGCAAGTGCTCTACCATGGCCACCTTCCCAGCCCGCTTTGGGTCTCTTTGGAGCCCAGATTTTGAGCGTTGGTCTGGTGGTGGATGTCCGGCCCTGGCCCTCTCAGTGGGTGACAAAGCCCTTCCAGGGTTCCAGTCAGACCTGGAAACAAAGCAAGACTTTTGCCAGACAGAGCTGGGGCCTGGAACTGTGCACAAGCATGCTTGTGTGTGGGGTGGAGAGGAAGGCAAGGGGGTGGTGGTGGGAAGGAACAGAGAAAAAACCTAGGATCCAGGGTGCACAAGCTAAGTCCTCAGATCCTCTCACTGGACATCCAGTGGCCCATCTGGCTTTTTGAGCCAACATGTCTTTTCATATTGAAACCCTTAGCCTTCCACACCCCTGGCCACTCCTGGCTGCCCTGCTTGGGGAGCTCTGACTTCTCGTGGCACTGCCCCAGGGAAGCTACCAGGCTGCACAGAATCCTAGCTGTCACTGGCCTGCTCCTCTCACTAAGCAGTCAGCTGCTTGGCTAAATAGACAAATCCAAGGCTAAAGCCGAAGCTTAAAACTCTGAAAGACAGAAAAGGAAATTGGAGCCAAGGAGGCAGATCCTGACGTTCTGCTTGAGCCACTTGTGCTTTTCAGTCGATTCATTCCATCTGGAAGCTTTGCCTCGCGCTGAGAATTTCCTGGATTTCAGGAGAGCAGGTGGGGACTAGAGCACAGAGCAATGGAACAATGGGCCCAGTAGCTTTATTGTCAGGGCTGACCCTCCCTTCCCCGGCAGTGACATACACACACACACACACACACACACACACACGTAGTTCATTCCCACTGCACACACAGCAACTGGCCAACAATGGGCCCAGTAGCTTTATTGTCTGGGCTGACCCTCCCTTCCCCGGCAGTGACACACACACACACACACACACAGCAGATGTAGCTCATTCCCACTGCACACACACACAGCAACTGGCCAACAATGGGCCCAGTAGCTTTATTGTCTGGGCTGACCCTCCCTTCCCCGGCAGTGACACACACACACACACACACACACAGCAGATGTAGCTCATTCCCACTGCACACACACACAGCAACTGGCCAACAATGGGCCCAGTAGCTTTATTGTCTGGGCTGACCCTCCCTTCCCCGGCAGTGATACACACACACACACACACACACACACACACACACACACACACGTAGTTCATTCCCATTGCACACACAGCAACTGGCCAACAATGGGCCCAGTAGCTTTATTGTCTGGGCTGACCCTCCCTTCTGGCAGTGACACACACACACACACACACACACACACACACACACACAGAGCAGATGTAGCTCATTCCCACTGCACACTCACAGCAACTGGCCAACAGTCCAGCCCTGGCAGGAACAGATGGCTGCTCTAATGGGAGCCTGAAGAGGTGTGAGGAAAGGACTGTTTACAAAGGTGTGGGCGGGCTGATTTTGTAGGCAATGAGCTGTGCTGGTGAAAGGCAGTTGTGGCCACACCGCCCCCTTTACCAGAGCCTGGTGGAGGAGTGGGTGTGTGCCAGGCCTGGCTTCTGTGACTCCAGCGGAGGACCGCTGGTACCTTCTGGGGACGATGGACAGAGCTGGGGGGGGCAGAGCACTCCTGGCACCACAGCCTCCCCACTAGCTACTGGGGCCGGCAAGGGTGACCCCTGCATCCTGGCCCCCTGTGAGGAGCATGGAGGGGTGGGGGTAACATGCAGAACAGAAAGATGGGCAGGGTCTCCATCCCGCCTGAGCTGCCACCGCGGCAGTGTGCTTCCTGCAGGCAGGCAGACAGACCTCAACGAAGCGAGAGGAAGGGAGGAGTGTCACATGCTAGAAACTGGACCTGGCTCTCAGTGGCCAATGGATGCCACCGTCACCAGAAACACAAAGCTGGGAATGGAGACTCCCCCAATCAACTGGGTCTTCAAGGGTCAACGCAGTGAAGAGGGTGAGTTCCCTACAGACTGCCCGAGAGCAAACACCAGGCAGTGCACTCTGCATCTCGGCCTCGTTGTTTCGGGGTAGGAGAGGCTTTGGGAAGTGTCTCTGGGCTGTGACAGAGATGACCTTCCATGGTGGGGCCAGGAGCTCCCAAAGCACAGGGTGGACCAGGTCTTTATTCTGCTCCAAAACTCAAGACTTCCCCACTTCATCTCCACCTCAGGGGTCAAACTTGGAGCCTGGCATTCATGTCCTTCATCTTTATGATCCAACTAGACTTTCGATTAATTTTCCCGAACTCCATCCTTCTAGTGCTCTAGGCCTGGGGTCTCATCCCTCCCTATGTCTGTGCTATCATTCATGGTTCTCGAGCAACAGAGTTGCTAAATCCATTCAGACTGTTTTGAAGGCAGGCCCCACACTTTTGCTGGAAACCATTTAACTCAAAAGCACCAGCGATTGAACAGAAGACTACATGGAAATGGGAGACAAAGTGCTATCACACACAGAACAAAATCTAAGGTCAGTACAGAGCAGCCAATGAGTGAAAGCATCAGGCATCCAGGTCCAGTGTCCTAGTTTTAGACCCAAAAAAGGAAGGAACAAAACACTATCTGGCAACCAACTACTGTGTCACATTTAGGCTTTGCCCTCTGTTCATGGAACCCTTGGAGCCCCCAAGTGGCAGCAGTAGCTTGTGGTGAGAAGCTGTGGCGGGCTCACTTGAGTCTGTGCGTGGTGTGAATCACATGGCACCAGGATGGTGTCCAGAGGGTGGGGATTTCCAGCCCATCCCCCAGCTCCAGGGAGGGGCCAAGCTGAGAGACTGGGTTCAGTAAAAACCCTTGAACCAGATTCAGAGAACTTGAGCTGGCATCCCACTTGCGTCCCTGGGGAGAGGCTTCTATACCAGGCCTTTCTAGACCTTGACCCATAGACCTCTCTGTTGTACTAAGTACAACGCTTTCTGCTGGGAGTGTCCCAGTGAACTACTGAACCTAAGCAGGGGTTGTGGAAATATCCAGTTGGTAATATAGCCCAGGAACCCTATTTGTGGTTGGCACAGGGGAAGGGACTGCCTGGTGTGACTGAAGTCAGCTCTAGGAGTTACTGTCAACTGACCTGATTTCTAGGACTTGTTGGTGTAAGAGAATCAGGACACTGGTTGGTATGAGAAAAAGACATTTCTTTTTCTTTTTTTTTTGGGTCCGGTCGTGGGGCCTGAACTCTGGGCCTGGGCACTGTGCCTCAGCTCTTCAGCTCAAGGCTAGCGCTCTACCACTTGAGCCACAGCACCACTTCTGGCTTTTTTCTTTTTTTGCTTATGTGGTGCTGAGGAATTGAACCCAGGGCCTCATGCATGCAAGGCAAGTGCTCTACCACTGAGTCACCTTCCCAGCCCAAAAAGACATTTCTTTAGAGTCCAAGGACACCTATTTTGGTGTGAGAACCTTTTAACCATAAGATTAAAAAAATGACAACACACAAACGATTTGGCTTCCAAAGGTTTGTTATACATGCTGGCATGCTAGCACCCTGAAACAAATCTTCCTAAGGTAGAAGATCTGTGGGATACAGTTACTGTTCAGCAAAACACAGATAGAAGCTATTATCATGACACATTTGCTTCCCAAATGGTTATAATTGTGGTTCTGTGCTCTTTTAGTGCGAGAAGTCAACCTATTTTCTTAGATGGGCCTTCTCAGAAAACAACAAGGGAGGGCTGGGAATGTGGCTTAATGTTAGCGCTTGCCTAGCATGCATGAAGTCCTTGGTTCCATTCCTCAAGTACCACATAAACAGAAAAGGCCAGAAGTGGCGCTGTAGCTCAAGTTGGTAGAGGGCTAGCCTTGGGCAAAAAGGCTCAGAGATAGTGCCCAGGCCCTGAGTTCAAGCCCCAAGACTGGCAAAAGAAAACAACAACAACAAGGGATCAATGAATTGTGTACTCATCAGTTGTACAAGGCTCTAGTGGCGCTGGCTGGTTAGTGCCTTCTACTTGTCTACTGGACTTCCCAGGCCCTGCAGTCAGGGGGGCTGACGGCCGGAGCAGAGAGAGCCACACGTGTTCAGTGAGCCAGGATCAACCCCCTCCCGGCAGGTGAGGAAGAGAACACTTTTGTGTTAAATGTCCCCAAGCGTATTGCTCCGGCTTTCCTCCCAGGCGCCTTCCAGGGAGCGAACTCCCAGGCGACAGTGCGCGTGCGCAGGGCTCTCCTTTGGCTCTTGGGCCCTCCACCACCGCAGCCCTGGCTGCGCTTCCCTCCGGTGTCACGGAGGGCCAGACTGCCTTACCCGCGGCAGGAAGTGCGAGGGTTCCAGGCTACAGACTGGAGGCCCCCGCTCCACAGAACATGCCAGTGCGTCACCCACGGCCGGGGCGGCCCTCAGCACAGGTCCGGGGTCGCGCTCCACGCGAGCGTGCAGCAGGAGGCCAGCGCTCGGCCCGCTGACCGCCCGCGCCTCCGCGAGCCCGCCTCCGCCGCGGGACGCGCGTTGCCGCCCGCGTGCCCGACTCTCCTGAGGGTCGCGCGCCCGGCTCCAGAGCACCACGCCCCCGCCGCGCTCCCGGCGTGCCCTGGGGCGCCTGGAAGGTGGACTACGACTCCCACAAAGCACCGCGGGACCAAGCCGTCTGATTGGCCGAGCCTCCGGCGTCGACCAATAAGAGGAGCTCTTGTTGGCGGGTGCCTTGGCGGCCGAGTTCGGAAGTGTCGGGCTCAGCGCCCGCGCGGCGTCTGCCTGGTTGCTCTGGAGCCGGTGGCGTCGCTGCCCGCCCTCCGGTCCGGCAGCCTCTGCCATGGGGAGCGCCGAGAGCAGCGAGAGCCGCAGAGTGTCCTTCGAGATGGACGAGGAGGAGCGGGTCCGGGTGCTCCAGGGCATCCGGGTGAGCGGCGCCGCGGGGCCGGGCCGGGCCGGGCCGGGCGTGGAGGGCGCCCAAGGGCGCTGCGGCGCGGCCCGGCCCTGAGGGAAGTGCGGCCGGCCGGAGCGTCGGCCGCCCGCCGTCCTCGTGGAGTCCCGGCCGGGCCAGGGGTCCGGAGGCTCGGCGGGTCTCCGGCCGGGAAGAGGCCACGCCGGGCCTCGGTGTCCAGCCTTCTCGACACGGCCGTCCGGGAGGAGGAGTGGAGGCCGCGGGTCGGGAGGCCGCCAGCGTCCGAGGGAAGCGCAGCTCGGGTCGGCTTAGCGTTTACGTTTTGCGAGTTTGTTCCGCGCCCGCGCCTCTCCCCAGTGTGCGCGTCGCGTTCTGTGTACCGGGCGCCGCCTGCCGCGGCCGCCCGCGCGCGGGAGCGCCCTGCCCTCCGCCGCACGCAGGAATTGCGCCTGAGGTCCTGGGCCGCGCGTCCCTGCCGAAGCCCTCCACGTGGACCCGCAGCCGCGCTCTTGAGAAAGCCTCCTCTCCAGGCTATGCAAGGCTGCCCAGGTGCCCGCTGACCTCTCTGACCACATCCCAGGCCAGTCCCCTTGCCTCCTCATCTCCACCTGTCTGTTCGCTCAGGAGTTCTTTCTTGCCTTCTCTAGAAGATGCCAAGCAATCTCTATTTACCGTGCACCGCTCCATTCCTCTTCCCGGTTTCCACCTTGTCACTCCCCACACCTTACATGTTTCTCCCCATCCAAGCACCAAACAGACTTGACCCTACTTAGCTTCCAAGACCAGGTGTGTTCAGGTCAGAATGGGCCTTAGACAGATTCTATGTCCCTGACCACGAAAGTCCAAAATAGCGTCCACCTGGCTGACAGTTTTATTTCCATTGCACCCGTCTCGTTTTAAAACTTGCGCTGATAAGTTGTTTTTCCGTTAGTGTAAGTTCTTGAGACAGGCTCTTGTGTGACAGGTGAGACTATCCCCAAAATGCAAGAGAATAATAAAAGCAGCTCATAATTTTGAGTGTGGTGGCAGCTGTGCGTTGCCCTTTACAGACAGTATTTCATTTAATTTTCTACAGACCTCTGAGAGAAGTATTCTACCATCCCATTTCTTGAGTAAGGAGATCTGAGGTACTGAGCCAGAAGTCACATCCGAGATCACATAGGTGACCACTGGGGAGAACCAGGATTGAAGTAGGTCTTTCCAGACCTTGCTGTTGAACTCCCAACAGTTTATAGTTCCTCCTACACTGCGTGTGGAACGCTGCGAGTGCTGTGTCAATAGTTGTTGAATGATTAAATGCATATACCCAGTAAACAGACCAATTTAAAAGAAATACCCAGTGGATTGTAGAATTAAGTAGGGAAGTAGTTCAGGAAAAAGCTCAGTTAGGGGCTGGGAAGGTGGCTCAGTGGTAGAGTGCTTACCTTGCATGCATGGGCCCTGGGTTGGATTCCTCAGCACCACGTAAGCAAAAAGAAAAAAGCCGGAAGTGGCGCTGTGGCACAAGTGGTAGAGCACTAGCCTTGAGCTGAAGAGCTGAGGGACAGCGCCCAGGCCCAGAGTTCAGGCCCCACGATCGGACCCCCACCCCAAAAAAAAGAAAAGGCTCAGTTAATGTGGATTTGGGTTAACAGCTTTTTTTTTTTTTTTGGTCTTAGTTGCCACCTTAAAAAATTAGTTAATGTGGGGACTGGTGGCTCACATCTATAATCCTGGCTACTCAGGAAGTTGAGATCTTGATTAAAAGCTAGCCCAGGCAGAAAAGTCTGTGAGATTCTTATCACCAGTTACCCACCAAAAAGCCGGAAGTGGAAGTGTTCTTACTTGGTTCTTACTAGGTGGTCTAGAGTCCTGTTAACTTAGCTGTGACAAGTAAATGGGAAGGAAAGAAGGAACCTCAGTGATTGTGTCCTCTTCTATTGGGCAGGCTGATCAGAGAAAATAAGTGTCCTGTCCAGAGGCACGTGGGGAGAGGTGCTTAGCTCCATATCAGGAAAGGATAAGTCATGCTTGTGTACTTCATTTGAAAGAGAACGATAGAAGAAAGGATGGGATAGTAATGAGTGCTTTTTGTTACTCCTTGTTCACTTTATCTTTAGGCAGGTGAGTAGAGATCAGGAAAAAAAAGATCGATCAACAAAGCAGTTATGGAAGATGAGAAGATGAGAAGTTAATACATTAACCTAGTAAGAGATTCTTAAAGAATATCTGCCCTGGCTCCTTCAGAGAAAATAAAGTATTCCTAGAGACCACTTGTATTTATTCCCCAGGTCTTAGAAAGTGTTCTGGTTCCTTTAAAATGAAAGGTTAGGGAGGGCCTTGCTCATTTGCATATATTTGCATATAAAGTCTTAAGCCCTAATTTTTTGGAAGGAAAAAGAAATTTAATTAATGCAAAGTGCTACAATTATATTCAACTCTACTTTTTAGAACAAGCATGCGTGAAATACATAAAGATAATTTTAACCAGTTCATTTACCCTCATCCTCAAATAAGAATAGACAAACTTATGGCAATAGTATCTTCTGTATGTCTACTTTTTTTCTCCATCCCATGTAAAAAAGCCACCTAATAATTCAAACAAAGTTGGTTGCTTGTTGACATCCAGACTTCTCACAGTTCTTCAACTTCTTCCCTATGCTAGTTACTCAGCTTCCTATTCCACTGCCTTGGTAAACCTATTTCCTTAACCTTGTCCCCAAGCTCATTATTTAGACTAGATAAGCCTTACTATTAGTGCTCCTTTGAGAATAGCTCTGGGCCACTGGGGAGTGGAAAGTCCAGAGGATACAGTTAGATATGCAAGAGAATCCCACAACATCCCACAACCAGAGAGGCTACCATCTCAGGAAATATTTGCTGCCAGTATATTACCAGACATGCCTCGCCTTACAGAGATGAAGAACAAAGGCCAAGTGTCTGCCATCTGGAGGACTCAGGTGTGTAGAGGAAAAGATAGAAAGGAAAGACAAAGAGGCAGCAGAATGAAAGCTGCAAGTTCTGAGAAAATAGCACAAAGGCAAATGCCTGTTTGGGGAGATGACTCTGGTGCTATGATCTGAACCAGTCTTGTGGATGGTGCATAGTGACTTGGCTGGGCACTGTGCCTGGTGCATTATTTCAGATATTGCACATGCTAACCTTGAGAGACACCATAATCCCCCTCTTAGAGTAAAATGTCATCCCCATCTCATAAGTGAGGAGGTAGGTTCAGTGAGCTGAGTGTGTTAGTAAAAGATCTGGAAAGCCAGGTTCAAAGTTAGATGCTTGACAGGCATAGGGATGAGGATGTTTGAGAAAGTTGTGGGCCACCGGGAGCTGGGCCCCGGATGCCAGGAAACGCTGTGAATATGTTTTCCTGGAGGCCACATTGAAGTTCTCATACCAGGAGAAGAGTATTTAAAGATATAAAAAACAAAAAAAAAACTATTAATACAATTTTTAGTGTTCTTTGACATGGAAACACAGTCTCAATTTCATGTCCATCCAAAGACATTTCATAATTGTGCATAATGCAGTCCCTTTTTATTTAGAACAAATTCAAAGGCTATGTATCGAAAGTTTTCATTCTTTTGCTACTTCTTTCCATTGGCTTTTGCCACCAATACAATGGGATGGAACAGATTGGATCCCTCTTCTGAAAGGCCACCCTGGCCTCCTCCCTAGTCAAGTTTTCTCTTTTATTGATCCTGCCTCGATATATTTTAATTTTCTCTAGCCTCTGGATGTTAAATCTTTGTTTTTTTGTTTTTGTTGGTCCTGAGGCTTGAACTCTGGGCCTGGGTGCCTGCTCTGAGCTCTTCAACTTAAGGCTAGCTTGCGCTACCACTTGAGTCACAGTCTTCACTTCTAGTTTCTGGTGGTTTATTGGAGATAAGAGTCTCACTGTCTTGCCTGCCCAGGCTGGCTTTGAACCATGATCCTCAGATCTCAGCCTCCTGAGTAGCTAGGATTATAGCCATTGGCACCTGGATGGATGTTAAATCTTTTACTGATGCCTGCCTCTCTCTCTCTTTCTTTCTCTCTTTCTTTCGCCATTGGGCTTGAACTTTGGGCTTGGGCACAGCTCTTCAGCTCAAGGCGAGCACTCTACCGCTTGAGCCACAGCACCACTTCTGGTTTTCTAGTGGTTTATTGGAGATAAGAGTCTCATGGACTTTCCTGCCCAGGCTGACTTTGAACTGTGATCCTCAGATCTCAGCCTCCTAGTAGCTAGGATCACAGGCGAGAGCCACCGGTGCCCACCGGTGCCTGGCTGATGCCTTTTTCTGACTTGCTAACTTGCCTGCTTTTGCTTATAGTCATGTGCCTGGGGTTTTATTTCTGGTTTGTGGAGATACAGAAATGTGTTTATAGGGGCTAGGAAGGTGGCTCAGTGGTAGAGCCCTTTCCTTGCATGCCTGAGGCCCTGGGTTCGATTCCTCAGCACCACATAAGCAAAAAGAAAAAAGCCGGAAGTGGCGCTGTGGCTCAAGTGGTAGAGCGCTAGCCTTGAGCTGAAGAGCTGAGGGACAGTGCCCAGGCCCAGAGTTCAGGCCCCACGACCGGACCCAAAAAAAAAAAATAAAAAACAAGAAATGTGTTTATAATTTGCCATGTTTGCTAAGTTTTTTTTTTTTTTTTGTCGTGGGGCCTGAACTCTGGGTCTGGGAGCTGGCCCTCAGCTCTTCAGCTCAAGGCTAGTGCTCTGCCACTTGAGCCACAGTGCTACTTCCTGCTTTTTCTGTTTATGTGGTACTGAGAAATTGAACCCAGGGCCTCATGCATGAAAGGCAAGCACTCTACCACTGGGCCACCTTCCCAGCCCTTGCTAAGTTTTTTATTAGGTGTTTCTGACTTCGTTTTTAAAAACAAAAACAAAAAACTTTACTGAGATGTATTATATATCACAAATATTTCTCATTTCAAATATCGTGTGTGCATGTGTTGGGGGGGGGGTGTCCTGGGGCTTGAACTAGAAGCTGGGTGCTGCCCCTGAGCATTTTTGCCCAAGGCTAGTGCTCTACCACTTGAGCCAAAGCTCTACTTCTAACATTTTAGTGCTTAATTGGAGATAAGAGTCTCAGGGACTTTTTCTGCTTGGGCTGGATTCAAACCATGATCCTCAGACCTCAGCCTCCTGAGTACTTAAGATTACAGGCATGAACTACCTTCTTTTTTGTGGTGCTAGGGCTTGAACCCAGGGCCTTGTCCATTCTAAGCTACATATCAGCTCTTAATATTTTCAAAATTGGTGGTTTTATAGGTGTTTGTAGTCTGTTGCTTTTCATTGCTGAGTAGTACCCTACTGTATGGGTTATATAGAACATTTTGAGTGTTCCGTCCTCAATGGGGATTTGAATTGTTTCCAATTCTCAGCTATTTTGAATGCTACTAGGATTGTTTGTTGCAAGTTTTTTTTTTTTTTTTTTTTAATATGTCTTTATTTCTCAAGGATAGACTTGCTGGGCCACTTTGTTTATGAGTTGGGTTTAACTTTTTAAGAAACTGCCAAGTTGGATATAGTGGTACATATCTGTAATTTTAGCACTCAGAGGGCCCAACCAGGAGAATCATCATTTAAGGCCAACCAAGGCTATATGAGACCCTGTCTAAAAAGAAAAGACAAAACAACCTTGCCAAGTTGTTTTTTAAAGTGGTTGTATTCTTTTCCATTTTCACCAGCATTTATGAGAGTTTGGGTTCACATAACCTTTCCAACACTTGCTATTGTCTTGTCTTTTTGATTATAGCAATTCTAGTAGCTGTGAAATGGTATGTCATTTTGGTTTGAATTTGCATTTGTCTAATAACTAATGCTGTTGAGCATCTTTTCATGTGCTCATTTTCTATCCATATTTTTTTTTGTGAAATATACTCATATCTTTACCATTCTAATTGGATTATTTGTCTTTTTTTAAAATCATTATTCCTTTGTGCTGGATATAAACTCTTTGTTCTGTTCTGATTTGCTGGTCTGCTCTGATTTGCTGCTATTTTTTCCAGTATGTGGCTTGTGTTTTCATTTTCATAATAGAGTCTTTGAACTGCAAATGTTTAGTAATTTTGATGAAGTTTATTCTTTTCAAATTTGATTGTGCTTTTGATATTGTAAAATATTTGCCTAACCTGAGGTCATGGAACTTTTCTCCTGTTTTTTTTTCCCTAAAAGTTTTATAGTTTTTGCTATTATATTTACGTTTATTGGTATGTTTTGAGGTGACTTCAGTATATGTTGTAAGGTCTGGCTGTAAGTCAGAGCTGGACAAAAATCCTCTTTCAGTGGGCCCGATAGTAAATCCATCAAAACACCAGAAAGTCTGTGTCATGAGTACTCAGTTTTGACATTTTTGGTGAAAGTACCACAGACAATATGTTAATGAGTGGGTATAGCTGCGTTTCAGTAAAAAATGATTTACCAAATCAAGTGATGAGTTGAACTTGGTTCAAGTACTAGAGTGTGCTGAAAATTTTGTTTTGCATGACGTATCTTATTTTTCATAATCCATTTGTTGAAAAGCCTATTTTTCCCCCTTGAATTACTTTGGAATCTCTTCGTGAAAAATCCATTCAGTATAAACCTAAGGTTTATTTCTGGACTTTGAATTCAGTTCCATTGGTCTCTATGTCTGTCCTTCTGCCAACACCATGTTTTTATGATTATTATTGCTTTGTACTCTCAAAACTGGGAAGTATGACTTCCTTCAACTTTATTCATTTTCAATATTGTTTTAGCTGTTTTGAGTCCTTTGTGTTTCTGCATACATCTTAGGATCAATTTATCAACTTCTACAAAACACCTGTTGGGACTTTTTTTGGGGGTGGTGGTGGATAGGCTAGTCCTGGGGCTTAACCTCTGGGCTTATGTGCTGTTCCTGAGCTTCTTTTTGCTCAAGGCATGAGCTTTGCCACTTGAGTCACAGTGCCACTTCTGGCTTTTTTGAGTAGTTTATTGGAGATAAGAGTGTCATGGATTTTCCTACCTGGGCTGGCTTTGAACTGCAATCCTCAAATCTCAGCTTCCTGATGAGTAGCTAGGATTACAGGTGTGAGCTACTGGTGTCCGGCTCTTGCTGGAATTTTGTAATGAATCTATAGATTGCTTTGGGGAAGAATTGCCATTTTAACAATATGGAATCTTCAGTCTGTGAAAATGTATTTTTTCCATGATGTATCTCAGCAACATTTTATATTTCTCGTGAAACAAGTTTACACTTTCTAAAAATATTCCCAAGTGTTCTTTTTTACATTGTTATGAACAATTTTTTTTTTTTTTTTGGTTGTGGGGCTTAAACTCTGGGTCTGAGAGCTGTCCTTGAGCTCTTCAGCTCAAAGCGAGCACTCTGTCACTTGAACCACAGCATCACTTCTAGTTTTCTGGTGGTTAACTGGAGATAAGAGTCTCATGGACTTTCCTTCCCGGGCTGACTTTGAACTGTGATCCTCAGATCTCAGCCTCCTGAGTAGCTAGGATGACAGATGTGAGCCACTGACGCGACTGACGCGTGGCATTGTTTTTTAAATTAATTTTTTATTTTATTTTATTTTTTATGTGGAACTAAGGAATCAAACCCAGGGCCTCATGCATGCTAGGCAAGCACTCTACCACTAAGCCATATTCCCTACCCACAAAATTGTTTTTTAAAATTAATTTTTGACTTTTAGATTGCTAGTATGTAGAAATAGAGTTTATTTTTGCATATTGATCTCATGTTTTGCAACCTTACTACAGATTCTTGTTCTTTTCATTATTAATTCCTTAGGATATTAGGTAGGATCATACTATCTGCCAGTAAAGGCAGTTTTACTTCCATTCCACTCTGGATTCTCTCTCTTTTTTTTTTTTTTTAACTTGTCTTATTGCATTGGCTACATTCCACAGCACACTGTTTAATAGAAGCTGTGAAAATTATTTTCTTGCCTGAACTTAGGGAGAGATCATTGCATCTTTTCATGAATAATATGTGAACTGTAGGCTTATGTATATATCCTGTTCACATTAATGATTTTATTAGTCTCTGTCACCCTGTTCTTTTCAGACTTTGATCTTATTTTTCTTTAGTAAGTTCTAAGAGAGCAAAGATTTTTTTTTTTTAAGTTAGAATGGCTAGTTAGTTATGTGACTTTTGAGTTCATGTTGACTTAGTGAATTAACAGTTCTCCTTGTCAAGTTGGCAATCTGACAGCTGTGAAGGAGGAATTACTAGGACTTGTTTCATATGTATATAGCAGTTTCTTTTCTACTGTACTCTTACCCAACAGCATTTCTGAGCTTGAATCTTTGAATGTCCCAGCATTAATAGCAATGATCTGTATGGTAGTTTATATTACTACTTTTTCCTGTTCTTTATCTCTGTTTTGTTTTTGCTAGATGTTAACGTACATATCTGGGATCCTCTCCAATCGATAATAATCTTTTTGTTTGCATCCTTCATCTTAAGTTGACTTGGTTAAAGTAAGTGTGTAAACAAAAAATGTTGACGCTTTAGAGAGATAGATGTGATATGTCCTCCATGTATATATTTAGCATATATACCTTGAAGGATTAGATCACAAGTCTTCTCCAATCTTCAACCTTACCGTGCTGCTTGGTTTACCATTTGAGTGAGTGTAATTTGACAGAGTCACAACAGGAAATGCCAGCTTGGGAAGCCAAGAAACAGCCAGCCAGCACATCTCTTGCTTTCCAATGAATGGAGTCTGAGTTTGAATTTCAAGTCCAACAAACTGCCTGAGCACACACTGTGTGCCAGTCCCTGGGCTTGGTGCTTTCACACACGCTCCCCCAACATGTCACATCTTGGGCTGCGTGTTGAGATATTAGGAAACAGGGAAACAGAATAAATACTTCAGGGTTCTCTATCTTTTCAACTCAGTTGCTGAGACAGGATAGTATGAAGGCTCAGACTTGCCCTTGGTGCCCTCCATTCTCATGACTAGGGAGTTCCTAAATTCAGTGGTGTTTTATAGTGGAGGACTATACACAATCATGTGTCCCTGGGGGTATTTTGAGTAACCCTCAGGGGTTTATTTGAATATCAGTGTAACCTGTAACAAAATTTAAACAGTGTAAGAGTTGCAGTGATTTCTAACTTGCCATCTGACTTTACGATGTCCCCCTCCTACAAGATGAAATTCCATTGCAGTGATCCTTAACTGTATAATTATAATTACCTTTTACATATCTTCATAAAAGTTAAATCTATAAAACAGCATAAATGTGGGCTGGGTGCTGGTGGGTTACATCTGTAATCCTAACTACTCAGGAGGCAGAGATTTTAGGATTGTGGTTCAAAGCTACCCAGGGCAGGAAAGGCTATGAGATTCATCTCCAATTAACCACTTAAAACTGGAGGTGGAGCTCAAAGTGGTTAACCACTAGCTTTGGGCAAAAAAGCACAGCACCCAGGCCCTGAATTCAAGCCCCATGACTGACACACATACAAAAAAACAAGAGGTAAAACAAAATCCAAACCAGCATAAATGTAAAGGTAGTGAATTTTTACTTCGACTAAGCTCATTTCTGTTTCCTTTGGGAAGTGAAGGTGCTGCTGTGGGACACAAGTGTTGCTTTTCCATTTCTTGGAGGAATGTCTCTGTAGAGCTGGTGTCCAGGACCAAAACAGCACCCCACCCCCTGCCCCATGTCTATAGAATCTTCAAAAGTTTTCCTTGTTCGTCCTCTTGTCGCTTCTGTGCAATTTGTCCCCTTACCCCCCATTCTCTCATCTTCATTCATGAGCTGATGGCATCTAGAGTCTAAGTAGCTAAGCCTGAGCTGTCTGAATTCCATGCCCATGTCGTCTTGTGGGTGTATCTGTCCCCTCTGTACCACTCCTCTGCCTCTTCTGAAACGGCCTCTTCTTCATGTGGGGAGTGGCTCTCCCATCTAGTCCCTGTCTGGGAAGATGGGCAGTCCACATTTTTCTGCTTTTAGTGACAGTCTTTTTTTTTTTTTTTTGGTCGGTCGTGGGGCTTGAACTCTGGGCCTGGGCGCTGTCCCTCAGCTCTTCAGCTCAAGGCGAGCGCTCTACCACTTGAGCTACAGCGCCACTTCCGGTTTTCTGGTGGTTTATTGGAGATAAGAGTCTCACGGTCTCTCCTGCCCAGGCTGGCTTTGAACCATGATCCTCAGATCTCAGCCTCCTGAGTAGCTAGGATTACAAGCGTGAGCCACCAGCGCCCGGCTTAGTGACAGTTTTGAGCTTTACCTTCCAACAGTTTCTTCCAACAGTTTCCCTCTTTGTCTTTACTACTCTTTATCTCAGTTCAGGCCCACACTGTCTTCCTATCACTATCTGACAAATTGTTCTTTATTCTAATAGGCTTGCTTTTCACCAATCTGTAAGTCCTGATGCTACAAGGGTAAGCTTTTTTTTTTAGGCAAAGGTCATAAAATTCAGACACTTAAAAGGGAGGTTTGTAGGGGGAAAGAATGTCTCTTTCCCACTCTGCTCATTTATCCTGCTCTCAAAGCCCCATTTAGCTGCTTGTTAGAGGCTAATCAGAATTCACCCTTATGTGTTCGGCTCAGGGCTTCCCCTTGCATACAGGTAAAAGACCTGTTGCAGAATCTGCCTCACGAGATACTGGCTCTCCATGTGCTGGTGTCCCTTTCTGTCTCCAGAAACAGGGGCAGAAATGTCCCAGCAGGAGACCCTTGGTCTTGACCTTTTCTAAGCTGCTTCATGTTTCTGTCTCTGGAACTCCATTCTCCTTTGTGCAGTTACCTCTCCTTCGTTAACTGGCTAAATCCTCCTTCTCTGAGAACCACATTCTGTTTTTTTGCCTCTTTAGGAACCTTCTGTAGATCTGCTACCTACATTAAGTACTATGAGTCAGGCCAAATGATCTCTTCCTCAGCTACTCCTTCTGGCTCTGAGCAGGAACAATATCCTACTTGTGTTTTCTGCCCCTGATACCCGGCTCAGAGCCTGCTATAAATTAGTCGGTTGCTAGATAGTATTTTAAACCAGTGGCTTGGTCCTCCCTCCCACATTATGAATCCAGAAACCATGGTATTAATAGATTTGAATTAATTGCCACTATTTAAACATTGAGAGGCTTTATATAAATGTGATTTTTTTTTTTTTTGCTTTTTTTGAAAAAAACAAAACATTCAAAGTCTGGTCTCTTCCCGTATGGTAGCTTCAAGGTGCTGCCCTCTTTTGGTGGTCCTGTGGGTTCACCTCTCAGCACCACAGTGCCCTTGTGCTACTTTTTCTGTCTTTACCAGGTTTCCATTTCTGTCACCTTCGTGGCTTCTGTGGATACTTGTGCTTGTATGCCTGAAGTGCAAGGTCTCCAGGACTCTTCTTATTTTGACATTCTGGGATTTAAATCTTGTGAGCAGCCGGTGCGTCTAATTTCAGCTCATCGAAAACTAAAGGACTAGGAACAAAATCTCCAAGGCAACAATCCTAGGCAAGGAGAGGAAGAATCTTTTTAGAATCATGGAGTTGGGCAGGAACTTACAGGGATTGAGGTGTCTGGGCATCAGGATCCTGACTGATTGAGACTCCAAACAAACTTGATCTTGTAGAAGTTGGCACACTGGCCCTTGCTTGGTGTGGGCGGACCGTCCTCTCCTCCTTTCCCACAGGAGCCGCAGGCCTGGCATGGGAGTGAGCAGGGAACAGCATTCATCTCTTTCTAGTAGCCTAGTGCTTGGTACAGTACATACTGCTGAGTGGTACTGAGTGGAAGGAGTGTGGCTGTGAAGACTTGGCTGAGGTGCTGATGTGCCTTGCAGCATCAGGCAGTCTTCTGTGCACCATCCTTCTCCATTCATGGTGTGATGATGGCGATACTGTTCCAGCCCATGAATGAGCTGATACCCCACCTGTGACCTTAGAGAACTTTTTTGTTGTGCCTGGTCAGTAACATTGTGTGAGCTGGTTTTGACCTCAGTAGGCTTAACTAGGTTGACTTTCTGGACCATAAAACACAATCAGGCCAGGGGATGTGACATCTAAGTCAGTTCAGCTTTCAGGTAACTTGAGTTTCTCCACATTCCTGTCTTCACATGTGCAGGTGTCACTGTTAAGTACCAGGATTTGGATTTGAGTCTTGGTTCTAGTACATACAGCATCTGTGACTGTTGAGCTTCCTGACTGTTTTCTTCATCTATGAAAGGGTGATACGTAGACAGTGCATTTAGCCTGGAGCCTGGCATGCAGAGTGTGCTCAAGGAATACCAGTCAAAGTTGTTTCTATCATTAGCTTTAAATAGGCACCCTTCCCTTCGCTCTGGGGCTTGACTTCCTCTCTGCCAGCTGTGAGCTTCATTGCCTCCTTCTGGAGAGTGGGGAAATTACATCCTTTCTCCCTTCTCAGTTCCCTAACACCAGGGATTCCTTCATTTTTTTTTTCCAGATGCAACCTCTTGCAGCTTCCTGAGCAATCTATTTGCCTGTGGAGCATAGATACTTGGATGCACTTAGAAGACATCACGTGCGCATGCGCGAACACACACACACACACACACACACACACACACACACACACACACACACACACACACACACACACACACACACACACACACACACACACACACACACACACACACACACACACACACACACACACAGCAGTTCTTGGCTCACTAATGACACCTCCTTCTTTCCAGCAAGCCAGGCTCAGAGCCTTGCTGTCACTTTTCTCTCATCTATTACTTTAAGATTTTTTTTCTTTTTGCAAAATGCATTTTATTTTTAAATGCCAACTGTTCACAATTTCTCATGATTCTTTTCAGACTCTTTTCAAGCCTGCATATACAAGCATACTCTTTCCTATTTTGTTGCACAAATGAGATCATATTGCACTTACTATTCTGTGAATTGGCTTTTTTTTACTTGTTTCATGCATTCAGACAGATGCCAGCTCTTAAACAATTGTCTTAGTGTCTTTGTGTCCCTTCCCTCCCCTTCAGTCCTACAGTTGGTACATTTTTCATCTCTCTTATTCTCGATTTGCACTCTTGTGTTACTTACTTTTCCTCAGGCTTTGCCATCTCAGCCCCTTTTTCTCTTTTGCCTGACTGTCCTGTGCAAAGAGAAGATCTTGGTGGGGCATCTTCTCTGAAGCTTCAGTGCCTCCCAACTCATTGCAGCATAAATTCTAGACTCCTTGTCATTCAAGGCCTCTAGTAGAATTCATCAACCCTTTATAGCTTTCTTTCTTCATTTGCCTGTGTACCTGCCAGACTGAATCTTATGACTTGTCCATGTACTCTCCCTGCTGTGCCTTCCTTCAATCATGCTGTTCCATATTCTGCCCCACTCTATCTTACAAAATGCATCCCATCTCTTCCCTCCTCTCCCCTCTCTTCCCCTCCTCTCCCCTCCCCTCCCCTCCCCTGGCACATAGATTGAGCTCAGGGAAGGGAAGCAAATAGTCCTTTGAGGCTTCACTCAAGTATCTTCTGGCTAGAATTTCGGGTTCCATGTGGAGATTGCTGGGGCACTATAGCTGTGCCGCTCTTAACGGACTCTTCTGTGACATATGTTCTGTGTCTGTTTTATATGCCCCATTAGACAATAAGTTCTGGGTATGATAGTTGTCATATCTTAACATACCTGTTGTAGTTTGGGCAAGTATTCCCCCAAAAGCCATGTCCTGAAGGCACTGTTAGGAGGTGATGTAACCTTTAGGAAGTGGTACTTAGTGGAAGGAATTGAGGTCATTGCAAGCATGCCTTTGAAAGGGATATTGGGACCCTGTACCCCTTTTTTCTCTTTTTTTGGGGGGGGTCTGGTCATGGGGCCTGAACTCTGGGCCTGGGCGCTGTCCCTCAGCTCTTCAGCTCAAGGCTAGCGCTCTACCACTTGAGCCACAGCGCCATTTCTGGCTTTTTTCTTTTTGCTTATGTGGTGCTGAGGAATCGAACTCAGGGCCTCATGCATGCAAGGCAAGTGCTCTACCACTGAGCCACCTTCCCAGCCCCGTTTTTTTCCTCTTTGCTTTTCAGCTTCCATGGAAGTGAATAAGCCTCTATCATGTGCTCCTACTGTGGTTTGCTATGCCACCTCAGGACCAAGTGGTCACGGACTAGAAACTCTGACACTGTGAGCCAAGATAAACCGGTTCTTCTTTAAAGCTGAATATTCAGGTAATTTGTTATAGCAATGGAAACCAGGCAAACACGATGCTCTGCCGAATGAATACAATGCTATATTTAGCCCTTTAATAAACATTTAATTTTTCTGTGCCAGTACTGAGGCTTGAACTCAGGGCCTGGGTGCTGTCCCTGAGTCTTTTTGCTTTACCACTTGAGCAACAGCTCCACACTCTGGCTTTTTTTTTTTTTTTTTAATATTGTGGTGGCTAATTGGAGATAAGAGTCTCACAGTCTTTCCTGTCTTTACTGGCTTCAAACTGCAATCCTCAGATCTCAGCCTCCTGAGTAGCTAGTATATAGGTTTGAGCCACCAGCACCTGACAGTGAATATTATGTAACACATATTTGTACATTTTCAATGGACCAGAGACTTTGTAGAAATGAAAATGTAGTCAGAGCAACAGGGAATCCTTGGCTGCCATGGATGGCAGGAGTGAAGTGCATATTGTGTCAGATAGCAGTAAGTGCTGTGAAGAGAGGCCAAGCAGAGTAATGAGAAGAGAGAGGAGTGGTTGAGGGACGGTAGCATTCCAGTCAGGAGCCAAGGCAATGTGTCGTGTTCAGCTTATGACTGAGTCTAGTGTGGACTCCAGTGATGTTCCTTATCTGTCTTGCTACTCTCCTTCTACTGCCACAGCTTCCGTGGGGGTTGTTCTAGCCCCTGAGTGTGGCTTAGCAAATGTATTTCGCCTTGCTGTTGGTGTTGGGGAGGTACTCTGTGATCCTCAGAACAGACTAGCACAGCAGTGAAGTTGTGGGCAGCAGCATTGGGGCTGAGGAGCATTCTTTCTTTCTGGTTTCATTTGGAAAGCAGGTGTGATGGTGTGAGGATTCAAGGGGAGGGCTTTACTGAGTGAGCACTGAGTGGTTCACCTATAGTGTAGTACTGCCAGTACCACTACTTCAGTGTAGTAGTAGTATGTTACAGTTTATCATTATTGTAACTCAGATCTCAATTGTATTGCATCAGATAAATACTGTTCATTCTTATCATTGTTTTTATGTTAAGTTTTTGATAATACCCACCTGTGTTTGTTAAAGCAGTACCCTTCTTTCCCAGCCTTTTAGTCATGAGGTGGTCATATGATTTACTCATGCACCTAGCCTCTAGCCCTTTCTTTGGGAGCTTGGCTTTGGGTGAGGGTGGTGTATGGGTATGGTCATAGGGATTTCCAGAAGCCTTGGTTGGGGTGGAAGTGGTCAGGCCTCTGTGCATATATGACTTAGTTTGGGATACAGCTCCTCCTTGGCTTGTCCTTGCCTCTGACTTTTGCTGTCTGGGGCTGCCCTTTTCTTCATGTCTTTCATATATGATCAGGATTCTTCAGGATAGGGCTGTGGACTAGAGCGAAAAGGAAAAAGAGACTTTTCTTGGCCTTTACTTTGTTGCTGGAGACTTGTGCCAACCAAACATTCTATGGGGTAGCAGAGAAGAGTTGTTTCCCGGCTACCTTCTGTTACTCATAGGTTGGGGGCAGATCCAGGTTTGAGCCATAGGATGTCAGACTTGGAAGGGAGTTTAGAAAGAATTTGCTCAGTTTAATTTTGTACATAATATGGACAGTAAGGGAAGAGATTTGCTCAAGTCACAAATCTACCTGGAGAACTAGAACCATGCTTAGTTTATAGTATGTGGTAAACCCTAATGATTCTTTTTTTAAATATAACTTTACTGTTATTATTAAGGTGTAGTACAGAGAGGTTACCATTTGATAAGTCACATCATGAGTACAATTTTTTTTTGGACATCACCCCGTTGTTCGTTCACTTCTCTTCCTTTGCTTAATCCTAACAATTCTTGTTGTCAGTCTTTTCATGTTGTCTATTTGTACCCAATAGTGCTTGGCAGTTTCATTTAATAGCTCACATGGGTTATTTTCTTTGCACAATTGGGTTTTGTAGATTGCTTCATAATCTCTACAGTCTCTACCATTATTTCCATCTTACAGATGAAGAAACTGATTTAGAGATGAAAAGTTCTCTGTCCAAGGTCATGCAGGAAGTAAATAGGAAGCAAATACTTGGGATTCAAATGCAAGTTGGTCTGATGGGAATGTACTAAATTCCTGAGCTATGTTGAGCCACCCTATCTTCAAGGAATATGTTTCTTAGCTGATGAAAGGAAAGCTCAGGAAAGCTAAAGAAGTAGGCCAAGGTCATGTAGTGAAGAGTGGGAAGAGCTCCTTTCCCCTGAGTTGCTCTGGATTGGCCTGCTTCTGGCCTCACAGGATGCTCTCTGGCCAGCTCTGGTGGCACAATGGCCAGTGTGCCTGTGGCACCTTGTACGCAGTCCTGCTGGCTCTGGAGGCCTCCGTTCTGGTTCTGTTGGTACAGGGATCGTTGCCCAGATGGTGTTTATTCTCGCACAACTAATGTGTGTATATGTATATTTGTTGATTAAAAATATTACTTGCTGTATTTTGTAGCAACATTAAGAAATATTACGAATCTCTCACTGCCAACAAGCATCTTGCCAATGTTTTCCTTAACCCCTCACTTACCAAGTAGTGTGGTTCAGTTGGTCCTACCTTGGCTAGGACTAGCAAGTCAGAGCCTGTGACTCACCTGTGTGAAGTCCCTGGCACTTCCTCTGGCTCAGATTTGAACCTGTGACCTGCCTTTGCCTGTCCCTCTGGCCTGATCATCTGGTCCCCTTCTTTTTCCCTATTCAGTGCCACAGTGGCCTTCTGTTGCACCCTGGGACACGCCAGGCTCAAGACTTCTCAGAGATTTTGCATTTTTTTCCTCCCTGTTTATTGCTGAGGGTCCTCATTCAAGGGTGGAAGTCTTAATGTGGATATCTTTCTCAAGGTGGTCTTCCTGCTCTCCTTGTCCTTCCTGCTCTCCTTGCCCTTCCTGCTCCCATCAGCCCTCCCTTTGGCATGTGCTCACACTCATACACACTCCAGTCAATGTGTGCCCAGAAAGGGAGGGGAGGGAAGGGAGACCCCACGTCATCAGCCCGTGTGCCTGGCTGAACAGCAGACCAGCCCTCTGAAGCCTGGATGTTGGACAAGTCCCAATCCCTGGGTACCTTGCTTGGCCTTCCTTCTCTTCTCTTTTGCCTGTGCTCTGGAAAAAGACACTAACTCCCAGCTACTACGGGGCAAAGACCAGGAGGAGGATGGTTCCATTATCTGAAGTTAGTGAGACCCTTACCTCAGTTAATAAGCCACATGAAGTGGTGAACTCTGTGATCCCAGTACATGTTGTGCCTTCAGGAGAGGGGGGTTAAGATCTGAAGTTGGCTGGGGACAAAATGCTTCATATACTGGGTGCTGGTGGCTCATGCCTGTAATCCTAGCTTATTCAGGAGGCTGAGATCTGAGGACCAGGTTTGAAGCCAGCTTGGGCAGAAGAGTCTGTGAGACTAATCTCCAATTAAAGCACCAAAAAAAAAAAAAAGCCAGAAGTGGAGCTGTGGCACAACTGGTAGAACACCAGCCTTGAGCAAAAAAGCTCACAGATGGTGCTCAGGCCCTGAGTTCAAGCCCCAGGCCCAACAGAAAAAACAGAAAACCCAAAACACATGTTCCCTGACCTCCTTTTGCTCAAGAACAGCAGTTTCCCACTTGATCCACAGCTCCATTTCTGACTTTTGGGAGGTTAATTGTATATAAGTCTCACAAGCTTTCTTGCCTGGTGACTTTATACAGTGATCTTCAGATCTCAGTTTCCTGAGTAGATAGGATTATAGGCTTGAGCCACTAGTGCCTAGCCTCATTAGTGGGTTTTGTTGTTATTGTTATTGCCAGTCCTGGGGCTTGAACTCTGAGCCTGGGCCTATCCCTGTACTCCTTTTACTCAAGGCTTATATTTTACCACTTGGGCCACAGCGCCACTTAGAAATAAGAGTCTCACAGACTTTCCTTCTGGGGCTGACTTCAAATTGTGACCCTCAGATCTCAGCCTCTTGAATAGCTTGGATTACAGGCATGAGCCCTGGGCTCCTGGCTTTATAAGTTGTTTTTGTCTTTTATCTGGATATATAAGGAGATGTTGTGATACAAGCCGATTAGATGAATTAAAGTATGAGAGACTGTTTGTTAACTGCATCTTATCTACCATTAACTCCACGGAAGCTAGGACAGTGTCTTTCACTGTGATCAGCACTGTTTTCTGTTAAGCATAGTGTAGCGAACAGATGGAGTCTGGTCATGGTGCCTCATGTATTTGCTCTTGGCCAGACTGCTTTCTTGGTCCTCATGGGTTGTGCTGTAAGCTGCTTCTCTGCATGTATCAATGCCTATTGTTCCTGTCCACCTGGCTGCTCTCCACCCTGTGTGTTGGGACATTGCTTGCTATGACTGCCTCACTCATGGGATCTCAGATGCCATCAATACCTCACCCACACTGAGGAGGGCCACTGAGGGCTCAGTCCTCAGTGCAGTTCACTAGCTCACACTCAGGACACACACTTAATCCTTAGTCCCTCAAAGGACTGGTGCATTCTCACAGGGTCCACTTTCTTCCTTCTTCCTTTTTCTTTCCCTCCCTTCCTTTTTCCCTCCCTTTCTTCTTTCCTCCCTCCCTCTTTCTCTCTATCTCTTTGTCTTTCTCCTCCCTCTCTTCCTCCCTGCCTTCTTTCATTTTTTTTTTTTGGGTCCGGTCGTGGGGCCTGAACTCGGCCTGAACTTGGCCTGGGCACTGTCCTTCAGTTCTTCAGCTCAAGGCTAGCGCTCTACCACTTGAGCCACAGTGCCACTTCCAGCTTTTTTTTCTTTTTTTGCTTATGTGGTGCTGAGGAATCGAACCCAGGGCCTCTGGCATTCAAAGCAAGTGCTCTACCACTGAGCCACCTTCCCAGCCCCCCTTCTTTCATTTTTTTCTTTTTCAATACTATGAGTTTGAACTCAGGGCATTGTTATTACAAGGCAGGCACTCTACCACTTGAACCATATTCCCACAGCCCTGTGGACTTTAGTAAAAGCAAAACACATGGTATTGTGTTTTTGTCTGGACCAGTGTGGACTGTGAGCCTCCTATTTATACTTCCCACGCAGCTGTGGTAACAGGCATCCACCACCTACCCAAGTTTTGGGTTAGATGGCTAGGTTTTGCCCTGACATGCCTTGAACCAAATCCTCTCAAGCTCTGCCTCCCACGTTGCTGAGGCGACAAGCCGACCCTGTGCCCCGCTGGTGCTAGTGAATTTCTAACAATTTATTCAAACTACAGGAAATACTATGATCTGTAGTATGCGCCACTTTCCATGGTGAAAATTCTCCTTACCAGGGCCAATTTTAAACTGCCATTTTAAACTTAACCAGCTTTCAAAATTTCCTGAAAGTCCTGTTCAGCCAGTTGTAGCACAAGGGTAGGGTGCCCAAATCTTCCACTGAGCTGGCTCCTTCTTGAGCACCAGTTCAGGTCCCTACTTACCTGGAAAAAATTCTCTTCCAAGAGGTTTTATTTGCCTTCCTGTATGGCTGGTTCCACAAAATGGAGGGGTTGGGCCGTGATTTAGAGCTTATTTTTCACTTTCCCACGTGCCATTACAGTGTTTAGTTGCTATAGCTCAAAAATGGGGCAAACCAATGAACTCTTGAAGGCTATTTCCTTTTATAATCTGTGCTTTTTTATGTATTCAGACTAATGTGCAACCTTCTCAAAATAGTTTCTCTGTACTTAATTTCCCTTTTCTGTCATTCTCACCCAAGTCGTTCTACTAACTTAGGATCAAAACTCTTCCTTATTAACTCTGCCCTCTCATTCATCTTTGTAGTCAAGGCCACCACCATGCAAACCTTTTGTTGTAAGCTGCTGCCGCTGCCTTTGTCACCTCACTACCAAGGGCACATTCCCCACTCCTTTGTACTCCTTATGTGCTGTTGATTCAACTTCTAAAAGTATTCCTTATATTATTTCCTTGTTCAGAAGCTTTAGACATCTCCCTACACTAAGCTGCTTTCCATGAATACTATGTGAAGCTTCATTCTGTGTTAGGTTCACCTTTACAACCATGCTTTCCAAGTTGAACTTAGGGCTACAGGTGTGCTGGTCTCTCTTGCTAGGTCTACTTCCCACATGACAGCATCCTTTGTGCCCTGTCCTGCTCTGTGTTACATTCTAGCCCTCACTACTGACCCCTGCCAGGTATCAGGAACCCATACAGGCTTATTTCCATTGGCAGGTACCACTGCTAGAATATCCTTTTTTGGTATTTCTGAGTGACAGCCTGTCTGAGCTGTTGATTTTTTTTCTTTGGTGTTTGGTGTTTATTTCTTATTCATCCCCTCTTTAACTTTGAATATAACTAACATACCATACAGGGCTTTGTGCATGCTAAGCAAGCTCTCTACTATTGAGATATATCCAGGTATGTGTAACTATAACCACCATCACTTTCCTAACATTTTCACCCCCCCCCCTTAAAAAAAAACCTACACAATCCTGCCCCATCACTAACAACTCTTAAGTCTTTCCATTACTCTAAGCTTGAGGCAACAATGAATAATGGTTCTGATTTCTCTATATTCTTGCTAATATGTATTATTTATTTATTTATTTATTTTTATCAGTTGTGAGGCTTAAACTCTGGGCTTGGGCGCTGTCCCTGCGCTCTTCATCTCAAGGTAAGCACTCTACCGGGTGAGCCACAGTGCCACTTCCTTATTTAATGTTTTGGTTATACCTCATTTAGCAAATTATCTCATTGTGTGTGTGTGTGTGTGTGTGTGTGTGTGTGTGTGTGTGTGTGTGTGTGTGTGTTTTGGTTGGTCGTGGGGCTTGAACTCTGGGCCTGGGCACTGTCCTTGCGCTCTTCAGCTCAAGGCGAGCATTCTACCGCTTGAGCCATAGCGCCACTTCAGTTTTCTAGTGGTTTATTGGAGATAAGAGTCTCATGGACTTTCCTGCCTGGGCTGGCTTTGAACCGTGATCCTCAGATCTCAGCCTCCTGAGTAGCTAGGATTACAGGCGTGAGCCACCGGCGCCTGGCTCATTGTGGTTTGATTTTTGTGTTTTTTCTAATATTGAACATCTTTTCATGTGCTTATGGCTGTTGATGTATCTTCTTCAGAGAAATTCCTGTTTAGATCTTTTACCCTTTGTATTATTCAGCATGTCATTGCTGTAACAAAATACCTGAGACAATTAACTTCTAAAGAGGAAATTTTGTTTTGGCTCACAGGCTTGGAGGTTCCATTCCATGATTCTTTGGTCTCATTGCTTTGGGCCTATGACAGGAGTGGCATATGGTAGAACAAAACTACTCACCAAGAGCCAGAAAACAAATAGAAAAAGGAGACTGGGGTCCTAATGACCTCTTTGAGGGCATATTCTAATGACAAGGCCTTCTACTAGGCTCTTACCTCCTAACAGATCCACTGTCTCCCAGAAGTGCCACCCTGGGGAACCAGCCTCCAGCATGTGGGCTGTTGAGGGCACTTACCCAGTCCTGATGTTCAGCATCTAGTTAGTTTTCTCTGATCATGAGTTATGGGAGTTTATAATATAGCTTGCATACAAGCTCTCGTTCAGCTTCTCCTTTCTCTGGGTTGAATTCTTGGTTGTTCGGTTGTATCTTTTGATAAGCAAAACTTTAATTTTGATGAAATCCTGTGTATTTATTTTTTTCATTGGTTGCTTTCACTTGGATGTCCTGTCTAAGAATTTATTGCCAAACCAATGACATTAAGATCTATCTACCTTAGGTTTTCTTAATTTTGTTCGCCGGTCTGCTTTGAGTTTGTTTCTGTGTATTAAATAATGGAAGGGCCCAACTACTCTTTGGCATGGGGATATCAGCTGTCCTTATACTTTTTATCCTTTCCCCGGTGAATTAGTTTACCACCTGCATTCTAGGCTTATTTAGCTCATAGTTTTGGAGGCTGAAGTCAAGCAGCATGGTGCCAGCTTGGCTGCATCACCTCATGGCAGGTAGCACCACGGTGTTGGCAGGAAATGATAGAGAGGAAAAGAGAGAGGGTAGTCACCCCACTAAGGCAAAGAGCAAAGAGGATCAGTGATGACCTCCCACTAGGCCCTGTCTCTTACAGGTCCTATCAGCACTCAGTGTCACCACACTCAGTGTCACCAGCTTCCCGCACAGGAACACTCCAGGAGACAAACTCAAACCATAGCCAACGTATAGCAGTACTCCTGTTGAAAATCAGTTGACAGGGCTGGGAATGTGGCTTATAGTAGAGTGCTTTCCTAGCACTCTCCTTGGGTTTGATTTCTCAATACCACATAAACAGAAATGGCCAGAAGTGGCACTGTGGCTCAAGTGGTAGAGCGCTAGCCTTGAGCAAAAGAAGCTCAGCAACAGTGCCCAGGTCCTGAGTTCAAGCCCTAGGACTGGCAAACAAACAAACAAACAAAAAAGAAAATCCATTGACCATTAATTCTATTAATACAGGTATATGTTTTTAGTCTTCTGTTCTGTGTCATGAATTAGCTATTTGGTTTGTAGCCTAAAAACTAGAATGATCCAATTATTATTATTATTATCTTTAGTTACTAAAAGAAATGTTTATGATCAAAAAACCCTGCAAGGTACAAGCACATATGCATACAGAGGAAATAAAATAAGAAGAACTGACTCAAAATGCCCCAAAGCAAAAGTCCTGCCTCAGCTACCTCTGCCCCACTTGCTGTGTGGAACCCTGTGAGCTCTGGTAAGGAGCCTGTAGGCTTTGCCTCTCAGCTGGTCCTGTGTAGGCTTGTATGCATAGTTGTGAAAACTCAGATTCATCTTTGCATTTGTAAATGTGGATATATGCATATTCACATTCATTAGATTTGTTTGGTGGTCTATAGGTGTTTTATAGGTGTTTACGTATTTTAACAAAATTTATACTAAGAGTTGTGTGATTTTATCATAACCTGTAATCTGTATACCTGGTCATGTGTACGTCTTTTTTTTTTTTTTTTTTTTTTGCTGGTCCTGGGGCTTGAACTCAGGGCCTGGACTCTGTCCCTGAACCTCTCTGTGCTCAAGGCTAGCACTTCTACCACTTGAACATGTGCCACTTTTAGCTTTTTCTGAGATAAGAGTCTCATAGACTTTCCTGCCCGGGCAGGCTTTGAACTACAATCCCTAGATCTCAGCCTCCTAAGTAGCTAGGATTACAGGTGTGAGCCACTGGTGCCCGGCTTGTGTACACGTCTTATTTTGTTCTTTTCTAATTCCTGCCTAGTATTTCATAGAATGATGCAGTATGATTTCTTTAATCAGGTCACTATTGTTGGATGTTTATAATTTTCTAGGCTTATTTTTTTTTTTTTTAAATTTCTACCAGTACCACAGCGAGCATCCTTAACCCATGCCTGTATGTACACAGGGGATCCTTTCTCTTTTAGGTGTCTGGTAGTAGAGGTGCTGATCATGTCTTTCATCTTAAGTCATCTTTAATGTCTTTCTCTCACCTGTGCTTTAGGATGTCTTGTGCATATAAGACACTTAATAAATAAATATTTACTAAAGTGAACCTTAAGGGTTTTTATTCTGGATGTATCGCTAGCTTGCCATTCTATTTCAGTAAACTGTTTTATGACACCCTTATGCCTAGTTTACTTCCTCTAAAGTGAGTGAGCATTTGCTTATCTGATCTTCATTAGAGGAACTAAGGTGAAATGAGTCAAGGAATATTTTGATTATCTGCTCTGTGTGGCGCTGGAGGGCATAGAGACAAGGGCTGCATAGCTGGCAAGGTGTTTACAAACCCTAAGGGTAGTTCAGTGGGAAGGGCAGCCTGTCCCTGTGCAGTTGTTTGCAAAGGCCTTGAAGGGAAGGCAGGGACCAAGTTGCACTTACAATGGAGAAGTTCCCTGGAGAAGGACACACTAAGCTGCCCTTAAAGGAAGGTGCATTTAGACTGGTGGTGATGTACCAGCGGTGGGTGGTTGTGCTGGTGTGTTTAGAAGGCCAGTGTGGGTGCATTCAGAGCACTCACACAGGAGAGTGAGAATTCAGTCACAGGGTTTCTGTTGAAGGGTGACCAGAGGTGAGGGCTCAGAGCCTGTGGGACACCTGAGGCTAGGCTTGGCATCCCAGATGAGTTTGACGATTGTCTGGTAGGCATTGGGCCAGCATGAAAAGTTTTGAGTATATTATTAGTCTTAAAGAAACATTGAGTTGCCGGGCACTGGTGGCTCACGCCTGTAATCCTAGCTACTCAGGAGGCTGAGATCTGAGGATCGAGGTTCAAAGCCAGCCCGGGCAGGAGAGACCGTGAGACTCCTATCTCCAATAAACCACCAGAAAACCGGAAGTGGCGCTGTAGCTCAAGTGGTAGAGCGCTCGCCTTGAGCTGAAGAGCTGAGGGACAGCGCCCAGGCCCAGAGTTCAAGCCCTACGACCGACAAAAAAAAAAAGAAACGTTGAGTAAATCTGGGGTGTGAATTTTACAGGGGCGGGGGGGGGGGGGGGAGGGTCTTAATTTCCAGAGGTTTCTGTGACGTAACTTTTTCCTGCCTTCTGGTTCCAATGTCTCTTCCCTTAGCTGTCTGAAAGTGTGGTCAACCGCATGAAGGATTCTGGGGAGCCTTCAGAAGGGCAGCAGCCAGTTGCTCCACCCACGGCGCCTCCACCCACCGCGCCCCCACCCATGGCGCCTCCACCCGCGGAGCCTCCAGCCACCGAGCCTCCACCCACCGAACTTCCACCCATGGCGCCTCCACCCATGCCACCTCCACCCACTACGCTTCCACCTGCGGCGACTTCGCCCCCTACACCTCCACTCTCTACTCATCCACCTGCTACTTGTCTACCTACTACACGTGGCCCCTCAGAAGGCAGCTTTACAATCCCTCAGAAAGGTACAGTGGGCGCAGCTGTGCTGGGCAGAATGGGAGCAGAGGGATAAAGCATGTACACCTGTTTGCTTCTGGGTGGTGGAAGCTGTAAGGTCGGCTCCTGGATGGCGAGAAGACTCCACCCTCCTCGCAGCAAAGTTTCCACCCAGTACCTGCGTTACCTAGGCAACTGGCACACCTGGAAGAGGTCACATCTGCATCCGCTGAGCTCACATCTGAATTTGATGTGGCCACACCTTTCTCCGCCCATACCCTAGATAAGGCCTAGCCCAAGCCCAGACGCTCTTTCTTAGCTCTTTTCCTTTTCAGCTCTTTCCCAGCTCTCTTCTCTTTTCCACTTCTTTCCCAGCTCTTTCCCACCTCTTTTCCCAGCTCTCTCTCTTTCTCAGGTCTTTTCCAGGCCTTTCCCAGCCACATGGAGTGCAAACCTGGCCTGGTCTCAGCAGGTCTACTGAATAAACCTACCCCTTACCTGAATACCACATGCGTGGTGCTGTTCTTACTCGGCTATCTCTTTTTAAAGACCTAACATAAGCAATCACTTTCCAGGAGGGAGGGGCTTTCCATCCGTGACAGATACTGTCTGGTACACTTGAGGCTCAGTACCGCCAGTGTTTGTGTGGCTTTGGGGGCAGATTGCTTCCTTTCACTGTGATTCAGGTTCTCTGTACACTTTATAATGTGAGGCACCCAGATGTAATGAGGCATGCCTATAATCCAAGCTACTGGGGAGACAGAGAGGGAAGATGGTGAGTTCAAAGCTAGCCTAGGCAAAGATACTGAGACTCTATCTCAAAATAAAAGCAAAAGTGCTGACAGCATAGCTCAAACGGTACAGCACTTGCCTAGCATGAGTGAGGGTTCAGTTGCAGAAAAGGAAGAGAGGTCTATGAGAACTGGGCCAAATAATGAATGAATGACCTTGATGCCATCTTTAGCAGACATAACCTCGTCAGGGGTCCTGCTCTTGACTTGGCTTCCAATAGGGGTTCTAGGGGCTCTTCCTCCCCTACCCTCAGCAGCCAGCACCTGTGCTGTTTCCTATTTTGTTGTACCTGTTACAAATACAGAAGAAGCTTGTGCTGTTCCCCAACTAATTATAGCAACCACAAAAAACAAGCAAAGAAATTACTAAAGGGGGCTCTTAAGGATGGAAATATTATACAAAAAGTCCATGGAGTAATTACTGTTCTACTTAATAAATACTCATAAGAATCTCCTGGGGCTGGGAAGGTGGCTCAGTGGTAGAGCGCTTGCCTTGCATGCCTGAGGCCCTGGGTTTGATTCCTCAGCACCACATAAGCAAAAAAAAAAAAAAAAAAAAAGCCGGAAGTGGCGCTGTGGCTCAAGTGGTAGAGTGCTAGCCTTGAGCTGAAGAGCTGAGGGACAGTGCCCAGGCCCAGAGTTCAGGCCCCACAACCGGACCCAAATAAAAAAAAAAAAAGAATCTCCTGGCTGGGAGAGCTATGTCACCGCCTCAGATAAACTACAGCAGGAGTAACATGTGTGTAGTGTTTGTTATGCATGTGGCCTTACAGAGTGCTGTCTTTTTCTTCTTATCTTGGTGGTAATAGGGTTTAATCTCAGGGTGCTTGCTAGGCAGGTGCTCTGCTACTTTGGCCACATTCCTAGTCCTTATTTGTATTACGTTCTCATGGTTTTGCCCAAGGTTAGCCTTGTATGGTGAACTTTCTATTTATACTTTTTGCGTAACTAGGATGATAGACACCACCACATCAGCTTTTTATTGGTTTAGGTAGGGTCTCATGGACATTTTGCCAGGCCTGGCCTTAACCGCAATCCTCCTAGCTATGCCTCCTGAGTAGGTGAGAGTATAGGTGCACACTACCACATGCAGCCCAGTGGTGTTTTTTCATCCAGTGTTCTCTGCGAGGTGGTAAGAGCTTACAAAGTAAGAGCTGTTTTCTGTCCAGTAGCACTTCCAGAATGCAATCTGTGAATCTTGTCTTAGGTTTCATGCCAGGACACAGGGCAGATGGATAGGACCTCTGTCTTAGAGCACTCACAAGTCCATCCCTGGAGGTGCATCTTCACTAGCTAAACACAAATATTTTACTGTATGACACAGTTAGTGGTACAAAGGAAGGAATGATTAATTTATGAATGCAAGAGTGCACAACTCTGGTTAAGGGACCAGATGCAAACCGAAGTAGGTTATGATGGTTATGATTTTGTGTAGTGATGCAATTCTAGAAACTTGGGGTTAGGGGTAGCACAGGAACTGCCTGGATTTCGAAAAAGGATGATGGAAGATGGGATTTTACAGGTGAATGTAGCAGCAGAGACCCAGAGGAATGGTGTAGCCTGGCTTCTTTGCAGACCTAGAAGCAGTTATCTTTGGAAAACAATGTCCAGCGTATGGAGAGACCTTGGTGTGATGTGCAGGGAGCAACACATAGATGCATCCACTCAGCGGCCAGAGAACCCTGGCTGTGTCCTGAAGGACAGGAGGCTCTGGCCATGCATGAAACCTCTGCCTCTGTCCTGTGATGTCTGCCTCAGGGCTTCCCACAGGCCTTGGCTATTGTCCTGTCAGTATCTGGATTCTGACCCACTCTTCAAACGGGCTAAATGAAAAAAATTTTTTTTTTTTTAAATCTTTCTGCTGTGGTAGGTACAGACCTACTGTCCAGGGCATTCTGGCTCGCTTTCTCTGATTTGCAGTTGGCTATACTCTGGCCCTGAGAGAGATTCTTGAAAATATTTCTGTCTTAACCAAGAAGGCTTACTGTCTATGGACTTTCTAGCCATGGATAGGTGAAACCAAGAGGGATGTAACTTGATCCAATGTGCTTAAATAAACTGTAGATTAACTGGTGAGGGGTGAGGAGAAGGAAATGAGAACTGCCAAGGTATATTACATTAGTTTCAGCCAAGGAGATAAAAGAAGTGTTTGCTTTAATTTGGTAAGTTGCAGCAGTTTAAAAGGGATAATGGCCGTTTGTTATTTGGCTTTATTTATAGCACAATGACCGGCAGAGTGAGTTTGAGTTTCTGAATGTGGAAGAAAATTCAGTATAAACGAGCTGTCTTGAAATGGATTAATTTTAAGATATCTTTAAATTTTAAAACCTGTTTTTGCAATATTTTAATGATGAAATGGGTTAGGAAAATAAGTTAAAATTAAAATCTTATCTCATACCATATCCCAGATATAAGAATTGAAGCCATTAAAATACAATATGGAAGATTTTCTAAGCCCTATGCCAAGAAACTAAACTAAGAAATGTGGGAATTTGACAATAAGAAAATAGAGACAATATGGGAAAAATAAAGAAAGGATAGTGAGCTAGGAAAAACATTACACTTTCTATAATCTCAGTCTATAATGTGTTCTAAAGACCTTTAAGAAAGCAAGATTAATAAGATCTGGTTAGATTTATTTATTTATTATTTTTTTCCTTCGGTTGTGGGGCTTGAACTCTAGGCCTGGGCGCTGTCTCTCAGCTCTTCAGCTCAAGGGTAGTGCTCTACCACTTGAGCCACAGTGCCACTTCGGGCTTTTACTGCTTGTTTATTGGAGATGAGTCTCACGGACTTTCCTGCCCAGGCTAGCTTTGAACCCTGTTCCTCAGATCTCAGCCTCCTGGGTAGCTAGGATGACAGATGTGAGCCACCAGCGCCTGGCCTGGTTAGATGTTTATGACAAGATCTCAGAGTCACTAATAATTAAGAAACATAGACTAAGAAATGTACATTACCAAGGAAACAGGGAAGCCGACAGGTGCCACAGGCAAGGACATAGTGTGGACTACTGCCGCTTTCCCTACTGTGGGTAACTGTGTTATTTTTGTTACGACAAAGGACAGTTACATCAAAGGCAAAAGCAAATTCTGTAATTTATACCTCAATGAACTATTACAAATTTAAAAATGAATAAATAAAAGCACATTAGCTGGGCATGGTGGTACATTAGAGAAGCTAAGGTAGGATGAACATAGTTTGATGTGATACTCGGGTACATAGTGAGACCCTGCCTTAAAGAGGAGAGTGGGAGAGGGAGAGAGACATGAAAAGAGGAAGGGCACAAGGAGAAAGAGAAATGTTAATATCTGAACAAAATTCTGGCAGTGATTTTCTCTTTTTTGTTTTTGTTGTTGATATTGTTGTTGCTATTGTTTTAGTCCTAGTCTCAGTTTCAGTTGAGAGCCACCCAAACATGAGAAAATGGGAGTGGCCTGCCCACTTTTGGATGTATGTCCCTGGCAGGACTCTTGACAGGTCTGGGAATTGAATTGGGTTCTTCTGTAATACTGTGTACAGTTATAACTACTGCTGTGTTGGGAACCACAGGAGGCATACAGCATCAGAGAAGGCCACAGAAAGGTGTTGAGCTTTGGCCAACAAAGTTCTGGGAGGAGGAAGCTAGGGGATGGCAATAGTAAACAAACATACAAACAGACAATAAAAAAAAACAAAAAAAAAAAACCTTCGTTGTCACCAAGTGATAGCCCATTGAATTTGCTCAAAAGTTCCCAGATTAGTGATTATGAAAATGTTGATAAACTTAAACAACCCAGCAATACTAGAAAAAATACAGGTTGAAGTTTAATCAGGTTGGATGGATATGTGAACGTGTGAAAATATTCAAACTATAGTAAGTACTAAAGGAAACAGAGTGTAAGGAGCATATGTTTGCTACACCCAGGACTAGAAAGCTAAGAAGAGGTAACTGAGTCTCTTTTCTGTTGCTATAATGGACAACTACAGACTGGGGGATTTATTTATTTATTTGTCTATCTATCTATCTATTTATTTTGTGGCTTGAACTCTGTGCTTGGGCGCTGTCCCTGCGCTCTTCAGCTCAAGGTAAGCGCTGTACCACTTGAGCCACAGCATCACTTTCAGACTGGGGAATTTATTAAAAATTTTTTTCTTACAGTTTGGATGCTAGGAAGTCCCAAGATCAAGGGCTGCATTTGGTGAGAACTTTGTTGGGGTATGGTAGAGTCCTGGTAGCAGAGGGCATTACATGGAGTTGGCATAGCATGGTAGTTCAGATCTATCTTGTTCTTATAAAGTCACATGGTCTCATCTAAACTTAATTACTCCCCAAATGCCCCAACTGTTAATACTATGAAGATAGCAATTACATCTCATCATAAGTTTTGGAGAGGGAGAACATTCAAACTGTAGTGGGAACTAAAGGAAACAGTATAAGGAGCCACCTGCATCTGCATAGTGCTGCTTCCTACCCAGACCAAGACCTCTAAGGCTTCCTCACCAAGCAGAGCAGTGGTTTCCCTTAGCCATATCCGTCTGTGTTTAGGAGGTGACCTAGATTCCAAGTAACTGTCCAGTGAGTGACACTATACTTAAGTGGTTTTGCCTGCTGCCAGTCCGTGTCATAAGCGTCATGGTCCAAAATAGATTCCTTCCAGGCAAGAGGAGCCTTAGGGTCCATTGGGCTTCCATATTAGTTTAGTAAAGATCTGTTCCTCATCTACCATGGGGTCTCATTGGCCTGTCCTTGGAGCTTGCTCTGCTGTGAAGATTTATCTATTTTTGTGCAGGATGTGGTCTTCAGAGGGAGCATGATCCTGAGCTGCTATTTGGGTGAGTTCTGTACCTTGATTGGCCCTGGGGCTCCTGACAGGCCCTGTTTCTCTTTCTTTTACAGAATTCAAACTGCCCAGGTCAGAGCCTGGTGGTTTCCGGCATCCTTCAGAGGTGACCGAGGAGTTCAAGAGGTGAGCCTCAGTGCCTACTGTGTTCCACTGAAAGCCTCATTCCTCCCTGGGTCCCTTCCACTTGTCTGAAACCCTGGGGGACCTGTCTCACTGGTTTATCTTGTCTGTGTTGAAGGACAGTTCTATGGTACCAGTAGCACCATTTTTAGTTTAAAGGTGAAGAAACACCCAAAAGGGTATGGGGAGTTGATTTCTTTCTTTTTTTCTTTTTGTTGGTCCTGGGGCTTGAACTCTGGGCCTGGGTGCTGTCCCTGAGCTGCTTTTGCTCAAGGATAGCACTCTACCACTTGAACCATAGTGCCACTTCCAGCTTTTTTGAGTAGTTATTGGAGATAAGAGTCTCATGGACTTTCTTGCCTGGCCTGGCTTCAAACTATGATCCTTAGATCTCAGCCTTCTGAGTAGCTAGGATTATAGGTGTGAGCCACTGGTGCTCAGCAGAGGAGTTGATTTCTAAAAATGAGTTATTTTTGTTTGTTTTTAAGACCAGATCTTGATATATAGCTCAGGATAATCCCCAACTTGTGATCTTTAAACTCTCAAACACTGGGATTATTCCACTATGGTTGGTTTTAAAAATGGGTTCTTAAGAACCTCTTTTAGAAGTTAGAACAGAATAATCAACTGGCTAGCCTGTCTGTGCAGTGATAGACCAGTAGGTGTGTGTTTTAGAGGGATAAGAAAGTAGAACCCTTTCAGTTCTAACTGATGGTGATTTCCCATTAGGTGATGATCCTGAGAGTTAGCCACAGTTCTGAAGTGGGACCTTTTTTCTGTGCCCTGAAAACATGTAGAAGAATGGTTAGTGCAGAAAGGTGGCTTCTTGATTCTGTAACTCACCGGTTATCATCTGAACTTAAGAAGGGCTAAGAAGAAAACTACTTCAGTTAGAATCTTGTCATGAATAGATCACCTAATGCACATAAAGAGTGTAAGTGTAGTATCTACATACTGAGTTCTCAGTGACGGTTGACTTTATCAGCATTCTTGATGGAGTTCTCTTGTGTGGTCAGAGGGCCACAGATGAAGCCTACAAGGCTCAGTGTCAGCCACAATTGAGGGTTTGCTCCTCTGGAAGGTTAGCTGACATTCTCAGAGTTTATCTTCCATAATCCTAAGAGCTCTCTCTAGGAATAATTATTCCCCCTTCCGATTATCTTCTAAACATTTAAAAAATGTTAAAGTAACATGAGTTAATGAAAAATTTTGAAAATACGTAAAATGGATAGAAAATCCCCCATAGACTCATTATCTCAGTTCAGCCAATGTTGATAATTTGAAACGTCTCTTTCACATACCTTCTCTCCCTTGTGATTTTGTGGCTTGCTATTTTCTCTTACTATTATAATTCTATTACATTAGTTACATCTGATTTATAAATATTTCTGTGGCTAAACATATTGTTGACTCTTATTTTTTAGATTCAACCTTTAGATAAGTCATTGAATGTATTTTTTAAGATTCTTTCCTTCCTTCCTTCCTTCCTTCCTTCCTTCCTTCCTTCCTTCCTTCCTTCCTTCCTTCCTTCCTTCTTTCTTTCTTTCTTTCTTTTTTTTTTGGTGCTGGTCCTGGGGCTATCCCTGAGCTTTTTTTTGGGGGGGTCTGGTTGTGGGGCCTGAACTCTGGGCCTGGGCGCTGTCCCTCAGCTCTTCAGCTCAAGGCTCGCGCTCTACCACTTGAGCCACAGCGCCACTTCTAGTTTTTTTTCTTTTTGCTTATGTGGTGCTGAGGAATCGAACCCAGGGCCTCAGGCAATGCAAGCAAGCGCCCTACCACTGAGCCACCTTCCCAGCCCCTCCCTGAGTTTTTTTTTTTTTTTTTGGGTCCGGTCGTGGGGCCTGAACTCTGGGCCTGGGCGCTGTCCCTCAGCTCTTCAGCTCAAGGCTAGCGCTCTACCACTTGAGCCACAAAGCCACTTCCAGCTTTTTTCTTTTTGCTTATGTGGTGCTGAGGAATCGAACCCAGGGCCTCAGGCATGCAAGGCAAGCGCTCTACCACTGAGCCACCTTCCCAGCCCTCCCTGAGTTTTTTTGTACCACTGAACCACAGCTCCACTTCCAGCTGTTTGGTGGTTAATTGGAGATAACAATCTCATGGACTTTTCTGCCTGGGCTAGTGTTGAGCCACAATCCTCAGATCTCAGCCTCCTGAGTAGCTAGAATTACAGACATGAGCCTGGCTTAAATGTATTTATCATTAGTGCTATAATACATCATTGTTATTGGTTATGCTTTATTTTTGATAACTTGACTTTGATTGTTGAATATTTAGGTTGCTTTCATTTTCTTTAGTATAACAGGTAATACTGCTAAGAATATCTTATTATTCTTAGCAGTATTACCTGTTATACTCTACATAGCTTTTATGAGGCAGAATAATCAGAAATAGGTCCAAGATAGGAGCATATGTAGAATGAAGAGCTAAATGTTTAAAACAGGACTGCTACCTGTAGGTTTTCAAATGGAGGCATAGGAAAGTGAAGCTTCCCCTCTGTCATCCTCCTGAGGGAGTGGCTCCCATGAGAATCAGTCCCTGCTCTGAGACTCTCGCAGGACATACGGTGCTAGCATCCTTGACTGGTGGCCAACTCTACTTCTGTGCCTGATCTGTGTTTCTTAGATGAGAAAGTGCCACTATTCCCTGGCCTTTGCTGCTGTCAGGAGGCTGATCTTAGTGGTTAGATGATGGACAAGCAGTTCCTTAGCCTTTTTCCTTTCCTGGCCAGCCAGAGGCCAGCCTCAGAGTTCAATTGTTCCACAGTCCCAATTTCACTTGGCTAACTGAAGTGAACATACAGACTTTTTACTGCCAGTGTGCTTCCAGCCATGCTGTCTGCATTTACTTTTCTCTCTCCTCTGGCCTAGGTTCAAAGAGGAGCAGGCTGCAGTCCAGGATGAGCTGTTCCAGGTGGTGAAGAGGGAAAGAGAGGCAGCCTCGAAGCTCTTGAAGGCCCCACTGTCTCCGGGGGCAAGTGACACTAATCGTGACAAGAGGCATTCTGTGCGCCTGGTGAGTACAGCCCAAGCTGGTCTGACAGTTTGTGTAGAACTATTGGAGGTAGAGGTCAGGCCCTGGATCTTGACTTGCCAGAAGTCTTTGGTGGTTCCAGTTGCCACTGGATGTACCCAGTTGCCACTGGATGTACTCAGCTTCATGTTGATGGAAAAGATGTCTTCCTAGGAATCAGGAGCTTGGATTCTTCCAGCCCTGACTTTGTCCCTGATGACTTTACTACCTTTGCATGTGTTTTCCTTCCTGTGATTCTTGAGTTTCTACAGTAAGGGAATCAGATCATTTGACAGCCTCATTCTTTTCTGAAACTTCACAGTTATAAGGGCTAGAGTGTTGTTTGTGCCAGGACAGTGTGAGGAGAGAGGATTGAGATTCAAGACCATGAAATACACAGCACAGAGAGCATTATTTTCAGAGGTAGGCAGCCCAGGTACAAATTCTAGCTCCCACCTTAACAGTTTTAGCACCTTATCTGTGCTTTCATGTAGATTTGCCCTGGGGATCAGAGATAATATCTATCCAGAGCTTAGCACGTGTTTGAAAAATCATGGAAGTATGCTATTACTGCTGTTACTGTTATTAATACATCTAATTGATTGGAGCTATTAGTCACAATTCTTTCTGCTTAAGTGCAGAGTTTATTTCCTAACATGAAAAGTCTAGGAGCACCCAAGGGTGAACTAGTTAAGTGGTTCACCAGCATTCTCATCTTCCTTCCTCTCTGTTAACCACTGTTGTGTCAGTCTGTACACAAGCTCAGAATCACAGCACTCAGCAACAAAAGAAAGGCCATCAGCTCCTGTGTCTCTGCTAGCAAAGACAGTCTTCCCAGAGCTCATCAGCAGAATTCCTCTTTCATACTATTGGCCTGAATTGTATTAAGTGGCAATTGCTGAGCCAGTCCACTGGCAATCCATTGTAGGGAGAGAGGACATCAGACAGACTCGGGACTGATGGCAGTCAGGAAGGAATGGCTGTTAGCAGCATCTAGTGACATCTGCTTCAGAGGCTGTGGCCTTTGAGACCTAAAACAGCATGGTGTGCCTGGAAGGGAGGAGAGGATGACGTGAGGATGGGAAGGGGACATGATGGCTGAGTACAGGCCTTGGCGTATCAATTTGATGACTGTGCAGATATTCAGAGCACGCAGAGGGTTTATAAGAAATGCTGGTTTAAGGTTGGAGGGGTGGCTCAAATGGTAGAGTACTAGCCAATAAATAAAATTGTCAGGTACCGAATTTGAGTCCCAGCATCAGACCAGAAAAACAAACAAACAAAAAACAAAACTGCTGGCTTAAATTGGTCCCATGCAAGTATAAATATTTAGGCTTCTAGCCCTCAGGATGGAAGAGATAACTTTAAGTCAGGCATTTTGAACAAGGTCAAATTAGTTGCAGTCACTATTAAATGACAGCAAAGATGAGGTGTTGTGGGAATGCAGAAAGCTGTTGGTGGGCTAGAGAGGGCATTTACCCTCAGCCCTGAAAGATGTGTAGTCTCCCAACCAAGGAAACAGCTGTTGACTGAGACAGTGGTGGAACATAGGGAGAGGAGAACAAGGTTTGTGGCCAGGTTATAGATGGCTTTAAATACCTTGCAGAGCTAGTTCACAAGGTAGGGCATAGTGATTCAGAAGCAGTAGAGGATTTTTAAAAGTTTGTAAGGATGGGAGTGAGTATGTGGTCTGTCTTGTGCTTTTAGAACCTTATAGCTTCCTGGTGAGGAGGCAGTTGATGTGATGAGAATCAAGGGGCCCTCAGGACATGGCGTTAGTTCTTGTAGTTAGTTTTTGAAGGTCAGGTAGGGTACCACCTCTCCATAGGCAGCCTAATGACCAAAGGACTCTCATCCTGGAGAGGAAGGGTTAATTAATTTGGATGAGCAGGAAAAGTCATCTAGAGATGGAAAATCACAGCCTACAGGTATTCAGTCTTTTCATTCTCACCTGGAATGTGTTAATTACAGTGAAAAGGAAATCACAGCTTCCCTTCCCTGCACCTGCAAAGGGAGAAGGCTAAGTCTTCCTTCTTGAGACTGTCTCTGGTGGAAGAACTTTGCTGGAAAAGTAGGAGGGAACTTAGATGACCCTTGGTGCAGATGTGTAGGTTTAAAAAAAAACAAAGGATGACATTAGAATAAAGAAAATGCATCCTTACTGAATTTTCCCCTCTTAGATTCCTATGAATAATGCCTTCTCTGAGCTAGAATTCTGAGAACTAGTGAAGCAAGTTTCAACGTTTATGGCATTCCTGTTTCTGATTGATGTGCTTTTCTCCCAACAGTTGGGATTCCAATTTTCTTTCAGGAGCTTTGCTACTTCCTTATTATATATAGTCTCTGAGGATTGTGTCCCACTGCTGGTCTTCCATTATGGTAGGTGCATCTGGGCACAGGTCCTACATTCAGCAGGGAAACCCGTGCCTGGGGCCCTCCAGTGTGGGTGAGAGCAGAGGTCAGGTGGGAGGCCAGGGCAGCCTATTTGTAGCAGCTTGAGGGTAGCAGAGACCCTTCCTATTGTCTCTTATACCTCTAAGATGCTCCTGACAACTGCCAGCATGACTGCTTTTGCTTTATGTGGCTGGTGTGGGTCTCTGATGTGTGAGGCCTCACCTGTAGGAGGTGCTGCCATGGGTGACTATGGAGCCCTGTGGCCACTTCCCAGTGAAGTTCTGTAGGTGAACCTGGGTGGATGCTGTTACCATCCCTTCTACAGGAAGAGGCTACCTTTAAATTGGTATGTCTGACAAGTGCTTTTATTTTTTTATTATTTTATTTTTATTATTATTACTATTTTTGGTTGGTCGTGGGACTTGAACTCTGGGCTTGGATGCTGTCCCTACGCTCTTCAGCTCAAGGCAAGCACTCTACAGCTTGAGCCACAGCGCTACTTCCATTTTTTAAATTTTTTATTTTTGTCAATCATGGGGCTTGAACTCTGTGCCTGGGCGCTGTCCCTCAGCTCTTCAGCTCAAGGCTAGCACTCTACTATTGAGCTACAGTGCCACTTCTGGTTTTCTGGTGGTTTATTGGAGATAAGAGTCTCATGGCCTTTCCTGCCTGGTTGGCTTTGAACCTCGATCCTCAGATCTCAGCCTCCTCAGTAGCTAGGATTACAGGCGTGAGCCACCGGCACCTGGCTTGACAAGTGCTTTTTAATTCTAACTTTGGATCATTTAAATAAGAGGAGTATAATGAAGAGAAGAGTCTGAACAAGCTTAGGGACTTCCCTTTCCTATTAGAGTCTTCCACATTCAGGGTGGTAATACAAGGGCAAGCAATTGGCAGCCTGCTGGGCAGAGCCCTGAAGGGTTGTCGGTGTGAAGGTGTGTGGATCTGAGCATGTCCTCTTAGCACTGGGACCTAGTGTAGTGGCTAACGGGATGAGCCGGCTGCCTCTCCACCTTGGTGCCTTCTCTGATGCAGTGTCCATAGCCCCCACATCCTTAGACCTCATCTGGAAGATTTCCTTCTGATTCTGCTGAGTGCCGCTTGACATTTCATGGCCTCCTCTCCCCTCTCTGTTGTCCTCTGACTTTTGTGATTTTTAATCCTCTTTGTATGAGCAAATGATTTAGTTCATTTTGGGGAAAATATATAAAACTAATGATCAGGAAAGGTAATCATTTTTATAACCTATTTTTGATGACAAAAGTATGACCATTTCTCATTTAGTGTAGCAGTACTTAGCTGTTGTATGTGTGTGCCTGTTTCTTGTTCCTTACAGATTGGTTCTGACCCAGTTCTGCTGAGTGTCATTCAGACCTAGGTGACCTCTGCTCTCTCTGAATTGATGGAGGAGGGTTAGAGTTCAGATGAAACATTCTGAGTAGGGGCTGGGAAGGTGGCTCAGTGGTAGAGCGCTTGCCTTGCATGCATGAGGCCCTGGGTTCGATTCCTCAGCACCACATAAGCAAAAAGAAAAGAGCCGGAAGTGGCGCTGTGGCTCAAGTGGTAGAGCGCTAGCCTTGAGCTGAAGAGCTGAGGGACAGCGCCCAGGCCCAGAGTTCAGGCCCACGACCGGACCCAAAAAAAACCAACAAAAAAACAGAAACATTCTGAGTAGAAATAGGAAAGAACACAGTGGTTTGGTGACCTGAGTCTTCTGATGCATAGAGCTTTAACTGTTGTAAGGTGAATCATTCCAAAAGCCACATTTTTTTTTTTTTTTGGGTCCGGTTGTGGGGCCTGAACTCTGGGCCTGGGCGCTGTCCCTCAGCTCTTCAGCTCAAGGCTAGTGCTCTACCACTTGAGCCACAGCGCCACTTCCAGCTTTTTTTTTTCTTTTTTGCTTATGTGGTGCTGAGGAATTGAACCCAGGGCCTCGAGCATGCAAGGCAAGTGCTCTTACCACGGAGCCACCTTCCCAGTCCCCCAAAAGCCACATTTTAAAATACATAATAGTGGAGTCTTTATTATACAGTTAACTGTCTGCAGGCTGCCATTGTTACAAAGACCTGCAGCCCCCAAATACACATAACACTGCTAGGAAACATGCTAAAGAGGAAAGAAAGAACAAAAACAAGACCAGCAAGCCAATTCAGCTTCAATGGAGAGCTGAATTGGGACTCCATGATGACCAGAGATGAGCCAGAGGACAGGACACAGGACACGATCACAGAGACACACGTGGTATGGTATCCTAGTGGCTAGGCTGATCCGGGCCTAAATAGGTTGGCGCAGGGGGCAGATCCTCAGGAAATTCCCAGTCCCAGGCATTGGACTGATAGATTCAATAACCTATCAACCAGATGTCTGCCTCTGCCTCCAAGGATCCAGCCATGCCCATTACCTGGGAGGCAGGTGATGGGCAGGGGGTTTTCTTTCCCCAGGAAGAAGACGATGCCAGACCCTACCATCTACCATGTGGCCAATATGACGCTGGCCAGATCTGGCCTCCTTACTTCATAACAACCAATGGTTGGAAGAGTAGTAAAGGCCTGGAGGAAACTTTAGTGTAGTAAGAGTAAGTAACAGCCTTGCCTGTTGCTTTACTGACAGGTATTATTAGGTATATGAGATTTCAGTGTACCTGATAGAAAGCAAAAACTTTCATTTCTTCATATATAATATTCTCTGTGTGCCTATTATATGTTAGGCACTAAGTTAGTTTTCTAGTAAATGGAAGTAAATAAGATGTAGCTGATGTCCTTGAGCAGATGTGTTTATTGGGAGAGTTAAACCTTCTCAGCAGTGACAAGATGGTGCTGTATGCACCACAACAGAGAGATAGGAAGATATAGTGGAGGTAAAGGTGGTGCCATTTGATTTTCTTGGGAGGTGGGAAAGGCATCTGAGAGGACAGGACACACATTCTGGATCTTGAGGAATGAGTAAAGTTTGCTGCATGCAGAAGAGAGAGAAAAATGTTTTAGATAGGTGATCCCTGAGCCCAGATCAGAGGTTGTGGAGGATGGGTGTTTGGCTGGAATGGAGGGCAGGGATGGGTGTGGCAGGCAGGAAGGCAGAGGTCAGTATAAACATGAGCATAGAATGATGCTATAGGGAGTTTGGGGAAGGAGTTTCCTCCTCAAAAGAGCCAAGGAGAGAGTTTTCTTCTTTGAACATCACGCAGTAAGAAGTCTTTACTGGAAAAGCAAGAAGTTGGGGCCAAATCTTTGTGCCCAGAAGAAGCAGGAGACCCCACCCCTGGTCTGCCTGGTTCAGCTTGGGGCTCCCACCTGAGGAGGAGCTGACTACCCTTTCTGAGGGCAGATGGCTTTCTGGTCATTGTTCAGTCCTTTCACTGATTGGATGTTCTCCGAATCTGCTGCCTTAGCCATGTTAACCATTTGAACATGATGCCACAAAAATGTGGGATTTTAAGCTTTTGAGTTGCAATTTTCTAAAATTAGTGAGATAGAAGATTTTACCTCAGCTGCAGCTTTTCTTCGTAGTGTCATCCTCCTGTGTTGTTGTAGTCTTCCTCAGATGATAACCACCTTTGGCTAAACCCTTTGTGGTGGTGTCACTTGGGTCATCTTAGCACTGTTCAACACACAGGACAATGGTTAGGGGGCAATTCTTTAGTAAGTAGGACAGTGCCAATTACTTTGAGGCTGCTGACCAACAGTCCTTTGTTTTTCCTTGAGGTCTTATAATGGAGCCCCATTTCTGACTGTTGGAAGCAGGTGACTAGAGGTGCCTTCTTTAGAATGGATACCAGTAGAGTCTGGCTCTTTAAAAAAAAAATAAAGAAAACCAAATCAGTACAATATCTGAGAGTCACCTAAAATAAGTTTATTTGAGGGGCTGGGAAGGTGGCTCAGTGGTAGAGCGCTTGCCTTGCATGCATGAGGCCCTGGGTTTGATTCCTCAGCACCACATAAGCAAAAAGAAAAAACCCAAAAGTGGCGCTGTGACTCAAGTGGTAGAGTGCTAACCTTGAGCTGAAGAGCTGAGGGACAGCGCCCAGGCCCAGAGTTCAGGCCCCACGACCGGACCCAAAAAAAAAAGTTCATTTGACTTCTAGTTAGAGACTTACAGACTTAGGTTTAATTTGCTTGGACCCAAGAAGTGAGAGGGCTTTGGCAAGTCAGGCTTCAGGTATTGAACAAGAGTACCTGGTGTTGGCCCAGTGAGTCCTGATGTGTTGGAGAAGCTATTTGGTATGGCTATGTGTTTTAGAACTTCAGTGACTTGAAGACTCTGGTGTCCTTTTCCTATGTCTCTTCCAATTTTAGCTATAAGAAGGGATCTTGAATTCCTATGGAGATCTATATTAATAGTACCCCAGATGGATGGAGAAGACATACACTAGGACAAACAAACATGACATTCTTTCTTTAAGGTACTTTCGTTTGTTTTGTTTCTTGTTTTTTTTTCTGTCTACTGATCTTTAGATCAGAGAGGTTCATTATTTTTTTTTTCTGTAAAGAGCCAAATAAGTAACTATTTTAGGCATATAGATCACATAGTCCTTGTGGTTTGTTTTTTTAAGTAACAATAAATAATAAAGACTATTCTTAGATCAGAAACCTTACCAAAAGAAGCTGTGGGCTGTGTTTGACTGGTGAGCAGAAAAACTTCATGTAATAGAATGTACTTCTCTGGGGATGTAAATTGTTTTTTTTTGGTCAGTAGTGACACTGAATTTTGGCCCTGGGTGCTGCCCCTCAGCTCTTCAGCTCAGAGTGCCACTTCCAGCTTTTTCTGCTTATGTGGTGCTGAGGAATGGAACCCAGGGCCTCACGCATGCAAGGCAAGCACTTTACCACTGAGCTACCTTTCCAGCCAAATTTTTTAAAGTCTTCTGTGTATCTGGTGTCTCAGGAAGTGATAGGGTAGGGCTTTGATGGTAGTTTCAGTTTCTGAGTGTTGGGTTTTGCATCTTGGTACAATCAGATAGCCTTCATCTTCTGATCTGTAAGAGGAGGATTTTTTTTTCTTTCTTGGAGGCAGTCTAGTGGGCTGTATGAAACATCTCGAACTTCTGCTATAAGTCCTGGTTCCTTTTCTGTTTGCTATTTTATATAGTAGGGATTTCTCTGCTGAAATTCCCTTTTTTTTTTTTTTTTGTTGGTCATGGGGCTTGAACTCAAGTGGTAGGCTAGCGCTCTACCACCTGAGTTACAGCACCACTTCTGGTTTTCTGGTGGTTTATTGGAGATAGAGTCTCATGTCCTTTCCTGCCTGGTCTGGCTTTGAACGGCAATCCTCAGATCTCAGCCTCCTGAGTAGCTAGGATGACAGGCGTGAGCCACCGGTGCCCAGCTTGAACGTCCCATCTTATTATACATACTTCCTACCTCTTCCTATAGCTCCTCTATGCACACTTATCATAGTTATCCAGAAGGCTCTGGTAATTCCCACACGTTGATCTGCCAGTGGACTGAAGTAGAACAATTTAGTTTAAAGTTTTTGTCTTTATTTTCAATTCTAAAATTAGGTAGCACTTCATTCCATAAAACAGTGTTCTGATGGGCTGAGCAGAAGACGGTGGTTACATATAGAGAAACACTGAAGAAAGTGGAAATGAAAGGATGAAAAGTATATTGGCCATTCTCATAGGTACTTTCCCTGTGCACCTGGCATAGGATGACCACAATAGAAGACAGCTGATGTGCTTTTTTTGACTGTGCTGTTTGGTTTAAGGACTGAGGCAGAGGAACTTCATGATCATGCCAGTTGAAGCTAGCCTGTTTGGAAATTTGGCTGCTATCTCTCTAATCCTGATTCCTTGGGAGGTCAGATAAGCAGCTTAGTTTCAGCTTGGTGATGGGGAACTTCAGTGTGAATGACTCCGCTTTGATTTTTAGCCTGGCCTGTGTGGGAGCTTAGTCCAAAACAATGGCCTCCTGTATTTTCCATTTAACAGTTGTATTGCTGTTTCCTCTCTTGATAATGGGCCACATTTTCTTTTAGTTTTCAGTGACTTGTTTTTTTTTTTTTTTTTTGCTAATGCTGGACATCATATGCAGAAAAACAGTATAGACAGAAAAACAGTGTTCATGCTCAGAAGTGGCCCCTCTTCTTCTTCTGATGGGCTGTCAGTGTGGAGGGTTGAGTAAATGTCGTTTATAGCTCCATCTTTAGACTACATGAGGACTTAGCATCCAACACCTGCAGAGCTTATCTAAGCTCCTTGCCCTTCCATCAGCTTTTGTAGTGGACATTAATTGTCCCTCCCACATTTGGGACTTCCTAGACCTGTGATTGGGCCTGGAAGTGTGGCTGTTTGATGTGGTCTTGCCATTGACCATTTGACCTCCTTGCTTTGCTCTGCGTTTCTACTAGGCTTCCTGGCTGAGGGGCAGGATCACTGGGGCTTATTACATATACAGGGAACTCATGGATCCTAAGCTGGAAACAGTGCTGACCCTTTAATGCTGTGACCCTTGAGTCTATTTTAACAGTCCTTGACACATTTGCCTTCAACACATGGTTCTGGTGCAATGATCTGGATTCAGCTAGTACACTGACACAGGACATCCATTTACCTGAGAGTAGTTATTGGCCCTTTTTACTCTCTGGCTGCCTGAGGGATGTGGGCTATTTTCACCTGGGATATGGCTCACATGATCCTCAGGGCAGGAATTGTTACTGTTTAACTAGTGATGGGGGTGACCTCCTCATCCTATGTTACCCATCCTTGAGACAGTTCTTACCTGTGGCCTCAGGGAGGTGGATGCTCTTAGCTCTGCCAAGAATGGCACAGGGAAGAGAATCAGCTGTCCATGTTGCCCTGCATCCTGAGCGCAGTCTTTTAGGGGATACCAGAGTCGGAGGCAGTGGCCATCGTACATAAGTGATGCCAGGTGACATCCACTGGGTTCTCAGCAGTAGCTTGACTTGTGTGAAAGCCTAGAGCCTCAACCTCATGCAGCTGTCACCAAAGCCCATGCAGAGTGGGAGGCAGGAGCAGAATCAAAATGGAACCTTCTCAAGGGCTCTGGGTCCACAGGAAGGCTGCTGCTGGTCTTATCACTTCTTAGGTCTCTTCAGGCCAAGATCCCCTGTGAAGCCCATTAGGTTCCTATTTCTCATCCCTTTCATCTGCTGTTGTGATGGGCTAAGACCCACTTTTCCCTTAGAGGTGTCCTCATTTCTAACCAGCAGTCTTCTGAGAGGTCGAGTGGCAGAGAGGAGAAAAACTTGGAGGGAACTCATCAGAAGGGAAGATGTGTGGAACAAGGTGTAGGCATGACAGGTGGTACCAGGTAAGCAAGGCAAAGGTGGATGGTATTGCTAGGAAAAGGAGCGTAGGAGCCTGTGGATTGCCTTTTAGAGAAAGCTGTTGCCCTGTGGACTGCTCAAATACAATCCAGAGAAGTAGCACGAGGTGTGTGTTGTATTCTTCAGTGAAGAAGTGGATTGCAAGTGGGTTTGCAGCCTAGCTCCTAGGGTGTGGGTGTCCTCTCCCTCTGTCACAAGTCTGCACTTGCCTCAGTCTAGCTCCTGATCTGCCTGTGGAGTGTGGCATGGTGACCTCTGCCAGTGTGTCAGAGGCTGAAGTCCTCATTAGCTGCTAACTTTGTTAGGGAAATGGCTGGTTGTGGTTCCATTCTGGGTGTCATTGCTTCTAATTAGCAGATTACATGTCTATGAAAATGTCTGTTAGCACCAGGGAAGAGCAAAAGAGGCTGACAGCTGGGTCTGGGATTTGAAACCAACTGTGAAGGAAGTGTTTTCTCTTCAGCCTCTTGAGGGAATGGACTGCCAGCCTCAGCCAGGCCCTTGGCCTCTGCGAGGCCGGTGTGTCCTATGGGAACAGAGCCATAGACTTCCATCTAACTGAGGTGTCAGGGGGACCCATGGCCCCCTTCTTGACTTCCTGCTTTCTTCTTATGAGAAGCCCAGGCCTGGCTGGAGCTTGGGGCTTTGTGTTTGGGCTGAGGTCTCTGGAGCAATGCACCAGCTAAAGCTGTGGGAAACCTGGTTTCAGCCTAGGGGATCGTTCATGACTGAGTCAGATGGTGTGTGCAGCAGTGAGGATGCAGGCGGGGACAGGGAGCAGTGCTGGTACACTGCCTGTGTACCTCTGTTCCCACCATGCTGCCACCCGCTGACCCAGCAACTGTACACTGTCTTGACAGCCGTTTATTTACCTTTCCTCTCCTGCCTGAGTGAGATTGGCTGGTGTTTGCTTGCTTCTGTGCATGCTGCAGGCAGCCAGCTGGCTGGGTATGGGGAGGGTGGTAACTGGTTTAAAGTGCATGTCTTTTCAGAGCTACATCATGACTTTTTCTTTCTATGGAAAAAGGTTTTTGTCAGTTAATCAGATTGTGTTTGCCTTCTTGGTTAGATGCTACTCTTGGATACTGGCAATATAAAGAGTTGAAAAGGACTTATATATCTGACTCACCAACAGTAGGCAGAAGGAAGTCCTGGATTCTTTCATTTACCTTTGTGTCCCCTTCTTATGTGTCTGGGCTCTAAAATGGACACTCAGAGATGAACATGTGTACCAGTTAGCAGTACAAAAGCCTTGTGGGCAGTGCGTTAAACAGTGGGGTATATTTATCTCCTGATTAAGATGTGCAGGGGCAGGTAGTCCAAGAGGATATGATAGTTAGGTGTATCAAAAAGGCCCAATCTCCCCTTTCTTTTTGACCAGCCATCTTCAGCATAACTCTCTTTATGGTTACTGTGCCTTTAAGCTATCACATCAGTTTTCCAGTCAGGCAAAAGGAAGGGCCTAAAGCCTTTTCCTAGTGAAATTTCCTTATTTTTTTTGTCGAAGGGACCCTCCAGGGAAGTGTGTCACAGGGACACCTCTGGATGAGAGGAGGGTTGGAATTATGAATCCTTTTAGCTGGTCACCTGACTGCCTCACCTGAAATCTGGATTGTTATTAAAGAAGTAGAGTCTGGAGGCTGGTCAGATGGTAAGAACACTTTTCATAGCATGGCAATTTAGGGAACCCAGCTGCGAGACTCTGGGCTCAAGGTTGAGGTCCTGGTCTCAATGCTCCTGAGCCTGCTGCTTAACCCTGTGAACTTCGCCTTCCTCAAGCATCACATGGCAGAATGTCCCAGAATTGTTAGAGCATCAATACTCCATGCAGGCAAAGCAACCGGCATACCATCTGACCAACAGAAGGGGGTCGGTGAATCTTCGCATGATGCCTAGCCTCCCCCAAATTCATGGAGAGAGAAGCTGCACAAGTAACCAATGGAGACTGAAGGCACCCGTTATCATGTTATTCCTCTGTGGCCAGGAAGGGAAGCGCACAGAGTGCTCCCAGGGGCGAGATGAAGCCACAGTTGGTGTGCCAGTGTTCTAGCCCCGACTTGTGCCTGCACTCTTCCCTGCCCTGTGTTCCGTTGTCCTAAAGCAGGCCTCCAGAGTCTGCAGGCCATTCGTTCCCGATTCCCAGCTTTATGTGTGCTTCTCACAACTGCCAGATCTTGACAGACATGGGACTTCAGTGTTTTTGGAAGCTCTGGGTTGTGGTAAGTAGGGATCTGGGTGCTCAGAACACCCAGTTCTCTCTTTTTTTTGGGGGGGGGGGTCCAGTCGTGGGGTCTGAACTCTGGGTCTGGGCACTGTCCCTCAGCTCTTCAGCTCAAGGCTAGCACTCTACCACTTGAGCCACAGCACCACTTCCAGCTTTTTTCTTTTTGCTTATGTGGTGCTGAGGAATTGAACCCAGGGCCTCATGCATGCAAGGCAAGCGCTCTACCACTGAGCCACCTTCCCAGCCCCACACCCAGTTCTCAGTAGGACTCCTTTGGAGGGTTCTGGAGCTCTTGACAGGGCTTGGGAGATTGTGGAGGCCTGTCTGAGGGATGTTGTTGAGAAATGTATGTTGCAGAGCCTTTGTATAATACATACCAAGTTGCAAAGCTCTAATGCCATGGGACTAAGACATTGGAATGCAAGTAGCGGTGTGGGCAGCCAAGGCTGCCCCACGGGGCCACCCTCTGCACATGGCCCTTGCACCAGTGCCTGGCCAGTGCCGCTCAGTGGCTTCATTGCTGGCCTCCTCGTCTCTGCTGACTCTTTTCTCCTTTTCCCTACCCATTGTACCCTTCCCTCCTCTGACCTAATTTACGACCCTCTGTGCTTTTATTTCTGTGTTGCGCAGTGGTCTTGGCATCTGCCCAGCAGCCTAGCAGCCCTGGCTTGCCTTGGGGGTCCTGCTCCTCTTCACACCTCCACCCTATGGCCATAACACTGATGCACAAATGCATCTGGGTGGGATCAGTCCAAGGGCCTTTGCTCCAGGGGCTTCCCAGTGTCAGACAGTGTTGAACATGGGGCGCATCCTCTAGCTGACTGGTTGGACATGATGTCGGCACCTTATCTTTGCGCTGACACACACTGGACATTAATAGAAATACATCGCCATGGCACATGGGCAGAATTTCAAGCAGCCGAGAGGCTGGTGCTTTTGATAGCCTATTGTGTGCTTAACCTCTGCCGAAGAGGTTTTTGATGAGAAGTAAGACTGCTAACTCTTAGCAGCTGGGATGTAGCAGGTTTTCTGCCCCCACCCCCACCCTCTTCTTGATTCTTTTCAGTGCTTCCTTAATCTTCCCTGTAGAAGAGTGGGCTTTGCTGCCTCAGGGCTTTTTCTTTCTTTTCTTTCTTTTTTAAAAAATTTAATCCACTGCTGCTTGAGCTGGACTCTATAGGCCCCTGGGGAGGACTTGACTGACATGGGGAGGGTGCATGGGGGCCCAGATATGGTGGATAAACTTGTACCTCAGCCTGAATTGTGCCCTAGGTTTGTACCCTTGTCCCAGCTTTTATAACCTTGCACAGGGTTTTGGTCATTGGCTGATTTTCTTTGAGATTCCCTAAAAAGACACTTGCCTTCCTTCTTTTCATTGTGCCTCCCATTCTCAAAGGCTACATTGCTAACAGAGGTTTAAAACCCAAGTCTGGGCCTTGAAGGTACTCAAAGGTAGCTGGGGCCCTGTCGGTACTGTAAGGAAGATGTCCCATGTGCTGCAGCTTCCCGGCTGGAAAGTGACATAGTCCTACTGTGGGCTAGTGGGGGTGTAGGTGAGAGAAGACAGCGTCTAGGACAATGTCTGCACTACTGAAAGCTCTGAGCTTAACTGACCACAGAAGGCCTAAGCAATTTCCAGAGTATGTTTCTCAATCTTCCTGCCTTATTCTAGTTGGGGTTTTTCTTCTGTTGTCCTGTCTTAAATCAGAAAGCTACTTTTTCTACTTTTCCCCTTACTCTGTTGGCTTGTTCTTAGCTCTCCTCGGAGCATATCTTCACGGACTGCTCTAAGTGCTGGCCTAAGACTGTTCTAAGCGTTTCACAGCTGTGGGTCTGTGTGACCCTTGGCCACAGGCAGCGCGCTTCCTTCCAGGCCCACCGTGCAAGACTTGAGCTCGCACTGGTAGCGCATTCACCAGCTGTTTTCCCACACTTGAGTCTAGCTTTGCCAGGACCTGTGATGTTCTGGGTGGATTGGCTGTTGCTCAGGGGCATACTGTGTGACATCCTCAGGGCTACTTGTCTTTGCTGCTGCTGCTTCTCCCTTTCACTCCATTCCAATAATTCTGTGACGGTTCCTGCTGCATCCACCCCATGCCTTCCACACATCTCCTTTGAGCCCTCTCTGTTCTTGCCTCACTGTCCTTTCTTCCTCAGTCCCTAGCTCAGAGGAAGGCTTCTCCTCTTCTTCAAAAAAGCCTTACCTGTAGATGACCTGGACCTGGATTCCAGCTCTAGCTCCTCCCCTCCCTTCAGAGCCCACTGTGGCTTCCCCTCTCCACACCCACACCTAATGAAACCGACACCCTTCAACCTTTCTCAAACAGTTCTTCTGGGTGCCACCTGACTCTCCCTTTTCCTTTGTTATAGAATAGCTTAGAGTCACGGTAAAGTCACCATTTCAACTTAGCTTCCACTTTTATGATTATCTTCTTCTTAGAAACCACCATTATCTTCTTTCCAACCAGTTACTTAAATGTCCTTTACTTCCTTCCATGTGGTATTCCACACCAAGAGCAACCCTTCCTTTGACCTCACTTTATTAGCCTCTGTGCTGCAGATCTTCTGCCCTTTCTCTCCATGTGCTATTCATCATTCCACCATGGTTTGCCATGGGTTCTATTGTATGCACTGTCTTTGGCATACTGAAATGCCCTTGGCTCTAGGCTGCTGTAGTCTATGGTCTTATTGGAGAAACGAACATTAAACAGGTAAATACTTGAGTTAAAAACTGATGTGTCCAATTTTAATAGCGGGTATTAGAGAAAGAGACCTCAAAATTTTGGGGTCCTCAAAAATCTCTGAGGAGCTGACAGGACAAGTAAGAAAAAGTAAGGGTTAGACAAAGACCAAGGAAGAGGGAGAAGGGGGAGGAGGAGTCAGTGGGGAGGACATACTTAAAGGACCTGGGCAGCTTGAGAGCATGCATGGGAGCCCTCAGGTTAGTCTGACAGGCACAGGGGAGAGAGGGAGCTTGTGAGATTTCCACAGAGATGAAAGCTAGCTTGTAGTAGGCAGGAACTTAGTGAGATCCATGGGAAGCCCCCCAGGAGAGAGGTCATGATGACCCCAGGTGAAAGACAATGTAGTGTTTGGGGAATTGAGTGGAGAAAAAGTATGAGTGCATTTAGTAAGTACTGGGTATGTGGGTGAGGAAGAATGAAAGTTTGAAGATCATTCTTTAGTTTCTGGCTTTTGTCAGATGCTTGACAAGGGGGTGACTAGAAGGACCTCACTTCCCATTTCCAAGTGTATGTTTGTGCTGTCCATGATGAGTTCTTGGATCATAGTGAGTATCGGCTAGTTGCTACACAAAGACACCCAGAGATAGAGTGGCGTAAACAGAAAGATGTTCCTTCTTCTTTCACATAGGCAGGTGCTCCAGGGCTAGTGGGGCCTCTGGTAGACCCAGCAGCTGTGAGTTCACAGTGCTTGCTCCAGTTCTCACCAGTAGGGAAAGGGACAAGTGAGTATGTCCCACCAGTCATTAAATTCAAGAGTGTATGGGAGACGTGTCATTTCTAAATGGATCTTGTTGGCTAGATGGGCAGTCATATGACCACTCTTAGCTATAGGTTGTCTAGGAAGTGTAATGTAACTGAAACTCCTTATAATGAAGGAGAAAAGAATGGCAGTTGAGGGACGGTTAGAGGTTTCTCACCCTCTTTCATTGTCTCCTTATTTCCTGCTCATGACTCCCATATCCACCTTTGATCCATACTTGGTAGGCCTTCTGTTCTATAAATGTTGGTTGGGCACTGTTAACCAGTTTTTTTGGCCACTCTGACAAATTCCTGAGAAACAATTTCAAAGGATGAAAGATTTATTTTGGCTTATCACTTCAGACGTTTTAGTCTGGCTGACCATGGTAAGGCAAAAGATCTACCAACCTCAAGACCGAGCCCCAGGAGAAGCGATAGCCCTCAAGGACAGGCCTCCAGTGAACTACCTTGCTTCCAGAAGTTTCCATCACTGCCCAGTAGTACACATCAGAGGACTAGGTCAGAATCTTTGTGATCCTGTTACCTCTCAATGATTGGGTCCACTTGCTGGGAGCTGCATAAGCCTTTTTGGAGGATACTTTATGTCCAATCACAACAGACACACCTACATCTCCTGGTATCTTTGGGACCTCATCCTGAGGACATCCAGTAATCTGTGTTTTCCCCAGACCTGTGCTCAGATCATTTACGAGAGTATTTTGCTGCTGTTGTGACTGCTTGGTTCTCCGTGCCCAGGAACTGTGTTGTTACCTCTGCCAAGATATTCTAGGAACAGAGCAGTAAGTGGGGTGTGTTCTGTAGAGTTGTCTTGGACTTTTCTTTTTAGTGGTCAGTGGCCTAATAGGCAGCTGACCTTTGAGCTTCCACAGAAACCTCAGACATGTGTCTGTTGTTACAAAGACTTTCTGTCAAGATGCTGACTATGGCAAAGCACACTGCTCTTCCCCAGCCATCTGTCCGAAGTTTGGCCCTGGGCAGACTTCACAAAGCAAGACTTTCCTAGCAGTAGATGGGATCAGAGAAAAGTTTCCAAAGCTGGGGCTTCTCTCCCGGAAGTTGGGTCAGGATGAGGACTGAGACTGGATCTAAGCAGACTGGCCACTGGTGCTAGAGGCTTTGCTAGAACCTTTGCCCTGGTCAAGCATGGCTACTTCTGGGCCTGGGACTCAGAGTCTATACACCGTTGTCTCTAGAAGCCCTGGGTGAACCCCCCAAGCATAAGTAAGCATACCCACCCTGCTTTCCCACTCATTCCCTTTGTGGCGAGCCTGAACTTCTCCATCCCAGTTGTAGCCAGCCTATTAGCGCTGTACCATCTGTCACCTTAAATGAAGCTCTTCCATGCTAATGAGGAATTTATGAAATTCCTCTGGGAACTCAGCAACGCTGTTGTGGGCCCAGCCTTTGCCCTCCTTTGTGAAGACACAGCTGGCCAAGAGTGGTTGGTGCTTTTTGCTGACCTCAGCACAGCCCTCTTGACCTCTACAAGGTCTGGAAGGATAGGGGAGAGCAATGGTGGTGGAGGGCATTCTCATGTTCCTTGCCCTCTGCTTTTCCTGGAGTCACCACTAGTACTGGGAAGGAAATCTGTGTTTTCATCTGCTGTCCTGGTCCCATTATCTGTGGGACCTTCCTGACCTCTGATTGTACTTCTTTGAAGACAGCTGATTTTCTCCCTTAAAAAATTGGTATTGCTGGGCCTTGGTTCTTGTCTCCAAGAACCAAGTAGCAGGACTTGGTTATAGTAGCAGGACTCTGACTCTTGGTTGGGCTCTCTGGCTAGAGAAAGTTTTTGGGTTTTTGGAGCAGGAGTTATAGTTGGTTGTGTTTAGCAGCTAGAGTGGTAAGTAGTGACATAACATGGATTCAGGAACCCAGTGCCTGGGACGGAACTCATGTATGTTCCTCAAGGTTGTCATTTTGTCTCCTGTGTCTATGCTGGTGTGTGAAGAAGGTGAGAGCGCTTCCTGGAGCGTTGTAATAATGCACACAGAGTGCTCGAAGTAGTACTTGGGACACACTAGCACTATGAGTTTACCAGGCCAGCTCCTATCATAGTTGTTGGTTTTCACAGTTGAATGAATCTGTGTAGCTCTCTGCCCTTTAGAAGGCACACTCTGTGTGGCCCCCTTACTAGGCCGTGCTGCAGTAAGAGCCACTCATGGCCATGCAAAGGCATTCACATCAAGGTTTAGGCCAAAGTCTTCGGATCAGTTCAGTTCTCAGCATGTTTGTATGGGCATGAATTTTGGAATTGATGTACCTGCCCCACTCATTTTGTGCTCTTGGTTGAGGTAGGCTCTGGGTGCTGCTTGTCTGGGCTTAGGAAAGAAGGCTAGACTCTGAGAATGTAACTAATTCCTTCCTGCTTTCCATTCTATCTATTCTCCTATTCTGTTTTTCTCAACAATTTTGGCTGTTACCACAGCCAGAGGGAATCCCACCAGACACAGTGAATGAAGTCCTGGAGCAGTGGGGTAGGATCTGGTCTGAACCACTCTACTGCTGGTTTTTGACCTTATCCTGTTATGCATGTTGAGCAGAGCCCACTAGGTGGCAATCCTGGGCCACTTGTTGGGCTTACAGGCTGCTGGCAGAAGGCCCTGGCATGGTGGGAGCTCTTCCCCCTTGGGATCCTTTGAGAGACTGGTAAAATCTGGTCAAGAAGTGCTGAAAGGGAAATGGAGCTCTGGCTCAAAGTGATAGAGTGCTAGCCTTGAGCAGAAGAGTTCAGGACAGTGCCCAGGCCCTGAGTTGAGGTCCCACAATGGACAAAAGAAAAAAAAACAACCCCAAAACAAAAAGACAAGGCTGAAAGGCGCTTTATCTTTGGCATCCTCTTTGGCCTACCTCCTGGCCTTTGGGGGACTTTGCTGTTCTCCCTTTGTTGTGGCTGTCCTAGGTGAGTGCAGGTTGGAGATCAGCCCCCTGGGGATGGACCGGCCTCCTTCCTTCCAGGCCCTGTAGTGCTGCTGGCTGGGGAAGGGTTCTCCTCTCCTCTCTTATAATTTGCTCCTCATCCAGAAAGTTGCTGATGGCGTGGCATGGGTCCAGAAGAGGAACAGTTGGGATACGATGGAGAATGACAAATGTGGGGGTTTTATGATGGGCGGGGTTGGGACATCCACTTTTCAACCACAGTTTCTTTTGTTTCCAGACCTGGCAGTCTTGGGATATTCCCAAGGTTAAGGTTAAATGAAGAGCAGAGTCTGTGAACTTCTTCCCTAGACAGATGGGAGGAAGAGAAGAAAGTTCCTTACACAGCCTTCTCTGTAGCTGATGGCACCCTTCAAGTGCTTTTCCTTTGGCTTCCTTCTGCAAAACAAGCAGATTCTTTCTTGTGGGTGGATGGACTGCCACAGTTTTGGCAGCCAAGGAGATTTTTTTCTAGGCACCAAGAAGGGATGTGAAAAAAATCAACTAACATAGCAGTGGCTTGAACTTCTCATAGCGAATAGCTGTTGGGTTTCAGGAACAAACGAGGGTATATGTGACAACTTTTGCTCATTTCTCTGGAGAAGTCAAGGTCAAGAGGCAGGAGCTACTCTGTCCTTTTGCCTTCCTCTGACCAAGAGAGGTGCACAGGCACTCTGACTAGCACAGAGCATTCCTGTGACATTCCGGGGGAGCCTGCTACAGCCTGCCTGCATGCCTCCCATTGCTGCGACTGGCAAAGCATCGGCTGACGCCAACACTAGAGTAGAGACCCATGTAAACACCTCCTCTGGAAGTGGTTTGAGCTGAGTGTTCCTAAGCTTTATCAGGCCCCTGGTACCCTTTTCCCAGTAGCAATCAGCATGTATCCTACCCTTCTTTTTGTACATTTTTGCCTCCCTCACCCCCATCTCTTTCTGTCATATAGGAGCACTGCCCAGAAACCTCAGGGTCTGCTTTTCTAAAGCAGTGGGTAAAAAGAGGGCTATGCTATTTTCCCCTCCTGCTCTATGGGCTGCTATACTCCAGCATGTATCTGGTTGGCAGTAGCCCCATGTCCTGTGGCACACCTGACAAGTCCACTGGAAGGTGGTGCCACCTGAGAGATGCCGGCAAGATGGTGTGCCAAGGTACAGCAGTGGCTGCCACTCCTTGGGGGCTAGGGAAGAAAGAAGTCCTGATCCTGAGCCAGGCAGATAATACATTATAAAACCTATGTATATCCTCAGAACCCACAACAGCATGGCAGCCCTCTGACCATGCTCTAATTTCTGATTTATAGGTAGATAAAAGAAGTGGCTTTGTCCTAAGACATCATAGCAGTTAGATCTCCAGATGTTTGAATCACAGTCTAAGTTGACCTAAGAGGAGAGAGAGGACTGTGGGGGAAAAACAAATTCCCACATCTACCCATGTTACTGAAATGTGCCTGGGTTAATATCTGTGGGCATCATTTTCTCCATACATCATACAGGGACAGGAACATTGTAAGACTAGAGGCTCAATGTCTCCAGAATGCTTTGTCCAGTCCCCGGTGCCCTCTGGACCTTGGCGTTGACTCAGTCTGGGAGAGATGCTAGCAGCTGGCTCTGGTCAGCCCTCAGGACCTGTGGCTTTCCCTGTGCACATCTGAGCCAGGGTGCCCAGTAGCTCTGAAATGGCCAAGCAGTTGTTAAGACATTGGCTGCTGGCCGAGGAATGAGTTGGAGAAGCAAGATGGTCCTGTCCAGGAACATTCTTTTTGATGATTCCTCTCCAAAGCAGGCTGCTTCTAACAGCTCAGCTGCCAAAGTGAAAATCCTATGTGCTCACCTAATTGGTTTTCAGGGGAGATTGATTTTTGCCTGTGCAACTGCTGCTAGGAACCCTGATGGTCTCTCCTTGGGGATCACAAACCTCCAGATGAATTTTGTTTTTAGCCACCACAGAGTCCACCTACCATCTTCCCTGGAAGGGCACATTTATGAGCTCTGGCAAAATGAGAGGAAGCCCCAGCCTTCCCTTGGAGCAGTCCTCAGGTTAAGACACCGCCTGGCAGTAGGGGAGATGGCCACAAGTAGAGAGCCAGGCTGCTGTCAGCCTTCTTGGGTCTGGCATCTTCCCAGCAGAGGTAACAAGCTGTCATATTCTGCAATTCTGGGGAAAGGAAGAGTGCAGACAGGATCTGAGCTTCTCAGATGTATGAAGAATGATGCCTGGAAGAGAGTAGGTCAGTTGTTCTGACTCTACTGATGGCAGAAAGCAATACCAGAGGAGATTGCATGGAGGAGAGAGGGTTAAAAAAAACAAACAAGCGTGTAGTGAAGTGCTTCTTACAGCTCTCCACAGGGGCATCCTAGATGGCAGGCAGCAGATCTGCCTTCAGGGGAAGGAGATGTACAATTATAGATCATCAGAGCTGAGAGCTGGTTTATAAGTTCATCTAGTTTGGCCCTGCAACTGCAGAGGGCAGCCTGGGGCCCATGAGAGGTTAGATGGCCTGTCCAACAACATGAGCCAATGCCTGAATCTCTTAAGTCCCTGGGCACTTGACCTGAGGCTCTGGGTCTGTACCCCTGGCTGGAAGGTCATCTCTGATGCTTTGCTGCACAGCAGGCATCTGGAGGTGTCTTTCACATAGTTCTGAAAGCCTGTGGTTTTACTGGGCTCCACAGGGATTCGTCAGTATATCTATATTTGAGTCACTGTAGCTCTTTTTTTTTTTTTGGCAGCCCTATTATTTAGACCTGACAGGTAGGTACAACTGTCTCATTAAATGCAGATATATTTGTGTGGCTTAAAAAATGGAACATTCCATTAATCTAAAAAAAGAATATTGGTATCCTCTTTTATTCATAAGCTTAATGTTCCAGAATTTGTTGTCATCAAATTTATGCAATGAGAGTGAAGTCATTACTAACCTTCATTGTGAATACCCAGGTGTTGGTGCTTCTCTTGTATGTCTGTGGGTGTGTGCATGGCTGTGTGTGTATGAGCAAGTGTGCGTGTGTGTGTGTGCGCGCGTGTGTGTGTGCGCGCGTGCGCGCGCTCAGCCATTCCTTATCACTAGTCCTGGATCAGGTTCTTTGTGTGGGTTCTCATCACAGAGATCCTGTTCAGTATTTACAGTGTCACTCTCCATTTTGCAGTCAACTCTGAGGCTAAGAGAGTTTCTGTAAGTTACCCAAAGCTCCACTGGGGGTGCATGGAGGACTGTGAGGGGGAGCCCTGACACAGCTGCTGGTCTGCCCTGGCTGTCTTGAGGTCTGGATGCTGGAGGTCTGGATGCTGGAGATGCCAGTGGGTGGTACAGCTGGAGATCAGAGAATAGCCTTCTCCTGTGGTGGCGTCCCCTTCCCACCTTCCAGCCTGAGAGTCTTGGGTGGGGGAGGGGTGAAAGGAGATAGAGATGGGAGAAGCCTCTGGGTGTGTCTGTTAAATATTCCCACTATTGAGACTCAATAGTTTTTGTTAAAAGGAGAAGCATGAGCATTATTAAAGCACTTCTTTTTTGTCTCCAAAAGAGCTGGTGTGAGTGGGGGCCGGGGAGACATTGGTTGCTAGAGAACTGGGCATCTTAAAGAGTCCACCTGGGCCAGGGAGGGCCTTCATTTTGATGTGCCTGTCGTGTAGTGAGTGGAATTTGTATCTCACCACTTTTTTTCAGCATTGTCTTTGTCAACCAAAGGTTCCTTTTCTGTTTTACACCCACACTACAGGCCGGTGGTCCTGGATGGCTTCTGGCAGTGCTCAGACCTCTGTGGCCTCAGTTTCTAATTTGTAGCATCAAGCGGCTGTATAGGGTGTGAGAACTGCGGGACATCTGTCTGTTCACCCAGCACTTACCACTGGGCACTTTGTGTACATTGTGCTCTGTCCTAGGCACTAAGGATACGTTGTAGAGAGCACTACTTCTAGCTGCGTAGAATATAAATAAGTGAGGCACACAACAAACAAGTAGATACTAGGTTAGATGGCACATATTTATGGTTTGCCTCAGTCTGATTATTTGCTTGTATCTTGTTAATGAAGGTAAGAAGTATGTTATAGTTGTTGTCACTTGTGTCCTTGGGGTGCCTATAAGCTAAATAGTGGCATTACAAATCTCTCCCTTTTTTTTTTTTTGTCAGTTTTAGCATGGAGGAAAATAAGAGAAATGAAGAAATAATATAAATGAAAATTTATATTTTTCTTTTTTTTTTTTTTTTGTTGGTCATGGGGCCTGGCTGATGCTGCTCCTGAGCGCATCAGCTCAAGGCGAGTGCTCTACCACTTGAGCCACAGCACCACTTCCGGTTTTCTGGTGGTTAATTGGAGATAAGAGTATCACAACCTTTCCTGCCTGGGCTGTCTTTGAACTATGATCCTCAGATCTCCGCATCCTGAGTAACTGGGATTATAGGTGTTAGCCACCAGCGTCCGGCTCCTGGGCAAAAATCTTTGTGAGACCCTATCTCACAAACCTGAGTTCAAATACCCATACTGCCTCTCCCGAAAAGAGAACAGAAAAAGACGAAACCATGTTGAATAAACAAATCTAAAGACTAAGTATAGCTCAGAAGCCTACTGGGTCTTAAATTGGGTTTGGAGATGAATCCATTCTCGGGCTTGAGAGGAATGCCGGTTTATCAGTTTCTGTGCTAGAACTCAGGACTGGGTGAACTCTTGGGCAACTCATCTGTGGCCCTGTTGATAACCTTCAGCTTGTTATCTGTGAGACAGGCCACCACCAGCTGTTCTGTGTCTGCGAAGAGCTCTAAAATCTTGATTAAAAGGCCTCAGCTAAGTAGAAGAGATATCCCTGGCGGACTGACAGTCTTTCTGTGGCTATCAGCCCATCTGCAGGTGCTGCCCCCAGTGTCCCCTCCAGACTGGAGCTGTGTCCGCTATTTTTAGCTCTCTGTAACTCCATTAACCATATCCACCTCCTGTGCCACTTGTCTGTATGTTTAATTATGTAAATGGCATTACAAATCACAGTGGTGTTGAACTACATCTCATTTCTCATCACAAATCAAAGCATGTTACACTGAATCTTGTTGGCCATCCATTCAGTCCTAAGGTAGACTCTAGAGGGTGATTGCTTTCTTCTCATGAGGAGAGTGGGTGGAAAAAGGGAAGTCTCTGTAAAAAAATATTTTCATGGGATAAAGGCAGGGTGGTTCTCAGTGCAGAATTTTTTCTTGTAAGAGTGATTTTTGTGCCTTTATTAAGCCAGCTCATTGCTGATTCATTTTTTAGCCATCAGTTTTAATTTTTTATTGTTAATATAAAGGTGATGTACAATTACATATGTCAGGTAAAGAGTACAGTTTTTTTTGGACACGGTCACCCCTTCCCTTGCTCTCTCCCAGTTTTTCCCTCCCATCCCCACCCACAAGTCGTATAGTGCATTTTCAGCACTCCTGCATTTGTTCACCCTTTGTCCCTCCATTTCTGTGCATTGGCTTTAATTCTTAAGCAGTGACTGAAATTTATATGCAGGAGGTATTAAGCTATGGGGTATTGAGGGGCCACCTTACTACACAGAGTTTAGGAGGAGACATGTAGGGTCGTTGAGACTGCGCTCTGCCAGTGTCCACATGGTAAGCTGCTTTGAGCCTGCCTCTGGACCTCCTCCAGAAGTCTTCTCCAGAAGTACTTCCTTCTGCCCACCCTGCAGACTCTGGTTGCAACAGCACCCTCCCTGTAGCTGGTCTTCACTCCTCTGCTCACTTCTCACTGCTGCTTCCAGTCAGTGCACTGGAGAGGTTAGACCTGCCTGTTTTTGCCTGTGCAGTACTGCTGTCACCTCTCCACCTCTTTCCAGTGTCAGTCTTAGTCTCTTAATGCACTCTCCCTTTGGAGCTTTTGTAGTTTGGTGATACCCCTGCCCCTCCTGTGGGGTGGCTCTATAAAGGCTCTGCCAGGTCCAAGGCCTTCTTCAGCTCTTTTGCTGTCTGTAGTATTATTACGGAGTCCTTGCAGTTGTAATTGTTCATATATAAGTACTTCCACCTGAATCTCATCTCCTGAAAACAGCAACATTTCTCCTAAGTGAACACAATAAAATCGCTTTAATAGGTCCCATTCAGCTCTTTTTTTTTTGGATTCAGTCAAGGACAGGTGGTTCATGTGTGTGTCTCCCATGCTCCTCAGTATGACAGGGCCATTCTCAGGTTTTGTTTAGAGATTGCTGATATTAACATGGCTGTTGAGTTCAAGGCAGTGGTTTCATAGAAGGTCTTAATTACATTTACTTTATCTGTCCCTCCTAAGTAGATTCGGTTTAAACATTTGGTCATGAGGGTGACAAATTGCTCTGTGCTCTTCTCAGTGCATCACTCAGAACAACATGACACCAGTTTGTTGGAACTAATGGTAATGTTAAACTTGGTTATTGGGTAAGGTGGAATTGTACCAGCTTTCTGTGTTTAAAGGTACCTTATCTCCTCTGAAAGTAAAAAATCATCTGCGTGCTGGCTTTGAAAACTGTGCAGTATCCCATTTCCAGATAGTCTTTCATCGAGTGACCTTCTGGCCATTGATGATTCTTTGTATTTTTTCTTTCCGTGTGTGAGTTTTGAGACGCTGTCTCACTATGCTGCCCAGGCTGGCCCTAAGCGCCTGGATCCTGGGAGGTCGACAGACTCCTCAGTAGCTGAGATTACAGCTGTACAACAAAGCATTGGCTTTTTAAATCTTTCTTTTATTGAGTTGAAACATATATAACATAAAACTTGCCATTTTGATTCTTTTGTTTGTTTTTAATGTTATTTTTGTGCTGGTCCTGGAGCTTGAACTGGGGACCTGGGCACTGTCACTGGGCTTTTGTGTTCAAGGCTAGCACTCTATCATTTGAACAACAGCCCCATTTCTGTTTTTTTGGTATTTAATTGGAGATAAGAGTCTCAAGGACTTTTCTGTTTGTGCTGGCTTTGAACCCTAATCCTCAGATATCACCCTCCTGAGTAGCTAGGATTATAGCCAGTACCTGGCTCATTTTGGTTATTTTAAAATGTACAATTGAGTGACATTAATTATAATCACAGTGTTGTGTACCCTGACCAACTTTGAATTTCCAGAACCATTTCATGATTCCAGACTGTAGCCTTTAAGCAACAGCTCCCTGTCTCCTTACCTTCATCCCTGATTCTCATTCTACTCTCTGTCTCTATGAATTTGACTACTCTAGGGCCTTAGATAAGGGGTGATATGGTTTGCCCATTTGTAAATGGCTTATTTCACTTGATGTTTTCAAAGTGTGTCCATACTGCATGTAGTGTGAATCAGAATTTCTTTCCTTTTTAAAGCTAAATACAATACTCTATGATTTATATCCCATATTTTACCTTTTCATCTATGGATTGACACTTGGATTTTCCTTCTAGGTCTTGAACTTGAGTATACAAATATCTACTTGAGATTCTTCTTTCAACTTTTTTTGAATAAGTTTTTTATTGTAAAAATACTGTACAGAGGGGTTATAGTTACATGAGCAAGGTAATGAGTATATTTCCTATCAAGCATTGTTGCCTCATTTGTTTTTCCCCTACTTATCCCTTCCCTCCCACCTCCACAACTACACTCTCCCCCTCAACTTTTTGATGTATGTTTCTAGAAATGAAATTGCCGTGCCACATTGTAATTCTATTTCAGTATTTTGAAGAACTTTCATACTGTTTTTCATAATGACCGTACCATACCAATTTATATTTGTACCAGCTACTTAGGAGAATTCTCATTATTCTACATATTTATCCAAAGTATTTTCCTTTTGAAAAAAAATTATAGCCATCTGCTATCCTACTTAGGTGTAAAGTAGTATCTAAATGTTAGGCTTTGTTTTGTAGTTCTCTAATGAGTAATGCTGCTGAGCATCTTTTCATGTGTTTCTTTGACCACTTATATATTTTCTTGGAGAAATGTCTACAAGGTTCTTTGCCCATTTTTAATCAGTTCATCTTATTCTGTCTTGTTCTCTAGGTGGTATTTTCACTTCTTTTGACATACAGTTTTGTTTCCTTTTTGCTGTTTCTGGGAATTGAACCAGAGATATATGCAGATAAGTGCTCTACCTACCTATAGCTCCAGCCTTTTTTTTTTTTTTTTTGCCTTCTGGAACAGGTTCTCTCACTACCTTTGTGTAGGGTAGTGAGATAGTCTGCCGCCCCCGCTCTCCCTCTTCCCCCCGCCCCTGTAGCTGGGACTGCGTGCTTCACCATGTCCTGCTTTTTCTTTTATTTTGGATGAAGTCTGCTGTCCTGCTTTTTCTTTTATTGCTTATGCTTTTGGTACAGTATCAATAACTGTCACATCCAAGATCACACAGATTCTGTTTTATGAATTTTATAATTTTTAGTTTATACTTGAGTTGCTGATCTATTTTGAATTAATTTTGTATGTGATGTGATGTTGGTGTCCCACCTCAACCTTTGGCATGCGAAAATCCAGGTTCCCAGCACCATCAATTGAAGACTGTTCTTTCCCCCCACTGAATGGTTTGGCACCCTTGTCAAAAAAATTTTCTGGATCGCCAGGTCTCTTCCATTGTATGTATGGCACTTTTTTTTCCATATTTTATTATTATCTTTAAGTAGTTGTACAAAGAAGTTCCCATTCTACAAAACAGTGTATGACTACAAGGTGTCTGACAACATTGTCACCCATTGTTCCTAACCCATCCCTTCTCTCACTTTTCTTTTTTTAAATTGAGGTTAGGTGGTTACATAAATTTCACACATTTCACAGTATTGTGGAATAGTGATACTTAGTTAAAGTCACAAACACATTTTAACCTTCAAAGGCAAATTGTCTTTATCATGGTCTATAAAGTTTGTGAATTCTATGAGCTTTGACAGTACAATTATTTCTTCTACATCAGATGATGTTTGCATTCCTTTCCTTTTGCTTAATGTAAGCTGTTCTCTCTTTCCCTCTCTCATTCCTTTCTTCCCATCACTGTCTTTGGGTCGCTTAGATCTTTTTCTTCTATGTCCAGTGCAGCTGGCCACTTTGTTGTGTGTTGCTCCGTTTCCCACTTATTCTGTGTCCTCCTCCTGGCTTCCCTCCATTGTGTGCATATATATATACCATATATATGTTCAAGAACATGGAGTCCATTTAGCCGTGATACGACAAAATGACTGGTTGTCCTTTGTTTCTTGAGTAGTGTTTACTTTGTCATATCTCCTTGTATTTTGACTTTAGCATCCATATATCAGAGAGACCATGTGCCGTTTGTCTCTTTGTTCTTGGCTTACCTCACTCAAAATAATTCGTTCTAGTTCCATCCATTTCCCTGCAAATTGTAGGGCAGTCTTTTAAGTGAGTTCCACATTGTTTTGGTTACTGTAGGTTTGTAAATTGAGAGTCTTCTAACCTTTTCTTTTTTGGTACCCCTTAAAATTCCATATGAATCTGAAGAGTGGTTTTTCTACTTCTAGAAAAAAGGCTGTTAGAATTTTGGTTTGGGTATATGTATATTGATTTATAGATTCCTTTGGGTAGTTTGTTGTTAGTTTCCTAGGATTGCTATAACAAAGTAATATCAAAAGTAGTTATATAAATATATTTACACACATATATGTATGCATATCTTTTTTCTTTTTCTTATTTCGAGATAGGGCCTTGCTATACAGCCCAGGTTGGCCTTAAACCATTTCAATCCTCCTGCCTCAGCCTCCCAATTACTGGGATAACAGGCATGTGCCACCATACCTGGCTGTAAGGTTAGGTTTTGTATAAATAGAAGTAATTTTACTGCTTCAATAACAACTTGAATGCCTTTTATTTCTTTTTCTACCTAATTGATCTAGCTAGGACTTCCAGTTCAAAGTTAAATAGCAGTGATGAGAGCAAGCACCTTACTCCTGATCTTAAGTAGAAAGCTCCTAGTGTCTCACCTTTGACTGGGTTTTTCACTCATGACCTTTATCATGAGCATAACTGTCCTTTTACTGGTAATAATATGTAGCTTTTCTTTTTTCATTGTGAAAAGGTGTTGGATATTCTATTACCAACTGAGAAAATCATGTGGGTATTTTTCTTTGGTCTATTGATGTGATATGTTACACTGATTGATTTTCTTATAGTGAACTGCCCTTACATTCTTAAGATAAATCCCCCTTGTATAGTACTTTTGATATGATATTGGATTTGGTCTGCTAGTATATTGTTGAGGATTTTGCATCTATTTTCATAACAGATATTGATTAGTAATTTTCTTATAATAACTTTAACTGGCTCTGCTATTAGACTAATGCTAGCCTCATAGGATTACAGGATTACAGGTATGGTCTAAGGGCTTCTTTTGAAACACTTCTCATAGGAAAGGTCTGGTAGTCACAAGCTCCCTCAGATTTTTGTCCTTAATTTTATTTTTGAATGAACTGGTCAGTTTGGTTGTATACAGAGTTATTGGCTGAAAAGGTTTTTTTCCTCTTTTAATTTAATATGTCTTCCCATTGTTTTCTTGCCTGCCTGGTTTCTGAGAAGTTGGCTGCTGAATTTCTTGAGAATTCTTCGTACATGACAACTCACTTCTCTTGTTTGCTTTCAGCATTCTGTCTTTGTTGCCTCAACAATTTGACTATGTATCACCATGAGGATTTCTTTGAGTTGGAGTTTGTTGAGCTTTTCACAGACTCATATCATCAAATTTGGAGAATTTCAGCCATTACCATCTTCCCATTTCTCCCCCCTTTTTTTTTTTTCCTGTAACTTCCATAATGTGTATTAGTGTCCCACAAATCCTTTGGGATTTGTTCACATTTCTTCTGTTTCTCTTTCTCTCTTTGTACTCCTAAGACTTTTCCATTATTATATCTCCAGTTATTATATCTTCTTTTTTTCTGCTCAGAACTTTTGCCATGTCCTGAACTTTCCATTTGAACTCTTGAATTTTCAGTTTCAGAATTTTGGTTCCTTTTTATGAGTTCTGTTCCCTTATTGATATTCTTATTTTGCTTATACATCATTTTCCAGATTTCTTCTTATTCTTTGTGTTCTCATTTACCTCTCTGAGCATATTTAAGACAGTTGTTCTAAGTGATTTTTGTTTGGTAAATATCTGGGCTTCTTCAAGGAAGCCATGTCAATTAAGTTTGTTTCTTTGAATGAGCCATTCTTTCCTTTTCTTTGATTGCCTTTTGATTGACTATGATAATGGTAACTATGTAACTGCATAGTCTCTGCCTCAGCCAGGAAGACTCACATATCCAGGGCAAGAATCATAGATACTTCTTCATTCTGAGCTAAGATGACAGAAGGTTGGGCTTAGTGGGGCTCTCTGGAGGAGCTTCTCACATGTCCTTCCTCTTTGCCTGGGAGGGGTAGGAGAAAAGGAGTGCAACTGTGTGTGCCTGTGCTGTTGAGTGCAGCCCCAGCGGGAGGGGAGAACATCCCAGGAAGTCCTCTGTGGAGGGAGTGTGCAGTGAGCTCCTGGAGCTGCATGACCTTCTGGGATTTTACCTGTCATATTGTATTGGTCAAAGCAGTCATAATCCCATCCTCTGTTAGAGAGGATGGAAGAAATGCCAATAAATATGGCAGCCTCTCCTTGGGCAGCTCTATTCAGGGAGGAAGGCCTTCTTTGTGGATCACACACATGCTCAGGGAAATGAGTATAGTAATAGATCACTAGTGTTTGTCTGGAACCCTAGGTCATACTAAACTGTGAGATACTGTAACAGGGACTGAGTGACTAGTGACTGGGTAGAATAAAAACTGTGAATACAATGGACTACGTATTGATTCATATCCAAGCTGGGATTGAGTAGGACATGTAAGATTTTGTCAGGCTGCTCTGATGGTGTGCAAGTCAAAACTTAAGACTTACTTATTTCCAGAGTTTTCCATACTTTTAGACTGCTGTTGGTGATAAGCAACTGAAACCTTGGAAGGTGAAACTGTGGGTAAGATGGTACATTCAGTCTCATTCAGGTTTTGGTGTAGTCTGCTGACAGGAAGACAGAGGAAAGAAGCATTCTGGGAAAGCAGCAAAGACATGGGGCTCGAGAGTCCTAGCTGGTGTCAAAGAGCTTCCTTCCACTTGCTCCTCTCTTCTACTACCCAGCAGGGAAGGGAGCTGAGCATCTCCTTACTGACTGGCTCCTTTGTGGCTTTTCTGGTAGGCGGGCCGTGGTGTTTTCTTTAGGCTGCAATAGGGTAATGATTACCAAAGATTGTCTGTCTTGCTAGACTGCTTTTTTCCTCTGGTGTTTAGGCTTGAAAGAACCAGGGTTTCCTGTTCGTTTCTATTGTATCACCCCTAGCACCTAGTCTAAGATGTATTAGATGAGAAATTAATTTAGGGAACTGAGGCCAGGCTACTAAGGCGTTTAGACAGATAGCTTTCTTTTCACTTTGCGGAACCTTCTTCTGTTTGTCTGGTGTATATAATGTCTATGATTTTGGCTGTATTCAATAGGAACAAGTGAATATGTTTCTGCCGTCTTTTTTTTTTTTTTCTATCTGAATGTAAAGATTTGTAACATACTGTTAGACTTTCTACCATACATGGACAATACCAGTTTATTTTCCTACCAGTTTATTTTCCTACCGACAATACACGGGAGTATCTGTGCCAGCATCAGGAGTTATTGACTCTTCTTATCTTTGTTGATTTGATGGGAAGAGATCGGTGTCTTTTACTATTAATTTTTGCTAATTTAGCTTTAAGTGGAGGGTGATTTTTAAAAATATTATTGTGCCTTTTATTCTTGTGAATGGCTTTTCAAGTCCCAGAGAGAGAAAGAGAGAACAAAATTGAACAAGAAGAATAATTCATTGCTATTCATTTAGGGTCTAGTCAAGAGACAGAAGTCACAACAATTCTTGAAGTAGAGAGAATTTGATATTTTAATATCATTTATAACAGCAGCAAAAATATTTACATATAATTATTTCTCCTTCCAACTTTGAAAGTAGTTATCTTTACTCTCATTTCACCAGTTCAGAGGTAAACATACTTGTCACATTATTACATTTTTGACTTTGGGACACTTTTTATAATAAGTGACACCTTATAACAGCATTTTCTTTACTTAGTGTATGAAATAATATCTTACAGTTGATGACATCATAGGTCCAACTAAGTCCAGCCAAGTCCAGCTCAGACTTCACCTCCATGCCAGCTTTCTCATACAATGTTACCCATCATTTCTTCTTTGGAACCTCTAGCATGTTCTACTGAGTGTGTATATGTACACGTTTGTGCACATGTGTGTGTGTGTATGTATTGGTACTGGGGTTTGAACTCAGAGCATCAAGCTCTCACTTAGCTTTATCACTCAGGGCTGTCATTCTACCACTTGAGCCATATCTCCAGTTCCAGCTTTTTGCTGTTAAATTAGAAGTAAGAGTCTCAGTTTGTTTGCACAGGTTGCTTTCTCTGAACATTGATTCTTAGATCTCAGCCACTTGAGAAGCTAGTATTGGGTACTGCTGGAACCAACATTTCTGATAATTTTCTTTATTTAATGGAGTTAATATTTTCCTAAGGGGCTGAGACTCCAAATCTGCTAGTAAGCTAAAAACCATGCATGGTCAGAATTACCTAAATACACACTTGAGGGAGGAAGATTGGTTAGGTTTGAGGTGCAGCATACTGTATTAAGTGGTAGTTTTTATCACACTAGGCATAATTATTTCAATACCAGGTCATTCTCTTTCATTGCCCAAACATATTCTATTATATGGATGTAGCACATTTTATATATTTATTAATCAATTGGAGCTATTTCTGAATTTCTGCTACTGTTAGTAATGCTAGTATGAATACTACGAGTTTTTCTGTGGGTATGTGTTTCCATTTCTTTCTTTTTTTTTTTTTTGTTGGTCATGGGGGCTGAACTCTGGGACTGGGCGCTGTCTCTCAGCTCTTCATCTCAAGGCTAGCGCCTACCTCTTGAGCTACAGCACCACTTCCAGCTTTTTTCTGCTTATGTGGGGCTGAGGAATCGAACCCAGGGCCTCATGCAAATGAGGCAAGCACTCTACCACTGAGCCACCTTCCCAGCCTTCCATTTCTTTTTGATATATACTCTGAGGTTGAATTGATGGATCAAATGATAACTATGTTTAATATTTTGAGGACTATCCAGATTGTTTGTCCAAATGACTGCAAATTCCATTTTACATGATCTAAGGGCTTATGTTTCTTTCTTTTTTTTTTTTTTTTTGGGTCCAGTCGTGGGGCCTGAACTCTGGGCCTGGGAGCTGTCCCTCAGCTCTTCAGCTCAAGGCTAGTGCTCTACCACTTGAGCCACAGCGCCACTTCCAGCTTTTTTTCTTATGTGGTGCTGAGGAATCGAACCCAGGGCCTCGAGCATGCAAGGCAAGCGCTCTACCACTGAGCCACCTTTCCAGCCCAGGGCTTATGTTTCTTTACGTCTTTGCCCATTCTTGTCATTTTGAGGATAGCAATCCTAATAAGAGTATAGAGACATCTTGTTGTGGTCTGGACTTGCATTTTCTAAAGGCTAATGATATATCTTTTCACATGCTCATTCCCAATTATGTATCTCCTTGGAGAATTATCTATTAAGATCCTTTGCCCATTTGTTGTTGTTTTACTGTTACCTTACAGTTTTTCATTATTCTGGATAGAAATCTCTTAAGAGATAGATGATTTAAAATTTTTTTCTGCCGGGCACTGGTGGCTCACACCTGTAATCCTAGCTATTCAGGAGGCTGAGATCTGAGGATCATGGTTCAAAGCCAGCCTGGACAGGTAAGTCTGTGAGACTCTTTTTTTTGTTGTTGGTGGTGGTGGTGTGGGGCTTGAACTCTGGGCCTGGGTGCTGTCCTGAGCTCTTCAGCTCAAGGCTAGCACTCTACCACTTGAGCCACAGTGCCACTTCCGGTTTTCTAGTGCTTTATTGGAGATAAGAGTCTCATGGACCTTCCTGCCTGGGCTGGCTTTGAACCATGATCCTCAGATCTCAGCATCCTGAGTAGCTAGAATTACAGGCATGAGCCACTGGCACCTGGCCTGTGAGACGCTTGTTTCCAATTAACCACCAGAAAACCAGAAGTGGCTCAAGTGATAGAGAGCTCACCTTGAGCTGAAAAGCTCCAGGGACAGTGCCCAGCCCCACAATTGACCCCCCCTCCAAAAAAAATTACATTCTAGGGGTGTCTCTTTACTTAACTTGCTAATATATTTTGAAATAGAGAAGTTTTAAAATTTGATGAGGTTATATAAATTTGCGTTTTTTCTTTGTTGTTATGCTTTTATAATTATATCTAAGAAAACTAACCCAACGTTCTGAAGATTCACATCTATATTTCTCATGAGAGTTTCATAGTTTTGAAATAGAGTGTGTGTGTGTGTGTGTGTGTAGGTAAGCTAGTGCATATACAAGAAGGTGGTCTTGCCCTTTTGTTATTTTGCTCTGGCTTTCCTGTCTGGTTTTATGTGGCCTTTAGCATTACTCTTGACCATCCCTGTCTGTGGAGTGATGTTTCAGGTTGCTCACATTTCTTAGAGTGAGTGAGTGGCTGTGCCTCAGGGCAGTGCTACCTCCTGTGGACTGCTAATCCTGCCTTGGGCTTTGAGGAGGGACACTATTGTGCAATATCTGTCTTTCTATGTAAGAAGACTTGAGAGTAGCAATCGCTGCTATGGAAGTGCAGACCAGAAGTGTCAGCCTTTCCACATTGTGGCCATTCCTTCCCCCCTTTCATAGCCAGCTAGTCCTCCAGTAGCATCTCCAGTAGCAAGGAGCAGGAAGGACAGATCCTGGCAGAGTCTAGGCAGGTCTCATTGGCTGAACTGGGACATGTGACCACCTCAGCATGGTCTCTGGCAAAAAAGTATTGAGATTACCATGGTTGGCAAGGTATATTACACTCTGTTCCCTGAGGCTGGCTGAAGCACCCACCTTTCCTTAGGTCGAGGCTTTCAGTCCCCACAGAACCAGTCCCCTTGGCAGGAGGGAAGGTAGCAGTGCTGGGGAAAAGTCTGCTGCCTAGCCAGTGGGCTCTGTCTACCTCAGTGTCATCCAGCCACAGCTACAGAACAGGCCGACACAGATACCAGTGTGCTGAGAGGTCTCAGACTGGCATGGCCTTTCCTTGCTCAAGAGATAGAAACAAGGCCATTCTGATCCAGCCTAAGGCAGTGGTGTCATTGAAGGACTGATGGCTCAGGGACTCATTATTGCCTCAGTGTTCATTCAGTGGAACTAGATCACAGAGGAAGGGAAGACCTTTTGGGAAGATATTTTGAAGTGCATCTGATAGGAGAACTATTTGTTCCTATCTGCTCGTTAGAAATGGTAAAAATAACTCTTCTGGCCTCATGGCTCAGATTCCTGGAGTCAGATTGAGTAGCTAGGCATCATCAGCCATGGGATCAGAACTAGAGAAGGGTCTAATTGAGTCTGAAAACAGATGCTGATGTTAGGAAGGTATTGCTGGACAGCCTTGCTTTTTGAGCCAGATCCCAGTATCCCTGCCCCATGGCTGAGATATCAGTTCTTTCCCTGACTGCCCCTCTACCATTTCATCCTCCGCCTGTCTTGCTACCTGTTTGTCTCTCTCAGCTCTCTCCCCTACTCTCTTTTTGAGCCCTTTGGAGTTGAGAACTAGAAGCCACTCTTGTTCTCTTTTTTTACAGCCGACAGTGTTTGAAGTCCTGTAGGCTTCATTGCAGGGTGGGGTGGGGTGAGGGGGGAAGTGCACTGTTCAGGAAATGGAGACTGAGGAGGAAGAGGAATGTCACAGAAGCAATGGGAAACAGATGTGGTGATCTTGTGACACTTAGCTGACTCAGAGGAGCTGCAGGAGGGGCAGAAAAGGCTGGAATTTGGTGGTCATATTCACTTGTGTGTTTAATGCTTTTGTGGCTTTACTGGTGTTCATGAAGCAAATACTCCCAGCAAGGCAGTGAACAACAAGCTGATGATTAATTGCCCTTTTTAAATTGTAATTATGTCACTCACTAGAACCCGTGAACATTAATTCTCGATTTACAGAGTGAGTAATTGAATAATGAAAGGCTGCCTGTTTGTTGTGCTCCCTTCTTTCCCTTGCAGCTCCACCATTCCAGGCCCGCTGTTGTTCTCAGTCTTTGGATGGTGCCCACTTCTCTGGTGGCTTTAGTGCTTATTCTGGCCCCCTGATTGTGGCTGCCTGGCGTTGCTGTTCATTGACAGGGAATGAGGCCCAGGCTTATGTCATACGGTCTAGAGCTCTAGAGAAAGGGAGATTAGCCGTTTCTAGTTCCAATCTGAGGCTGCCTTTTACTAAGTTCTCTCTAAACAACAAGGCTTACCTTGCCAACTCCCACAAAAGTTTTTTTCTGGAAGCATCTGTGAGGCTTGCAGAAGCAGGGGCAAGTTGAGTTAGGTCTTGAAGATGAGGTGGGGCCTGGGTAGGCAGTAGTCACTGTGGGGCCCCTGCTATGGGAATCACCCTCTGCATTTCCAGTCTGTCAGTTGCTACTAGATCAGTTTGGATTCCTGAGTAGCTCACACTCTAGGCAGTGGTGGGTGACCGGTTCTCTCCAGCAGTGCACACTTGGAAGAGGGAATGCCCCTCTTCTTGGTTTTGTCCCCCACAAACAACTGCTTTTCCAAGTAAGCATTCTTACTTGGATGGATGCCAGGCAGGCCAGTACCACATAGTCCTCCACAAACTCCTCACCAGTCTTTGACTATTCATCTCTCGTATTCTGTCACATGGAGAAGAGTCCTCTACCCATGGGAAGGGAGTCCACAGGGAGGACAGATCAGCACCCCCTTAGTTAGGAAGGTTCTGACTTTTCTTTCTCACAGACTTCCATTTTTGCAGTTTCCCTTTTGAATTGGCTTTCTTATTTGCTAGCATTGGGGTATGAGAATGTGTCACATTCTTCAGGATTGGTACTCCTGAGTCAGATTTTATCAGTGTCATTTTGTGTATAGCACTGGGAGCAAATGAGCAGATACACTATCATTTTGAACAAGGATCTGAGAAAGTTCTGTGTTTTAAGAAATTTGTGGATGCTCTGTTACTGATTTGTGTGTATATGGACACTCCATCCTGTTTCCCAGAATAACCACATGTACTATTTGGTAAGGTCTAATTGGACTGTGAACTCATAGCTTTCTCCTCCTCCTCCTCCTCCTCCTCCTCCTTCCTCCTCCAGCTTTATTGAATGAACAGTATTCACTAAAAAATTAGGTATCATTAAGGAGTACATCATAGTGTTCTGATATAAGTACAGTTGGTGTAATGATTCCCATGGTCAAGCTATTAACATACTAACCTCAAATAATTACGATCCTGAGATGTGTGTTAAGAGTACTTTAAGATCTTTTTTTCAGGAATAGTACATTAATTTTTTTTAAATTTTTGCCAGTCCTGGGGCTTGAATTCAGGGCCTGGATTCTGTCCCTGAGCCTCTCTGTGCTCAAGGCTAGCACTCTACCACTTGAGCCACAGCACTACTTCTGGCTTTTTTGAGTAGTTTATTGGAGATAAGAGTCTTATGGGGACTTTTCTGCCTGGGCTGGCTTCGAATTGTGATCGTTAGATCTCAGCTTCCTGAGTAGCTAAGGTTACGGGTATGAGCCACTGGTGCCCAGCTATGATACATTAATCTTAATTATAGTTAACATATTGTTCTTTAGGTCTCTATATCGTATATCTTATTTGTGAAAGTTGTTATATGTCCTTTGACCAACATCTCCCCCTTCTCTTCAGTCTCAGCAACCACTGTACTACCTTATTTCTCTAAGTGTGACTTTTATATGTTCCACATATAAATGAGATCATCTAATATTTATCTTTCTGTAACTAGCTTATTTCACTTCACATATTGTCATGTGATCATCTCAGAGAAAGCATTTGACAAAATTCAACATCCTTTCATAGTAACAACTTTTGGCATTAGGTGTAGAAGTCATGTACCTCAGGAGTATAAAGACTGCAATATGACAAGCCTACCGTTAATATCATACTCAATGAAGAAAGACTGGAAACTTTTTCTCCAGAGAAAGTAAGACAAAGATGCCTTCTTTCACCAGCTCTGTTCTCTATAGTATTGTTACTTCCAAAGTATTAGGTAAGAGGAGGAAAGGCATTTAACTTGGAAAGTAAGTTAAATTGTCTCGTGTGTGCAGTTAAAATAATTTTATATGTAAGAGGTCCTAGAGACCACCTGTTAGAACTTTGATACTAATCCACTAATCAACATGCAAATAATCAGCTGTGCTTCTGTATACTAAGGATGAACTATCTGAAAGAGAAATCATGGTAGCATTCCCATTTGCAATACTGTTGGCTTTAGATTTTGAGATTTTTCCCCAGGAGTGGAACCACTTGGTATGGATCCTCATGCACCTTTGCACTGGCAGCTATTATTTATAGGGTGGATGTTGTGGGGTGGAGGCTGGGGTCACAGTGTGGGCTGACACACAGGCTTGGGAGATTAGATGAGGAAGAAGGAGGAGGAGGAGGAGAAGGAAGGGAAGGGTGGTATACACCAAGATTAAATCCATAATTTTGATGTTGTTTTTACAGAAATTAGACCAGAGAAAAATTCTGACTCGTGGGGTGGGGGGAGTAATAGTTATTCCTGCTGGGGAAAAGTCTAGTTGGACCTTTCTTTGGATCTGTGCTATGGAGTCAGTGCTGTGATGGCGGTCCCACAGGGTTATGATAGAGCTGAATAACTCCTTCCACCTAGTGGTGTTGTGGCCTTGATAACCTTCTCCTGCAGTGCAGTTCTGGAGATGCTGGTGAAGCACATGCACTGAGCTGCCACTCGGGTGAAATGGAACACATGCAGCTGTGCAGCACTGAAGCCCTGGTCATGACAGTAAAGCCACGGTGACTGGGGTAGGTGCTCAGTGTTCTGTATTTCCTATCTGCTTCAGTGTGTTCCTTCTACTTATGAAGCGTTGATTGTAAACCAGTGTACATGTGCTGTGTGAGGCTGACTGTAGCTACACTCACCCTGTGATTACCATGTGTCTTGATGGCATGAACAGACCACAAGGACTCAGACTTTGTAGGTTTGTGTCAGTATGCTTTTTGATGTTCACAGAGTGATGAAATTGCCTAATGATGCATTTCCCAGCATTGTCTCCATCATTAGGCAGCACATGAGTAATCATTCCTCTCTTGATCTCCCATGGGAGACACAGGCTCACACCAACAGGAGATTCTAGAGCATCCTATAGGCAGCTGCCCACGATAGACACAGAAACACAGGTGGGAATCCACTTTACACACCCCTCCCTCAGGCATTTGTGTATATACACACACACACTCGCACACACACCACACACACACACACACATGCATACACGTGTAATTTTCTTCTGTATCCATCTTTTTTCTTTGTAAGAAACTCAAGCCTCTCCAAGATTGTGGAGGACAAAGCTGACCATAACTTCACTACCTATTTCCTCCCTTCTGCTTTGTCTCCTGGTGAACTTTCTCAAAATTTTTCTGTCTTCTCAGACCTCAGCGCCTCTGTTTCCTTTCTTTCTTAGCTAGCTAAGTTTTTATTTCCACCTTACTCCTAGAAGACATGTTCACTGGATTCAGACTTCTAGGTTCATAGTTCTTTTGTTTTAGTGCTTGAAAAAATGGTGTGCTGCTTCCCTCTGATTCTGTGGTCTTTCTTAAGAAGTCTGTGGTCCTTTGCATTGTTCTCTCATATGTAGCATGCCATTCCTCTTTGTCTTTAGTGTCTAAAATTGGGCTTATCATTTGTCTGAGAGAGTTCTTCAAGTTTATTGTTGGCGAGGTTACTCATCTTCTGGAATCTGTAGGATTGAAGAAAATCTAACTTATTTCTACAGATATTCTTTATGCACGGCACTTTTCTCTTCTGACTGTGACAGTTTTTATGTCCCCCATATTTTTGTTTCAAACTGTTAAAAATTGCAATTTAGATCCATATAAATGTACTCATTAAAGTTGACTACCATTTTTTTCCCAGGTGCAGTAGCATGTTCCTAGAATCCTAGTACCGGGGACTCTGGGGCAGGAGGATCATGAGCTTGAGGTTAACGTGGGCTATGTAGTGAGACCATAACTCCATTTTTACACTGTTTCTTTTTGCCTATTTTCCTGGAGTACTTCCTTAAGTAATTCTCCTTTCGGAAAAATCTTTGGGAATTGTAAACTTTATTCACATTTGAAAATGTTTTACACGTTTTAGTTCACAAAAGTTTTAGAGCTCCTTGGTAAAGTACTTTTTTTTTTGGTGACAGTCTTGCATTAGCCCAGGCTGGTATGGAACTCACTGAACTCCAGACTGATCTCAAACCCCAAATCTTCTCCAGCCTCCCCATGTGCTTGGCTGGCATCTCCAGAACTTCACTGAATGACAGGTGTGCTCCACCACACCTGGCTTAAAGACTTCTAGGACAAAGAAATTTTAATTAATTACTTGAAAATATGTCTGCACTTGCTTTTACCAGGGCGTTCTTACAACTGTTCATCTTTTCTACTATGGTGGGAGTTTGACCCATAGACGCTGATATTATTTGTGGGTGCCTTTATTGTCCATCTGTGTCATAAAAGCAGTGGCATTGTGTACTAAGCTTTCTAAGTTTCCTCCTTAGGAGAGCACTCAGTAAATTGGACAGCAGCAGTATTGTTGCATTGGATTGGATCATGGGAAAGTGTCAGGAGAGGCACTTGAACTGCTACATTTAGGCCTTGAGGTCTTGCCTTCCTAAGGATACTACTTTTTTGACTGTACATTTTCTAGTTATTTTCAACTGCACAGAATGTGCCTTACTTGAGGTGCGGAGGGCTCCAGTGTCATTGGGTAGTGATGGTGAGGGTCATGGGAGAGTTTCCTTTGCATTTTCTCTGAGCTGTTGCTGGACTGGCTACTACAGTGAGTCTTGACTGGTGTTTCTTGCCCACCAGAAGCCCGTGGTCTGATGGGAACTTGCAGCTCAATTACTAGTGCACAGGAGGCCCCCCTGCAGAACACCGCTTCTGCCATTTGTAAAGCATAGTCCCTCAAACGAGATATTTATTCTATTTTACTTCAGTTTTCTCCTGCATAAAATGAGTTCAGTAATGCATGGAAAGCATTAAACAGGATGGCATATAGAAAGCACCTGACATACGATTGGCAGTCAGTGAGCTTCTTTTTCTTTCTCTCCTGAACACATTTTTTATGAAGCTGGAGACTGCTTTTCTAGCTAAGTTAAGAATTGGGCATATCACATTTTCCCATGTTTGTTTTCTGTAGAAACATAACACAAGAGGCATAGGATAATTGTTAATCCTCAGAGATTCTACTTGATTCTGGAATTCCAGAATTTTACAATTTTTGCTTTGGTTTGGCTTTTTGGAAAGGAACTCTTCTTCTCAGTTTTTGTTTTGGTCTCATCATATAGGCAAATTAGCTCAAGTCCCCTGAAGGCTAAATAATGACACTTTGCATTACGTAGTGAGTAGCAGACCCAGCATAAGGCTCTCCAGCTCACAGCAAGCAGGCGAGGAGCTCATTAAGCCCTGTGCACATCTCCTGATGGGCAGGTCTCTTCTTTCCCATCCCCTGAGAGAACATTCCCCTGGGAAGCCAGAGAGGGTTAATCTTTCCCTTCTGATCCAGTCAGCTTGGGCTGAAAGGGTGTGCAGGTGTGTGCATCTGTGGTGGAAGTGGGAGTTGAGGTGGGAGCTCATGGTGCCCATGAAGACGGTGGGGGCTTCTTCATCTCCTTCTGGGTTTTGTCTGCAGGTAGAGTTCCCACTGCCAAGGAAATTAATGCTCTTTTCTCCTCTGGGGATTGCCTGCTTACCTTTTCTCCCCTCTCTCTTCTTTAGAGTAGTTTTCTTCATGTTTCTGACAGAACATCTAATCATCTTCTCAGGATGACTTGGCTGATTTTTCCGAGGGACGTTTTTCTTCTTACGAGAATCTTAATCCCTTAACATGCTTCAGAGTATCTGAGATAAAACAGCTCAAAGCCTACGCACTGACTTTGGGATACCCCAGGGGAGCTTCTGTCACAGCCAGGCTCTTGGGGTTCAGGCTGTGATTTATTTGAATAATGAGAACATTGGAATCCTCCTGCCTTCAGTCTGCCATTGAGTTATTTTCTGTGGAATCTGCTTCAGTGTACATGCACAGGAGTTTGACATACACCTGCTTACAGCCACTCTGGCTAGCTGAAGTAGAGTTTGCCTGCCTCTAGCCATCCATCCACTTGGTTTTCAAAAGTGTGCTAAGACTCTGGAGCAGGGGAATTCAGCAGTGGGCTCAAGGGCCTGGAGCCCCTTGAGG